>NC_072381.2:40932500-42182500 GCF_028885625.2 Pongo pygmaeus | reverse complement strand
AATAAGCACTTGCAGGTTCAACAAAAGGAGTGTTTCCAAACTGCTCTATCAGAGGGAATGTTCAAGTCTGTGAGTTCAATGCAGTAATCACACAGACGTTTGTGAGAATGCTTCTGTCTAGTGTTTAGGTGAAGATATTTCTTTTCCCAGAATAGGCCTTAAAGCGCTCCAAATTTCCACTTGCAGATTCTACAAAAAGAGTGTTTCAAAACTGCTCTTTCAAAAGAAAGGCTCAAGTCTGTGAGTTGAATGCACTCATCACAAAGAAGTTTCTGAGAATGCTTCTGTGTAGTTCTTATGTGAAGACACTTCCTTTTCCAGCATAGGCCTCAAAGCGCTCGAAATAAACACTTGCAGATTCTACAAAAGGAGTGTTTACAAACTGCTCTATCAGAGGGAATGTTCAAGTCTGTGAGTCCAATGCAGTAATCACACAGACGTTTGTGAGAATGCTTCTGTCAAGTTTTTATGTGAAGATATTACCTTTTCCAGCATAGGCGTCAAAGCGATCCAAATAAGCACTTGCAGATTCTACAAAAGCAGTGCTTCCAAACTGCTCTATCAGAGGGAATGTTCAAGTCTGTGAGTTCAATGCAGTAATCACACAGACGTTTGTGAGAATGCTTCTGTCTAGTGTTTAGTTGAAGATATTTCTTTTCCCAGAACAGGCCTTAAAGCGCTCCAAATTTCCACTTGCAGATTCTACAAAAAGAGTGTTTCAAAACTGCTCTTTCAAAAGAAAGGCTCAAGTCTGTGAGTTGAATGCACTCATCACAAAGAAGTTTCTGAGAATGCTTCTGTGTAGTTGTTATGTGAAGATGTTTCCTTTTCCAGCATAGGCCTCAAAGCGCTCGAAATAAACACATGCAGATTCTACAAAAGGAGTGTTTCAAAACTGTCCTATCAAAAGAAACGTTCAAGTCTGTGAGTTGAATGCCCTCATCACAGAGAAGTTTCTGAGAATGCTTCTGTGTAGTTTTTAGGTGAAGATAATTCCTTTTCCACCATAGGTGTCAAAGCGATCCAAATAAGCACTTGCAGATTCCACAAAAGGAGTGTTTCCAAACTGCTCTATCAGAGGGAATGTTCAAGTCTGTGAGTTCAATGCAGTAATCACACAGACGTTTGTGAGAATGCTTCTGTCTAGTGTTTAGCTGAAGATATTTCTTTTCCCAGAATAGGCCTTAAAGCGCTCCAAATTTCCACTTGCAGATTCTACAAAAAGAGTGTTTCAAAACTGCTCTTTCAAAAGAAAGGCTCAAGTCTGTGAGTTGAATGCACTCATCACAAAGAAGTTTCTGAGAATGCTTCTGTGTAGTTCTTATGTGAAGATACTTCCTTTTCCAGCATAGGCCTCAAAGCGCTCGAAATAAACACTTGCAGATTCTACGAAAGGAGTGTTTCAAAACTGTCCTATCAAAATAGACGTTCAAGTCTGTGAGTTGAATGCACTCATCACACAGAAGTTTCTGAGAATGCTTCTGTGTAGTTTTTAGGTGAACATATTTCGTTTCCCATCACAGGCCTCAGAGCGCTCCAAATATGCACTTGCAGATTCTACAAAAAGAGAGCTAGAAAACTCTCCCACCAAAAAGGTGTTTCAACTCTATGAGTAGAATGCACTCATCACAAAGAAGTTTCTGAGAATGCTTCTGTCTAGTTTTTATGTGAAGATATTTCCTTTTCCAGCATAGGCGTCAAAGCGCTCCAAATAAACACTTGCAGATTCTACTAAAGGAGAGTTTCCAAACTGCTCTATCAAAAGCAATGTTCAAGTCTGTGAGTTGAATGAACTAATCACACAGAAGTTTGTGAGAATTCTTCCGTCTAGTTTTTAGGTGAAGATATTTCTTTTCCCAGAATAGGCCTTAAAGCGCTCCAAATATCCACTTGCAGATTCTACAAAAAGAGTGTTTCAAAACTGCTCTTTCAAAAGAAAGGCTCAAGTCTGTGAGTTTAATGCACTCATCACAAAGAAGTTTCTGAGAATGCTTCTGTGTAGTTGTTATGTGAAGATATTTCCTTTTCCAGCATAGGCCTCAAAGCGCTCGAAATAAACACATGCAGATTCTACAAAAGGAGTGTTTCAAAACTGTCCTATCAAAAGAAACGTTCAAGTCTGTGAGTTGAATGCCCTCATCACAGAGAAGTTTCTGAGAATGCTTCTGTGTAGTTTTTAGGTGAAGATAATTCCTTTTCCAGCATAGGTGTCAAAGCGATCCAAATAAGCACTTGCAGATTCTACAAAAGGAGTGTTTCCAAACTGCTCTATCAGAGGGAATGTTCAAGTCTGTGAGTTGAATGCACTACTAAGACAGAAGTTTGTGAGAATGTTTCTGTGTAGTTTTTAGGCGAAGATATTTCTTTTCCCAGCATAGGCCTCAAAGCCCTCCAAATATCCACTTGCAGACTCTACAAAAAGAGTGTTTCAAAACAGCTCTTTCAAAAGGAAGGCTCAAGTCTGTGAGTTGAATGCACTCATCACAAAGAAGTTTCTGAGAATGCTTCTGTGTAGTTGTTATGTGAAGATACTTCCTTTTCGAGCACAGGCCTCAAAGCGCTCGAAATAAACACTTGCAGATTCTACGAAAGGAGTGTTTCAAAACTGTCCTATCAAAAGAAACGTTCAAGTCTGTGAGTTGAATGCCCTCATCACAGAGAAGTTTCTGAGAATGCTTCTGTGTAGTTTTTAGGTGAAGATAATTCCTTTTCCAGCATTGGTGTCAAAGCGATCCAAATAAGCACTTGCAGATTCTACAAAAGGAGTGTTTCCAAACTGCTCTATCAGAGGGAATGTTCAAGTCTGTGAGTTCAATGCAGTAATCACACAGACGTTTGTGAGAATGCTTCTGTCTAGTGTTTAGCTGAAGATATTTCTTTTCCCAGAATAGGCCTTAAAGCGCTCCAAATTTCCACTTGCAGATTCTACAAAAAGAGTGTTTCAAAACTGCTCTTTCAAAAGAAAGGCTCAAGTCTGTGAGTTGAATGCACTCATCACAAAGAAGTTTCTGAGAATGCTTCTGTGTAGTTCTTATGTGAAGACACTTCCTTTTCCAGCATAGGCCTCAAAGCGCTCGAAATAAACACTTGCAGATTCTACAAAAGGAGTGTTTCCAAACTGCTCTATTAGAGGGAATGTTCAAGTCTATGAGTCCAATGCAGTAATCACACAGACGTTTGTGAGAATGCTTCTGTCAAGTTTTTATGTGAAGATATTACCTTTTCCAGCATAGGCGTCAAAGCGATCCAAATAAGCACTTGCAGATTCTACAAAAGCAGTGTTTCCAAACTGCTCTATCAGAGGGAATGTTCAAGTCTGTGAGTTCAATGCAGTAATCACACAGACGTTTGTGAGAATGCTTCTGTCTAGTGTTTAGGTGAAGATATTTCTTTTCCCAGAATAGGCCTTAAAGCGCTCCAAATTTCCACTTGCAGATTCTACAAAAAGAGTGCTTCAAAACTGCTCTTTCAAAAGAAAGGCTCAAGTCTGTGAGTTGAATGCACTCATCACAAAGAAGTTTCTGAGAATGCTTCTGTGTAGTTGTTATGTGAAGCTACATCCTTTTCCAGCATAGGCCTCAAAGCGCTCGAAATAAACACTTGCAGATTCTAGGAAAGGAGTGTTTCAAAACAGTCCTATCAAAATAAACGTTCAAGTCTGTGAGTTGAATGCACTCATCACACAGAAGTTTCTGAGAAAGCTTCTGTGTAGTTTTCAGGTGGAGATATTTCCTTTTCCAGCATAGGCGTCAAAGCGATCCAAATAAACACTTGCAGATTCTACAAAAGGAGTGTTTCCAAACTGCTCTATCAAGAGGAATGTTCAAGTCCGTGAGTAGAATGCACTCACCACAAAGAAGTTTCTGAGAATGCTTCTGTCTAGTTTTTATGTGAAGATATTCCCTTTTCAGGCATAGGCGTCAAAGCGCTCCAAATAAACACTTGCAGATTCTACAAAAGGAGTGTTTCCAAACTGCTCTATCAGAGGGAATGTTCAAGTCTGTGAGTTGAATGCACTAGTCAGACAGAAGTTTGTGAGAATGCTTCTGTTTAGTTTTTAGGTGAAGATATTCCTTTTCCCAGCATAGGCCTCAAAGCCCTCCAAATATCCACTTGCAGACTCTACAAAAAGAGTGTTTCAAAACTGCTCTTTCAAAAGGAAGGCTCAAGTCTGTGAGTTGAATGCACTCATCTCAAAGAAGTTTCTGAGAATGCTTCTGTGTAGTTGTTATGTGAAGATATTTCCTTTAGCAGCATAGGCCTCAAAGCGCTCGAAATAAACACTTGCAGATTCTACGAAAGGAGTGTTTCAAAACTGTCCTATCAAAATAAACGTTCAAGTCTGTGAGTTGAATGCACTCATCACACAGAAGTTTCTGAGAATGCTTCTGTGTAGTTTTTAGGTGAACATATTTCGTTTCCCAGCACAGGCCTCAGAGCGCTCCAAATATGCACTTGCAGATTCTACAAAAAGAGAGCTAGAAAACTCTCCCACCAAAAAGATGTTTCAACTCTATGAGTAGAATGCACTCATCACAAAGAAGTTTCTGAGAATGCTTCTGTCTAGTTTTTATGTGAAGATATTTCCTTTTCCAGCATAGGCGTCAAAGCGCTCCAAATAAACACTTGCAGATTCTACTAAAGGAGAGTTTCCAAACTGCTCTATCAAAAGCAATGTTCAAGTCTGTGAGTTGAATGAACTCATCACACAGAAGTTTGTCAGAATGTTTCTGTGTAGTTTTTAGGCGAAGATATTTCTTTTCCCAGCATAGGCCTCAAAGCCCTCCAAATATCCACTTGCAGACTCTACAAAAAGAGTGTTTCAAAACTGCTCTTTCAAAAGGAAGGCTCAAGTCTGTGAGTTGAATGCACTCATCACAAAGAAGTTTCTGAGAATGCTTCTGTGTAGTTGTTACGTGAAGATACTTCCTTTTCGAGCACAGGCCTCAAAGCGCTCGAAATAAACACTTGCAGATTCTACGAAAGGAGTGTTTCAAAACTGTCCTATCAAAAGAAACGTTCAATTCTGTGAGTTGAATGCCCTCATCACAGAGAAGTTTCTGAGAATGCTTCTGTGTAGTTTTTAGGTGAAGATAATTCCTTTTCCAGCATTGGTGTCAAAGCGATCAAAATAAGCACTTGCAGATTCTACAAAAGGAGTGTTTCCAAACTGCTCTATCAGAGGGAATGTTCAAGTCTGTGAGTTCAATGCAGTAATCACACAGACGTTTGTGAGAATGCTTCTGTCTAGTGTTTAGGTGAAGATATTTCTTTTCCCAGAATAGGCCTTAAAGCGCTCCAAATTTCCACTTGCAGATTCTACAAAAAGAGTGTTTCAAAACTGCTCTTTCAAAAGAAAGGCTCAAGTCTGTGAGTTGAATGCACTCATCACAAAGAAGTTTCTGAGAATGCTTCTGTGTAGTTCTTATGTGAAGACACTTCCTTTTCCAGCATAGGCCTCAAAGCGCACGAAATAAACACTTGCAGATTCTACAAAAGGAGTGTTTCCAAACTGCTCTTTCAGAGGGAATGTTCAAGTCTGTGAGTCCAATGCAGTAATCACACAGACGTTTGTGAGAATGCTTCTGTCAAGTTTTTATGTGAAGATATTACCTTCTCCAGCATAGGCGTCAAAGCGATCCAAATAAGCACTTGCAGATTCTACAGAAGCAGTGTTTCCAACCTGCTCTATCAGAGGGAATGTTCAAGTCTGTGAGTTCAATGCAGTAATCACACAGACGTTTGTGAGAATGCTTCTGTCTAGTGTTTAGGTGAAGATATTTCTTTTCCCAGAATAGGCCTTAAAGCACTCCAAATTTCCACTTGCAGATTCTACAAAAAGAGTGCTTCAAAACTGCTCTTTCAAAAGAAAGGCTCAAGTCTGTGAGTTGAATACACTCATCACAAAGAAGTTTCTGAGAATGCTTCTGTGTAGTTGTTATGTGAAGCTACTTCCTTTTCCAGCATAGGCCTCAAAGCGCTGGAAATAAACACTTGCAGATTCTAGGAAAGGAGTGTTTCAAAACAGTCCTATCAAAATAAACGTTCAAGTCTGTGAGTTGAATGCACTCATCACACAGAAGTTTCTGAGAAAGCTTCTGTGTAGTTTTCAGGTGGAGATATTTCCTTTTCCAGCATAGGCGTCAAAGCGATCCAAATAAACACTTGCAGATTCTACAAAAGGAGTGTTTCCAAACTGCTCTATCAAGAGGAATGTTCAAGTCCGTGAGTAGAATGCACTCACCACAAAGAAGTTTCTGAGAATGCTTCTGTCTAGTTTTTATGTGAAGATATTCCCTTTTCAGGCATAGGCGTCAAAGCGCTCCAAATAAACACTTGCAGATTCTACAAAAGGAGTGTTTCCAAACTGCTCTATCAGAGGGAATGTTCAAGTCTGTGAGTTGAATGCACTAGTCAGACAGAAGTTTGTGAGAATGCTTCTGTTTAGTTTTTAGGTGAAGATATTCCTTTTCCCAGCATAGGCCTCAAAGCCCTCCAAATATCCACTTGCAGACTCTACAAAAAGAGTGTTTCAAAACTGCTCTTTCAAAAGGAAGGCTCAAGTCTGTGAGTTGAATGCACTCATCTCAAAGAAGTTTCTGAGAATGCTTCTGTGTAGTTGTTATGTGAAGATATTTCCTTTACCAGCATAGGCCTCAAAGCGCTCGAAATAAACACTTGCAGATTCTACGAAAGGAGTGTTTCAAAACTGTCCTATCAAAATAAACGTTCAAGTCTGTGAGTTGAATGCACTCATCACACAGAAGTTTCTGAGAATGCTTCTGTGTAGTTTTTAGGTGAACATAATTCATTTCCCAGCACAGGCCTCAGAGCGCTCCAAATATGCACTTGCAGATTCTACAAAAAGAGACCTTGAAAACTCTTCCACCAAAAAGAGGCTTCAACTCTATGAGTAGAATGCTCTCATCACAAAGAAGTTTCTGAGAATGCTTCTGTCTAGTTTTTATGTGAAGATATTTCCTTTTCCAGCATTGGCTTCAAAGCGCTCCAAATAAACACTTGCAGATTCTACTAAAGGAGTGTTTCCAAACTGCTCTATCAAAAGGAATGTTCAAGTCTGTGAGTTGAATGCACTAATGACACAGAAGTTTGTGAGAATTCTTCTGTCTAGTTTTTAGATGAAGATATTTCTTTTCCCAGAATAGGCCTTAAAGCGCTGCAAATATCCACTTGCAGATTCTACAAAAAGAGTGTTTCAAAACTGCTCTTTCAAAAGAAAGGCTCAAGTCTGTGAGTTGAATGCACTCATCACAAAGAAGTTTCTGAGAATGCTTCTGTGTAGTTGTTAAGTGAAGATACTTCCTTTTCCAGCATAGGCCTCAAAGCGCTCGAAATAAACACTTGCAGATTCTACAAAAGGAGAGTTTCAAAACTGTCCTGTCAAAAGAAACGTTAAAGTCTGTGAGTTGAATGCACTCATCACAGAGAAGTTTCTGAGAATGCTTCTGTGTAGTTTTTAGGTGAAGATATTTCCTTTTCCAGCATAGGCGTCAAAGCGATCCAAATAAACACTTGCAGATTCTACAAAAGGAGTGTTTCCAAACTGCTCTATCAGAGGGAATGTTCAAGTCTGTGAGTTCAATGCAGTAATCACACAGACGTTTGTGAGAATGCTTCTGTGTAGTTTTTAGGTGAAGATATTCCTTTTCCCAGCATAGGCCTCAAAGCCCTCCAAATATCCACTTGCAGACTCTACAAAAAGAGTGTTTCAAAACTGCTCATTCAAAAGGAAGGCTCAAGTCTGTGAGTTGAATGCACTCATCACAAAGAAGTTTCTGAGAATGCTTCTGTGTAGTTGTTATGTGAAGATACTTCCTTTTCGAGCATAAGCCTCAAAGCGCTCGAAATAAACACTTGCAGATTCTACGAAAGGAGTGTTTCAAAACTGTCCTATCAAAATAAACGTTCAAGTCTGTGAGTTGAATGCACTCATCACACAGAAGTTTCTGAGAATGCTTCTGTGTAGTTTTTAGGTGAACATATTTCGTTTCCCAGCACAGGCCTCAGAGCGCTCCAAATATGCACTTGCAGATTCTACAAAAAGAGAGCTAGAAAACTCTCCCACCAAAAAGATGTTTCAACTCTATGAGTAGAATGCACTCATCACAAAGAAGTTTCTGAGAATGCTTCTGTCTAGTTTTTATGTGAAGATATTTCCTTTTCCAGCATAGGCGTCAAAGCGCTCCAAATAAACACTTGCAGATTCTACTAAAGGAGAGTTTCCAAACTGCTCTATCAAAAGCAATGTTCAAGTCTGTGAGTTGAATGAACTAATCACACAGAAGTTTGTGAGAATTCTTCCGTCTAGTTTTTAGGTGAAGATATTTCTTTTCCCAGAATAGGCCTTAAAGCGCTCCAAATATCCACTTGCAGATTCTACAAAAAGAGTGTTTCAAAACTGCTCTTTCAAAAGAAAGGCTCAAGTCTGTGAGTTGAATGCACTCATCACAAAGAAGTTTCTGAGAATGCTTCTGTGTAGTTGTTATGTGAAGATATTTCCTTTTCCAGCATAGGCCTCAAAGCGCTCGAAATAAACACATGCAGATTCTACAAAAGGAGTGTTTCAAAACTGTCCTATCAAAAGAAACGTTCAAGTCTGTGAGTTGAATGCACTCATCACAGAGAAGTTTCTGAGAATGCTTCTGTGTAGTTTTTAGGTGAAGATAATTCCTTTTCCAGCATAGGTGTCAAAGCGATCCAAATAAGCACTTGCAGATTCTACAAAAGGAGTGTTTCCAAACTGCTCTATCAGAGGGAATGTTCAAGTCTGTGAGTTCAATGCAGTAATCACACAGACGTTTGTGAGAATGCTTCTGTCTAGTGTTTAGCTGAAGATATTTCTTTTCCCAGAATAGGCCTTAAAGCGCTCCAAATTTCCACTTGCAGATTCTACAAAAAGAGTGTTTCAAAACTGCTCTTTCAAAAGAAAGGCTCAAGTCTGTGAGTTGAATGCACTCATCACAAAGAAGTTTCTGAGAATGCTTCTGTGTAGTTCTTATGTGAAGATACTTCCTTTTCCAGCATAGGCCTCAAAGCGCTCGAAATAAACACTTGCAGATTCTACGAAAGGAGTGTTTCAAAACTGTCCTATCAAAATAAACGTTCAAGTCTGTGAGTTGAATGCACTCATCACACAGAAGTTTCTGAGAATGCTTCTGTGTAGTTTTTAGGTGAACATATTTCGTTTCCCATCACAGGCCTCAGAGCGCTCCAAATATGCACTTGCAGATTCTACAAAAAGAGAGCTAGAAAACTCTCCCACCAAAAAGATGTTTCAACTCTATGAGTAGAATTCACTCATCACAAAGAAGTTTCTGAGAATGCTTCTGTCTAGTTTTTATGTGAAGATATTTCCTTTTCCAGCATAGGCGTCAAAGCGCTCCAAATAAACACTTGCAGATTCTACTAAAGGAGAGTTTCCAAACTGCTCTATCAAAAGCAATGTTCAAGTCTGTGAGTTGAATGAACTAATCACACAGAAGTTTGTGAGAATTCTTCCGTCTAGTTTTTAGGTGAAGATATTTCTTTTCCCAGAATAGGCCTTAAAGCGCTCCAAATATCCACTTGCAGATTCTACAAAAAGAGTGTTTCAAAACTGCTCTTTCAAAAGAAAGGCTCAAGTCTGTGAGTTTAATGCACTCATCACAAAGAAGTTTCTGAGAATGCTTCTGTGTAGTTGTTATGTGAAGATATTTCCTTTTCCAGCATAGGCCTCAAAGCGCTCGAAATAAACACATGCAGATTCTACAAAAGGAGTGTTTCAAAACTGTCCTATCAAAAGAAACGTTCAAGTCTGTGAGTTGAATGCCCTCATCACAGAGAAGTTTCTGAGAATGCTTCTGTGTAGTTTTTAGGTGAAGATAATTCCTTTTCCAGCATAGGTGTCAAAGCGATCCAAATAAGCACTTGCAGATTCTACAAAAGGAGTGTTTCCAAACTGCTCTATCAGAGGGAATGTTCAAGTCTGTGAGTTGAATGCACTACTAAGACAGAAGTTTGTGAGAATGTTTCTGTGTAGTTTTTAGGCGAAGATATTTCTTTTCCCAGCATAGGCCTCAAAGCCCTCCAAATATCCACTTGCAGACTCTACAAAAAGAGTGTTTCAAAACTGCTCTTTCAAAAGGAAGCCTCAAGTCTGTGAGTTGAATGCACTCATCACAAAGAAGTTTCTGAGAATGCTTCTGTGTAGTTGTTATGTGAAGATACTTCCTTTTCGAGCACAGGCCTCAAAGCGCTCGAAATAAACACTTGCAGATTCTACGAAAGGAGTGTTTCAAAACTGTCCTATCAAAAGAAACGTTCAAGTCTGTGAGTTGAATGCCCTCATCACAGAGAAGTTTCTGAGAATGCTTCTGTGTAGTTTTTAGGTGAAGATAATTCCTTTTCCAGCATTGGTGTCAAAGCGATCCAAATAAGCACTTGCAGGTTCAACAAAAGGAGTGTTTCCAAACTGCTCTATCAGAGGGAATGTTCAAGTCTGTGAGTTCAATGCAGTAATCACACAGACGTTTGTGAGAATGCTTCTGTCTAGTGTTTAGGTGAAGATATTTCTTTTCCCAGAATAGGCCTTAAAGCGCTCCAAATTTCCACTTGCAGATTCTACAAAAAGAGTGTTTCAAAACTGCTCTTTCAAAAGAAAGGCTCAAGTCTGTGAGTTGAATGCACTCATCACAAAGAAGTTTCTGAGAATGCTTCTGTGTAGTTCTTATGTGAAGACACTTCCTTTTCCAGCATAGGCCTCAAAGCGCTCGAAATAAACACTTGCAGATTCTACAAAAGGAGTGTTTACAAACTGCTCTATCAGAGGGAATGTTCAAGTCTGTGAGTCCAATGCAGTAATCACACAGACGTTTGTGAGAATGCTTCTGTCAAGTTTTTATGTGAAGATATTACCTTTTCCAGCATAGGCGTCAAAGCGATCCAAATAAGCACTTGCAGATTCTACAAAAGCAGTGCTTCCAAACTGCTCTATCAGAGGGAATGTTCAAGTCTGTGAGTTCAATGCAGTAATCACACAGACGTTTGTGAGAATGCTTCTGTCTAGTGTTTAGTTGAAGATATTTCTTTTCCCAGAACAGGCCTTAAAGCGCTCCAAATTTCCACTTGCAGATTCTACAAAAAGAGTGTTTCAAAACTGCTCTTTCAAAAGAAAGGCTCAAGTCTGTGAGTTGAATGCACTCATCACAAAGAAGTTTCTGAGAATGCTTCTGTGTAGTTGTTATGTGAAGATGTTTCCTTTTCCAGCATAGGCCTCAAAGCGCTCGAAATAAACACATGCAGATTCTACAAAAGGAGTGTTTCAAAACTGTCCTATCAAAAGAAACGTTCAAGTCTGTGAGTTGAATGCCCTCATCACAGAGAAGTTTCTGAGAATGCTTCTGTGTAGTTTTTAGGTGAAGATAATTCCTTTTCCACCATAGGTGTCAAAGCGATCCAAATAAGCACTTGCAGATTCCACAAAAGGAGTGTTTCCAAACTGCTCTATCAGAGGGAATGTTCAAGTCTGTGAGTTCAATGCAGTAATCACACAGACGTTTGTGAGAATGCTTCTGTCTAGTGTTTAGCTGAAGATATTTCTTTTCCCAGAATAGGCCTTAAAGCGCTCCAAATTTCCACTTGCAGATTCTACAAAAAGAGTGTTTCAAAACTGCTCTTTCAAAAGAAAGGCTCAAGTCTGTGAGTTGAATGCACTCATCACAAAGAAGTTTCTGAGAATGCTTCTGTGTAGTTCTTATGTGAAGATACTTCCTTTTCCAGCATAGGCCTCAAAGCGCTCGAAATAAACACTTGCAGATTCTACGAAAGGAGTGTTTCAAAACTGTCCTATCAAAATAGACGTTCAAGTCTGTGAGTTGAATGCACTCATCACACAGAAGTTTCTGAGAATGCTTCTGTGTAGTTTTTAGGTGAACATATTTCGTTTCCCATCACAGGCCTCAGAGCGCTCCAAATATGCACTTGCAGATTCTACAAAAAGAGAGCTAGAAAACTCTCCCACCAAAAAGGTGTTTCAACTCTATGAGTAGAATGCACTCATCACAAAGAAGTTTCTGAGAATGCTTCTGTCTAGTTTTTATGTGAAGATATTTCCTTTTCCAGCATAGGCGTCAAAGCGCTCCAAATAAACACTTGCAGATTCTACTAAAGGAGAGTTTCCAAACTGCTCTATCAAAAGCAATGTTCAAGTCTGTGAGTTGAATGAACTAATCACACAGAAGTTTGTGAGAATTCTTCCGTCTAGTTTTTAGGTGAAGATATTTCTTTTCCCAGAATAGGCCTTAAAGCGCTCCAAATATCCACTTGCAGATTCTACAAAAAGAGTGTTTCAAAACTGCTCTTTCAAAAGAAAGGCTCAAGTCTGTGAGTTTAATGCACTCATCACAAAGAAGTTTCTGAGAATGCTTCTGTGTAGTTGTTATGTGAAGATATTTCCTTTTCCAGCATAGGCCTCAAAGCGCTCGAAATAAACACATGCAGATTCTACAAAAGGAGTGTTTCAAAACTGTCCTATCAAAAGAAACGTTCAAGTCTGTGAGTTGAATGCCCTCATCACAGTGAAGTTTCTGAGAATGCTTCTGTGTAGTTTTTAGGTGAAGATAATTCCTTTTCCAGCATAGGTGTCAAAGCGATCCAAATAAGCACTTGCAGATTCTACAAAAGGAGTGTTTCCAAACTGCTCTATCAGAGGGAATGTTCAAGTCTGTGAGTTGAATGCACTACTAAGACAGAAGTTTGTGAGAATGTTTCTGTGTAGTTTTTAGGCGAAGATATTTCTTTTCCCAGCATAGGCCTCAAAGCCCTCCAAATATCCACTTGCAGACTCTACAAAAAGAGTGTTTCAAAACAGCTCTTTCAAAAGGAAGGCTCAAGTCTGTGAGTTGAATGCACTCATCACAAAGAAGTTTCTGAGAATGCTTCTGTGTAGTTGTTATGTGAAGATACTTCCTTTTCGAGCACAGGCCTCAAAGCGCTCGAAATAAACACTTGCAGATTCTACGAAAGGAGTGTTTCAAAACTGTCCTATCAAAAGAAACGTTCAAGTCTGTGAGTTGAATGCCCTCATCACAGAGAAGTTTCTGAGAATGCTTCTGTGTAGTTTTTAGGTGAAGATAATTCCTTTTCCAGCATTGGTGTCAAAGCGATCCAAATAAGCACTTGCAGATTCTACAAAAGGAGTGTTTCCAAACTGCTCTATCAGAGGGAATGTTCAAGTCTGTGAGTTCAATGCAGTAATCACACAGACGTTTGTGAGAATGCTTCTGTCTAGTGTTTAGCTGAAGATATTTCTTTTCCCAGAATAGGCCTTAAAGCGCTCCAAATTTCCACTTGCAGATTCTACAAAAAGAGTGTTTCAAAACTGCTCTTTCAAAAGAAAGGCTCAAGTCTGTGAGTTGAATGCACTCATCACAAAGAAGTTTCTGAGAATGCTTCTGTGTAGTTCTTATGTGAAGACACTTCCTTTTCCAGCATAGGCCTCAAAGCGCTCGAAATAAACACTTGCAGATTCTACAAAAGGAGTGTTTCCAAACTGCTCTATTAGAGGGAATGTTCAAGTCTATGAGTCCAATGCAGTAATCACACAGACGTTTGTGAGAATGCTTCTGTCAAGTTTTTATGTGAAGATATTACCTTTTCCAGCATAGGCGTCAAAGCGATCCAAATAAGCACTTGCAGATTCTACAAAAGCAGTGTTTCCAAACTGCTCTATCAGAGGGAATGTTCAAGTCTGTGAGTTCAATGCAGTAATCACACAGACGTTTGTGAGAATGCTTCTGTCTAGTGTTTAGGTGAAGATATTTCTTTTCCCAGAATAGGCCTTAAAGCGCTCCAAATTTCCACTTGCAGATTCTACAAAAAGAGTGCTTCAAAACTGCTCTTTCAAAAGAAAGGCTCAAGTCTGTGAGTTGAATGCACTCATCACAAAGAAGTTTCTGAGAATGCTTCTGTGTAGTTGTTATGTGAAGCTACATCCTTTTCCAGCATAGGCCTCAAAGCGCTCGAAATAAACACTTGCAGATTCTAGGAAAGGAGTGTTTCAAAACAGTCCTATCAAAATAAACGTTCAAGTCTGTGAGTTGAATGCACTCATCACACAGAAGTTTCTGAGAAAGCTTCTGTGTAGTTTTCAGGTGGAGATATTTCCTTTTCCAGCATAGGCGTCAAAGCGATCCAAATAAACACTTGCAGATTCTACAAAAGGAGTGTTTCCAAACTGCTCTATCAAGAGGAATGTTCAAGTCCGTGAGTAGAATGCACTCACCACAAAGAAGTTTCTGAGAATGCTTCTGTCTAGTTTTTATGTGAAGATATTCCCTTTTCCAGCATAGGTGTCAAAGCGCTCCAAATAAACACTTGCAGATTCTACAAAAGGAGTGTTTCCAAACTGCTCTATCAGAGGGAATGTTCAAGTCTGTGAGTTGAATGCACTAGTCAGACAGAAGTTTGTGAGAATGCTTCTGTTTAGTTTTTAGGTGAAGATATTCCTTTTCCCAGCATAGGCCTCAAAGCCCTCCAAATATCCACTTGCAGACTCTACAAACAGAGTGTTTCAAAACTGCTCATTCAAAAGGAAGGCTCAAGTCTGTGAGTTGAATGCACTCATCACAAAGAAGTTTCTGAGAATGCTTCTGTGTAGTTGTTATGTGATGATATTTCCTTTACCAGCATAGGCCTCAAAGCGCTCGAAATAAACACTTGCAGATTCTACGAAAGGAGTGTTTCAAAACTGTCCTATCAAAATAAACGTTCAAGTCTGTGAGTTGAATGCACTCATCACACAGAAGTTTCTGAGAATGCTTCTGTGTAGTTTTTAGGTGAACATATTTCATTTCCCAGCACAGGCCTCAGAGCGCTCCAAATATGCACTTGCAGATTCTACAAAAAGAGACCTTGAAAACTCTTCCACCAAAAAGAGGCTTCAACTCTATGAGTAGAATGCTCTCATCACAAAGAAGTTTCTGAGAATGCTTCTGTCTAGTTTTTATGTGAAGATATTTCCTTTTCCAGCATTGGCTTCAAAGCGCTCCAAATAAACACTTGCAGATTCTACTAAAGGTGTGTTTCCAAACTGCTCTATCAAAAGGAATGTTCAAGTCTGTGAGTTGAATGCACTAATGACACAGAAGTTTGTGAGAATTCTTCTGTCTAGTTTTTAGATGAAGATATTTCTTTTCCCAGAATAGGCCTTAAAGCGCTCCAAATATCCACTTGCAGATTCTACAAAAAGAGTGTTTCAAAACTGCTCTTTCAAAAGAAAGGCTCAAGTCTGTGAGTTGAATGCACTCATCACAAAGAAGTTTCTGAGAATGCTTCTGTGTAGTTGTTAAGTGAAGATACTTCCTTTTCCAGCATAGGCCTCAAAGCGCTCGAAATAAACACTTGCAGATTCTACAAAAGGAGAGTTTCAAAACTGTCCTGTCAAAAGAAACGTTAAAGTCTGTGAGTTGAATGCACTCATCACAGAGAAGTTTCTGAGAATGCTTCTGTGTAGTTTTTAGGTGAAGATAATTCCTTTTCCAGCATTGGTGTCAAAGCGATCCAAATAAGCACTTGCAGATTCTACAAAAGGAGTGTTTCCAAACTGCTCTATCAGAGGGAATGTTCAAGTCTGTGAGTTCAATGCAGTAATCACACAGACGTTTGTGAGAATGCTTCTGTCTAGTGTTTAGGTGAAGATATTTCTTTTCCCAGAATAGGCCTTAAAGCGCTCCAAATTTCCACTTGCAGATTCTACAAAAAGAGTGTTTCAAAACTGCTCTTTCAAAAGAAAGGCTCAAGTCTGTGAGTTGAATGCACTCATCACAAAGAAGTTTCTGAGAATGCTTCTGTGTAGTTCTTATGTGAAGACACTTCCTTTTCCAGCATAGGCCTCAAAGCGCTCGAAATAAACACTTGCAGATTCTACAAAAGGAGTGTTTCCAAACTGCTCTATCAGAGGGAATGTTCAAGTCTGTGAGTCCAATGCAGTAATCACACAGACGTTTGTGAGAATGCTTCTGTCAAGTTTTTATGTGAAGATATTACCTTTTCCAGCATAGGCGTCAAAGCGATCCAAATAAGCACTTGCAGATTCTACAAAAGCAGTGTTTCCAAACTGCTCTATCAGAGGGAATGTTCAAGTCTGTGAGTTCAATGCAGTAATCACACAGACGTTTGTGAGAATGCTTCTGTCTAGTGTTTAGGTGAAGATATTTCTTTTCCCAGAATAGGCCTTAAAGCGCTCCAAATTTCCACTTGCAGATTCTACAAAAAGAGTGCTTCAAAACTGCTCTTTCAAAAGAAAGGCTCAAGTCTGTGAGTTGAATGCACTCATCACAAAGAAGTTTCTGAGAATGCTTCTGTGTAGTTGTTATGTGAAGCTACATCCTTTTCCAGCATAGGCCTCAAAGCGCTCGAAATAAACACTTGCAGATTCTAGGAAAGGAGTGTTTCAAAACAGTCCTATCAAAATAAACGTTCAAGTCTGTGAGTTGAATGCACTCATCACACAGAAGTTTCTGAGAAAGCTTCTGTGTAGTTTTCAGGTGGAGATATTTCCTTTTCCAGCATAGGCGTCAAAGCGATCCAAATAAACACTTGCAGATTCTACAAAAGGAGTGTTTCCAAACTGCTCTATCAAGAGGAATGTTCAAGTCCGTGAGTAGAATGCACTCACCACAAAGAAGTTTCTGAGAATGCTTCTGTCTAGTTTTTATGTGAAGATATTCCCTTTTCCAGCATAGGCGTCAAAGCGCTCCAAATAAACACTTGCAGATTCTACAAAAGGAGTGTTTCCAAACTGCTCTATCAGAGGGAATGTTCAAGTCTGTGAGTTGAATGCACTAGTCAGACAGAAGTTTGTGAGAATGCTTCTGTTTAGTTTTTAGGTGAAGATATTCCTTTTCCCAGCATAGGCCTCAATGCCCTCCAAATATCCACTTGCAGACTCTACAAACAGAGTGTTTAAAAACTGCTCTTTCAAAAGGAAGGCTCAAGTCTGTGAGTTGAATGCACTCATCACAAAGAAGTTTCTGAGAATGCTTCTGTGTAGTTGTTATGTGATGATATTTCCTTTACCAGCATAGGCCTCAAAGCGCTCGAAATAAACACTTGCAGATTCTACGAAAGGAGTGTTTCAAAACTGTCCTATCAAAATAAACGTTCAAGTCTGTGAGTTGAATGCACTCATCACACAGAAGTTTCTGAGAATGCTTCTGTGTAGTTTTTAGGTGAACATATTTCATTTCCCAGCACAGGCCTCAGAGCGCTCCAAATATGCACTTGCAGATTCTACAAAAAGAGACCTTGAAAACTCTTCCACCAAAAAGAGGCTTCAACTCTATGAGTAGAATGCTCTCATCACAAAGAAGTTTCTGAGAATGCTTCTGTCTAGTTTTTATGTGAAGATATTTCCTTTTCCAGCATTGGCTTCAAAGCGCTCCAAATAAACACTTGCAGATTCTACTAAAGGTGTGTTTCCAAACTGCTCTATCAAAAGGAATGTTCAAGTCTGTGAGTTGAATGCACTAATGACACAGAAGTTTGTGAGAATTCTTCTGTCTAGTTTTTAGATGAAGATATTTCTTTTCCCAGAATAGGCCTTAAAGCGCTCCAAATATCCACTTGCAGATTCTACAAAAAGAGTGTTTCAAAACTGCTCTTTCAAAAGAAAGGCTCAAGTCTGTGAGTTGAATGCACTCATCACAAAGAAGTTTCTGAGAATGCTTCTGTGTAGTTGTTAAGTGAAGATACTTCCTTTTCCAGCATAGGCCTCAAAGCGCTCGAAATAAACACTTGCAGATTCTACAAAAGGAGAGTTTCAAAACTGTCCTGTCAAAAGAAACGTTAAACTCTGTGAGTTGAATTCACTCATCACAGAGAAGTTTCTGAGAATGCTTCTGTGTAGTTTTTAGGTGAAGATATTTCCTTTTCCAGCATAGGCGTCAAAGCGATCCAAATAAACACTTGCAGATCCTACAAAAGGAGTGTTTCCAAACTGCTCTATGAAGAGGAATGTTCAAGTCCGTGAGTAGAATGCACTCACCACAAAGAAGTTTCTGAGAATGCTTCTGTCTAGTTTTTATGTGAAGATATTCCCTTTTCCAGCATAGGCGTCAAAGCGCTCCAAATAAACACTTGCAGATTCTACAAAAGGAGTGTTTCCAAACTGCTCTATCAGAGGGAATGTTCAAGTCTGTGAGTTGAATGCACTAGTCAGACAGAAGTTTGTGAGAATGCTTCTGTTTAGTTTTTAGGTGAAGATATTCCTTTTCCCAGCATAGGCCTCAAAGCACTCCAAATATCCACTTGCAGACCCTACAAAAAGAGTGTTTCAAAACTGCTCTTTCAAAAGGAAGGCTAAAGTCTGTGAGTTGAATGCACTCATCACAAAGAAGTTTCTGAGAATGCTTCTGTGTAGTTGTTATGTGAAGATATTTCCTTTGCCAGCATAGGCCTCAAAGCGCTCGAAATAAACACTTGCAGATTCTACGAAAGGAGTGTTTCAAAACTCTCCTATCAAAATAAACGTTCAAGTCTGTGAGTTGAATGCACTCATCACACAGAAGTTTCTGAGAATGCTTCTGTGTAGTTTTTAGGTGAACATATTTCATTTCCCTGCACAGGCCTCAGAGCGCTCCAAATATGCACTTGCAGATTCTACAAAAAGAGACCTTGAAAACTCTTCCACCAAAAAGAGGCTTCAACTCTATGAGTAGAATGCTCTCATCACAAAGAAGTTTCTGAGAATGCTTCTGTCTAGTTTTTATGTGAAGATATTTCCTTTTCCAACATTGGCTTCAAAGCGCTCCAAATAAACACTTGCAGATTCTACTAAAGGAGTGTTTCCAAACTGCTCTATCAAAAGGAATGTTCAAGTCTGTGAGTTGAATGCACTAATGACACAGAAGTTTGTGAGAATTCTTCTGTCTAGTTTTTAGATGAAGATATTTCTTTTCCCAGAATAGGCCTTAAAGCGCTCCAAATATCCACTTGCAGATTCTACAAAAAGAGTGTTTCAAAACTGCTCTTTCAAAAGAAAGGCTCAAGTCTGTGAGTTGAATGCACTCATCACAAAGAAGTTTCTGAGAATGCTTCTGTGTAGTTGTTAAGTGAAGATACTTCCTTTTCCAGCATAGGCCTCAAAGCGCTCGAAATAAACACTTGCAGATTCTACAAAAGGAGAGTTTCAAAACTGTCCTCTCAAAAGAAACGATAAAGTGTGTGAGTTGAATGCACTCATCACAGAGAAGTTTCTGAGAATGCTTCTGTGTAGTTTTTAGGTGAAGATATTTCCTTTTCCAGCATAGGCGTCAAAGCGATCCAAATAAACACTTGCAGATTCTACAAAAGGAGTGTTTCCAAACTGCTCTATCAGAGGGAATGTTCAAGTCTGTGAGTTCAATGCAGTAATCACACAGACGTTTGTGAGAATGCTTCTGTGTAGTTTTTAGGTGAAGATATTCCTTTTCCCAGCATAGGCCTCAAAGCCCTCCAAATATCCACTTGCAGACTCTACAAAAAGAGTGTTTCAAAACTGCTCTTTCAAAAGGAAGGCTCAAGTCTGTGAGTTGAATGCACTCATCACAAAGAAGTTTCTGAGAATGCTTCTGTGTAGTTGTTATGTGAAGATATTTCCTTTTCGAGCATAGGCCTCAAAGCGCTCGAAATAAACACTTGCAGATTCTACGAAAGGAGTGTTTCAAAACTGTCCTATCAAAATAAACGTTCAAGTCTGTGAGTTGAATGCAATCATCACACAGAAGTTTCTGAGAATGCTTCTGTGTAGTTTTTAGGTGAACATATTTCGTTTCCCATCACAGGCCTCAGAGCGCTCCAAATATGCACTTGCAGATTCAACAAAAAGAGAGCTAGAAAACTCTTCCACCAAAAAGATGTTTCAACTCTATGAGTAGAATGCACTCATCACAAAGAAGTTTCTGAGAATGCTTCTGTCTAGTTTTTATGTGAAGATATTTCCTTTTCCAGCATAGGCGTCAAAGCGCTCCAAATAAACACTTGCAGATTCTACTAAAGGAGAGTTTCCAAACTGCTCTATCAAAAGCAATGTTCAAGTCTGTGAGTTGAATGAACTAATCACACAGAAGTTTGTGAGAATTCTTCCGTCTAGTTTTTAGGTGAAGATATTTCTTTTCCCAGAATAGGCCTTAAAGCGCTCCAAATATCCACTTGCAGATTCTACAAAAAGAGTGTTTCAAAACTGCTCTTTCAAAAGAAAGGCTCAAGTCTGTGAGTTTAATGCACTCATCACAAAGAAGTTTCTGAGAATGCTTCTGTGTAGTTGTTATGTGAAGATATTTCCTTTTCCAGCATAGGCCTCAAAGCGCTCGAAATAAACACATGCAGATTCTACAAAAGGAGTGTTTAAAAACTGTCCTATCAAAAGAAACGTTCAAGTCTGTGAGTTGAATGCCCTCATCACAGAGAAGTTTCTGAGAATGCTTCTGTGTAGTTTTTAGGTGAAGATAATTCCTTTTCCAGCATAGGTGTCAAAGCGATCCAAATAAGCACTTGCAGATTCTACAAAAGGAGTGTTTCCAAACTGCTCTATCAGAGGGAATGTTCAAGTCTGTGAGTTCAATGCAGTAATCACACAGACGTTTGTGAGAATGCTTCTGTCTAGTGTTTAGGTGAAGATATTTCTTTTCCCAGAATAGGCCTTAAAGCGCTCCAAATTTCCACTTGCAGATTCTACAAAAAGAGTGTTTCAAAACTGCTCTTTCAAAAGAAAGGCTCAAGTCTGTGAGTTGAATGCACTCATCACAAAGAAGTTTCTGAGAATGCTTCTGTGTAGTTCTTATGTGAAGACACTTCCTTTTCCAGCATAGGCCTCAAAGCGCTCGAAATAAACACTTGCAGATTCTACAAAAGGAGTGTTTCCAAACTGCTCTATCAGAGGGAATGTTCAAGTCTGTGAGTCCAATGCAGTAATCACACAGACGTTTGTGAGAATGCTTCTGTCAAGTTTTTATGTGAAGATATTACCTTTTCCAGCATAGGCGTCAAAGCGATCCAAATAAGCACTTGCAGATTCTACAAAAGCAGTGTTTCCAAACTGCTCTATCAGAGGGAATGTTCAAGTCTGTGAGTTCAATGCAGTAATCACACAGACGTTTGTGAGAATGCTTCTGTCTAGTGTTTAGGTGAAGATATTTCTTTTCCCAGAATAGGCCTTAAAGCGCTCCAAATTTCCACTTGCAGATTCTACAAAAAGAGTGCTTCAAAACTGCTCTTTCAAAAGAAAGGCTCAAGTCTGTGAGTTGAATGCACTCATCACAAAGAAGTTTCTGAGAATGCTTCTGTGTAGTTGTTATGTGAAGCTACTTCCTTTTCCAGCATAGGCCTCAATGCGCTCGAAATAAACACTTGCAGATTCTAGGAAAGGAGTGTTTCAAAACAGTCCTATCAAAATAAACGTTCAAGTCAGTGAGTTGAATGCACTCATCACACAGAAGTTTCTGAGAAAGCTTCTGTGTAGTTTTCAGGTGGAGATATTTCCTTTTCCAGCATAGGCGTCAAAGCGATCCAAATAAACACTTGCAGATTCTACAAAAGGAGTGTTTCCAAACTGCTCTATCAAGAGGAATGTTCAAGTCCGTGAGTAGAATGCACTCACCACAAAGAAGTTTCTGAGAATGCTTCTGTCTAGTTTTTATGTGAAGATATTCCCTTTTCCAGCATAGGCGTCAAAGCGCTCCAAATAAACACTTGCAGATTCTACAAAAGGAGTGTTTCCAAACTGCTCTATCAGAGGGAATGTTCAAGTTTGTGAGTTGAATGCACTAGTCAGACAGAAGTTTGTGAGAATGCTTCTGTTTAGTTTTTAGGTGAAGATATTCCTTTTCCCAGCATAGGCCTCAAAGCCCTCCAAATATCCACTTGCAGACTCTACAAACAGAGTGTTTAAAAACTGCTCTTTCAAAAGGAAGGCTCAAGTCTGTGAGTTGAATGCACTCATCACAAAGAAGTTTCTGAGAATGCTTCTGTGTAGTTGTTATGTGAAGATATTTCCTTTACCAGCATAGGCCTCAAAGCGCTCGAAATAAACACTTGCAGATTCTACGAAAGGAGTGTTTCAAAACTGTCCTATCAAAATAAACGTTCAAGTCTGTGAGTTGAATGCACTCATCACACAGAAGTTTCTGAGAATGCTTCTGTGTAGTTTTTAGGTGAACATATTTCATTTCCCAGCACAGGCCTCAGAGCGCTCCAAATATGCACTTGCAGATTCTACAAAAAGAGACCTTGAAAACTCTTCCACCAAAAAGAGGCTTCAACTCTATGAGTAGAATGCTCTCATCACAAAGAAGTTTCTGAGAATGCTTCTGTCTAGTTTTTATGTGAAGATATTTCCTTTTCCAGCATTGGCTTCAAAGCGCTCCAAATAAACACTTGCAGATTCTACTAAAGGTGTGTTTCCAAACTGCTCTATCAAAAGGAATGTTCAAGTCTGTGAGTTGAATGCACTAATGACACAGAAGTTTGTGAGAATTCTTCTGTCTAGTTTTTAGATGAAGATATTTCTTTTCCCAGAATAGGCCTTAAAGCGCTCCGAATATCCACTTGCAGATTCTACAAAAAGAGTGTTTCAAAACTGCTCTTTCAAAAGAAAGGCTCAAGTCTGTGAGTTGAATGCACTCATCACAAAGAAGTTTCTGAGAATGCTTCTGTGTAGTTGTTAAGTGAAGATACTTCCTTTTCCAGCATAGGCCACAAAGCGCTCGAAATAAACACTTGCAGATTCTACAAAAGGAGAGTTTCAAAACTGTCCTGTCAAAAGAAACGTTAAAGTCTGTGAGTTGAATGCACTCATCACAGAGAAGTTTCTGAGAATGCTTCTGTGTAGTTTTTAGGTGAAGATATTTCCTTTTCCAGCATAGGCGTCAAAGCGATCCAAATAAACACTTGCAGATTCTACAAAAGGAGTGTTTCCAAACTGCTCTATCAGAGAGAATGTTCAAGTCTGTGAGTTCAATGCAGTAATCACACAGACGTTTGTGAGAATGCTTCTGTGTAGTTTTTAGGTGAAGATATTCCTTTTCCCAGCATAGGCCTCAAAGCCCTCCAAATATCCACTTGCAGACTCTACAAAAAGAGTGTTTCAAAACTGCTCATTCAAAAGGAAGGCTCAAGTCTGTGAGTTGAATGCACTCATCACAAAGAAGTTTCTGAGAATGCTTCTGTGTAGTTGTTATGTGAAGATACTTCCTTTTCGAGCATAGGCCTCATAGCGCTCGAAATAAACACTTGCAGATTCTACGAAAGGAGTGTTTCAAAACTGTCCTATCAAAATAAACGTTCAAGTCTGTGAGTTGAATGCACTCATCACACAGAAGTTTCTGAGAATGCTTCTGTGTAGTTTTCAGGTGAACATATTTCGTTTCCCAGCACAGGCCTCAGAGCGCTCCAAATATGCACTTGCAGATTCTACAAAAAGAGAGCTAGAAAACTCTCCCACCAAAAAGATGTTTCAACTCTATGAGTAGAATGCACTCATCACAAAGAAGTTTCTGAGAATGCTTCTGTCTAGTTTTTATGTGAAGATATTTCCTTTTCCAGCATAGGCGTCAAAGCGCTCCAAATAAACACTTGCAGATTCTACTAAAGGAGAGTTTCCAAACTGCTCTATCAAAAGCAATGTTCAAGTCTGTGAGTTGAATGAACTAATCACACAGAAGTTTCTGAGAATTCTTCCGTCTAGTTTTTAGGTGAAGATATTTCTTTTCCCAGAATAGGCCTTAAAGCGCTCCAAATATCCACTTGCAGATTCTACAAAAAGAGTGCTTCAAAACTGCTCTTTCAAAAGAAAGGCTCAAGTCTGTGAGTTGAATGCACTCATCACAAAGAAGTTTCTGAGAATGCTTCTGTGTAGTTGTTATGTGAAGCTACATCCTTTTCCAGCATAGGCCTCAAAGCGCTCGAAATAAACACTTGCAGATTCTAGGAAAGGAGTGTTTCAAAACAGTCCTATCAAAATAAACGTTCAAGTCTGTGAGTTGAATGCACTCATCACACAGAAGTTTCTGAGAAAGCTTCTGTGTAGTTTTCAGGTGGAGATATTTCCTTTTCCAGCATAGGCGTCAAAGCGATCCAAATAAACACTTGCAGATTCTACAAAAGGAGTGTTTCCAAACTGCTCTATCAAGAGGAATGTTCAAGTCCGTGAGTAGAATGCACTCACCACAAAGAAGTTTCTGAGAATGCTTCTGTCTAGTTTTTATGTGAAGATATTCCCTTTTCCAGCATAGGCGTCAAAGCGCTCCAAATAAACACTTGCAGATTCTAGGAAAGGAGTGTTTCAAAACAGTCCTATCAAAATAAACGTTCAAGTCTGTGAGTTGAATGCACTCATCACACAGAAGTTTCTGAGAAAGCTTCTGTGTAGTTTTCAGGTGGAGATATTTCCTTTTCCAGCATAGGCGTCAAAGCGATCCAAATAAACACTTGCAGATTCTACAAAAGGAGTGTTTCCAAACTGCTCTATCAAGAGGAATGTTCAAGTCCGTGAGTAGAATGCACTCACCACAAAGAAGTTTCTGAGAATGCTTCTGTCTAGTTTTTATGTGAAGATATTCCCTTTTCAGGCATAGGCGTCAAAGCGCTCCAAATAAACACTTGCAGATTCTACAAAAGGAGTGTTTCCAAACTGCTCTATCAGAGGGAATGTTCAAGTCTGTGAGTTGAATGCACTAGTCAGACAGAAGTTTGTGAGAATGCTTCTGTTTAGTTTTTAGGTGAAGATATTCCTTTTCCCAGCATAGGCCTCAAAGCCCTCCAAATATCCACTTGCAGACTCTACAAAAAGAGTGTTTCAAAACTGCTCTTTCAAAAGGAAGGCTCAAGTCTGTGAGTTGAATGCACTCATCTCAAAGAAGTTTCTGAGAATGCTTCTGTGTAGTTGTTATGTGAAGATATTTCCTTTACCAGCATAGGCCTCAAAGCGCTCGAAATAAACACTTGCAGATTCTACGAAAGGAGTGTTTCAAAACTGTCCTATCAAAATAAACGTTCAAGTCTGTGAGTTGAATGCACTCATCACACAGAAGTTTCTGAGAATGCTTCTGTGTAGTTTTTAGGTGAACATATTTCATTTCCCAGCACAGGCCTCAGAGCGCTCCAAATATGCACTTGCAGATTCTACAAAAAGAGACCTTGAAAACTCTTCCACCAAAAAGAGGCTTCAACTCTATGAGTAGAATGCTCTCATCACAAAGAAGTTTCTGAGAATGCTTCTGTCTAGTTTTTATGTGAAGATATTTCCTTTTCCAGCATTGGCTTCAAAGCGCCCCAAATAAACACTTGCAGATTCTACTAAAGGAGTGTTTCCAAACTGCTCTATCAAAAGGAATGTTCAAGTCTGTGAGTTGAATGCACTAATGACACAGAAGTTTGTGAGAATTCTTCTGTCTAGTTTTTAGATGAAGATATTTCTTTTCCCAGAATAGGCCTTAAAGCGCTCCAAATATCCACTTGCAGATTCTACAAAAAGAGTGTTTCAAAACTGCTCTTTCAAAAGAAAGGCTCAAGTCTGTGAGTTGAATGCACTCATCACAAAGAAGTTTCTGAGAATGCTTCTGTGTAGTTGTTAAGTGAAGATACTTCCTTTTCCAGCATAGGCCTCAAAGCGCTCGAAATAAACACTTGCAGATTCTACAAAAGGAGATTTTCAAAACTGTCCTGTCAAAAGAAACGTTAAAGTCTGTGAGTTGAATGCACTCATCACAGAGAAGTTTCTGAGAATGCTTCTGTCTAGTTTTTATGTGAAGATATTCCCTTTTCCAGCATAGGCGTCAAAGCGCTCCAAATAAACACTTGCAGATTCTACAAAAGGAGTGTTTCCAAACTGCTCTATCAGAGGGAATGTTCAAGTCTGTGAGTTGAATGCACTAGTCAGACAGAAGTTTGTGAGAATGCTTCTGTTTAGTTTTTAAGTGAAGATATTCCTCTTCCCAGCATAGGCCTCAAAGCCCTCCAAATATCCACTTGCAGACTCTACAAAAAGAGTGTTTCAAAACTGCTCATTCAAAAGGAAGGCTCAAGTCTGTGAGTTGAATGCACTCATCACAAAGAAGTTTCTGAGAATGCTTCTGTGTAGTTGTTATGTGAAGATACTTCCTTTTCGAGCATAGGCCTCAAAGCGCTCGAAATAAACACTTGCAGATTCTACGAAAGGAGTGTTTCAAAACTGTCCTATCAAAATAAACGTTCAAGTCTGTGAGTTGAATGCACTCATCACACAGAAGTTTCTGAGAATGCTTCTGTGTAGTTTTTAGGTGAACATATTTCGTTTCCCAGCACAGGCCTCAGAGCGCTCCAAATATGCACTTGCAGATTCTACAAAAAGAGAGCTAGAAAACTCTCCCACCAAAAAGATGTTTCAACTCTATGAGTAGAATGCACTCATCACAAAGAAGTTTCTGAGAATGCTTCTGTCTAGTTTTTATGTGAAGATATTTCCTTTTCCAGCATAGGCGTCAAAGCGCTCCAAATAAACACTTGCAGATTCTACTAAAGGAGAGTTTCCAAACTGCTCTATCAAAAGCAATGTTCAAGTCTGTGAGTTGAATGAACTAATCACACAGAAGTTTGTGAGAATTCTTCCGTCTAGTTTTTAGGTGAAGATATTTCTTTTCCCAGAATAGGCCTTAAAGCGCTCCAAATATCCACTTGCAGATTCTACAAAAAGAGTGTTTCAAAACTGCTCTTTCAAAAGAAAGGCTCAAGTCTGTGAGTTGAATGCACTCATCACAAAGAAGTTTCTGAGAATGCTTCTGTGTAGTTGTTATGTGAAGATATTTCCTTTTCCAGCACAGGCCTCAAAGCGCTCGAAATAAACACTTGCAGATTCTACGAAAGGAGTGTTTCAAAACTGTCCTATCAAAAGAAACGTTCAATTCTCTGAGTTGAATGCCCTCATCACAGAGAAGTTTCTGAGAATGCTTCTGTGTAGTTTTTAGGTGAAGATAATTCCTTTTCCAGCATTGGTGTCAAAGCGATCAAAATAAGCACTTGCAGATTCTACAAAAGGAGTGTTTCCAAACTGCTCTATCAGAGGGAATGTTCAAGTCTGTGAGTTCAATGCAGTAATCACACAGACGTTTGTGAGAATGCTTCTGTCTAGTGTTTAGGTGAAGATATTTCTTTTCCCAGAATAGGCCTTAAATCGCTCCAAATTTCCACTTGCAGATTCTACAAAAAGAGTGTTTCAAAACTGCTCTTTCAAAAGAAAGGCTCAAGTCTGTGAGTTGAATGCACTCATCACAAAGAAGTTTCTGAGAATGCTTCTGTGTAGTTCTTATGTGAAGACACTTCCTTTTCCAGCATAGGCCTCAAAGCGCTCGAAATAAACACTTGCAGATTCTACAAAAGGAGTGTTTCCAAACTGCTCTTTCAGAGGGAATGTTCAAGTCTATGAGTCCAATGCAGTAATCACACAGACGTTTGTGAGAATGCTTCTGTCAAGTTTTTATGTGAAGATATTACCTTCTCCAGCATAGGCGTCAAAGCGATCCAAATAAGCACTTGCAGATTCTACAAAAGCAGTGTTTCCAACCTGCTCTATCAGAGGGAATGTTCAAGTCTGTGAGTTCAATGCAGTAATCACACAGACGTTTGTGAGAATGCTTCTGTCTAGTGTTTAGGTGAAGATATTTCTTTTCCCAGAATAGGCCTTAAAGCACTCCAAATTTACACTTGCAGATTCTACAAAAAGAGTGCTTCAAAACTGCTCTTTCAAAAGAAAGGCTCAAGTCTGTGAGTTGAATACACTCATCACAAAGAAGTTTCTGAGAATGCTTCTGTGTAGTTGTTATGTGAAGCTACTTCCTTTTCCAGCATAGGCCTCAAAGCGCTCGAAATAAACACTTGCAGATTCTAGGAAAGGAGTGTTTCAAAACAGTCCTATCAAAATAAACGTTCAAGTCTGTGAGTTGAATGCACTCATCACACAGAAGTTTCTGAGAAAGCTTCTGTGTAGTTTTCAGGTGGAGATATTTCCTTTTCCAGCATAGGCGTCAAAGCGATCCAAATAAACACTTGCAGATTCTACAAAAGGAGTGTTTCCAAACTGCTCTATCAAGAGGAATGTTCAAGTCCGTGAGTAGAATGCACTCACCACAAAGAAGTTTCTGAGAATGCTTCTGTCTAGTTTTTATGTGAAGGTATTCCCTTTTCAGGCATAGGCGTCAAAGCGCTCCAAATAAACACTTGCAGATTCTACAAAAGGAGTGTTTCCAAACTGCTCTATCAGAGGGAATGTTCAAGTCTGTGAGTTGAATGCACTAGTCAGACAGAAGTTTGTGAGAATGCTTCTGTTTAGTTTTTAGGTGAAGATATTCCTTTTCCCAGCATAGGCCTCAAAGCCCTCCAAATATCCACTTGCAGACTGTACAAAAAGAGTGTTTCAAAACTGCTCTTTCAAAAGGAAGGCTCAAGTCTGTGAGTTGAATGCACTCATCTCAAAGAAGTTTCTGAGAATGCTTCTGTGTAGTTGTTATGTGAAGATATTT
Source organism: Pongo pygmaeus (assembly GCF_028885625.2). Taxonomy (NCBI): domain Eukaryota; kingdom Metazoa; phylum Chordata; class Mammalia; order Primates; family Hominidae; genus Pongo; species Pongo pygmaeus. Next base: position 42,153,974 of record NC_072381.2, on the reverse strand, counting down.
CCTTTACCAGCATAGGCCTCAAAGCGCTCGAAATAAACACTTGCAGATTCTACGAAAGGAGTGTTTCAAAACTGTCCTATCAAAATAAACGTTCAAGTCTGTGAGTTGAATGCACTCATCACACAGAAGTTTCTGAGAATGCTTCTGTGTAGTTTTTAGGTGAACATATTTCATTTCCCAGCACAGGCCTCAGAGCGCTCCAAATATGCACTTGCAGATTCTACAAAAAGAGACCTTGAAAACTCTTCCACCAAAAAGAGGCTTCAACTCTATGAGTAGAATGCTCTCATCACAAAGAAGTTTCTGAGAATGCTTCTGTCTAGTTTTTATGTGAAGATATTTCCTTTTCCAGCATTGGCTTCAAAGCGCTCCAAATAAACACTTGCAGATTCTACTAAAGGAGTGTTTCCAAACTGCTCTATCAAAAGGAATGTTCAAGTCTGTGAGTTGAATGCACTAATGACACAGAAGTTTGTGAGAATTCTTCTGTCTAGTTTTTAGATGAAGATATTTCTTTTCCCAGAATAGGCCTTAAAGCGCTCCAAATATCCACTTGCAGATTCTACAAAAAGAGTGTTTCAAAACTGCTCTTTCAAAAGAAAGGCTCAAGTCTGTGAGTTGAATGCACTCATCACAAAGAAGTTTCTGAGAATGCTTCTGTGTAGTTGTTAAGTGAAGATACTTCCTTTTCCAGCATAGGCCTCAAAGCGCTCGAAATAAACACTTGCAGATTCTACAAAAGGAGAGTTTCAAAACTGTCCTGTCAAAAGAAACGTTAAAGTCTGTGAGTTGAATGCACTCATCACAGAGAAGTTTCTGAGAATGCTTCTGTGTAGTTTTTAGGTGAAGATATTTCCTTTTCCAGCATAGGCGTCAAAGCGATCCAAATAAACACTTGCAGATTCTACAAAAGGAGGGTTTCCAAACTGCTCAATCAGAGGGAATGTTCAAGTCTGTGAGTTCAATGCAGTAATCACACAGACGTTTGTGAGAATGCTTCTGTGTAGTTTTTAGGTGAAGATATTCCTTTTCCCAGCATAGGCCTCAAAGCCCTCCAAATATCCACTTGCAGACTCTACAAAAAGTGTGTTTCAAAACTGCTCATTCAAAAGGAAGGCTCAAGTCTGTGAGTTGAATGCACTCATCACAAAGAAGTTTCTGAGAATGCTTCTGTGTAGTTGTTATGTGAAGATACTTCCTTTTCGAGCATAGGCCTCAAAGCGCTCGAAATAAACACTTGCAGATTCTACGAAAGGAGTGTTTCAAAACTGTCCTATCAAAATAAACGTTCAAGTCTGTTAGTTGAATGCACTCATCACACAGAAGTTTCTGAGAATGCTTCTGTGTAGTTTTTAGGTGAACATATTTCGTTTCCCAGCACAGGCCTCAGAGCGCTCCAAATATGCACTTGCAGATTCTACAAAAAGAGAGCTAGAAAACTCTCCCACCAAAAAGATGTTTCAACTCTATGAGTAGAATGCACTCATCACAAAGAAGTTTCTGAGAATGCTTCTGTCTAGTTTTTATGTGAAGATATTTCCTTTTCCAGCATAGGCGTCAAAGCGCTCCAAATAAACACTTGCAGATTCTACTAAAGGAGAGTTTCCAAACTGCTCTATCAAAAGCAATGTTCAAGTCTGTGAGTTGAATGAACTAATCACACAGAAGTTTGTGAGAATTCTTCCGTCTAGTTTTTAGGTGAAGATATTTCTTTTCCCAGAATAGGCCTTAAAGCGCTCCAAATATCCACTTGCAGATTCTACAAAAAGAGTGTTTCAAAACTGCTCTTTCAAAAGAAAGGCTCAAGTCTGTGAGTTGAATGCACTCATCACAAAGAAGTTTCTGAGAATGCTTCTGTGTAGTTGTTATGTGAAGATATTTCCTTTTCCCGCATAGGCCTCAAAGCGCTCGAAATAAACACATGCAGATTCTACAAAAGGAGTGTTTCAAAACTGTCCTATCAAAAGAAACGTTCAAGTCTGTGAGTTGAATGCACTCATCACAGAGAAGTTTCTGAGAATGCTTCTGTGTAGTTTTTAGGTGAAGATAATTCCTTTTCCAGCATAGGTGTCAAAGCGATCCAAATAAGCACTTGCAGATTCTACAAAAGGAGTGTTTCCAAACTGCTCTATCAGAGGGAATGTTCAAGTCTGTGAGTTCAATGCAGTAATCACACAGACGTTTGTGAGAATGCTTCTGTCTAGTGTTTAGCTGAAGATATTTCTTTTCCCAGAATAGGCCTTAAAGCGCTCCAAATTTCCACTTGCAGATTCTACAAAAAGAGTGTTTCAAAACTGCTCTTTCAAAAGAAAGGCTCAAGTCTGTGAGTTGAATGCACTCATCACAAAGAAGTTTCTGAGAATGCTTCTGTGTAGTTCTTATGTGAAGATACTTCCTTTTCCAGCATAGGCCTCAAAGCGCTCGAAATAAACACTTGCAGATTCTACGAAAGGAGTGTTTCAAAACTGTCCTATCAAAATAAACGTTCAAGTCTGTGAGTTGAATGCACTCATCACACAGAAGTTTCTGAGAATGCTTCTGTGTAGTTTTTAGGTGAACATATTTCGTTTCCCATCACAGGCCTCAGAGCGCTCCAAATATGCACTTGCAGATTCAACAAAAGAGAGCTAGAAAACTCTCCCACCAAAAAGATGTTTCAACTCTATGAGTAGAATGCACTCATCACAAAGAAGTTTCTGAGAATGCTTCTGTCTAGTTTTTATGTGAAGATATTTCCTTTTCCAGCATAGGCGTCAAAGCGCTCCAAATAAACACTTGCAGATTCTACTAAAGGAGAGTTTCCAAACTGCTCTATCAAAAGCAATGTTCAAGTCTGTGAGTTGAATGAACTAATCACACAGAAGTTTGTGAGAATTCTTCCGTCTAGTTTTTAGGTGAAGATATTTCTTTTCCCAGAATAGGCCTTAAAGCGCTCCAAATATCCACTTGCAGATTCTACAAAAAGAGTGTTTCAAAACTGCTCTTTCAAAAGAAAGGCTCAAGTCTGTGAGTTGAATGCACTCATCACAAAGAAGTTTCTGAGAATGCTTCTGTGTAGTTGTTATGTGAAGATATTTCCTTTTCCAGCATAGGCCTCAAAGCGCTCGAAATAAACACATGCAGATTCTACAAAAGGAGTGTTTCAAAACTGTCCTATCAAAAGAAACGTTCAAGTCTGTGAGTTGAATGCCCTCATCACAGAGAAGTTTCTGAGAATGCTTCTGTGTAGTTTTTAGGTGAAGATAATTCCTTTTCCAGCATAGGTGTCAAAGCGATCCAAATAAGCACTTGCAGATTCTACAAAAGGAGTGTTTCCAAACTGCTCTATCAGAGGGAATGTTCAAGTCTGTGAGTTGAATGCACTACTAAGACAGAAGTTTGTGAGAATGTTTCTGTGTAGTTTTTAGGCGAAGATATTTCTTTTCCCAGCATAGGCCTCAAAGCCCTCCAAATATCCACTTGCAGACCCTACAAAAAGAGTGTTTCAAAACTGCTCTTTCAAAAGGAAGCCTCAAGTCTGTGAGTTGAATGCACTCATCACAAAGAAGTTTCTGAGAATGCTTCTGTGTAGTTGTTATGTGAAGATACTTCCTTTTCGAGCACAGGCCTCAAAGCGCTCGAAATAAACACTTGCAGATTCTACGAAAGGAGTGTTTCAAAACTGTCCTATCAAAAGAAACGTTCAAGTCTGTGAGTTGAATGCCCTCATCACAGAGAAGTTTCTGAGAATGCTTCTGTGTAGTTTTTAGGTGAAGATAATTCCTTTTCCAGCATTGGTGTCAAAGCGATCCAAATAAGCACTTGCAGGTTATACAAAAGGAGTGTTTCCAAACTGCTCTATCAGAGGGAATGTTCAAGTCTGTGAGTTCAATGCAGTAATCACACAGACGTTTGTGAGAATGCTTCTGTCTAGTGTTTAGGTGAAGATATTTCTTTTCCCAGAATAGGCCTTAAAGCGCTCCAAATTTCCACTTGCAGATTCTACAAAAAGAGTGTTTCAAAACTGCTCTTTCAAAAGAAAGGCTCAAGTCTGTGAGTTGAATGCACTCATCACAAAGAAGTTTCTGAGAATGCTTCTGTGTAGTTCTTATGTGAAGACACTTCCTTTTCCAGCATAGGCCTCAAAGCGCTCGAAATAAACACTTGCAGATTCTACAAAAGGAGTGTTTCCAAACTGCTCTATCAGAGGGAATGTTCAAGTCTGTGAGTCCAATGCAGTAATCACACAGACGTTTGTGAGAATGCTTCTGTCAAGTTTTTATGTGAAGATATTACCTTTTCCAGCCTAGGCGTCAAAGCGATCCAAATAAGCACTTGCAGATTCTACAAAAGCAGTGTTTCCAAACTGCTCTATCAGAGGGAATGTTCAAGTCTGTGAGTTCAATGCAGTAATCACACAGACGTTTGTGAGAATGCTTCTGTCTAGTGTTTAGGTGAAGATATTTCTTTTCCCAGAATAGGCCTTAAAGCGCTCCAAATTTCCACTTGCAGATTCTACAAAAAGAGTGTTTCAAAACTGCTCTTTCAAAAGAAAGGCTCAAGTCTGTGAGTTGAATGCACTCATCACAAAGAAGTTTCTGAGAATGCTTCTGTGTAGTTGTTATGTGAAGATGTTTCCTTTTCCAGCATAGGCCTCAAAGCGCTCGAAATAAACACATGCAGATTCTACAAAAGGAGTGTTTCAAAACTGTCCTATCAAAAGAAACGTTCAAGTCTGTGAGTTGAATGCCCTCATCACAGAGAAGTTTCTGAGAGTGCTTCAGTGTAGTTTTTAGGTGAAGATAATTCCTTTTCCAGCATAGGTGTCAAAGCGATCCAAATAAGCACTTGCAGATTCTACAAAAGGAGTGTTTCCAAACTGCTCTATCAGAGGGAATGTTCAAGTCTGTGAGTTCAATGCAGTAATCACACAGACGTTTGTGAGAATGCTTCTGTCTAGTGTTTAGCTGAAGATATTTCTTTTCCCAGAATAGGCCTTAAAGCGCTCCAAATTTCCACTTGCAGATTCTACAAAAAGAGTGTTTCAAAACTGCTCTTTCAAAAGAAAGGCTCAAGTCTGTGAGTTGAATGCACTCATCACAAAGAAGTTTCTGAGAATGCTTCTGTGTAGTTCTTATGTGAAGATACTTCCTTTTCCAGCGTAGGCCTCAAAGCGCTCGAAATAAACACTTGCAGATTCTACGAAAGGAGTGTTTCAAAACTGTCCTATCAAAATAGACGTTCAAGTCTGTGAGTTGAATGCACTCATCACACAGAAGTTTCTGAGAATGCTTCTGTGTAGTTTTTAGGTGAACATATTTCGTTTCCCATCACAGGCCTCAGAGCGCTCCAAATATGCACTTGCAGATTCAACAAAAAGAGAGCTAGAAAACTCTTCCACCAAAAAGATGTTTCAACTCTATGAGTAGAATGCACTCATCACAAAGAAGTTTCTGAGAATGCTTCTGTCTAGTTTTTATGTGAAGATATTTCCTTTTCCAGCATAGGCGTCAAAGCGCTCCAAATAAACACTTGCAGATTCTACTAAAGGAGAGTTTCCAAACTGCTCTATCAAAAGCAATGTTCAAGTCTGTGAGTTGAATGAACTAATCACACAGAAGTTTGTGAGAATTCTTCCGTCTAGTTTTTAGGTGAAGATATTTCTTTTCCCAGAATAGGCCTTAAAGCGCTCCAAATATCCACTTGCAGATTCTACAAAAAGAGTGTTTCAAAACTGCTCTTTCAAAAGAAAGGCTCAAGTCTGTGAGTTGAATGCACTCATCACAAAGAAGTTTCTGAGAATGCTTCTGTGTAGTTGTTATGTGAAGATATTTCCTTTTCCAGCATAGGCCTCAAAGCGCTCGAAATAAACACATGCAGATTCTACAAAAGGAGTGTTTCAAAACTGTCCTATCAAAAGAAACGTTCAAGTCTGTGAGTTGAATGCCCTCATCACAGAGAAGTTTCTGAGAATGCTTCTGTGTAGTTTTTAGGTGAAGATAATTCCTTTTCCAGCATAGGTGTCAAAGCGATCCAAATAAGCACTTGCAGATTCTACAAAAGGAGTGTTTCCAAACTGCTCTATCAGAGGGAATGTTCAAGTCTGTGAGTTGAATGCACTACTAAGACAGAAGATTGTGAGAATGTTTCTCTGTAGTTTTTAGGCGAAGATATTTCTTTTCCCAGCATAGGCCTCAAAGCCCTCCAAATATCCACTTGCAGACTCTACAAAAAGAGTGTTTCAAAACTGCTCTTTCAAAAGGAAGGCTCAAGTCTGTGAGTTGAATGCACTCATCACAAAGAAGTTTCTGAGAATGCTTCTGTGTAGTTGTTATGTGAAGATACTTCCTTTTCGAGCACAGGCATCAAAGCGCTCGAAATAAACACTTGCAGATTCTACGAAAGGAGTGTTTCAAAACTGTCCTATCAAAAGAAACGTTCAAGTCTGTGAGTTGAATGCCCTCATCACAGAGAAGTTTCTGAGAATGCTTCTGTGTAGTTTTTAGGTGAAGATAATTCCTTTTCCAGCATTGGTGTCAAAGCGATCCAAATAAGCACTTGCAGATTCTACAAAAGGAGTGTTTCCAAACTGCTCTATCAGAGGGAATGTTCAAGTCTGTGAGTTCAATGCAGTAATCACACAGACGTTTGTGAGAATGCTTCTGTCTAGTGTTTAGGTGAAGATATTTCTTTTCCCAGAGTAGGCCTTAAAGCGCTCCAAATTTCCACTTGCAGATTCTACAAAAAGAGTGCTTCAAAACTGCTCTTTCAAAAGAAAGGCTCAAGTCTGTGAGTTGAATGCACTCATCACAAAGAAGTTTCTGAGAATGCTTCTGTGTAGTTGTTATGTGAAGCTACATCCTTTTCCAGCATAGGCCTCAAAACGCTCGAAATAAACACTTGCAGATTCTAAGAAAGGAGTGTTTCAAAACAGTACTATCAAAATAAACGTTCAAGTCTGTGAGTTGAATGCACTCATCACACAGAAGTTTCTGAGAAAGCTTCTGTGTAGTTTTCAGGTGGAGATATTTCCTTTTCTAGCATAGGCGTCAAAGCGATCCAAATAAACACTTGCAGATTCTACAAAAGGAGTGTTTCCAAACTGCTCTATCAAGAGGAATGTTCAAGTCCGTGAGTAGAATGCACTCACCACAAAGAAGTTTCTGAGAATGCTTCTGTCTAGTTTTTATGTGAAGATATTCCCTTTTCCAGCATAGGCGTCAAAGCGCTCCAAATAAACACTTGCAGATTCTACAAAAGGAGTGTTTCCAAACTGCTCTATCAGAGGGAATGTTCAAGTCTGTGAGTTGAATGCACTAGTCAGACAGAAGTTTGTGAGAATGCTTCTGTTTAGTTTTTAGGTGAAGATATTCCTTTTCCCAGCATAGGCCTCAAAGCCCTCCAAATATCCACTTGCAGACTCTACAAACAGAGTGTTTAAAAACTGCTCTTTCAAAAGGAAGGCTCAAGTCTGTGAGTTGAATGCACTCATCACAAAGAAGTTTCTGAGAATGCTTCTGTGTAGTTGTTATGTGATGATATTTCCTTTACCAGCATAGGCCTCAAAGCGCTCGAAATAAACACTTGCAGATTCTACGAAAGGAGTGTTTCAAAACTGTCCTATCAAAATAAACGTTCAAGTCTGTGAGTTGAATGCACTCATCACACAGAAGTTTCTGAGAATGCTTCTGTGTAGTTTTTAGGTGAACATATTTCATTTCCCAGCACAGGCCTCAGAGCGCTCCAAATATGCACTTGCAGATTCTACAAAAAGAGACCTTGAAAACTCTTCCACCAAAAAGAGGCTTCAACTCTATGAGTAGAATGCTCTCATCACAAAGAAGTTTCTGAGAATGCTTCTGTCTAGTTTTTATGTGAAGATATTTCCTTTTCCAGCATTGGCTTCAAAGCGCTCCAAATAAACACTTGCAGATTCTACTAAAGGTGTGTTTCCAAACTGCTCTATCAAAAGGAATGTTCAAGTCTGTGAGTTGAATGCACTAATGACACAGAAGTTTGTGAGAATTCTTCTGTCTAGTTTTTAGATGAAGATATTTCTTTTCCCAGAATAGGCCTTAAAGCGCTCCAAATATCCACTTGCAGATTCTACAAAAAGAGTGTTTCAAAACTGCTCTTTCAAAAGAAAGGCTCAAGTCTGTGAGTTGAATGCACTCATCACAAAGAAGTTTCTGAGAATGCTTCTGTGTAGTTGTTAAGTGAAGATACTTCCTTTTCCAGCATAGGCCTCAAAGCGCTCGAAATAAACACTTGCAGATTCTACAAAAGGAGAGTTTCAAAACTGTCCTGTCAAAAGAAACGTTAAACTCTGTGAGTTGAATGCACTCATCACAGAGAAGTTTCTGAGAATGCTTCTGTGTAGTTTTTAGGTGAAGATATTTCCTTTTCCAGCATAGGCGTCAAAGCGATCCAAATAAACACTTGCAGATCCTACAAAAGGAGTGTTTCCAAACTGCTCTATGAAGAGGAATGTTCAAGTCCGTGAGTAGAATGCACTCACCACAAAGAAGTTTCTGAGAATGCTTCTGTCTAGTTTTTATGTGAAGATATTCCCTTTTCCAGCATAGGCGTCAAAGCGCTCCAAATAAACACTTGCAGATTCTACAAAAGGAGTGTTTCCAAACTGCTCTATCAGAGGGAATGTTCAAGTCTGTGAGTTGAATGCACTAGTCAGACAGAAGTTTGTGAGAATGCTTCTGTTTAGTTTTTAGGTGAAGATATTCCTTTTCCCAGCATAGGCCTCAAAGCCCTCCAAATATCCACTTGCAGACCCTACAAAAAGAGTGTTTCAAAACTGCTCTTTCAAAAGGAAGGCTCAAGTCTGTGAGTTGAATGCACTCATCACAAAGAAGTTTCTGAGAATGCTTCTGTGTAGTTGTTATGTGAAGATATTTCCTTTGCCAGCATAGGCCTCAAAGCGCTCGAAATAAACACTTGCAGATTCTACGAAAGGAGTGTTTCAAAACTCTCCTATCAAAATAAACGTTCAAGTCTGTGAGTTGAATGCACTCATCACACAGAAGTTTCTGAGAATGCTTCTGTGTAGTTTTTAGGTGAACATATTTCATTTCCCAGCACAGGCCTCAGAGCGCTCCAAATATGCACTTGCAGATTCTACAAAAAGAGACCTTGAAAACTCTTCCACCAAAAAGAGGCTTCAACTCTATGAGTAGAATGCTCTCATCACAAAGAAGTTTCTGAGAATGCTTCTGTCTAGTTTTTATGTGAAGATATTTCCTTTTCCAGCATTGGCTTCAAAGCGCTCCAAATAAACACTTGCAGATTCTACTAAAGGAGTGTTTCCAAACTGCTCTATCAAAAGGAATGTTCAAGTCTGTGAGTTGAATGCACTAATGACACAGAAGTTTGTGAGAATTCTTCTGTCTAGTTTTTAGATGAAGATATTTCTTTTCCCAGAATAGGCCTTAAAGCGCTCCAAATTTCCACTTGCAGATTCTACAAAAAGAGTGTTTCAAAACTGCTCTTTCAAAAGAAAGGCTCAAGTCTGTGAGTTGAATGCACTCATCACAAAGAAGTTTCTGAGAATGCTTCTGTGTAGTTGTTATGTGAAGCTACTTCCTTTTCCAGCATAGGCCTCAATGCGCTCGAAATAAACACTTGCAGATTCTAGGAAAGGAGTGTTTCAAAACAGTCCTATCAAAATAAACGTTCAAGTCTGTGAGTTGAATGCACTCATCACACAGAAGTTTCTGAGAAAGCTTCTGTGTAGTTTTCAGGTGGAGATATTTCCTTTTCCAGCATAGGCGTCAAAGCGATCCAAATAAACACTTGCAGATTCTACAAAAGGAGTGTTTCCAAACTGCTCTATCAAGAGTAATGTTCAAGTCCGTGAGTAGAATGCACTCACCACAAAGAAGTTTCTGAGAATGCTTCTGTCTAGTTTTTATGTGAAGATATTCCCTTTTCCAGCATAGGCGTCAAAGCGCTCCAAATAAACACTTGCAGATTCTACAAAAGGAGTGTTTCCAAACTGCTCTATCAGAGGGAATGTTCAAGTCTGTGAGTTGAATGCACAAGTCAGACAGAAGTTTGTGAGAATGCTTCTGTTTAGTTTTTAGGTGAAGATATTCCTTTTCCCAGCATAGGCCTCAAAGCCCTCCAAATATCCACTTGCAGACTCTACAAACAGAGTGTTTAAAAACTGCTCTTTCAAAAGGAAGGCTCAAGTCTGTGAGTAGAATGCACTCATCACAAAGAAGTTTCTGAGAATGCTTCTGTGTAGTTGTTATGTGAAGATATTTCCTTTACCAGCATAGGCCTCAAAGCGTTCGAAATAAACACTTGCAGATTCTACGAAAGGAGTGTTTCAAAACTGTCCTATCAAAATAAACGTTCAAGTCTGTGAGTTGAATGCACTCATCACACAGAAGTTTCTGAGAATGCTTCTGTGCAGTTTTTAGGTGAACATATTTCATTTCCCAGCACAGGCCTCAGAGCGCTCCAAATATGCACTTGCAGATTCTACAAAAAGAGACCTTGAAAACTCTTCCACCAAAAAGAGGCTTCAACTCTATGAGTAGAATGCTCTCATCACAAAGAAGTTTCTGAGAATGCTTCTGTCTAGTTTTTATGTGAAGATATTTCCTTTTCCAGCATTGGCTTCAAAGCGCTCCAAATAAACACTTGCAGATTCTACTAAAGGTGTGTTTCCAAACTGCTCTATCAAAAGGAATGTTCAAGTCTGTGAGTTGAATGCACTAATGACACAGAAGTTTGTGAGAATTCTTCTGTCTAGTTTTTAGATGAAGATATTTCTTTTCCCAGAATAGGCCTTAAAGCGCTCCAAATATCCACTTGCAGATTCTACAAAAAGAGTGTTTCAAAACTGCTCTTTCAAAAGAAAGGCTCAAGTCTGTGAGTTGAATGCACTCATCACAAAGAAGTTTCTGAGAATGCTTCTGTGTAGTTGTTAAGTGAAGATACTTCCTTTTCCAGCATAGGCCACAAAGCGCTCGAAATAAACACTTGCAGATTCTACAAAAGGAGAGTTTCAAAACTGTCCTGTCAAAAGAAACGTTAAAGTCTGTGAGTTGAATGCACTCATCACAGAGAAGTTTCTGAGAATGCTTCTGTGTAGTTTTTAGGTGAAGATATTTCCTTTTCCAGCATAGGCGTCAAAGCGATCCAAATAAACACTTGCAGATTCTACAAAAGGAGTGTTTCCAAACTGCTCTATCAGAGAGAATGTTCAAGTCTGTGAGTTCAATGCAGTAATCACACAGACGTTTGTGAGAATGCTTCTGTGTAGTTTTTAGGTGAAGATATTCCTTTTCCCAGCATAGGCCTCAAAGCCCTCCAAATATCCACTTGCAGACTCTACAAAAAGAGTGTTTCAAAACTGCTCATTCAAAAGGAAGGCTCAAGTCTGTGAGTTGAATGCACTCATCACAAAGAAGTTTCTGAGAATGCTTCTGTGTAGTTGTTATGTGAAGATACTTCCTTTTCGAGCATAGGCCTCATAGCGCTCGAAATAAACACTTGCAGATTCTACGAAAGGAGTGTTTCAAAACTGTCCTATCAAAATAAACGTTCAAGTCTGTGAGTTGAATGCACTCTTCACACAGAAGTTTCTGAGAATGCTTCTGTGTAGTTTTCAGGTGAACATATTTCGTTTCCCAGCACAGGCCTCAGAGCGCTCCAAATATGCACTTGCAGATTCTACAAAAAGAGAGCTAGAAAACTCTCCCACCAAAAAGATGTTTCAACTCTATGAGTAGAATGCACTCATCACAAAGAAGTTTCTGAGAATGCTTCTGTCTAGTTTTTATGTGAAGATATTTCCTTTTCCAGCATAGGCGTCAAAGCGCTCCAAATAAACACTTGCAGATTCTACTAAAGGAGAGTTTCCAAACTGCTCTATCAAAAGCAATGTTCAAGTTTGTGAGTTGAATGAACTAATCACACAGAAGTTTGTGAGAATTCTTCCGTCTAGTTTTTAGGTGAAGATATTTCTTTTCCCAGAATAGGCCTTAAAGCGCTCCAAATATCCACTTGCAGATTCTACAAAAAGAGTGCTTCAAAACTGCTCTTTCAAAAGAAAGGCTCAAGTCTGTGAGTTGAATGCACTCATCACAAAGAAGTTTCTGAGAATGCTTCTGTGTAGTTGTTATGTGAAGATATTTCCTTTTCCAGCATAGGCCTCAAAGCGCTCGAAATAAACACATGCAGATTCTACAAAAGGAGTGTTTCAAAACTGTCCTATCAAAAGAAACGTTCAAGTCTGTGAGTTGAATGCACTCATCACAGAGAAGTTTCTGAGAATGCTTCTGTGTAGTTTTTAGGTGAAGATAATTCCTTTTCCAGCATAGGTGTCAAAGCGATCCAAATAAGCACTTGCAGATTCTACAAAAGGAGTGTTTCCAAACTGCTCTATCAGAGGGAATGTTCAAGTCTGTGAGTTCAATGCAGTAATCACACAGACGTTTGTGAGAATGCTTCTGTCTAGTGTTTAGCTGAAGATATTTCTTTTCCCAGAATAGGCCTTAAAGCGCTCCAAATTTCCACTTGCAGATTCTACAAAAAGAGTGTTTCAAAACTGCTCTTTCAAAAGAAAGGCTCAAGTCTGTGAGTTGAATGCACTCATCACAAAGAAGTTTCTGAGAATGCTTCTGTGTAGTTCTTATGTGAAGATACTTCCTTTTCCAGCATAGGCCTCAAAGCGCTCGAAATAAACACTTGCAGATTCTACGAAAGGAGTGTTTCAAAACTGTCCTATCAAAATAAACGTTCAAGTCTGTGAGTTGAATGCACTCATCACACAGAAGTTTCTGAGAATGCTTCTGTGTAGTTTTTAGGTGAACATATTTCGTTTCCCATCACAGGCCTCAGAGCGCTCCAAATATGCACTTGCAGATTCAACAAAAAGAGAGCTAGATAACTCTCCCACCAAAAAGATGTTTCAACTCTATGAGTAGAATGCACTCATCACAAAGAAGTTTCTGAGAATGCTTCTGTCTAGTTTTTATGTGAAGATATTTCCTTTTCCAGCATAGGCGTCAAAGCGCTCCAAATAAACACTTGCAGATTCTACTAAAGGAGAGTTTCCAAACTGCTCTATCAAAAGCAATGTTCAAGTCTGTGAGTTGAATGAACTAATCACACAGAAGTTTGTGAGAATTCTTCCGTCTAGTTTATAGGTGAAGATATTTCTTTTCCCAGAATAGGCCTTAAAGCGCTCCAAATATCCACTTGCAGATTCTACAAAAAGAGTGTTTCAAAACTGCTCTTTCAAAAGAAAGGCTCAAGTCTGTGAGTTGAATGCACTCATCACAAAGAAGTTTCTGAGAATGCTTCTGTGTAGTTGTTATGTGAAGATATTTCCTTTTCCAGCATAGGCCTCAAAGCGCTCGAAATAAACACATGCAGATTCTACAAAAGGAGTGTTTCAAAACTGTCCTATCAAAAGAAACGTTCAAGTCTGTGAGTTGAATGCCCTCATCACAGAGAAGTTTCTGAGAATGCTTCTGTGTAGTTTTTAGGTGAAGATAATTCCTTTTCCAGCATAGGTGTCAAAGCGATCCAAATAAGCACTTGCAGATTCTACAAAAGGAGTGTTTCCAAACTGCTCTATCAGAGGGAATGTTCAAGTCTGTGAGTTGAATGCACTACTAAGACAGAAGTTTGTGAGAATGTTTCTGTGTAGTTTTTAGGCGAAGATATTTCTTTTCCCAGCATAGGCCTCAAAGCCCTCCAAATATCCACTTGCAGACTCTACAAAAAGAGTGTTTCAAAACTGCTCTTTCAAAAGGAAGGCTCAAGTCTGTGAGTTGAATGCACTCATCACAAAGAAGTTTCTGAGAATGCTTCTGTGTAGTTGTTATGTGAAGATACTTCCTTTTCGAGCACAGGCCTCAAAGCGCTCGAAATAAACACTTGCAGATTCTACGAAAGGAGTGTTTCAAAACTGTCCTATCAAAAGAAACGTTCAAGTCTGTGAGTTGAATGCCCTCATCACAGAGAAGTTTCTGAGAATGCTTCTGTGTAGTTTTTAGGTGAAGATAATTCCTTTTCCAGCATTGGTGTCAAAGCGATCCAAATAAGCACTTGCAGATTCTACAAAAGGAGTGTTTCCAAACTGCTCTATCAGAGGGAATGTTCAAGTCTGTGAGTTCAATGCAGTAATCACACAGACGTTTGTGAGAATGCTTCTGTCTAGTGTTTAGGTGAAGATATTTCTTTTCCCAGAATAGGCCTTAAAGCGCTCCAAATTTCCACTTGCAGATTCTACAAAAAGAGTGTTTCAAAACTGCTCTTTCAAAAGAAAGGCTCAAGTCTGTGAGTTGAATGCACTGATCACAAAGAAGTTTCTGAGAATGCTTCTGTGTAGTTCTTATGTGAAGACACTTCCTTTTCCAGCATAGGCCTCAAAGCGCTCGAAATAAACACTTGCAGATTCTACAAAAGGAGTGTTTCCAAACTGCTCTATCAGAGGGAATGTTCAAGTCTGTGAGTCCAATGCAGTAATCACACAGACGTTTGTGAGAATGCTTCTGTCAAGTTGTTATGTGAAGATATTACCTTTTCCAGCATAGGCGTCAAAGCGATCCAAATAAGCACTTGCAGATTCTACAAAAGCAGTGTTTCCAAACTGCTCTATCAGAGGGAATGTTCAAGTCTGTGAGTTCAATGCAGTAATCACACAGACGTTTGTGAGAATGCTTCTGTCTAGTGTTTAGGTGAAGATATTTCTTTTCCCAGAATAGGCCTTAAAGCGCTCCAAATTTCCACTTGCAGATTCTACAAAAAGAGTGCTTCAAAACTGCTCTTTCAAAAGAAAGGCTCAAGTCTGTGAGTTGAATGCACTCATCACAAAGAAGTTTCTGAGAATGCTTCTGTGTAGTTGTTATGTGAAGCTACATCCTTTTCCAGCATAGGCCTCAAAGCGCTCGAAATAAACACTTGCAGATTCTAGGAAAGGAGTGTTTCAAAACAGTCCTATCAAAATAAACGTTCAAGTCTGTGAGTTGAATGCACTCATCACACAGAAGTTTCTGAGAAAGCTTCTGTGTAGTTTTCAGGTGGAGATATTTCCTTTTCCAGCATAGGCGTCAAAGCGATCCAAATAAACACTTGCAGATTCTACAAAAGGAGTGTTTCCAAACTGCTCTATCAAGAGGAATGTTCAAGTCCGTGAGTAGAATGCACTCAAAACAAAGAAGTTTCTGAGAATGCTTCTGTCTAGTTTTTATGTGAAGATATTCCCTTTTCCAGCATAGGCGTCAAAGCGCTCCAAATAAACACTTGCAGATTCTAGGAAAGGAGTGTTTCAAAACAGTCCTATCAAAATAAACGTTCAAGTCTGTGAGTTGAATGCACTCATCACACAGAAGTTTCTGAGAAAGCTTCTGTGTAGTTTTCAGGTGGAGATATTTCCTTTTCCAGCATAGGCGTCAAAGCGATCCAAATAAACACTTGCAGATTCTACAAAAGGAGTGTTTCCAAACTGCTCTATCAAGAGGAATGTTCAAGTCCGTGAGTAGAATGCACTCACCACAAAGAAGTTTCTGAGAATGCTTCTGTCTAGTTTTTATGTGAAGATATTCCCTTTTCAGGCATAGGCGTCAAAGCGCTCCAAATAAACACTTGCAGATTCTACAAAAGGAGTGTTTCCAAACTGCTCTATCAGAGGGAATGTTCAAGTCTGTGAGTTGAATGCACTAGTCAGACAGAAGTTTGTGAGAATGCTTCTGTTTAGTTTTTAGGTGAAGATATTCCTTTTCCCAGCATAGGCCTCAAAGCCCTCCAAATATCCACTTGCAGACTCTACAAAAAGAGTGTTTCAAAACTGCTCTTTCAAAAGGAAGGCTCAAGTCTGTGAGTTGAATGCACTCATCTCAAAGAAGTTTCTGAGAATGCTTCTGTGTAGTTGTTATGTGAAGATATTTCCTTTACCAGCATAGGCCTCAAAGCGCTCGAAATAAACACTTGCAGATTCTACGAAAGGAGTGTTTCAAAACTGTCCTATCAAAATAAACGTTCAAGTCTGTGAGTTGAATGCACTCATCACACAGAAGTTTCTGAGAATGCTTCTGTGTAGTTTTTAGGTGAACATATTTCATTTCCCAGCACAGGCCTCAGAGCGCTCCAAATATGCACTTGCAGATTCTACAAAAAGAGACCTTGAAAACTCTTCCACCAAAAAGAGGCTTCAACTCTATGAGTAGAATGCTCTCATCACAAAGAAGTTTCTGAGAATGCTTCTGTCTAGTTTTTATGTGAAGATATTTCCTTTTCCAGCATTGGCTTCAAAGCGCTCCAAATAAACACTTGCAGATTCTACTAAAGGAGTGTTTCCAAACTGCTCTATCAAAAGGAATGTTCAAGTCTGTGAGTTGAATGCACTAATGACACAGAAGTTTGTGAGAATTCTTCTGTCTAGTTTTTAGATGAAGATATTTCTTTTCCCAGAATAGGCCTTAAAGCGCTCCAAATATCCACTTGCAGATTCTACAAAAAGAGTGTTTCAAAACTGCTCTTTCAAAAGAAAGGCTCAAGTCTGTGAGTTGAATGCACTCATCACAAAGAAGTTTCTGAGAATGCTTCTGTGTAGTTGTTAAGTGAAGATACTTCCTTTTCCAGCATAGGCCTCAAAGCGCTCGAAATAAACACTTGCAGATTCTACAAAAGGAGAGTTTCAAAACTGTCCTGTCAAAAGAAACGTTAAAGTCTGTGAGTTGAATGCACTCATCACAGAGAAGTTTCTGAGAATGCTTCTGTGTAGTTTTTAGGTGAAGATATTTCCTTTTCCAGCATAGGCGTCAAAGCGATCCAAATAAACACTTGCAGATTCTACAAAAGGAGTGTTTCCAAACTGCTCTATCAGAGGGAATGTTCAAGTCTGTGAGTTCAATGCAGTAATCACACAGACGTTTGTGAGAATGCTTCTGTGTAGTTTTTAGGTGAAGATATTCCTTTTCCCAGCATAGGCCTCAAAGCCCTCCAAATATCCACTTGCAGACTCTACAAAAAGAGTGTTTCAAAACTGCTCATTCAAAAGGAAGGCTCAAGTCTGTGAGTTGAATGCACTCATCACAAAGAAGTTTCTGAGAATGCTTCTGTGTAGTTGTTATGTGAAGATACTTCCTTTTCGAGCATAGGCCTCAAAGCGCTCGAAATAAACACTTGCAGATTCTACGAAAGGAGTGTTTCAAAACTGTCCTATCAAAATAAACGTTCAAGTCTGTGAGTTGAATGCACTCATCACACAGAAGTTTCTGAGAATGCTTCTGTGTAGTTTTTAGGTGAACATATTTCGTTTCCCATCACAGGCCTCAGAGCGCTCCAAATATGCACTTGCAGATTCTACAAAAAGAGAGCTAGAAAACTCTCCCACCAAAAAGATGTTTCAACTCTATGAGTAGAATGCACTCATCACAAAGAAGTTTCTGAGAATGCTTCTGTCTAGTTTTTATGTGAAGATATTTCCTTTTCCAGCATAGGCGTCAAAGCGCTCCAAATAAACACTTGCAGATTCTACTAAAGGAGAGTTTCCAAACTGCTCTATCAAAAGCAATGTTCAAGTCTGTGAGTTGAATGAACTAATCACACAGAAGTTTGTGAGAATTCTTCCGTCTAGTTTTTAGGTGAAGATATTTCTTTTCCCAGAATAGGCCTTAAAGCGCTCCAAATATCCACTTGCAGATTCTACAAAAAGAGTGTTTCAAAACTGCTCTTTCAAAAGAAAGGCTCAAGTCTGTGAGTTGAATGCACTCATCACAAAGAAGTTTCTGAGAATGCTTCTGTGTAGTTGTTATGTGAAGATATTTCCTTTTCCAGCATAGGCCTCAAAGCGCTCGAAATAAACACATGCAGATTCTACAAAAGGAGTGTTTCAAAACTGTCCTATCAAAAGAAACGTTCAAGTCTGTGAGTTGAATGCACTCATCACAGAGAAGTTTCTGAGAATGCTTCTGTGTAGTTTTTAGGTGAAGATAATTCCTTTTCCAGCATAGGTGTCAAAGCGATCCAAATAAGCACTTGCAGATTCTACAAAAGGAGTGTTTCCAAACTGCTCTATCAGAGGGAATGTTCAAGTCTGTGAGTTCAATGCAGTAATCACACAGACGTTTGTGAGAATGCTTCTGTCTAGTGTTTAGCTGAAGATATTTCTTTTCCCAGAATAGGCCTTAAAGCGCTCCAAATTTCCACTTGCAGATTCTAAAAAAAGAGTGTTTCAAAACTGCTCTTTCAAAAGAAAGGCTCAAGTCTGTGAGTTGAATGCACTCATCACAAAGAAGTTTCTGAGAATGCTTCTGTGTAGTTCTTATGTGAAGATACTTCCTTTTCCAGCATAGGCCTCAAAGCGCTCGAAATAAACACTTGCAGATTCTACGAAAGGAGTGTTTCAAAACTGTCCTATCAAAATAAACGTTCAAGTCTGTGAGTTGAATGCACTCATCACACAGAAGTTTCTGAGAATGCTTCTGTGTAGTTTTTAGGTGAACATATTTCGTTTCCCATCACAGGCCTCAGAGCGCTCCAAATATGCACTTGCAGATTCAACAAAAAGAGAGCTAGATAACTCTCCCACCAAAAAGATGTTTCAACTCTATGAGTAGAATGCACTCATCACAAAGAAGTTTCTGAGAATGCTTCTGTCTAGTTTTTATGTGAAGATATTTCCTTTTCCAGCATAGGCGTCAAAGCGCTCCAAATAAACACTTGCAGATTCTACTAAAGGAGAGTTTCCAAACTGCTCTATCAAAAGCAATGTTCAAGTCTGTGAGTTGAATGAACTAATCACACAGAAGTTTGTGAGAATTCTTCCGTCTAGTTTTTAGGTGAAGATATTTCTTTTCCCAGAATAGGCCTTAAAGCGCTCCAAATATCCACTTGCAGATTCTACAAAAAGAGTGTTTCAAAACTGCTCTTTCAAAAGAAAGGCTCAAGTCTGTGAGTTGAATGCACTCATCACAAAGAAGTTTCTGAGAATGCTTCTGTGTAGTTGTTATGTGAAGATATTTCCTTTTCCAGCATAGGCCTCAAAGCGCTCGAAATAAACACATGCAGATTCTACAAAAGGAGTGTTTCAAAACTGTCCTATCAAAAGAAACGTTCAAGTCTGTGAGTTGAATGCCCTCATCACAGAGAAGTTTCTGAGAATGCTTCTGTGTAGTTTTTAGGTGAAGATAATTCCTTTTCCAGCATAGGTGTCAAAGCGATCCAAATAAGCACTTGCAGATTCTACAAAAGGAGTGTTTCCAAACTGCTCTATCAGAGGGAATGTTCAAGTCTGTGAGTTGAATGCACTACTAAGACAGAAGTTTGTGAGAATGTTTCTGTGTAGTTTTTAGGCGAAGATATTTCTTTTCCCAGCATAGGCCTCAAAGCCCTCCAAATATCCACTTGCAGACTCTACAAAAAGAGTGTTTCAAAACTGCTCTTTCAAAAGGAAGGCTCAAGTCTGTGAGTTGAATGCACTCATCACAAAGAAGTTTCTGAGAATGCTTCTGTGTAGTTGTTATGTGAAGATACTTCCTTTTCGAGCACAGGCCTCAAAGCGCTCGAAATAAACACTTGCAGATTCTACGAAAGGAGTGTTTCAAAACTGTCCTATCAAAAGAAACGTTCAAGTCTGTGAGTTGAATGCCCTCATCACAGAGAAGTTTCTGAGAATGCTTCTGTGTAGTTTTTAGGTGAAGATAATTCCTTTTCCAGCATTGGTGTCAAAGCGATCCAAATAAGCACTTGCAGATTCTACAAAAGGAGTGTTTCCAAACTGCTCTATCAGAGGGAATGTTCAAGTCTGTGAGTTCAATGCAGTAATCACACAGACGTTTGTGAGAATGCTTCTGTCTAGTGTTTAGGTGAAGATATTTCTTTTCCCAGAATAGGCCTTAAAGCGCTCCAAATTTCCACTTGCAGATTCTACAAAAAGAGTGTTTCAAAACTGCTCTTTCAAAAGAAAGGCTCAAGTCTGTGAGTTGAATGCACTCATCACAAAGAAGTTTCTGAGAATGCTTCTGTGTAGTTGTTATGTGAAG
Organism: Pongo pygmaeus; assembly: GCF_028885625.2. Taxonomy (NCBI): domain Eukaryota; kingdom Metazoa; phylum Chordata; class Mammalia; order Primates; family Hominidae; genus Pongo; species Pongo pygmaeus. The sequence continues at coordinate 42,133,974 of NC_072381.2, read as the reverse complement.
CTACATCCTTTTCCAGCATAGGCCTCAAAGCGCTCGAAATAAACACTTGCAGATTCTAGGAAAGGAGTGTTTCAAAACAGTCCTATCAAAATAAACGTTCAAGTCTGTGAGTTGAATGCACTCATCACACAGAAGTTTCTGAGAAAGCTTCTGTGTAGTTTTCAGGTGGAGATATTTCCTTTTCCAGCATAGGCGTCAAAGCGATCCAAATAAACACTTGCAGATTCTACAAAAGGAGTGTTTCCAAACTGCTCTATCAAGAGGAATGTTCAAGTCCGTGAGTAGAATGCACTCACCACAAAGAAGTTTCTGAGAATGCTTCTGTCTAGTTTTTATGTGAAGATATTCCCTTTTCCAGCATAGGCGTCAAAGCGCTCCAAATAAACACTTGCAGATTCTAGGAAAGGAGTGTTTCAAAACAGTCCTATCAAAATAAACGTTCAAGTCTGTGAGTTGAATGCACTCATCACACAGAAGTTTCTGAGAAAGCTTCTGTGTAGTTTTCAGGTGGAGATATTTCCTTTTCCAGCATAGGCGTCAAAGCGATCCAAATAAACACTTGCAGATTCTACAAAAGGAGTGTTTCCAAACTGCTCTATCAAGAGGAATGTTCAAGTCCGTGAGTAGAATGCACTCACCACAAAGAAGTTTCTGAGAATGCTTCTGTCTAGTTTTTATGTGAAGATATTCCCTTTTCAGGCATAGGCGTCAAAGCGCTCCAAATAAACACTTGCAGATTCTACAAAAGGAGTGTTTCCAAACTGCTCTATCAGAGGGAATGTTCAAGTCTGTGAGTTGAATGCACTAGTCAGACAGAAGTTTGTGAGAATGCTTCTGTTTAGTTTTTAGGTGAAGATATTCCTTTTCCCAGCATAGGCCTCAAAGCCCTCCAAATATCCACTTGCAGACTCTACAAAAAGAGTGTTTCAAAACTGCTCTTTCAAAAGGAAGGCTCAAGTCTGTGAGTTGAATGCACTCATCTCAAAGAAGTTTCTGAGAATGCTTCTGTGTAGTTGTTATGTGAAGATATTTCCTTTACCAGCATAGGCCTCAAAGCGCTCGAAATAAACACTTGCAGATTCTACGAAAGGAGTGTTTCAAAACTGTCCTATCAAAATAAACGTTCAAGTCTGTGAGTTGAATGCACTCATCACACAGAAGTTTCTGAGAATGCTTCTGTGTAGTTTTTAGGTGAACATATTTCATTTCCCAGCACAGGCCTCAGAGCGCTCCAAATATGCACTTGCAGATTCTACAAAAAGAGACCTTGAAAACTCTTCCACCAAAAAGAGGCTTCAACTCTATGAGTAGAATGCTCTCATCACAAAGAAGTTTCTGAGAATGCTTCTGTCTAGTTTTTATGTGAAGATATTTCCTTTTCCAGCATTGGCTTCAAAGCGCTCCAAATAAACACTTGCAGATTCTACTAAAGGAGTGTTTCCAAACTGCTCTATCAAAAGGAATGTTCAAGTCTGTGAGTTGAATGCACTAATGACACAGAAGTTTGTGAGAATTCTTCTGTCTAGTTTTTAGATGAAGATATTTCTTTTCCCAGAATAGGCCTTAAAGCGCTCCAAATATCCACTTGCAGATTCTACAAAAAGAGTGTTTCAAAACTGCTCTTTCAAAAGAAAGGCTCAAGTCTGTGAGTTGAATGCACTCATCACAAAGAAGTTTCTGAGAATGCTTCTGTGTAGTTGTTAAGTGAAGATACTTCCTTTTCCAGCATAGGCCTCAAAGCGCTCGAAATAAACACTTGCAGATTCTACAAAAGGAGAGTTTCAAAACTGTCCTGTCAAAAGAAACGTTAAAGTCTGTGAGTTGAATGCACTCATCACAGAGAAGTTTCTGAGAATGCTTCTGTGTAGTTTTTAGGTGAAGATATTTCCTTTTCCAGCATAGGCGTCAAAGCGATCCAAATAAACACTTGCAGATTCTACAAAAGGAGTGTTTCCAAACTGCTCTATCAGAGGGAATGTTCAAGTCTGTGAGTTCAATGCAGTAATCACACAGACGTTTGTGAGAATGCTTCTGTGTAGTTTTTAGGTGAAGATATTCCTTTTCCCAGCATAGGCCTCAAAGCCCTCCAAATATCCACTTGCAGACTCTACAAAAAGAGTGTTTCAAAACTGCTCATTCAAAAGGAAGGCTCAAGTCTGTGAGTTGAATGCACTCATCACAAAGAAGTTTCTGAGAATGCTTCTGTGTAGTTGTTATGTGAAGATACTTCCTTTTCGAGCATAGGCCTCAAAGCGCTCGAAATAAACACTTGCAGATTCTACGAAAGGAGTGTTTCAAAACTGTCCTATCAAAATAAACGTTCAAGTCTGTGAGTTGAATGCACTCATCACACAGAAGTTTCTGAGAATGCTTCTGTGTAGTTTTTAGGTGAACATATTTCGTTTCCCATCACAGGCCTCAGAGCGCTCCAAATATGCACTTGCAGATTCTACAAAAAGAGAGCTAGAAAACTCTCCCACCAAAAAGATGTTTCAACTCTATGAGTAGAATGCACTCATCACAAAGAAGTTTCTGAGAATGCTTCTGTCTAGTTTTTATGTGAAGATATTTCCTTTTCCAGCATAGGCGTCAAAGCGCTCCAAATAAACACTTGCAGATTCTACTAAAGGAGAGTTTCCAAACTGCTCTATCAAAAGCAATGTTCAAGTCTGTGAGTTGAATGAACTAATCACACAGAAGTTTGTGAGAATTCTTCCGTCTAGTTTTTAGGTGAAGATATTTCTTTTCCCAGAATAGGCCTTAAAGCGCTCCAAATATCCACTTGCAGATTCTACAAAAAGAGTGTTTCAAAACTGCTCTTTCAAAAGAAAGGCTCAAGTCTGTGAGTTGAATGCACTCATCACAAAGAAGTTTCTGAGAATGCTTCTGTGTAGTTGCTATGTGAAGATATTTCCTTTTCCAGCATAGGCCTCAAAGCGCTCGAAATAAACACATGCAGATTCTACAAAAGGAGTGTTTAAAAACTGTCCTATCAAAAGAAATGTTCAAGTCTGTGAGTTGAATGCCCTCATCACAGAGAAGTTTCTGAGAATGCTTCTGTGTAGTTTTTAGGTGAAGATAATTCCTTTTCCAGCATAGGTGTCAAAGCGATCCAAATAAGCACTTGCAGATTCTACAAAAGGAGTGTTTCCAAACTGCTCTATCAGAGGGAATGTTCAAGTCTGTGAGTTGAATGCACTACTAAGACAGAAGTTTGTGAGAATGTTTCTGTGTAGTTTTTAGGCGAAGATATTTCTTTTCCCAGCATAGGCCTCAAAGCCCTCCAAATATCCACTTGCAGACTCTACAAAAAGAGTGTTTCAAAACTGCTCTTTCAAAAGGAAGGCTCAAGTCTGTGAGTTGAATGCACTCATCAGAAAGAAGTTTCTGAGAATGCTTCTGTGTAGTTGTTATGTGAAGATACTTCCTTTTCGAGCACAGGCCTCAAAGCGCTCGAAATAAACACTTGCAGATTCTACGAAAGGAGTGTTTCAAAACTGTCCTATCAAAAGAAACGTTCAAGTCTGTGAGTTGAATGCCCTCATCACAGAGAAGTTTCTGAGAATGCTTCTGTGTAGTTTTTAGGTGAAGATAATTCCTTTTCCAGCATTGGTGTCAAAGCGATCCAAATAAGCACTTGCAGATTCTACAAAAGGAGTGTTTCCAAACTGCTCTATCAGAGGGAATGTTCAAGTCTGTGAGTTCAATGCAGTAATCACACAGACGTTTGTGAGAATGCTTCTGTCTAGTGTTTAGGTGAAGATATTTCTTTTCCCAGAATAGGCCTTAAAGCGCTCCAAATTTCCACTTGCAGATTCTACAAAAAGAGTGTTTCAAAACTGCTCTTTCAAAAGAAAGGCTCAAGTCTGTGAGTTGAATGCACTCATCACAAAGAAGTTTCTGAGAATGCTTCTGTGTAGTTCTTATGTGAAGACACTTCCTTTTCCAGCATAGGCCTCAAAGCGCTCGAAATAAACACTTGCAGATTCTACAAAAGGAGTGTTTCCAAACTGCTCTATCAGAGGGAATGTTCAAGTCTGTGAGTCCAATGCAGTAATCACACAGACGTTTGTGAGAATGCTTCTGTCAAGTTTTTATGTGAAGATATTACCTTTTCCAGCATAGGCGTCAAAGCGATCCAAATAAGCACTTGCAGATTCTACAAAAGCAGTGTTTCCAAACTGCTCTATCAGAGGGAATGTTCAAGTCTGTGAGTTCAATGCAGTAATCACACAGACGTTTGTGAGAATGCTTCTGTCTAGTGTTTAGGTGAAGATATTTCTTTTCCCACAATAGGCCTTAAAGCGCTCCAAATTTCCACTTGCAGATTCTACAAAAAGAGTGCTTCAAAACTGCTCTTTCAAAAGAAAGGCTCAAGTCTGTGAGTTGAATGCACTCATCACAAAGAAGTTTCTGAGAATGCTTCTGTGTAGTTGTTATGTGAAGCTACATCCTTTTCCAGCATAGGCCTCAAAGCGCTCGAAATAAACACTTGCAGATTCTAGGAAAGGAGTGTTTCAAAACAGTCCTATCAAAATAAACGTTCAAGTCTGTGAGTTGAATGCACTCATCACACAGAAGTTTCTGAGAAAGCTTCTGTGTAGTTTTCAGGTGGAGATATTTCCTTTTCCAGCATAGGCGTCAAAGCGATCCAAATAAACACTTGCAGATTCTACAAAAGGAGTGTTTCCAAACTGCTCTATCAAGAGGAATGTTCAAGTCCGTGAGTAGAATGCACTCAAAACAAAGAAGTTTCTGAGAATGCTTCTGTCTAGTTTTTATGTGAAGATATTCCCTTTTCCAGCATAGGCGTCAAAGCGCTCCAAATAAACACTTGCAGATTCTAGGAAAGGAGTGTTTCAAAACAGTCCTATCAAAATAAACGTTCAAGTCTGTGAGTTGAATGCACTCATCACACAGAAGTTTCTGAGAAAGCTTCTGTGTAGTTTTCAGGTGGAGATATTTCCTTTTCCAGCATAGGCGTCAAAGCGATCCAAATAAACACTTGCAGATTCTACAAAAGGAGTGTTTCCAAACTGCTCTATCAAGAGGAATGTTCAAGTCCGTGAGTAGAATGCACTCACCACAAAGAAGTTTCTGAGAATGCTTCTGTCTAGTTTTTATGTGAAGATATTCCCTTTTCAGGCATAGGCGTCAAAGCGCTCCAAATAAACACTTGCAGATTCTACAAAAGGAGTGTTTCCAAACTGCTCTATCAGAGGGAATGTTCAAGTCTGTGAGTTGAATGCACTAGTCAGACAGAAGTTTGTGAGAATGCTTCTGTTTAGTTTTTAGGTGAAGATATTCCTTTTCCCAGCATAGGCCTCAAAGCCCTCCAAATATCCACTTGCAGACTCTACAAAAAGAGTGTTTCAAAACTGCTCTTTCAAAAGGAAGGCTCAAGTCTGTGAGTTGAATGCACTCATCTCAAAGAAGTTTCTGAGAATGCTTCTGTGTAGTTGTTATGTGAAGATATTTCCTTTACCAGCATAGGCCTCAAAGCGCTCGAAATAAACACTTGCAGATTCTACGAAAGGAGTGTTTCAAAACTGTCCTATCAAAATAAACGTTCAAGTCTGTGAGTTGAATGCACTCATCACACAGAAGTTTCTGAGAATGCTTCTGTGTAGTTTTTAGGTGAACATATTTCATTTCCCAGCACAGGCCTCAGAGCGCTCCAAATATGCACTTGCAGATTCTACAAAAAGAGACCTTGAAAACTCTTCCACCAAAAAGAGGCTTCAACTCTATGAGTAGAATGCTCTCATCACAAAGAAGTTTCTGAGAATGCTTCTGTCTAGTTTTTATGTGAAGATATTTCCTTTTCCAGCATTGGCTTCAAAGCGCTCCAAATAAACACTTGCAGATTCTACTAAAGGAGTGTTTCCAAACTGCTCTATCAAAAGGAATGTTCAAGTCTGTGAGTTGAATGCACTAATGACACAGAAGTTTGTGAGAATTCTTCTGTCTAGTTTTTAGATGAAGATATTTCTTTTCCCAGAATAGGCCTTAAAGCGCTCCAAATATCCACTTGCAGATTCTACAAAAAGAGTGTTTCAAAACTGCTCTTTCAAAAGAAAGGCTCAAGTCTGTGAGTTGAATGCACTCATCACAAAGAAGTTTCTGAGAATGCTTCTGTGTAGTTGTTAAGTGAAGATACTTCCTTTTCCAGCATAGGCCTCAAAGCGCTCGAAATAAACACTTGCAGATTCTACAAAAGGAGAGTTTCAAAACTGTCCTGTCAAAAGAAACGTTAAAGTCTGTGAGTTGAATGCACTCATCACAGAGAAGTTTCTGAGAATGCTTCTGTGTAGTTTTTAGGTGAAGATATTTCCTTTTCCAGCATAGGCGTCAAAGCGATCCAAATAAACACTTGCAGATTCTACAAAAGGAGTGTTTCCAAACTGCTCTATCAGAGGGAATGTTCAAGTCTGTGAGTTCAATGCAGTAATCACACAGACGTTTGTGAGAATGCTTCTGTGTAGTTTTTAGGTGAAGATATTCCTTTTCCCAGCATAGGCCTCAAAGCCCTCCAAATATCCACTTGCAGACTCTACAAAAAGAGTGTTTCAAAACTGCTCATTCAAAAGGAAGGCTCAAGTCTGTGAGTTGAATGCACTCATCACAAAGAAGTTTCTGAGAATGCTTCTGTGTAGTTGTTATGTGAAGATACTTCCTTTTCGAGCATAGGCCTCAAAGCGCTCGAAATAAACACTTGCAGATTCTACGAAAGGAGTGTTTCAAAACTGTCCTATCAAAATAAACGTTCAAGTCTGTGAGTTGAATGCACTCATCACACAGAAGTTTCTGAGAATGCTTCTGTGTAGTTTTTAGGTGAACATATTTCGTTTCCCATCACAGGCCTCAGAGCGCTCCAAATATGCACTTGCTGATTCTACAAAAAGAGAGCTAGAAAACTCTCCCACCAAAAAGATGTTTCAACTCTATGAGTAGAATGCACTCATCACAAAGAAGTTTCTGAGAATGCTTCTGTCTAGTTTTTATGTGAAGATATTTCCTTTTCCAGCATAGGCGTCAAAGCGCTCCAAATAAACACTTGCAGATTCTACTAAAGGAGAGTTTCCAAACTGCTCTATCAAAAGCAATGTTCAAGTCTGTGAGTTGAATGAACTAATCACACAGAAGTTTGTGAGAATTCTTCCGTCTAGTTTTTAGGTGAAGATATTTCTTTTCCCAGAATAGGCCTTAAAGCGCTCCAAATATCCACTTGCAGATTCTACAAAAAGAGTGTTTCAAAACTGCTCTTTCAAAAGAAAGGCTCAAGTCTGTGAGTTGAATGCACTCATCACAAAGAAGTTTCTGAGAATGCTTCTGTGTAGTTGTTATGTGAAGATATTTCCTTTTCCAGCATAGGCCTCAAAGCGCTCGAAATAAACACATGCAGATTCTACAAAAGGAGTGTTTCAAAACTGTCCTATCAAAAGAAACGTTCAAGTCTGTGAGTTGAATGCACTCATCACAGAGAAGTTTCTGAGAATGCTTCTGTGTAGTTTTTAGGTGAAGATAATTCCTTTTCCAGCATAGGTGTCAAAGCGATCCAAATAAGCACTTGCAGATTCTACAAAAGGAGTGTTTCCAAACTGCTCTATCAGAGGGAATGTTCAAGTCTGTGAGTTCAATGCAGTAATCACACAGACGTTTGTGAGAATGCTTCTGTCTAGTGTTTAGCTGAAGATATTTCTTTTCCCAGAATAGGCCTTAAAGCGCTCCAAATTTCCACTTGCAGATTCTACAAAAAGAGTGTTTCAAAACTGCTCTTTCAAAAGAAAGGCTCAAGTCTGTGAGTTGAATGCACTCATCACAAAGAAGTTTCTGAGAATGCTTCTGTGTAGTTCTTATGTGAAGATACTTCCTTTTCCAGCATAGGCCTCAAAGCGCTCGAAATAAACACTTGCAGATTCTACGAAAGGAGTGTTTCAAAACTGTCCTATCAAAATAAACGTTCAAGTCTGTGAGTTGAATGCACTCATCACACAGAAGTTTCTGAGAATGCTTCTGTGTAGTTTTTAGGTGAACATATTTCGTTTCCCATCACAGGCCTCAGAGCGCTCCAAATATGCACTTGCAGATTCAACAAAAAGAGAGCTAGATAACTCTCCCACCAAAAAGATGTTTCAACTCTATGAGTAGAATGCACTCATCACAAAGAAGTTTCTGAGAATGCTTCTGTCTAGTTTTTATGTGAAGATATTTCCTTTTCCAGCATAGGCGTCAAAGCGCTCCAAATAAACACTTGCAGATTCTACTAAAGGAGAGTTTCCAAACTGCTCTATCAAAAGCAATGTTCAAGTCTGTGAGTTGAATGAACTAATCACACAGAAGTTTGTGAGAATTCTTCCGTCTAGTTTTTAGGTGAAGATATTTCTTTTCCCAGAATAGGCCTTAAAGCGCTCCAAATATCCACTTGCAGATTCTACAAAAAGAGTGTTTCAAAACTGCTCTTTCAAAAGAAAGGCTCAAGTCTGTGAGTTGAATGCACTCATCACAAAGAAGTTTCTGAGAATGCTTCTGTGTAGTTGTTATGTGAAGATATTTCCTTTTCCAGCATAGGCCTCAAAGCGCTCGAAATAAACACATGCAGATTCTACAAAAGGAGTGTTTCAAAACTGTCCTATCAAAAGAAACGTTCAAGTCTGTGAGTTGAATGCCCTCATCACAGAGAAGTTTCTGAGAATGCTTCTGTGTAGTTTTTAGGTGAAGATAATTCCTTTTCCAGCATAGGTGTCAAAGCGATCCAAATAAGCACTTGCAGATTCTACAAAAGGAGTGTTTCCAAACTGCTCTATCAGAGGGAATGTTCAAGTCTGTGAGTTGAATGCACTACTAAGACAGAAGTTTGTGAGAATGTTTCTGTGTAGTTTTTAGGCGAAGATATTTCTTTTCCCAGCATAGGCCTCAAAGCCCTCCAAATATCCACTTGCAGACTCTACAAAAAGAGTGTTTCAAAACTGCTCTTTCAAAAGGAAGGCTCAAGTCTGTGAGTTGAATGCACTCATCACAAAGAAGTTTCTGAGAATGCTTCTGTGTAGTTGTTATGTGAAGATACTTCCTTTTCGAGCACAGGCCTCAAAGCGCTCGAAATAAACACTTGCAGATTCTACGAAAGGAGTGTTTCAAAACTGTCCTATCAAAAGAAACGTTCAAGTCTGTGAGTTGAATGCCCTCATCACAGAGAAGTTTCTGAGAATGCTTCTGTGTAGTTTTTAGGTGAAGATAATTCCTTTTCCAGCATTGGTGTCAAAGCGATCCAAATAAGCACTTGCAGATTCTACAAAAGGAGTGTTTCCAAACTGCTCTATCAGAGGGAATGTTCAAGTCTGTGAGTTCAATGCAGTAATCACACAGACGTTTGTGAGAATGCTTCTGTCTAGTGTTTAGGTGAAGATATTTCTTTTCCCAGAATAGGCCTTAAAGCGCTCCAAATTTCCACTTGCAGATTCTACAAAAAGAGTGTTTCAAAACTGCTCTTTCAAAAGAAAGGCTCAAGTCTGTGAGTTGAATGCACTCATCACAAAGAAGTTTCTGAGAATGCTTCTGTGTAGTTCTTATGTGAAGACACTTCCTTTTCCAGCATAGGCCTCAAAGCGCTCGAAATAAACACTTGCAGATTCTACAAAAGGAGTGTTTCCAAACTGCTCTATCAGAGGGAATGTTCAAGTCTGTGAGTCCAATGCAGTAATCACACAGACGTTTGTGAGAATGCTTCTGTCAAGTTTTTATGTGAAGATATTACCTTTTCCAGCATAGGCGTCAAAGCGATCCAAATAAGCACTTGCAGATTCTACAAAAGCAGTGTTTCCAAACTGCTCTATCAGAGGGAATGTTCAAGTCTGTGAGTTCAATGCAGTAATCACACAGACGTTTGTGAGAATGCTTCTGTCTAGTGTTTAGGTGAAGATATTTCTTTTCCCAGAATAGGCCTTAAAGCGCTCCAAATTTCCACTTGCAGATTCTACAAAAAGAGTGCTTCAAAACTGCTCTTTCAAAAGAAAGGCTCAAGTCTGTGAGTTGAATGCACTCATCACAAAGAAGTTTCTGAGAATGCTTCTGTGTAGTTGTTATGTGAAGCTACATCCTTTTCCAGCATAGGCCTCAAAGCGCTCGAAATAAACACTTGCAGATTCTAGGAAAGGAGTGTTTCAAAACAGTCCTATCAAAATAAACGTTCAAGTCTGTGAGTTGAATGCACTCATCACACAGAAGTTTCTGAGAAAGCTTCTGTGTAGTTTTCAGGTGGAGATATTTCCTTTTCCAGCATAGGCGTCAAAGCGATCCAAATAAACACTTGCAGATCCTACAAAAGGAGTGTTTCCAAACTGCTCTATCAAGAGGAATGTTCAAGTCCGTGAGTAGAATGCACTCACCACAAAGAAGTTTCTGAGAATGCTTCTGTCTAGTTTTTATGTGAAGATATTCCCTTTTCCAGCATAGGCGTCAAAGCGCTCCAAATAAACACTTGCAGATTCTACAAAAGGAGTGTTTCCAAACTGCTCTATCAGAGGGAATGTTCAAGTCTGTGAGTTGAATGCACTAGTCAGACAGAAGTTTGTGAGAATGCTTCTGTTTAGTTTTTAGGTGAAGATATTCCTTTTCCCAGCATAGGCCTCAAAGCCCTCCAAATATCCACTTGCAGACTCTACAAACAGAGTGTTTAAAAACTGCTCTTTCAAAAGGAAGGCTCAAGTCTGTGAGTTGAATGCACTCATCACAAAGAAGTTTCTGAGAATGCTTCTGTGTAGTTGTTATGTGATGATATTTCCTTTACCAGCATAGGCCTCAAAGCGCTCGAAATAAACACTTGCAGATTCTACGAAAGGAGTGTTTCAAAACTGTCCTATCAAAATAAACGTTCAAGTCTGTGAGTTGAATGCACTCATCACACAGAAGTTTCTGAGAATGCTTCTGTGTAGTTTTTACGTGAACATATTTCATTTCCCAGCACAGGCCTCAGAGCGCTCCAAATATGCACTTGCAGATTCTACAAAAAGAGACCTTGAAAACTCTTCCACCAAAAAGAGGCTTCAACTCTATGAGTAGAATGCTCTCATCACAAAGAAGTTTCTGAGAATGCTTCTGTCTAGTTTTTATGTGAAGATATTTCCTTTTCCAGCATTGGCTTCAAAGCGCTCCAAATAAACACTTGCAGATTCTACTAAAGGTGTGTTTCCAAACTGCTCTATCAAAAGGAATGTTCAAGTCTGTGAGTTGAATGCACTAATGACACAGAAGTTTGTGAGAATTCTTCTGTCTAGTTTTTAGATGAAGATATTTCTTTTCCCAGAATAGGCCTTAAAGCGCTCCAAATATCCACTTGCAGATGCTACAAAAAGAGTGTTTCAAAACTGCTCTTTCAAAAGAAAGGCTCAAGTCTGTGAGTTGAATGCACTCATCACAAAGAAGTTTCTGAGAATGCTTCTGTGTAGTTGTTAAGTGAAGATACTTCCTTTTCCAGCATAGGCCTCAAAGCGCTCGAAATAAACACTTGCAGATTCTACAAAAGGAGAGTTTCAAAACTGTCCTGTCAAAAGAAACGTTAAAGTCTGTGAGTTGAATGCACTCATCACAGAGAAGTTTCTGAGAATGCTTCTGTGTAGTTTTTAGGTGAAGATATTTCCTTTTCCAGCATAGGCGTCAAAGCGATCCAAATAAACACTTGCAGATCCTACAAAAGGAGTGTTTCCAAACTGCTCTATCAAGAGGAATGTTCAAGTCCGTGAGTAGAATGCACTCACCACAAAGAAGTTTCTGAGAATGCTTCTGTCTAGTTTTTATGTGAAGATATTCCCTTTTCCAGCATAGGCGTCAAAGCGCTCCAAATAAACACTTGCAGATTCTACAAAAGGAGTGTTTCCAAACTGCTCTATCAGAGGGAATGTTCAAGTCTGTGAGTTGAATGCACTAGTCAGACAGAAGTTTGTGAGAATGCTTCTGTTTAGTTTTTAGGTGAAGATATTCCTTTTCCCAGCATAGGCCTCAAAGCCCTCCAAATATCCACTTGCAGACTCTACAAAAAGAGTGTTTCAAAACTGCTCATTCAAAAGGAAGGCTCAAGTCTGTGAGTTGAATGCACTCATCACAAAGAAGTTTCTGGGAATGCTTCTGTGTAGTTGTTATGTGAAGATACTTCCTTTTCGAGCATAGGCCTCAAAGCGCTCGAAATAAACACTTGCAGATTCTACGAAAGGAGTGTTTCAAAACTGTCCTATCAAAATAAACGTTCAAGTCTGTGAGTTGAATGCACTCATCACACAGAAGTTTCTGAGAATGCTTCTGTGTAGTTTTTAGGTGAACATATTTCGTTTCCCAGCACAGGCCTCAGAGCGCTCCAAATATGCACTTGCAGATTCTACAAAAAGAGAGCTAGAAAACTCTCCCACCAAAAAGATGTTTCAACTCTATGAGTAGAATGCACTCATCACAAAGAAGTTTCTGAGAATGCTTCTGTCTAGTTTTTATGTGAAGATATTTCCTTTTCCAGCATAGGCGTCAAAGCGCTCCAAATAAACACTTGCAGATTCTACTAAAGGAGAGTTTCCAAACTGCTCTATCAAAAGCAATGTTCAAGTCTGTGAGTTGAATGAACTAATCACACAGAAGTTTGTGAGAATGTTTCTGTGTAGTTTTTAGGCGAAGATATTTCTTTTCCCAGCATAGGCCTCAAAGCCCTCCAAATATCCACTTGCAGACTCTACAAAAAGAGTGTTTCAAAACTGCTCTTTCAAAAGGAAGGCTCAAGTCTGTGAGTTGAATGCACTCATCACAAAGAAGTTTCTGAGAATGCTTCTGTGTAGTTGTTATGTGAAGATACTTCCTTTTCGAGCACAGGCCTCAAAGCGCTCGAAATAAACACTTGCAGATTCTACGAAAGGAGTGTTTCAAAACTGTCCTATCAAAAGAAACGTTCAATTCTGTGAGTTGAATGCCCTCATCACAGAGAAGTTTCTGAGAATGCTTCTGTGTAGTTTTTAGGTGAAGATAATTCCTTTTCCAGCATTGGTGTCAAAGCGATCCAAATAAGCACTTGCAGATTCTACAAAAGGAGTGTTTCCAAACTGCTCTATCAGAGGGAATGTTCAAGTCTGTGAGTTCAATGCAGTAATCACACAGACGTTTGTGAGAATGCTTCTGTCTAGTGTTTAGGTGAAGATATTTCTTTTCCCAGAATAGGCCTTAAAGCGCTCCAAATTTCCACTTGCAGATTCTACAAAAAGAGTGTTTCAAAACTGCTCTTTCAAAAGAAAGGCTCAAGTCTGTGAGTTGAATGCACTCATCACAAAGAAGTTTCTGAGAATGCTTCTGTGTAGTTCTTATGTGAAGACACTTCCTTTTCCAGCATAGGCCTCAAAGCGCTCGAAATAAACACTTGCAGATTCTACAAAAGGAGTGTTTCCAAACTGCTCTTTCAGAGGGAATGTTCAAGTCTGTGAGTCCAATGCAGTAATCACACAGACGTTTGTGAGAATGCTTCTGTCAAGTTTTTATGTGAAGATATTACCTTCTCCAGCATAGGCGTCAAAGCGATCCAAATAAGCACTTGCAGATTCTACAAAAGCAGTGTTTCCAACCTGCTCTATCAGAGGGAATGTTCAAGTCTGTGAGTTCAATGCAGTAATCACACAGACGTTTGTGAGAATGCTTCTGTCTAGTGTTTAGGTGAAGATATTTCTTTTCCCAGAATAGGCCTTAAAGCACTCCAAATTTCCACTTGCAGATTCTACAAAAAGAGTGCTTCAAAACTGCTCTTTCAAAAGAAAGGCTCAAGTCTGTGAGTTGAATACACTCATCACAAAGAAGTTTCTGAGAATGCTTCTGTGTAGTTGTTATGTGAAGCTACTTCCTTTTCCAGCATAGGCCTCAAAGCGCTCGAAATAAACACTTGCAGATTCTAGGAAAGGAGTGTTTCAAAACAGTCCTATCAAAATAAACGTTCAAGTCTGTGAGTTGAATGCACTCATCACACAGAAGTTTCTGAGAAAGCTTCTGTGTAGTTTTCAGGTGGAGATATTTCCTTTTCCAGCATAGGCGTCAAAGCGATCCAAATAAACACTTGCAGATTCTACAAAAGGAGTGTTTCCAAACTGCTCTATCAAGACGAATGTTCAAGTCCGTGAGTAGAATGCACTCACCACAAAGAAGTTTCTGAGAATGCTTCTGTCTAGTTTTTATGTGAAGATATTCCCTTTTCAGGCATAGGCGTCAAAGCGCTCCAAATAAACACTTGCAGATTCTACAAAAGGAGTGTTTCCAAACTGCTCTATCAGAGGGAATGTTCAAGTCTGTGAGTTGAATGCACTAGTCAGACAGAAGTTTGTGAGAATGCTTCTGTTTAGTTTTTAGGTGAAGATATTCCTTTTCCCAGCATAGGCCTCAAAGCCCTCCAAATATCCACTTGCAGACTCTACAAAAAGAGTGTTTCAAAACTGCTCTTTCAAAAGGAAGGCTCAAGTCTGTGAGTTGAATGCACTCATCTCAAAGAAGTTTCTGAGAATGCTTCTGTGTAGTTGTTATGTGAAGATATTTCCTTTACCAGCATAGGCCTCAAAGCGCTCGAAATAAACACTTGCAGATTCTACGAAAGGAGTGTTTCAAAACTGTCCTATCAAAATAAACGTTCAAGTCTGTGAGTTGAATGCACTCATCACACAGAAGTTTCTGAGAATGCTTCTGTGTAGTTTTTAGGTGAACATATTTCATTTCCCAGCACAGGCCTCAGAGCGCTCCAAATATGCACTTGCAGATTCTACAAAAAGAGACCTTGAAAACTCTTCCACCAAAAAGAGGCTTCAACTCTATGAGTAGAATGCTCTCATCACAAAGAAGTTTCTGAGAATGCTTCTGTCTAGTTTTTATGTGAAGATATTTCCTTTTCCAGCATTGGCTTCAAAGCGCTCCAAATAAACACTTGCAGATTCTACTAAAGGAGTGTTTCCAAACTGCTCTATCAAAAGGAATGTTCAAGTCTGTGAGTTGAATGCACTAATGACACAGAAGTTTGTGAGAATTCTTCTGTCTAGTTTTTAGATGAAGATATTTCTTTTCCCAGAATAGGCCTTAAAGCGCTCCAAATATCCACTTGCAGATTCTACAAAAAGAGTGTTTCAAAACTGCTCTTTCAAAAGAAAGGCTCAAGTCTGTGAGTTGAATGCACTCATCACAAAGAAGTTTCTGAGAATGCTTCTGTGTAGTTGTTAAGTGAAGATACTTCCTTTTCCAGCATAGGCCTCAAAGCGCTCGAAATAAACACTTGCAGATTCTACAAAAGGAGAGTTTCAAAACTGTCCTGTCAAAAGAAACGTTAAAGTCTGTGAGTTGAATGCACTCATCACAGAGAAGTTTCTGAGAATGCTTCTGTGTAGTTTTTAGGTGAAGATATTTCCTTTTCCAGCATAGGCGTCAAAGCGATCCAAATAAACACTTGCAGATTCTACAAAAGGAGTGTTTCCAAACTGCTCTATCAGAGGGAATGTTCAAGTCTGTGAGTTCAATGCAGTAATCACACAGACGTTTGTGAGAATGCTTCTGTGTAGTTTTTAGGTGAAGATATTCCTTTTCCCAGCATAGGCCTCAAAGCCCTCCAAATATCCACTTGCAGACTCTACAAAAAGAGTGTTTCAAAACTGCTCATTCAAAAGGAAGGCTCAAGTCTGTGAGTTGAATGCACTCATCACAAAGAAGTTTCTGAGAATGCTTCTGTGTAGTTGTTATGTGAAGATACTTCCTTTTCGAGCATAGGCCTCAAAGCGCTCGAAATAAACACTTGCAGATTCTACGAAAGGAGTGTTTCAAAACTGTCCTATCAAAATAAACGTTCAAGTCTGTGAGTTGAATGCACTCATCACACAGAAGTTTCTGAGAATGCTTCTGTGTAGTTTTTAGGTGAACATATTTCGTTTCCCATCACAGGCCTCAGAGCGCTCCAAATATGCACTTGCAGATTCTACAAAAAGAGAGCTAGAAAACTCTCCCACCAAAAAGATGTTTCAACTCTATGAGTAGAATGCACTCATCACAAAGAAGTTTCTGAGAATGCTTCTGTCTAGTTTTTATGTGAAGATATTTCCTTTTCCAGCATAGGCGTCAAAGCGCTCCAAATAAACACTTGCAGATTCTACTAAAGGAGAGTTTCCAAACTGCTCTATCAAAAGCAATGTTCAAGTCTGTGAGTTGAATGAACTAATCACACAGAAGTTTGTGAGAATTCTTCCGTCTAGTTTTTAGGTGAAGATATTTCTTTTCCCAGAATAGGCCTTAAAGCGCTCCAAATATCCACTTGCAGATTCTACAAAAAGAGTGTTTCAAAACTGCTCTTTCAAAAGAAAGGCTCAAGTCTGTGAGTTGAATGCACTCATCACAAAGAAGTTTCTGAGAATGCTTCTGTGTAGTTGTTATGTGAAGATATTTCCTTTTCCAGCATAGGCCTCAAAGCGCTCGAAATAAACACATGCAGATTCTACAAAAGGAGTGTTTCAAAACTGTCCTATCAAAAGAAACGTTCAAGTCTGTGAGTTGAATGCACTCATCACAGAGAAGTTTCTGAGAATGCTTCTGTGTAGTTTTTAGGTGAAGATAATTCCTTTTCCAGCATAGGTGTCAAAGCGATCCAAATAAGCACTTGCAGATTCTACAAAAGGAGTGTTTCCAAACTGCTCTATCAGAGGGAATGTTCAAGTCTGTGAGTTGAATGCACTACTAAGACAGAAGTTTGTGAGAATGTTTCTGTGTAGTTTTTAGGCGAAGATATTTCTTTTCCCAGCATAGGCCTCAAAGCCCTCCAAATATCCACTTGCAGACTCTACAAAAAGAGTGTTTCAAAACTGCTCTTTCAAAAGGAAGGCTCAAGTCTGTGAGTTGAATGCACTCATCACAAAGAAGTTTCTGAGAATGCTTCTGTGTAGTTGTTATGTGAAGATACTTCCTTTTCGAGCACAGGCCTCAAAGCGCTCGAAATAAACACTTGCAGATTCTACGAAAGGAGTGTTTCAAAACTGTCCTATCAAAAGAAACGTTCAAGTCTGTGAGTTGAATGCCCTCATCACAGAGAAGTTTCTGAGAATGCTTCTGTGTAGTTTTTAGGTGAAGATAATTCCTTTTCCAGCATTGGTGTCAAAGCGATCCAAATAAGCACTTGCAGATTCTACAAAAGGAGTGTTTCGAAACTGCTCTATCAGAGGGAATGTTCAAGTCTGTGAGTTCAATGCAGTAATCACACAGACGTTTGTGAGAATGCTTCTGTCTAGTGTTTAGGTGAAGATATTTCTTTTCCCAGAATAGGCCTTAAAGCGCTCCAAATTTCCACTTGCAGATTCTACAAAAAGAGTGTTTCAAAACTGCTCTTTCAAAAGAAAGGCTCAAGTCTGTGAGTTGAATGCACTCATCACAAAGAAGTTTCTGAGAATGCTTCTGTGTAGTTCTTATGTGAAGACACTTCCTTTTCCAGCATAGGCCTCAAAGCGCTCGAAATAAACACTTGC
Source organism: Pongo pygmaeus (assembly GCF_028885625.2). Taxonomy (NCBI): domain Eukaryota; kingdom Metazoa; phylum Chordata; class Mammalia; order Primates; family Hominidae; genus Pongo; species Pongo pygmaeus. Next base: position 42,116,482 of record NC_072381.2, on the reverse strand, counting down.
AGATTCTACAAAAGGAGTGTTTCCAAACTGCTCTATCAGAGGGAATGTTCAAGTCTGTGAGTCCAATGCAGTAATCACACAGACGTTTGTGAGAATGCTTCTGTCAAGTTTTTATGTGAAGATATTACCTTTTCCAGCATAGGCGTCAAAGCGATCCAAATAAGCACTTGCAGATTCTACAAAAGCAGTGTTTCCAAACTGCTCTATCAGAGGGAATGTTCAAGTCTGTGAGTTCAATGCAGTAATCACACAGACGTTTGTGAGAATGCTTCTGTCTAGTGTTTAGGTGAAGATATTTCTTTTCCCAGAATAGGCCTTAAAGCGCTCCAAATTTCCACTTGCAGATTCTACAAAAAGAGTGCTTCAAAACTGCTCTTTCAAAAGAAAGGCTCAAGTCTGTGAGTTGAATGCACTCATCACAAAGAAGTTTCTGAGAATGCTTCTGTGTAGTTGTTATGTGAAGCTACATCCTTTTCCAGCATAGGCCTCAAAGCGCTCGAAATAAACACTTGCAGATTCTAGGAAAGGAGTGTTTCAAAACAGTCCTATCAAAATAAACGTTCAAGTCTGTGAGTTGAATGCACTCATCACACAGAAGTTTCTGAGAAAGCTTCTGTGTAGTTTTCAGGTGGAGATATTTCCTTTTCCAGCATAGGCGTCAAAGCGATCCAAATAAACACTTGCAGATTCTACAAAAGGAGTGTTTCCAAACTGCTCTATCAAGAGGAATGTTCAAGTCCGTGAGTAGAATGCACTCACCACAAAGAAGTTTCTGAGAATTCTTCTGTCTAGTTTTTATGTGAAGATATTCCCTTTTCCAGCATAGGCGTCAAAGCGCTCCAAATAAACACTTGCAGATTCTACAAAAGGAGTGTTTCCAAACTGCTCTATCAGAGGGAATGTTCAAGTCTGTGAGTTGAATGCACTAGTCAGACAGAAGTTTGTGAGAATGCTTCTGTTTAGTTTTTAGGTGAAGATATTCCTTTTCCCAGCATAGGCCTCAAAGCCCTCCAAATATCCACTTGCAGACTCTACAAACAGAGTGTTTAAAAACTGCTCTTTCAAAAGGAAGGCTCAAGTCTGTGAGTTGAATGCACTCATCACAAAGAAGTTTCTGAGAATGCTTCTGTGTAGTTGTTATGTGATGATATTTCCTTTACCAGCATAGGCCTCAAAGCGCTCGAAATAAACACTTGCAGATTCTACGAAAGGAGTGTTTCAAAACTGTCCTATCAAAATAAACGTTCAAGTCTGTGAGTTGAATGCACTCATCACACAGAAGTTTCTGAGAATGCTTCTGTGTAGTTTTTACGTGAACATATTTCATTTCCCAGCACAGGCCTCAGAGCGCTCCAAATATGCACTTGCAGATTCTACAAAAAGAGACCTTGAAAACTCTTCCACCAAAAAGAGGCTTCAACTCTATGAGTAGAATGCTCTCATCACAAAGAAGTTTCTGAGAATGCTTCTGTCTAGTTTTTATGTGAAGATATTTCCTTTTCCAGCATTGGCTTCAAAGCGCTCCAAATAAACACTTGCAGATTCTACTAAAGGTGTGTTTCCAAACTGCTCTATCAAAAGGAATGTTCAAGTCTGTGAGTTGAATGCACTAATGACACAGAAGTTTGTGAGAATTCTTCTGTCTAGTTTTTAGATGAAGATATTTCTTTTCCCAGAATAGGCCTTAAAGCGCTCCAAATATCCACTTGCAGATTCTACAAAAAGAGTGTTTCAAAACTGCTCTTTCAAAAGAAAGGCTCAAGTCTGTGAGTTGAATGCACTCATCACAAAGAAGTTTCTGAGAATGCTTCTGTGTAGTTGTTAAGTGAAGATACTTCCTTTTCCAGCATAGGCCTCAAAGCGCTCGAAATAAACACTTGCAGATTCTACAAAAGGAGAGTTTCAAAACTGTCCTGTCAAAAGAAACGTTAAAGTCTGTGAGTTGAATGCACTCATCACAGAGAAGTTTCTGAGAATGCTTCTGTGTAGTTTTTAGGTGAAGATATTTCCTTTTCCAGCATAGGCGTCAAAGCGATCCAAATAAACACTTGCAGATCCTACAAAAGGAGTGTTTCCAAACTGCTCTATCAAGAGGAATGTTCAAGTCCGTGAGTAGAATGCACTCACCACAAAGAAGTTTCTGAGAATGCTTCTGTCTAGTTTTTATGTGAAGATATTCCCTTTTCCAGCATAGGCGTCAAAGCGCTCCAAATAAACACTTGCAGATTCTACAAAAGGAGTGTTTCCAAACTGCTCTATCAGAGGGAATGTTCAAGTCTGTGAGTTGAATGCACTAGTCAGACAGAAGTTTGTGAGAATGCTTCTGTTTAGTTTTTAGGTGAAGATATTCCTTTTCCCAGCATAGGCCTCAAAGCCCTCCAAATATCCACTTGCAGACTCTACAAAAAGAGTGTTTCAAAACTGCTCATTCAAAAGGAAGGCTCAAGTCTGTGAGTTGAATGCACTCATCACAAAGAAGTTTCTGGGAATGCTTCTGTGTAGTTGTTATGTGAAGATACTTCCTTTTCGAGCATAGGCCTCAAAGCGCTCGAAATAAACACTTGCAGATTCTACGAAAGGAGTGTTTCAAAACTGTCCTATCAAAATAAACGTTCAAGTCTGTGAGTTGAATGCACTCATCACACAGAAGTTTCTGAGAATGCTTCTGTGTAGTTTTTAGGTGAACATATTTCGTTTCCCAGCACAGGCCTCAGAGCGCTCCAAATATGCACTTGCAGATTCTACAAAAAGAGAGCTAGAAAACTCTCCCACCAAAAAGATGTTTCAACTCTATGAGTAGAATGCACTCATCACAAAGAAGTTTCTGAGAATGCTTCTGTCTAGTTTTTATGTGAAGATATTTCCTTTTCCAGCATAGGCGTCAAAGCGCTCCAAATAAACACTTGCAGATTCTACTAAAGGAGAGTTTCCAAACTGCTCTATCAAAAGCAATGTTCAAGTCTGTGAGTTGAATGAACTAATCACACAGAAGTTTGTGAGAATGTTTCTGTGTAGTTTTTAGGCGAAGATATTTCTTTTCCCAGCATAGGCCTCAAAGCCCTCCAAATATCCACTTGCAGACTCTACAAAAAGAGTGTTTCAAAACTGCTCTTTCAAAAGGAAGGCTCAAGTCTGTGAGTTGAATGCACTCATCACAAAGAAGTTTCTGAGAATGCTTCTGTGTAGTTGTTATGTGAAGATACTTCCTTTTCGAGCACAGGCCTCAAAGCGCTCGAAATAAACACTTGCAGATTCTACGAAAGGAGTGTTTCAAAACTGTCCTATCAAAAGAAACGTTCAATTCTGTGAGTTGAATGCCCTCATCACAGAGAAGTTTCTGAGAATGCTTCTGTGTAGTTTTTAGGTGAAGATAATTCCTTTTCCAGCATTGGTGTCAAAGCGATCCAAATAAGCACTTGCAGATTCTACAAAAGGAGTGTTTCCAAACTGCTCTATCAGAGGGAATGTTCAAGTCTGTGAGTTCAATGCAGTAATCACACAGACGTTTGTGAGAATGCTTCTGTCTAGTGTTTAGGTGAAGATATTTCTTTTCCCAGAATAGGCCTTAAAGCGCTCCAAATTTCCACTTGCAGATTCTACAAAAAGAGTGTTTCAAAACTGCTCTTTCAAAAGAAAGGCTCAAGTCTGTGAGTTGAATGCACTCATCACAAAGAAGTTTCTGAGAATGCTTCTGTGTAGTTCTTATGTGAAGACACTTCCTTTTCCAGCATAGGCCTCAAAGCGCTCGAAATAAACACTTGCAGATTCTACAAAAGGAGTGTTTCCAAACTGCTCTTTCAGAGGGAGTGTTCAAGTCTGTGAGTCCAATGCAGTAATCACACAGACGTTTGTGAGAATGCTTCTGTCAAGTTTTTATGTGAAGATATTACCTTCTCCAGCATAGGCGTCAAAGCGATCCAAATAAGCACTTGCAGATTCTACAAAAGCAGTGTTTCCAACCTGCTCTATCAGAGGGAATGTTCAAGTCTGTGAGTTCAATGCAGTAATCACACAGACGTTTGTGAGAATGCTTCTGTCTAGTGTTTAGGTGAAGATATTTCTTTTCCCAGAATAGGCCTTAAAGCACTCCAAATTTCCACTTGCAGATTCTACAAAAAGAGTGCTTCAAAACTGCTCTTTCAAAAGAAATGCTCAAGTCTGTGAGTTGAATACACTCATCACAAAGAAGTTTCTGAGAATGCTTCTGTGTAGTTGTTATGTGAAGATATTTCCTTTACCAGCATAGGCCTCAAAGCGCTCGAAATAAACACTTGCAGATTCTACGAAAGGAGTGTTTCAAAACTGTCCTATCAAAATAAACGTTCAAGTCTGTGAGTTGAATGCACTCATCACACAGAAGTTTCTGAGAATGCTTCTGTGTAGTTTTTAGGTGAACATATTTCATTTCCCAGCACAGGCCTCAGAGCGCTCCAAATATGCACTTGCAGATTCTACAAAAAGAGACCTTGAAAACTCTTCCACCAAAAAGAGGCTTCAACTCTATGAGTAGAATGCTCTCATCACAAAGAAGTTTCTGAGAATGCTTCTGTCTAGTTTTTATGTGAAGATATTTCCTTTTCCAGCATTGGCTTCAAAGCGCTCCAAATAAACACTTGCAGATTCTACTAAAGGAGTGTTTCCAAACTGCTCTATCAAAAGGAATGTTCAAGTCTGTGAGTTGAATGCACTAATGACACAGAAGTTTGTGAGAATTCTTCTGTCTAGTTTTTAGATGAAGATATTTCTTTTCCCAGAATAGGCCTTAAAGCGCTCCAAATATCCACTTGCAGATTCTACAAAAAGAGTGTTTCAAAACTGCTCTTTCAAAAGAAAGGCTCAAGTCTGTGAGTTGAATGCACTCATCACAAAGAAGTTTCTGAGAATGTTTCTGTGTAGTTGTTAAGTGAAGATACTTCCTTTTCCAGCATAGGCCTCAAAGCGCTCGAAATAAACACTTGCAGATTCTACAAAAGGAGAGTTTCAAAACTGTCCTGTCAAAAGAAACGTTAAAGTCTGTGAGTTGAATGCACTCATCACAGAGAAGTTTCTGAGAATGCTTCTGTGTAGTTTTTAGGTGAAGATATTTCTTTTTCCAGCATAGGCGTCAAAGCGATCCAAATAAACACTTGCAGATTCTACAAAAGGAGAGTTTCCAAACTGCTCTATCAAAAGCAATGTTCAAGTCTGTGAGTTGAATGAACTAATCACACAGAAGTTTGTGAGAATTCTTCCGTCTAGTTTTTAGGTGAAGATATTTCTTTTCCCAGAATAGGCCTTAAAGCGCTCCAAATATCCACTTGCAGATTCTACAAAAAGAGTGTTTCAAAACTGCTCTTTCAAAAGAAAGGCTCAAGTCTGTGAGTTGAATGCACTCATCACAAAGAAGTTTCTGAGAATGCTTCTGTGTAGTTGTTATGTGAAGATATTTCCTTTTCCAGCATAGGCCTCAAAGCGCTCGAAATAAACACATGCAGATTCTACAAAAGGAGTGTTTCAAAACTGTCCTATCAAAAGAAACGTTCAAGTCTGTGAGTTGAATGCACTCATCACAGAGAAGTTTCTGAGAATGCTTCTGTGTAGTTTTTAGGTGAAGATAATTCCTTTTCCAGCATAGGTGTCAAAGCGATCCAAATAAGCACTTGCAGATTCTACAAAAGGAGTGTTTCCAAACTGCTCTATCAGAGGGAATGTTCAAGTCTGTGAGTTGAATGCACTACTAAGACAGAAGTTTGTGAGAATGTTTCTGTGTAGTTTTTAGGCGAAGATATTTCTTTTCCCAGCATAGGCCTCAAAGCCCTCCAAATATCCACTTGCAGACTCTACAAAAAGAGTGTTTCAAAACTGCTCTTTCAAAAGGAAGGCTCAAGTCGGTGAGTTGAATGCACTCATCACAAAGAAGTTTCTGAGAATGCTTCTGTGTAGTTGTTATGTGAAGATACTTCCTTTTCGAGCACAGGCCTCAAAGCGCTCGAAATAAACACTTGCAGATTCTACGAAAGGAGTGTTTCAAAACTGTCCTATCAAAAGAAACGTTCAAGTCTGTGAGTTGAATGCCCTCATCACAGAGAAGTTTCTGAGAATGCTTCTGTGTAGTTTTTAGGTGAAGATAATTCCTTTTCCAGCATTGGTGTCAAAGCGATCCAAATAAGCACTTGCAGGTTCTACAAAAGGAGTGTTTCCAAACTGCTCTATCAGAGGGAATGTTCAAGTCTGTGAGTTCAATGCAGTAATCACACAGACGTTTGTGAGAATGCTTCTGTCTAGTGTTTAGGTGAAGATATTTCTTTTCCCAGAATAGGCCTTAAAGCGCTCCAAATTTCCACTTGCAGATTCTACAAAAAGAGTGTTTCAAAACTGCTCTTTCAAAAGAAAGGCTCAAGTCTGTGAGTTGAATGCACTCATCACAAAGAAGTTTCTGAGAATGCTTCTGTGTAGTTCTTATGTGAAGACACTTCCTTTTCCAGCATAGGCCTCAAAGCGCTCGAAATAAACACTTGCAGATTCTACAAAAGGAGTGTTTCCAAACTGCTCTATCAGAGGGAATGTTCAAGTCTGTGAGTCCAATGCAGTAATCACACAGACGTTTGTGAGAATGCTTCTGTCAAGTTTTTATGTGAAGATATTACCTTTTCCAGCATAGGCGTCAAAGCGATCCAAATAAGCACTTGCAGATTCTACAAAAGCAGTGTTTCCAAACTGCTCTATCAGAGGGAATGTTCAAGTCTGTGAGTTCAATGCAGTAATCACACAGACGTTTGTGAGAATGCTTCTGTCTAGTGTTTAGGTGAAGATATTTCTTTTCCCAGAATAGGCCTTAAAGCGCTCCAAATTTCCACTTGCAGATTCTACAAAAAGAGTGTTTCAAAACTGCTCTTTCAAAAGAAAGGCTCAAGTCTGTGAGTTGAATGCACTCATCACAAAGAAGTTTCTGAGAATGCTTCTGTGTAGTTGTTATGTGAAGATATTTCCTTTTCCAGCATAGGCCTCAAAGCGCTCGAAATAAACACATGCAGATTCTACAAAAGGAGTGTTTCAAAACTGTCCTATCAAAAGAAACGTTCAAGTCTGTGAGTTGAATGCCCTCATCACAGAGAAGTTTCTGAGAATGCTTCTGTGTAGTTTTTAGGTGAAGATAATTCCTTTTCCAGCATATGTGTCAAAGCGATCCAAATAAGCACTTGCAGATTCTACAAAAGGAGTGTTTCCAAACTGCTCTATCAGAGGGAATGTTCAAGTCTGTGAGTTCAATGCAGTAATCACACAGACGTTTGTGAGAATGCTTCTGTCTAGTGTTTAGCTGAAGATATTTCTTTTCCCAGAATAGGCCTTAAAGCGCTCCAAATTTCCACTTGCAGATTCTACAAAAAGAGTGTTTCAAAACTGCTCTTTCAAAAGAAAGGCTCAAGTCTGTGTGTTGAATGCACTCATCACAAAGAAGTTTCTGAGAATGCTTCTGTGTAGTTCTTATGTGAAGATACTTCCTTTTCCAGCATAGGCCTCAAAGCGCTCGAAATAAACACTTGCAGATTCTACGAAAGGAGTGTTTCAAAACTGTCCTATCAAAATAGACGTTCAAGTCTGTGAGTTGAATGCACTCATCACACAGAAGTTTCTGAGAATGCTTCTGTGTAGTTTTTAGGTGAACATATTTCGTTTCCCATCACAGGCCTCAGAGCGCTCCAAATATGCACTCGCAGATTCAACAAAAAGAGAGCTAGAAAACTCTCCCACCAAAAAGATGTTTCAACTCTATGAGTAGAATGCACTCATCACAAAGAAGTTTCTGAGAATGCTTCTGTCTAGTTTTTATGTGAAGATATTTCCTTTTCCAGCATAGGCGTCAAAGCGCTCCAAATAAACACTTGCAGATTCTACTAAAGGAGAGTTTCCAAACTGCTCTATCAAAAGCAATGTTCAAGTCTGTGAGTTGAATGAACTAATCACACAGAAGTTTGTGAGAATTCTTCCGTCTAGTTTTTAGGTGAAGATATTTCTTTTCCCAGAATAGGCCTTAAAGCGCTCCAAATATCCACTTGCAGATTCTACAAAAAGAGTGTTTCAAAACTGCTCTTTCAAAAGAAAGGCTCAAGTCTGTGAGTTTAATGCACTCATCACAAAGAAGTTTCTGAGAATGCTTCTGTGTAGTTGTTATGTGAAGATATTTCCTTTTCCAGCATAGGCCTCAAAGCGCTCGAAATAAACACATGCAGATTCTACAAAAGGAGTGTTTCAAAACTGTCCTATCAAAAGAAACGTTCAAGTCTGTGAGTTGAATGCACTCATCACAGAGAAGTTTCTGAGAATGCTTCTGTGTAGTTTTTAGGTGAAGATAATTCCTTTTCCAGCATAGGTGTCAAAGCGATCCAAATAAGCACTTGCAGATTCTACAAAAGGAGTGTTTCCAAACTGCTCTATCAGAGCGAATGTTCAAGTCTGTGAGTTCAATGCAGTAATCACACAGACGTTTGTGAGAATGCTTCTGTCTAGTGTTTAGCTGAAGATATTTCTTTTCCCAGAATAGGCCTTAAAGCGCTCCAAATTTCCACTTGCAGATTCTACAAAAAGAGTGTTTCAAAACTGCTCTTTCAAAAGAAAGGCTCAAGTCTGTGAGTTGAATGCACTCATCACAAAGAAGTTTCTGAGAATGCTTCTGTGTAGTTCTTATGTGAAGATACTTCCTTTTCCAGCATAGGCCTCAAAGCGCTCGAAATAAACACTTGCAGATTCTACGAAAGGAGTGTTTCAAAACTGTCCTATCAAAATAAACGTTCAAGTCTGTGAGTTGAATGCACTCATCACACAGAAGTTTCTGAGAATGCTTCTGTGTAGTTTTTAGGTGAACATATTTCGTTTCCCATCACAGGCCTCAGAGCGCTCCAAATATGCACTTGCAGATTCAACAAAAAGAGAGCTAGAAAACTCTCCCACCAAAAAGATGTTTCAACTCTATGAGTAGAATGCACGCATCACAAAGAAGTTTCTGAGAATGCTTCTGTCTAGTTTTTATGTGAAGATATTTCCTTTTCCAGCATAGGCGTCAAAGCGCTCCAAATAAACACTTGCAGATTCTACTAAAGGAGAGTTTCCAAACTGCTCTATCAAAAGCAATGTTCAAATCTGTGAGTTGAATGAACTAATCACACAGAAGTTTGTGAGAATTCTTCCGTCTAGTTTTTAGGTGAAGATATTTCTTTTCCCAGAATAGGCCTTAAAGCGCTCCAAATATCCACTTGCAGATTCTACAAAAAGAGTGTTTCAAAACTGCTCTTTCAAAAGAAAGGCTCAAGTCTGTGAGTTGAATGCACTCATCACAAAGAAGTTTCTGAGAATGCTTCTGTGTAGTTGTTATGTGAAGATATTTCCTTTTCCAGCATAGGCCTCAAAGCGCTCGAAATAAACACATGCAGATTCTACGAAAGGAGTGTTTCAAAACTGTCCTATCAAAAGAAACGTTCAAGTCTGTGAGTTGAATGCCCTCATCACAGAGAAGTTTCTGAGAATGCTTCTGTGTAGTTTTTAGGTGAAGATAATTCCTTTTCCAGCATAGGTGTCAAAGCGATCCAAATAAGCACTTGCAGATTCTACAAAAGGAGTGTTTCCAAACTGCTCTATCAGAGGGAATGTTCAAGTCTGTGAGTTGAATGCACTACTAAGACAGAAGTTTGTGAGAATGTTTCTGTGTAGTTTTTAGGCGAAGATATTTCTTTTCCCAGCATAGGCCTCAAAGCCCTCCAAATATCCACTTGCAGACTCTACAAAAAGAGTGTTTCAAAACTGCTCTTTCAAAAGGAAGGCTCAAGTCTGTGAGTTGAATGCACTCATCACAAAGAAGTTTCTGAGAATGCTTCTGTGTAGTTGTTATGTGAAGATACTTCCTTTTCGAGCACAGGCCTCAAAGCGCTCGAAATAAACACTTGCAGATTCTACGAAAGGAGTGTTTCAAAACTGTCCTATCAAAAGAAACGTTCAAGTCTGTGAGTTGAATGCCCTCATCACAGAGAAGTTTCTGAGAATGCTTCTGTGTAGTTTTTAGGTGAAGATAATTCCTTTTCCAGCATTGGTGTCAAAGCGATCCAAATAAGCACTTGCAGATTCTACAAAAGGAGTGTTTCCAAACTGCTCTATCAGAGGGAATGTTCAAGTCTGTGAGTTCAATGCAGTAATCACACAGACGTTTGTGAGAATGCTTCTGTCTAGTGTTTAGGTGAAGATATTTCTTTTCCCAGAATAGGCCTTAAAGCGCTCCAAATTTCCACTTGCAGATTCTACAAAAAGAGTGTTTCAAAACTGCTCTTTCAAAAGAAAGGCTCAAGTCTGTGAGTTGAATGCACTCATCACAAAGAAGTTTCTGAGAATGCTTCTGTGTAGTTCTTATGTGAAGACACTTCCTTTTCCAGCATAGGCCTCAAAGCGCTCGAAATAAACACTTGCAGATTCTACAAAAGGAGTGTTTCCAAACTGCTCTATCAGAGGGAATGTTCAAGTCTGTGAGTCCAATGCAGTAATCACACAGACGTTTGTGAGAATGCTTCTGTCAAGTTTTTATGTGAAGATATTACCTTTTCCAGCATAGGCGTCAAAGCGATCCAAATAAGCACTTGCAGATTCTACAAAAGCAGTGTTTCCAAACTGCTCTATCAGAGGGAATGTTCAAGTCTGTGAGTTCAATGCAGTAATCACACAGACGTTTGTGAGAATGCTTCTGTCTAGTGTTTAGGTGAAGATATTTCTTTTCCCAGAATAGGCCTTAAAGCGCTCCAAATTTCCACTTGCAGATTCTACAAAAAGAGTGCTTCAAAACTGCTCTTTCAAAAGAAAGGCTCAAGTCTGTGAGTTGAATGCACTCATCACAAAGAAGTTTCTGAGAATGCTTCTGTGTAGTTGTTATGTGAAGCTACATCCTTTTCCAGCATAGGCCTCAAAGCGCTCGAAATAAACACTTGCAGATTCTAGGAAAGGAGTATTTCAAAACAGTCCTATCAAAATAAACGTTCAAGTCTGTGAGTTGAATGCACTCATCACACAGAAGTTTCTGAGAAAGCTTCTGTGTAGTTTTCAGGTGGAGATATTTCCTTTTCCAGCATAGGCGTCAAAGCGATCCAAATAAACACTTGCAGATTCTACAAAAGGAGTGTTTCCAAACTGCTCTATCAAGAGGAATGTTCAAGTCCGTGAGTAGAATGCACTCACCACAAAGAAGTTTCTGAGAATGCTTCTGTCTAGTTTTTATGTGAAGATATTCCCTTTTCCAGCATAGGCGTCAAAGCGCTCCAAATAAACACTTGCAGATTCTACAAAAGGAGTGTTTCCAAACTGCTCTATCAGAGGGAATGTTCAAGTCTGTGAGTTGAATGCACTAGTCAGACAGAAGTTTGTGAGAATGCTTCTGTTTAGTTTTTAGGTGAAGATATTCCTTTTCCCAGCATAGGCCTCAAAGCCCTCCAAATATCCACTTGCAGACTCTACAAACAGAGTGTTTAAAAACTGCTCTTTCAAAAGGAAGGCTCAAGTCTGTGAGTTGAATGCACTCATCACAAAGAAGTTTCTGAGAATGCTTCTGTGTAGTTGTTATGTGATGATATTTCCTTTACCAGCATAGGCCTCAAAGCGCTCGAAATAAACACTTGCAGATTCTACGAAAGGAGTGTTTCAAAACTGTCCTATCAAAATAAACGTTCAAGTCTGTGAGTTGAATGCACTCATCACACAGAAGTTTCTGAGAATGCTTCTGTGTAGTTTTTAGGTGAACATATTTCATTTCCCAGCACAGGCCTCAGAGCGCTCCAAATATGCACTTGCAGATTCTACAAAAAGAGACCTTGAAAACTCTTCCACCAAAAAGAGGCTTCAACTCTATGAGTAGAATGCTCTCATCACAAAGAAGTTTCTGAGAATGCTTCTGTCTAGTTTTTATGTGAAGATATTTCCTTTTCCAGCATTGGCTTCAAAGCGCTCCAAATAAACACTTGCAGATTCTACTAAAGGTGTGTTTCCAAACTGCTCTATCAAAAGGAATGTTCAAGTCTGTGAGTTGAATGCACTAATGACACAGAAGTTTGTGAGAATTCTTCTGTCTAGTTTTTAGATGAAGATATTTCTTTTCCCAGAATAGGCCTTAAAGCGCTCCAAATATCCACTTGCAGATTCTACAAAAAGAGTGTTTCAAAACTGCTCTTTCAAAAGAAAGGCTCAAGTCTGTGAGTTGAATGCACTCATCACAAAGAAGTTTCTGAGAATGCTTCTGTGTAGTTGTTAAGTGAAGATACTTCCTTTTCCAGCATAGGCCTCAAAGCGCTCGAAATAAACACTTGCAGATTCTACAAAAGGAGAGTTTCAAAACTGTCCTGTCAAAAGAAACGTTAAAGTCTGTGAGTTGAATGCACTCATCACAGAGAAGTTTCTGAGAATGCTTCTGTGTAGTTTTTAGGTGAAGATATTTCCTTTTCCAGCATAGGCGTCAAAGCGATCCAAATAAACACTTGCAGATCCTACAAAAGGAGTGTTTCCAAACTGCTCTATCAAGAGGAATGTTCAAGTCCGTGAGTAGAATGCACTCACCACAAAGAAGTTTCTGAGAATGCTTCTGTCTAGTTTTTATGTGAAGATATTCCCTTTTCCAGCATAGGCGTCAAAGCGCTCCAAATAAACACTTGCAGATTCTACAAAAGGAGTGTTTCCAAACTGCTCTATCAGAGGGAATGTTCAAGTCTGTGAGTTGAATGCACTAGTCAGACAGAAGTTTGTGAGAATGCTTCTGTTTAGTTTTTAGGTGAAGATATTCCTTTTCCCAGCATAGGCCTCAAAGCCCTCCAAATATCCACTTGCAGACTCTACAAAAAGAGTGTTTCAAAACTGCTCTTTCAAAAGGAAGGCTCAAGTCTGTGAGTTGAATGCACTCATCACAAAGAAGTTTCTGAGAATGCTTCTGTGTAGTTGTTATGTGAAGATACTTCCTTTTCGAGCACAGGCCTCAAAGCGCTCGAAATAAACACTTGCAGATTCTACGAAAGGAGTGTTTCAAAACTGTCCTATCAAAAGAAACGTTCAATTCTGTGAGTTGAATGCCCTCATCACAGAGAAGTTTCTGAGAATGCCTCTGTGTAGTTTTTAGGTGAAGATAATTCCTTTTCCAGCATTGGTGTCAAAGCGATCAAAATAAGCACTTGCAGATTCTACAAAAGGAGTGTTTCCAAACTGCTCTATCAGAGGGAATGTTCAAGTCTGTGAGTTCAATGCAGTAATCACACAGACGTTTGTGAGAATGCTTCTGTCTAGTGTTTAGGTGAAGATATTTCTTTTCCCAGAATAGGCCTTAAAGCGCTCCAAATTTCCACTTGCAGATTCTACAAAAAGAGTGTTTCAAAACTGCTCTTTCAAAAGAAAGGCTCAAGTCTGTGAGTTGAATGCACTCATCACAAAGAAGTTTCTGAGAATGCTTCTGTGTAGTTCTTATGTGAAGACACTTCCTTTTCCAGCATAGGCCTCAAAGCGCTCGAAATAAACACTTGCAGATTCTACAAAAGGAGTGTTTCCAAACTGCTCTTTCAGAGGGAATGTTCAAGTCTGTGAGTCCAATGCAGTAATCACACAGACGTTTGTGAGAATGCTTCTGTCAAGTTTTTATGTGAAGATATTACCTTCTCCAGCATAGGCGTCAAAGCGATCCAAATAAGCACTTGCAGATTCTCCAAAAGCAGTGTTTCCAACCTGCTCTCTCAGAGGGAATGTTCAAGTCTGTGAGTTCAATGCAGTAATCACACAGACGTTTGTGAGAATGCTTCTGTCTAGTGTTTAGGTGAAGATATTTCTTTTCCCAGAATAGGCCTTAAAGCACTCCAAATTTCCACTTGCAGATTCTACAAAAAGAGTGCTTCAAAACTGCTCTTTCAAAAGAAAGGCTCAAGTCTGTGAGTTGAATACACTCATCACAAAGAAGTTTCTGAGAATGCTTCTGTGTAGTTGTTATGTGAAGCTACTTCCTTTTCCAGCATAGGCCTCAAAGCGCTCGAAATAAACACTTGCAGATTCTAGGAAAGGAGTGTTTCAAAACAGTCCTATCAAAATAAACGTTCAAGTCTGTGAGTTGAATGCACTCATCACACAGAAGTTTCTGAGAAAGCTTCTGTGTAGTTTTCAGGTGGAGATATTTCCTTTTCCAGCATAGGCGTCAAAGCGATCCAAATAAACACTTGCAGATTCTACAAAAGGAGTGTTTCCAAACTGCTCTATCAAGAGGAATGTTCAAGTCCGTGAGTAGAATGCACTCACCACAAAGAAGTTTCTGAGAATGCTTCTCTCTAGTTTTTATGTGAAGATATTCCCTTTTCAGGCATAGGCGTCAAAGCGCTCCAAATAAACACTTGCAGATTCTACAAAAGGAGTGTTTCCAAACTGCTCTATCAGAGGGAATGTTCAAGTCTGTGAGTTGAATGCACTAGTCAGACAGAAGTTTGTGAGAATGCTTCTGTTTAGTTTTTAGGTGAAGATATTCCTTTTCCCAGCATAGGCCTCAAAGCCCTCCAAATATCCACTTGCAGACTCTACAAAAAGAGTGTTTCAAAACTGCTCTTTCAAAAGGAAGGCTCAAGTCTGTGAGTTGAATGCACTCATCTCAAAGAAGTTTCTGAGAATGCTTCTGTGTAGTTGTTATGTGAAGATATTTCCTTTACCAGCATAGGCCTCAAAGAGCTCGAAATAAACACTTGCAGATTCTACGAAAGGAGTGTTTCAAATCTGTCCTATCAAAATAAACGTTCAAGTCTGTGAGTTGAATGCACTCATCACACAGAAGTTTCTGAGAATGCTTCTGTGTAGTTTTTAGGTGAACATATTTCATTTCCCAGCACAGGCCTCAGAGCGCTCCAAATATGCACTTGCAGATTCTACAAAAAGAGACCTTGAAAACTCTTCCACCAAAAAGAGGCTTCAACTCTATGAGTAGAATGCTCTCATCACAAAGAAGTTTCTGAGAATGCTTCTGTCTAGTTTTTATGTGAAGATATTTCCTTTTCCAGCATTGGCTTCAAAGCGCTCCAAATAAACACTTGCAGATTCTACTAAAGGAGTGTTTCCAAACTGCTCTATCAAAAGGAATGTTCAAGTCTGTGAGTTGAATGCACTAATGACACAGAAGTTTATGAGAATTCTTCTGTCTAGTTTTTAGATGAAGATATTTCTTTTCCCAGAATAGGCCTTAAAGCGCTCCAAATATCCACTTGCAGATTCTACAAAAAGAGTGTTTCAAAACTGCTCTTTCAAAAGAAAGGCTCAAGTCTGTGAGTTGAATGCACTCATCACAAAGAAGTTTCTGAGAATGCTTCTGTGTAGTTGTTAAGTGAAGATACTTCCTTTTCCAGCATAGGCCTCAAAGCGCTCGAAATAAACACTTGCAGATTCTACAAAAGGAGAGTTTCAAAACTGTCCTGTCAAAAGAAACGTTAAAGTCTGTGAGTTGAATGCACTCATCACAGAGAAGTTTCTGAGAATGCTTCTGTGTAGTTTTTAGGTGAAGATATTTCCTTTTCCAGCATAGGCGTCAAAGCGATCCAAATAAACACTTGCAGATTCTACAAAAGGAGTGTTTCCAAACTGCTCTATCAGAGGGAATGTTCAAGTCTGTGAGTTCAATGCAGTAATCACACAGACGTTTGTGAGAATGCTTCTGTGTAGTTTTTAGGTGAAGATATTCCTTTTCCCAGCATAGGCCTCAAAGCCCTCCAAATATCCACTTGCAGACTCTACAAAAAGAGTGTTTCAAAACTGCTCATTCAAAAGGAAGGCTCAAGTCTGTGAGTTGAATGCACTCATCACAAAGAAGTTTCTGAGAATGCTTCTGTGTAGTTGTTATGTGAAGATACTTCCTTTTCAAGCATAGGCCTCAAAGCGCTCGAAATAAACACTTGCAGATTCTACGAAAGGAGTGTTTCAAAACTGTCCTATCAAAATAAACGTTCAAGTCTGTGAGTTGAATGCACTCATCACACAGAAGTTTCTGAGAATGCTTCTGTGTAGTTTTTAGGTGAACATATTTCGTTTCCCATCACAGGCCTCAGAGCGCTCCAAATATGCACTTGCAGATTCAACAAAAAGAGAGCTAGAAAACTCTCCCACCAAAAAGATGTTTCAACTCTATGAGTAGAATGCACTCATCACAAAGAAGTTTCTGAGAATGCTTCTGTCTAGTTTTTATGTGAAGATATTTCCTTTTCCAGCATAGGCGTCAAAGCGCTCCAAATAAACACTTGCAGATTCTACTAAAGGAGAGTTTCCAAACTGCTCTATCAAAAGCAATGTTCAAGTCTGTGAGTTGAATGAACTAATCACACAGAAGTTTGTGAGAATTCTTCCGTCTAGTTTTTAGGTGAAGATATTTCTTTTCCCAGAATAGGCCTTAAAGCGCTCCAAATATCCACTTGCAGATTCTACAAAAAGAGTGTTTCAAAACTGCTCTTTCAAAAGAAAGGCTCAAGTCTGTGAGTTTAATGCACTCATCACAAAGAAGTTTCTGAGAATGCTTCTGTGTAGTTGTTATGTGAAGATATTTCCTTTTCCAGCATAGGCCTCAAAGCGCTCGAAATAAACACATGCAGATTCTACAAAAGGAGTGTTTCAAAACTGTCCTATCAAAAGAAACGTTCAAGTCTGTGAGTTGAATGCACTCATCACAGAGAAGTTTCTGAGAATGCTTCTGTGTAGTTTTTAGGTGAAGATAATTCCTTTTCCAGCATAGGTGTCAAAGCGATCCAAATAAGCACTTGCAGATTCTACAAAAGGAGTGTTTCCAAACTGCTCTATCAGAGTGAATGTTCAAGTCTGTGAGTTCAATGCAGTAATCACACAGACGTTTGTGAGAATGCTTCTGTCTAGTGTTTAGCTGAAGATATTTCTTTTCCCAGAATAGGCCTTAAAGCGCTCCAAATTTCCACTTGCAGATTCTACAAAAAGAGTGTTTCAAAACTGCTCTTTCAAAAGAAAGGCTCAAGTCTGTGAGTTGAATGCACTCATCACAAAGAAGTTTCTGAGAATGCTTCTGTGTAGTTCTTATGTGAAGATACTTCCTTTTCCAGCATAGGCCTCAAAGCGCTCGAAATAAACACTTGCAGATTCTAGGAAAGGAGTGTTTCAAAACTGTCCTATCAAAATAAACGTTCAAGTCTGTGAGTTGAATGCACTCATCACACAGAAGTTTCTGAGAATGCTTCTGTGTAGTTTTTAGGTGAACATATTTCGTTTCCCATCACAGGCCTCAGAGCGCTCCAAATATGCACTTGCAGATTCAACAAAAAGAGAGCTAGAAAACTCTCCCACCAAAAAGATGTTTCAACTCTATGAGTAGAATGCACTCATCACAAAGAAGTTTCTGAGAATGCTTCTGTCTAGTTTTTATGTGAAGATATTTCCTTTTCCAGCATAGGCGTCAAAGCGCTCCAAATAAACACTTGCAGATTCTACTAAAGGAGAGTTTCCAAACTGCTCTATCAAAAGCAATGTTCAAGTCTGTGAGTTGAATGAACTAATCACACAGAAGTTTGTGAGAATTCTTCCGTCTAGTTTTTAGGTGAAGATATTTCTTTTCCCAGAATAGGCCTTAAAGCGCTCCAAATATCCACTTGCAGATTCTACAAAAAGAGTGTTTCAAAACTGCTCTTTCAAAAGAAAGGCTCAAGTCTGTGAGTTGAATGCACTCATCACAAAGAAGTTTCTGAGAATGCTTCTGTGTAGTTGTTATGTGAAGATATTTCCTTTTCCAGCATAGGCCTCAAAGCGCTCGAAATAAACACATGCAGATTCTAAAAAAGGAGTGTTTCAAAACTGTCCTATCAAAAGAAACGTTCAAGTCTGTGAGTTGAATGCCCTCATCACAGAGAAGTTTCTGAGAATGCTTCTGTGTAGTTTTTAGGTGAAGATAATTCCTTTTCCAGCATAGGTGTCAAAGCGATCCAAATAAGCACTTGCAGATTCTACAAAAGGAGTGTTTCCAAACTGCTCTATCAGAGGGAATGTTCAAGTCTGTGAGTTGAATGCACTACTAAGACAGAAGTTTGTGAGAATGTTTCTGTGTAGTTTTTAGGCGAAGATATTTCTTTTCCCAGCATAGGCCTCAAAGCCCTCCAAATATCCACTTGCAGACTCTACAAAAAGAGTGTTTCAAAACTGCTCTTTCAAAAGGAAGGCTCAAGTCTGTGAGTTGAATGCACTCATCACAAAGAAGTTTCTGAGAATGCTTCTGTGTAGTTGTTATGTGAAGATACTTCCTTTTCGAGCACAGGCCTCAAAGCGCTCGAAATAAACACTTGCAGATTCTACAAAAGGAGTGTTTCCAAACTGCTCTATCAGAGGGAATGTTCAAGTCTGTGAGTCCAATGCAGTAATCACACAGACGTTTGTGAGAATGCTTCTGTCAAGTTTTTATGTGAAGATATTACCTTTTCCAGCATAGGCGTCAAAGCGATCCAAATAAGCACTTGCAGATTCTACAAAAGCAGTGTTTCCAAACTGCTCTATCAGAGGGAATGTTCAAGTCTGTGAGTTCAATGCAGTAATCACACAGACGTTTGTGAGAATGCTTCTGTCTAGTGTTTAGGTGAAGATATTTCTTTTCCCAGAATAGGCCTTAAAGCGCTCCAAATTTCCACTTGCAGATTCTACAAAAAGAGTGCTTCAAAACTGCTCTTTCAAAAGAAAGGCTCAAGTCTGTGAGTTGAATGCACTCATCACAAAGAAGTTTCTGAGAATGCTTCTGTGTAGTTGTTATGTGAAGCTACATCCTTTTCCAGCATAGGCCTCAAAGCGCTCGAAATAAACACTTGCAGGTTCTAGGAAAGGAGTGTTTCAAAACAGTCCTATCAAAATAAACGTTCAAGTCTGTGAGTTGAATGCACTCATCACACAGAAGTTTCTGAGAAAGCTTCTGTGTAGTTTTCAGGTGGAGATATTTCCTTTTCCAGCATAGGCGTCAAAGCGATCCAAATAAACACTTGCAGATTCTACAAAAGGAGTGTTTCCAAACTGCTCTATCAAGAGGAATGTTCAAGTCCGTGAGTAGAATGCACTCACCACAAAGAAGTTTCTGAGAATGCTTCTGTCTAGTTTTTATGTGAAGATATTCCCTTTTCAGGCATAGGCGTCAAAGCGCTCCAAATAAACACTTGCAGATTCTACAAAAGGAGTGTTTCCAAACTGCTCTATCAGAGGGAATGTTCAAGTCTGTGAGTTGAATGCACTAGTCAGACAGAAGTTTGTGAGAATGCTTCTGTTTAGTTTTTAGGTGAAGATATTCCTTTTCCCAGCATAGGCCTCAAAGCCCTCCAAATATCCACTTGCAGACTCTACAAAAAGAGTGTTTCAAAACTGCTCTTTCAAAAGGAAGGCTCAAGTCTGTGAGTTGAATGCACTCATCTCAAAGAAGTTTCTGAGAATGCTTCTGTGTAGTTGTTATGTGAAGATATTTCCTTTACCAGCATAGGCCTCAAAGAGCTCGAAATAAACACTTGCAGATTCTACGAAAGGAGTGTTTCAAAACTGTCCTATCAAAATAAACGTTCAAGTCTGTGAGTTGAATGCACTCATCACACAGAAGTTTCTGAGAATGCTTCTGTGTAGTTTTTAGGTGAACATATTTCATTTCCCAGCACAGGCCTCAGAGCGCTCCAAATATGCACTTGCAGATTCTACAAAAAGAGACCTTGAAAACTCTTCCACCAAAAAGAGGCTTCAACTCTATGAGTAGAATGCTCTCATCACAAAGAAGTTTCTGAGAATGCTTCTGTCTAGTTTTTATGTGAAGATATTTCCTTTTCCAGCATTGGCTTCAAAGCGCTCCAAATAAACACTTGCAGATTCTACTAAAGGAGTGTTTCCAAACTGCTCTATCAAAAGGAATGTTCAAGTCTGTGAGTTGAATGCACTAATGACACAGAAGTTTGTGAGAATTCTTCTGTCTAGTTTTTAGATGAAGATATTTCTTTTCCCAGAATAGGCCTTAAAGCGCTCCAAATATCCACTTGCAGATTCTACAAAAAGAGTGTTTCAAAACTGCTCTTTCAAAAGAAAGGCTCAAGTCTGTGAGTTGAATGCACTCATCACAAAGAAGTTTCTGAGAATGCTTCTGTGTAGTTGTTAAGTGAAGATACTTCCTTTTCCAGCATAGGCCTCAAAGCGCTCGAAATAAACACTTGCAGATTCTACAAAAGGAGAGTTTCAAAACTGTCCTGTCAAAAGAAACGTTAAAGTCTGTGAGTTGAATGCACTCATCACAGAGAAGTTTCTGAGAATGCTTCTGTGTAGTTTTTAGGTGAAGATATTTCCTTTTCCAGCATAGGCGTCAAAGCGATCCAAATAAACACTTGCAGATTCTACAAAAGGAGTGTTTCCAAACTGCTCTATCAGAGGGAATGTTCAAGTCTGTGAGTTCAATGCAGTAATCACACAGACGTTTGTGAGAATGCTTCTGTGTAGTTTTTAGGTGAAGATATTCCTTTTCCCAGCATAGGCCTCAAAGCCCTCCAAATATCCACTTGCAGACTCTACAAAAAGAGTGTTTCAAAACTGCTCATTCAAAAGGAAGGCTCAAGTCTGTGAGTTGAATGCACTCATCACAAAGAAGTTTCTGAGAATGCTTCTGTGTAGTTGTTATGTGAAGATACTTCCTTTTCAAGCATAGGCCTCAAAGCGCTCGAAATAAACACTTGCAGATTCTACGAAAGGAGTGTTTCAAAACTGTCCTATCAAAATAAACGTTCAAGTCTGTGAGTTGAATGCACTCATCACACAGAAGTTTCTGAGAATGCTTCTGTGTAGTTTTTAGGTGAACATATTTCGTTTCCCATCACAGGCCTCAGAGCGCTCCAAATATGCACTTGCAGATTCAACAAAAAGAGAGCTAGAAAACTCTCCCACCAAAAAGATGTTTCAACTCTATGAGTAGAATGCACTCATCACAAAGAAGTTTCTGAGAATGCTTCTGTCTAGTTTTTATGTGAAGATATTTCCTTTTCCAGCATAGGCGTCAAAGCGCTCCAAATAAACACTTGCAGATTCTACTAAAGGAGAGTTTCCAAACTGCTCTATCAAAAGCAATGTTCAAGTCTGTGAGTTGAATGAACCAATCACACAGAAGTTTGTGAGAATTCTTCCGTCTAGTTTTTAGGTGAAGATATTTCTTTTCCCAGAATAGGCCTTAAAGCGCTCCAAATATCCACTTGCAGATTCTACAAAAAGAGTGTTTCAAAACTGCTCTTTCAAAAGAAAGGCTCAAGTCTGTGAGTTTAATGCACTCATCACAAAGAAGTTTCTGAGAATGCTTCTGTGTAGTTGTTATGTGAAGATATTTCCTTTTCCAGCATAGGCCTCAAAGCGCTCGAAATAAACACATGCAGATTCTACAAAAGGAGTGTTTCAAAACTGTCCTATCAAAAGAAACGTTCAAGTCTGTGAGTTGAATGCACTCATCACAGAGAAGTTTCTGAGAATGCTTCTGTGTAGTTTTTAGGTGAAGATAATTCCTTTTCCAGCATAGGTGTCAAAGCGATCCAAATAAGCACTTGCAGATTCTACAAAAGGAGTGTTTCCAAACTGCTCTATCAGAGGGAATGTTCAAGTCTGTGAGTTCAATGCAGTAATCACACAGACGTTTGTGAGAATGCTTCTGTCTAGTGTTTAGCTGAAGATATTTCTTTTCCCAGAATAGGCCTTAAAGCGCTCCAAATTTCCACCTGCAGATTCTACAAAAAGAGTGTTTCAAAACTGCTCTTTCAAAAGAAAGGCTCAAGTCTGTGAGTTGAATGCACTCATCACAAAGAAGTTTCTGAGAATGCTTCTGTGTAGTTCTTATGTGAAGATACTTCCTTTTCCAGCATAGGCCTCAAAGCGCTCGAAATAAACACTTGCAGATTCTACGAAAGGAGTGTTTCAAAACTGTCCTATCAAAATAAACGTTCAAGTCTGTGAGTTGAATGCACTCATCACACAGAAGTTTCTGAGAATGCTTCTGTGTAGTTTTTAGGTGAACATATTTCGTTTCCCATCACAGGCCTCAGAGCGCTCCAAATATGCACTTGCAGATTCAACAAAAAGAGAGCTAGAAAACTCTCCCACCAAAAAGATGTTTCAACTCTATGAGTAGAATGCACTCATCACAAAGAAGTTTCTGAGAATGCTTCTGTCTAGTTTTTATGTGAAGATATTTCCTTTTCCAGCATAGGCGTCAAAGCGCTCCAAATAAACACTTGCAGATTCTACTAAAGGAGAGTTTCCAAACTGCTCTATCAAAAGCAATGTTCAAGTCTGTGAGTTGAATGAACTAATCACACAGAAGTTTGTGAGAATTCTTCCGTCTAGTTTTTAGGTGAAGATATTTCTTTTCCCAGAATAGGCCTTAAAGCGCTCCAAATATCCACTTGCAGATTCTACAAAAAGAGTGTTTCAAAACTGCTCTTTCAAAAGAAAGGCTCAAGTCTGTGAGTTGAATGCACTCATCACAAAGAAGTTTCTGAGAATGCTTCTGTGTAGTTGTTATGTGAAGATATTTCCTTTTCCAGCATAGGCCTCAAAGCGCTCGAAATAAACACATGCAGATTCTACAAAAGGAGTGTTTCAAAACTGTCCTATCAAAAGAAACGTTCAAGTCTGTGAGTTGAATGCCCTCATCACAGAGAAGTTTCTGAGAATGCTTCTGTGTAGTTTTTAGGTGAAGATAATTCCTTTTCCAGCATAGGTGTCAAAGCGATCCAAATAAGCACTTGCAGATTCTACAAAAGGAGTGTTTCCAAACTGCTCTATCAGAGGGAATGTTCAAGTCTGTGAGTTGAATGCACTACTAAGACAGAAGTTTGTGAGAATGTTTCTGTGTAGTTTTTAGGCGAAGATATTTCTTTTCCCAGCATAGGCCTCAAAGCCCTCCAAATATCCACTTGCAGACTCTACAAAAAGAGTGTTTCAAAACTGCTCTTTCAAAAGGAAGGCTCAAGTCTGTGAGTTGAATGCACTCATCACAAAGAAGTTTCTGAGAATGCTTCTGTGTAGTTGTTATGTGAAGATACTTCCTTTTCGAGCACAGGCCTCAAAGCGCTCGAAATAAACACTTGCAGATTCTACAAAAGGAGTGTTTCCAAACTGCTCTATCAGAGGGAATGTTCAAGTCTGTGAGTCCAATGCAGTAATCACACAGACGTTTGTGAGAATGCTTCTGTCAAGTTTTTATGTGAAGATATTACCTTTTCCAGCATAGGCGTCAAAGCGATCCAAATAAGCACTTGCAGATTCTACAAAAGCAGTGTTTCCAAACTGCTCTATCAGAGGGAATGTTCAAGTCTGTGAGTTCAATGCAGTAATCACACAGACGTTTGTGAGAATGCTTCTGTCTAGTGTTTAGGTGAAGATATTTCTTTTCCCAGAATAGGCCTTAAAGCGCTCCAAATTTCCACTTGCAGATTCTACAAAAAGAGTGCTTCAAAACTGCTCTTTCAAAAGAAAGGCTCAAGTCTGTGAGTTGAATGCACTCATCACAAAGAAGTTTCTGAGAATGCTTCTGTGTAGTTGTTATGTGAAGCTACATCCTTTTCCAGCATAGGCCTCAAAGCGCTCGAAATAAACACTTGCAGGTTCTAGGAAAGGAGTGTTTCAAAACAGTCCTATCAAAATAAACGTTCAAGTCTGTGAGTTGAATGCACTCATCACACAGAAGTTTCTGAGAAAGCTTCTGTGTAGTTTTCAGGTGGAGATATTTCCTTTTCCAGCATAGGCGTCAAAGCGATCCAAATAAACACTTGCAGATTCTACAAAAGGAGTGTTTCCAAACTGCTCTATCAAGAGGAATGTTCAAGTCCGTGAGTAGAATGCACTCACCACAAAGAAGTTTCTGAGAATGCTTCTGTCTAGTTTTTATGTGAAGATATTCCCTTTTCAGGCATAGGCGTCAAAGCGCTCCAAATAAACACTTGCAGATTCTACAAAAGGAGTGTTTCCAAACTGCTCTATCAGAGGGAATGTTCAAGTCTGTGAGTTGAATGCACTAGTCAGACAGAAGTTTGTGAGAATGCTTCTGTTTAGTTTTTAGGTGAAGATATTCCTTTTCCCAGCATAGGCCTCAAAGCCCTCCAAATATCCACTTGCAGACTCTACAAAAAGAGTGTTTCAAAACTGCTCTTTCAAAAGGAAGGCTCAAGTCTGTGAGTTGAATGCACTCATCTCAAAGAAGTTTCTGAGAATGCTTCTGTGTAGTTGTTATGTGAAGATATTTCCTTTACCAGCATAGGCCTCAAAGAGCTCGAAATAAACACTTGCAGATTCTACGAAAGGAGTGTTTCAAAACTGTCCTATCAAAATAAACGTTCAAGTCTGTGAGTTGAATGCACTCATCACACAGAAGTTTCTGAGAATGCTTCTGTGTAGTTTTTAGGTGAACATATTTCATTTCCCAGCACAGGCCTCAGAGCGCTCCAAATATGCACTTGCAGATTCTACAAAAAGAGACCTTGAAAACTCTTCCACCAAAAAGAGGCTTCAACTCTATGAGTAGAATGCTCTCATCACAAAGAAGTTTCTGAGAATGCTTCTGTCTAGTTTTTATGTGAAGATATTTCCTTTTCCAGCATTGGCTTCAAAGCGCTCCAAATAAACACTTGCAGATTCTACTAAAGGAGTGTTTCCAAACTGCTCTATCAAAAGGAATGTTCAAGTCTGTGAGTTGAATGCACTAATGACACAGAAGTTTGTGAGAATTCTTCTGTCTAGTTTTTAGATGAAGATATTTCTTTTCCCAGAATAGGCCTTAAAGCGCTCCAAATATCCACTTGCAGATTCTACAAAAAGAGTGTTTCAAAACTGCTCTTTCAAAAGAAAGGCTCAAGTCTGTGAGTTGAATGCACTCATCACAAAGAAGTTTCTGAGAATGCTTCTGTGTAGTTGTTAAGTGAAGATACTTCCTTTTCCAGCATAGGCCTCAAAGCGCTCGAAATAAACACTTGCAGATTCTACAAAAGGAGAGTTTCAAAACTGTCCTGTCAAAAGAAACGTTAAAGTCTGTGAGTTGAATGCACTCATCACAGAGAAGTTTCTGAGAATGCTTCTGTGTAGTTTTTAGGTGAAGATATTTCCTTTTCCAGCATAGGCGTCAAAGCGATCCAAATAAACACTTGCAGATTCTACAAAAGGAGTGTTTCCAAACTGCTCTATCAGAGGGAATGTTCAAGTCTGTGAGTTCAATGCAGTAATCACACAGACGTTTGTGAGAATGCTTCTGTGTAGTTTTTAGGTGAAGATATTCCTTTTCCCAGCATAGGCCTCAAAGCCCTCCAAATATCCACTTGCAGACTCTACAAAAAGAGTGTTTCAAAACTGCTCATTCAAAAGGAAGGCTCAAGTCTGTGAGTTGAATGCACTCATCACAAAGAAGTTTCTGAGAATGCTTCTGTGTAGTTGTTATGTGAAGATACTTCCTTTTCAAGCATAGGCCTCAAAGCGCTCGAAATAAACACTTGCAGATTCTACGAAAGGAGTGTTTCAAAACTGTCCTATCAAAATAAACGTTCAAGTCTGTGAGTTGAATGCACTCATCACACAGAAGTTTCTGAGAATGCTTCTGTGTAGTTTTTAGGTGAACATATTTCGTTTCCCATCACAGGCCTCAGAGCGCTCCAAATATGCACTTGCAGATTCAACAAAAAGAGAGCTAGAAAACTCTCCCACCAAAAAGATGTTTCAACTCTATGAGTAGAATGCACTCATCACAAAGAAGTTTCTGAGAATGCTTCTGTCTAGTTTTTATGTGAAGATATTTCCTTTTCCAGCATAGGCGTCAAAGCGCTCCAAATAAACACTTGCAGATTCTACTAAAGGAGAGTTTCCAAACTGCTCTATCAAAAGCAATGTTCAAGTCTGTGAGTTGAATGAACCAATCACACAGAAGTTTGTGAGAATTCTTCCGTCTAGTTTTTAGGTGAAGATATTTCTTTTCCCAGAATAGGCCTTAAAGCGCTCCAAATATCCACTTGCAGATTCTACAAAAAGAGTGTTTCAAAACTGCTCTTTCAAAAGAAAGGCTCAAGTCTGTGAGTTTAATGCACTCATCACAAAGAAGTTTCTGAGAATGCTTCTGTGTAGTTGTTATGTGAAGATATTTCCTTTTCCAGCATAGGCCTCAAAGCGCTCGAAATAAACACATGCAGATTCTACAAAAGGAGTGTTTCAAAACTGTCCTATCAAAAGAAACGTTCAAGTCTGTGAGTTGAATGCACTCATCACAGAGAAGTTTCTGAGAATGCTTCTGTGTAGTTTTTAGGTGAAGATAATTCCTTTTCCAGCATAGGTGTCAAAGCGATCCAAATAAGCACTTGCAGATTCTACAAAAGGAGTGTTTCCAAACTGCTCTATCAGAGGGAATGTTCAAGTCTGTGAGTTCAATGCAGTAATCACACAGACGTTTGTGAGAATGCTTCTGTCTAGTGTTTAGCTGAAGATATTTCTTTTCCCAGAATAGGCCTTAAAGCGCTCCAAATTTCCACCTGCAGATTCTACAAAAAGAGTGTTTCAAAACTGCTCTTTCAAAAGAAAGGCTCAAGTCTGTGAGTTGAATGCACTCATCACAAAGAAGTTTCTGAGAATGCTTCTGTGTAGTTCTTATGTGAAGATACTTCCTTTTCCAGCATAGGCCTCAAAGCGCTCGAAATAAACACTTGCAGATTCTACGAAAGGAGTGTTTCAAAACTGTCCTATCAAAATAAACGTTCAAGTCTGTGAGTTGAATGCACTCATCACACAGAAGTTTCTGAGAATGCTTCTGTGTAGTTTTTAGGTGAACATATTTCGTTTCCCATCACAGGCCTCAGAGCGCTCCAAATATGCACTTGCAGATTCAACAAAAAGAGAGCTAGAAAACTCTCCCACCAAAAAGATGTTTCAACTCTATGAGTAGAATGCACTCATCACAAAGAAGTTTCTGAGAATGCTTCTGTCTAGTTTTTATGTGAAGATATTTCCTTTTCCAGCATAGGCGTCAAAGCGCTCCAAATAAACACTTGCAGATTCTACTAAAGGAGAGTTTCCAAACTGCTCTATCAAAAGCAATGTTCAAGTCTGTGAGTTGAATGAACTAATCACACAGAAGTTTGTGAGAATTCTTCCGTCTAGTTTTTAGGTGAAGATATTTCTTTTCCCAGAATAGGCCTTAAAGCGCTCCAAATATCCACTTGCAGATTCTACAAAAAGAGTGTTTCAAAACTGCTCTTTCAAAAGAAAGGCTCAAGTCTGTGAGTTGAATGCACTCATCACAAAGAAGTTTCTGAGAATGCTTCTGTGTAGTTGTTATGTGAAGATATTTCCTTTTCCAGCATAGGCCTCAAAGCGCTCGAAATAAACACATGCAGATTCTACAAAAGGAGTGTTTCAAAACTGTCCTATCAAAAGAAACGTTCAAGTCTGTGAGTTGAATGCCCTCATCACAGAGAAGTTTCTGAGAATGCTTCTGTGTAGTTTTTAGGTGAAGATAATTCCTTTTCCAGCATAGGTGTCAAAGCGATCCAAATAAGCACTTGCAGATTCTACAAAAGGAGTGTTTCCAAACTGCTCTATCAGAGGGAATGTTCAAGTCTGTGAGTTGAATGCACTACTAAGACAGAAGTTTGTGAGAATGTTTCTGTGTAGTTTTTAGGCGAAGATATTTCTTTTCCCAGCATAGGCCTCAAAGCCCTCCAAATATCCACTTGCAGACTCTACAAAAAGAGTGTTTCAAAACTGCTCTTTCAAAAGGAAGGCTCAAGTCTGTGAGTTGAATGCACTCATCACAAAGAAGTTTCTGAGAATGCTTCTGTGTAGTTGTTATGTGAAGATACTTCCTTTTCGAGCACAGGCCTCAAAGCGCTCGAAATAAACACTTGCAGATTCTACGAAAGGAGTGTTTCAAAACTGTCCTATCAAAAGAAACGTTCAAGTCTGTGAGTTGAATGCCCTCATCACAGAGAAGTTTCTGAGAATGCTTCTGTGTAGTTTTTAGGTGAAGATAATTCCTTTTCCAGCATTGGTGTCAAAGCGATCCAAATAAGCACTTGCAGATTCTACAAAAGGAGTGTTTCCAAACTGCTCTATCAGAGGGAATGTTCAAGTCTGTGAGTTCAATGCAGTAATCACACAGACGTTTGTGAGAATGCTTCTGTCTAGTGTTTAGGTGAAGATATTTCTTTTCCCAGAATAGGCCTTAAAGCGCTCCAAATTTCCACTTGCAGATTCTACAAAAAGAGTGTTTCAAAACTGCTCTTTCAAAAGAAAGGCTCAAGTCTGTGAGTTGAATGCACTCATCACAAAGAAGTTTCTGAGAATGCTTCTGTGTAGTTCTTATGTGAAGACACTTCCTTTTCCAGCATAGGCCTCAAAGCGCTCGAAATAAACACTTGCAGATTCTACAAAAGGAGTGTTTCCAAACTGCTCTATCAGAGGGAATGTTCAAGTCTGTGAGTCCAATGCAGTAATCACACAGACGTTTGTGAGAATGCTTCTGTCAAGTTTTTATGTGAAGATATTACCTTTTCCAGCATAGGCGTCAAAGCGATCCAAATAAGCACTTGCAGATTCTACAAAAGCAGTGTTTCCAAACTGCTCTATCAGAGGGAATGTTCAAGTCTGTGAGTTCAATGCAGTAATCACACAGACGTTTGTGAGAATGCTTCTGTCTAGTGTTTAGGTGAAGATATTTCTTTTCCCAGAATAGGCCTTAAAGCGCTCCAAATTTCCACTTGCAGATTCTACAAAAAGAGTGCTTCAAAACTGCTCTTTCAAAAGAAAGGCTCAAGTCTGTGAGTTGAATGCACTCATCACAAAGAAGTTTCTGAGAATGCTTCTGTGTAGTTGTTGAGTGAAGATACTTCCTTTTCCAGCATAGGCCTCAAAGCGCTCGAAATAAACACTTGCAGATTCTAGGAAAGGAGTGTTTCAAAACAGTCCTATCAAAATAAACGTTCAAGTCTGTGAGTTGAATGCACTCATCACACAGAAGTTTCTGAGAAAGCTTCTGTGTAGTTTTCAGGTGGAGATATTTCCTTTTCCAGCATAGGCGTCAAAGCGATCCAAATAAACACTTGCAGATTCTACAAAAGGAGTGTTTCCAAACTGCTCTATCAAGAGGAATGTTCAAGTCCGTGAGTAGAATGCACTCACCACAAAGAAGTTTCTGAGAATGCTTCTGTCTAGTTTTTATGTGAAGATATTCCCTTTTCCAGCATAGGCGTCAAAGCGCTCCAAATAAACACTTGCAGATTCTACAAAAGGAGTGTTTCCAAACTGCTCTATCAGAGGGAATGTTCAAGTCTGTGAGTTGAATGCACTAGTCAGACAGAAGTTTGTGAGAATGCTTCTGTTTAGTTTTTAGGTGAAGATATTCCTTTTCCCAGCATAGGCCTCAAAGCCCTCCAAATATCCACTTGCAGACTCTACAAACAGAGTGTTTAAAAACTGCTCTTTCAAAAGGAAGGCTCAAGTCTGTGAGTTGAATGCACTCATCACAAAGAAGTTTCTGAGAATGCTTCTGTGTAGTTGTTATGTGATGATATTTCCTTTACCAGCATAGGCCTCAAAGCGCTCGAAATAAACACTTGCAGATTCTACGAAAGGAGTGTTTCAAAACTGTCCTATCAAAATAAACGTTCAAGTCTGTGAGTTGAATGCACTCATCACACAGAAGTTTCTGAGAATGCTTCTGTGTAGTTTTTAGGTGAACATATTTCATTTCCCAGCACAGGCCTCAGAGCGCTCCAAATATGCACTTGCAGATTCTACAAAAAGAGACCTTGAAAACTCTTCCACCAAAAAGAGGCTTCAACTCTATGAGTAGAATGCTCTCATCACAAAGAAGTTTCTGAGAATGCTTCTGTCTAGTTTTTATGTGAAGATATTTCCTTTTCCAGCATTGGCTTCAAAGCGCTCCAAATAAACACTTGCAGATTCTACTAAAGGTGTGTTTCCAAACTGCTCTATCAAAAGGAATGTTCAAGTCTGTGAGTTGAATGCACTAATGACACAGAAGTTTGTGAGAATTCTTCTGTCTAGTTTTTAGATGAAGATATTTCTTTTCCCAGAATAGGCCTTAAAGCGCTCCAAATATCCACTTGCAGATTCTACAAAAAGAGTGTTTCAAAACTGCTCTTTCAAAAGAAAGGCTCAAGTCTGTGAGTTGAATGCACTCATCACAAAGAAGTTTCTGAGAATGCTTCTGTGTAGTTGTTAAGTGAAGATACTTCCTTTTCCAGCATAGGCCTCAAAGCGCTCGAAATAAACACTTGCAGATTCTACAAAAGGAGAGTTTCAAAACTGTCCTGTCAAAAGAAACGTTAAAGTCTGTGAGTTGAATGCACTCATCACAGAGAAGTTTCTGAGAATGCTTCTGTGTAGTTTTTAGGTGAAGATATTTCCTTTTCCAGCATAGGCGTCAAAGCGATCCAAATAAACACTTGCAGATCCTACAAAAGGAGTGTTTCCAAACTGCTCTATCAAGAGGAATGTTCAAGTCCGTGAGTAGAATGCACTCACCACAAAGAAGTTTCTGAGAATGCTTCTGTCTAGTTTTTATGTGAAGATATTTCCTTTTCCAGCATAGGCGTCAAAGCGCTCCAAATAAACACTTGCAGATTCTACAAAAGGAGTGTTTCCAAACTGCTCTATCAGAGGGAATGTTCAAGTCTGTGAGTTGAATGCACTAGTCAGACAGAAGTTTGTGAGAATGCTTCTGTTTAGTTTTTAGGTGAAGATATTCCTTTTCCCAGCATAGGCCTCAAAGCCCTCCAAATATCCACTTGCAGACTCTACAAAAAGAGTGTTTCAAAACTGCTCTTTCAAAAGGAAGGCTCAAGTCTGTGAGTTGAATGCACTCATCACAAAGAAGTTTCTGAGAATGCTTCTGTGTAGTTGTTATGTGAAGATACTTCCTTTTCGAGCACAGGCCTCAAAGCGCTCGAAATAAACACTTGCAGATTCTACGAAAGGAGTGTTTCAAAACTGTCCTATCAAAAGAAACGTTCAATTCTGTGAGTTGAATGCCCTCATCACAGAGAAGTTTCTGAGAATGCTTCTGTGTAGTTTTTAGGTGAAGATAATTCCTTTTCCAGCATTGGTGTCAAAGCGATCCAAATAAGCACTTGCAGATTCTACAAAAGGAGTGTTTCCAAACTGCTCTATCAGAGGGAATGTTCAAGTCTGTGAGTTCAATGCAGTAATCACACAGACGTTTGTGAGAATGCTTCTGTCTAGTATTTAGGTGAAGATATTTCTTTTCCCAGAATAGGCCTTAAAGCGCTCCAAATTTCCACTTGCAGATTCTACAAAAAGAGTGTTTCAAAACTGCTCTTTCAAAAGAAAGGCTCAAGTCTGTGAGTTGAATGCACTCATCACAAAGAAGTTTCTGAGAATGCTTCTGTGTAGTTCTTATGTGAAGACACTTCCTTTTCCAGCATAGGCCTCAAAGCGCTCGAAATAAACACTTGCAGATTCTACAAAAGGAGTGTTTCCAAACTGCTCTTTCAGAGGGAATGTTCAAGTCTGTGAGTCCAATGCAGTAATCACACAGACGTTTGTGAGAATGCTTCTGTCAAGTTTTTATGTGAAGATATTACCTTCTCCAGCATAGGCGTCAAAGCGATCCAAATAAGCACTTGCAGATTCTACAAAAGCAGTGTTTCCAACCTGCTCTATCAGAGGGAATGTTCAAGTCTGTGAGTTCAATGCAGTAATCACACAGACGTTTGTGAGAATGCTTCTGTCTAGTGTTTAGGTGAAGATATTTCTTTTCCCAGAATAGGCCTTAAAGCACTCCAAATTTCCACTTGCAGATTCTACAAAAAGAGTGCTTCAAAACTGCTCTTTCAAAAGAAAGGCTCAAGTCTGTGAGTTGAATACACTCATCACAAAGAAGTTTCTGAGAATGCTTCTGTGTAGTTGTTATGTGAAGCTACTTCCTTTTCCAGCATAGGCCTCAAAGCGCTCGAAATAAACACTTGCAGATTCTAGGAAAGGAGTGTTTCAAAACAGTCCTATCAAAATAAACGTTCAAGTCTGTGAGTTGAATGCACTCATCACACAGAAGTTTCTGAGAAAGCTTCTGTGTAGTTTTCAGGTGGAGATATTTCCTTTTCCAGCATAGGCGTCAAAGCGATCCAAATAAACACTTGCAGATTCTACAAAAGGAGTGTTTCCAAACTGCTCTATCAAGAGGAATGTTCAAGTCCGTGAGTAGAATGCACTCACCACAAAGAAGTTTCTGAGAATGCTTCTGTCTAGTTTTTATGTGAAGATATTCCCTTTTCAGGCATAGGCGTCAAAGCGCTCCAAATAAACACTTGCAGATTCTACAAAAGGAGTGTTTCCAAACTGCTCTATCAGAGGGAATGTTCAAGTCTGTGAGTTGAATGCACTAGTCAGACAGAAGTTTGTGAGAATGCTTCTGTTTAGTTTTTAGGTGAAGATATTCCTTTTCCCAGCATAGGCCTCAAAGCCCTCCAAATATCCACTTGCAGACTCTACAAAAAGAGTGTTTCAAAACTGCTCTTTCAAAAGGAAGGCTCAAGTCTGTGAGTTGAATGCACTCATCTCAAAGAAGTTTCTGAGAATGCTTCTGTGTAGTTGTTATGTGAAGATATTTCCTTTACCAGCATAGGCCTCAAAGCGCTCGAAATAAACACTTGCAGATTCTACGAAAGGAGTGTTTCAAAACTGTCCTATCAAAATAAACGTTCAAGTCTGTGAGTTGAATGCACTCATCACACAGAAGTTTCTGAGAATGCTTCTGTGTAGTTTTTAGGTGAACATATTTCATTTCCCAGCACAGGCCTCAGAGCGCTCCAAATATGCACTTGCAGATTCTACAAAAAGAGACCTTGAAAACTCTTCCACCAAAAAGAGGCTTCAACTCTATGAGTAGAATGCTCTCATCACAAAGAAGTTTCTGAGAATGCTTCTGTCTAGTTTTTATGTGAAGATATTTCCTTTTCCAGCATTGGCTTCAAAGCGCTCCAAATAAACACTTGCAGATTCTACTAAAGGAGTGTTTCCAAACTGCTCTATCAAAAGGAATGTTCAAGTCTGTGAGTTGAATGCACTAATGACACAGAAGTTTGTGAGAATTCTTCTGTCTAGTTTTTAGATGAAGATATTTCTTTTCCCAGAATAGGCCTTAAAGCGCTCCAAATATCCACTTGCAGATTCTACAAAAAGAGTGTTTCAAAACTGCTCTTTCAAAAGAAAGGCTCAAGTCTGTGAGTTGAATGCACTCATCACAAAGAAGTTTCTGAGAATGCTTCTGTGTAGTTGTTAAGTGAAGATACTTCCTTTTCCAGCATAGGCCTCAAAGCGCTCGAAATAAACACTTGCAGATTCTACAAAAGGAGAGTTTCAAAACTGTCCTGTCAAAAGAAACGTTAAAGTCTGTGAGTTGAATGCACTCATCACAGAGAAGTTTCTGAGAATGCTTCTGTGTAGTTTTTAGGTGAAGATATTTCCTTTTCCAGCATAGGCGTCAAAGCGATCCAAATAAACACTTGCAGATTCTACAAAAGGAGTGTTTCCAAACTGCTCTATCAGAGGGAATGTTCAAGTCTGTGAGTTCAATGCAGTAATCACACAGACGTTTGTGAGAATGCTTCTGTGTAGTTTTTAGGTGAAGATATTCCTTTTCCCAGCATAGGCCTCAAAGCCCTCCAAATATCCACTTGCAGACTCTACAAAAAGAGTGTTTCAAAACTGCTCATTCAAAAGGAAGGCTCAAGTCTGTGAGTTGAATGCACTCATCACAAAGAAGTTTCTGAGAATGCTTCTGTGTAGTTGTTATGTGAAGATACTTCCTTTTCCAGCATAGGCCTCAAAGCGCTCGAAATAAACACTTGCAGATTCTACGAAAGGAGTGTTTCAAAACTGTCCTATCAAAATAAACGTTCAAGTCTGTGAGTTGAATGCACTCATCACACAGAAGTTTCTGAGAATGCTTCTGTGTAGTTTTTAGGTGAACATATTTCGTTTTCCATCACAGGCCTCAGAGCGCTCCAAATATGCACTTGCAGATTCAACAAAAAGAGAGCTAGAAAACTCTCCCACCAAAAAGATCTTTCAACTCTATGAGTAGAATGCACTCATCACAAAGAAGTTTCTGAGAATGCTTCTGTCTAGTTTTTATGTGAAGATATTTCCTTTTCCAGCATAGGCGTCAAAGCGCTCCAAATAAACACTTGCAGATTCTACTAAAGGAGAGTTTCCAAACTGCTCTATCAAAAGCAATGTTCAAGTCTGTGAGTTGAATGAACTAATCACACAGAAGTTTGTGAGAATTCTTCCGTCTAGTTTTTAGGTGAAGATATTTCTTTTCCCAGAATAGGCCTTAAAGCGCTCCAAATATCCACTTGCAGATTCTACAAAAAGAGTGTTTCAAAACTGCTCTTTCAAAAGAAAGGCTCAAGTCTGTGAGTTGAATGCACTCATCACAAAGAAGTTTCTGAGAATGCTTCTGTGTAGTTGTTATGTGAAGATATTTCCTTTTCCAGCATAGGCCTCAAAGCGCTCGAAATAAACACATGCAGATTCTACAAAAGGAGTGTTTCAAAACTGTCCTATCAAAAGAAACGTTCAAGTCTGTGAGTTGAATGCACTCATCACAGAGAAGTTTCTGAGAATGCTTCTGTGTAGTTTTTAGGTGAAGATAATTCCTTTTCCAGCATAGGTGTCAAAGCGATCCAAATAAGCACTTGCAGATTCTACAAAAGGAGTGTTTCCAAACTGCTCTATCAGAGGGAATGTTCAAGTCTGTGAGTTCAATGCAGTAATCACACAGACGTTTGTGAGAATGCTTCTGTCTAGTGTTTAGCTGAAGATATTTCTTTTCCCAGAATAGGCCTTAAAGCGCTCCAAATTTCCACTTGCAGATTCTACAAAAAGAGTGTTTCAAAACTGCTCTTTCAAAAGAAAGGCTCAAGTCTGTGAGTTGAATGCACTCATCACAAAGAAGTTTCTGAGAATGCTTCTGTGTAGTTCTTATGTGAAGATACTTCCTTTTCCAGCATAGGCCTCAAAGCGCTCGAAATAAACACTTGCAGATTCTACGAAAGGAGTGTTTCAAAACTGTCCTATCAAAATAAACGTTCAAGTCTGTGAGTTGAATGCACTCATCACACAGAAGTTTCTGAGAATGCTTCTGTGTAGTTTTTAGGTGAACATATTTCGTTTCCCATCACAGGCCTCAGAGCGCTCCAAATATGCACTTGCAGATTCAACAAAAAGAGAGCTAGAAAACTCTCCCACCAAAAAGATGTTTCAACTCTATGAGTAGAATGCACTCATCACAAAGAAGTTTCTGAGAATGCTTCTGTCTAGTTTTTATGTGAAGATATTTCCTTTTCCAGCATAGGCGTCAAAGCGCTCCAAATAAACACTTGCAGATTCTACTAAAGGAGAGTTTCCAAACTGCTCTATCAAAAGCAATGTTCAAGTCTGTGAGTTGAATGAACTAATCACACAGAAGTTTGTGAGAATTCTTCCGTCTAGTTTTTAGGTGAAGATATTTCTTTTCCCAGAATAGGCCTTAAAGCGCTCCAAATATCCATTTGCAGATTCTACAAAAAGAGTGTTTCAAAACTGCTCTTTCAAAAGAAAGGCTCAAGTCTGTGAGTTGAATGCACTCATCACAAAGAAGTTTCTGAGAATGCTTCTGTGTAGTTGTTATGTGAAGATATTTCCTTTTCCAGCATAGGCCTCAAAGCGCTCGAAATAAACACATGCAGATTCTACAAAAGGAGTGTTTCAAAACTGTCCTATCAAAAGAAACGTTCAAGTCTGTGAGTTGAATGCCCTCATCACAGAGAAGTTTCTGAGAATGCTTCTGTGTAGTTTTTAGGTGAAGATAATTCCTTTTCCAGCATAGGTGTCAAAGCGATCCAAATAAGCACTTGCAGATTCTACAAAAGGAGTGTTTCCAAACTGCTCTATCAGAGGGAATGTTCAAGTCTGTGAGTTGAATGCACTACTAAGACAGAAGTTTGTGAGAATGTTTCTGTGTAGTTTTTAGGCGAAGATATTTCTTTTCCCAGCATAGGCCTCAAAGCCCTCCAAATATCCACTTGCAGACTCTACAAAAAGAGTGTTTCAAAACTGCTCTTTCAAAAGGAAGGCTCAAGTCTGTGAGTTGAATGCACTCATCACAAAGAAGTTTCTGAGAATGCTTCTGTGTAGTTGTTATGTGAAGATAATTCCTTTTCGAGCACAGGCCTCAAAGCGCTCGAAATAAACACTTGCAGATTCTACGAAAGGAGTGTTTCAAAACTGTCCTATCAAAAGAAACGTTCAAGTCTGTGAGTTGAATGCCCTCATCACAGAGAAGTTTCTGAGAATGCTTCTGTGTAGTTTTTAGGTGAAGATAATTCCTTTTCCAGCATTGGTGTCAAAGCGATCCAAATAAGCACTTGCAGATTCTACAAAAGGAGTGTTTCCAAACTGCTCTATCAGAGGGAATGTTCAAGTCTGTGAGTTCAATGCAGTAATCACACAGACGTTTGTGAGAATGCTTCTGTCTAGTGTTTAGGTGAAGATATTTCTTTTCCCAGAATAGGCCTTAAAGCGCTCCAAATTTCCACTTGCAGATTCTACAAAAAGAGTGTTTCAAAACTGCTCTTTCAAAAGAAAGGCTCAAGTCTGTGAGTTGAATGCACTCATCACAAAGAAGTTTCTGAGAATGCTTCTGTGTAGTTCTTATGTGAAGACACTTCCTTTTCCAGCATAGGCCTCAAAGCGCTCGAAATAAACACTTGCAGATTCTACAAAAGGAGTGTTTCCAAACTGCTCTATCAGAGGGAATGTTCAAGTCTGTGAGTCCAATGCAGTAATCACACAGACGTTTGTGAGAATGCTTCTGTCAAGTTTTTATGTGAAGATATTATCTTTTCCAGCATAGGCGTCAAAGCGATTCAAATAAGCACTTGCAGATTCTACAAAAGCAGTGTTTCCAAACTGCTCTATCAGAGGGAATGTTCAAGTCTGTGAGTTCAATGCAGTAATCACACAGACGTTTGTGAGAATGCTTCTGTCTAGTGTTTAGGTGAAGATATTTCTTTTCCCAGAATAGGCCTTAAAGCGCTCCAAATTTCCACTTGCAGATTCTACAAAAAGAGTGCTTCAAAACTGCTCTTTCAAAAGAAAGGCTCAAGTCTGTGAGTTGAATGCACTCATCACAAAGAAGTTTCTGAGAATGCTTCTGTGTAGTTGTTATGTGAAGCTACATCCTTTTCCAGCATAGGCCTCAAAGCGCTCGAAATAAACACTTGCAGATTCTAGGAAAGGAGTGTTTCAAAACAGTCCTATCAAAATAAACGTTCAAGTCTGTGAGTTGAATGCACTCATCACACAGAAGTTTCTGAGAAAGCTTCTGTGTAGTTTTCAGGTGGAGATATTTCCTTTTCCAGCATAGGCGTCAAAGCGATCCAAATAAACACTTGCAGATTCTACAAAAGGAGTGTTTCCAAACTGCTCTATCAAGAGGAATGTTCAAGTCCGTGAGTAGAATGCACTCACCACAAAGAAGTTTCTGAGAATGCTTCTGTCTAGTTTTTATGTGAAGATATTCCCTTTTCCAGCATAGGCGTCAAAGCGCTCCAAATAAACACTTGCAGATTCTACAAAAGGAGTGTTTCCAAACTGCTCTATCAGAGGGAATGTTCAAGTCTGTGAGTTGAATGCACTAGTCAGACAGAAGTTTGTGAGAATGCTTCTGTTTAGTTTTTAGGTGAAGATATTCCTTTTCCCAGCATAGGCCTCAAAGCCCTCCAAATATCCACTTGCAGACTCTACAAACAGAGTGTTTAAAAACTGCTCTTTCAAAAGGAAGGCTCAAGTCTGTGAGTTGAATGCACTCATCACAAAGAAGTTTCTGAGAATGCTTCTGTGTAGTTGTTATGTGATGATATTTCCTTTACCAGCATAGGCCTCAAAGCGCTCGAAATAAACACTTGCAGATTCTACGAAAGGAGTGTTTCAAAACTGTCCTATCAAAATAAACGTTCAAGTCTGTGAGTTGAATGCACTCATCACACAGAAGTTTCTGAGAATGCTTCTGTGTAGTTTTTAGGTGAACATATTTCATTTCCCAGCACAGGCCTCAGAGCGCTCCAAATATGCACTTGCAGATTCTACAAAAAGAGACCTTGAAAACTCTTCCACCAAAAAGAGGCTTCAACTCTATGAGTAGAATGCTCTCATCACAAAGAAGTTTCTGAGAATGCTTCTGTCTAGTTTTTATGTGAAGATATTTCCTTTTCCAGCATTGGCTTCAAAGCGCTCCAAATAAACACTTGCAGATTCTACTAAAGGTGTGTTTCCAAACTGCTCTATCAAAAGGAATGTTCAAGTCTGTGAGTTGAATGCACTAATGACACAGAAGTTTGTGAGAATTCTTCTGTCTAGTTTTTAGATGAAGACATTTCTTTTCCCAGAATAGGCCCTAAAGCGCTCCAAATATCCACTTGCAGATTCTACAAAAAGAGTGTTTCAAAACTGCTCTTTCAAAAGAAAGGCTCAAGTCTGTGAGTTGAATGCACTCATCACAAAGAAGTTTCTGAGAATGCTTCTGTGTAGTTGTTAAGTGAAGATACTTCCTTTTCCAGCATAGGCCTCAAAGCGCTCGAAATAAACACTTGCAGATTCTACAAAAGGAGAGTTTCAAAACTGTCCTGTCAAAAGAAACGTTAAAGTCTGTGAGTTGAATGCACACATCACAGAGAAGTTTCTGAGAATGCTTCTGTGTAGTTTTTAGGTGAAGATATTTCCTTTTCCAGCATAGGCGTCAAAGCGATCCAAATAAACACTTGCAGATCCTACAAAAGGAGTGTTTCCAAACTGCTCTATCAAGAGGAATGTTCAAGTCCGTGAGTAGAATGCACTCACCACAAAGAAGTTTCTGAGAATGCTTCTGTCTAGTTTTTATGTGAAGATATTCCCTTTTCCAGCATAGGCGTCAAAGCGCTCCAAATAAACACTTGCAGATTCTACAAAAGGAGTGTTTCCAAACTGCTCTATCAGAGGGAATGTTCAAGTCTGTGAGTTGAATTCACTAGTCAGACAGAAGTTTGTGAGAATGCTTCTGTTTAGTTTTTAGGTGAAGATATTCCTTTTCCCAGCATAGGCCTCAAAGCCCTCCAAATATCCACTTGCAGACTCTACAAAAAGAGTGTTTCAAAACTGCTCATTCAAAAGGAAGGCTCAAGTCTGTGAGTTGAATGCACTCATCACAAAGAAGTTTCTGAGAATGCTTCTGTGTAGTTGTTATGTGAAGATACTTCCTTTTCGAGCATAGGCCTCAAAGCGCTCGAAATAAACACTTGCAGATTCTACGAAAGGAGTGTTTCAAAACTGTCCTATCAAAATAAACGTTCAAGTCTGTGAGTTGAATGCACTCATCACACAGAAGTTTCTGAGAATGCTTCTGTGTAGTTTTTAGGTGAACATATTTCGTTTCCCAGCACAGGCCTCAGAGCGCTCCAAATATGCACTTGCAGATTCTACAAAAAGAGAGCTAGAAAACTCTCCCACCAAAAAGATGTTTCAACTCTATGAGTAGAATGCACTCATCACAAAGAAGTTTCTGAGAATGCTTCTGTCTAGTTTTTATGTGAAGATATTTCCTTTTCCAGCATAGGCGTCAAAGCGCTCCAAATAAACACTTGCAGATTCTACTAAAGGAGAGTTTCCAAACTGCTCTATCAAAAGCAATGTTCAAGTCTGTGAGTTGAATGAACTAATCACACAGAAGTTTGTGAGAATGTTTCTGTGTAGT
Source organism: Pongo pygmaeus (assembly GCF_028885625.2). NCBI lineage: Eukaryota > Metazoa > Chordata > Mammalia > Primates > Hominidae > Pongo > Pongo pygmaeus. The sequence continues at coordinate 42,076,701 of NC_072381.2, read as the reverse complement.
TTTTAGGCGAAGATATTTCTTTTCCCAGCATAGGCCTCAAAGCCCTCCAAATATCCACTTGCAGACTCTACAGAAAGAGTGTTTCAAAACTGCTCTTTCAAAAGGAAGGCTCAAGTCTGTGAGTTGAATGCACTCATCACAAAGAAGTTTCTGAGAATGCTTCTGTGTAGTTGTTATGTGAAGATACTTCCTTTTCGAGCACAGGCCTCAAAGCGCTCGAAATAAACACTTGCAGATTCTACGAAAGGAGTGTTTCAAAACTGTCCTATCAAAAGAAACGTTCAATTCTGTGAGTTGAATGCCCTCATCACAGAGAAGTTTCTGAGAATGCTTCTGTGTAGTTTTTAGGTGAAGATAATTCCTTTTCCAGCATTGGTGTCAAAGCGATCAAAATAAGCACTTGCAGATTCTACAAAAGGAGTGTTTCCAAACTGCTCTATCAGAGGGAATGTTCAAGTCTGTGAGTTCAATGCAGTAATCACACAGACGTTTGTGAGAATGCTTCTGTCTAGTGTTTAGGTGAAGATATTTCTTTTCCCAGAATAGGCCTTAAAGCGCTCCAAATTTCCACTTGCAGATTCTACAAAAAGAGTGTTTCAAAACTGCTCTTTCAAAAGAAAGGCTCAAGTCTGTGAGTTGAATGCACTCATCACAAAGAAGTTTCTGAGAATGCTTCTGTGTAGTTCTTATGTGAAGACACTTCCTTTTCCAGCATAGGCCTCAAAGCGCTCGAAATAAACACTTGCAGATTCTACAAAAGGAGTGTTTCCAAACTGCTCTTTCAGAGGGAATGTTCAAGTCTGTGAGTCCAATGCAGTAATCACACAGACGTTTGTGAGAATGCTTCTGTCAAGTTTTTATGTGAAGATATTACCTTCTCCAGCATAGGCGTCAAAGCGATCCAAATAAGCACTTGCAGATTCTACAAAAGCAGTGTTTCCAACCTGCTCTATCAGAGGGAATGTTCAAGTCTGTGAGTTCAATGCAGTAATCACACAGACGTTTGTGAGAATGCTTCTGTCTAGTGTTTAGGTGAAGATATTTCTTTTCCCAGAATAGGCCTTAAAGCACTCCAAATTTCCACTTGCAGATTCTACAAAAAGAGTGCTTCAAAACTGCTCTTTCAAAAGAAAGGCTCAAGTCTGTGAGTTGAATACACTCATCACAAAGAAGTTTCTGAGAGTGCTTCTGTGTAGTTGTTATGTGAAGCTACTTCCTTTTCCAGCATAGGCCTCAAAGCGCTCGAAATAAACACTTGCAGATTCTAGGAAAGGAGTGTTTCAAAACAGTCCTATCAAAATAAACGTTCAAGTCTGTGAGTTGAATGCACTCATCACACAGAAGTTTCTGAGAAAGCTTCTGTGTAGTTTTCAGGTGGAGATATTTCCTTTTCCAGCATAGGCGTCAAAGCGATCCAAATAAACACTTGCAGATTCTACAAAAGGAGTGTTTCCAAACTGCTCTATCAAGAGGAATGTTCAAGTCCGTGAGTAGAATGCACTCACCACAAAGAAGTTTCTGAGAATGCTTCTGTCTAGTTTTTATGTGAAGATATTCCCTTTTCAGGCATAGGCGTCAAAGCGCTCCAAATAAACACTTGCAGATTCTACAAAAGGAGTGTTTCCAAACTGCTCTATCAGAGGGAATGTTCAAGTCTGTGAGTTGAATGCACTAGTCAGACAGAAGTTTGTGAGAATGCTTCTGTTTAGTTTTTAGGTGAAGATATTCCTTTTCCCAGCATAGGCCTCAAAGCCCTCCAAATATCCACTTGCAGACTCTACAAAAAGAGTGTTTCAAAACTGCTCTTTCAAAAGGAAGGCTCAAGTCTGTGAGTTGAATGCACTCATCTCAAAGAAGTTTCTGAGAATGCTTCTGTGTAGTTGTTATGTGAAGATATTTCCTTTACCAGCATAGGCCTCAAAGCGCTCGAAATAAACACTTGCAGATTCTACGAAAGGAGTGTTTCAAAACTGTCCTATCAAAATAAACGTTCAAGTCTGTGAGTTGAATGCACTCATCACACAGAAGTTTCTGAGAATGCTTCTGTGTAGTTTTTAGGTGAACATATTTCATTTCCCAGCACAGGCCTCAGAGCGCTCCAAATATGCACTTGCAGATTCTACAAAAAGAGACCTTGAAAACTCTTCCACCAAAAAGAGGCTTCAACTCTATGAGTAGAATGCTCTCATCACAAAGAAGTTTCTGAGAATGCTTCTGTCTAGTTTTTATGTGAAGATATTTCCTTTTCCAGCATTGGCTTCAAAGCGCTCCAAATAAACACTTGCAGATTCTACTAAAGGAGTGTTTCCAAACTGCTCTATCAAAAGGAATGTTCAAGTCTGTGAGTTGAATGCACTAATGACACAGAAGTTTGTGAGAATTCTTCTGTCTAGTTTTTAGATGAAGATATTTCTTTTCCCAGAATAGGCCTTAAAGCGCTCCAAATATCCACTGGCAGATTCTACAAAAAGAGTGTTTCAAAACTGCTCTTTCAAAAGAAAGGCTCAAGTCTGTGAGTTGAATGCACTCATCACAAAGAAGTTTCTGAGAATGCTTCTGTGTAGTTGTTAAGTGAAGATACTTCCTTTTCCAGCATAGGCCTCAAAGCGCTCGAAATAAACACTTGCAGATTCTACAAAAGGAGAGTTTCAAAACTGTCCTGTCAAAAGAAACGTTAAAGTCTGTGAGTTGAATGCACTCATCACAGAGAAGTTTCTGAGAATGCTTCTGTGTAGTTTTTAGGTGAAGATATTTCCTTTTCCAGCATAGGCGTCAAAGCGATCCAAATAAACACTTGCAGATTCTACAAAAGGAGTGTTTCCAAACTGCTCTATCAGAGGGAATGTTCAAGTCTGTGAGTTCAATGCAGTAATCACACAGACGTTTGTGAGAATGCTTCTGTGTAGTTTTTAGGTGAAGATATTCCTTTTCCCAGCATAGGCCTCAAAGCCCTCCAAATATCCACTTGCAGACTCTACAAAAAGAGTGTTTCAAAACTGCTCATTCAAAAGGAAGGCTCAAGTCTGTGAGTTGAATGCACTCATCACAAAGAAGTTTCTGAGAATGCTTCTGTGTAGTTGTTATGTGAAGATACTTCCTTTTCCAGCATAGGCCTCAAAGCGCTCGAAATAAACACTTGCAGATTCTACGAAAGGAGTGTTTCAAAACTGTCCTATCAAAATAAACGTTCAAGTCTGTGAGTTGAATGCACTCATCACACAGAAGTTTCTGAGAATGCTTCTGTGTAGTTTTTAGGTGAACATATTTCGTTTCCCATCACAGGCCTCAGAGCGCTCCAAATATGCACTTGCAGATTCAACAAAAAGAGAGCTAGAAAACTCTCCCACCAAAAAGATGTTTCAACTCTATGAGTAGAATGCACTCATCACAAAGAAGTTTCTGAGAATGCTTCTGTCTAGTTTTTATGTGAAGATATTTCCTTTTCCAGCATAGGCGTCAAAGCGCTCCAAATAAACACTTGCAGATTCTACTAAAGGAGAGTTTCCAAACTGCTCTATCAAAAGCAATGTTCAAGTCTGTGAGTTGAATGAACTAATCACACAGAAGTTTGTGAGAATTCTTCCGTCTAGTTTTTAGGTGAAGATATTTCTTTTCCCAGAATAGGCCTTAAAGCGCTCCAAATATCCACTTGCAGATTCTACAAAAAGAGTGTTTCAAAACTGCTCTTTCAAAAGAAAGGCTCAAGTCTGTGAGTTGAATGCACTCATCACAAAGAAGTTTCTGAGAATGCTTCTGTGTAGTTGTTATGTGAAGATATTTCCTTTTCCAGCATAGGCCTCAAAGCGCTCGAAATAAACACATGCAGATTCTACAAAAGGAGTGTTTCAAAACTGTCCTATCAAAAGAAACGTTCAAGTCTGTGAGTTGAATGCCCTCATCACAGAGAAGTTTCTGAGAATGCTTCTGTGTAGTTTTTAGGTGAAGATAATTCCTTTTCCAGCATAGGTGTCAAAGCGATCCAAATAAGCACTTGCAGATTCTACAAATGGAGTGTTTCCAAACTGCTCTATCAGAGGGAATGTTCAAGTCTGTGAGTTGAATGCACTACTAAGACAGAAGTTTGTGAGAATGTTTCTGTGTAGTTTTTAGGCGAAGATATTTCTTTTCCCAGCATAGGCCTCAAAGCCCTCCAAATATCCACTTGCAGACTCTACAAAAAGAGTGTTTCAAAACTTCTCTTTCAAAAGGAAGGCTCAAGTCTGTGAGTTGAATGCACTCATCACAAAGAAGTTTCTGAGAATGCTTCTGTGTAGTTGTTATGTGAAGATACTTCCTTTTCGAGCACAGGCCTCAAAGCGCTCGAAATAAACACTTGCAGATTCTACGAAAGGAGTGTTTCAAAACTGTCCTATCAAAAGAAACGTTCAAGTCTGTGAGTTGAATGCCCTCATCACAGAGAAGTTTCTGAGAATGCTTCTGTGTAGTTTTTAGGTGAAGATAATTCCTTTTCCAGCATTGGTGTCAAAGCGATCCAAATAAGCACTTGCAGGTTCTACAAAAGGAGTGTTTCCAAACTGCTCTATCAGAGGGAATGTTCAAGTCTGTGAGTTCAATGCAGTAATCACACAGACGTTTGTGAGAATGCTTCTGTCTAGTGTTTAGGTGAAGATATTTCTTTTCCCAGAATAGGCCTTAAAGCGCTCCAAATTTCCACTTGCAGATTCTACAAAATGAGTGTTTCAAAACTGCTCTTTCAAAAGAAAGGCTCAAGTCTGTGAGTTGAATGCACTCATCACAAAGAAGTTTCTGAGAATGCTTCTGTGTAGTTCTTATGTGAAGACACTTCCTTTTCCAGCATAGGCCTCAAAGCGCTCGAAATAAACACTTGCAGATTCTACAAAAGGAGTGTTTCCAAACTGCTCTATCAGAGGGAATGTTCAAGTCTGTGAGTCCAATGCAGTAATCACACAGACGTTTGTGAGAATGCTTCTGTCAAGTTTTTATGTGAAGATATTACCTTTTCCAGCATAGGCGTCAAAGCGATCCAAATAAGCACTTGCAGATTCTACAAAAGCAGTGTTTCCAAACTGCTCTATCAGAGGGAATGTTCAAGTCTGTGAGTTCAATGCAGTAATCACACAGACGTTTGTGAGAATGCTTCTGTCTAGTGTTTAGTTGAAGATATTTCTTTTCCCAGAATAGGCCTTAAAGCGCTCCAAATTTCCACTTGCAGATTCTACAAAAAGAGTGTTTCAAAACTGCTCTTTCAAAAGAAAGGCTCAAGTCTGTGAGTTGAATGCACTCATCACAAAGAAGTTTCTGAGAATGCTTCTGTGTAGTTCTTATGTGAAGATACTTCCTTTTCCAGCATAGGCCTCAAAGCGCTCGAAATAAACACTTGCAGATTCTACGAAAGGAGTGTTTCAAAACTGTCCTATCAAAATAGACGTTCAAGTCTGTGAGTTGAATGCACTCATCACACAGAAGTTTCTGAGAATGCTTCTGTGTAGTTTTTAGGTGAACATATTTCGTTTCCCATCACAGGCCTCAGAGCGCTCCAAATATGCACTTGCAGATTCAACAAAAAGAGAGCTAGAAAACTCTCCCACAAAAAGATGTTTCAACTCTATGAGTAGAGTGCACTCATCACAAAGAAGTTTCTGAGAATGCTTCTGTCTAGTTTTTATGTGAAGATATTTCCTTTTCCAGCATAGGCGTCAAAGCGCTCCAAATAAACACTTGCAGATTCTACTAAAGGAGAGTTTCCAAACTGCTCTATCAAAAGCAATGTTCAAGTCTGTGAGTTGAATGAACTAATCACACAGAAGTTTGTGAGAATTCTTCCGTCTAGTTTTTAGGTGAAGATATTTCTTTTCCCTGAATAGGCCTTAAAGCGCTCCAAATATCCACTTGCAGATTCTACAAAAAGAGTGTTTCAAAACTGCTCTTTCAAAAGAAAGGCTCAAGTCTGTGAGTTGAATGCACTCATCACAAAGAAGTTTCTGAGAATGCTTCTGTGTAGTTGTTATGTGAAGATATTTCCTTTTCCAGCATAGGCCTCAAAGCGCTCGAAATAAACACATGCAGATTCTACAAAAGGAGTGTTTCAAAACTGTCCTATCAAAAGAAACGTTCAAGTCTGTGAGTTGAATGCCCTCATCACAGAGAAGTTTCTGAGAATGCTTCTGTGTAGTTTTTAGGTGAAGATAATTCCTTTTCCAGCATAGGTGTCAAAGCGATCCAAATAAGCACTTGCAGATTCTACAAAAGGAGTGTTTCCAAACTGCTCTATCAGAGGGAATGTTCAAGTCTGTGAGTTGAATGCACTACTAAGACAGAAGTTTGTGAGAATGTTTCTGTGTAGTTTTTAGGCGAAGATATTTCTTTTCCCAGCATAGGCCTCAAAGCCCTCCAAATATCCACTTGCAGACTCTACAAAAAGAGTGTTTCAAAACTGCTCTTTCAAAAGGAAGGCTCAAGTCTGTGAGTTGAATGCACTCATCACAAAGAAGTTTCTGAGAATGCTTCTGTGTAGTTGTTATGTGAAGATACTTCCTTTTCGAGCACAGGCCTCAAAGCGCTCGAAATAAACACTTGCAGATTCTACGAAAGGAGTGTTTCAAAACTGTCCTATCAAAAGAAACGTTCAAGTCTGTGAGTTGAATGCCCTCATCACAGAGAAGTTTCTGAGAATGCTTCTGTGTAGTTTTTAGGTGAAGATAATTCCTTTTCCAGCATTGGTGTCAAAGCGATCCAAATAAGCACTTGCAGATTCTACAAAAGGAGTGTTTCCAAACTGCTCTATCAGAGGGAATGTTCAAGTCTGTGAGTTCAATGCAGTAATCACACAGACGTTTGTGAGAATGCTTCTGTCTAGTGTTTAGGTGAAGATATTTCTTTTCCCAGAATAGGCCTTAAAGCGCTCCAAATTTCCACTTGCAGATTCTACAAAAAGAGTGTTTCAAAACTGCTCTTTCAAAAGAAAGGCTCAAGTCTGTGAGTTGAATGCACTCATCACAAAGAAGTTTCTGAGAATGCTTCTGTGTAGTTCTTATGTGAAGACACTTCCTTTTCCAGCATAGGCCTCAAAGCGCTCGAAATAAACACTTGCAGATTCTACAAAAGGAGTGTTTCCAAACTGCTCTATCAGAGGGAATGTTCAAGTCTGTGAGTCCAATGCAGTAATCACACAGACGTTTGTGAGAATGCTTCTGTCAAGTTTTTATGTGAAGATATTATCTTTTCCAGCATAGGCGTCAAAGCGATCCAAATAAGCACTTGCAGATTCTACAAAAGCAGTGTTTCCAAACTGCTCTATCAGAGGGAATGTTCAAGTCTGTGAGTTCAATGCAGTAATCACACAGACGTTTGTGAGAATGCTTCTGTCTAGTGTTTAGGTGAAGATATTTCTTTTCCCAGAATAGGCCTTAAAGCGCTCCAAATTTCCACTTGCAGATTCTACAAAAAGAGTGCTTCAAAACTGCTCTTTCAAAAGAAAGGCTCAAGTCTGTGAGTTGAATGCACTCATCACAAAGAAGTTTCTGAGAATGCTTCTGTGTAGTTGTTATGTGAAGCTACATCCTTTTCTAGCATAGGCCTCAAAGCGCTCGAAATAAACACTTGCAGATTCTAGGAAAGGAGTGTTTCAAAACAGTCCTATCAAAATAAACGTTCAAGTCTGTGAGTTGAATGCACTCATCACACAGAAGTTTCTGAGAAAGCTTCTGTGTAGTTTTCAGGTGGAGATATTTCCTTTTCCAGCATAGGCGTCAAAGCGATCCAAATAAACACTTGCAGATTCTACAAAAGGAGTGTTTCCAAACTGCTCTATCAAGAGGAATGTTCAAGTCCGTGAGTAGAATGCACTCACCACAAAGAAGTTTCTGAGAATGCTTCTGTCTAGTTTTTATGTGAAGATATTCCCTTTTCCAGCATAGGCGTCAAAGCGCTCCAAATAAACACTTGCAGATTCTACAAAAGGAGTGTTTCCAAACTGCTCTATCAGAGGGAATGTTCAAGTCTGTGAGTTGAATGCACTAGTCAGACAGAAGTTTGTGAGAATGCTTCTGTTTAGTTTTTAGGTGAAGATATTCCTTTTCCCAGCATAGGCCTCAAAGCCCTCCAAATATCCACTTGCAGACTCTACAAACAGAGTGTTTAAAAACTGCTCTTTCAAAAGGAAGGCTCAAGTCTGTGAGTTGAATGCACTCATCACAAAGAAGTTTCTGAGAATGCTTCTGTGTAGTTGTTATGTGATGATATTTCCTTTACCAGCATAGGCCTCAAAGCGCTCGAAATAAACACTTGCAGATTCTACGAAAGGAGTGTTTCAAAACTGTCCTATCAAAATAAACGTTCAAGTCTGTGAGTTGAATGCACTCATCACACAGAAGTTTCTGAGAATGCTTCTGTGTAGTTTTTAGGTGAACATATTTCATTTCCCAGCACAGGCCTCAGAGCGCTCCAAATATGCACTTGCAGATTCTACAAAAAGAGACCTTGAAAACTCTTCCACCAAAAAGAGGCTTCAACTCTATGAGTAGAATGCTCTCATCACAAAGAAGTTTCTGAGAATGCTTCTGTCTAGTTTTTATGTGAAGATATTTCCTTTTCCAGCATTGGCTTCAAAGCGCTCCAAATAAACACTTGCAGATTCTACTAAAGGTGTGTTTCCAAACTGCTCTATCAAAAGGAATGTTCAAGTCTGTGAGTTGAATGCACTAATGACACAGAAGTTTGTGAGAATTCTTCTGTCTAGTTTTTAGATGAAGACATTTCTTTTCCCAGAATAGGCCCTAAAGCGCTCCAAATATCCACTTGCAGATTCTACAAAAAGAGTGTTTCAAAACTGCTCTTTCAAAAGAAAGGCTCAAGTCTGTGAGTTGAATGCACTCATCACAAAGAAGTTTCTGAGAATGCTTCTGTGTAGTTGTTAAGTGAAGATACTTCCTTTTCCAGCATAGGCCTCAAAGCGCTCGAAATAAACACTTGCAGATTCTACAAAAGGAGAGTTTCAAAACTGTCCTGTCAAAAGAAACGTTAAAGTCTGTGAGTTGAATGCACACATCACAGAGAAGTTTCTGAGAATGCTTCTGTGTAGTTTTTAGGTGAAGATATTTCCTTTTCCAGCATAGGCGTCAAAGCGATCCAAATAAACACTTGCAGATCCTACAAAAGGAGTGTTTCCAAACTGCTCTATCAAGAGGAATGTTCAAGTCCGTGAGTAGAATGCACTCACCACAAAGAAGTTTCTGAGAATGCTTCTGTCTAGTTTTTATGTGAAGATATTCCCTTTTCCAGCATAGGCGTCAAAGCGCTCCAAATAAACACTTGCAGATTCTACAAAAGGAGTGTTTCCAAACTGCTCTATCAGAGGGAATGTTCAAGTCTGTGAGTTGAATTCACTAGTCAGACAGAAGTTTGTGAGAATGCTTCTGTTTAGTTTTTAGGTGAAGATATTCCTTTTCCCAGCATAGGCCTCAAAGCCCTCCAAATATCCACTTGCAGACTCTACAAAAAGAGTGTTTCAAAACTGCTCATTCAAAAGGAAGGCTCAAGTCTGTGAGTTGAATGCACTCATCACAAAGAAGTTTCTGAGAATGCTTCTGTGTAGTTGTTATGTGAAGATACTTCCTTTTCGAGCATAGGCCTCAAAGCGCTCGAAATAAACACTTGCAGATTCTACGAAAGGAGTGTTTCAAAACTGTCCTATCAAAATAAACGTTCAAGTCTGTGAGTTGAATGCACTCATCACACAGAAGTTTCTGAGAATGCTTCTGTGTAGTTTTTAGGTGAACATATTTCGTTTCCCAGCACAGGCCTCAGAGCGCTCCAAATATGCACTTGCAGATTCTACAAAAAGAGAGCTAGAAAACTCTCCCACCAAAAAGATGTTTCAACTCTATGAGTAGAATGCACTCATCACAAAGAAGTTTCTGAGAATGCTTCTGTCTAGTTTTTATGTGAAGATATTTCCTTTTCCAGCATAGGCGTCAAAGCGCTCCAAATAAACACTTGCAGATTCTACTAAAGGAGAGTTTCCAAACTGCTCTATCAAAAGCAATGTTCAAGTCTGTGAGTTGAATGAACTAATCACACAGAAGTTTGTGAGAATGTTTCTGTGTAGTTTTTAGGCGAAGATATTTCTTTTCCCAGCATAGGCCTCAAAGCCCTCCAAATATCCACTTGCAGACTCTACAAAAAGAGTGTTTCAAAACTGCTCTTTCAAAAGGAAGGCTCAAGTCTGTGAGTTGAATGCACTCATCACAAAGAAGTTTCTGAGAATGCTTCTGTGTAGTTGTTATGTGAAGATACTTCCTTTTCGAGCACAGGCCTCAAAGCGCTCGAAATAAACACTTGCAGATTCTACGAAAGGAGTGTTTCAAAACTGTCCTATCAAAAGAAACGTTCAATTCTGTGAGTTGAATGCCCTCATCACAGAGAAGTTTCTGAGAATGCTTCTGTGTAGTTTTTAGGTGAAGATAATTCCTTTTCCAGCATTGGTGTCAAAGCGATCAAAATAAGCACTTGCAGATTCTACAAAAGGAGTGTTTCCAAACTGCTCTATCAGAGGGAATGTTCAAGTCTGTGAGTTCAATGCAGTAATCACACAGACGTTTGTGAGAATGCTTCTGTCTAGTGTTTAGGTGAAGATATTTCTTTTCCCAGAATAGGCCTTAAAGCGCTCCAAATTTCCACTTGCAGATTCTACAAAAAGAGTGTTTCAAAACTGCTCTTTCAAAAGAAAGGCTCAAGTCTGTGAGTTGAATGCACTCATCACAAAGAAGTTTCTGAGAATGCTTCTGTGTAGTTCTTATGTGAAGACACTTCCTTTTCCAGCATAGGCCTCAAAGCGCTCGAAATAAACACTTGCAGATTCTACAAAAGGAGTGTTTCCAAACTGCTCTTTCAGAGGGAATGTTCAAGTCTGTGAGTCCAATGCAGTAATCACACAGACGTTTGTGAGAATGCTTCTGTCAAGTTTTTATGTGAAGATATTACCTTCTCCAGCATAGGCGTCAAAGCGATCCAAATAAGCACTTGCAGATTCTACAAAAGCAGTGTTTCCAACCTGCTCTATCAGAGGGAATGTTCAAGTCTGTGAGTTCAATGCAGTAATCACACAGACGTTTGTGAGAATGCTTCTGTCTAGTGTTTAGGTGAAGATGTTTCTTTTCCCAGAATAGGCCTTAAAGCACTCCAAATTTCCACTTGCAGATTCTACAAAAAGAGTGCTTCAAAACTGCTCTTTCAAAAGAAAGGCTCAAGTCTGTGAGTTGAATACACTCATCACAAAGAAGTTTCTGAGAATGCTTCTGTGTAGTTGTTATGTGAAGCTACTTCCTTTTCCAGCATAGGCCTCAAAGCGCTCGAAATAAACACTTGCAGATTCTAGGAAAGGAGTGTTTCAAAACAGTCCTATCAAAATAAACGTTCAAGTCTGTGAGTTGAATGCACTCATCACACAGAAGTTTCTGAGAAAGCTTCTGTGTAGTTTTCAGGTGGAGATATTTCCTTTTCCAGCATAGGCGTCAAAGCGATCCAAATAAACACTTGCAGATTCTACAAAAGGAGTGTTTCCAAACTGCTCTATCAAGAGGAATGTTCAAGTCCGTGAGTAGAATGCACTCACCACAAAGAAGTTTCTGAGAATGCTTCTGTCTAGTTTTTATGTGAAGATATTCCCTTTTCAGGCATAGGCGTCAAAGCGCTCCAAATAAACACTTGCAGATTCTACAAAAGGAGTGTTTCCAAACTGCTCTATCAGAGGGAATGTTCAAGTCTGTGAGTTGAATGCACTAGTCAGACAGAAGTTTGTGAGAATGCTTCTGTTTAGTTTTTAGGTGAAGATATTCCTTTTCCCAGCATAGGCCTCAAAGCCCTCCAAATATCCACTTGCAGACTCTACAAAAAGAGTGTTTCAAAACTGCTCTTTCAAAAGGAAGGCTCAAGTCTGTGAGTTGAATGCACTCATCTCAAAGAAGTTTCTGAGAATGCTTCTGTGTAGTTGTTATGTGAAGATATTTCCTTTACCAGCATAGGCCTCAAAGCGCTCGAAATAAACACTTGCAGATTCTACGAAAGGAGTGTTTCAAAACTGTCCTATCAAAATAAACGTTCAAGTCTGTGAGTTGAATGCACTCATCACACAGAAGTTTCTGAGAATGCTTCTGTGTAGTTTTTAGGTGAACATATTTCATTTCCCAGCACAGGCCTCAGAGCGCTCCAAATATGCACTTGCAGATTCTACAAAAAGAGACCTTGAAAACTCTTCCACCAAAAAGAGGCTTCAACTCTATGAGTAGAATGCTCTCATCACAAAGAAGTTTCTGAGAATGCTTCTGTCTAGTTTTTATGTGAAGATATTTCCTTTTCCAGCATTGGCTTCAAAGCGCTCCAAATAAACACTTGCAGATTCTACTAAAGGAGTGTTTCCAAACTGCTCTATCAAAAGGAATGTTCAAGTCTGTGAGTTGAATGCACTAATGACACAGAAGTTTGTGAGAATTCTTCTGTCTAGTTTTTAGATGAAGATATTTCTTTTCCCAGAATAGGCCTTAAAGCGCTCCAAATATCCACTGGCAGATTCTACAAAAAGAGTGTTTCAAAACTGCTCTTTCAAAAGAAAGGCTCAAGTCTGTGAGTTGAATGCACTCATCACAAAGAAGTTTCTGAGAATGCTTCTGTGTAGTTGTTAAGTGAAGATACTTCCTTTTCCAGCATAGGCCTCAAAGCGCTCGAAATAAACACTTGCAGATTCTACAAAAGGAGAGTTTCAAAACTGTCCTGTCAAAAGAAACGTTAAAGTCTGTGAGTTGAATGCACTCATCACAGAGAAGTTTCTGAGAATGCTTCTGTGTAGTTTTTAGGTGAAGATATTTCCTTTTCCAGCATAGGCGTCAAAGCGATCCAAATAAACACTTGCAGATTCTACAAAAGGAGTGTTTCCAAACTGCTCTATCAGAGGGAATGTTCAAGTCTGTGAGTTCAATGCAGTAATCACACAGACGTTTGTGAGAATGCTTCTGTGTAGTTTTTAGGTGAAGATATTCCTTTTCCCAGCATAGGCCTCAAAGCCCTCCAAATATCCACTTGCAGACTCTACAAAAAGAGTGTTTCAAAACTGCTCATTCAAAAGGAAGGCTCAAGTCTGTGAGTTGAATGCACTCATCACAAAGAAGTTTCTGAGAATGCTTCTGTGTAGTTGTTATGTGAAGATACTTCCTTTTCCAGCATAGGCCTCAAAGCGCTCGAAATAAACACTTGCAGATTCTACGAAAGGAGTGTTTCAAAACTGTCCTATCAAAATAAACGTTCAAGTCTGTGAGTTGAATGCACTCATCACACAGAAGTTTCTGAGAATGCTTCTGTGTAGTTTTTAGGTGAACATATTTCGTTTCCCATCACAGGCCTCAGAGCGCTCCAAATATGCACTTGCAGATTCAACAAAAAGAGAGCTAGAAAACTCTCCCACCAAAAAGATGTTTCAACTCTATGAGTAGAATGCACTCATCACAAAGAAGTTTCTGAGAATGCTTCTGTCTAGTTTTTATGTGAAGATATTTCCTTTTCCAGCATAGGCGTCAAAGCGCTCCAAATAAACACTTGCAGATTCTACTAAAGGAGAGTTTCCAAACTGCTCTATCAAAAGCAATGTTCAAGTCTGTGAGTTGAATGAACTAATCACACAGAAGTTTGTGAGAATTCTTCCGTCTAGTTTTTAGGTGAAGATATTTCTTTTCCCAGAATAGGCCTTAAAGCGCTCCAAATATCCACTTGCAGATTCTACAAAAAGAGTGTTTCAAAACTGCTCTTTCAAAAGAAAGGCTCAAGTCTGTGAGTTGAATGCACTCATCACAAAGAAGTTTCTGAGAATGCTTCTGTGTAGTTGTTATGTGAAGATATTTCCTTTTCCAGCATAGGCCTCAAAGCGCTCGAAATAAACACATGCAGATTCTACAAAAGGAGTGTTTCAAAACTGTCCTATCAAAAGAAACGTTCAAGTCTGTGAGTTGAATGCCCTCATCACAGAGAAGTTTCTGAGAATGCTTCTGTGTAGTTTTTAGGTGAAGATAATTCCTTTTCCAGCATTGGTGTCAAAGCGATCCAAATAAGCACTTGCAGGTTCTACAAAAGGAGTGTTTCCAAACTGCTCTATCAGAGGGAATGTTCAAGTCTGTGAGTTCAATGCAGTAATCACACAGACGTTTGTGAGAATGCTTCTGTCTAGTGTTTAGGTGAAGATATTTCTTTTCCCAGAATAGGCCTTAAAGCGCTCCAAATTTCCACTTGCAGATTCTACAAAAAGAGTGTTTCAAAACTGCTCTTTCAAAAGAAAGGCTCAAGTCTGTGAGTTGAATGCACTCATCACAAAGAAGTTTCTGAGAATGCTTCTGTGTAGTTCTTATGTGAAGACACTTCCTTTTCCAGCATAGGCCTCAAAGCGCTCGAAATAAACACTTGCAGATTCTACAAAAGGAGTGTTTCCAAACTGCTCTATCAGAGGGAATGTTCAAGTCTGTGAGTCCAATGCAGTAATCACACAGACGTTTGTGAGAATGCTTCTGTCAAGTTTTTATGTGAAGATATTACCTTTTCCAGCATAGGCGTCAAAGCGATCCAAATAAGCACTTGCAGATTCTACAAAAGCAGTGTTTCCAAACTGCTCTATCAGAGGGAATGTTCAAGTCTGTGAGTTCAATGCAGTAATCACACAGACGTTTGTGAGAATGCTTCTGTCTAGTGTTTAGGTGAAGATATTTCTTTTCCCAGAATAGGCCTTAAAGCGCTCCCAATTTCCACTTGCAGATTCTACAAAAAGAGTGTTTCAAAACTGCTCTTTCAAAAGAAAGGCTCAAGTCTGTGAGTTGAATGCACTCATCACAAAGAAGTTTCTGAGAATGCTTCTGTGTAGTTGTTATGTGAAGATGTTTCCTTTTCCAGCATAGGCCTCAAAGCGCTCGAAATAAACACATGCAGATTCTACAAAAGGAGTGTTTCAAAACTGTCCTATCAAAAGAAACGTTCAAGTCTGTGAGTTGAATGCCCTCATCTCAGAGAAGTTTCTGAGAATGCTTCTGTGTAGTTTTTAGGTGAAGATAATTCCTTTTCCAGCATAGGTGTCAAAGCGATCCAAATAAGCACTTGCAGATTCTACAAAAGGAGTGTTTCCAAACTGCTCTATCAGAGGGAATGTTCAAGTCTGTGAGTTCAATGCAGTAATCACACAGACGTTTGTGAGAATGCTTCTGTCTAGTGTTTAGCTGAAGATATTTCTTTTCCCAGAATAGGCCTTAAAGCGCTCCAAATTTCCACTTGCAGATTCTACAAAAAGAGTGTTTCAAAACTGCTCTTTCAAAAGAAAGGCTCAAGTCTGTGAGTTGAATGCACTCATCACAAAGAAGTTTCTGAGAATGCTTCTGTGTAGTTCTTATGTGAAGATACTTCCTTTTCCAGCATAGGCCTCAAAGCGCTCGAAATAAACACTTGCAGATTCTACGAAAGGAGTGTTTCAAAACTGTCCTATCAAAATAGACGTTCAAGTCTGTGAGTTGAATGCACTCATCACACAGAAGTTTCTGAGAATGCTTCTGTGTAGTTTTTAGGTGAACATATTTCGTTTCCCATCACAGGCCTCAGAGCGCTCCAAATATGCACTTGCAGATTCAACAAAAAGAGAGCTAGAAAACTCTCCCACCAAAAAGATGTTTCAACTCTATGAGTAGAATGCACTCATCACAAAGAAGTTTCTGAGAATGCTTCTGTCTAGTTTTTATGTGAAGATATTTCCTTTTCCAGCATAGGCGTCAAAGCGCTCCAAATAAACACTTGCAGATTCTACTAAAGGAGAGTTTCCAAACTGCTCTATCAAAAGCAATGTTCAAGTCTGTGAGTTGAATGAACTAATCACACAGAAGTTTGTGAGAATTCTTCCGTCTAGTTTTTAGGTGAAGATATTTCTTTTCCCAGAATAGGCCTTAAAGCGCTCCAAATATCCACTTGCAGATTCTACAAAAAGAGTGTTTCAAAACTGCTCTTTCAAAAGAAAGGCTCAAGTCTGTGAGTTTAATGCACTCATCACAAAGAAGTTTCTGAGAATGCTTCTGTGTAGTTGTTATGTGAAGATATTTCCTTTTCCAGCATAGGCCTCAAAGCGCTCGAAATAAACACATGCAGATTCTACAAAAGGAGTGTTTCAAAACTGTCCTATCAAAAGAAACGTTCAAGTCTGTGAGTTGAATGCACTCATCACAGAGAAGATTCTGAGAATGCTTCTGTGTAGTTTTTAGGTGAAGATAATTCCTTTTCCAGCATAGGTGTCAAAGCGATCCAAATAAGCACTTGCAGATTCTACAAAAGGAGTGTTTCCAAACTGCTCTATCAGAGGGAATGTTCAAGTCTGTGAGTTGAATGCACTACTAAGACAGAAGTTTGTGAGAGTGTTTCTGTGTAGTTTTTAGGCGAAGATATTTCTTTTCCCAGCATAGGCCTCAAAGCCCTCCAAATATCCACTTGCAGACTCTACAAAAAGAGTGTTTCAAAACTGCTCTTTCAAAAGGAAGGCTCAAGTCTGTGAGTTGAATGCACTCATCACAAAGAAGTTTCTGAGAATGCTTCTGTGTAGTTGTTATTTGAAGATACTTCCTTTTCGAGCACAGGCCTCAAAGCGCTCGAAATAAACACTTGCAGATTCTACGAAAGGAGTGTTTCAAAACTGTCCTATCAAAAGAAACGTTCAAGTCTGTGAGTTGAATGCCCTCATCACAGAGAAGTTTCTGAGAATGCTTCTGTGTAGTTTTTAGGTGAAGATAATTCCTTTTCCAGCATTGGTGTCAAAGCGATCCAAATAAGCACTTGCAGGTTCTACAAAAGGAGTGTTTCCAAACTGCTCTATCAGAGGGAATGTTCAAGTCTGTGAGTTCAATGCAGTAATCACACAGACGTTTGTGAGAATGCTTCTGTCTAGTGTTTAGGTGAAGATATTTCTTTTCCCAGAATAGGCCTTAAAGCGCTCCAAATTTCCACTTGCAGATTCTACAAAAAGAGTGTTTCAAAACTACTCTTTCAAAAGAAAGGCTCAAGTCTGTGAGTTGAATGCACTCATCACAAAGAAGTTTCTGAGAATGCTTCTGTGTAGTTCTTATGTGAAGACACTTCCTTTTCCAGCATAGGCCTCAAAGCGCTCGAAATAAACACTTGCAGATTCTACAAAAGGAGTGTTTCCAAACTGCTCTATCAGAGGGAATGTTCAAGTCTGTGAGTCCAATGCAGTAATCACACAGACGTTTGTGAGAATGCTTCTGTCAAGTTTTTATGTGAAGATATTACCTTTTCCAGCATAGGCGTCAAAGCGATCCAAATAAGCACTTGCAGATTCTACAAAAGCAGTGTTTCCAAACTGCTCTATCAGAGGGAATGTTCAAGTCTGTGAGTTCAATGCAGTAATCACACAGACGTTTGTGAGAATGCTTCTGTCTAGTGTTTAGTTGAAGATATTTCTTTTCCCAGAATAGGCCTTAAAGCGCTCCAAATTTCCACTTGCAGATTCTACAAAAAGAGTGTTTCAAAACTGCTCTTTCAAAAGAAAGGCTCAAGTCTGTGAGTTGAATGCACTCATCACAAAGAAGTTTCTGAGAATGCTTCTGTGTAGTTCTTATGTGAAGATACTTCCTTTTCCAGCATAGGCCTCAAAGCGCTCGAAATAAACACTTGCAGATTCTACGAAAGGAGTGTTTCAAAACTGTCCTATCAAAATAGACGTTCAAGTCTGTGAGTTGAATGCACTCATCACACAGAAGTTTCTGAGAATGCTTCTGTGTAGTTTTTAGGTGAACATATTTCGTTTCCCATCACAGGCCTCAGAGCGCTCCAAATATGCACTTGCAGATTCAACAAAAAGAGAGCTAGAAAACTCTCCCACCAAAAAGATGTTTCAACTCTATGAGTAGAGTGCACTCATCACAAAGAAGTTTCTGAGAATGCTTCTGTCTAGTTTTTATGTGAAGATATTTCCTTTTCCAGCATAGGCGTCAAAGCGCTCCAAATAAACACTTGCAGATTCTACTAAAGGAGAGTTTCCAAACTGCTCTATCAAAAGCAATGTTCAAGTCTGTGAGTTGAATGAACTAATCACACAGAAGTTTGTGAGAATTCTTCCGTCTAGTTTTTAGGTGAAGATATTTCTTTTCCCAGAATAGGCCTTAAAGCGCTCCAAATATCCACTTGCAGATTCTACAAAAAGAGTGTTTCAAAACTGCTCTTTCAAAAGAAAGGCTCAAGTCTGTGAGTTGAATGCACTCATCACAAAGAAGTTTCTGAGAATGCTTCTGTGTAGTTGTTATGTGAAGATATTTCCTTTTCCAGCATAGGCCTCAAAGCGCTCGAAATAAACACATGCAGATTCTACAAAAGGAGTGTTTCAAAACTGTACTATCAAAAGAAACGTTCAAGTCTGTGAGTTGAATGCCCTCATCACAGAGAAGTTTCTGAGAATGCTTCTGTGTAGTTTTTAGGTGAAGATAATTCCTTTTCCAGCATAGGTGTCAAAGCGATCCAAATAAGCACTTGCAGATTCTACAAAAGGAGTGTTTCCAAACTGCTCTATCAGAGGGAATGTTCAAGTCTGTGAGTTGAATGCACTACTAAGACAGAAGTTTGTGAGAATGTTTCTGTGTAGTTTTTAGGCGAAGATATTTCTTTTCCCAGCATAGGCCTCAAAGCCCTCCAAATATCCACTTGCAGACTCTACAAAAAGAGTGTTTCAAAACTGCTCTTTCAAAAGGAAGGCTCAAGTCTGTGAGTTGAATGCACTCATCACAAAGAAGTTTCTGAGAATGCTTCTGTGTAGTTGTTATGTGAAGATACTTCCTTTTCGAGCACAGGCCTCAAAGCGCTCGAAATAAACACTTGCAGATTCTACGAAAGGAGTGTTTCAAAACTGTCCTATCAAAAGAAACGTTCAAGTCTGTGAGTTGAATGCCCTCATCACAGAGAAGTTTCTGAGAATGCTTCTGTGTAGTTTTTAGGTGAAGATAATTCCTTTTCCAGCATTGGTGTCCAAGCGATCCAAATAAGCACTTGCAGATTCTACAAAAGGAGTGTTTCCAAACTGCTCTATCAGAGGGAATGTTCAAGTCTGTGAGTTCAATGCAGTAATCACACAGACGTTTGTGAGAATGCTTCTGTCTAGTGTTTAGGTGAAGATATTTCTTTTCCCAGAATAGGCCTTAAAGCGCTCCAAATTTCCACTTGCAGATTCTACAAAAAGAGTGTTTCAAAACTGCTCTTTCAAAAGAAAGGCTCAAGTCTGTGAGTTGAATGCACTCATCACAAAGAAGTTTCTGAGAATGCTTCTGTGTAGTTCTTATGTGAAGACACTTCCTTTTCCAGCATAGGCCTCAAAGCGCTCGAAATAAACACTTGCAGATTCTACAAAAGGAGTGTTTCCAAACTGCTCTATCAGAGAGAATGTTCAAGTCTGTGAGTCCAATGCAGTAATCACACAGACGTTTGTGAGAATGCTTCTGTCAAGTTTTTATGTGAAGATATTACCTTTTCCAGCATAGGCGTCAAAGCGATCCAAATAAGCACTTGCAGATTCTACAAAAGCAGTGTTTCCAAACTGCTCTATCAGAGGGAATGTTCAAGTCTGTGAGTTCAATGCAGTAATCACACAGACGTTTGTGAGAATGCTTCTGTCTAGTGTTTAGGTGAAGATATTTCTTTTCCCAGAATAGGCCTTAAAGCGCTCCAAATTTCCACTTGCAGATTCTACAAAAAGAGGGCTTCAAAACTGCTCTTTCAAAAGAAAGGCTCAAGTCTGTGAGTTGAATGCACTCATCACAAAGAAGTTTCTGAGAATGCTTCTGTGTAGTTGTTATGTGAAGCTACATCCTTTTCCAGCATAGGCCTCAAAGCGCTCGAAATAAACACTTGCAGATTCAAGGAAAGGAGTGTTTCAAAACAGTCCTATCAAAATAAACGTTCAAGTCTGTGAGTTGAATGCACTCATCACACAGAAGTTTCTGAGAAAGCTTCTGTGTAGTTTTCAGGTGGAGATATTTCCTTTTCCAGCATAGGCGTCAAAGCGATCGAAATAAACACTTGCAGATTCTACAAAAGGAGTGTTTCCAAACTGCTCTATCAAGAGGAATGTTCAAGTCCGTGAGTAGAATGCACTCACCACAAAGAAGTTTCTGAGAATGCTTCTGTCTAGTTTTTATGTGAAGATATTCCCTTTTCCAGCATAGGCGTCAAAGCGCTCCAAATAAACACTTGCAGATTCTACAAAAGGAGTGTTTCCAAACTGCTCTATCAGAGGGAATGTTCAAGTCTGTGAGTTGAATGCACTAGTCAGACAGAAGTTTGTGAGAATGCTTCTGTTTAGTTTTTAGGTGAAGATATTCCTTTTCCCAGCATAGGCCTCAAAGCCCTCCAAATATCCACTTGCAGACTCTACAAACAGAGTGTTTAAAAACTGCTCTTTCAAAAGGAAGGCTCAAGTCTGTGAGTTGAATGCACTCATCACAAAGAAGTTTCTGAGAATGCTTCTGTGTAGTTGTTATGTGATGATATTTCCTTTACCAGCATAGGCCTCAAAGCGCTCGAAATAAACACTTGCAGATTCTACGAAAGGAGTGTTTCAAAACTGTCCTATCAAAATAAACGTTCAAGTCTGTGAGTTGAATGCACTCATCACACAGAAGTTTCTGAGAATGCTTCTGTGTAGTTTTTAGGTGAACATATTTCATTTCCCAGCACAGGCCTCAGAGCGCTCCAAATATGCACTTGCAGATTCTACAAAAAGAGACCTTGAAAACTCTTCCACCAAAAAGAGGCTTCAAATCTATGAGTAGAATGCTCTCATCACAAAGAAGTTTCTGAGAATGCTTCTGTCTAGTTTTTATGTGAAGATATTTCCTTTTCCAGCATTGGCTTCAAAGCGCTCCAAATAAACACTTGCAGATTCTACTAAAGGTGTGTTTCCAAACTGCTCTATCAAAAGGAATGTTCAAGTCTGTGAGTTGAATGCACTAATGACACAGAAGTTATTAGAATTCTTCTGTCTAGTTTTTAGATGAAGATATTTCTTTTCCCAGAATAGGCCTTAAAGCGCTCCAAATATCCACTTGCAGATTCTACAAAAAGAGTGTTTCAAAACTGCTCTTTCAAAAGAAAGGCTCAAGTCTGTGAGTTGAATGCACTCATCACAAAGAAGTTTCTGAGAATGCTTCTGTGTAGTTGTTAAGTGAAGATACTTCCTTTTCCAGCATAGGCCTCAAAGCGCTCGAAATAAACACTTGCAGATTCTACAAAAGGAGAGTTTCAAAACTGTCCTGTCAAAAGAAACGTTAAAGTCTGTGAGTTGAATGCACTCATCACAGAGAAGTTTCTGAGAATGCTTCTGTGTAGTTTTTAGGTGAAGATATTTCCTTTTCCAGCATAGGCGTCAAAGCGATCCAAATAAAAACTTGCAGATCCTACAAAAGGAGTGTTTCCAAACTGCTCTATCAAGAGGAATGTTCAAGTCCGTGAGTAGAATGCACTCACCACAAAGAAGTTTCTGAGAATGCTTCTGTCTAGTTTTTATGTGAAGATATTCCCTTTTCCAGCATAGGCGTCAAAGCGCTCCAAATAAACACTTGCAGATTCTACAAAAGGAGTGTTTCCAAACTGCTCTATCAGAGGGAATGTTCAAGTCTGTGAGTTGAATGCACTAGTCAGACAGAAGTTTGTGAGAATGCTTCTGTTTAGTTTTTAGGTGAAGATATTCCTTTTCCCAGCATAGGCCTCAAAGCCCTCCAAATATCCACTTGCAGACTCTACAAAAAGAGTGTTTCAAAACTGCTCATTCAAAAGGAAGGCTCAAGTCTGTGAGTTGAATGCACTCATCACAAAGAAGTTTCTGAGAATGCTTCTGTGTAGTTTTTATGTGAAGATACTTCCTTTTCGAGCATAGGCCTCAAAGCGCTCGAAATAAACACTTGCAGATTCTACGAAAGGAGTGTTTCAAAACTGTCCTATCAAAATAAACGTTCAAGTCTGTGAGTTGAATGCACTCATCACACAGAAGTTTCTGAGAATGCTTCTGTGTAGTTTTTAGGTGAACATATTTCGTTTCCCAGCACAGGCCTCAGAGCGCTCCAAATATGCACTTGCAGATTCTACAAAAAGAGAGCTAGAAAACTCTCCCACCAAAAAGATGTTTCAACTCTATGAGTAGAATGCACTCATCACAAAGAAGTTTCTGAGAATGCTTCTGTCTAGTTTTTATGTGAAGATATTTCCTTTTCCAGCATAGGCGTCAAAGCGCTCCAAATAAACACTTGCAGATTCTACTAAAGGAGAGTTTCCAAACTGCTCTATCAAAAGCAATGTTCAAGTCTGTGAGTTGAATGAACTAATCACACAGAAGTTTGTGAGAATGTTTCTGTGTAGTTTTTAGGCGAAGATATTTCTTTTCCCAGCATAGGCCTCAAAGCCCTCCAAATATCCACTTGCAGACTCTACAAAAAGAGTGTTTCAAAACTGCTCTTTCAAAAGGAAGGCTCAAGTCTGTGAGTTGAATGCACTCATCACAAAGAAGTTTCTGAGAATGCTTCTGTGTAGTTGTTATGTGAAGATATTTCCTTTTCGAGCACAGGCCTCAAAGCGCTCGAAATAAACACTTGCAGATTCTACGAAAGGAGTGTTTCAAAACTGTCCTATCAAAAGAAACGTTCAATTCTGTGAGTTGAATGCCCTCATCACAGAGAAGTTTCTGAGAATGCTTCTGTGTAGTTTTTAGGTGAAGATAATTCCTTTTCCAGCATTGGTGTCAAAGCGATCAAAATAAGCACTTTCAGATTCTACAAAAGGAGTGTTTCCAAACTGCTCTATCAGAGGGAATGTTCAAGTCTGTGAGTTCAATGCAGTAATCACACAGACGTTTGTGAGAATGCTTCTGTCTAGTGTTTAGGTGAAGATATTTCTTTTCCCAGAATAGGCCTTAAAGCGCTCCAAATTTCCACTTGCAGATTCTACAAAAAGAGTGTTTCAAAACTGCTCTTTCAAAAGAAAGGCTCAAGTCTGTGAGTTGAATGCACTCATCACAAAGAAGTTTCTGAGAATGCTTCTGTGTAGTTCTTATGTGAAGACACTTCCTTTTCCAGCATAGGCCTCAAAGCGCTCGAAATAAACACTTGCAGATTCTACAAAAGGAGTGTTTCCAAACTGCTCTTTCAGAGGGAATGTTCAAGTCTGTGAGTCCAATGCAGTAATCACACAGACGTTTGTGAGAATGCTTCTGTCAAGTTTTTATGTGAAGATATTACCTTCTCCAGCATAGGCGTCAAAGCGATCCAAATAAGCACTTGCAGATTCTACAAAAGCAGTGTTTCCAACCTGCTCTATCAGAGGGAATGTTCAAGTCTGTGAGTTCAATGCAGTAATCACACAGACGTTTGTGAGAATGCTTCTGTCTAGTGTTTAGGTGAAGATATTTCTTTTCCCAGAATAGGCCTTAAAGCACTCCAAATTTCCACTTGCAGATTCTACAAAAAGAGTGCTTCAAAACTGCTCTTTCAAAAGAAAGGCTCAAGTCTGTGAGTTGAATACACTCATCACAAAGAAGTTTCTGAGAATGCTTCTGTGTCGTTGTTATGTGAAGCTACTTCCTTTTCCAGCATAGGCCTCAAAGCGCTCGAAATAAACACTTGCAGATTCTAGGAAAGGAGTGTTTCAAAACAGTCCTATCAAAATAAACGTTCAAGTCTGTGAGTTGAATGCACTCATCACACAGAAGTTTCTGAGAAAGCTTCTGTGTAGTTTTCAGGTGGAGATATTTCCTTTTCCAGCATAGGCGTCAAAGCGATCCAAATAAACACTTGCAGATTCTACAAAAGGAGTGTTTCCAAACTGCTCTATCAAGAGGAATGTTCAAGTCCGTGAGTAGAATGCACTCACCACAAAGAAGTTTCTGAGAATGCTTCTGTCTAGTTTTTATGTGAAGATATTCCCTTTTCAGGCATAGGCGTCAAAGCGCTCCAAATAAACACTTGCAGATTCTACAAAAGGAGTGTTTCCAAACTGCTCTATCAGAGGGAATGTTCAAGTCTGTGAGTTGAATGCACTAGTCAGACAGAAGTTTGTGAGAATGCTTCTGTTTAGTTTTTAGGTGAAGATATTCCTTTTCCCAGCATAGGCCTCAAACCCCTCCAAATATCCACTTGCAGACTCTACAAAAAGAGTGTTTCAAAACTACTCTTTCAAAAGGAAGGCTCAAGTCTGTGAGTTGAATGCACTCATCTCAAAGAAGTTTCTGAGAATGCTTCTGTGTAGTTGTTATGTGAAGATATTTCCTTTACCAGCATAGGCCTCAAAGCGCTCGAAATAAACACTTGCAGATTCTACGAAAGGAGTGTTTCAAAACTGTCCTATCAAAATAAACGTTCAAGTCTGTGAGTTGAATGCACTCATCACACAGAAGTTTCTGAGAATGCTTCTGTGTAGTTTTTAGGTGAACATATTTCATTTCCCAGCACAGGCCTCAGAGCGCTCCAAATATGCACTTGCAGATTCTACAAAAAGAGACCTTGAAAACTCTTCCACCAAAAAGAGGCTTCAACTCTATGAGTAGAATGCTCTCATCACAAAGAAGTTTCTGAGAATGCTTCTGTCTAGTTTTTATGTGAAGATATTTCCTTTTCCAGCATTGGCTTCAAAGCGCTCCAAATAAACACTTGCAGATTCTACTAAAGGAGTGTTTCCAAACTGCTCTATCAAAAGGAATGTTCAAGTCTGTGAGTTGAATGCACTAATGACACAGAAGTTTGTGAGAATTCTTCTGTCTAGTTTTTAGATGAAGATATTTCTTTTCCCAGAATAGGCCTTAAAGCGCTCCAAATATCCACTTGCAGATTCTACAAAAAGAGTGTTTCAAAACTGCTCTTTCAAAAGAAAGGCTCAAGTCTGTGAGTTGAATGCACTCATCACAAAGAAGTTTCTGAGAATGCTTCTGTGTAGTTGTTAAGTGAAGATACTTCCTTTTCCAGCATAGGCCTCAAAGCGCTCGAAATAAACACTTGCAGATTCTACAAAAGGAGAGTTTCAAAACTGTCCTGTCAAAAGAAACGTTAAAGTCTCTGAGTTGAATGCACTCATCACAGAGAACTTTCTGAGAATGCTTCTGTGTAGTTTTTAGGTGAAGATATTTCCTTTTCCAGCATAGGCGTCAAAGCGATCCAAATAAACACTTGCAGATTCTACAAAAGGAGTGTTTCCAAACTGCTCTATCAGAGGGAATGTTCAAGTCTGTGAGTTCAATGCAGTAATCACACAGACGTTTGTGAGAATGCTTCTGTGTAGTTTTTAGGTGAAGATATTCCTTTTCCCAGCATAGGCCTCAAAGCCCTCCAAATATCCACTTGCAGACTCTACAAAAAGAGTGTTTCAAAACTGCTCATTCAAAAGGAAGGCTCAAGTCTGTGAGTTGAATGCACTCATCACAAAGAAGTTTCTGAGAATGCTTCTGTGTAGTTGTTATGTGAAGATACTTCCTTTTCGAGCACAGGCCTCAAAGCGCTCGAAATAAACACTTGCAGATTCTACGAAAGGAGTGTTTCAAAACTGTCCTATCAAAATAAACGTTCAAGTCTGTGAGTTGAATGCACTCATCACACAGAAGTTTCTGAGAATGCTTCTGTGTAGTTTTTAGGTGAACATATTTCGTTTCCCAGCACAGGCCTCAGAGCGCTCCAAATATGCACTTGCAGATTCTACAAAAAGAGAGCTAGAAAACTCTCCCACCAAAAAGATGTTTCAACTCTATGAGTAGAATGCACTCATCACAAAGAAGTTTCTGAGAATGCTTCTGTCTAGTTTTTATGTGAAGATATTTCCTTTTCCAGCATAGGCGTCAAAGCGCTCCAAATAAACACTTGCAGATTCTACTAAAGGAGAGTTTCCAAACTGCTCTATCAAAAGCAATGTTCAAGTCTGTGAGTTGAATGAACTAATCACACAGAAGTTTGTGAGAATTCTTCCGTCTAGTTTTTAGGTGAAGATATTTCTTTTCCCAGAATAGGCCTTAAAGCGCTCCAAATATCCACTTGCAGATTCTACAAAAAGAGTGTTTCAAAACTGCTCTTTCAAAAGAAAGGCTCAAGTCTGTGAGTTGAATGCACTCATCACAAAGAAGTTTCTGAGAATGCTTCTGTGTAGTTGTTATGTGAAGATATTTCCTTTTCCAGCATAGGCCTCAAAGCGCTCGAAATAAACACATGCAGATTCTACAAAAGGAGTGTTTCAAAACTGTCCTATCAAAAGAAACGTTCAAGTCTGTGAGTTGAATGCACTCATCACAGAGAAGTTTCTGAGAATGCTTCTTTGTAGTTTTTAGGTGAAGATAATTCCTTTTCCAGCATAGGTGTCAAAGCGATCCAAATAAGCACTTGCAGATTCTACAAAAGGAGTGTTTCCAAACTGCTCTATCAGAGGGAATGTTCAAGTCTGTGAGTTCAATGCAGTAATCACACAGACGTTTGTGAGAATGCTTCTGTCTAGTGTTTAGCTGAAGATATTTCTTTTCCCAGAATAGGCCTTAAAGCGCTCCAAATTTCCACTTGCAGATTCTACAAAAAGAGTGTTTCAAAACTGCTCTTTCAAAAGAAAGGCTCAAGTCTGTGAGTTGAATGCACTCATCACAAAGAAGTTTCTGAGAATGCTTCTGTGTAGTTCTTATGTGAAGATACTTCCTTTTCCAGCATAGGCCTCAAAGCGCTCGAAATAAACACTTGCAGATTCTACGAAAGGAGTGTTTCAAAACTGTCCTATCAAAATAAACGTTCAAGTCTGTGAGTTGAATGCACTCATCACACAGAAGTTTCTGAGAATGCTTCTGTGTAGTTTTTAGGTGAACATATTTCGTTTCCCATCACAGGCCTCAGAGCGCTCCAAATATGCACTTGCAGATTGAACAAAAAGAGAGCTAGAAAACTCTCCCACCAAAAAGATGTTTCAACTCTATGAGTAGAATGCACTCATCACAAAGAAGTTTCTGAGAATGCTTCTGTCTAGTTTTTATGTGAAGATATTTCCTTTTCCAGCATAGGCGTCAAAGCGCTCCAAATAAACACTTGCAGATTCTACTAAAGGAGAGTTTCCAAACTGCTCTATCAAAAGCAATGTTCAAGTCTGTGAGTTGAATGAACTAATCACACAGAAGTTTGTGAGAATTCTTCCGTCTAGTTTTTAGGTGAAGATATTTCTTTTCCCAGAATAGGCCTTAAAGCGCTCCAAATATCCACTTGCAGATTCTACAAAAAGAGTGTTTCAAAACTGCTCTTTCAAAAGAAAGGCTCAAGTCTGTGAGTTGAATGCACTCATCACAAAGAAGTTTCTGAGAATGCTTCTGTGTAGTTGTTATGTGAAGATATTTCCTTTTCCAGCATAGGCCTCAAAGCGCTCGAAATAAACACATGCAGATTCTACAAAAGGAGTGTTTCAAAACTGTCCTATCAAAAGAAACGTTCAAGTCTGTGAGTTGAATGCCCTCATCACAGAGAAGTTTCTGAGAATGCTTCTGTGTAGTTTTTAGGTGAAGATAATTCCTTTTCCAGCATAGGTGTCAAAGCGATCCAAATAAGCACTTGCAGATTCTACAAAAGGAGTGTTTCCAAACTGCTCTATCAGAGGGAATGTTCAAGTCTGTGAGTTGAATGCACTACTAAGACAGAAGTTTGTGAGAATGTTTCTGTGTAGTTTTTAGGCGAAGATATTTCTTTTCCCAGCATAGGCCTCAAAGCCCTCCAAATATCCACTTGCAGACTCTACAAAAAGAGTGTTTCAAAACTGCTCTTTCAAAAGGAAGGCTCAAGTCTGTGAGTTGAATGCACTCATCACAAAGAAGTTTCTGAGAATGCTTCTGTGTAGTTGTTATGTGAAGATACTTCCTTTTCGAGCACAGGCCTCAAAGCGCTCGAAATAAACACTTGCAGATTCTACGAAAGGAGTGTTTCAAAACTGTCCTATCAAAAGAAACGTTCAAGTCTGTGAGTTGAATGCCCTCATCACAGAGAAGTTTCTGAGAATGCTTCTGTGTAGTTTTTAGGTGAAGATAATTCCTTTTCCAGCATTGGTGTCAAAGCGATCCAAATAAGCACTTGCAGGTTCTACAAAAGGAGTGTTTCCAAACTGCTCTATCAGTGGGAATGTTCAAGTCTGTGAGTTCAATGCAGTAATCACACAGACGTTTGTGAGAATGCTTCTGTCTAGTGTTTAGGTGAAGATATTTCTTTTCCCAGAATAGGCCTTAAAGCGCTCCAAATTTCCACTTGCAGATTCTACAAAAAGAGTGTTTCAAAACTGCTCTTTCAAAAGAAAGTCTCAAGTCTGTGAGTTGAATGCACTCATCACAAAGAAGTTTCTGAGAATGCTTCTGTGTAGTTCTTATGTGAAGACACTTCCTTTTCCAGCATAGGCCTCAAAGCGCTCGAAATAAACACTTGCAGATTCTACAAAAGGAGTGTTTCCAAACTGCTCTATCAGAGGGAATGTTCAAGTCTGTGAGTCCAATGCAGTAATCACACAGACGTTTGTGAGAATGCTTCTGTCAAGTTTTTATGTGAAGATATTACCTTTTCCAGCATAGGCGTCAAAGCGATCCAAATAAGCACTTGCAGATTCTACAAAAGCAGTGTTTCCAAACTGCTCTATCAGAGGGAATGTTCAAGTCTGTGAGTTCAATGCAGTAATCACACAGACGTTTGTGAGAATGCTTCTGTCAAGTTTTTATGTGAAGATATTACCTTTTCCAGCATAGGCGTCAAAGCGATCGAAATAAGCACTTGCAGATTCTACAAAAGCAGTGTTTCCAAACTGCTCTATCAGAGGGAATGTTCAAGTCTGTGAGTTCAATGCAGTAATCACACAGACGTTTGTGAGAATGCTTCTGTCTAGTGTTTAGGTGAAGATATTTCTTTTCCCAGAATAGGCCTTAAAGCGCTCCAAATTTCCACTTGCAGATTCTACAAAAAGAGTGCTTCAAAACTGCTCTTTCAAAAGAAAGGCTCAAGTCTGAGAGTTGAATGCACTCATCACAAAGAAGTTTCTGAGAATGCTTCTGTGTAGTTGTTATGTGAAGCTACTTCCTTTTCCAGCATAGGCCTCAAAGCGCTCGAAATAAACACTTGCAGATTCTAGGAAAGGAGTGTTTCAAAACAGTCCTATCAAAATAAACGTTCAAGTCTGTGAGTTGAATGCACTCATCACACAGAAGTTTCTGAGAAAGCTTCTGTGTAGTTTTCAGGTGGAGATATTTCCTTTTCCAGCATAGGCGTCAAAGCGATCCAAATAAACACTTGCAGATTCTACAAAAGGAGTGTTTCCAAACTGCTCTATCAAGAGGAATGTTCAAGTCCGTGAGTAGAATGCACTCACCACAAAGAAGTTTCTGAGAATGCTTCTGTCTAGTTTTTATGTGAAGATATTCCCTTTTCCAGCATAGGCGTCAAAGCGCTCCAAATAAACACTTGCAGATTCTACAAAAGGAGTGTTTCCAAACTGCTCTATCAGAGGGAATGTTCAAGTCTGTGAGTTGAATGCACTAGTCAGACAGAAGTTTGTGAGAATGCTTCTGTTTAGTTTTTAGGTGAAGATATTCCTTTTCCCAGCATAGGCCTCAAAGCCCTCCAAATATCCACTTGCAGACTCTACAAACAGAGTGTTTAAAAACTGCTCTTTCAAAAGGAAGGCTCAAGTCTGTGAGTTGAATGCACTCATCACAAAGAAGTTTCTGAGAATGCTTCTGTGTAGTTGTTATGTGAAGATATTTCCTTTACCAGCATAGGCCTCAAAGCGCTCGAAATAAACACTTGCAGATTCTACGAAAGGAGTGTTTCAAAACTGTCCTATCAAAATAAACGTTCAAGTCTGTGAGTTGAATGCACTCATCACACAGAAGTTTCTGAGAATGCTTCTGTGTAGTTTTTAGGTGAACATATTTCATTTCCCAGCACAGGCCTCAGAGCGCTCCAAATATGCACTTGCAGATTCTACAAAAAGAGACCTTGAAAACTCTTCCACCAAAAAGAGGCTTCAACTCTATGAGTAGAATGCTCTCATCACAAAGAAGTTTCTGAGAATGCTACTGTCTAGTTTTTATGTGAAGATATTTCCTTTTCCAGCATTGGCTTCAAAGCGCTCCAAATAAACACTTGCAGATTCTACTAAAGGTGTGTTTCCAAACTGCTCTATCAAAAGGAATGTTCAAGTCTGTGAGTTGAATGCACTAATGACACAGAAGTTTGTGAGAATTCTTCTGTCTAGTTTTTAGATGAAGATATTTCTTTTCCCAGAATAGGCCTTAAAGCGCTCCAAATATCCACTTGCAGATTCTACAAAAAGAGTGTTTCAAAACTGCTCTTTCAAAAGAAAGGCTCAAGTCTGTGAGTTGAATGCACTCATCACAAAGAAGTTTCTGAGAATGCTTCTGTGTAGTTGTTAAGTGAAGATACTTCCTTTTCCAGCATAGGCCTCAAAGCGCTCGAAATAAACACTTGCAGATTCTACAAAAGGAGAGTTTCAAAACTGTCCTGTCAAAAGAAACGTTAAAGTCTGTGAGTTGAATGCACTCATCACAGAGAAGTTTCTGAGAATGCTTCTGTGTAGTTTTTAGGTGAAGATATTTCCTTTTCCAGCATAGGCGTCAAAGCGATCCAAATAAACACTTGCAGATTCTACAAAAGGAGTGTTTCCAAACTGCTCTAACAAGAGGAATGTTCAAGTCCGTGAGTAGAATGCACTCACCACAAAGAAGTTTCTGAGAATGCTTCTGTCTAGTTTTTATGTGAAGATATTCCCTTTTCCAGCATAGGCGTCAAAGCGCTCCAAATAAACACTTGCAGATTCTACAAAAGGAGTGTTTCCAAACTGCTCTATCAGAGAGAATGTTCAAGTCTGTGAGTTGAATGCACTAGTCAGACAGAAGTTTGTGAGAATGCTTCTGTTTAGTTTTTAGGTGAAGATATTCCTTTTCCCAGCATAGGCCTCAAAGCCCTCCAAATATCCACTTGCAGACTCTACAAAAAGAGTGTTTCAAAACTGCTCTTTCAAAAGGAAGGCTCAAGTCTGTGAGTTGAATGCACTCATCACAAAGAAGTTTCTGAGAATGCTTCTGTGTAGTTGTTATGTGAAGATACTTCCTTTTCGAGCACAGGCCTCAAAGCGCTCGAAATAAACACTTGCAGATTCTACGAAAGGAGTGTTTCAAAACTGTCCTATCAAAAGAAACGTTCAAGTCTGTGAGTTGAATGCCCTCATCACAGAGAAGTTTCTGAGAATGCTTCTGTGTAGTTTTTAGGTGAAGATAATTCCTTTTCCAGCATTGGTGTCAAAGCGATCCAAATAAGCACTTGCAGATTCTACAAAAGGAGTGTTTCCAAACTGCTCTATCAGAGGGAATGTTCAAGTCTGTGAGTTCAATGCAGTAATCACACAGACGTTTGTGAGAATGCTTCTGTCTAGTGTTTAGGTGAAGATATTTCTTTTCCCAGAATAGGCCTTAAAGCGCTCCAAATTTCCACTTGCAGACTCTACAAAAAGAGTGTTTCAAAACTGCTCTTTCAAAAGAAAGGCTCAAGTCTGTGAGTTGAATGCACTCATCACAAAGAAGTTTCTGAGAATGCTTCTGTGTAGTTGTTATGTGAAGACACTTCCTTTTCCAGCATAGGCCTCAAAGCGCTCGAAATAAACACTTGCAGATTCTACAAAAGGAGTGTTTCCAAACTGCTCTATCAGAGGGAATGTTCAAGTCTGTGAGTCCAATGCAGTAATCACACAGACGTTTGTGAGAATGCTTCTGTCAAGTTTTTATGTGAAGATATTACCTTTTCCAGCATAGGCGTCAAAGCGATCCAAATAAGCACTTGCAGATTCTACAAAAGCAGTGTTTCCAAACTGCTCTATCAGAGGGAATGTTCAAGTCTGTGAGTTCAATGCAGTAATCACACAGACGTTTGTGAGAATGCTTCTGTCTAGTGTTTAGGTGAAGATATTTCTTTTCCCAGAATAGGCCTTAAAGCGCTCCAAATTTCCACTTGCAGATTCTACAAAAAGAGTGCTTCAAAACTGCTCTTTCAAAAGAAAGGCTCAAGTCTGTGAGTTGAATGCACTCATCACAAAGAAGTTTCTGAGAATGCTTCTGTGTAGTTGTTATGTGAAGCTACTTCCTTTTCCAGCATAGGCCTCAAAGCGCTCGAAATAAACACTTGCAGATTCTAGGAAAGGAGTGTTTCAAAACAGTCCTATCAAAATAAACGTTCAAGTCTGTGAGTTGAATGCACTCATCACACAGAAGTTTCTGAGAAAGCTTCTGTGTAGTTTTCAGGTGGAGATATTTCCTTTTCCAGCATAGGCGTCAAAGCGATCCAAATAAACACTTGCAGATTCTACAAAAGGAGTGTTTCCAAACTGCTCTATCAAGAGGAATGTTCAAGTCCGTGAGTAGAATGCACTCACCACAAAGAAGTTTCTGAGAATGCTTCTGCCTAGTTTTTATGTGAAGATATTCCCTTTTCCAGCATAGGCGTCAAAGCGCTCCAAATAAACACTTGCAGATTCTACAAAAGGAGTGTTTCCAAACTGCTCTATCAGAGGGAATGTTCAAGTCTGTGAGTTGAATGCACTAGTCAGACAGAAGTTTGTGAGAATGCTTCTGTTTAGTTTTTAGGTGAAGATATTCCTTTTCCCAGCATAGGCCTCAAAGCCCTCCAAATATCCACTTGCAGACTCTACAAACAGAGTGTTTCAAAACTGCTCTTTCAAAAGGAAGGCTCAAGTCTGTGAGTTGAATGCACTCATCACAAAGAAGTTTCTGAGAATGCTTCTGTGTAGTTGTTATGTGAAGATATTTCCTTTACCAGCATAGGCCTCAAAGCGCTCGAAATAAACACTTGCAGATTCTACGAAAGGAGTGTTTCAAAACTGTCCTATCAAAATAAACGTTCAAGTCTGTGAGTTGAATGCACTCATCACACAGAAGTTTCTGAGAATGCTTCTGTGTAGTTTTTAGGTGAACATATTTCATTTCCCAGCACAGGCCTCAGAGCGCTCCAAATATGCACTTGCAGATTCTACAAAAAGAGACCTTGAAAACTCTTCCACCAAAAAGAGGCTTCAACTCTATGAGTAGAATGCTCTCATCACAAAGAAGTTTCTGAGAATGCTTCTGTCTAGTTTTTATGTGAAGATATTTCCTTTTCCAGCATTGGCTTCAAAGCGCTCCAAATAAACACTTGCAGATTCTACTAAAGGTGTGTTTCCAAACTGCTCTATCAAAAGGAATGTTCAAGTCTGTGAGTTGAATGCACTAATGACACAGAAGTTTGTGAGAATTCTTCTGTCTAGTTTTTAGATGAAGATATTTCTTTTCCCAGAATAGGCCTTAAAGCGCTCCAAATATCCACTTGCAGATTCTACAAAAAGAGTGTTTCAAAACTGCTCTTTCAAAAGAAAGGCTCAAGTCTGTGAGTTGAATGCACTCATCACAAAGAAGTTTCTGAGAATGCTTCTGTGTAGTTGTTAAGTGAAGATACTTCCTTTTCCAGCATAGGCCTCAAAGCGCTCGAAATAAACACTTGCAGATTCTACAAAAGGAGAGTTTCAAAACTGTCCTGTCAAAAGAAACGTTAAAGTCTGTGAGTTGAATGCCCTCATCACAGAGAAGTTTCTGAGAATGCTTCTGTGTAGTTTTTAGGTGAAGATAATTCCTTTTCCAGCATTGGTGTCCAAGCGATCCAAATAAGCACTTGCAGATTCTACAAAAGGAGTGTTTCCAAACTGCTCTATCAGAGGGAATGTTCAAGTCTGTGAGTTCAATGCAGTAATCACACAGACGTTTGTGAGAATGCTTCTGTCTAGTGTTTAGGTGAAGATATTTCTTTTCCCAGAATAGGCCTTAAAGCGCTCCAAATTTCCACTTGCAGATTCTACAAAAAGAGTGTTTCAAAACTGCTCTTTCAAAAGAAAGGCTCAAGTCTGTGAGTTGAATGCACTCATCACAAAGAAGTTTCTGAGAATGCTTCTGTGTAGTTCTTATGTGAAGACACTTCCTTTTCCAGCATAGGCCTCAAAGCGCTCGAAATAAACACTTGCAGATTCTACAAAAGGAGTGTTTCCAAACTGCTCTATCAGAGGGAATGTTCAAGTCTGTGAGTCCAATGCAGTAATCACACAGACGTTTGTGAGAATGCTTCTGTCAAGTTTTTATGTGAAGATATTACCTTTTCCAGCATAGGCGTCAAAGCGATCCAAATAAGCACTTGCAGATTCTACAAAAGCAGTGTTTCCAAACTGCTCTATCAGAGGGAATGTTCAAGTCTGTGAGTTCAATGCAGTAATCACACAGGCGTTTGTGAGAATGCTTCTGTCTAGTGTTTAGGTGAAGATATTTCTTTTCCCAGAATAGGCCTTAAAGCGCTCCAAATTTCCACTTGCAGATTCTACAAAAAGAGTGCTTCAAAACTGCTCTTTCAAAAGAAAGGCTCAAGTCTGTGAGTTGAATGCACTCATCACAAAGAAGTTTCTGAGAATGCTTCTGTGTAGTTGTTATGTGAAGCTACTTCCTTTTCCAGCATAGGCCTCAAAGCGCTCGAAATAAACACTTGCAGATTCTAGGAAAGGAGTGTTTCAAAACAGTCCTATCAAAATAAACGTTCAAGTCTGTGAGTTGAATGCACTCATCACACAGAAGTTTCTGAGAAAGCTTCTGTGTAGTTTTCAGGTGGAGATATTTCCTTTTCCAGCATAGGCGTCAAAGCGATCCAAATAAACACTTGCAGATTCTACAAAAGGAGTGTTTCCAAACTGCTCTATCAAGAGGAATGTTCAAGTCCGTGAGTAGAATGCACTCACCACAAAGAAGTTTCTGAGAATGCTTCTGTCTAGTTTTTATGTGAAGATATTCCCTTTTCCAGCATAGGCGTCAAAGCGCTCCAAATAAACACTTGCAGATTCTACAAAAGGAGTGTTTCCAAACTGCTCTATCAGAGGGAATGTTCAAGTCTGTGAGTTGAATGCACTAGTCAGACAGAAGTTTGTGAGAATGCTTCTGTTTAGTTTTTAGGTGAAGATATTCCTTTTCCCAGCATAGGCCTCAAAGCCCTCCAAATATCCACTTGCAGACTCTACAAACAGAGTGTTTAAAAACTGCTCTTTCAAAAGGAAGGCTCAAGTCTGTGAGTTGAATGCACTCATCACAAAGAAGTTTCTGAGAATGCTTCTGTGTAGTTGTTATGTGAAGATATTTCCTTTACCAGCATAGGCCTCAAAGCGCTCGAAATAAACACTTGCAGATTCTACGAAAGGAGTGTTTCAAAACTGTCCTATCAAAATAAACGTTCAAGTCTGTGAGTTGAATGCACTCATCACACAGAAGTTTCTGAGAATGCTTCTGTGTAGTTTTTAGGTGAACATATTTCATTTCCCAGCACAGGCCTCAGAGCGCTCCAAATATGCACTTGCAGATTCTACAAAAAGAGACCTTGAAAACTCTTCCACCAAAAAGAGGCTTCAACTCTATGAGTAGAATGCTCTCATCACAAAGAAGTTTCTGAGAATGCTTCTGTCTAGTTTTTATGTGAAGATATTTCCTTTTCCAGCATTGGCTTCAAAGCGCTCCAAATAAACACTTGCAGATTCTACTAAAGGTGTGTTTCCAAACTGCTCTATCAAAAGGAATGTTCAAGTCTGTGAGTTGAATGCACTAATGACACAGAAGTTTGTGAGAATTCTTCTGTCTAGTTTTTAGATGAAGATATTTCTTTTCCCAGAATAGGCCTTAAAGCGCTCCAAATATCCACTTGCAGATTCTACAAAAAGAGTGTTTCAAAACTGCTCTTTCAAAAGAAAGGCTCAAGTCTGTGAGTTGAATGCACTCATCACAAAGAAGTTTCTGAGAATGCTTCTGTGTAGTTGTTAAGTGAAGATACTTCCTTTTCCAGCATAGGCCTCAAAGCGCTCGAAATAAACACTTGCAGATTCTACAAAAGGAGAGTTTCAAAACTGTCCTGTCAAAAGAAACGTTAAAGTCTGTGAGTTGAATGCACTCATCACAGAGAAGTTTCTGAGAATGCTTCTGTGTAGTTTTTAGGTGAAGATATTTCCTTTTCCAGCATAGGCGTCAAAGCGATCCAAATAAACACTTGCAGATTCTACAAAAGGAGTGTTTCCAAACTGCTCTATCAAGAGGAATGTTCAAGTCCGTGAGTAGAATGCACTCACCACAAAGAAGTTCTGAGAATGCTTCTGTCTAGTTTTTATGTGAAGATATTCCCTTTTCCAGCATAGGCGTCAAAGCGCTCCAAATAAACACTTGCAGATTCTACAAAAGGAGTGTTTCCAAACTGCTCTATCAGAGGGAATGTTCAAGTCTGTGAGTTGAATGCACTAGTCAGACAGAAGTTTGTGAGAATGCTTCTGTTTAGTTTTTAGGTGAAGATATTCCTTTTCCCAGCATAGGCCTCAAAGCCCTCCAAATATCCACTTGCAGACTCTACAAAAAGAGTGTTTCAAAACTGCTCTTTCAAAAGGAAGGCTCAAGTCTGTGAGTTGAATGCACTCATCACAAAGAAGTTTCTGAGAATGCTTCTGTGTAGTTGTTATGTGAAGATACTTCCTTTTCGAGCATAGGCCTCAAAGCGCTCGAAATAAACACTTGCAGATTCTACGAAAGGAGTGTTTCAAAACTGTCCTATCAAAATAAACGTTCAAGTCTGTGAGTTGAATGCACTCATCACACAGAAGTTTCTGAGAATGCTTCTGTGTAGTTTTCAGGTGAACATATTTCGTTTCCCAGCACAGGCCTCAGAGCGCTCCAAATATGCACTTGCAGATTCTACAAAAAGAGAGCTAGAAAACTCTCCCACCAAAAAGATGTTTCAACTCTATGAGTAGAATGCACTCATCACAAAGAAGTTTCTGAGAATGCTTCTGTCTAGTTTTTATGTGAAGATATTTCCTTTTCCAGCATAGGCGTCAAAGCGCTCCAAATAAACACTTGCAGATTCTACTAAAGGAGAGTTTCCAAACTGCTCTATCAAAAGCAATGTTCAAGTCTGTGAGTTGAATGAACTAATCACACAGAAGTTTGTGAGAATTCTTCCGTCTAGTTTTTAGGTGAAGATATTTCTTTTCCCAGAATAGGCCCTAAAGCGCTCCAAATATCCACTTGCAGATTCTACAAAAAGAGTGTTTCAAAACTGCTCTTTCAAAAGAAAGGCTCAAGTCTGTGAGTTGAATGCACTCATCACAAAGAAGTTTCTGAGAATGCTTCTGTGTAGTTTTTATGTGAAGATATTCCCTTTTCCAGCATAGGCGTCAAAGCGCTCCAAATAAACACTTGCAGATTCTACAAAAGGAGTGTTTCCAAACTGCTCTATCAGAGGGAATGTTCAAGTCTGTGAGTTGAATGCACTAGTCAGACAGAAGTTTGTGAGAATGCTTCTGTTTAGTTTTTAGGTGAAGATATTCCTTTTCCCAGCATAGGCCTCAAAGCCCTCCAAATATCCACTTGCAGACTCTACAAAAAGAGTGTTTCAAAACTGCTCTTTCAAAAGGAAGGCTCAAGTCTGTGAGTTGAATGCACTCATCACAAAGAAGTTTCTGAGAATGCTTCTGTGTAGTTGTTATGTGAAGATACTTCCTTTTCGAGCACAGGCCTCAAAGCGCTCGAAATAAACACTTGCAGATTCTACGAAAGGAGTGTTTCAAAACTGTCCTATCAAAAGAAACGTTCAAGTCTGTGAGTTGAATGCCCTCATCACAGAGAAGTTTCTGAGAATGCTTCTGTGTAGTTTTTAGGTGAAGATAATTCCTTTTCCAGCATTGGTGTCCAAGCGATCCAAATAAGCACTTGCAGATTCTACAAAAGGAGTGTTTCCAAACTGCTCTATCAGAGGGAATGTTCAAGTCTGTGAGTTCAATGCAGTAATCACACAGACGTTTGTGAGAATGCTTCTGTCTAGTGTTTAGGTGAAGATATTTCTTTTCCCAGAATAGGCCTTAAAGCGCTCCAAATTTCCACTTGCAGATTCTACAAAAAGAGTGTTTCAAAACTGCTCTTTCAAAAGAAAGGCTCAAGTATGTGAGTTGAATGCACTCATCACAAAGAAGTTTCTGAGAATGCTTCTGTGTAGTTCTTATGTGAAGACACTTCCTTTTCCAGCATAGGCCTCAAAGCGCTCGAAATAAACACTTGCAGATTCTACAAAAGGAGTGTTTCCAAACTGCTCTATCAGAGGGAATGTTCAAGTCTGTGAGTCCAATGCAGTAATCACACAGACGTTTGTGAGAATGCTTCTGTCAAGTTTTTATGTGAAGATATTACCTTTTCCAGCATAGGCGTCAAAGCGATCCAAATAAGCACTTGCAGATTCTACAAAAGCAGTGTTTCCAAACTGCTCTATCAGAGGGAATGTTCAAGTCTGTGAGTTCAATGCAGTAATCACACAGGCGTTTGTGAGAATGCTTCTGTCTAGTGTTTAGGTGAAGATATTTCTTTTCCCAGAATAGGCCTTAAAGCGCTCCAAATTTCCACTTGCAGATTCTACAAAAAGAGTGCTTCAAAACTGCTCTTTCAAAAGAAAGGCTCAAGTCTGTGAGTTGAATGCACTCATCACAAAGAAGTTTCTGAGAATGCTTCTGTGTAGTTGTTATGTGAAGCTACTTCCTTTTCCAGCATAGGCCTCAAAGCGCTCGAAATAAACACTTGCAGATTCTAGGAAAGGAGTGTTTCAAAACAGTCCTATCAAAATAAACGTTCAAGTCTGTGAGTTGAATGCACTC
This sequence comes from Pongo pygmaeus, assembly GCF_028885625.2. Lineage (NCBI taxonomy): Eukaryota > Metazoa > Chordata > Mammalia > Primates > Hominidae > Pongo > Pongo pygmaeus. The sequence continues at coordinate 42,037,923 of NC_072381.2, read as the reverse complement.
ATCACACAGAAGTTTCTGAGAAAGCTTCTGTGTAGTTTTCAGGTGGAGATATTTCCTTTTCCAGCATAGGCGTCAAAGCGATCCAAATAAACACTTGCAGATTCTACAAAAGGAGTGTTTCCAAACTGCTCTATCAAGAGGAATGTTCAAGTCCGTGAGTAGAATGCACTCATCACAAAGAAGTTTCTGAGAATGCTTCTGTCTAGTTTTTATGTGAAGATATTTCCTTTTCCAGCTTTGGCTTCAAAGCGCTCCAAATAAACACTTGCAGATTCTACTAAAGGTGTGTTTCCAAACTGCTCTATCAAAAGGAATGTTCAAGTCTGTGAGTTGAATGCACTAATGACACAGAAATTTGTGAGAATTCTTCTGTCTAGTTTTTAGATGAAGATATTTCTTTTCCCAGAATAGGCCTTAAAGCGCTCCAAATATCCACTTGCAGATTCTACAAAAAGAGTGTTTCAAAACTGCTCTTTCAAAAGAAAGGCTCAAGTCTGTGAGTTGAATGCACTCATCACAAAGAAGTTTCTGAGAATGCTTCTGTGTAGTTGTTAAGTGAAGATACTTCCTTTTCCAGCATAGGCCTCAAAGCGCTCGAAATAAACACTTGCAGATTCTACAAAAGGAGAGTTTCAAAACTGTCCTGTCAAAAGAAACGTTAAAGTCTGTGAGTTGAATGCACTCATCACAGAGAAGTTTCTGAGAATGCTTCTGTGTAGTTTTTAGGTGAAGATATTTCCTTTTCCAGCATAGGCGTCAAAGCGATCCAAATAAACACTTGCAGATTCTACAAAAGGAGTGTTTCCAAACTGCTCTATCAAGAGGAATGTTCAAGTCCGTGAGTAGAATGCACTCACCACAAAGAAGTTTCTGAGAATGCTTCTGTCTAGTTTTTATGTGAAGATATTCCCTTTTCCAGCATAGGCGTCAAAGCGCTCCAAATAAACACTTGCAGATTCTACAAAAGGAGTGTTTCCAAACTGCTCTATCAGAGGGAATGTTCAAGTCTGTGAGTTGAATGCACTAGTCAGACAGAAGTTTGTGAGAATGCTTCTGTTTAGTTTTTAGGTGAAGATATTCCTTTTCCCAGCATAGGCCTCAAAGCCCTCCAAATATCCACTTGCAGACTCTACAAAAAGAGTGTTTCAAAACTGCTCTTTCAAAAGGAAGGCTCAAGTCTGTGAGTTGAATGCACTCATCACAAAGAAGTTTCTGAGAATGCTTCTGTGTAGTTGTTATGTGAAGATATTTCCTTTACCAGCATAGGCCTCAAAGCGCTCGAAATAAACACTTGCAGATTCTACGAAAGGAGTGTTTCAAAACTGTCCTATCAAAATAAACGTTCAAGTCTGTGAGTTGAATGCACTCATCACACAGAAGTTTCTGAGAATGCTTCTGTGTAGTTTTTAGGTGAACATATTTCATTTCCCAGCACAGGCCTCAGAGCGCTCCAAATATGCACTTGCAGATTCTACAAAAAGAGACCTTGAAAACTCTTCCACCAAAAAGAGGCTTCAACTCTATGAGTAGAATGCTCTCATCACAAAGAAGTTTCTGAGAATGCTTCTGTCTAGTTTTTATGTGAAGATATTTCCTTTTCCAGCATTGGCTTCAAAGCGCTCCAAATAAACACTTGCAGATTCTACTAAAGGTGTGTTTCCAAACTGCTCTATCAAAAGGAATGTTCAAGTCTGTGAGTTGAATGCACTAATGACACAGAAGTTTGTGAGAATTCTTCTGTCTAGTTTTTAGATGAAGATATTTCTTTTCCCAGAATAGGCCTTAAAGCGCTCCAAATATCCACTTGCAGATTCTACAAAAAGAGTGTTTCAAAACTGCTCTTTCAAAAGAAAGGCTCAAGTCTGTGAGTTGAATGCACTCATCACAAAGAAGTTTCTGAGAATGCTTCTGTGTAGTTGTTAAGTGAAGATACTTCCTTTTCCAGCATAGGCCTCAAAGCGCTCGAAATAAACACTTGCAGATTCTACAAAAGGAGAGTTTCAAAACTGTCCTGTCAAAAGAAACGTTAAAGTCTGTGAGTTGAATGCACTCATCACAGAGAAGTTTCTGAGAATGCTTCTGTGTAGTTTTTAGGTGAAGATATTTCCTTTTCCAGCATAGGCGTCAAAGCGATCCAAATAAACACTTGCAGATTCTACAAAAGGAGTGTTTCCAAACTGCTCTATCAAGAGGAATGTTCAAGTCCGTGAGTAGAATGCACTCACCACAAAGAAGTTTCTGAGAATGCTTCTGTCTAGTTTTTATGTGAAGATATTCCCTTTTCCAGCATAGGCGTCAAAGCGCTCCAAATAAACACTTGCAGATTCTACAAAAGGAGTGTTTCCAAACTGCTCTATCAGAGGGAATGTTCAAGTCTGTGAGTTGAATGCACTAGTCAGACAGAAGTTTGTGAGAATGCTTCTGTTTAGTTTTTAGGTGAAGATATTCCTTTTCCCAGCATAGGCCTCAAAGCCCTCCAAATATCCACTTGCAGACTCTACAAAAAGAGTGTTTCAAAACTGCTCTTTCAAAAGGAAGGCTCAAGTCTGTGAGTTGAATGCACTCATCACAAAGAAGTTTCTGAGAATGCTTCTGTGTAGTTGTTATGTGAAGATATTTCCTTTACCAGCATAGGCCTCAAAGCGCTCGAAATAAACACTTGCAGATTCTACGAAAGGAGTGTTTCAAAACTGTCCTATCAAAATAAACGTTCAAGTCTGTGAGTTGAATGCACTCATCACACAGAAGTTTCTGAGAATGCTTCTGTGTAGTTTTTAGGTGAACATATTTCATTTCCCAGCACAGGCCTCAGAGCGCTCCAAATATGCACTTGCAGATTCTACAAAAAGAGACCTTGAAAACTCTTCCACCAAAAAGAGGCTTCAACTCTATGAGTAGAATGCTCTCATCACAAAGAAGTTTCTGAGAATGCTTCTGTCTAGTTTTTATGTGAAGATATTTCCTTTTCCAGCATTGGCTTCAAAGCGCTCCAAATAAACACTTGCAGATTCTACTAAAGGAGTGTTTCCAAACTGCTCTATCAAAAGGAATGTTCAAGTCTGTGAGTTGAATGCACTAATGACACAGAAGTTTGTGAGAATTCTTCTGTCTAGTTTTTAGATGAAGATATTTCTTTTCCCAGAATAGGCCTTAAAGCGCTCCAAATATCCACTTGCAGATTCTACAAAAAGAGTGTTTCAAAACTGCTCTTTCAAAAGAAAGGCTCAAGTCTGTGAGTTGAATGCACTCATCACAAAGAAGTTTCTGAGAATGCTTCTGTGTAGTTGTTAAGTGAAGATACTTCTTTTTCCAGCATAGGCCTCAAAGCGCTCGAAATAAACACTTGCAGATTCTACAAAAGGAGAGTTTCAAAACTGTCCTCTCAAAAGAAACGATAAAGTCTGTGAGTTGAATGCACTCATCACAGAGAAGTTTCTGAGAATGCTTCTGTGTAGTTTTTAGGTGAAGATATTTCCTTTTCCAGCATAGGCGTCAAAGCGATCCAAATAAACACTTGCAGATTCTACAAAAGGAGTGTTTCCAAACTGCTCTATCAAGAGGAATGTTCAAGTCCGTGAGTAGAATGCACTCACCACAAAGAAGTTCTGAGAATGCTTCTGTCTAGTTTTTATGTGAAGATATTCCCTTTTCCAGCATAGGCGTCAAAGCGCTCCAAATAAACACTTGCAGATTCTACAAAAGGAGTGTTTCCAAACTGCTCTATCAGAGGGAATGTTCAAGTCTGTGAGTTGAATGCACTAGTCAGACAGAAGTTTGTGAGAATGCTTCTGTTTAGTTTTTAGGTGAAGATATTCCTTTTCCCAGCATAGGCCTCAAAGCCCTCCAAATATCCACTTGCAGACTCTACAAAAAGAGTGTTTCAAAACTGCTCTTTCAAAAGGAAGGCTCAAGTCTGTGAGTTGAATGCACTCATCACAAAGAAGTTTCTGAGAATGCTTCTGTGTAGTTGTTATGTGAAGATACTTCCTTTTCGAGCATAGGCCTCAAAGCGCTCGAAATAAACACTTGCAGATTCTACGAAAGGAGTGTTTCAAAACTGTCCTATCAAAATAAACGTTCAAGTCTGTGAGTTGAATGCACTCATCACACAGAAGTTTCTGAGAATGCTTCTGTGTAGTTTTCAGGTGAACATATTTCGTTTCCCAGCACAGGCCTCAGAGCGCTCCAAATATGCACTTGCAGATTCTACAAAAAGAGAGCTAGAAAACTCTCCCACCAAAAAGATGTTTCAACTCTATGAGTAGAATGCACTCATCACAAAGAAGTTTCTGAGAATGCTTCTGTCTAGTTTTTATGTGAAGATATTTCCTTTTCCAGCATAGGCGTCAAAGCGCTCCAAATAAACACTTGCAGATTCTACTAAAGGAGAGTTTCCAAACTGCTCTATCAAAAGCAATGTTCAAGTCTGTGAGTTGAATGAACTAATCACACAGAAGTTTGTGAGAATTCTTCCGTCTAGTTTTTAGGTGAAGATATTTCTTTTCCCAGAATAGGCCCTAAAGCGCTCCAAATATCCACTTGCAGATTCTACAAAAAGAGTGTTTCAAAACTGCTCTTTCAAAAGAAAGGCTCAAGTCTGTGAGTTGAATGCACTCATCACAAAGAAGTTTCTGAGAATGCTTCTGTGTAGTTTTTATGTGAAGATATTCCCTTTTCCAGCATAGGCGTCAAAGCGCTCCAAATAAACACTTGCAGATTCTACAAAAGGAGTGTTTCCAAACTGCTCTATCAGAGGGAATGTTCAAGTCTGTGAGTTGAATGCACTAGTCAGACAGAAGTTTGTGAGAATGCTTCTGTTTAGTTTTTAGGTGAAGATATTCCTTTTCCCAGCATAGGCCTCAAAGCCCTCCAAATATCCACTTGCAGACTCTACAAAAAGAGTGTTTCAAAACTGCTCTTTCAAAAGGAAGGCTCAAGTCTGTGAGTTGAATGCACTCATCACAAAGAAGTTTCTGAGAATGCTTCTGTGTAGTTGTTATGTGAAGATACTTCCTTTTCGAGCACAGGCCTCAAAGCGCTCGAAATAAACACTTGCAGATTCTACGAAAGGAGTGTTTCAAAACTGTCCTATCAAAAGAAACGTTCAAGTCTGTGAGTTGAATGCCCTCATCACAGAGAAGTTTCTGAGAATGCTTCTGTGTAGTTTTTAGGTGAAGATAATTCCTTTTCCAGCATTGGTGTCCAAGCGATCCAAATAAGCACTTGCAGATTCTACAAAAGGAGTGTTTCCAAACTGCTCTATCAGAGGGAATGTTCAAGTCTGTGAGTTCAATGCAGTAATCACACAGACGTTTGTGAGAATGCTTCTGTCTAGTGTTTAGGTGAAGATATTTCTTTTCCCAGAATAGGCCTTAAAGCGCTCCAAATTTCCACTTGCAGATTCTACAAAAAGAGTGTTTCAAAACTGCTCTTTCAAAAGAAAGGCTCAAGTATGTGAGTTGAATGCACTCATCACAAAGAAGTTTCTGAGAATGCTTCTGTGTAGTTCTTATGTGAAGACACTTCCTTTTCCAGCATAGGCCTCAAAGCGCTCGAAATAAACACTTGCAGATTCTACAAAAGGAGTGTTTCCAAACTGCTCTATCAGAGGGAATGTTCAAGTCTGTGAGTCCAATGCAGTAATCACACAGACGTTTGTGAGAATGCTTCTGTCAAGTTTTTATGTGAAGATATTACCTTTTCCAGCATAGGCGTCAAAGCGATCCAAATAAGCACTTGCAGATTCTACAAAAGCAGTGTTTCCAAACTGCTCTATCAGAGGGAATGTTCAAGTCTGTGAGTTCAATGCAGTAATCACACAGGCGTTTGTGAGAATGCTTCTGTCTAGTGTTTAGGTGAAGATATTTCTTTTCCCAGAATAGGCCTTAAAGCGCTCCAAATTTCCACTTGCAGATTCTACAAAAAGAGTGCTTCAAAACTGCTCTTTCAAAAGAAAGGCTCAAGTCTGTGAGTTGAATGCACTCATCACAAAGAAGTTTCTGAGAATGCTTCTGTGTAGTTGTTATGTGAAGCTACTTCCTTTTCCAGCATAGGCCTCAAAGCGCTCGAAATAAACACTTTCAGATTCTAGGAAAGGAGTGTTTCAAAACAGTCCTATCAAAATAAACGTTCAAGTCTGTGAGTTGAATGCACTCATCACACAGAAGTTTCTGAGAAAGCTTCTGTGTAGTTTTCAGGTGGAGATATTTCCTTTTCCAGCATAGGCGTCAAAGCGATCCAAATAAACACTTGCAGATTCTACAAAAGGAGTGTTTCCAAACTGCTCTATCAAGAGGAATGTTCAAGTCCGTGAGTAGAATGCACTCATCACAAAGAAGTTTCTGAGAATGCTTCTGTCTAGTTTTTATGTGAAGATATTTCCTTTTCCAGCTTTGGCTTCAAAGCGCTCCAAATAAACACTTGCAGATTCTACTAAAGGTGTGTTTCCAAACTGCTCTATCAAAAGGAATGTTCAAGTCTGTGAGTTGAATGCACTAATGACACAGAAGTTTGTGAGAATTCTTCTGTCTAGTTTTTAGATGAAGATATTTCTTTTCCCAGAATAGGCCTTAAAGCGCTCCAAATATCCACTTGCAGATTCTACAAAAAGAGTGTTTCAAAACTGCTCTTTCAAAAGAAAGGCTCAAGTCTGTGAGTTGAATGCACTCATCACAAAGAAGTTTCTGAGAATGCTTCTGTGTAGTTGTTAAGTGAAGATACTTCCTTTTCCAGCATAGGCCTCAAAGCGCTCGAAATAAACACTTGCAGATTCTACAAAAGGAGAGTTTCAAAACTGTCCTGTCAAAAGAAACGTTAAAGTCTGTGAGTTGAATGCACTCATCACAGAGAAGTTTCTGAGAATGCTTCTGTGTAGTTTTTAGGTGAAGATATTTCCTTTTCCAGCATAGGCGTCAAAGCGATCCAAATAAACACTTGCAGATTCTACAAAAGGAGTGTTTCCAAACTGCTCTATCAAGAGGAATGTTCAAGTCCGTGAGTAGAATGCACTCACCACAAAGAAGTTTCTGAGAATGCTTCTGTCTAGTTTTTATGTGAAGATATTCCCTTTTCCAGCATAGGCGTCAAAGCGCTCCAAATAAACACTTGCAGATTCTACAAAAGGAGTGTTTCCAAACTGCTCTATCAGAGGGAATGTTCAAGTCTGTGAGTTGAATGCACTAGTCAGACAGAAGTTTGTGAGAATGCTTCTGTTTAGTTTTTAGGTGAAGATATTCCTTTTCCCAGCATAGGCCTCAAAGCCCTCCAAATATCCACTTGCAGACTCTACAAAAAGAGTGTTTCAAAACTGCTCTTTCAAAAGGAAGGCTCAAGTCTGTGAGTTGAATGCACTCATCACAAAGAAGTTTCTGAGAATGCTTCTGTGTAGTTGTTATGTGAAGATATTTCCTTTACCAGCATAGGCCTCAAAGCGCTCGAAATAAACACTTGCAGATTCTACGAAAGGAGTGTTTCAAAACTGTCCTATCAAAATAAACGTTCAAGTCTGTGAGTTGAATGCACTCATCACACAGAAGTTTCTGAGAATGCTTCTGTGTAGTTTTTAGGTGAACATATTTCATTTCCCAGCACAGGCCTCAGAGCGCTCCAAATATGCACTTGCAGATTCTACAAAAAGAGACCTTGAAAACTCTTCCACCAAAAAGAGGCTTCAACTCTATGAGTAGAATGCTCTCATCACAAAGAAGTTTCTGAGAATGCTTCTGTCTAGTTTTTATGTGAAGATATTTCCTTTTCCAGCATTGGCTTCAAAGCGCTCCAAATAAACACTTGCAGATTCTACTAAAGGAGTGTTTCCAAACTGCTCTATCAAAAGGAATGTTCAAGTCTGTGAGTTGAATGCACTAATGACACAGAAGTTTGTGAGAATTCTTCTGTCTAGTTTTTAGATGAAGATATTTCTTTTCCCAGAATAGGCCTTAAAGCGCTCCAAATATCCACTTGCAGATTCTACAAAAAGAGTGTTTCAAAACTGCTCTTTCAAAAGAAAGGCTCAAGTCTGTGAGTTGAATGCACTCATCACAAAGAAGTTTCTGAGAATGCTTCTGTGTAGTTGTTAAGTGAAGATACTTCTTTTTCCAGCATAGGCCTCAAAGCGCTCGAAATAAACACTTGCAGATTCTACAAAAGGAGAGTTTCAAAACTGTCCTCTCAAAAGAAACGATAAAGTCTGTGAGTTGAATGCACTCATCACAGAGAAGTTTCTGAGAATGCTTCTGTGTAGTTTTTAGGTGAAGATATTTCCTTTTCCAGCATAGGCGTCAAAGCGATCCAAATAAACACTTGCAGATTCTACAAAAGGAGTGTTTCCAAACTGCTCTATCAAGAGGAATGTTCAAGTCCGTGAGTAGAATGCACTCACCACAAAGAAGTTCTGAGAATGCTTCTGTCTAGTTTTTATGTGAAGATATTCCCTTTTCCAGCATAGGCGTCAAAGCGCTCCAAATAAACACTTGCAGATTCTACAAAAGGAGTGTTTCCAAACTGCTCTATCAGAGGGAATGTTCAAGTCTGTGAGTTGAATGCACTAGTCAGACAGAAGTTTGTGAGAATGCTTCTGTTTAGTTTTTAGGTGAAGATATTCCTTTTCCCAGCATAGGCCTCAAAGCCCTCCAAATATCCACTTGCAGACTCTACAAAAAGAGTGTTTCAAAACTGCTCTTTCAAAAGGAAGGCTCAAGTCTGTGAGTTGAATGCACTCATCACAAAGAAGTTTCTGAGAATGCTTCTGTGTAGTTGTTATGTGAAGATACTTCCTTTTCGAGCATAGGCCTCAAAGCGCTCGAAATAAACACTTGCAGATTCTACGAAAGGAGTGTTTCAAAACTGTCCTATCAAAATAAACGTTCAAGTCTGTGAGTTGAATGCACTCATCACACAGAAGTTTCTGAGAATGCTTCTGTGTAGTTTTCAGGTGAACATATTTCGTTTCCCAGCACAGGCCTCAGAGCGCTCCAAATATGCACTTGCAGATTCTACAAAAAGAGAGCTAGAAAACTCTCCCACCAAAAAGATGTTTCAACTCTATGAGTAGAATGCACTCATCACAAAGAAGTTTCTGAGAATGCTTCTGTCTAGTTTTTATGTGAAGATATTTCCTTTTCCAGCATAGGCGTCAAAGCGCTCCAAATAAACACTTGCAGATTCTACTAAAGGAGAGTTTCCAAACTGCTCTATCAAAAGCAATGTTCAAGTCTGTGAGTTGAATGAACTAATCACACAGAAGTTTGTGAGAATTCTTCCGTCTAGTTTTTAGGTGAAGATATTTCTTTTCCCAGAATAGGCCCTAAAGCGCTCCAAATATCCACTTGCAGATTCTACAAAAAGAGTGTTTCAAAACTGCTCTTTCAAAAGAAAGGCTCAAGTCTGTGAGTTGAATGCACTCATCACAAAGAAGTTTCTGAGAATGCTTCTGTGTAGTTTTTATGTGAAGATATTCCCTTTTCCAGCATAGGCGTCAAAGCGCTCCAAATAAACACTTGCAGATTCTACAAAAGGAGTGTTTCCAAACTGCTCTATCAGAGGGAATGTTCAAGTCTGTGAGTTGAATGCACTAGTCAGACAGAAGTTTGTGAGAATGCTTCTGTTTAGTTTTTAGGTGAAGATATTCCTTTTCCCAGCATAGGCCTCAAAGCCCTCCAAATATCCACTTGCAGACTCTACAAAAAGAGTGTTTCAAAACTGCTCTTTCAAAAGGAAGGCTCAAGTCTGTGAGTTGAATGCACTCATCACAAAGAAGTTTCTGAGAATGCTTCTGTGTAGTTGTTATGTGAAGATACTTCCTTTTCGAGCACAGGCCTCAAAGCGCTCGAAATAAACACTTGCAGATTCTACGAAAGGAGTGTTTCAAAACTGTCCTATCAAAAGAAACGTTCAAGTCTGTGAGTTGAATGCCCTCATCACAGAGAAGTTTCTGAGAATGCTTCTGTGTAGTTTTTAGGTGAAGATAATTCCTTTTCCAGCATTGGTGTCCAAGCGATCCAAATAAGCACTTGCAGATTCTACAAAAGGAGTGTTTCCAAACTGCTCTATCAGAGGGAATGTTCAAGTCTGTGAGTTCAATGCAGTAATCACACAGACGTTTGTGAGAATGCTTCTGTCTAGTGTTTAGGTGAAGATATTTCTTTTCCCAGAATAGGCCTTAAAGCGCTCCAAATTTCCACTTGCAGATTCTACAAAAAGAGTGTTTCAAAACTGCTCTTTCAAAAGAAAGGCTCAAGTATGTGAGTTGAATGCACTCATCACAAAGAAGTTTCTGAGAATGCTTCTGTGTAGTTCTTATGTGAAGACACTTCCTTTTCCAGCATAGGCCTCAAAGCGCTCGAAATAAACACTTGCAGATTCTACAAAAGGAGTGTTTCCAAACTGCTCTATCAGAGGGAATGTTCAAGTCTGTGAGTCCAATGCAGTAATCACACAGACGTTTGTGAGAATGCTTCTGTCAAGTTTTTATGTGAAGATATTACCTTTTCCAGCATAGGCGTCAAAGCGATCCAAATAAGCACTTGCAGATTCTACAAAAGCAGTGTTTCCAAACTGCTCTATCAGAGGGAATGTTCAAGTCTGTGAGTTCAATGCAGTAATCACACAGGCGTTTGTGAGAATGCTTCTGTCTAGTGTTTAGGTGAAGATATTTCTTTTCCCAGAATAGGCCTTAAAGCGCTCCAAATTTCCACTTGCAGATTCTACAAAAAGAGTGCTTCAAAACTGCTCTTTCAAAAGAAAGGCTCAAGTCTGTGAGTTGAATGCACTCATCACAAAGAAGTTTCTGAGAATGCTTCTGTGTAGTTGTTATGTGAAGCTACTTCCTTTTCCAGCATAGGCCTCAAAGCGCTCGAAATAAACACTTGCAGATTCTAGGAAAGGAGTGTTTCAAAACAGTCCTATCAAAATAAACGTTCAAGTCTGTGAGTTGAATGCACTCATCACACAGAAGTTTCTGAGAAAGCTTCTGTGTAGTTTTCAGGTGGAGATATTTCCTTTTCCAGCATAGGCGTCAAAGCGATCCAAATAAACACTTGCAGATTCTACAAAAGGAGTGTTTCCAAACTGCTCTATCAAGAGGAATGTTCAAGTCCGTGAGTAGAATGCACTCATCACAAAGAAGTTTCTGAGAATGCTTCTGTCTAGTTTTTATGTGAAGATATTTCCTTTTCCAGCTTTGGCTTCAAAGCGCTCCAAATAAACACTTGCAGATTCTACTAAAGGTGTGTTTCCAAACTGCTCTATCAAAAGGAATGTTCAAGTCTGTGAGTTGAATGCACTAATGACACAGAAGTTTGTGAGAATTCTTCTGTCTAGTTTTTAGATGAAGATATTTCTTTTCCCAGAATAGGCCTTAAAGCGCTCCAAATATCCACTTGCAGATTCTACAAAAAGAGTGTTTCAAAACTGCTCTTTCAAAAGAAAGGCTCAAGTCTGTGAGTTGAATGCACTCATCACAAAGAAGTTTCTGAGAATGCTTCTGTGTAGTTGTTAAGTGAAGATACTTCCTTTTCCAGCATAGGCCTCAAAGCGCTCGAAATAAACACTTGCAGATTCTACAAAAGGAGAGTTTCAAAACTGTCCTGTCAAAAGAAACGTTAAAGTCTGTGAGTTGAATGCACTCATCACAGAGAAGTTTCTGAGAATGCTTCTGTGTAGTTTTTAGGTGAAGATATTTCCTTTTCCAGCATAGGCGTCAAAGCGATCCAAATAAACACTTGCAGATTCTACAAAAGGAGTGTTTCCAAACTGCTCTATCAAGAGGAATGTTCAAGTCCGTGAGTAGAATGCACTCACCACAAAGAAGTTTCTGAGAATGCTTCTGTCTAGTTTTTATGTGAAGATATTCCCTTTTCCAGCATAGGCGTCAAAGCGCTCCAAATAAACACTTGCAGATTCTACAAAAGGAGTGTTTCCAAACTGCTCTATCAGAGGGAATGTTCAAGTCTGTGAGTTGAATGCACTAGTCAGACAGAAGTTTGTGAGAATGCTTCTGTTTAGTTTTTAGGTGAAGATATTCCTTTTCCCAGCATAGGCCTCAAAGCCCTCCAAATATCCACTTGCAGACTCTACAAAAAGAGTGTTTCAAAACTGCTCTTTCAAAAGGAAGGCTCAAGTCTGTGAGTTGAATGCACTCATCACAAAGAAGTTTCTGAGAATGCTTCTGTGTAGTTGTTATGTGAAGATATTTCCTTTACCAGCATAGGCCTCAAAGCGCTCGAAATAAACACTTGCAGATTCTACGAAAGGAGTGTTTCAAAACTGTCCTATCAAAATAAACGTTCAAGTCTGTGAGTTGAATGCACTCATCACACAGAAGTTTCTGAGAATGCTTCTGTGTAGTTTTTAGGTGAACATATTTCATTTCCCAGCACAGGCCTCAGAGCGCTCCAAATATGCACTTGCAGATTCTACAAAAAGAGACCTTGAAAACTCTTCCACCAAAAAGAGGCTTCAACTCTATGAGTAGAATGCTCTCATCACAAAGAAGTTTCTGAGAATGCTTCTGTCTAGTTTTTATGTGAAGATATTTCCTTTTCCAGCATTGGCTTCAAAGCGCTCCAAATAAACACTTGCAGATTCTACTAAAGGTGTGTTTCCAAACTGCTCTATCAAAAGGAATGTTCAAGTCTGTGAGTTGAATGCACTAATGACACAGAAGTTTGTGAGAATTCTTCTGTCTAGTTTTTAGATGAAGATATTTCTTTTCCCAGAATAGGCCTTAAAGCGCTCCAAATATCCACTTGCAGATTCTACAAAAAGAGTGTTTCAAAACTGCTCTTTCAAAAGAAAGGCTCAAGTCTGTGAGTTGAATGCACTCATCACAAAGAAGTTTCTGAGAATGCTTCTGTGTAGTTGTTAAGTGAAGATACTTCCTTTTCCAGCATAGGCCTCAAAGCGCTCGAAATAAACACTTGCAGATTCTACAAAAGGAGAGTTTCAAAACTGTCCTGTCAAAAGAAACGTTAAAGTCTGTGAGTTGAATGCACTCATCACAGAGAAGTTTCTGAGAATGCTTCTGTGTAGTTTTTAGGTGAAGATATTTCCTTTTCCAGCATAGGCGTCAAAGCGATCCAAATAAACACTTGCAGATTCTACAAAAGGAGTGTTTCCAAACTGCTCTATCAAGAGGAATGTTCAAGTCCGTGAGTAGAATGCACTCACCACAAAGAAGTTTCTGAGAATGCTTCTGTCTAGTTTTTATGTGAAGATATTCCCTTTTCCAGCATAGGCGTCAAAGCGCTCCAAATAAACACTTGCAGATTCTACAAAAGGAGTGTTTCCAAACTGCTCTATCAGAGGGAATGTTCAAGTCTGTGAGTTGAATGCACTAGTCAGACAGAAGTTTGTGAGAATGCTTCTGTTTAGTTTTTAGGTGAAGATATTCCTTTTCCCAGCATAGGCCTCAAAGCCCTCCAAATATCCACTTGCAGACTCTACAAAAAGAGTGTTTCAAAACTGCTCTTTCAAAAGGAAGGCTCAAGTCTGTGAGTTGAATGCACTCATCACAAAGAAGTTTCTGAGAATGCTTCTGTGTAGTTGTTATGTGAAGATATTTCCTTTACCAGCATAGGCCTCAAAGCGCTCGAAATAAACACTTGCAGATTCTACGAAAGGAGTGTTTCAAAACTGTCCTATCAAAATAAACGTTCAAGTCTGTGAGTTGAATGCACTCATCACACAGAAGTTTCTGAGAATGCTTCTGTGTAGTTTTTAGGTGAACATATTTCATTTCCCAGCACAGGCCTCAGAGCGCTCCAAATATGCACTTGCAGATTCTACAAAAAGAGACCTTGAAAACTCTTCCACCAAAAAGAGGCTTCAACTCTATGAGTAGAATGCTCTCATCACAAAGAAGTTTCTGAGAATGCTTCTGTCTAGTTTTTATGTGAAGATATTTCCTTTTCCAGCATTGGCTTCAAAGCGCTCCAAATAAACACTTGCAGATTCTACTAAAGGAGTGTTTCCAAACTGCTCTATCAAAAGGAATGTTCAAGTCTGTGAGTTGAATGCACTAATGACACAGAAGTTTGTGAGAATTCTTCTGTCTAGTTTTTAGATGAAGATATTTCTTTTCCCAGAATAGGCCTTAAAGCGCTCCAAATATCCACTTGCAGATTCTACAAAAAGAGTGTTTCAAAACTGCTCTTTCAAAAGAAAGGCTCAAGTCTGTGAGTTGAATGCACTCATCACAAAGAAGTTTCTGAGAATGCTTCTGTGTAGTTGTTAAGTGAAGATACTTCTTTTTCCAGCATAGGCCTCAAAGCGCTCGAAATAAACACTTGCAGATTCTACAAAAGGAGAGTTTCAAAACTGTCCTCTCAAAAGAAACGATAAAGTCTGTGAGTTGAATGCACTCATCACAGAGAAGTTTCTGAGAATGCTTCTGTGTAGTTTTTAGGTGAAGATATTTCCTTTTCCAGCATAGGCGTCAAAGCGATCCAAATAAACACTTGCAGATTCTACAAAAGGAGTGTTTCCAAACTGCTCTATCAGAGGGAATGTTCAAGTCTGTGAGTTCAATGCAGTAATCACACAGACGTTTGTGAGAATGCTTCTGTGTAGTTTTTAGGTGAAGATATTCCTTTTCCCAGCATAGGCCTCAAAGCCCTCCAAATATCCACTTGCAGACTCTACAAAAAGAGTGTTTCAAAACTGCTCTTTCAAAAGGAAGGCTCAAGTCTGTGAGTTGAATGCACTCATCTCAAAGAAGTTTCTGAGAATGCTTCTGTGTAGTTGTTATGTGAAGATACTTCCTTTTCGAGCATAGGCCTCAAAGCGCTCGAAATAAACACTTGCAGATTCTACGAAAGGAGTGTTTCAAAACTGTCCTATCAAAATAAACGTTCAAGTCTGTGAGTTGAATGCAATCATCACACAGAAGTTTCTGAGAATGCTTCTGTGTAGTTTTTAGGTGAACATATTTCGTTTCCCATCACAGGCCTCAGAGCGCTCCAAATATGCACTTGCAGATTCTACAAAAAGAGAGCTAGAAAACTCTTCCACCAAAAAGATGTTTCAACTGTATGAGTAGAATGCACTCATCACAAAGAAGTTTCTGAGAATGCTTCTGTCTAGTTTTTATGTGAAGATATTTCCTTTTCCAGCATAGGCGTCAAAGCGCTCTAAATAAACACTTGCAGATTCTACTAAAGGAGAGTTTCCAAACTGCTCTATCAAAAGCAATGTTCAAGTCTGTGAGTTGAATGAACTAATCACACAGAAGTTTGTGAGAATTCTTCCGTCTAGTTTTTAGGTGAAGATATTTCTTTTCCCAGAATAGGCCTTAAAGCGCTCCAAATATCCACTTGCAGATTCTACAAAAAGAGTGTTTCAAAACTGCTCTTTCAAAAGAAAGGCTCAAGTCTGTGAGTTGAATGCACTCATCACAAAGAAGTTTCTGAGAATGCTTCTGTGTAGTTGCTATGTGAAGATATTTCCTTTTCCAGCATAGGCCTCAAAGCGCTCGAAATAAACACATGCAGATTCTACAAAAGGAGTGTTTCAAAACTGTCCTATCAAAAGAAACGTTCAAGTCTGTGAGTTGAATGCCCTCATCACAGAGAAGTTTCTGAGAATGCTTCTGTGTAGTTTTTAGGTGAAGATAATTCCTTTTCCAGCATAGGTGTCAAAGCGATCCAAATAAGCACTTGCAGATTCTACAAAAGGAGTGTTTCCAAACTGCTCTATCAGAGGGAATGTTCAAGTCTGTGAGTTGAATGCACTACTAAGACAGAAGTTTGTGAGAATGTTTCTGTGTAGTTTTTAGGCGAAGATATTTCTTTTCCCAGCATAGGCCTCAAAGCCCTCCAAATATCCACTTGCAGACTCTACAAAAAGAGTGTTTCAAAACTGCTCTTTCAAAAGGAAGGCTCAAGTCAGTGAGTTGAATGCACTCATCACAAAGAAGTTTCTGAGAATGCTTCTGTGTAGTTGTTATGTGAAGATACTTCCTTTTCGAGCACAGGCCTCAAAGCGCTCGAAATAAACACTTGCAGATTCTACGAAAGGAGTGTTTCAAAACTGTCCTATCAAAAGAAACGTTCAAGTCTGTGGGTTGAATGCCCTCATCACAGAGAAGTTTCTGAGAATGCTTCTGTGTAGTTTTTAGGTGAAGATAATTCCTTTTCCAGCATTGGTGTCAAAGCGATCCAAATAAGCACTTGCAGATTCTACAAAAGGAGTGTTTCCAAACTGCTCTATCAGAGGGAATGTTCAAGTCTGTGAGTTCAATGCAGTAATCACACAGACGTTTGTGAGAATGCTTCTGTCTAGTGTTTAGGTGAAGATATTTCTTTTCCCAGAATAGGCCTTAAAGCGCTCCAAATTTCCACTTGCAGATTCTACAAAAAGAGTGTTTCAAAACTGCTCTTTCAAAAGAAAGGCTCAAGTCTGTGAGTTGAATGCACTCATCACAAAGAAGTTTCTGAGAATGCTTCTGTGTAGTTCTTATGTGAAGACACTTCCTTTTCCAGCATAGGCCTCAAAGCGCTCGAAATAAACACTTGCAGATTCTACAAAAGGAGTGTTTCCAAACTGCTCTATCAGAGGGAATGTTCAAGTCTGTGAGTCCAATGCAGTAATCACACAGACATTTGTGAGAATGCTTCTGTCAAGTTTTTATGTGAAGATATTACCTTTTCCAGCATAGGCGTCAAAGCGATCCAAATAAGCACTTGCAGATTCTACAAAAGCAGTGTTTCCAAACTGCTCTATCAGAGGGAATGTTCAAGTCTGTGAGTTCAATGCAGTAATCACACAGACGTTTGTGAGAATGCTTCTGTCTAGTGTTTAGGTGAAGATATTTCTTTTCCCAGAATAGGCCTTAAAGCGCTCCAAATTTCCACTTGCAGATTCTACAAAAAGAGTGCTTCAAAACTGCTCTTTCAAAAGAAAGGCTCAAGTCTGTGAGTTGAATGCACTCATCACAAAGAAGTTTCTGAGAATGCTTCTGTGTAGTTGTTATGTGAAGCTACTTCCTTTTCCAGCATAGGCCTCAAAGCGCTCGAAATAAACACTTGCAGATTCTAGGAAAGGAGTGTTTCAAAACAGTCCTATCAAAATAAACGTTCAAGTCTGTGAGTTGAATGCACTCATCACACAGAAGTTTCTGAGAAAGCTTCTGTGTAGTTTTCAGGTGGAGATATTTCCTTTTCCAGCATAGGCGTCAAAGCGATCCAAATAAACACTTGCAGATTCTACAAAAGGAGTGTTTCCAAACTGCTCTATCAAGAGGAATGTTCAAGTCCGTGAGTAGAATGCACTCACCACAAAGAAGTTTCTGAGAATGCTTCTGTCTAGTTTTTATGTGAAGATATTCCCTTTTCCAGCATAGGCGTCAAAGCGCTCCAAATAAACACTTGCAGATTCTACAAAAGGAGTGTTTCCAAACTGCTCTATCAGAGGGAATGTTCAAGTCTGTGAGTTGAATGCACTAGTCAGACAGAAGTTTGTGAGAATGCTTCTGTTTAGTTTTTAGGTGAAGATATTCCTTTTCCCAGCATAGGCCTCAAAGCCCTCCAAATATCCACTTGCAGACTCTACAAACAGAGTGTTTAAAAACTGCTCTTTCAAAAGGAAGGCTCAAGTCTGTGAGTTGAATGCACTCATCACAAAGAAGTTTCTGAGAATGCTTCTGTGTAGTTGTTATGTGAAGATATTTCCTTTACCAGCATAGGCCTCAAAGCGCTCGAAATAAACACTTGCAGATTCTACGAAAGGAGTGTTTCAAAACTGTCCTATCAAAATAAACGTTCAAGTCTGTGAGTTGAATGCACTCATCACACAGAAGTTTCTGAGAATGCTTCTGTGTAGTTTTTAGGTGAACATATTTCATTTCCCAGCACAGGCCTCAGAGCGCTCCAAATATGCACTTGCAGATTCTACAAAAAGAGACCTTGAAAACTCTTCCACCAAAAAGAGGCTTCAACTCTATGAGTAGAATGCTCTCATCACAAAGAAGTTTCTGAGAATGCTTCTGTCTAGTTTTTATGTGAAGATATTTCCTTTTCCAGCATTGGCTTCAAAGCGCTCCAAATAAACACTTGCAGATTCTACTAAAGGTGTGTTTCCAAACTGCTCTATCAAAAGGAATGTTCAAGTCTGTGAGTTGAATGCACTAATGACACAGAAGTTTGTGAGAATTCTTCTGTCTAGTTTTTAGATGAAGATATTTCTTTTCCCAGAATAGGCCTTAAAGCGCTCCAAATATCCACTTGCAGATTCTACAAAAAGAGTGTTTCAAAACTGCTCTTTCAAAAGAAAGGCTCAAGTCTGTGAGTTGAATGCACTCATCACAAAGAAGTTTCTGAGAATGCTTCTGTGTAGTTGTTAAGTGAAGATACTTCCTTTTCCAGCATAGGCCTCAAAGCGCTCGAAATAAACACTTGCAGATTCTACAAAAGGAGAGTTTCAAAACTGTCCTGTCAAAAGAAACGTTAAAGTCTGTGAGTTGAATGCACTCATCACAGAGAAGTTTCTGAGAATGCTTCTGTGTAGTTTTTAGGTGAAGATATTTCCTTTTCCAGCATAGGCGTCAAAGCGATCCAAATAAACACTTGCAGATTCTACAAAAGGAGTGTTTCCAAACTGCTCTATCAGAGGGAATGTTCAAGTCTGTGAGTTCAATGCAGTAATCACACAGACGTTTGTGAGAATGCTTCTGTGTAGTTTTTAGGTGAAGATATTCCTTTTCCCAGCATAGGCCTCAAAGCCCTCCAAATATCCACTTGCAGACTCTACAAAAAGAGTGTTTCAAAACTGCTCATTCAAAAGGAAGGCTCAAGTCTGTGAGTTGAATGCACTCATCACAAAGAAGTTTCTGAGAATGCTTCTGTGTAGTTGTTATGTGAAGATACTTCCTTTTCGAGCACAGGCCTCAAAGCGCTCGAAATAAACACTTGCAGATTCTACGAAAGGAGTGTTTCAAAACTGTCCTATCAAAATAAACGTTCAAGTCTGTGAGTTGAATGCACTCATCACACAGAAGTTTCTGAGAATGCTTCTGTGTAGTTTTTAGGTGAACATATTTCGTTTCCCAGCACAGGCCTCAGAGCGCTCCAAATATGCACTTGCAGATTCTACAAAAAGAGAGCTAGAAAACTCTCCCACCAAAAAGATGTTTCAACTCTATGAGTAGAATGCACTCATCACAAAGAAGTTTCTGAGAATGCTTCTGTCTAGTTTTTATGTGAAGATATTTCCTTTTCCAGCATAGGCGTCAAAGCGCTCCAAATAAACACTTGCAGATTCTACTAAAGGAGAGTTTCCAAACTGCTCTATCAAAAGCAATGTTCAAGTCTGTGAGTTGAATGAACTAATCACACAGAAGTTTGTGAGAATTCTTCCGTCTAGTTTTTAGGTGAAGATATTTCTTTTCCCAGAATAGGCCTTAAAGCGCTCCAAATATCCACTTGCAGATTCTACAAAAAGAGTGTTTCAAAACTGCTCTTTCAAAAGAAAGGCTCAAGTCTGTGAGTTGAATGCACTCATCACAAAGAAGTTTCTGAGAATGCTTCTGTGTAGTTGTTATGTGAAGATATTTCCTTTTCCAGCATAGGCCTCAAAGCGCTCGAAATAAACACATGCAGATTCTACAAAAGGAGTGTTTCAAAACTGTCCTATCAAAAGAAACGTTCAAGTCTGTGAGTTGAATGCCCTCATCACAGAGAAGTTTCTGAGAATGCTTCTGTGTAGTTTTTAGGTGAAGATAATTCCTTTTCCAGCATAGGTGTCAAAGCGATCCAAATAAGCACTTGCAGATTCTACAAAAGGAGTGTTTCCAAACTGCTCTATCAGAGGGAATGTTCAAGTCTGTGAGTTGAATGCACTACTAAGACAGAAGTTTGTGAGAATGTTTCTGTGTAGTTTTTAGGCGAAGATATTTCTTTTCCCAGCATAGGCCTCAAAGCCCTCCAAATATCCACTTGCAGACTCTACAAAAAGAGTGTTTCAAAACTGCTCTTTCAAAAGGAAGGCTCAAGTCTGTGAGTTGAATGCACTCATCACAAAGAAGTTTCTGAGAATGCTTCTGTGTAGTTGTTATGTGAAGATACTTCCTTTTCGAGCACAGGCCTCAAAGCGCTCGAAATAAACACTTGCAGATTCTACGAAAGGAGTGTTTCAAAACTGTCCTATCAAAAGAAACGTTCAAGTCTGTGAGTTGAATGCCCTCATCACAGAGAAGTTTCTGAGAATGCTTCTGTGTAGTTTTTAGGTGAAGATAATTCCTTTTCCAGCAATGGTGTCAAAGCGATCCAAATAAGCACTTGCAGGTTCTACAAAAGGAGTGTTTCCAAACTGCTCTATCAGAGGGAATGTTCAAGTCTGTGAGTTCAATGCAGTAATCACACAGACGTTTGTGAGAATGCTTCTGTCTAGTGTTTAGGTGAAGATATTTCTTTTCCCAGAATAGGCCTTAAAGCGCTCCAAATTTCCACTTGCAGATTCTACAAAAAGAGTGTTTCAAAACTGCTCTTTCAAAAGAAAGGCTCAAGTCTGTGAGTTGAATGCACTCATCACAAAGAAGTTTCTGAGAATGCTTCTGTGTAGTTCTTATGTGAAGACACTTCCTTTTCCAGCATAGGCCTCAAAGCGCTCGAAATAAACACTTGCAGATTCTACAAAAGGAGTGTTTCCAAACTGCTCTATCAGAGGGAATGTTCAAGTCTGTGAGTCCAATGCAGTAATCACACAGACGTTTGTGAGAATGCTTCTGTCAAGTTTTTATGTGAAGATATTACCTTTTCCAGCATAGGCGTCAAAGCGATCCAAATAAGCACTTGCAGATTCTACAAAAGCAGTGTTTCCGAACTGCTCTATCAGAGGGAATGTTCAAGTCTGTGAGTTCAATGCAGTAATCACACAGACGTTTGTGAGAATGCTTCTGTCTAGTGTTTAGGTGAAGATATTTCTTTTCCCAGAATAGGCCTTAAAGCGCTCCAAATTTCCACTTGCAGATTCTACAAAAAGAGTGTTTCAAAACTGCTCTTTCAAAAGAAAGGCTCAAGTCTGTGAGTTGAATGCACTCATCACAAAGAAGTTTCTGAGAATGCTTCTGTGTAGTTGTTATGTGAAGATGTTTCCTTTTCCAGCATAGGCCTCAAAGCGCTCGAAATAAACACATGCAGATTCTACAAAAGGAGTGTTTCAAAACTGTCCTATCAAAAGAAACGTTCAAGTCTGTGAGTTGAATGCCCTCATCACAGAGAAGTTTCTGAGAATGCTTCTGTGTAGTTTTTAGGTGAAGATAATTCCTTTTCCAGCATAGGTGTCAAAGCGATCCAAATAAGCACTTGCAGATTCTACAAAAGGAGTGTTTCCAAACTGCTCTATCAGAGGGAATGTTCAAGTCTGTGAGTTCAATGCAGTAATCACACAGACGTTTGTGAGAATGCTTCTGTCTAGTGTTTAGCTGAAGATATTTCTTTTCCCAGAATAGGCCTTAAAGCGCTCCAAATTTCCACTTGCAGATTCTACAAAAAGAGTGTTTCAAAACTGCTCTTTCAAAAGAAAGGCTCAAGTCTGTGAGTTGAATGCACTCATCACAAAGAAGTTTCTGAGAATGCTTCTGTGTAGTTCTTATGTGAAGATACTTCCTTTTCCAGCATAGGCCTCAAAGCGCTCGAAATAAACACTTGCAGATTCTACGAAAGGAGTGTTTCAAAACTGTCCTATCAAAATAGACGTTCAAGTCTGTGAGTTGAATGCACTCATCACACAGAAGTTTCTGAGAATGCTTCTGTGTAGTTTTTAGGTGAACATATTTCGTTTCCCATCACAGGCCTCAGAGCGCTCCAAATATGCACTTGCAGATTCAACAAAAAGAGAGCTAGAAAACTCTCCCACCAAAAAGATGTTTCAACTCTATGAGTAGAATGCACTCATCACAAAGAAGTTTCTGAGAATGCTTCTGTCTAGTTTTTATGTGAAGATATTTCCTTTTCCAGCATAGGCGTCAAAGCGCTCCAAATAAACACTTGCAGATTCTACTAAAGGAGAGTTTCCAAACTGCTCTATCAAAAGCAATGTTCAAGTCTGTGAGTTGAATGAACTAATCACACAGAAGTTTGTGAGAATTCTTCCGTCTAGTTTTTAGGTGAAGATATTTCTTTTCCCAGAATAGGCCTTAAAGCGCTCCAAATATCCAGTTGCAGATTCTACAAAAAGAGTGTTTCAAAACTGCTCTTTCAAAAGAAAGGCTCAAGTCTGTGAGTTGAATGCACTCATCACAAAGAAGTTTCTGAGAATGCTTCTGTGTAGTTGTTATGTGAAGATATTTCCTTTTCCAGCATAGGCCTCAAAGCGCTCGAAATAAACACATGCAGATTCTACAAAAGGAGTGTTTCAAAACTGTCCTATCAAAAGAAACGTTCAAGTCTGTGAGTTGAATGCCCTCATCACAGAGAAGTATCTGAGAATGCTTCTGTGTAGTTTTTAGGTGAAGATAATTCCTTTTCCAGCATAGGTGTCAAAGCGATCCAAATAAGCACTTGCAGATTCTACAAAAGGAGTGTTTCCAAACTGCTATATCATAGGGAATGTTCAAGTCTGTGAGTTGAATGCACTACTAAGACAGAAGTTTGTGAGAATGTTTCTGTGTAGTTTTTAGGCGAAGATATTTCTTTTCCCAGCATAGGCCTCAAAGCCCTCCAAATATCCACTTGCAGACTCTACAAAAAGAGTGTTTCAAAACTGCTCTTTCAAAAGGAAGGCTCAAGTCTGTGAGTTGAATGCACTCATCACAAAGAAGTTTCTGAGAATGCTTCTGTGTAGTTGTTATGTGAAGATACTTCCTTTTCGAGCACAGGCCTCAAAGCGCTCGAAATAAACACTTGCAGATTCTACGAAAGGAGTGTTTCAAAACTGTCCTATCAAAAGAAACGTTCAAGTCTGTGAGTTGAATGCCCTCATCACAGAGAAGTTTCTGAGAATGCTTCTGTGTAGTTTTTAGGTGAAGATAATTCCTTTTCCAGCATTGGTGTCAAAGCGATCCAAATAAGCACTTGCAGATTCTACAAAAGGAGTGTTTCCAAACTGCTCTATCAGAGGGAATGTTCAAGTCTGTGAGTCCAATGCAGTAATCACACAGACGTTTGTGAGAATGCTTCTGTCAAGTTTTTATGTGAAGATATTACCTTTTCCAGCATAGGCGTCAAAGCGATCCAAATAAGCACTTGCAGATTCTACAAAAGCAGTGTTTCCAAACTGCTCTATCAGAGGGAATGTTCAAGTCTGTGAGTTCAATGCAGTAATCACACAGACGTTTGTGAGAATGCTTCTGTCTAGTGTTTAGGTGAAGATATTTCTTTACCCAGAATAGGCCTTAAAGCGCTCCAAATTTCCACTTGCAGATTCTACAAAAAGAGTGCTTCAAAACTGCTCTTTCAAAAGAAAGGCTCAAGTCTGTGAGTTGAATGCACTCATCACAAAGAAGTTTCTGAGAATGCTTCTGTCTAGTTTTTATGTGAAGATATTTCCTTTTCCAGCTTTGGCTTCAAAGCGCTCCAAATAAACACTTGCAGATTCTACTAAAGGTGTGTTTCCAAACTGCTCTATCAAAAGGAATGTTCAAGTCTGTGAGTTGAATGCACTAATGACACAGAAGTTTGTGAGAATTCTTCTGTCTAGTTTTTAGATGAAGATATTTCTTTTCCCAGAATAGGCCTTAAAGCGCTCCAAATATCCACTTGCAGATTCTACAAAAAGAGTGTTTCAAAACTGCTCTTTCAAAAGAAAGGCTCAAGTCTGTGAGTTGAATGCACTCATCACAAAGAAGTTTCTGAGAATGCTTCTGTGTAGTTGTTAAGTGAAGATACTTCCTTTTCCAGCATAGGCCTCAAAGCGCTCGAAATAAACACTTGCAGATTCTACAAAAGGAGAGTTTCAAAACTGTCCTGTCAAAAGAAACGTTAAAGTCTGTGAGTTGAATGCACTCATCACAGAGAAGTTTCTGAGAATGCTTCTGTGTAGTTTTTAGGTGAAGATATTTCCTTTTCCAGCATAGGCGTCAAAGCGATCCAAATAAACACTTGCAGATTCTACAAAAGGAGTGTTTCCAAACTGCTCTATCAAGAGGAATGTTCAAGTCCGTGAGTAGAATGCACTCACCACAAAGAAGTTTCTGAGAATGCTTCTGTCTAGTTTTTATGTGAAGATATTCCCTTTTCCAGCATAGGCGTCAAAGCGCTCCAAATAAACACTTGCAGATTCTACAAAAGGAGTGTTTCCAAACTGCTCTATCAGAGGGAATGTTCAAGTCTGTGAGTTGAATGCACTAGTCAGACAGAAGTTTGTGAGAATGCTTCTGTTTAGTTTTTAGGTGAAGATATTCCTTTTCCCAGCATAGGCCTCAAAGCCCTCCAAATATCCACTTGCAGACTCTACAAAAAGAGTGTTTCAAAACTGCTCTTTCAAAAGGAAGGCTCAAGTCTGTGAGTTGAATGCACTCATCACAAAGAAGTTTCTGAGAATGCTTCTGTGTAGTTGTTATGTGAAGATATTTCCTTTACCAGCATAGGCCTCAAAGCGCTCGAAATAAACACTTGCAGATTCTACGAAAGGAGTGTTTCAAAACTGTCCTATCAAAATAAACGTTCAAGTCTGTGAGTTGAATGCACTCATCACACAGAAGTTTCTGAGAATGCTTCTGTGTAGTTTTTAGGTGAACATATTTCATTTCCCAGCACAGGCCTCAGAGCGCTCCAAATATGCACTTGCAGATTCTACAAAAAGAGACCTTGAAAACTCTTCCACCAAAAAGAGGCTTCAACTCTATGAGTAGAATGCTCTCATCACAAAGAAGTTTCTGAGAATGCTTCTGTCTAGTTTTTATGTGAAGATATTTCCTTTTCCAGCATTGGCTTCAAAGCGCTCCAAATAAACACTTGCAGATTCTACTAAAGGTGTGTTTCCAAACTGCTCTATCAAAAGGAATGTTCAAGTCTGTGAGTTGAATGCACTAATGACACAGAAGTTTGTGAGAATTCTTCTGTCTAGTTTTTAGATGAAGATATTTCTTTTCCCAGAATAGGCCTTAAAGCGCTCCAAATATCCACTTGCAGATTCTACAAAAAGAGTGTTTCAAAACTGCTCTTTCAAAAGAAAGGCTCAAGTCTGTGAGTTGAATGCACTCATCACAAAGAAGTTTCTGAGAATGCTTCTGTGTAGTTGTTAAGTGAAGATACTTCCTTTTCCAGCATAGGCCTCAAAGCGCTCGAAATAAACACTTGCAGATTCTACAAAAGGAGAGTTTCAAAACTGTCCTGTCAAAAGAAACGTTAAAGTCTGTGAGTTGAATGCACTCATCACAGAGAAGTTTCTGAGAATGCTTCTGTGTAGTTTTTAGGTGAAGATATTTCCTTTTCCAGCATAGGCGTCAAAGCGATCCAAATAAACACTTGCAGATTCTACAAAAGGAGTGTTTCCAAACTGCTCTATCAAGAGGAATGTTCAAGTCCGTGAGTAGAATGCACTCACCACAAAGAAGTTTCTGAGAATGCTTCTGTCTAGTTTTTATGTGAAGATATTCCCTTTTCCAGCATAGGCGTCAAAGCGCTCCAAATAAACACTTGCAGATTCTACAAAAGGAGTGTTTCCAAACTGCTCTATCAGAGGGAATGTTCAAGTCTGTGAGTTGAATGCACTAGTCAGACAGAAGTTTGTGAGAATGCTTCTGTTTAGTTTTTAGGTGAAGATATTCCTTTTCCCAGCATAGGCCTCAAAGCCCTCCAAATATCCACTTGCAGACTCTACAAAAAGAGTGTTTCAAAACTGCTCTTTCAAAAGGAAGGCTCAAGTCTGTGAGTTGAATGCACTCATCACAAAGAAGTTTCTGAGAATGCTTCTGTGTAGTTGTTATGTGAAGATATTTCCTTTACCAGCATAGGCCTCAAAGCGCTCGAAATAAACACTTGCAGATTCTACGAAAGGAGTGTTTCAAAACTGTCCTATCAAAATAAACGTTCAAGTCTGTGAGTTGAATGCACTCATCACACAGAAGTTTCTGAGAATGCTTCTGTGTAGTTTTTAGGTGAACATATTTCATTTCCCAGCACAGGCCTCAGAGCGCTCCAAATATGCACTTGCAGATTCTACAAAAAGAGACCTTGAAAACTCTTCCACCAAAAAGAGGCTTCAACTCTATGAGTAGAATGCTCTCATCACAAAGAAGTTTCTGAGAATGCTTCTGTCTAGTTTTTATGTGAAGATATTTCCTTTTCCAGCATTGGCTTCAAAGCGCTCCAAATAAACACTTGCAGATTCTACTAAAGGAGTGTTTCCAAACTGCTCTATCAAAAGGAATGTTCAAGTCTGTGAGTTGAATGCACTAATGACACAGAAGTTTGTGAGAATTCTTCTGTCTAGTTTTTAGATGAAGATATTTCTTTTCCCAGAATAGGCCTTAAAGCGCTCCAAATATCCACTTGCAGATTCTACAAAAAGAGTGTTTCAAAACTGCTCTTTCAAAAGAAAGGCTCAAGTCTGTGAGTTGAATGCACTCATCACAAAGAAGTTTCTGAGAATGCTTCTGTGTAGTTGTTAAGTGAAGATACTTCTTTTTCCAGCATAGGCCTCAAAGCGCTCGAAATAAACACTTGCAGATTCTACAAAAGGAGAGTTTCAAAACTGTCCTCTCAAAAGAAACGATAAAGTCTGTGAGTTGAATGCACTCATCACAGAGAAGTTTCTGAGAATGCTTCTGTGTAGTTTTTAGGTGAAGATATTTCCTTTTCCAGCATAGGCGTCAAAGCGATCCAAATAAACACTTGCAGATTCTACAAAAGGAGTGTTTCCAAACTGCTCTATCAGAGGGAATGTTCAAGTCTGTGAGTTCAATGCAGTAATCACACAGACGTTTGTGAGAATGCTTCTGTGTAGTTTTTAGGTGAAGATATTCCTTTTCCCAGCATAGGCCTCAAAGCCCTCCAAATATCCACTTGCAGACTCTACAAAAAGAGTGTTTCAAAACTGCTCTTTCAAAAGGAAGGCTCAAGTCTGTGAGTTGAATGCACTCATCTCAAAGAAGTTTCTGAGAATGCTTCTGTGTAGTTGTTATGTGAAGATACTTCCTTTTCGAGCATAGGCCTCAAAGCGCTCGAAATAAACACTTGCAGATTCTACGAAAGGAGTGTTTCAAAACTGTCCTATCAAAATAAACGTTCAAGTCTGTGAGTTGAATGCAATCATCACACAGAAGTTTCTGAGAATGCTTCTGTGTAGTTTTTAGGTGAACATATTTCGTTTCCCATCACAGGCCTCAGAGCGCTCCAAATATGCACTTGCAGATTCTACAAAAAGAGAGCTAGAAAACTCTTCCACCAAAAAGATGTTTCAACTGTATGAGTAGAATGCACTCATCACAAAGAAGTTTCTGAGAATGCTTCTGTCTAGTTTTTATGTGAAGATATTTCCTTTTCCAGCATAGGCGTCAAAGCGCTCTAAATAAACACTTGCAGATTCTACTAAAGGAGAGTTTCCAAACTGCTCTATCAAAAGCAATGTTCAAGTCTGTGAGTTGAATGAACTAATCACACAGAAGTTTGTGAGAATTCTTCCGTCTAGTTTTTAGGTGAAGATATTTCTTTTCCCAGAATAGGCCTTAAAGCGCTCCAAATATCCACTTGCAGATTCTACAAAAAGAGTGTTTCAAAACTGCTCTTTCAAAAGAAAGGCTCAAGTCTGTGAGTTGAATGCACTCATCACAAAGAAGTTTCTGAGAATGCTTCTGTGTAGTTGCTATGTGAAGATATTTCCTTTTCCAGCATAGGCCTCAAAGCGCTCGAAATAAACACATGCAGATTCTACAAAAGGAGTGTTTCAAAACTGTCCTATCAAAAGAAACGTTCAAGTCTGTGAGTTGAATGCCCTCATCACAGAGAAGTTTCTGAGAATGCTTCTGTGTAGTTTTTAGGTGAAGATAATTCCTTTTCCAGCATAGGTGTCAAAGCGATCCAAATAAGCACTTGCAGATTCTACAAAAGGAGTGTTTCCAAACTGCTCTATCAGAGGGAATGTTCAAGTCTGTGAGTTGAATGCACTACTAAGACAGAAGTTTGTGAGAATGTTTCTGTGTAGTTTTTAGGCGAAGATATTTCTTTTCCCAGCATAGGCCTCAAAGCCCTCCAAATATCCACTTGCAGACTCTACAAAAAGAGTGTTTCAAAACTGCTCTTTCAAAAGGAAGGCTCAAGTCAGTGAGTTGAATGCACTCATCACAAAGAAGTTTCTGAGAATGCTTCTGTGTAGTTGTTATGTGAAGATACTTCCTTTTCGAGCACAGGCCTCAAAGCGCTCGAAATAAACACTTGCAGATTCTACGAAAGGAGTGTTTCAAAACTGTCCTATCAAAAGAAACGTTCAAGTCTGTGGGTTGAATGCCCTCATCACAGAGAAGTTTCTGAGAATGCTTCTGTGTAGTTTTTAGGTGAAGATAATTCCTTTTCCAGCATTGGTGTCAAAGCGATCCAAATAAGCACTTGCAGATTCTACAAAAGGAGTGTTTCCAAACTGCTCTATCAGAGGGAATGTTCAAGTCTGTGAGTTCAATGCAGTAATCACACAGACGTTTGTGAGAATGCTTCTGTCTAGTGTTTAGGTGAAGATATTTCTTTTCCCAGAATAGGCCTTAAAGCGCTCCAAATTTCCACTTGCAGATTCTACAAAAAGAGTGTTTCAAAACTGCTCTTTCAAAAGAAAGGCTCAAGTCTGTGAGTTGAATGCACTCATCACAAAGAAGTTTCTGAGAATGCTTCTGTGTAGTTCTTATGTGAAGACACTTCCTTTTCCAGCATAGGCCTCAAAGCGCTCGAAATAAACACTTGCAGATTCTACAAAAGGAGTGTTTCCAAACTGCTCTATCAGAGGGAATGTTCAAGTCTGTGAGTCCAATGCAGTAATCACACAGACATTTGTGAGAATGCTTCTGTCAAGTTTTTATGTGAAGATATTACCTTTTCCAGCATAGGCGTCAAAGCGATCCAAATAAGCACTTGCAGATTCTACAAAAGCAGTGTTTCCAAACTGCTCTATCAGAGGGAATGTTCAAGTCTGTGAGTTCAATGCAGTAATCACACAGACGTTTGTGAGAATGCTTCTGTCTAGTGTTTAGGTGAAGATATTTCTTTTCCCAGAATAGGCCTTAAAGCGCTCCAAATTTCCACTTGCAGATTCTACAAAAAGAGTGCTTCAAAACTGCTCTTTCAAAAGAAAGGCTCAAGTCTGTGAGTTGAATGCACTCATCACAAAGAAGTTTCTGAGAATGCTTCTGTGTAGTTGTTATGTGAAGCTACTTCCTTTTCCAGCATAGGCCTCAAAGCGCTCGAAATAAACACTTGCAGATTCTAGGAAAGGAGTGTTTCAAAACAGTCCTATCAAAATAAACGTTCAAGTCTGTGAGTTGAATGCACTCATCACACAGAAGTTTCTGAGAAAGCTTCTGTGTAGTTTTCAGGTGGAGATATTTCCTTTTCCAGCATAGGCGTCAAAGCGATCCAAATAAACACTTGCAGATTCTACAAAAGGAGTGTTTCCAAACTGCTCTATCAAGAGGAATGTTCAAGTCCGTGAGTAGAATGCACTCACCACAAAGAAGTTTCTGAGAATGCTTCTGTCTAGTTTTTATGTGAAGATATTCCCTTTTCCAGCATAGGCGTCAAAGCGCTCCAAATAAACACTTGCAGATTCTACAAAAGGAGTGTTTCCAAACTGCTCTATCAGAGGGAATGTTCAAGTCTGTGAGTTGAATGCACTAGTCAGACAGAAGTTTGTGAGAATGCTTCTGTTTAGTTTTTAGGTGAAGATATTCCTTTTCCCAGCATAGGCCTCAAAGCCCTCCAAATATCCACTTGCAGACTCTACAAACAGAGTGTTTAAAAACTGCTCTTTCAAAAGGAAGGCTCAAGTCTGTGAGTTGAATGCACTCATCACAAAGAAGTTTCTGAGAATGCTTCTGTGTAGTTGTTATGTGAAGATATTTCCTTTACCAGCATAGGCCTCAAAGCGCTCGAAATAAACACTTGCAGATTCTACGAAAGGAGTGTTTCAAAACTGTCCTATCAAAATAAACGTTCAAGTCTGTGAGTTGAATGCACTCATCACACAGAAGTTTCTGAGAATGCTTCTGTGTAGTTTTTAGGTGAACATATTTCATTTCCCAGCACAGGCCTCAGAGCGCTCCAAATATGCACTTGCAGATTCTACAAAAAGAGACCTTGAAAACTCTTCCACCAAAAAGAGGCTTCAACTCTATGAGTAGAATGCTCTCATCACAAAGAAGTTTCTGAGAATGCTTCTGTCTAGTTTTTATGTGAAGATATTTCCTTTTCCAGCATTGGCTTCAAAGCGCTCCAAATAAACACTTGCAGATTCTACTAAAGGTGTGTTTCCAAACTGCTCTATCAAAAGGAATGTTCAAGTCTGTGAGTTGAATGCACTAATGACACAGAAGTTTGTGAGAATTCTTCTGTCTAGTTTTTAGATGAAGATATTTCTTTTCCCAGAATAGGCCTTAAAGCGCTCCAAATATCCACTTGCAGATTCTACAAAAAGAGTGTTTCAAAACTGCTCTTTCAAAAGAAAGGCTCAAGTCTGTGAGTTGAATGCACTCATCACAAAGAAGTTTCTGAGAATGCTTCTGTGTAGTTGTTAAGTGAAGATACTTCCTTTTCCAGCATAGGCCTCAAAGCGCTCGAAATAAACACTTGCAGATTCTACAAAAGGAGAGTTTCAAAACTGTCCTGTCAAAAGAAACGTTAAAGTCTGTGAGTTGAATGCACTCATCACAGAGAAGTTTCTGAGAATGCTTCTGTGTAGTTTTTAGGTGAAGATATTTCCTTTTCCAGCATAGGCGTCAAAGCGATCCAAATAAACACTTGCAGATTCTACAAAAGGAGTGTTTCCAAACTGCTCTATCAGAGGGAATGTTCAAGTCTGTGAGTTCAATGCAGTAATCACACAGACGTTTGTGAGAATGCTTCTGTGTAGTTTTTAGGTGAAGATATTCCTTTTCCCAGCATAGGCCTCAAAGCCCTCCAAATATCCACTTGCAGACTCTACAAAAAGAGTGTTTCAAAACTGCTCATTCAAAAGGAAGGCTCAAGTCTGTGAGTTGAATGCACTCATCACAAAGAAGTTTCTGAGAATGCTTCTGTGTAGTTGTTATGTGAAGATACTTCCTTTTCGAGCACAGGCCTCAAAGCGCTCGAAATAAACACTTGCAGATTCTACGAAAGGAGTGTTTCAAAACTGTCCTATCAAAAGAAACGTTCAAGTCTGTGAGTTGAATGCACTCATCACACAGAAGTTTCTGAGAATGCTTCTGTGTAGTTTTTAGGTGAACATATTTCGTTTCCCAGCACAGGCCTCAGAGCGCTCCAAATATGCACTTGCAGATTCTACAAAAAGAGAGCTAGAAAACTCTCCCACCAAAAAGATGTTTCAACTCTATGAGTAGAATGCACTCATCACAAAGAAGTTTCTGAGAATGCTTCTGTCTAGTTTTTATGTGAAGATATTTCCTTTTCCAGCATAGGCGTCAAAGCGCTCCAAATAAACACTTGCAGATTCTACTAAAGGAGAGTTTCCAAACTGCTCTATCAAAAGCAATGTTCAAGTCTGTGAATTGAATGAACTAATCACACAGAAGTTTGTGAGAATTCTTCCGTCTAGTTTTTAGGTGAAGATATTTCTTTTCCCAGAATAGGCCTTAAAGCGCTCCAAATATCCACTTGCAGATTCTACAAAAAGAGTGTTTCAAAACTGCTCTTTCAAAAGAAAGGCTCAAGTCTGTGAGTTGAATGCACTCATCACAAAGAAGTTTCTGAGAATGCTTCTGTGTAGTTGTTATGTGAAGATATTTCCTTTTCCAGCATAGGCCTCAAAGCGCTCGAAATAAACACATGCAGATTCTACAAAAGGAGTGTTTCAAAACTGTCCTATCAAAAGAAACGTTCAAGTCTGTGAGTTGAATGCCCTCATCACAGAGAAGTTTCTGAGAATGCTTCTGTGTAGTTTTTAGGTGAAGATAATTCCTTTTCCAGCATAGGTGTCAAAGCGATCCAAATAAGCACTTGCAGATTCTACAAAAGGAGTGTTTCCAAACTGCTCTATCAGAGGGAATGTTCAAGTCTGTGAGTTGAATGCACTACTAAGACAGAAGTTTGTGAGAATGTTTCTGTGTAGTTTTTAGGCGAAGATATTTCTTTTCCCAGCATAGGCCTCAAAGCCCTCCAAATATCCACTTGCAGACTCTACAAAAAGAGTGTTTCAAAACTGCTCTTTCAAAAGGAAGGCTCAAGTCTGTGAGTTGAATGCACTCATCACAAAGAAGTTTCTGAGAATGCTTCTGTGTAGTTGTTATGTGAAGATACTTCCTTTTCGAGCACAGGCCTCAAAGCGCTCGAAATAAACACTTGCAGATTCTACGAAAGGAGTGTTTCAAAACTGTCCTATCAAAAGAAACGTTCAAGTCTGTGAGTTGAATGCCCTCATCACAGAGAAGTTTCTGAGAATGCTTCTGTGTAGTTTTTAGGTGAAGATAATTCCTTTTCCAGCAATGGTGTCAAAGCGATCCAAATAAGCACTTGCAGGTTCTACAAAAGGAGTGTTTCCAAACTGCTCTATCAGAGGGAATGTTCAAGTCTGTGAGTTCAATGCAGTAATCACACAGACGTTTGTGAGAATGCTTCTGTCTAGTGTTTAGGTGAAGATATTTCTTTTCCCAGAATAGGCCTTAAAGCGCTCCAAATTTCCACTTGCAGATTCTACAAAAAGAGTGTTTCAAAACTGCTCTTTCAAAAGAAAGGCTCAAGTCTGTGAGTTGAATGCACTCATCACAAAGAAGTTTCTGAGAATGCTTCTGTGTAGTTCTTATGTGAAGACACTTCCTTTTCCAGCATAGGCCTCAAAGCGCTCGAAATAAACACTTGCAGATTCTACAAAAGGAGTGTTTCCAAACTGCTCTATCAGAGGGAATGTTCAAGTCTGTGAGTCCAATGCAGTAATCACACAGACGTTTGTGAGAATGCTTCTGTCAAGTTTTTATGTGAAGATATTACCTTTTCCAGCATAGGCGTCAAAGCGATCCAAATAAGCACTTGCAGATTCTACAAAAGCAGTGTTTCCGAACTGCTCTATCAGAGGGAATGTTCAAGTCTGTGAGTTCAATGCAGTAATCACACAGACGTTTGTGAGAATGCTTCTGTCTAGTGTTTAGGTGAAGATATTTCTTTTCCCAGAATAGGCCTTAAAGCGCTCCAAATTTCCACTTGCAGATTCTACAAAAAGAGTGTTTCAAAACTGCTCTTTCAAAAGAAAGGCTCAAGTCTGTGAGTTGAATGCACTCATCACAAAGAAGTTTCTGAGAATGCTTCTGTGTAGTTGTTATGTGAAGATGTTTCCTTTTCCAGCATAGGCCTCAAAGCGCTCGAAATAAACACATGCAGATTCTACAAAAGGAGTGTTTCAAAACTGTCCTATCAAAAGAAACGTTCAAGTCTGTGAGTTGAATGCCCTCATCACAGAGAAGTTTCTGAGAATGCTTCTGTGTAGTTTTTAGGTGAAGATAATTCCTTTTCCAGCATAGGTGTCAAAGCGATCCAAATAAGCACTTGCAGATTCTACAAAAGGAGTGTTTCCAAACTGCTCTATCAGAGGGAATGTTCAAGTCTGTGAGTTCAATGCAGTAATCACACAGACGTTTGTGAGAATGCTTCTGTCTAGTGTTTAGCTGAAGATATTTCTTTTCCCAGAATAGGCCTTAAAGCGCTCCAAATTTCCACTTGCAGATTCTACAAAAAGAGTGTTTCAAAACTGCTCTTTCAAAAGAAAGGCTCAAGTCTGTGAGTTGAATGCACTCATCACAAAGAAGTTTCTGAGAATGCTTCTGTGTAGTTCTTATGTGAAGATACTTCCTTTTCCAGCATAGGCCTCAAAGCGCTCGAAATAAACACTTGCAGATTCTACGAAAGGAGTGTTTCAAAACTGTCCTATCAAAATAGACGTTCAAGTCTGTGAGTTGAATGCACTCATCACACAGAAGTTTCTGAGAATGCTTCTGTGTAGTTTTTAGGTGAACATATTTCGTTTCCCATCACAGGCCTCAGAGCGCTCCAAATATGCACTTGCAGATTCAACAAAAAGAGAGCTAGAAAACTCTCCCACCAAAAAGATGTTTCAACTCTATGAGTAGAATGCACTCATCACAAAGAAGTTTCTGAGAATGCTTCTGTCTAGTTTTTATGTGAAGATATTTCCTTTTCCAGCATAGGCGTCAAAGCGCTCCAAATAAACACTTGCAGATTCTACTAAAGGAGAGTTTCCAAACTGCTCTATCAAAAGCAATGTTCAAGTCTGTGAGTTGAATGAACTAATCACACAGAAGTTTGTGAGAATTCTTCCGTCTAGTTTTTAGGTGAAGATATTTCTTTTCCCAGAATAGGCCTTAAAGCGCTCCAAATATCCAGTTGCAGATTCTACAAAAAGAGTGTTTCAAAACTGCTCTTTCAAAAGAAAGGCTCAAGTCTGTGAGTTGAATGCACTCATCACAAAGAAGTTTCTGAGAATGCTTCTGTGTAGTTGTTATGTGAAGATATTTCCTTTTCCAGCATAGGCCTCAAAGCGCTCGAAATAAACACATGCAGATTCTACAAAAGGAGTGTTTCAAAACTGTCCTATCAAAAGAAACGTTCAAGTCTGTGAGTTGAATGCCCTCATCACAGAGAAGTATCTGAGAATGCTTCTGTGTAGTTTTTAGGTGAAGATAATTCCTTTTCCAGCATAGGTGTCAAAGCGATCCAAATAAGCACTTGCAGATTCTACAAAAGGAGTGTTTCCAAACTGCTATATCATAGGGAATGTTCAAGTCTGTGAGTTGAATGCACTACTAAGACAGAAGTTTGTGAGAATGTTTCTGTGTAGTTTTTAGGCGAAGATATTTCTTTTCCCAGCATAGGCCTCAAAGCCCTCCAAATATCCACTTGCAGACTCTACAAAAAGAGTGTTTCAAAACTGCTCTTTCAAAAGGAAGGCTCAAGTCTGTGAGTTGAATGCACTCATCACAAAGAAGTTTCTGAGAATGCTTCTGTGTAGTTGTTATGTGAAGATACTTCCTTTTCGAGCACAGGCCTCAAAGCGCTCGAAATAAACACTTGCAGATTCTACGAAAGGAGTGTTTCAAAACTGTCCTATCAAAAGAAACGTTCAAGTCTGTGAGTTGAATGCCCTCATCACAGAGAAGTTTCTGAGAATGCTTCTGTGTAGTTTTTAGGTGAAGATAATTCCTTTTCCAGCATTGGTGTCAAAGCGATCCAAATAAGCACTTGCAGATTCTACAAAAGGAGTGTTTCCAAACTGCTCTATCAGAGGGAATGTTCAAGTCTGTGAGTCCAATGCAGTAATCACACAGACGTTTGTGAGAATGCTTCTGTCAAGTTTTTATGTGAAGATATTACCTTTTCCAGCATAGGCGTCAAAGCGATCCAAATAAGCACTTGCAGATTCTACAAAAGCAGTGTTTCCAAACTGCTCTATCAGAGGGAATGTTCAAGTCTGTGAGTTCAATGCAGTAATCACACAGACGTTTGTGAGAATGCTTCTGTCTAGTGTTTAGGTGAAGATATTTCTTTACCCAGAATAGGCCTTAAAGCGCTCCAAATTTCCACTTGCAGATTCTACAAAAAGAGTGCTTCAAAACTGCTCTTTCAAAAGAAAGGCTCAAGTCTGTGAGTTGAATGCACTCATCACAAAGAAGTTTCTGAGAATGCTTCTGTGTAGTTGTTATGTGAAGCTACTTCCTTTTCCAGCATAGGCCTCAATGCGCTCGAAATAAACACTTGCAGATTCTAGGAAAGGAGTGTTTCAAAACAGTCCTATCAAAATAAACGTTCAAGTCTGTGAGTTGAATGCACTCATCACACAGAAGTTTCTGAGAAAGCTTCTGTGTAGTTTTCAGGTGGAGATATTTCCTTTTCCAGCATAGGCGTCAAAGCGATCCAAATAAACACTTGCAGATTCTACAAAAGGAGTGTTTCCAAACTGCTCTATCAAGAGGAATGTTCAAGTCCGTGAGTAGAATGCACTCACCACAAAGAAGTTTCTGAGAATGCTTCTGTCTAGTTTTTATGTGAAGATATTCCCTTTTCCAGCATAGGCGTCAAAGCGCTCCAAATAAACACTTGCAGATTCTACAAAAGGAGTGTTTCCAAACTGCTCTATCAGAGGGAATGTTCAAGTCTGTGAGTTGAATGCACTAGTCAGACAGAAGTTTGTGAGAATGCTTCTGTTTAGTTTTTAGGTGAAGATATTCCTTTTCCCAGCATAGGCCTCAAAGCCCTCCAAATATCCACTTGCAGACTCTACAAACAGAGTGTTTAAAAACTGCTCTTTCAAAAGGAAGGCTCAAGTCTGTGAGTTGAATGCACTCATCACAAAGAAGTTTCTGAGAATGCTTCTGTGTAGTTGTTATGTGAAGATATTTCCTTTACCAGCATAGGCCTCAAAGCGCTCGAAATAAACACTTGCAGATTCTACGAAAGGAGTGTTTCAAAACTGTCGTATCAAAATAAACGTTCAAGTCTGTGAGTTGAATGCACTCATCACACAGAAGTTTCTGAGAATGCTTCTGTGTAGTTTTTAGGTGAACATATTTCATTTCCCAGCACAGGCCTCAGAGCGCTCCAAATATGCACTTGCAGATTCTACAAAAAGAGACCTTGAAAACTCTTCCACCAAAAAGAGGCTTCAACTCTATGAGTAGAATGCTCTCATCACAAAGAAGTTTCTGAGAATGCTTCTGTCTAGTTTTTATGTGAAGATATTTCCTTTTCCAGCATTGGCTTCAAAGCGCTCCAAATAAACACTTGCAGATTCTACTAAAGGTGTGTTTCCAAACTGCTCTATCAAAAGGAATGTTCAAGTCTGTGAGTTGAATGCACTAATGACACAGAAGTTTGTGAGAATGCTTCTGTCTAGTTTTTATGTGAAGATATTTCCTTTTCCAGCATAGGCGTCAAAGCGCTCCAAATAAACACTTGCAGATTCTACTAAAGGAGAGTTTCCAAACTGCTCTATCAAAAGCAATGTTCAAGTCTGTGAGTTGAATGAACTAATCACACAGAAGTTTGTGAGAATTCTTCCGTCTAGTTTTTAGGTGAAGATATTTCTTTTCCCAGAATAGGCCCTAAAGCGCTCCAAATATCCACTTGCAGATTCTACAAAAAGAGTGTTTCAAAACTGCTCTTTCAAAAGAAAGGCTCAAGTCTGTGAGTTGAATGCACTCATCACAAAGAAGTTTCTGAGAATGCTTCTGTGTAGTTGTTATGTGAAGATATTTCCTTTTCCAGCATAGGCCTCAAAGCGCTCGAAATAAACACATGCAGATTCTACAATAGGAGTGTTTCAAAACTGTCCTATCAAAAGAAACGTTCAAGTCTGTGAGTTGAATGCACTCATCACAGAGAAGTTTCTGAGAATGCTTCTGTGTAGTTTTTAGGTGAAGATAATTCCTTTTCCAGCATAGGTGTCAAAGCGATCCAAATAAGCACTTGCAGATTCTACAAAAGGAGTGTTTCCAAACTGCTCTATCAGAGGGAATGTTCAAGTCTGTGAGTTCAATGCAGTAATCACACAGACGTTTGTGAGAATGCTTCTGTCTAGTGTTTAGCTGAAGATATTTCTTTTCCCAGAATAGGCCTTAAAGCGCTCCAAATTTCCACTTGCAGATTCTACAAAAAGAGTGTTTCAAAACTGCTCTTTCAAAAGAAAGGCTCAAGTCTGTGAGTTGAATGCACTCATCACAAAGAAGTTTCTGAGAATGCTTCTGTGTAGTTCTTATGTGAAGATACTTCCTTTTCCAGCATAGGCCTCAAAGCGCTCGAAATAAACACTTGCAGATTCTACGAAAGGAGTGTTTCAAAACTGTCCTATCAAAATAAACGTTCAAGTCTGTGAGTTGAATGCACTCATCACACAGAAGTTTCTGAGAATGCTTCTGTGTAGTTTTTAGGTGAACATATTTCGTTTCCCATCACAGGCCTCAGAGCGCTCCAAATATGCACTTGCAGATTCAACAAAAAGAGAGCTAGAAAACTCTCCCACCAAAAAGATGTTTCAACTCTATGAGTAGAATGCACTCATCACAAAGAAGTTTCTGAGAATGCTTCTGTCTAGTTTTTATGTGAAGATATTTCCTTTTCCAGCATAGGCGTCAAAGCGCTCCAAATAAACACTTGCAGATTCTACTAAAGGAGAGTTTCCAAACTGCTCTATCAAAAGCAATGTTCAAGTCTGTGAGTTGAATGAACTAATCACACAGAAGTTTGTGAGAATTCTTCCGTCTAGTTTTTAGGTGAAGATATTTCTTTTCCCAGAATAGGCCTTAAAGCGCTCCAAATATCCACTTGCAGATTCTACAAAAAGAGTGTTTCAAAACTGCTCTTTCAAAAGAAAGGCTCAAGTCTGTGAGTTGAATGCACTCATCACAAAGAAGTTTCTGAGAATGCTTCTGTGTAGTTGTTATGTGAAGATATTTCCTTTTCCAGCATAGGCCTCAAAGCGCTCGAAATAAACACATGCAGATTCTACAAAAGGAGTGTTTCAAAACTGTCCTATCAAAAGAAACGTTCAAGTCTGTGAGTTGAATGCCCTCATCACAGAGAAGTTTCTGAGAATGCTTCTGTGTAGTTTTTAGGTGAAGATAATTCCTTTTCCAGCATAGGTGTCAAAGCGATCCAAATAAGCACTTGCAGATTCTACAAAAGGAGTGTTTCCAAACTGCTCTATCAGAGGGAATGTTCAAGTCTGTGAGTTGAATGCACTACTAAGACAGAAGTTTGTGAGAATGTTTCTGTGTAGTTTTTAGGCGAAGATATTTCTTTTCCCAGCATAGGCCTCAAAGCCCTCCAAATATCCACTTGCAGACTCTACAAAAAGAGTGTTTCAAAACTGCTCTTTCAAAAGGAAGGCTCAAGTCTGTGAATTGAATGCACTCATCACAAAGAAGTTTCTGAGAATGCTTCTGTGTAGTTGTTATGTGAAGATACTTCCTTTTCGAGCACAGGCCTCAAAGCGCTCGAAATAAACACTTGCAGATTCTACGAAAGGAGTGTTTCAAAACTGTCCTATCAAAAGAAACGTTCAAGTCTGTGAGTTGAATGCCCTCATCACAGAGAAGTTTCTGAGAATTCTTCTGTGTAGTTTTTAGGTGAAGATAATTCCTTTTCCAGCATTGGTGTCAAAGCGATCCAAATAAGCACTTGCAGATTCTACAAAAGGAGTGTTTCCAAACTGCTCTATCAGAGGGAATGTTCAAGTCTGTGAGTTCAATGCAGTAATCACACAGACGTTTGTGAGAATGCTTCTGTCTAGTGTTTAGGTGAAGATATTTCTTTTCCCAGAATAGGCCTTAAAGCGCTCCAAATTTCCACTTGCAGATTCTACAAAAAGAGTGTTTCAAAACTGCTCTTTCAAAAGAAAGGCTCAAGTCTGTGAGTTGAATGCACTCATCACAAAGAAGTTTCTGAGAATGCTTCTGTGTAGTTCTTATGTGAAGACACTTCCTTTTCCAGCATAGGCCTCAAAGCGCTCGAAATAAACACTTGCAGATTCTACAAAAGGAGTGTTTCCAAACTGCTCTATCAGAGGGAATGTTCAAGTCTGTGAGTCCAATGCAGTAATCACACAGACGTTTGTGAGAATGCTTCTGTCAAGTTTTTATGTGAAGATATTACCTTTTCCAGCATAGGCGTCAAAGCGATCCAAATAAGCACTTGCAGATTCTACAAAAGCAGTGTTTCCAAACTGCTCTATCAGAGGGAATGTTCAAGTCTGTGAGTTCAATGCAGTAATCACACAGACGTTTGTGAGAATGCTTCTGTCTAGTGTTTAGGTGAAGATATTTCTTTTCCCAGAATAGGCCTTAAAGCGCTCCAAATTTCCACTTGCAGATTCTACAAAAAGAGTGCTTCAAAACTGCTCTTTCAAAAGAAAGGCTCAAGTCTGTGAGTTGAATGCCCTCATCACAAAGAAGTTTCTGAGAATGCTTCTGTGTAGTTGTTATGGGAAGATAATTCCTTTTCCAGCATAGGCCTCAAAGCGCTCGAAATAAACACTTGCAGATTCTAGGAAAGGAGTGTTTCAAAACAGTCCTATCAAAATAAACGTTCAAGTCTGTGAGATGAATGCACTCATCACACAGAAGTTTCTGAGAAAGCTTCTGTGTAGTTTTCAGGTGGAGATATTTCCTTTTCCAGCATAGGCGTCAAAGCGATCCAAATAAACACTTGCAGATTCTACAAAAGGAGTGTTTCCAAACTGCTCTATCAAGAGGAATGTTCAAGTCCGTGAGTAGAATGCACTCACCACAAAGAAGTTTCTGAGAATGCTTCTGTCTAGTTTTTATGTGAAGATATTCCCTTTTCCAGCATAGGCGTCAAAGCGCTCCAAATAAACACTTGCAGATTCTACAAAAGGAGTGTTTCCAAACTGCTCTATCAGAGGGAATGTTCAAGTCTCTGAGTTGAATGCACTAGTCAGACAGAAGTTTGTGAGAATGCTTCTGTTTAGTTTTTAGGTGAAGATATTCCTTTTCCCAGCATAGGCCTCAAAGCCCTCCAAATATCCACTTGCAGACTCTAAAAACAGAGTGTTTAAAAACTGCTCTTTCAAAAGGAAGGCTCAAGTCTGTGAGTTGAATGCACTCATCACAAAGAAGTTTCTGAGAATGCTTCTGTGTAGTTGTTATGTGAAGATATTTCCTTTACCAGCATAGGCCTCAAAGCGCTCGAAATAAACACTTGCAGATTCTACGAAAGGAGTGTTTCAAAACTGTCCTATCAAAATAAACGTTCAAGTCTGTGAGTTGAATGCACTCATCACACAGAAGTTTCTGAGAATGCTTCTGTGTAGTTTTTAGGTGAACATATTTCATTTCCCAGCACAGGCCTCAGAGCGCTCCAAATATGCACTTGCAGATTCTACAAAAAGAGACCTTGAAAACTCTTCCACCAAAAAGAGGCTTCAACTCTATGAGTAGAATGCTCTCATCACAAAGAAGTTTCTGAGAATGCTTCTGTCTAGTTTTTATGTGAAGATATTTCCTTTTCCAGCATTGGCTTCAAAGCGCTCCAAATAAACACTTGCAGATTCTACTAAAGGTGTGTTTCCAAACTGCTCTATCAAAAGGAATGTTCAAGTGTGTGAGTTGAATGCACTAATGACACAGAAGTTTGTGAGAATTCTTCTGTCTAGTTTTTAGATGAAGATATTTCTTTTCCCAGAATAGGCCTTAAAGCGCTCCAAATATCCACTTGCAGATTCTACAAAAAGAGTGTTTCAAAACTGCTCTTTCAAAAGAAAGGCTCAAGTCTGTGAGTTGAATGCACTCATCACAAAGAAGTTTCTGAGAATGCTTCTGTGTAGTTGTTAAGTGAAGATACTTCCTTTTCCAGCATAGGCCTCAAAGCGCTCGAAATAAACACTTGCAGATTCTACAAAAGGAGAGTTTCAAAACTGTCCTGTCAAAAGAAACGTTAAAGTCTGTGAGTTGAATGCACTCATCACAGAGAAGTTTCTGAGAATGCTTCTGTGTAGTTTTTAGGTGAAGATATTTCCTTTTCCAGCATAGGCGTCAAAGCGATCCAAATAAACACTTGCAGATTCTACAAAAGGAGTGTTTCCAAACTGCTCTATCAAGAGGAATGTTCAAGTCCGTGAGTAGAATGCACTCACCACAAAGAAGTTTCTGAGAATGCTTCTGTCTAGTTTTTATGTGAAGATATTCCCTTTTCCAGCATAGGCGTCAAAGCGCTCCAAATAAACACTTGCAGATTCTACAAAAGGAGTGTTTCCAAACTGCTCTATCAGAGGGAATGTTCAAGTCTGTGAGTTGAATGCACTAGTCAGACAGAAGTTTGTGAGAATGCTTCTGTTTAGTTTTTAGGTGGAGATATTCCTTTTCCCAGCATAGGCCTCAAAGCCCTCCAAATATCCACTTGCAGACTCTACAAACAGAGTGTTTCAAAACTGCTCTTTCAAAAGGAAGGCTCAAGTCTGTGAGTTGAATGCACTCATCACAAAGAAGTTTCTGAGAATGCTTCTGTGTAGTTGTTATGTGAAGATACTTCCTTTTCGAGCACAGGCCTCAAAGCGCTCGAAATAAACACTTGCAGATTCTACGAAAGGAGTGTTTCAAAACTGTCCTATCAAAAGAAACGTTCAAGTCTGTGAGTTGAATGCCCTCATCACAGAGAAGTTTCTGAGAATGCTTCTGTGTAGTTTTTAGGTGAAGATAATTCCTTTTCCAGCATTGGTGTCCAAGCGATCCAAATAAGCACTTGCAGATTCTACAAAAGGAGTGTTTCCAAACTGCTCTATCAGAGGGAATGTTCAAGTCTGTGAGTTCAATGCAGTAATCACACAGACGTTTGTGAGAATGCTTCTGTCTAGTGTTTAGGTGAAGATATTTCTTTTCCCAGAATAGGCCTTAAAGCGCTCCAAATTTCCACTTGCAGATTCTACAAAAAGAGTGTTTCAAAACTGCTCTTTCAAAAGAAAGGCTCAAGTCTGTGAGTTGAATGCACTCATCACAAAGAAGTTTCTGAGAATGCTTCTGTGTAGTTCTTATGTGAAGACACTTCCTTTTCCAGCATAGGCCTCAAAGCGCTCGAAATAAACACTTGCAGATTCTACAAAAGGAGTGTTTCCAAACTGCTCTATCAGAGGGAATGTTCAAGTCTGTGAGTCCAATGCAGTAATCACACAGACGTTTGTGAGAATGCTTCTGTCAAGTTTTTATATGAAGATATTACCTTTTCCAGCATAGGCGTCAAAGCGATCCAAATAAGCACTTGCAGATTCTACAAAAGCAGTGTTTCCAAACTGCTCTATCAGAGGGAATGTTCAAATCTGTGAGTTCAATGCAGTAATCACACAGGCGTTTGTGAGAATGCTTCTGTCTAGTGTTTAGGTGAAGATATTTCTTTTCCCAGAATAGGCCTTAAAGCGCTCCAAATTTCCACTTGCAGATTCTACAAAAAGAGTGCTTCAAAACTGCTCTTTCAAAAGAAAGGCTCAAGTCTGTGAGTTGAATGCACTCATCACAAAGAAGTTTCTGAGAATGCTTCTGTGTAGTTGTTATGTGAAGCTACTTCCTTTTCCAGCATAGGCCTCAAAGCGCTCGAAATAAACACTTGCAGATTCTAGGAAAGGAGTGTTTCAAAACAGTCCTATCAAAATAAACGTTCAAGTCTGTGAGTTGAATGCACTCATCACACAGAAGTTTCTGAGAAAGCTTCTGTGTAGTTTTCAGGTGGAGATATTTCCTTTTCCAGCATAGGCGTCAAAGCGATCCAAATAAACACTTGCAGATTCTACAAAAGGAGTGTTTCCAAACTGCTCTATCAAGAGGAATGTTCAAGTCCGTGAGTAGAATGCACTCACCACAAAGAAGTTTCTGAGAATGCTTCTGTCTAGTTTTTATGTGAAGATATTCCCTTTTCCAGCATAGGCGTCAAAGCGCTCCAAATAAACACTTGCAGATTCTACAAAAGGAGTGTTTCCAAACTGCTCTATCAGAGGGAATGTTCAAGTCTGTGAGTTGAATGCACTAGTCAGACAGAAGTTTGTGAGAATGCTTCTGTTTAGTTTTTAGGTGAAGATATTCCTTTTCCCAGCATAGGCCTCAAAGCCCTCCAAATATCCACTTGCAGACTCTACAAACAGAGTGTTTAAAAACTGCTCTTTCAAAAGGAAGGCTCAAGTCTGTGAGTTGAATGCACTCATCACAAAGAAGTTTCTGAGAATGCTTCTGTGTAGTTGTTATGTGAAGATATTTCCTTTACCAGCATAGGCCTCAAAGCGCTCGAAATAAACACTTGCAGATTCTACGAAAGGAGTGTTTCAAAACTGTCCTATCAAAATAAACGTTCAAGTCTGTGAGTTGAATGCACTCATCACACAGAAGTTTCTGAGAATGCTTCTGTGTAGTTTTTAGGTGAACATATTTCATTTCCCAGCACAGGCCTCAGAGCGCTCCAAATATGCACTTGCAGATTCTACAAAAAGAGACCTTGAAAACTCTTCCACCAAAAAGAGGCTTCAACTCTATGAGTAGAATGCTCTCATCACAAAGAAGTTTCTGAGAATGCTTCTGTCTAGTTTTTATGTGAAGATATTTCCTTTTCCAGCATTGGCTTCAAAGCGCTCCAAATAAACACTTGCAGATTCTACTAAAGGTGTGTTTCCAAACTGCTCTATCAAAAGGAATGTTCAAGTCTGTGAGTTGAATGCACTAATGACACAGAAGTTTGTGAGAATTCTTCTGTCTAGTTTTTAGATGAAGATATTTCTTTTCCCAGAATAGGCCTTAAAGCGCTCCAAATATCCACTTGCAGATTCTACAAAAAGAGTGTTTCAAAACTGCTCTTTCAAAAGAAAGGCTCAAGTCTGTGAGTTGAATGCACTCATCACAAAGAAGTTTCTGAGAATGCTTCTGTGTAGTTGTTAAGTGAAGATACTTCCTTTTCCAGCATAGGCCTCAAAGCGCTCGAAATAAACACTTGCAGATTCTACAAAAGGAGAGTTTCAAAACTGTCCTGTCAAAAGAAACGTTAAAGTCTGTGA
Organism: Pongo pygmaeus; assembly: GCF_028885625.2. Classification (NCBI taxonomy): domain Eukaryota; kingdom Metazoa; phylum Chordata; class Mammalia; order Primates; family Hominidae; genus Pongo; species Pongo pygmaeus. The sequence goes on along the minus strand of NC_072381.2, from coordinate 41,993,307 downwards.
GTTGAATGCACTCATCACAGAGAAGTTTCTGAGAATGCTTCTGTGTAGTTTTTAGGTGAAGATATTTCCTTTTCCAGCATAGGCGTCAAAGCGATCCAAATAAACACTTGCAGATTCTACAAAAGGAGTGTTTCCAAACTGCTCTATCAGAGGGAATGTTCAAGTCTGTGAGTTGAATGCACTAGTCAGACAGAAGTTTGTGAGAATGCTTCTGTTTAGTTTTTAGGTGAAGATATTCCTTTTCCCAGCATAGGCCTCAAAGCCCTCCAAATATCCACCTGCAGACTCTACAAAAAGAGTGTTTCAAAACTGCTCTTTCAAAAGGAAGGCTCAAGTCTGTGAGTTGAATGCACTCATCACAAAGAAGTTTCTGAGAATGCTTCTGTGTAGTTGTTATGTGAATATATTTCCTTTACCAGCATAGGCCTCAAAGCGCTCGAAATAAACACTTGCAGATTCTACGAAAGGAGTGTTTCAAAACTGTCCTATCAAAATAAACGTTCAAGTCTGTGAGTTGAATGCACTCATCACACAGAACTTTCTGAGAATGCTTCTGTGTAGTTTTTAGGTGAACATATTTCATTTCCCAGCACAGGCCTCAGAGCGCTCCAAATATGCACTTGCAGATTCTACAAAAAGAGACCTTGAAAACTCTTCCACCAAAAAGAGGCTTCAACTCTATGAGTAGAATGCTCTCATCACAAAGAAGTTTCTGAGAATGCTTCTGTCTAGTTTTTATGTGAAGATATTTCCTTTTCCAGCATTGGCTTCAAAGCGCTCCCAATAAACACTTGCAGATTCTACTAAAGGAGTGTTTCCAAACTGCTCTATCAAAAGGAATGTTCAAGTCTGTGAGTTGAATGCACTAATGACACAGAAGTTTGTGAGAATTCTTCTGTCTAGTTTTTAGATGAAGATATTTCTTTTCCCAGAATAGGCCTTAAAGCGCCCCAAATATCCACTTGCAGATTCTACAAAAAGAGTGTTTCAAAACTGCTCTTTCAAAAGAAAGGCTCAAGTCTGTCAGTTGAATGCACTCATCACAAAGAAGTTTCTGAGAATGCTTCTGTGTAGTTGTTAAGTGAAGATACTTCCTTTTCCAGCATAGGCCTCAAAGCGCTCGAAATAAACACTTGCAGATTCTACAAAAGGAGAGTTTCAAAACTGTCCTCTCAAAAGAAACGATAAAGTCTGTGAGTTGAATGCACTCATCACAGAGAAGTTTCTGAGAATGCTTCTGTGTAGTTTTTAGGTGAAGATATTTCCTTTTCCAGCATAGGCGTCAAAGCGATCCAAATAAACACTTGCAGATTCTACAAAAGGAGTGTTTCCAAACTGCTCTATCAGAGGGAATGTTCAAGTCTGTGAGTTCAATGCAGTAATCACACAGACGTTTGTGAGAATGCTTCTGTGTAGTTTTTAGGTGAAGATATTCCTTTTCCCAGCATAGGCCTCAAAGCCCTAAAATATCCACTTGCAGACTCTACAAAAAGAGTGTTTCAAAACTGCTCTTTCAAAAGGAAGGCTCAAGTCTGTGAGTTGAATGCACTCATCACAAAGAAGTTTCTGAGAATGCTTCTGTGTAGTTGTTATGTGAAGATACTTCCTTTTCGAGCATAGGCCTCAAAGCGCTCGAAATAAACACTTGCAGATTCTACGAAAGGAGTGTTTCAAAACTGTCCTATCAAAATAAACGTTCAAGTCTGTGAGTTGAATGCACTCATCACACAGAAGTTTCTGAGAATGCTTCTGTGTAGTTTTTAGGTGAACATATTTCGTTTCCCATCACAGGCCTCAGAGCGCTCCAAATATGCACTTGCAGATTCTACAAAAAGAGAGCTAGAAAACTCTTCCACCAAAAAGATGTTTCAACTCTATGAGTAGAATGCACTCATCACAAAGAAGTTTCTGAGAATGCTTCTGTCTAGTTTTTATGTGAAGATATTTCCTTTTCCAGCATAGGCGTCAAAGCGCTCCAAATAAACACTTGCAGATTCTACTAAAGGAGAGTTTCCAAACTGCTCTATCAAAAGCAATGTTCAAGTCTGTGAGTTGAATGAACTAATCACACAGAAGTTTGTGAGAATTCTTCCGTCTAGTTTTTAGGTGAAGATATTTCTTTTCCCAGAATAGGCCTTAAAGCGCTCCAAATATCCATTTGTAGATTCTACAAAAAGAGTGTTTCAAAACTGCTCTTTCAAAAGAAAGGCTCAAGTCTGTGAGTTGAATGCACTCATCACAAAGAAGTTTCTGAGAATGCTTCTGTGTAGTTGTTATGTGAAGATATTTCCTTTTCCAGCATAGGCCTCAAAGCGCTCGAAATAAACACATGCAGATTCTACAAAAGGAGTGTTTCAAAACTGTCCTATCAAAAGAAACGTTCAAGTCTGTGAGTTGAATGCCCTCATCACAGAGAAGTTTCTGAGAATGCTTCTGTGTAGTTTTTAGGTGAAGATAATTCCTTTTCCAGCATTGGTGTCAAAGCGATCAAAATAAGCACTTGCAGATTCTACAAAAGGAGTGTTTCCAAACTGCTCTATCAGAGGGAATGTTCAAGTCTGTGAGTTCAATGCAGTAATCACACAGACGTTTGTGAGAATGCTTCTGTCTAGTGTTTAGGTGAAGATATTTCTTTTCCCAGAATAGGCCTTAAAGCGCTCCAAATTTCCACTTGCAGATTCTACAAAAAGAGTGTTTCAAAACTGCTCTTTCAAAAGAAAGGCTCAAGTCTGTGAGTTGAATGCACTCATCACAAAGAAGTTTCTGAGAATGCTTCTGTGTAGTTCTTATGTGAAGACACTTCCTTTTCCAGCATAGGCCCCAAAGCGCTCGAAGTAAACACTTGCAGATTCTACATAAGGAGTGTTTCCAAACTGCTCTATCAGAGGGAATGTTCAAGTCTGTGAGTCCAATGCAGTAATCACACAGACGTTTGTGAGAATGCTTCTGTCAAGTTTTTATGTGAAGATATTACCTTTTCCAGCATAGGCGTCAAAGCGATCCAAATAAGCACTTGCAGATTCTACAAAAGCAGTGTTTCCAAACTGCTCTATCAGAGGGAATGTTCAAGTCTGTGAGTTCAATGCAGTAATCAAACAGACGTTTGTGACAATGCTTCTGTCTAGTGTTTAGGTGAAGATATTTCTTTTCCCAGAATAGGCTTTAAAGCACTCCAAATTTCCACTTGCAGATTCTACAAAAAGAGTGCTTCAAAACTGCTCTTTCAAAAGAAAGGCTCAAGTCTGTGAGTTGAATGCACTCCTCACAAAGAAGTTTCTGAGAATGCTTCTGTGTAGTTGTTATGTGAAGCTACTTCCTTTTCCAGCATAGGCCTCAAAGCGCTCGAAATAAACACTTGCAGATTCTAGGAAAGGAGTGTTTCAAAACAGTCCTATCAAAATAAACGTTCAAGTCTGTGAGTTGAATGCACTCATCACACAGAAGTTTCTGAGAAAGCTTCTGTGTAGTTTTCAGGTGAAGATATTTCCCTTTCCAGCATAGGCGTCAAAGCGATCCAAATAAACACTTGCAGATTCTACAAAAGGAGTGTTTCCAAACTGCTCTATCAAGAGGAATGTTCAAGTCCGTGAGTAGAATGCACTCACCACAAAGAAGTTTCTGAGAATGCTTCTGTCTAGTTTTTATGTGAAGATATTCCCTTTTCCAGCATAGGCGTCCAAGCGCTCCAAATAAACACTTGCAGATTCTACAAAAGGAGTTTTTCCAAACTGCTCTATCAGAGGGAATGTTCAAGTCTGTGAGTTGAATGCACTAGTCAGACAGAAGTTTGTGAGAATGCTTCTGTTTAGTTTTTAGGTGAAGATATTCCTTTTCCCAGCATAGGCCTCAAAGCCCAACAATTATCCACTTGCAGACTCTACAAAAAGAGTGTTTCAAAACTGCTCTTTCAAAAGGAAGGCTCAAGTCTGTGAGTTGAATGCACTCATCACAAAGAAGTTTCTGAGAATGCTTCTGTGTAGTTGTTATGTGAAGATATTTCCTTTACCAGCATAGGCCTCAAAGCGCTCGAAATAAACACTTGCAGATTCTACGAAAGGAGTGTTTCAAAACTGTCCTATCAAAATAAACGTTCAAGTCTGTGAGTTGAATGCACTCATCACACGGATGTTTCTGAGAATGCTTCTGTGTAGTTTTTAGGTGAACATATTTCATTTCCCAGCACAGGCCTCAGAGCGCTCCAAATATGCACTTGCAGATTCTACAAAAAGAGACCTTGAAAACTCTTCCACCAAAAAGAGGCTTCAACTCTATGAGTAAAATGCTCTCATCACAAAGAAGTTTCTGAGAATGCTTCTGTCTAGTTTTTATGTGAAGATATTTCCTTTTCCAGCATTGGCTTCAAAGCGCTCCAAATAAACACTTGCAGATTCTACTAAAGGAGTGTTTCCAAACGGCTCTATCAAAAGGAATGTTCAAGTCTGTGAGTTGAATGCACTCATCACACAGAAGTTTGTGAGAATTCTTCTGTCTAGTTTTTAGATGAAGATATTTCTTTTCCCAGAATAGGCCTTAAAGCGCTCCAAATATCCACTTGCAGATTCTACAAAAAGAGTGTTTCAAAACTGCTCTTTCAAAAGAAAGGCTCAAGTCTGTGAGTTGAATGCACTCATCACAAAGAAGTTTCTGAGAATGCTTTTGTGTAGTTGTTAAGTGAAGATACTTCCTTTTCCAGCATAGGCCTCAAAGCGCTCGAAATAAACACTTGCAGATTCTACAAAAGGAGAGTTTCAAAACTGTCCTGTCAAAAGAAACGTTAAAGTCTGTGAGTTGAATGCACTCATCACACAGAAGTTTCTGAGAATGCTTCTGTGTAGTTGTTAGGTGAAGATATTTCCTTTTCCAGCATAGGCGTCAAAGCTATCCAAATAAACACTTGCAGATTCTACAAAAGGAGTGTTTCCAAACTGCTCTATCAGAGGGAATGTTCAAGTCTCTGAGTTCAATGCAGTAATCACACAGACGTTTGTGAGAATGCTTCTGTTTAGTTTTTAGGTGAAGATATTCCTTTTCCCAGCATAGGCCTCAAAGCCCTCCAAATATCCACTTGCAGACTCTACAAAAAGAGTGTTTCAAAACTGCTCTTTCAAAAGGAAGGCTCAAGTCTGTGAGTTGAATGCACTCATCACAAAGAAGTTTCTGAGAATGCTTCTGTGTAGTTGTTATGTGAAGATACTTCCTTTTCGAGCATAGGCCTCAAAGCGCTCGAAATAAACACTTGCAGATTCTACGAAAGGAGTGTTTCAAAACTGTCCTATCAAAATAAACGTTCAAGTCTGTGAGTTGAATGCACTCATCACACAGAAGTTTCTGAGAATGCTTCTGTGTAGTTTTTAGGTGAACATATTTCGTTTCCCAGCACAGGCCTCAGAGCGCTCCAAATATGCACTTGCAGATTCTACAAAAAGAGAGCTAGAAAACTTTTCCACCAAAAAGATGTTTCAACTCTATGAGTAGAATGCACTCATCACAAAGAAGTTTCTGAGAATGCTTCTGTCTAGTTTTTATGTGAAGATATTTCCTTTTCCAGCATAGGCGTCAAAGCGCTCCAAATAAACACTTGCAGATTCTACTAAAGGAGAGTTTCCAAACTGCTCTATCAAAAGCAATGTTCAAGTCTGTGAGTTGAATGAACTAATCACACAGAAGTTTGTGAGAATTCTTCCGTCTAGTTTTTAGGTGAAGATATTTCTTTTCCCAGAATAGGCCTTAAAGCGCTCGAAATAAACACATGCAGATTCTACAAAAGGAGTGTTTCAAAACTGTCCTATCAAAAGAAACGTTCAAGTCTGTGAGTGGAATGCCCTCATCACAGAGAAGTTTCTGAGAATGCTTCTGTGTAGTTTTTAGGTGAAGATAATTCCTTTTCCAGCATAGGTGTCAAAGCGATCCAAATAAGCACTTGCAGATTCTACAAAAGGAGTGTTTCCAAACTGCTCTATCAGAGGGAATGTTCAAGTCTGTGAGTTGAATGCACTACTAAGACAGAAGTTTGTGAGAATGTTTCTGTGTAGTTTTTAGGCCAAGATATTTCTTTTCCCAGCATAGGCCTCAAAGCCCTCCAAATATCCACTTGCAGACTCTACAAAAAGAGTGTTTCAAAACTGCTCTTTCAAAAGGAAGGCTCAAGTCTGTGAGTTGAATGCACTCATCACAAAGAAGTTTCTGAGAATGCTTCTGTGTAGTTGTTATGTGAAGATACTTCCTTTTCGAGCACAGGCCTCAAAGCGCTCGAAATAAACACTTGCAGATTCTACGAAAGGAGTGTTTCAAAACTGTCCTATCAAAAGAAACGTTCAAGTCTGTGAGTTGAATGCCCTCATCACAGAGAAGTTTCTGAGAATGCTTCTCTATAGTTTTTAGGTGAAGATAATTCCTTTTCCAGCATTGGTGTCAAAGCGATCCAAATAAGCACTTGCAGATTCTACAAAAGGAGTGTTTCCAAACTGCTCTATCAGAGGGAATGTTCAAGTCTGTGAGTTCAATGCAGTAATCACACAGACGTTTGTGAGAATGCTTCTGTCTAGTGTTTAGGTGAAGATATTTCTTTTCCCAGAATAGGCCTTAAAGCGCTCCAAATTTCCACTTGCAGATTCTACAAAAAGAGTGTTTCAAAACTGCTCTTTCAAAAGAAAGGCTCAAGTCTGTGAGTTGAATGCACTCATCACAAAGAAGTTTCTGAGAATGCTTCTGTGTAGTTCTTATGTGAAGACACTTCCTTTTCCAGCATAGGCCTCAAAGCGCTCGAAATAAACACTTGCAGATTCTACAAAAGGAGTGTTTCCAAACTGCTCTATCAGAGGGAATGTTCAAGTCTGTGAGTCCAATGCAGTAATCACACAGACGTTTGTGAGAATGCTTCTGTCAAGTTTTTATGTGAAGATATTACCTTTTCCAGCATAGGCGTCAAAGCGATCCAAATAAGCACTTGCAGATTCTACAAAAGCAGTGTTTCCAAACTGCTCTATCAGAGGGAATGTTCAAGTCTGTGAGTTCAATGCAGTAATCACACAGACGTTTGTGAGAATGCTTCTGTCTAGTGTTTAGGTGAAGATATTTCTTTTCCCAGAATAGGCCTTAAAGCGCTCCAAATTTCCACTTGCAGATTCTACAAAAAGAGTGCTTCAAAACTGCTCTTTCAAAAGAAAGTCTCAAGTCTGTGAGTTGAATGCACTCATCACAAAGAAGTTTCTGAGAATGCTTCTGTGTAGTTGTTATGTGAAGCTACTTCCTTTTCCAGCATAGGCCTCAAAGCGCTCGAAATAAACACTTGCAGATTCTAGGAAAGGAGTGTTTCAAAACAGTCCTATCAAAATAAACGTTCAAGTCTGTGAGTTGAATGCACTCATCACACAGAAGTTTCTGAGAAAGCTTCTGTGTAGTTTTCAGGTGGAGATATTTCCTTTTCCAGCATAGGCGTCAAAGCGATCCAAATAAACACTTGCAGATTCTACAAAAGGAGTGTTTCCAAACTGCTCTATCAAGAGGAATGTTCAAGTCCGTGAGTAGAATGCACTCACCACAAAGAAGTTTCTGAGAATGCTTCTGTCTAGTTTTTATGTGAAGATATTCCCTTTTCCAGCATAGGCGTCCAAGCGCTCCAAATAAACACTTGCAGATTCTACAAAAGGAGTTTTTCCAAACTGCTCTATCAGAGGGAATGTTCAAGTCTGTGAGTTGAATGCACTAGTCAGACAGAAGTTTGTGAGAATGCTTCTGTTTAGTTTTTAGGTGAAGATATTCCTTTTCCCAGCATAGGCCTCAAAGCCCAACAATTATCCACTTGCAGACTCTACAAAAAGAGTGTTTCAAAACTGCTCTTTCAAAAGGAAGGCTCAAGTCTGTGAGTTGAATGCACTCATCACAAAGAAGTTTCTGAGAATGCTTCTGTGTAGTTGTTATGTGAAGATATTTCCTTTACCAGCATAGGCCTCAAAGCGCTCGAAATAAACACTTGCAGATTCTACGAAAGGAGTGTTTCAAAACTGTCCTATCAAAATAAACGTTCAAGTCTGTGAGTTGAATGCACTCATCACACGGATGTTTCTGAGAATGCTTCTGTGTAGTTTTTAGGTGAACATATTTCATTTCCCAGCACAGGCCTCAGAGCGCTCCAAATATGCACTTGCAGATTCTACAAAAAGAGACCTTGAAAACTCTTCCACCAAAAAGAGGCTTCAACTCTATGAGTAAAATGCTCTCATCACAAAGAAGTTTCTGAGAATGCTTCTGTCTAGTTTTTATGTGAAGATATTTCCTTTTCCAGCATTGGCTTCAAAGCGCTCCAAATAAACACTTGCAGATTCTACTAAAGGAGTGTTTCCAAACGGCTCTATCAAAAGGAATGTTCAAGTCTGTGAGTTGAATGCACTCATCACACAGAAGTTTGTGAGAATTCTTCTGTCTAGTTTTTAGATGAAGATATTTCTTTTCCCAGAATAGGCCTTAAAGCGCTCCAAATATCCACTTGCAGATTCTACAAAAAGAGTGTTTCAAAACTGCTCTTTCAAAAGAAAGGCTCAAGTCTGTGAGTTGAATGCACTCATCACAAAGAAGTTTCTGAGAATGCTTTTGTGTAGTTGTTAAGTGAAGATACTTCCTTTTCCAGCATAGGCCTCAAAGCGCTCGAAATAAACACTTGCAGATTCTACAAAAGGAGAGTTTCAAAACTGTCCTGTCAAAAGAAACGTTAAAGTCTGTGAGTTGAATGCACTCATCACACAGAAGTTTCTGAGAATGCTTCTGTGTAGTTGTTAGGTGAAGATATTTCCTTTTCCAGCATAGGCGTCAAAGCTATCCAAATAAACACTTGCAGATTCTACAAAAGGAGTGTTTCCAAACTGCTCTATCAGAGGGAATGTTCAAGTCTCTGAGTTCAATGCAGTAATCACACAGACGTTTGTGAGAATGCTTCTGTTTAGTTTTTAGGTGAAGATATTCCTTTTCCCAGCATAGGCCTCAAAGCCCTCCAAATATCCACTTGCAGACTCTACAAAAAGAGTGTTTCAAAACTGCTCTTTCAAAAGGAAGGCTCAAGTCTGTGAGTTGAATGCACTCATCACAAAGAAGTTTCTGAGAATGCTTCTGTGTAGTTGTTATGTGAAGATACTTCCTTTTCGAGCATAGGCCTCAAAGCGCTCGAAATAAACACTTGCAGATTCTACGAAAGGAGTGTTTCAAAACTGTCCTATCAAAATAAACGTTCAAGTCTGTGAGTTGAATGCACTCATCACACAGAAGTTTCTGAGAATGCTTCTGTGTAGTTTTTAGGTGAACATATTTCGTTTCCCAGCACAGGCCTCAGAGCGCTCCAAATATGCACTTGCAGATTCTACAAAAAGAGAGCTAGAAAACTTTTCCACCAAAAAGATGTTTCAACTCTATGAGTAGAATGCACTCATCACAAAGAAGTTTCTGAGAATGCTTCTGTCTAGTTTTTATGTGAAGATATTTCCTTTTCCAGCATAGGCGTCAAAGCGCTCCAAATAAACACTTGCAGATTCTACTAAAGGAGAGTTTCCAAACTGCTCTATCAAAAGCAATGTTCAAGTCTGTGAGTTGAATGAACTAATCACACAGAAGTTTGTGAGAATTCTTCCGTCTAGTTTTTAGGTGAAGATATTTCTTTTCCCAGAATAGGCCTTAAAGCGCTCGAAATAAACACATGCAGATTCTACAAAAGGAGTGTTTCAAAACTGTCCTATCAAAAGAAACGTTCAAGTCTGTGAGTGGAATGCCCTCATCACAGAGAAGTTTCTGAGAATGCTTCTGTGTAGTTTTTAGGTGAAGATAATTCCTTTTCCAGCATAGGTGTCAAAGCGATCCAAATAAGCACTTGCAGATTCTACAAAAGGAGTGTTTCCAAACTGCTCTATCAGAGGGAATGTTCAAGTCTGTGAGTTGAATGCACTACTAAGACAGAAGTTTGTGAGAATGTTTCTGTGTAGTTTTTAGGCCAAGATATTTCTTTTCCCAGCATAGGCCTCAAAGCCCTCCAAATATCCACTTGCAGACTCTACAAAAAGAGTGTTTCAAAACTGCTCTTTCAAAAGGAAGGCTCAAGTCTGTGAGTTGAATGCACTCATCACAAAGAAGTTTCTGAGAATGCTTCTGTGTAGTTGTTATGTGAAGATACTTCCTTTTCGAGCACAGGCCTCAAAGCGCTCGAAATAAACACTTGCAGATTCTACGAAAGGAGTGTTTCAAAACTGTCCTATCAAAAGAAACGTTCAAGTCTGTGAGTTGAATGCCCTCATCACAGAGAAGTTTCTGAGAATGCTTCTCTATAGTTTTTAGGTGAAGATAATTCCTTTTCCAGCATTGGTGTCAAAGCGATCCAAATAAGCACTTGCAGATTCTACAAAAGGAGTGTTTCCAAACTGCTCTATCAGAGGGAATGTTCAAGTCTGTGAGTTCAATGCAGTAATCACACAGACGTTTGTGAGAATGCTTCTGTCTAGTGTTTAGGTGAAGATATTTCTTTTCCCAGAATAGGCCTTAAAGCGCTCCAAATTTCCACTTGCAGATTCTACAAAAAGAGTGTTTCAAAACTGCTCTTTCAAAAGAAAGGCTCAAGTCTGTGAGTTGAATGCACTCATCACAAAGAAGTTTCTGAGAATGCTTCTGTGTAGTTCTTATGTGAAGACACTTCCTTTTCCAGCATAGGCCTCAAAGCGCTCGAAATAAACACTTGCAGATTCTACAAAAGGAGTGTTTCCAAACTGCTCTATCAGAGGGAATGTTCAAGTCTGTGAGTCCAATGCAGTAATCACACAGACGTTTGTGAGAATGCTTCTGTCAAGTTTTTATGTGAAGATATTACCTTTTCCAGCATAGGCGTCAAAGCGATCCAAATAAGCACTTGCAGATTCTACAAAAGCAGTGTTTCCAAACTGCTCTATCAGAGGGAATGTTCAAGTCTGTGAGTTCAATGCAGTAATCACACAGACGTTTGTGAGAATGCTTCTGTCTAGTGTTTAGGTGAAGATATTTCTTTTCCCAGAATAGGCCTTAAAGCGCTCCAAATTTCCACTTGCAGATTCTACAAAAAGAGTGCTTCAAAACTGCTCTTTCAAAAGAAAGTCTCAAGTCTGTGAGTTGAATGCACTCATCACAAAGAAGTTTCTGAGAATGCTTCTGTGTAGTTGTTATGTGAAGCTACTTCCTTTTCCAGCATAGGCCTCAAAGCGCTCGAAATAAACACTTGCAGATTCTAGGAAAGGAGTGTTTCAAAACAGTCCTATCAAAATAAACGTTCAAGTCTGTGAGTTGAATGCACTCATCACACAGAAGTTTCTGAGAAAGCTTCTGTGTAGTTTTCAGGTGGAGATATTTCCTTTTCCAGCATAGGCGTCAAAGCGATCCAAATAAACACTTGCAGATTCTACAAAAGGAGTGTTTCCAAACTGCTCTATCAAGAGGAATGTTCAAGTCCGTGAGTAGAATGCACTCACCACAAAGAAGTTTCTGAGAATGCTTCTGTCTAGTTTTTATGTGAAGATATTCCCTTTTCCAGCATAGGCGTCAAAGCGCTCCAAATAAACACTTGCAGATTCTACAAAAGGAGTGTTTCCAAACTGCTCTATCAGAGGGAATGTTCAAGTCTGTGAGTTGAAAGCACTAGTCAGACAGAAGTTTGTGAGAATGCTTCTGTTTAGTTTTTAGGTGAAGATATTCCTTTTCCCAGCATAGGCCTCAAAGCCCTCCAAATATCCACTTGCAGACTCTACAAAAAGAGTGTTTCAAAACTGCTCTTTCAAAAGGAAGGCTCAAGTCTGTGAGTTGAATGCACTCATCACAAAGAAGTTTCTGAGAATGCTTCTGTGTAGTTGTTATGTGAAGATATTTCCTTTACCAACATAGGCCTCAAAGCGCTCGAAATAAACACTTGCAGATTCTACGAAAGGAGTGTTTCAAAACTGTCCTATCAAAATAAACGTTCAAGTCTGTGAGTTGAATGCACTCATCACACGGATGTTTCTGAGAATGCTTCTGTGTAGTTTTTAGGTGAACATATTTCCTTTCCCAGCACAGGCCTCAGAGCGCTCCAAATATGCACTTGCAGATTCTACAAAAAGAGACCTTGAAAACTCTTCCACCAAAAAGAGGCTTCAACTCTATGAGTAGAATGCTCTCATCACAAAGAAGTTTCTGAGAATGCTTCTGTCTAGTTTTTATGTGAAGATATTTCCTTTTCCAGCATTGGCTTCAAAGCGCTCCAAATAAACACTTGCAGATTCTGCTAAAGGAGTGTTTCCAAACTGCTCTATCAAAAGGAATGTTCAAGTCTGTGAGTTGAATGCACTCATCACACAGAAGTTTGTGAGAATTCTTCTGTCTAGTTTTTAGATGAAGATATTTCTTTTCCCAGAATAGGCCTTAAAGCGCTCCAAATATCCACTTGCAGATTCTACAAAAAGAGTGTTTCAAAACTGCTCTTTCAAAAGAAAGGCTCAAGTCTGTGAGTTGAATGCACTCATCACAAAGAAGTTTCTGAGAATGCTTCTGTGTAGTTGTTAAGTGAAGATACTTCCTTTTCCAGCATAGGCCTCAAAGCGCTCGAAATAAACACTTGCAGATTCTACAAAAGGAGAGTTTCAAAACTGTCCTGTCAAAAGAAACGTTAAAGTCTGTGAGTTGAATGCACTCATCACACAGAAGTTTCTGAGAATGCTTCTGTGTAGTTGTTAGGTGAAGATATTTCCTTTTCCAGCATAGGCGTCAAAGCGCTCCAAATAAACACTTGCAGATTCTACAAAAGGAGTGTTTCCAAACTGCTCTATCAGAGGGAATGTTCAAGTCTGTGAGTTGAATGCACTAGTCAGACAGAAGTTTGTGAGAATGCTTCTGTTTAGTTTTTAGGTGAAGATATTCCTTTTCCCAGCATAGGCCTCAAAGCCCTCCAAATATCCACTTGCAGACTCTACAAAAAGAGTGTTTCAAAACTGCTCTTTCAAAAGGAAGGCTCAAGTCTGTGAGTTGAATGCACTCATCACAAAGAAGTTTCTGAGAATGCTTCTGTGTAGTTGTTATGTGAAGATACTTCCTTTTCGAGCATAGGCCTCAAAGCGCTCGAAATAAACACTTGCAGATTCTACGAAAGGAGTGTTTCAAAACTGTCCTATCAAAATAAACGTTCAAGTCTGTGAGTTGAATGCACTCATCACACAGAAGTTTCTGAGAATGCTTCTGTGTAGTTTTTAGGTGAACATATTTCGTTTCCCAGCACAGGCCTCAGAGCGCTCCAAATATGCACTTGCAGATTCTACAAAAAGAGAGCTAGAAAACTTTTCCACCAAAAAGATGTTTCAACTCTATGAGTAGAATGCACTCATCACAAAGAAGTTTCTGAGAATGCTTCTGTCTAGTTTTTATGTGAAGATATTTGCTTTTCCAGCATAGGCGTCAAAGCGCTCCAAATAAACACTTGCAGATTCTACTAAAGGAGAGTTTCCAAACTGCTCTATCAAAAGCAATGTTCAAGTCTGTGAGTTGAATGAACTAATCACACAGAAGTTTGTGAGAATTCTTCCGTCTAGTTTTTAGGTGAAGATATTTCTTTTCCCAGAATAGGCCTTAAAGCGCTCCAAATATCCACTTGCAGATTCTACAAAAAGAGTGTTTCAAAACTGCTCTTTCAAAAGAAAGGCTCAAGTCTGTGAGTTGAATGCACTCATCACAAAGAAGTTTCTGAGAATGCTTCTGTGTAGTTGTTATGTGAAGATATTTCCTTTTCCAGCATAGGCCTCAAAGCGCTCGAAATAAACACATGCAGATTCTACAAAAGGAGTGTTTCAAAACTGTCCTATCAAAAGAAACGTTCAAGTCTGTGAGTTGAATGCACTCATCACACAGAAGTTTCTGAGAATGCTTCTGTGTAGTTGTTAGGTGAAGATATTTCCTTTTCCAGCATAGGTGTCAAAGCGATCCAAATAAGCACTTGCAGATTCTACAAAAGGAGTGTTTCCAAACTGCTCTATCAGAGGGAATGTTCAAGTCTGTGAGTTGAATGCACTACTAAGACAGAAGTTTGTGAGAATGTTTCTGTGTAGTTTTTAGGCCAAGATATTTCTTTTCCCAGCATAGGCCTCAAAGCCCTCCAAATATCCACTTGCAGACTCTACAAAAAGGGTGTTTCAAAACTGCTCTTTCCAAAGGAAGGCTCAAGTCTGTGAGTTGAATGCACTCATCACAAAGAAGTTTCTGAGAATGCTTCTGTGTAGTTGTTATGTGAAGATATTTCCTTTTCCAGCATAGGCCTCAAAGCGCTCGAAATAAACACATGCAGATTCTACAAAAGGAGTGTTTCAAAACTGTCCTATCAAAAGAAACGTTCAAGTCTCTGAGTTGAATGCCCTCATCACAGAGAAGTTTCTGAGAATGCTTCTGTGTAGTTTTTAGGTGAAGATAATTCCTTTTCCAGCATAGGTGTAAAAGCGATCCAAATAAGCACTTGCAGATTCTACAAAAGGAGTGTTTCCAAACTTCTCTATCAGAGGGAATGTTCAAGTCTGTGAGTTCAATGCAGTAATCACACAGACGTTTGTGAGAATGCTTCTGTCTAGGGTTTAGGTGAAGATATTTCTTTTCCCAGAATAGGCCTTAAAGCGATCCAAATTTCCACTTGCAGATTCTACAAAAAGAGTGTTTCAAAACTGCTCTTTCAAAAGAAAGGCTCAAGTCTGTGAGTTGAATGCACTCATCACAAAGAAGTTTCTGAGAATGCTTCTGTGTAGTTCTTATGTGAAGATACTTCCTTTTCCAGCATAGGCCTCAAAGCGCTCGAAATAAACACTTGCAGATTCTACAAAAGGAGTGTTTCAAAACAGTCCTATCAAAATAAACGTTCAAGTCTGTGAGTTGAATGCACTCATCACACAGAAGTTTCTGAGAATGCTTCGGTGTAGTAGTTATGTGAAGATACTTCGTTTTCCAGCATAGGCCTCCAAGCGCTCGAAATAAACACTTGCAGATTCTACAAAAGGAGTGTTTCCAAACTGCTCCATCAGAGGGAATGTTCAAGTCTGTGAGTTCAATGCAGTAATCACACAGACTTTTGTGAGAATGCTTCTGTCTAGTTTTTATGTGAAGATATTTCCTTTTCCAGCACAGGCGTCAAAGCGCTCCAAATAAACCCTTGCAGATTCTACTAAAGGACTGTTTCCAAACTGCTCTATCAAAACGAATGTTCAATTCTGTGAGTTGAATGCACTAATGACACAGAAGTTTGTGAGAATTCTTCTGTCTAGTTTTTAGGTGAAGATATTTCTTTTCCCAGAATAGGCCCCAAAGCGCTCCAAATATCCACTTGCAGATTCTACAAAAAGAGTGTTTCAAAACCTTTCTTTCAAAAGAAAGGCTCAAGTCTGTGAGTTGAATGCACTCATCACAAAGAAGTTTCTGAGAATGCTTCTGTGTAGTTGTTATGTGAAGATACTTCCTTTTCCAGCATAGGCCTCAAAGTGCTCGAAATAAACATTTGCAGATTTTACAAAAGGATTGTTTCAAAACTGTCCTATCAAAGGAAACGTTCAAGTCTGTGAGTTGAATGCGCTCATCACAGAGAAGTTTCTGAGAATGCTTCTGTGTAGTTTTTAGGTGAAGATATTTCCTTTTCCAGCTTTGGTGTCAAAGCGATCCAAATAAACACTTGCAGATTCTACAAAAGGAGTGTTTCCTAACTGCTCTACCAAGAGGAATGTTCAAGTCCGTGAGTAGAATGCACTCACCACAAAGAAGTTTCTGAGAATGCTTCTGTCTAGTTTTTAACTGAAGATATTCCCTTTTCCAGCATAGGCGTCAAAGCGCTCCAAATAAACACTTGCAGATTCTACAAAAGGAGTGTTTCCAAACTGCTCTATCAGAGGGAATGTTCAAGTCTGTGAGTTGAATGCACTAGTCAGACAGAAGTTTGTGAGAATGCCTCTGTGTAGTTTTTAGGTGAAGATATTCGTTTTCCCAGCATAGGCCTCAAAGCCCTCCAAATATCCACTTGCAGACTCTACAAAAAGAGTGTTTCAAAACTGCTCTTTCAAAAGGAAGGCTCAAGTCTGTGAGTTGAATGCACTCATCACAAAGAAGTTTCTGAGAATGCTTCTGTGTAGTTGTTATGTGAAGATATTTCCTTTACCAGCATAGGCCTCAAGGCGCTCGAAATAAACACTTGCAGATTCTACGAAAGGAGTGTTTCAAAACTGTCCTATTAAAATAAACGTTCAAGTCCGTGCGTTGATTGCACTCATCACACAGAAGTTTCTGAGAATGCTTCTGTGTAGTTTTTAGGTGAACATATTTCATTTCCCAGCACAGGCCTCAGAGCGCTCCAAATATGCACTTGCAGATTCTACAAAAAGAGAGCTTGAAAACTCTTCCACCAAAAAGAGGCTTCAACTCTATGAGTAGAATGCACTCATCACAAAGAAGTTTCTGAGAATGCTTCTGTCTAGTTTTTATGTGAAGATATTTCCTTTTCCAGCATTGGCTTCAAAGCGCTCCAAATAAACACTTGCAGATTCTACTAAAGGAGTGTTTCCAAACTGCTCTATCAAAAGGAATGTTCAAGTCTGTGAGTTGAATGCACTAATGACACAGAAGTTTGTGAGAATTCTTCTGTCTAGTTTTTAGATGAAGATATTTCTTTTCCCAGAATAGGCCTTAAAGCGCTCCAAATATCCACTTGCAGATTCTACAAAAAGAGTGTCTCAAAACTGCTCTTTCAAAAGAAAGGCTCAAGTCTGTGAGTTGAATGCACTCATCACAAAGAAGTTTCTGAGAATGCTTCTGTGTAGTTGTTAAGTGAAGATACTTCCTTTTCCAGCATAGGCCTCAAAGCGTTCGAAATAAACACTTGCAGATTCTACAAAAGGAGAGTTTCAAAACTGTCCTGTCAACAGAAACGTTAAAGTCTGTGAGTTGAATGCACTCATCACAGAGAAGTTTCTGAGAATGCTTCTGTGTAGTTTTTAGGTGAAGATATTTCCTTTTCCAGCATAGGCGTCAAAGCGCTCCAAATAAACACTTGCAGATTCTACTAAAGGAGTGTTTCCAAACTGCTCTATCAAAAGGAATGTTCAAGTCTGTGAGTTGAATGCACTAATCACACAGAAGTTTGTGAGAATTCTTCTGTCTAGTTTTTAGGTGAAGATATTTCTTTTCCCAGAATAGGCCCCAAAGCGCTCCAAATATCCACTTGCAGATTCTACAAAAAGAGTGTTTCAAAACTGCTCTTTCAAAAGAAAGGCTCAAGTCTGTGAGTTGAATGCACTCATCACAAAGAAGTTTCTGAGAATGCTTCTGTGTAGTTGTTATGTGAAGATACTTCCTTTCCGAGCATAGGCCTCAAAGTGCTCGAAATAAACACTTGCAGATTTTACAAAAGGAGTGTTTCAAAACTGTCCTATCAAAAGAAACTTTCAAGTCGGTGAGTTGAATGCACTCATCACAGAGAAGTTTCTGAGAATGCTTCTGTGTAGTTTTTAGGTGAACATATTTCGTTTCCAAGCACAGGCCTCAGAGCGCTCCAAATATGCACTTGCAGATTCTATAAAAAGAGAGCTAGAAAACTGTTCCACCAAAAAGATGCTGCAACTCTATGAGAAGAATGCACTCATCACAGAGAAGTTTCTGAGAATCTTTCTGTCTAGTTTTATGTGAAGATAATTCCTTTTCCAGAATAGGCCTCAAAGCGCTCGAAATAAACACATGCAGATTCTACAAAAGGAGTGTTTCAAAACTGTCCTATCAAAAGAAACGTTCAAGTCTGTGAGTTGAATGCCCTCTTCACGGAGAAGTTTCTGAGAATGCTGCTGTGTAGTTTTTAGGTGAAGATAATTCCTTTTCCAGCATAGGCGTCAAAGCGACCCAAATAAGCACTTGCAGATTCTACAAAAGGAGTGTTTCCAAACTGCTCTATCAGAGGGAATGTTCAAGTCTGTGAGTTCAATGCAGTAATCACACAGACGTTTGTGAGAATGCTTCTGTCTAGTGTTTAGGTGAAGATATTTCTTTTCCCAGAATAGGCCTTAAAGCGCTCCAAATTTCCACTTGCAGATTCTACAAAAAGAGTGTTTCAAAACTGCTCTTTCAAAAGAAAGGCTCAAGTCTGTGAGTTGAATGCACTCATCACAAAGAAGTTTCTGGGAATGCTTCTGTGTAGTTGTTATGTGAAGATACTTCCTTTTCCAGCATAGGCCTCAAAGCGCTCGAAATAAACACTTGCAGATTCTAGGAAAGGAGTGTTTCAAAACAGTCCTCTCAAAATAAACGTTCAAGTCTGTGAGTTGAATGCACTCATCACAAAGAAGTTTCTGAGAATGCTTCTGTGTAGTTTTTAGGTGGAGATATTTCCTTTTCCAACATAGGCCTCAAAGCGCTCCAAATAAACACTTGCAGATTCTACAAAAGGAGTGTTTCCAAACTGCTCTATCAAAAGAAATGTTCAAGTCTGTGAGTTGAATGCACTAATGACACAGAAGTTTGTGAGAATTCTTCTGTCTAGTTTTTAGGTGAAGATATTTCTTTTCCCAGAATAGGCCTTAAAGCGCTCCAAATATCCACTTGCAGATTCTACAAAAAGAGTGTTTCAAAACTGCTCTTTCAAAAGAAAGGCTCAAGTCTGTGAGTTGAATGCACTCATCACAAAGAAGTTTCTGAGAATGCTTCTGTGTAGTTGTTATGTGAAGATACTTCCTTTTCCAGCATAGGCCTCAAAGAGCTCGAAATAAAAACTTGCAGATCCTACAAAAGGAGTGTCTGAAAACTGTCCTATCAAAAGAAACGTTCAAGTCTGTGAGTTGAATGCACTCATCACAGAGAAGCTTCTGAGAATTCTTCTGTGTAGTTTTTAGGTGAAGATATTTCCTTTTCCAACATAGGCGTCAAAACGCACCAAATAAACACTTGCAGATTCTACAAAAGGAGTGTTTCCAAACTGCTCTATCAGAGGGAATGTTCAAGTCTGTGAGTTGAATGCACTACTGAGACAGAAGTTTGTGAGAATGTTTCTGTGTAGTTTTTAGGCGAAGATATTTCTTTTCCCAGCATAGGCCTCAAAGCCCTCCAAATATCCACTTGCAGACTCTACAAAAAGAGTGTTTCAAAACTGTTCTTTCAAAAGGAAGGCTCAAGTCTGTGAGTTGAATGCACTCGCCACAAAGAAGTTTCTGAGAATGCTTCTGTCTAGTTTTTATGTGAAGATATTTCCTTTTCGAGCATAGGCCTCAAAGCGCTCGAAATAAACACTTGCAGATTCTACAAAAGGAGTGTTTCCAAACTGCTCTATCAGAGGGAATGTTGAAGTCTGTGAGTTGAATGCACTAGTAAGACAGAAGTTTGTGAGAATGCTTCTGTGTAGTTTTTAGGTGAAGATATTTCTTTTCCCAGCATAGGCCTCAAAGCCCTCCAAATATCCACTTGCAGACTCTACAAAAAGAGTGTTTCAAAACTGTTCTTTCAAAAGGAAGGCTCAAGTCTGTGAGTTGAATGCACTCGCCACAAAGAAGTTTCTGAGAATGCTTCTGTCTAGTTTTTATGTGAAGATATTTCCTTTTCGAGCATAGGCCACAAAGCGCTCGAAATAAACACTTGCAGATTCTACAAAAGGAGTGTTTCCAAACTGCTCTATCAGAGGGAATGTTCAAGTCTGTGAGTTGAATGCACTAGTAAGACAGAAGTTTGTGAGAATGCTTCTGTGTAGTTTTTAGGTGAAGATATTTCTTTTCCCAGCATAGGCCTCAAAGCCCTCCAAATATCCACTTGCAGACTCTACAAAAAGAGTGTTTCAAAACTGCTCTTTCAAAAGGAAGGCTCAAGTCGGTGAGTTGAATGCACTCATCACAAAGAAGTTTCTGAGAATGCTTCTGTGTAGTTGTTATGTGAAGATACTTCCTTTTCCAGCTTAGGCCTCAAAGCGCTCGAAATAAACACTTGCAGATTCTAGGAAAGGAGTGTTTCAAAACAGTCCTATCAAAATAAACGTTCAAGTCTGTGAGTTGAATGCACTCATCACACAGAAGTTTCTGAGAATGCTTCTGTGTAGTTTTTAGGTGTACATATTTCATTTCCCAGCACAGGCCTCAGAGCGCTCCAAATATGCACTTGCAGATTCTACAAAAAGAGAGCTTGAAAACTCTTCCACCAAGAAGAGGCTTCAACTCTATGAGTAGAATGCGCTCATCACAAAGAAGTTTCTGAGAATGCTTCTGTCTAGTTTTTATGTGAAGATATTTCCTTTTCCAGCATGGGCGTCAAAGCGCTCCAAATAAACACTTGCAGATTCTTCTAAAGGAGTGTTTCCAAACTGCTCTATCAAAAGCAATGTTCAAGTCTGTGAGTTGAATGCACTAATCAAACAGAAGTTTGTGAGAATTCTTCTGTCTAGTTTTTAGGTGAAGATATTTCTTTTCCCAGAATAGGCCTTAAAGCGCTCCAAATATCCACTTGCAGATTCTACAAAAAGAGTGTTTCAAAACTGCTCTTTCAAAAGAAAGGCTCAAGTCTGTGAGATGAATGCACTCATCACAAAGAAGTTTCTGAGAATGCTTCTGTGTAGTTTTTATGTGAAGATACTTCCTTTTCCAGCATAGGCCTCAAAGTGCTCGAAATAAACACATGCAGATTCTACAAAAGGAGTGTTTCAAAACTGTCCTATCAAAAGAAACGTTCAAGTCTGTGAGTTGAATTCCCTCATGACAGAGAAGTTTCTGAGAATGCTTCTGTGTAGTTTTTAGGTGAAGATAATTCCTTTTCCAGCATAGGCGTCAAAGCGATCCAAATAAGCACTTGCAGATTCTACAAAAAGATTGTTTCCACACTGCCCCATCAGAGGGAATGTTCAAGTCTGTGAGTTCAATGCACTAATGACACAGAAGTTTGTGAGAATTCTTCTGTCTAGTTTTTAGGTGAAGATATTTCTTTTCCCAGAATAGGCCCCAAAGCGCTCCAAATATCCACTTGCAGATTCTACAAAAAGAGTGTTTCAAAACTGCTCTTTCAGAAGAAAGGCTCAAGTCGGTGAGTTGAATGCACTCATCACAATGAAGTCTCTGAGAATGCTTCTGTGTAGTTGTTATGTGAAGCTACTTCCTTTTCCAGCATAGGCCTCAAAGCGCTCGAAAAAAACACTTGCAGATTCTAGGAAAGGAGTGTTTCAAAACAGTCCTATCAAAATAAACTTTCAAGTCTGTGCGTTGAATGCACTCATCACACAGAAGTTTCTGAGAAAGCTTCTGTGTAGTTTTTATGTGGAGATATTTCCTTTTCCAGCATAGGCGTCAAAGCGATCCAAATAAACACTTGCAGATTCTACAAAAGGAGTGTTTCCAAACTGCTCTATCAAGAGGAATGTTCAAGTCCGTGAGTAGAATGCACTCACCATAAAGAAGTTTCTGAGAATGCTTCTGTCTAGTTTTTATGTGAAGATATTCCCTTTTCCAGCAGAGGCGTCAAAGCGCTCCAAATAAACACTTGCAGATTCTACTAAAGGAGACTTTCCAAACTGCTCTATCAAAAGCAATGTTCAAGACTGTGAGTTGAATGCACTAATCACACAGAAGTTTGTGAGAATTCTTCCGTCTAGTTTTTAGGTGAAGCTATTTCTTTTCCCAGAATAGGCCTTAAAGCGCTCCAAATATCCACTTGCAGATTCTACAAAAAGAGTGTTTCAAAACTGCTCTTTCAAAAGAAAGGCTCAAGTCTGTGAGTTGAATGCACTCATCACAAAGAAGTTTCTGAGAATGCTTCTGTGTAGTTGTTATGTGAAGATATTTCGTTTTCCAGCATAGGCCTCAAAGCGCTCGAAATAAACATATGCAGATTCTACAAAAGGAGTGTTTCAAAACTGTCCTATCAAAAGAAACGTTCAAGTCTGTGAGTTGAATGCCCTCATCACAGAGAAGTTTCTTAGAATGCTTCTGTGTAGTTTTTAGGTGAAGATAATTCCTTTTCCAGCATAGGCGTCAAAGCGATCCAAATAAGCACTTGCAGATTCTACAAAAGGAGTGTTTCCAAACTGCTCTATCAGAGGGAATGTTCAAGTCTGTGAGTTCAATGCAGTAATCACACAGACGTTTGTGAGAATGCTTCTGTCTAGTGTTTAGGTGAAGATATTTCTTTTCCCCGAATAGGCCTTAAAGCGCTCCAAATTTCCACTTGCAGATTCTACAAAAAGAGTGTTTCAAAACTGCACTTTCAAAAGAAAGGCTCAAGTCTGTGAGTTGAATGCACTCACCACAAAGAAGTTTCTGAGAATGCTTCTGTGTAGTTCTTATGTGAAGATACTTCCTTTTCCAGCATAGGCCTCAAAGCGCTCGAAATAAACACTTGCAGATTCTAGGAAAGGAGTGTTTCAAAACAGTCCTATCAAAATAAACGTTCAAGTCTGTGAGTTGAATGCACTCATCACAAAGAAGTTTCTGAGAATGCTTCGGTGTAGTTGTTATGTGAAGATACTTCGTTTTCCAGCATAGGCCTCAAAGCGCTCGAAATAAACACTTGCAGATTCTACAAAAGGAGTGTTTCCAAACTGCTCTCTCAGAGGGAATGTTCAAGTCTGTGAGTTCAATGCAGTAATCACACAGACGTTTGTGAGAATGCTTCTGTCTAGTTTTTATGTGAAGATATTACCTTTTCCATCATAGGCGTCAAAGCGATCCAAATAAGCACTTGCAGATTCTACAAAAGCAGTGTATCCAAACTGCTCTATCAGAGGGAATGTTCAAGTCTGTGAGTTCAATGCAGTAATCACACAGACGTTTGTGAGAATGCTTCTGTCTAGTGTTTAGGTGAAGATATTTCTTTTCCCAGAATAGGCCTTAAAGCGCTCCAAATTTCCACTTGCAGATTCTACAAAAAGAGTGTTTCAAAACTGATCTTTCAAAAGAAAGGCTCAAGTCTGTGAGTTGAATGCACTCATCACAAAGAAGTCTCTGAGAATGCTTCTGTGTAGTTGTTATGTGAAGCTACTTCCTTTTCCAGCATAGGCCTCAAAGCGCTCGAAAAAAACACTTGCAGATTCTAGGAAAGGAGTGTTTCAAAACAGTCCTATCAAAATAAATTTTCAAGTCTGTGCGTTGAATGCACTCATCACACAGAAGTTTCTGAGAAAGCTTCTGTGTAGTTTTTAGGTGGAGATATTTCCTTTTCCAGCATAGGCGTCAAAGCGATCCAAATAAACACTTGCAGATTCTACAAAAGGAGTGTTTCCAAACTGCTCCATCAAGAGGAATGTTCAAGTCCGTGAGTAGAATGCACTCACCACAAAGAAGTTTCTGAGAATGCTTCTGTCTGGTTTTTATGTGAAGATATTCCCTTCTCCAGCATAGGCGTCAAAGCGCTCCAAATAAACACTTGCAGATTCTACAAAAGGAGTGTTTCCAAACTGCTCTATCAGAGGGAATGTTCAAGTCTGTGAGTTGAATGCACTAGTCAGACAGAAGTTTGTGAGAATGCTTCTGTGTAGTTTTTAGGTGAAGATATTCCTTTTCCCAGCATAGGCCTCAAAGCCTTCCAAATATCCACTTGCAGACTCTACAAAAAGAGTGTTTCAAAAACTGCTCTTTCAAAAGGAAGGCTCAAGTCTGTGAGTTGAATGCACTCATCACAAAGAAGTTTCTGAGAACGCTTCTGTGTAGTTGTTATGTGAAGATATTTCCTCTACCAGCATAGGCCTCAAAGCGCTCGAAATAAACACTTGCAGATTCTACGAAAGGAGTGTTTCAAAACTGTCCTATCAAAATAAACGTTCAAGTCTGTGAGTTGAATGCACTCATCACACAGGAGTTTCTGAGAATGCTTCTGTGTAGTTTTTAGGTGAACATATTTCATTTCCCAACACAGGCCTCAGAGCGCTCCAAATATGCATTTGCAGATTCTACAAAAAGAGAGCTTGAAAACTCTTCCACCAATAAGAGGCTTCAACTCTATCAGTAGAATGCACTCATCACAAAGAAGTTTCTGAGAATGCTTCTGTCTAGTTTTTATGTGAAGATATTTCCTTTTCCAGCATAGGCGTCAAAGCGCTCCAAATAAACACTTGCAGATTCTACTAAAGGAGTGTTTCCAAACTGCTCTATCAAAAGCAATGTTCAAGTCTGTGAGTTGAATGAACTAATCACACAGAAGTTTGTGAGAATCCTTCCGTCTAGTTTTTAGGTGAAGATATTTCTTTTCCCAGAATAGGCCTTAAAGCGCTCCAAATATCCACTTGCAGATTCTACAAAAAGAGTGTTTCAAAACTGCTCTTTCAAAAGAAAGGCTCACGTCTGTGAGTTGAATGCACTCATCACAAAGAGGTTTCTGAGAATGTTTCTATGTAGTTGTTATGTGAAGATACTTCGTTTTCCAGCATAGGCCTCAAAGCGCTCGAAATAACCACTAGCAGATTCTACAAAAGCAGTGTTTCCAAACTGCTCTCTCAGAGGGAATGTTCAAGTCTGTGAGTTCAATGCAGTAATCACACAGACGTTTGTGAGAATGCTTCTGTCTAGTGTTTATGTGAAGATATTTCTTTTCCCAGAATAGGCCTTAAAGCTCTCCAAATTTCCACTTGCAGATTCTACAAAAAGAGTGTTTCAAAACTGCTCTTTCAAAAGAAAGGCTCAAGTCTTTGAGTTGAATGCATTCATCACAAAGAAGTCTCTGAGAATGCTTCTGTGTAGTTGTTATGTGAAGATACTTCCTTTTCCAGCATAGGCCTCAAAGCGCTCGAAATAAACACTTGCAGATTCTAGGAAAGGAGTGTTTCAAAACAGTCCTATCAAAATAAACGTTCAAGTCTGTGAGTTGAATGCACTCATCACACAGAAGTTTCTGAGAATGCTTCTGTGTAGTTTTTAGGTAGAGATATTTCCTTTTCCAGCATAGGCGTCAAAGCGATCCAAATAAACACTTGCCGATTCTACAAAAGGAGTGTTTCCAAACTGCTCTATCAAGAGGAATGTTCAAGTCTGTGAGTAGAGTGCACTCGCCACAAAGAAGTTTCTGAGAATGCTTCTGTCTAGTTTTTATGTGAAGATATTTCCTTTTCGAGCATAGCCGTCAAAGCGCTCCAAATAAACACTTGCAGATTCTACAAAAGGAGTGTTTCCAAACTGCTGTATCAGAGGGAACTTTCAAGTCTGTGAGTTCAATGCACTAGTAAGACAGAAGTTTGTGAGAATGCTTCTGTGTAGTTTTTAGGTGAAGATATTTCTTTTCCCAGCATAGGCCTCAAAGCCCTCCAAATATCCACTTGCAGACTCTACAAAAAGAGTGTTTCAAAACTGCTCTTTCAAAAGGAAGGCTCAAGTCGGTGAGTTGAATGCACTCATCACAAAGAAGTTTCTGAGAATGCTTCTGTGTAGTTGTTATGTGAAGATACTTCCTTTTCCAGCTTAGGCCTCAAAGCGCTCGAAATAAACACTTGCAGATTCTACGAAAGGAGTGTTTCAAAACTGTCCTATCAAAATAAACGTTCAAGTCTGTGAGTTGAATGCACTCATCACACAGAAGTTTCTGAGAATGCTTCTGTGTAGTTTTTAGGTGAACATATTTCATTTCCCAGCACAGGCCTCAGAGCGCTCCAAATATGCACTTGCAGATTCTTCAAAAAGAGAGCTTGAAAACTCTTCCACCAAAAAGAGGCTTCAACTCTATGAGTAGAATGCGCTCATCACAAAGAAGTTTCTGAGAATGCTTCTGTCTAGTTTTTATGTGAAGATATTTCCTTTTCCAGCATAGGCGTCAAAGCGCTCCAAATAAACACTTGCAGATTCTACTAAAGGAGTGTTTCCAAACTGCTCTATCAAAAGCAATGTTCAAGTCTGTGAGTTGAATGCACTAATCACACAGAAGTTTGTGAGAATTCTTCCATCTAGTTTTTAGGTGAAGATATTTCTTTTCCCAGAATAGGCCTTAAAGCGCTCCAAATATCCACTTGCAGATTCTACAAAAAGAGTGTTTGAAAACTGCTCTTTCAAAAGAAAGGCTCAAGTCTGTGAGTTGAATGCACTCATCACAAAGAAGTTTCTGAGTATGCTTCTGTGTAGTTGTTATGTGAAGATACTTCCTTTTCCAGCATAGGCCTCAAAGCACTCGAAATAAACACTTGCAGATTCTAGGAAAGGAGTGTTCCAAAACAGTCCTATCAAAATAAACGTTCAAGTCTGTGAGTTGAATGCCCTCAACACAGAGAAGTTTATGAGAATGCTTCTGTGTAGTTCTTATGAGATGATAATTCCTTTTCCAGCATAGGCGTCAAAGCGATCCAAATAAGCACTTGCAGATTCTACAAAAGGAGTGTTTCCAAACTGCCCTATCAGAGGGAATGTTCAAGTCTGTGGGTTCAATGCAGTAATCACCCAGACGTTTGTGAGAATGCTTCTGTCTAGTGTTTAGGTGAAGATATTTCTTTTCCCAGAATAGGCCTTAAAGCGCTCCAAATTTCCACTTGCAGATTCTACAAAAAGAGTGTTTCAAAACTGCTCTTTCAAAAGAAAGGCTCAAGTCTGTGAGTTGAATGCACTCATCACAAAGAAGTTTCTGAGAATCCTTCTGTGTAGTTGTTATGTGAAGATACTTCCTTTTCCAGCATAGGCGTAAAAGCGATCCAAATAAACACTTGCAGATTCTACAAAAGGAGTGTTTCCAAACTGCTCTATCAGAGGGAATGTTCAAGTCTGTGAGTAGAATGCACTCAACACAAAGAAGTTTCTGAGAGTGCTTCTGTCTAGTTTTTATATGAAGATATTTCCTTTTCCAGCATAGGCGTCAAAGCGCTCCAAATAAACACTTGCAGATTCTACAAAAGGAGTGTTTCCGAACTGCTCTATCAGAGGGAATGTTCAAGTCTGTGAGTTGAATGCACTAGTAAGACAGAAGTTTGTGAGAATGTTTCTGTGTAGTTTTTAGGCGAAGATATTTCTTTTCCCAGCATAGGCCTAAAATCCCTCCAAATATCCACTTGCAGACTCTACAAAAAGAGGGTTTCAAAACTGCTCTTTCAAAAGGAAGGCTCAAGTCTGTGAGTTGAATGCACTCATCACAAAGAAGTTTCTGAGAATGCTTCTGTGTAGTCGTTATGTGAAGATACTTCCTTTTCCAGCATAGGCCTCAAAGCGCTCGAAATAAACACTTGCAGATTCTACGAAAGGAGTGTTTCAAAACTGTCCTATCAAAATAAACGTTCAAGTCTGTGAGTTGAATGCACTCATCACACAGGAGTTTCTGAGAATGCTTCTGTGTAGTTTTTAGGTGAACATATTTCATTTCCCAACACAGGCCTCAGAGCGCTCCAAATATGCATTTGCAGATTCTACAAAAAGAGAGCTTGAAAACTCTTCCACCAATAAGAGGCTTCAACTCTATGAGTAGAATGCACTCATCACAAAGAAGTTTCTGAGAATGCTTCTGTCTAGTTTTTATGTGAAGATATTTCCTTTTCCAGCATAGGCGTCAAAGCGCTCCAAATAAACACTTGCAGATTCTACTAAAGGAGTGTTTCCAAACTGCTCTATCAAAAGCAATGTTCAAGTCTGTGAGTTGAATGAACTAATCACACAGAAGTTTGTGAGAATCCTTCCGTCTAGTTTTTAGGTGAAGATATTTCTTTTCCCAGAATAGGCCTTAAAGCGCTCCAAATATCCACTTGCAGATTCTACAAAAAGAGTGTTTCAAAACTGCTCTTTCAAAAGAAAGGCTCACGTCTGTGAGTTGAATGCACTCATCACAAAGAAGTTTCTGAGAATGTTTCTATGTAGTTGTTATGTGAAGATACTTCGTTTTCCAGCATAGGCCTCAAAGCGCTCGAAATAACCACTAGCAGATTCTACAAAAGTAGTGTTTCCAAACTGCTCTCTCAGAGGGAATGTTCAAGTCTGTGAGTTCAATGCAGTAATCACACAGACGTTTGTGAGAATGCTTCTGTCTAGTTTTTATGTGAAGATATTACCTTTTCCAGCATAGGCGTCAAAGCGATCCAAATAAGCACTTGCAGATTCTACAAAAGCAGTGTTTCCAAACTGCTCTATCAGAGGGAATGTTCAAGTCTGTGAGTTGAATGCACTAATCACACAGAAGTTTGTGAGAATTCTTCCGTCTAGTTTTTAGGTGAAGATATTTCTTTTCCCAGAATAGGCCTTAAAGCGCTCCAAATATCCACTTGCAGATTCTACAAAAAGAGTGTTTCAAAACTGCTCTTTCAAAAGAAAGGCTCAAGTCTGTGAGTTGAATGCACTCATCACAAAGAAGTTTCTGAGAATGCTTCTGTGTAGTTGTTATGTGAAGATACTTCCTTTTCCAGCATAGGCCTCAAAGTGCTCGAAATAAACACATGCAGATTCTACAAAAGGATTGTTTCAAAACTGTCCTATCAAAAGAAACGTTCAAGTCTGTGAGTTGAAGGCCCTCATCACAGAGAAGTTTCTGAGAATGCTTCTGTGTAGTTTTTAGGTGAAGATAATTCCTTTTCCAGCATAGGCGTCAATGCGATCCAAATAAGCACTTGCAGATTCTACAAAAGGAGTGTTTCCAAACTGCTCTATCAGAGGGAATGTTCAAGTCTGTGAGTTCAATGCAGTAATCACACAGACGTTTGTGAGAATGATTCTGTCTAGTGTTTAGGTGAAGATATTTCTTTTCCCAGAATAGGCCTGAAAGCACTCCAAATTTCCACTTGCAGATTCTACAAAAAGGGTGTTTCAAAACTGCTCTTTCAAAAGAAAGGCTCAAGTCTGTGAGTTGAATGCACTCATCACAAAGAAGTTTCTGAGAATGCTTCTGTGTAGTTGTTATGTGAAGATACTTCCTTTTCCAGCATAGGCCTCAAAGGGCTCCAAATAAACACTTGCAGATTCTAGGAAAGGAGTGTTTCAAAACAGTCCTATCAAAATAAACGTTCAAGTCTGTGAGTTGAATGCACTCATCACACAGAAGTTTCTGAGAATGCTTCTGTGTAGTTGTTATGTGAAGATACTTCGTTTTCCAGCCTAGGCCTCAAAGCGCTCGAAATAAACACTTGCAGATTCTACAAAAGGAGTGTTTCCAAACTGCTCTCTCAGAGTGAATGTTCACGTCTGTGAGTTCAATGCAGTAATCACATAGACGTTTGTGAGAATGCTTCTGTCTAGTTTTTATGTGAAGATTTTACCTTTTCCAGCATAGGCGTCAAAGCGATCCAAATAAGCACTTGCAGGTTCTACAAAAGCAGTGTTTCCAAACTGCTCTATCAGAGGGAATGTTCAAGTCTGTGAGTTGAATGCACTCATCACACAGAAGTTTGTGAGAATTCTTCCGTCTAGTTTTTAGGTGAAGATATTTCTTTTCCCAGAATAGGCCTTAAAGCGCTCCAAATATCCACTTGCAGATTCTACAAAAAGAGTGTTTCAAAACTGCTCTTTCAAAAGAAAGGCTCAAGTCTGTCAGTTGAATGCACTCATCACAAAGAAGTTTCTGAGAATGCTTCTGTGTAGTTGTTATGTGAAGATACTTCCTTTTCCAGCATAGGCCTCAAAGTGCTCCAAATAAACACATGCAGATTCTACAAAAGGAGTGTTTCAAAACTGTCCTATCAAAAGAAACGTTCAAGTCTGTGAGTTGAAGGCCCTCATCACAGAGAAGTTTCTGAGAATGCTTCTGTGTAGTTTTTAGGTGAAGATAATTCCTTTTCCATCATAGGCGTCAAAGCGATCCAAATAAGCACTTGCAGATTCTACAAAAGGAGTGTTTCCAAACTGCTCTATCAGAGGGAATGTTCAAGTCTGTGAGTTCAATGCAGTAATCACACAGACGTTTGTGAGAATGCTTCTGTCTAGTGTTTAGGTGAAGATATTTCTTTTCCCAGAATAGGCCTTAAAGCGCTCCAAATTTCCACTTGCAGATTCTACAAAAATGGTGTTTCAAAACTGCTCTTTCAAAAGAAAGGCTCAAGTCTGTGAGTTGAATGCACTCATCACAAGAAGTTTCTGAGAATACTTCTGTGTAGTTGTTATGTGAAGATTCTTCCTTTTCCAGCATAGGCCTCAAAGCGCTCGAAATAAACACTTGCAGATTCTAGGAAAGGAGTGTTTCAAAACAGTCCTATCAAAATAAACGTTCAAGTCTGTGAGTTGAATGCACTCATCACACAGAAGTTTCTGAGAGTGCTTCTGTGTAGTTGTTATGTGAAGATACTTCGTTTTCCAGCATAGGCCTCAAAGAGCTCGAAATAAACACTTGCAGATTCTACAAAAGGAGTGTTTCCAAACAGCTCTCTCAGAGGGAATGTTCACGTCTGTGAGTTCAATGCAGTAATCACACAGACGTTTGTGAGAATGCTTCTGTCTAGTTTTTATGTGAAGATATTACCTTTTGAAGCATAGGCGTCAAAGCGATCCAAATAAGCACTTGCAGATTCTACAAAAGCAGTGTTTCCAAACTGCTCTATCAGAGGGCATGTTCAAGTCTGTGAGTTGAATGCACTAATCACACAGAAGTTTGTGAGAATTCTTCCGTCTAGTTTTTAGGTGAAGATATTTCTTTTCCCAGAATAGTCCTTAAAGCGCTCCAAATATCCACTTGCAGATTCTACAAAAAGAGTGTTTCAAAACTGCTCTTTCAAAAGAAAGGCTCAAGTCTGTGAGTTGAATTCACTCATCACAAAGAAGTTTCTGAGAATGCTTCTGTGTAGTTGTTATGTGAAGATACTTCCTCTTCCAGCATAGGCCTCAAAGTGCTCGAAATAAACACATGCAGATTCTACAAAAGGAGTGTTTCAAAACTGTCCTATCAAAAGAAACGTTCAAGTCTGTGAGTTGAAGGCGCTCATCACAGAGAAGTTTCTGAGAATGCTTCTGTGTAGTTTTTAGGTGAAGATAATTCCTTTTCCAGCATAGGCGTCAAAGCGATCCAAATAAGCACTTGCAGATTCTACAAAAGGAGTGTTTCCAAACTGCTCTATCAGAGGGAATGTTCAAGTCTGTGAGTTCAATGCAGTAATCACACAGACGTTTGTGAGAATGCTTCTGTCTAGTGTTTAGGTGAAGATATTTCTTTTCCCAGAATAGGCCTTAAAGCGCTCCAAATTTCCACTTGCAGATTCTACAAAAAGAGTGTTTCAAAACTGCTCTTTCAAAAGAAAGGCTCAAGTCTGTGAGTTGAATGCACTCATCACAAAGAAGTTTCTGAGAATGCTTCTGTGTAGTTGTTATGTGAAGATACTTCCTTTTCCAGCATAGGCCTCAAAGCGCTCGAAATAAACACTTGCAGATTCTAGGAAAGGAGTGTTTCAAAACAGTCCTATCAAAATAATCGTTCAAGTCTGTGAGTTGAATGCACTCATCACACAGAAGTTTCTGAGAATGCTTCTGTGTAGTTGTTATGTGAAGATACTTCGTTTTCCAGCATAGGCCTCAAAGCGCACGAAATAACCACTTGCAGATTCTACAAAAGGAGTGTTTCCAAACTGCTCTCTCAGAGGGAATGTCCAAGTCGGTGACTTCAATGCAGTAATCACACAGACGTTTGTGAGAATGCTTCTGTCTAGTTTTTATGTGAAGATATTTCCTTTTCGAGCATAGGCGTCAAAGCGCTCCAAATAAACACTTGCAGATTCTACAAAAGGAGTGTTTCCAAACTGCTCTATCAGAGGGAATGTTCAAGTCTGTGAGTTGAATGCACTAGTAAGACAGAAGTTTGTGAGAATGCTTCTGTGTAGTTTTTAGGTGAAGATATTTCTTTTCCCAGCTTAGGCCTCAAAGCCCTCCAAATATCCACTTGCAGACTCTACAAAAAGAGTGTTTCAAAACTGCTCTTTCAAAAGGAAGGCTCAAGTCTGTGAGTTGAATGCACTCATCACAAAGAAGTTTCTGAGAATGCTTCTGTGTAGTTGTTATGTGAAGATACTTCCTTTTCCAGCTTAGGCCTCAAAGCGCTCGAAATAAACACTTGCAGATTCTACGAAAGGAGTGTTTCAAAACTGTCCTATCAAAATAAACGTTCAAGTCTGTGAGTTGAATGCACTCATCACACAGAAGTTTCTGAGAATGCTTCTGTGTAGTTTTTAGGTGAACATATTTCATTTCCCAGCACAGGCCTCAGAGCGCTCCAAATATGCACTTGCAGATTCTACAAAAAGAGAGCTTGAAAACTCTTCCACCAAAAAGGGGCTTCAACTCTATGAGTAGAATGCGCTAATCACAAAGAAGTTTCTGAGAATGCTTCTGTCTAGTTTTTATGTGAAGATATTTCCTTTTCCAGCATAGGCGTCAAAGCGCTCCAAATATACACTTGCAGATTCTACTAAAGGAGTGTTTCCAAACTGCTCTATCAAAAGCAATGTTCAAGTCTGTGAGTTGAATGAACTAATCACACAGAAGTTTGTGAGAATCCTTCCGTCTAGTTTTTAGGTGAAGATATTTCTTTTCCCAGAATAGGCCTTAAAGCGCTACAAATATCCACTTGCAGATTTTACAAAAAGAGTGTTTCAAAACTGCTCTTTCAAAAGAAAAGCTCAAGTCTGTGAGTTGAATGCACTCATCACAAAGAAGTTTCTGAGAATATTTCTATGTAGTTGTTATGTGAAGATACATCCTTTTCCAGAATAGGCCTGAAAGCGCTCGAAATAAACACACGCAGATTCTACAAAAGGAGAGTTTCAAAGCTGTCCTATCAAAAGAAACGTTCAAGTCTGTGAGTTGAATGCCCTCATGACAGAGAAGTTTCTGAGAATGCTGCTGTGTAGTTTTTAGGTGAAGATAATTCCTTTTCCATCATAGGCGTCAAAGCGATCCAAATAAGCACTTGCAGATTCTACAAAAGGAGTGTTTCCAAACTGCTCTATCAGAGGGAATGTTCAAGTCTGTGAGTTGAATGCACTAGTAAGACAGAAGTTTGTGAGAATGCTTCTGTGTAGTTTTTAGGTGAAGATATTTCTTTTCCCAGCATAGGCCTCAAAGCCCTCAAAATATCCACTTGCAGACCCTACAAAAAGAGTGTTTCAAAACTGCTCTTTCAAAAGGAAGGCTCAAGTCTGTGAGTTGAATGCACTCATCACAAAGAAGTTTCTGAGAATGCTTCTGTGTAGTTGTTATGTGAAGATACTTCCTTTTCCAGCTTAGGCCTCAAAGCGCTCGAAATAAACACTTGCAGATTCTACGAAAGGAGTGTTTCAAAACTGTCCTATCAAAATAAACGTTCAAGTCTGTGAGTTGAATGCACTCATCACACAGAAGTTTCTGAGAATGCTTCTGTGTAGTTTTTAGGTGAACATATTTCATTTCCCAGCACAGGCCTCAGAGCGCTCCAAATATGCACTTGCAGATTCTACAAAAAGAGAGCTTGAAAACTCTTCCACCAAAAAGAGGCTTCAACTCTATGAGTAGAATGCGCTCATCACAAAGAAGTTTCTGAGAATGCTTCTGTCTAGTTTTTATGTGAAGGCATTTCCTTTTCCAGCACATGCGTCAAAGCGATCCAAATAAACCCTGGCAGATTCTACAAAAGGAGTGTTTCCAAACTGCTCTATCAGAGGGAATGTTCAAGTCTGTGAGTAGAATGCACTCACCACAAAGAAGTTTCTGAGAGTGCTTCTGTCTAGTTTTTATGTGAAGATATTTCCTTTTCGAGCATAGGCGTCAAAGCGCTCCAAATAAACACTTGCAGATTCTACAAAAGGAGTGTTTCCAAACTGCTCTATCAGAGGGAATGTTCAAGTCTGTGAGTTGAATGCACTACTAAGACAGAAGTTTGTGAGAATGTTTCTGTGTAGTTTTTAGGCGAAGATATTTCTTTTCCCAGCATAGGCCTCAAATCCCTCCAAATATCCACTTGCAGACTCTACAAAAAGAGTGTTTCAAAACTGCTCTTTCAAAAGGA
This sequence comes from Pongo pygmaeus, assembly GCF_028885625.2. Lineage (NCBI taxonomy): Eukaryota > Metazoa > Chordata > Mammalia > Primates > Hominidae > Pongo > Pongo pygmaeus. Next base: position 41,959,467 of record NC_072381.2, on the reverse strand, counting down.
AGGCTCAAGTCTGTGAGTTGAATGCACTCATCACAAAGAAGTTTCTGAGAATGCTTCTGTGTAGTTGTTATGTGAAGATACTTCCTTTTCGAGCATAGGCCTCAAAGCGCAATAAATAAACACTTGCAGATTCTACGAAAGGAGTGTTTCAAAACTGTCCTATCAAAATAAACGTTCAAGTCTGTGAGTTGAATGCACTCATCACACGGAAGTTTCTGAGAATGCTTCTGTGTAGTTTTTAGGTGAACATATTTCATTTCCCAGCACAGGCCTCAGAGCGCTCCAAATATGCACTTGCAGATTCTACAAAAAGAGAGCTTGAAAACTCTTCCACCAAAAAGAGGCTTCAACTCTATGAGTAGAATGCACTCATCACAAAGAAGTTTCTGAGAATGCTTCTGTCTAGTTTTTATGTGAAGATATTTCGTTTTCCAGCATAGGCGTCAAAGCGCTCCAAATAAACACTTGCAGATTCTACTAAAGGAGTGTTTCCAAACTGCTCTATCAAAAGCAATGTTCAAGACTGTGAGTTGAATGAACTAATCACACAGAAGTTTGTGAGAATCCTTCCGTCTAGTTTTTAGGTGAAGATATTTCTTTTCCCAGAATAGGCCTTAAAGCGCTAGAAATATCCACTTGCAGATTCTACAAAAAGAGTGTTTCAAAACTGCTCTTTCAAAAGAAAGGCTCAAGTCTGTGAGTTGAATGCACTCATCACAAAGAAGTTTCTGAGAATGCTTCTGTGTAGTTGTTATGTGAAGATACTTCCTTTTCCAGCATAGGCCTCAAAGCGCTCGAAATAAACACATGCAGATTCTACAAAAGGAGTGTTTCAAAACTGTCCTATCAAAAGAAACGTTCAAGTCTGTGAGTTGAAGGCCCTCATCACAGAGAAGTTTCTGAGAATGCTTCTGTGTAGTTTTTAGGTGAAGATAATTCCTTTTCCATCATAGGCGTCAAAGCGATCCAAATAAGCACTTGCAGATTCTACAAAAGGAGTGTTTCCAAACTGCTCTATCAGAGGGAATGTTCAAGTCTGTGAGTTCAATGCAGTAATCACACAGACGTTTGTGAGAATGCTTCTGTCTAGTGTTTAGGTGAAGATATTTCTTTTCCCAGAATAGGCCTTAAAGCGCTCCAAATTTCCACTTGCAGATTCTACAAAAATAGTGTTTCAAAACTGCTCTTTCAAAAGAAAGGCTCAAGTCTGTGAGTTGAATGCACTCATCACAAGAAGTTTCTGAGAATGCTTCTGTGTAGTTGTTATGTGAAGATTCTTCCTTTTCCAGCATAGGCCTGAAAGCGCTCGAAATAAACACTTGCAGATTCTAGGAAAGGAGTGTTTCAAAACAGTCCTATCAAAATAAACGTTCAAGTCTGTGAGTTGAATGCACTCATCACACAGAAGTTTCTGAGAGTGCTTCTGTGTAGTTGTTATGTGAAGATACTTCGTTTTCCAGCATAGGCCTCAAAGCGCTCGAAATAAACACTTGCAGATTCTACAAAAGGAGTGTTTCCAAACTGCTCTCTCAGAGGGAATGTTCACGTCTGTGAGTTCAATGCAGTAATCACACAGACGTTTGTGAGAATGCTTCTGTCTAGTTTTTATGTGAAGATATTACCTTTTCCAGCATAGGCTTCAAAGCGATCCAAATAAGCACTTGCAGATTCTACAAAAGCAGTGTTTCCAAACTGCTCTATCAGAGGGAATGTTCAAGTCTGTGAGTTGAATGCACTAATCACACAGAAGTTTGTGAGAATTCTTCCGTCTAGTTTTTAGGTGAAGATATTTCTTTTCCCAGAATAGGCCTTAAAGCGCTCCAAATATCCACTTGCAGATTCTACAAAAAGAGTGTTTCAAAACTGCTCTTTCAAAAGAAAGGCTCAAGTCTGTGAGTTGAATGCACTCATCACAAAGAAGTTTCTGAGAATGCTTCTGTGTAGTTGTTATGTGAAGATACTTCCTTTTCCAGCATAGGCCTCAAAGTGCTCGAAATAAACACATGCAGATTCTACAAAAGGAGTGTTTCAAAACAGTCCTATCAAAATAAACGTTCAAGTCTGTGAGTTGAATGCACTCATCACACAGAAGTTTCTGAGAGTGCTTCTGTGTAGTTGTTATGTGAAGATACTTCGTTTTCCAGCATAGGCCTCAAAGCACTCGAAATAAACACTTGCAGATTCTACAAAAGGAGTGTTTCCAAACTGCTCTCTCAGAGGGAATGTTCACGTCTGTGAGTTCAATGCAGTAATCACACAGACGTTTGTGAGAATGCTTCTGTCTAGTTTTTATGTGAAGATATTACCTTTTCCAGCATAGGCTTCAAAGCGATCCAAATAAGCACTTGCAGATTCTACAAAAGCAGTGTTTCCAAACTGCTCTATCAGAGGGAATGTTCAAGTCTGTGAGTTGAATGCACTAATCACACAGAAGTTTGTGAGAATTCTTCCGTCTAGTTTTTAGGTGAAGATATTTCTTTTCCCAGAATAGGCCTTAAAGCGCTCCAAATATCCACTTGCAGATTCTACAAAAAGAGTGTTTCAAAACTGCTCTTTCAAAAGAAAGGCTCAAGTCTGTGAGTTGAATGCACTCATCACAAAGAAGTTTCTGAGAATGCTTCTGTGTAGTTGTTATGTGAAGATACTTCCTTTTCCAGCATAGGCCTCAAAGTGCTCGAAATAAACACATGCAGATTCTACAAAAGGAGTGTTTCAAAACTGTCCTATCAAAAGAAACGTTCAAGTCTGTGAGTTGAAGGCCCTCATCACAGAGAAGTTTCTGAGAATGCTTCTGTGTAGTTTTTAGGTGAAGATAATTCCTTTTCCAGCATAGGCGTCAAAGCGATCCAAATAAGCACTTGCAGATTCTACAAAAGGAGTGTTTCCAAACTGCTCTATCAGAGGGAATGTTCAAGTCTGTGAGTTCAATGCAGTAATCACACAGACGTTTGTGAGAATGCTTCTGTCTAGTGTTTAGGTGAAGATATTTCTTTTCCCAGAATAGGCCTCAAAGCGCTCCAAATTTCCACTTGCAGATTCTACAAAAAGAGTATTTCAAAACTGCTCTTTCAAAAGAAAGGCTCAAGTCTGTGAGTTGAATGCACTCATCACAAAGAAGTTTCTGAGAATGCTTCTGTGTAGTTGTTATGTGAAGATACTTCCTTTTCCAGCATAGGCCTCAAAGCGCTCGAAATAAACACTTGCAGATTCTAGGAAAGGAGTGTTTCAAAACAGTCCTATCAAAATAAACGTTCAAGTCTGTGAGTTGAATGCACTCATCACACAGAAGTTTCTGAGAATGCTTCTGTGTAGTTGTTATGTGAAGATACTTCGTTTTCCAGCATAGGCCTCAAAGCGCTCGAAATAACCACTTGCAGATTCTACAAAAGGAGTGTTTCCAAACTGCTCTATCAAGAGGAATGTTCAAGTCCGTGAGTAGAATGCACTCACCACAAAGAAGTTTCTGAGAATGCTTCTGTCTAGTTTTTATGTGAAGATATTCCCTTTTCCAGCATAGGCGTCAAAGCGCTCCAAATAAACACTTGCAGATTCTACAAAAGGAGTGTTTCCAAACTGCTCTATCAGAGGGAATGTTCAAGTCTGTGAGTTGAATGCACTAGTCAGACAGAAGTTTGTGAGAATGCTTCTGTGTAGTTTTTAGGTGAAGATATTCCTTTTCCCAGCATAGGCCTCAAAGCCCTCCAAATATCCACTTGCAGACTCTACAAACAGAGTGTTTCAAAACTGCTCTTTCAAAAGGAAGGCTCAAGTCTGTGAGTTGAATACACTCATCACAAAGAAGTTTCTGAGAATGCTTCTGTGTACTTGTTATGTGAAGATATTTCCTTTACCAGCATAGGCCTCAAAGCGCTCGAAATAAACACTTGCAGATTCTACGAAAGGAGTGTTTCAAAACTGTCCTATCAAAATAAACGTTCAAGTCTGTGAGTTGAATGCACTCATCACACAGAAGTTTCTGAGAATGCTTCTGTGTAGTTTTTAGGTGAACATATTTCATTTCCCAGCACAGGCCTCAGAGCGCTCCAAATATGCACTTGCAGATTCTACAAAAAGAGACCTTGAAAACTCTTCCACCAAAAAGAGGCTTCAACTCTATGAGTAGAATGCTCTCATCACAAAGAAGTTTCTGAGAATGCTTCTGTCTAGTTTTTATGTGAAGATATTTCCTTTTCCAGCATTGGCTTCAAAGCGCTCCAAATAAACACTTGCAGATTCTACTAAAGGTGTGTTTCCAAACTGCTCTATCAAAAGGATTGTTCAAGTCTGTGGGTTGAATGCACTAATGACACAGAAGTTTGTGAGAATTCTTCTGTCTAGTTTTTAGATGAACATATTTCTTTTCCCAGAATAGGCCATAAAGCACTCCAAATATCCACTTGCAGATTCTACAAAAAGAGTGTTTCAAAACTGCTCTTTCAAAAGAAAGGCTCAAGTCTGTGAGTTGAATGCACTCATCACAAAGAAGTTTCTGAGAATGCTTCTGTGTAGTTGTTAAGTGAAGATACTTCCTTTTCCAGCATAGGCCTCAAAGCCCTCGAAATAAACACTTGCAGATTCTACAAAAGGAGAGTTTCAAAACTGTCCTGTCAAAAGAAACGTTAAAGTCTGTGAGTTGAATGCACTCATCACAGAGAAGTTTCTGAGAATGCTTCTGTGTAGTTTTTAGGTGAAGATATTTCCTTTTCCAGCATAGGCGTCAAAGCGATCCAAATAAACACTTGCAGATTCTACAAAAGGAGTGTTTCCAAACTGCTCTATCAAGAGGAATGTTCAAGTCCGTGAGTAGAATGCACTCACCACAAAGAAGTTTCTGAGAATGCTTCTGTCTAGTTTTTATGTGAAGATATTCCCTTTTCCAGCATAGGCGTCCAAGCGCTCCAAATAAACACTTGCAGATTCTACAAAAGGAGTGTTTCCAAACTGCTCTATCAGAGGGAATGTTCAAGTCTGTGAGTTGAATGCACTAGTCAGACAGAAGTTTGTGAGAATGCTTCTGTTTAGTTTTTAGGTGAAGATATTCCTTTTCCCAGCATAGGCCTCAAATCCCTCCAAATATCCACTTGCAGACTCTACAAAAAGAGTGTTTCAAAACTGCTCTTTCAAAAGGAAGGCTCAAGTCTGTGAGTTGAATGCGCTCATCACAAAGAAGTTTCTGAGAATGCTTCTGTGTAGTTGTTATGTGAAGATATTTCCTTTACCAGCATAGGCCTCAAAGCGCTCGAAATAAACACTTGCAGATTCTACAAAAGGAGTGTTTCAAAACTGTCCTATCAAAATAAACGTTCAAGTCTGTGAGTTGAATGCACTCATCACACGGATGTTTCTGAGAATGCTTCTGTGTAGTTTTTAGGTGAACATATTTCCTTTCCCAGCATAGGCCTCAGAGCGCTCCAAATATGCACTTGCAGATTCTACAAAAAGAGACCTTGAAAACTCTTCCACCAAAAAGAGGCTTCAACTCTATGAGTAGAATGCTCTCATCACAAAGAAGTTTCTGAGAATGCTTCTGTCTAGTTTTTATGTGAAGATATTTCCTTTTCCAGCATTGGCTTCAAAGCGCTCCAAATAAACACTTGCAGATTCTGCTAAAGGAGTGTTTCCAAACTGCTCTATCAAAAGGAATGTTCAAGTCTGTGAGTTGAATGCACTCATCACACAGAAGTCTGTGAGAATTCTTCTGTCTAGTTTTTAGATGAAGATATTTCTTTTCCCAGAATAGGCCTTAAAGCGCTCCAAATATCCACTTGCAGATTCTACAAAAAGAGTGTTTCAAAACTGCTCTTTCAAAAGAAAGGCTCAAGTCTGTGAGTTGAATGCACTCATCACAAAGAAGTTTCTGAGAATGCTTCTGTGTAGTTGTTAAGTGAAGATACTTCCTTTTCCAGCATAGGCCTCTAAGCGCTCGAAATAAACACTTGCAGATTCTACAAAAGGAGAGTTTCAAAACTGTCCTGTCAAAAGAAACGTTAAAGTCTGTGAGTTGAATGCACTCATCACACAGAAGTTTCTGAGAATGCTTCTGTGTAGTTGTTAGGTGAAGATATTTCCTTTTCCAGCATAGGCGTCAAAGCGATCCAAATAAACACTTGCAGATTCTACAAAAGGAGTGTTTCCAAAGTGCTCAATCAGAGGGAATGTTCAAGTCTGTGAGTTCAATGCAGTAATCACACAGACGTTTGTGAGAATGCTTCTGTGTAGTTTTTAGGTGAAGATATTCCTTTTCCCAGCATAGGCCTCAAAGCCCTCCAAATATCCACTTGCAGACTCTACAAAAAGAGTGTTTCAAAACTGCTCTTTCAAAAGGAAGGCTCAAGTCTGTGAGTTGAATGCACTCATCACAAAGAAGTTTCTGAGAATGCTTCTGTGTAGTTGTTATGTGAAGATACTTCCTTTTCGAGCATAGGCCTCAAAGCGCTCGAAATAAACACTTGCAGATTCTACGAAAGGAGTGTTTCAAAACTGTCCTATCAAAATAAACGTTCAAGTCTGTGAGTTGAATGCACTCATCACACAGAAGTTTCTGAGAATGCTTCTGTGTAGTTTTTAGGTGAACATATTTCGTTTCCCAGCACAGGCCTCAGAGCGCTCCAAATATGCACTTGCAGATTCTACAAAAAGAGAGCTAGAAAACTTTTCCACCAAAAAGATGTTTCAACTCTATGAGTAGAATGCACTCATCACAAAGAAGTTTCTGAGAATGCTTCTGTCTAGTTTTTATGTGAAGATATTTCCTTTTCCAGCATAGGCGTCAAAGCGCTCCAAATAAACACTTGCAGATTCTACTAAAGGAGAGTTTCCAAACTGCTCTATCAAAAGCAATGTTCAAGTCTGTGAGTTGAATGAACTAATCACACAGAAGTTTGTGAGAATTCTTCCGTCTAGTTTTTAGGTGAAGATATTTCTTTTCCCAGAATAGGCCTTAAAGCGCTCCAAATATCCACTTGCAGATTCTACAAAAAGAGTGTTTCAAAACTGCTCTTTCAAAAGAAAGGCTCAAGTCTGTGAGTTGAATGCACTCATCACAAAGAAGTTTCTGAGAATGCTTCTGTGTAGTTGTTATGTGAAGATATTTCCTTTTCCAGCATAGGCCTCAAAGCGCTCGAAATAAACACATGCAGATTCTACAAAAGGAGTGTTTCAAAACTGTCCTATCAAAAGAAACGTTCAAGTCTGTGAGTTGAATGCCCTCATCACAGAGAAGTTTCTGAGAATGCTTCTGTGTAGTTTTTAGGTGAAGATAATTCCTTTTCCAGCATAGGTGTCAAAGCGATCCAAATAAGCACTTGCAGATTCTACAAAAGGAGTGTTTCCAAACTGCTCTATCAGAGGGAATGTTCAAGTCTGTGAGTTGAATGCACTACTAAGACAGAAGTTTGTGAGAATGTTTCTGTGTAGTTTTTAGGCCAAGATATTTCTTTTCCCAGCATAGGCCTCAAAGCCCTCCAAATATCCACTTGCAGACTCTACAAAAAGAGTGTTTCAAAACTGCTCTTTCAAAAGGAAGGCTCAAGTCTGTGAGTTGAATGCACTCATCACAAAGAAGTTTCTGAGAATGCTTCTGTGTAGTTGTTATGTGAAGATACTTCCTTTTCGAGCACAGGCCTCAAAGCGCTCGAAATAAACACTTGCAGATTCTACGAAAGGAGTGTTTCAAAACTGTCCTATCAAAAGAAACGTTCAAGTGTGTGAGTTGAATGCCCTCATCACAGAGAAGTTTCTGAGAATGCTTCTGTGTAGTTTTTAGGTGAAGATAATTCCTTTTCCAGCATTGGTGTCAAAGCGATCCAAATAAGCACTTGCAGATTCTACAAAAGGAGTGTTTCCAAACTGCTCTATCAGAGGGAATGTTCAAGTCTGTGAGTTCAATGCAGTAATCACACAGACGTTTGTGAGAATGCTTCTGTCTAGTGTTTAGGTGAAGATATTTCTTTTCCCAGAATAGGCCTTAAAGCGCTCCAAATTTCCACTTGCAGATTCTACAAAAAGAGTGTTTCAAAACTGCTCTTTCAAAAGAAAGGCTCAAGTCTGTGAGTTGAATGCACTCATCACAAAGAAGTTTCTGAGAATGCTTCTGTGTAGTTCTTATGTGAAGACACTTCCTTTTCCAGCATAGGCCTCAAAGCGCTCAAAATAAACACTTGCGGATTCTACAAAAGGAGTGTTTCCAAACTGCTCTATCAGAGGGAATGTTCAAGTCTGTGAGTCCAATGCAGTAATCACACAGACGTTTGTGAGAATGCTTCTGTCAAGTTTTTATGTGAAGATATTTCCTTTTCCAGCATAGGCGTCAAAGCGATCCAAATAAGCACTTGCAGATTCTACAAAAGCAGTGTTTCCAAACTGCTCTATCAGAGGGAATGTTCAAGTCTGTGAGTTCAATGCAGTAATCACACAGACGTTTGTGAGAATGCTTCTGTCTAGTGTTTAGGTGAAGATATTTCTTTTCCCAGAATAGGCCTTAAAGCGCTCCAAATTTCCACTTGCAGATTCTACAAAAAGAGTGCTTCAAAACTGCTCTTTCAAAAGAAAGGCTCAAGTCTGTGAGTTGAATGCACTCATCACAAAGAAGTTTCTGAGAATGCTTCTGTGTAGTTGTTATGTGAAGCTACTTCCTTTTCCAGCATAGGCCTCAAAGCGCTCGAAATAAACACTTGCAGATTCTAGGAAAGGAGTGTTTCAAAACAGTCCTATCAAAATAAACGTTCAAGTCTGTGAGTTGAATGCACTCATCACACAGAAGTTTCTGAGAAAGCTTCTGTGTAGTTTTCAGGTGGAAATATTTCCTTTTCCAGCATAGGCGTCAAAGAGATCCAAATAAACACTTGCAGATTCTACAAAAGGAGTGTTTCCAAACTGCTCTATCAAGAGGAATGTTCAAGTCCGTGAGTAGAATGCACTCACCACAAAGAAGTTTCTGAGAATGCTTCTGTCTAGTTTTTATGTGAAGATATTCCCTTTTCCAGCATAGGCGTCAAAGCGCTCCAAATAAACACTTGCAGATTCTACAAAAGGAGTGTTTCCAAACTGCTCTATCAGAGGGAATGTTCAAGTCTGTGAGTTGAATGCACTAGTCAGACAGAAGTTTGTGAGAATGCTTCTGTTTAGTTTTTAGGTGAAGATATTCCTTTTCCCAGCATAGGCCTCAAAGCCCTCCAAATATCCACTTGCAGACTCTACAAAAAGAGTGTTTCAAAACTGCTCTTTCAAAAGGAAGGCTCAAGTCTGTGAGTTGAATGCACTCATCACAAAGAAGTTTCTGAGAATGCTTCTGTGTAGTTCTTATGTGAAGACACTTCCTTTTCCAGCATAGGCCTCAAAGCGCTCAAAATAAACACTTGCGGATTCTACAAAAGGAGTGTTTCCAAACTGCTCTATCAGAGGGAATGTTCAAGTCTGTGAGTCCAATGCAGTAATCACACAGACGTTTGTGAGAATGCTTCTGTCAAGTTTTTATGTGAAGATATTTCCTTTTCCAGCATAGGCGTCAAAGCGATCCAAATAAGCACTTGCAGATTCTACAAAAGCAGTGTTTCCAAACTGCTCTATCAGAGGGAATGTTCAAGTCTGTGAGTTCAATGCAGTAATCACACAGACGTTTGTGAGAATGCTTCTGTCTAGTGTTTAGGTGAAGATATTTCTTTTCCCAGAATAGGCCTTAAAGCGCTCCAAATTTCCACTTGCAGATTCTACAAAAAGAGTGCTTCAAAACTGCTCTTTCAAAAGAAAGGCTCAAGTCTGTGAGTTGAATGCACTCATCACAAAGAAGTTTCTGAGAATGCTTCTGTGTAGTTGTTATGTGAAGCTACTTCCTTTTCCAGCATAGGCCTCAAAGCGCTCGAAATAAACACTTGCAGATTCTAGGAAAGGAGTGTTTCAAAACAGTCCTATCAAAATAAACGTTCAAGTCTGTGAGTTGAATGCACTCATCACACAGAAGTTTCTGAGAAAGCTTCTGTGTAGTTTTCAGGTGGAGATATTTCCTTTTCCAGCATAGGCGTAAAAGAGATCCAAATAAACACTTGCAGATTCTACAAAAGGAGTGTCTCCAAACTGCTCTATCAAGAGGAATGTTCAAGTCCGTGAGTAGAATGCACTCACCACAAAGAAGTTTCTGAGAATGCTTCTGTCTAGTTTTTATGTGAAGATATTCCCTTTTCCAGCATATGCGTCAAAGCGCTCCAAATAAACACTTGCAGATTCTACAAAAGGAGTGTTTCCAAACTGCTCTATCAGAGGGAATGTTCAAGTCTGTGAGTTGAATGCACTAGTCAGACAGAAGTTTGTGAGAATGCTTCTGTTTAGTTTTTAGGTGAAGATATTCCTTTTCCCAGCATAGGCCTCAAAGCCCTCCAAATATCCACCTGCAGACTCTACAAAAAGAGTGTTTCAAAACTGCTCTTTCAAAAGGAAGGCTCAAGTCTGTGAGTTGAATGCACTCATCACAAAGAAGTTTCTGAGAATGCTTCTGTGTAGTTGTTATGTGAATATATTTCCTTTACCAGCATAGGCCTCAAAGCGCTCGAAATAAACACTTGCAGATTCTACGAAAGGAGTGTTTCAAAACTGTCCTATCAAAATAAACGTTCAAGTCTGTGAGTTGAATGCACTCATCACACAGAACTTTCTGAGAATGCTTCTGTGTAGTTTTTAGGTGAACATATTTCATTTCCCAGCACAGGCCTCAGAGCGCTCCAAATATGCACTTGCAGATTCTACAAAAAGAGACCTTGAAAACTCTTCCACCAAAAAGAGGCTTCAACTCTATGAGTAGAATGCTCTCATCACAAAGAAGTTTCTGAGAATGCTTCTGTCTAGTTTTTATGTGAAGATATTTCCTTTTCCAGCATTGGCTTCAAAGCGCTCCCAATAAACACTTGCAGATTCTACTAAAGGAGTGTTTCCAAACTGCTCTATCAAAAGGAATGTTCAAGTCTGTGAGTTGAATGCACTAATGACACAGAAGTTTGTGAGAATTCTTCTGTCTAGTTTTTAGATGAAGATATTTCTTTTCCCAGAATAGGCCTTAAAGCGCCCCAAATATCCACTTGCAGATTCTACAAAAAGAGTGTTTCAAAACTGCTCTTTCAAAAGAAAGGCTCAAGTCTGTCAGTTGAATGCACTCATCACAAAGAAGTTTCTGAGAATGCTTCTGTGTAGTTGTTAAGTGAAGATACTTCCTTTTCCAGCATAGGCCTCAAAGCGCTCGAAATAAACACTTGCAGATTCTACAAAAGGAGAGTTTCAAAACTGTCCTCTCAAAAGAAACGATAAAGTCTGTGAGTTGAATGCACTCATCACAGAGAAGTTTCTGAGAATGCTTCTGTGTAGTTTTTAGGTGAAGATATTTCCTTTTCCAGCATAGGCGTCAAAGCGATCCAAATAAACACTTGCAGATTCTACAAAAGGAGTGTTTCCAAACTGCTCTATCAGAGGGAATGTTCAAGTCTGTGAGTTCAATGCAGTAATCACACAGACGTTTGTGAGAATGCTTCTGTGTAGTTTTTAGGTGAAGATATTCCTTTTCCCAGCATAGGCCTCAAAGCCCTAAAATATCCACTTGCAGACTCTACAAAAAGAGTGTTTCAAAACTGCTCTTTCAAAAGGAAGGCTCAAGTCTGTGAGTTGAATGCACTCATCACAAAGAAGTTTCTGAGAATGCTTCTGTGTAGTTGTTATGTGAAGATACTTCCTTTTCGAGCATAGGCCTCAAAGCGCTCGAAATAAACACTTGCAGATTCTACGAAAGGAGTGTTTCAAAACTGTCCTATCAAAATAAACGTTCAAGTCTGTGAGTTGAATGCACTCATCACACAGAAGTTTCTGAGAATGCTTCTGTGTAGTTTTTAGGTGAACATATTTCGTTTCCCATCACAGGCCTCAGAGCGCTCCAAATATGCACTTGCAGATTCTACAAAAAGAGAGCTAGAAAACTCTTCCACCAAAAAGATGTTTCAACTCTATGAGTAGAATGCACTCATCACAAAGAAGTTTCTGAGAATGCTTCTGTCTAGTTTTTATGTGAAGATATTTCCTTTTCCAGCATAGGCGTCAAAGCGCTCCAAATAAACACTTGCAGATTCTACTAAAGGAGAGTTTCCAAACTGCTCTATCAAAAGCAATGTTCAAGTCTGTGAGTTGAATGAACTAATCACACAGAAGTTTGTGAGAATTCTTCCGTCTAGTTTTTAGGTGAAGATATTTCTTTTCCCAGAATAGGCCTTAAAGCGCTCCAAATATCCATTTGTAGATTCTACAAAAAGAGTGTTTCAAAACTGCTCTTTCAAAAGAAAGGCTCAAGTCTGTGAGTTGAATGCACTCATCACAAAGAAGTTTCTGAGAATGCTTCTGTGTAGTTGTTATGTGAAGATATTTCCTTTTCCAGCATAGGCCTCAAAGCGCTCGAAATAAACACATGCAGATTCTACAAAAGGAGTGTTTCAAAACTGTCCTATCAAAAGAAACGTTCAAGTCTGTGAGTTGAATGCCCTCATCACAGAGAAGTTTCTGAGAATGCTTCTGTGTAGTTTTTAGGTGAAGATAATTCCTTTTCCAGCATTGGTGTCAAAGCGATCAAAATAAGCACTTGCAGATTCTACAAAAGGAGTGTTTCCAAACTGCTCTATCAGAGGGAATGTTCAAGTCTGTGAGTTCAATGCAGTAATCACACAGACGTTTGTGAGAATGCTTCTGTCTAGTGTTTAGGTGAAGATATTTCTTTTCCCAGAATAGGCCTTAAAGCGCTCCAAATTTCCACTTGCAGATTCTACAAAAAGAGTGTTTCAAAACTGCTCTTTCAAAAGAAAGGCTCAAGTCTGTGAGTTGAATGCACTCATCACAAAGAAGTTTCTGAGAATGCTTCTGTGTAGTTCTTATGTGAAGACACTTCCTTTTCCAGCATAGGCCCCAAAGCGCTCGAAGTAAACACTTGCAGATTCTACATAAGGAGTGTTTCCAAACTGCTCTATCAGAGGGAATGTTCAAGTCTGTGAGTCCAATGCAGTAATCACACAGACGTTTGTGAGAATGCTTCTGTCAAGTTTTTATGTGAAGATATTACCTTTTCCAGCATAGGCGTCAAAGCGATCCAAATAAGCACTTGCAGATTCTACAAAAGCAGTGTTTCCAAACTGCTCTATCAGAGGGAATGTTCAAGTCTGTGAGTTCAATGCAGTAATCAAACAGACGTTTGTGACAATGCTTCTGTCTAGTGTTTAGGTGAAGATATTTCTTTTCCCAGAATAGGCTTTAAAGCACTCCAAATTTCCACTTGCAGATTCTACAAAAAGAGTGCTTCAAAACTGCTCTTTCAAAAGAAAGGCTCAAGTCTGTGAGTTGAATGCACTCATCACAAAGAAGTTTCTGAGAATGCTTCTGTGTAGTTGTTATGTGAAGCTACTTCCTTTTCCAGCATAGGCCTCAAAGCGCTCGAAATAAACACTTGCAGATTCTAGGAAAGGAGTGTTTCAAAACAGTCCTATCAAAATAAACGTTCAAGTCTGTGAGTTGAATGCACTCATCACACAGAAGTTTCTGAGAAAGCTTCTGTGTAGTTTTCAGGTGGAGATATTTCCCTTTCCAGCATAGGCGTCAAAGCGATCCAAATAAACACTTGCAGATTCTACAAAAGGAGTGTTTCCAAACTGCTCTATCAAGAGGAATGTTCAAGTCCGTGAGTAGAATGCACTCACCACAAAGAAGTTTCTGAGAATGCTTCTGTCTAGTTTTTATGTGAAGATATTCCCTTTTCCAGCATAGGCGTCCAAGCGCTCCAAATAAACACTTGCAGATTCTACAAAAGGAGTTTTTCCAAACTGCTCTATCAGAGGGAATGTTCAAGTCTGTGAGTTGAATGCACTAGTCAGACAGAAGTTTGTGAGAATGCTTCTGTTTAGTTTTTAGGTGAAGATATTCCTTTTCCCAGCATAGGCCTCAAAGCCCAACAAATATCCACTTGCAGACTCTACAAACAGAGTGTTTCAAAACTGCTCTTTCAAAAGGAAGGCTCAAGTCTGTGAGTTGAATGCACTCATCACAAAGAAGTTTCTGAGAATGCTTCTGTGTAGTTGTTATGTGAAGATATTTCCTTTACCAGCATAGGCCTCAAAGCGCTCGAAATAAACACTTGCAGATTCTACGAAAGGAGTGTTTCAAAACTGTCCTATCAAAATAAACGTTCAAGTCTGTGAGTTGAATGCACTCATCACACGGATGTTTCTGAGAATGCTTCTGTGTAGTTTTTAGGTGAACATATTTCATTTCCCAGCACAGGCCTCAGAGCGCTCCAAATATGCACTTGCAGATTCTACAAAAAGAGACCTTGAAAACTCTTCCACCAAAAAGAGGCTTCAACTCTATGAGTAAAATGCTCTCATCACAAAGAAGTTTCTGAGAATGCTTCTGTCTAGTTTTTATGTGAAGATATTTCCTTTTCCAGCATTGGCTTCAAAGCGCTCCAAATAAACACTTGCAGATTCTACTAAAGGAGTGTTTCCAAACGGCTCTATCAAAAGGAATGTTCAAGTCTGTGAGTTGAATGCACTCATCACACAGAAGTTTGTGAGAATTCTTCTGTCTAGTTTTTAGATGAAGATATTTCTTTTCCCAGAATAGGCCTTAAAGCGCTCCAAATATCCACTTGCAGATTCTACAAAAAGAGTGTTTCAAAACTGCTCTTTCAAAAGAAAGGCTCAAGTCTGTGAGTTGAATGCACTCATCACAAAGAAGTTTCTGAGAATGCTTTTGTGTAGTTGTTAAGTGAAGATACTTCCTTTTCCAGCATAGGCCTCAAAGCGCTCGAAATAAACACTTGCAGATTCTACAAAAGGAGAGTTTCAAAACTGTCCTGTCAAAAGAAACGTTAAAGTCTGTGAGTTGAATGCACTCATCACACAGAAGTTTCTGAGAATGCTTCTGTGTAGTTGTTAGGTGAAGATATTTCCTTTTCCAGCATAGGCGTCAAAGCTATCCAAATAAACACTTGCAGATTCTACAAAAGGAGTGTTTCCAAACTGCTCTATCAGAGGGAATGTTCAAGTCTCTGAGTTCAATGCAGTAATCACACAGACGTTTGTGAGAATGCTTCTGTTTAGTTTTTAGGTGAAGATATTCCTTTTCCCAGCATAGGCCTCAAAGCCCTCCAAATATCCACTTGCAGACTCTACAAAAAGAGTGTTTCAAAACTGCTCTTTCAAAAGGAAGGCTCAAGTCTGTGAGTTGAATGCACTCATCACAAAGAAGTTTCTGAGAATGCTTCTGTGTAGTTGTTATGTGAAGATACTTCCTTTTCGAGCATAGGCCTCAAAGCGCTCGAAATAAACACTTGCAGATTCTACGAAAGGAGTGTTTCAAAACTGTCCTATCAAAATAAACGTTCAAGTCTGTGAGTTGAATGCACTCATCACACAGAAGTTTCTGAGAATGCTTCTGTGTAGTTTTTAGGTGAACATATTTCGTTTCCCAGCACAGGCCTCAGAGCGCTCCAAATATGCACTTGCAGATTCTACAAAAAGAGAGCTAGAAAACTTTTCCACCAAAAAGATGTTTCAACTCTATGAGTAGAATGCACTCATCACAAAGAAGTTTCTGAGAATGCTTCTGTCTAGTTTTTATGTGAAGATATTTCCTTTTCCAGCATAGGCGTCAAAGCGCTCCAAATAAACACTTGCAGATTCTACTAAAGGAGAGTTTCCAAACTGCTCTATCAAAAGCAATGTTCAAGTCTGTGAGTTGAATGAACTAATCACACAGAAGTTTGTGAGAATTCTTCCGTCTAGTTTTTAGGTGAAGATATTTCTTTTCCCAGAATAGGCCTTAAAGCGCTCGAAATAAACACATGCAGATTCTACAAAAGGAGTGTTTCAAAACTGTCCTATCAAAAGAAACGTTCAAGTCTGTGAGTGGAATGCCCTCATCACAGAGAAGTTTCTGAGAATGCTTCTGTGTAGTTTTTAGGTGAAGATAATTCCTTTTCCAGCATAGGTGTCAAAGCGATCCAAATAAGCACTTGCAGATTCTACAAAAGGAGTGTTTCCAAACTGCTCTATCAGAGGGAATGTTCAAGTCTGTGAGTTGAATGCACTACTAAGACAGAAGTTTGTGAGAATGTTTCTGTGTAGTTTTTAGGCCAAGATATTTCTTTTCCCAGCATAGGCCTCAAAGCCCTCCAAATATCCACTTGCAGACTCTACAAAAAGAGTGTTTCAAAACTGCTCTTTCAAAAGGAAGGCTCAAGTCTGTGAGTTGAATGCACTCATCACAAAGAAGTTTCTGAGAATGCTTCTGTGTAGTTGTTATGTGAAGATACTTCCTTTTCGAGCACAGGCCTCAAAGCGCTCGAAATAAACACTTGCAGATTCTACGAAAGGAGTGTTTCAAAACTGTCCTATCAAAAGAAACGTTCAAGTCTGTGAGTTGAATGCCCTCATCACAGAGAAGTTTCTGAGAATGCTTCTCTATAGTTTTTAGGTGAAGATAATTCCTTTTCCAGCATTGGTGTCAAAGCGATCCAAATAAGCACTTGCAGATTCTACAAAAGGAGTGTTTCCAAACTGCTCTATCAGAGGGAATGTTCAAGTCTGTGAGTTCAATGCAGTAATCACACAGACGTTTGTGAGAATGCTTCTGTCTAGTGTTTAGGTGAAGATATTTCTTTTCCCAGAATAGGCCTTAAAGCGCTCCAAATTTCCACTTGCAGATTCTACAAAAAGAGTGTTTCAAAACTGCTCTTTCAAAAGAAAGGCTCAAGTCTGTGAGTTGAATGCACTCATCACAAAGAAGTTTCTGAGAATGCTTCTGTGTAGTTCTTATGTGAAGACACTTCCTTTTCCAGCATAGGCCTCAAAGCGCTCGAAATAAACACTTGCAGATTCTACAAAAGGAGTGTTTCCAAACTGCTCTATCAGAGGGAATGTTCAAGTCTGTGAGTCCAATGCAGTAATCACACAGACGTTTGTGAGAATGCTTCTGTCAAGTTTTTATGTGAAGATATTACCTTTTCCAGCATAGGCGTCAAAGCGATCCAAATAAGCACTTGCAGATTCTACAAAAGCAGTGTTTCCAAACTGCTCTATCAGAGGGAATGTTCAAGTCTGTGAGTTCAATGCAGTAATCACACAGACGTTTGTGAGAATGCTTCTGTCTAGTGTTTAGGTGAAGATATTTCTTTTCCCAGAATAGGCCTTAAAGCGCTCCAAATTTCCACTTGCAGATTCTACAAAAAGAGTGCTTCAAAACTGCTCTTTCAAAAGAAAGTCTCAAGTCTGTGAGTTGAATGCACTCATCACAAAGAAGTTTCTGAGAATGCTTCTGTGTAGTTGTTATGTGAAGCTACTTCCTTTTCCAGCATAGGCCTCAAAGCGCTCGAAATAAACACTTGCAGATTCTAGGAAAGGAGTGTTTCAAAACAGTCCTATCAAAATAAACGTTCAAGTCTGTGAGTTGAATGCACTCATCACACAGAAGTTTCTGAGAAAGCTTCTGTGTAGTTTTCAGGTGGAGATATTTCCTTTTCCAGCATAGGCGTCAAAGCGATCCAAATAAACACTTGCAGATTCTACAAAAGGAGTGTTTCCAAACTGCTCTATCAAGAGGAATGTTCAAGTCCGTGAGTAGAATGCACTCACCACAAAGAAGTTTCTGAGAATGCTTCTGTCTAGTTTTTATGTGAAGATATTCCCTTTTCCAGCATAGGCGTCAAAGCGCTCCAAATAAACACTTGCAGATTCTACAAAAGGAGTGTTTCCAAACTGCTCTATCAGAGGGAATGTTCAAGTCTGTGAGTTGAATGCACTAGTCAGACAGAAGTTTGTGAGAATGCTTCTGTTTAGTTTTTAGGTGAAGATATTCCTTTTCCCAGCATAGGCCTCAAAGCCCTCCAAATATCCACTTGCAGACTCTACAAAAAGAGTGTTTCAAAACTGCTCTTTCAAAAGGAAGGCTCAAGTCCGTGAGTTGAATGCACTCATCACAAAGAAGTTTCTGAGAATGCTTCTGTGTAGTTGTTATGTGAAGATATTTCCTTTACCAACATAGGCCTCAAAGCGCTCGAAATAAACACTTGCAGATTCTACGAAAGGAGTGTTTCAAAACTGTCCTATCAAAATAAACGTTCAAGTCTGTGAGTTGAATGCACTCATCACACGGATGTTTCTGAGAATGCTTCTGTGTAGTTTTTAGGTGAACATATTTCCTTTCCCAGCACAGGCCTCAGAGCGCTCCAAATATGCACTTGCAGATTCTACAAAAAGAGAGCTTGAAAACTCTTCCACCAAAAAGAGGCTTCAACTCTATGAGTAGAATGCGCTCATCACAAAGAAGTTTCTGAGAATGCTTCTGTCTAGTTTTTATGTGAAGGCATTTCCTTTTCCAGCACATGCGTCAAAGCGATCCAAATAAACCCTGGCAGATTCTACAAAAGGAGTGTTTCCAAACTGCTCTATCAGAGGGAATGTTCAAGTCTGTGAGTAGAATGCACTCACCACAAAGAAGTTTCTGAGAGTGCTTCTGTCTAGTTTTTATGTGAAGATATTTCCTTTTCGAGCATAGGCGTCAAAGCGCTCCAAATAAACACTTGCAGATTCTACAAAAGGAGTGTTTCCAAACTGCTCTATCAGAGGGAATGTTCAAGTCTGTGAGTTCAATGCAGTAATCAAACAGACGTTTGTGACAATGCTTCTGTCTAGTGTTTAGGTGAAGATATTTCTTTTCCCAGAATAGGCTTTAAAGCACTCCAAATTTCCACTTGCAGATTCTACAAAAAGAGTGCTTCAAAACTGCTCTTTCAAAAGAAAGGCTCAAGTCTGTGAGTTGAATGCACTCATCACAAAGAAGTTTCTGAGAATGCTTCTGTGTAGTTGTTATGTGAAGCTACTTCCTTTTCCAGCATAGGCCTCAAAGCGCTCGAAATAAACACTTGCAGATTCTAGGAAAGGAGTGTTTCAAAACAGTCCTATCAAAATAAACGTTCAAGTCTGTGAGTTGAATGCACTCATCACACAGAAGTTTCTGAGAAAGCTTCTGTGTAGTTTTCAGGTGGAGATATTTCCCTTTCCAGCATAGGCGTCAAAGCGATCCAAATAAACACTTGCAGATTCTACAAAAGGAGTGTTTCCAAACTGCTCTATCAAGAGGAATGTTCAAGTCCGTGAGTAGAATGCACTCACCACAAAGAAGTTTCTGAGAATGCTTCTGTCTAGTTTTTATGTGAAGATATTCCCTTTTCCAGCATAGGCGTCCAAGCGCTCCAAATAAACACTTGCAGATTCTACAAAAGGAGTTTTTCCAAACTGCTCTATCAGAGGGAATGTTCAAGTCTGTGAGTTGAATGCACTAGTCAGACAGAAGTTTGTGAGAATGCTTCTGTTTAGTTTTTAGGTGAAGATATTCCTTTTCCCAGCATAGGCCTCAAAGCCCAACAAATATCCACTTGCAGACTCTACAAACAGAGTGTTTCAAAACTGCTCTTTCAAAAGGAAGGCTCAAGTCTGTGAGTTGAATGCACTCATCACAAAGAAGTTTCTGAGAATGCTTCTGTGTAGTTGTTATGTGAAGATATTTCCTTTACCAGCATAGGCCTCAAAGCGCTCGAAATAAACACTTGCAGATTCTACGAAAGGAGTGTTTCAAAACTGTCCTATCAAAATAAACGTTCAAGTCTGTGAGTTGAATGCACTCATCACACGGATGTTTCTGAGAATGCTTCTGTGTAGTTTTTAGGTGAACATATTTCATTTCCCAGCACAGGCCTCAGAGCGCTCCAAATATGCACTTGCAGATTCTACAAAAAGAGACCTTGAAAACTCTTCCACCAAAAAGAGGCTTCAACTCTATGAGTAAAATGCTCTCATCACAAAGAAGTTTCTGAGAATGCTTCTGTCTAGTTTTTATGTGAAGATATTTCCTTTTCCAGCATTGGCTTCAAAGCGCTCCAAATAAACACTTGCAGATTCTACTAAAGGAGTGTTTCCAAACGGCTCTATCAAAAGGAATGTTCAAGTCTGTGAGTTGAATGCACTCATCACACAGAAGTTTGTGAGAATTCTTCTGTCTAGTTTTTAGATGAAGATATTTCTTTTCCCAGAATAGGCCTTAAAGCGCTCCAAATATCCACTTGCAGATTCTACAAAAAGAGTGTTTCAAAACTGCTCTTTCAAAAGAAAGGCTCAAGTCTGTGAGTTGAATGCACTCATCACAAAGAAGTTTCTGAGAATGCTTTTGTGTAGTTGTTAAGTGAAGATACTTCCTTTTCCAGCATAGGCCTCAAAGCGCTCGAAATAAACACTTGCAGATTCTACAAAAGGAGAGTTTCAAAACTGTCCTGTCAAAAGAAACGTTAAAGTCTGTGAGTTGAATGCACTCATCACACAGAAGTTTCTGAGAATGCTTCTGTGTAGTTGTTAGGTGAAGATATTTCCTTTTCCAGCATAGGCGTCAAAGCTATCCAAATAAACACTTGCAGATTCTACAAAAGGAGTGTTTCCAAACTGCTCTATCAGAGGGAATGTTCAAGTCTCTGAGTTCAATGCAGTAATCACACAGACGTTTGTGAGAATGCTTCTGTTTAGTTTTTAGGTGAAGATATTCCTTTTCCCAGCATAGGCCTCAAAGCCCTCCAAATATCCACTTGCAGACTCTACAAAAAGAGTGTTTCAAAACTGCTCTTTCAAAAGGAAGGCTCAAGTCTGTGAGTTGAATGCACTCATCACAAAGAAGTTTCTGAGAATGCTTCTGTGTAGTTGTTATGTGAAGATACTTCCTTTTCGAGCATAGGCCTCAAAGCGCTCGAAATAAACACTTGCAGATTCTACGAAAGGAGTGTTTCAAAACTGTCCTATCAAAATAAACGTTCAAGTCTGTGAGTTGAATGCACTCATCACACAGAAGTTTCTGAGAATGCTTCTGTGTAGTTTTTAGGTGAACATATTTCGTTTCCCAGCACAGGCCTCAGAGCGCTCCAAATATGCACTTGCAGATTCTACAAAAAGAGAGCTAGAAAACTTTTCCACCAAAAAGATGTTTCAACTCTATGAGTAGAATGCACTCATCACAAAGAAGTTTCTGAGAATGCTTCTGTCTAGTTTTTATGTGAAGATATTTCCTTTTCCAGCATAGGCGTCAAAGCGCTCCAAATAAACACTTGCAGATTCTACTAAAGGAGAGTTTCCAAACTGCTCTATCAAAAGCAATGTTCAAGTCTGTGAGTTGAATGAACTAATCACACAGAAGTTTGTGAGAATTCTTCCGTCTAGTTTTTAGGTGAAGATATTTCTTTTCCCAGAATAGGCCTTAAAGCGCTCGAAATAAACACATGCAGATTCTACAAAAGGAGTGTTTCAAAACTGTCCTATCAAAAGAAACGTTCAAGTCTGTGAGTGGAATGCCCTCATCACAGAGAAGTTTCTGAGAATGCTTCTGTGTAGTTTTTAGGTGAAGATAATTCCTTTTCCAGCATAGGTGTCAAAGCGATCCAAATAAGCACTTGCAGATTCTACAAAAGGAGTGTTTCCAAACTGCTCTATCAGAGGGAATGTTCAAGTCTGTGAGTTGAATGCACTACTAAGACAGAAGTTTGTGAGAATGTTTCTGTGTAGTTTTTAGGCCAAGATATTTCTTTTCCCAGCATAGGCCTCAAAGCCCTCCAAATATCCACTTGCAGACTCTACAAAAAGAGTGTTTCAAAACTGCTCTTTCAAAAGGAAGGCTCAAGTCTGTGAGTTGAATGCACTCATCACAAAGAAGTTTCTGAGAATGCTTCTGTGTAGTTGTTATGTGAAGATACTTCCTTTTCGAGCACAGGCCTCAAAGCGCTCGAAATAAACACTTGCAGATTCTACGAAAGGAGTGTTTCAAAACTGTCCTATCAAAAGAAACGTTCAAGTCTGTGAGTTGAATGCCCTCATCACAGAGAAGTTTCTGAGAATGCTTCTCTATAGTTTTTAGGTGAAGATAATTCCTTTTCCAGCATTGGTGTCAAAGCGATCCAAATAAGCACTTGCAGATTCTACAAAAGGAGTGTTTCCAAACTGCTCTATCAGAGGGAATGTTCAAGTCTGTGAGTTCAATGCAGTAATCACACAGACGTTTGTGAGAATGCTTCTGTCTAGTGTTTAGGTGAAGATATTTCTTTTCCCAGAATAGGCCTTAAAGCGCTCCAAATTTCCACTTGCAGATTCTACAAAAAGAGTGTTTCAAAACTGCTCTTTCAAAAGAAAGGCTCAAGTCTGTGAGTTGAATGCACTCATCACAAAGAAGTTTCTGAGAATGCTTCTGTGTAGTTCTTATGTGAAGACACTTCCTTTTCCAGCATAGGCCTCAAAGCGCTCGAAATAAACACTTGCAGATTCTACAAAAGGAGTGTTTCCAAACTGCTCTATCAGAGGGAATGTTCAAGTCTGTGAGTCCAATGCAGTAATCACACAGACGTTTGTGAGAATGCTTCTGTCAAGTTTTTATGTGAAGATATTACCTTTTCCAGCATAGGCGTCAAAGCGATCCAAATAAGCACTTGCAGATTCTACAAAAGCAGTGTTTCCAAACTGCTCTATCAGAGGGAATGTTCAAGTCTGTGAGTTCAATGCAGTAATCACACAGACGTTTGTGAGAATGCTTCTGTCTAGTGTTTAGGTGAAGATATTTCTTTTCCCAGAATAGGCCTTAAAGCGCTCCAAATTTCCACTTGCAGATTCTACAAAAAGAGTGCTTCAAAACTGCTCTTTCAAAAGAAAGTCTCAAGTCTGTGAGTTGAATGCACTCATCACAAAGAAGTTTCTGAGAATGCTTCTGTGTAGTTGTTATGTGAAGCTACTTCCTTTTCCAGCATAGGCCTCAAAGCGCTCGAAATAAACACTTGCAGATTCTAGGAAAGGAGTGTTTCAAAACAGTCCTATCAAAATAAACGTTCAAGTCTGTGAGTTGAATGCACTCATCACACAGAAGTTTCTGAGAAAGCTTCTGTGTAGTTTTCAGGTGGAGATATTTCCTTTTCCAGCATAGGCGTCAAAGCGATCCAAATAAACACTTGCAGATTCTACAAAAGGAGTGTTTCCAAACTGCTCTATCAAGAGGAATGTTCAAGTCCGTGAGTAGAATGCACTCACCACAAAGAAGTTTCTGAGAATGCTTCTGTCTAGTTTTTATGTGAAGATATTCCCTTTTCCAGCATAGGCGTCAAAGCGCTCCAAATAAACACTTGCAGATTCTACAAAAGGAGTGTTTCCAAACTGCTCTATCAGAGGGAATGTTCAAGTCTGTGAGTTGAATGCACTAGTCAGACAGAAGTTTGTGAGAATGCTTCTGTTTAGTTTTTAGGTGAAGATATTCCTTTTCCCAGCATAGGCCTCAAAGCCCTCCAAATATCCACTTGCAGACTCTACAAAAAGAGTGTTTCAAAACTGCTCTTTCAAAAGGAAGGCTCAAGTCTGTGAGTTGAATGCACTCATCACAAAGAAGTTTCTGAGAATGCTTCTGTGTAGTTGTTATGTGAAGATATTTCCTTTACCAACATAGGCCTCAAAGCGCTCGAAATAAACACTTGCAGATTCTACGAAAGGAGTGTTTCAAAACTGTCCTATCAAAATAAACGTTCAAGTCTGTGAGTTGAATGCACTCATCACACGGATGTTTCTGAGAATGCTTCTGTGTAGTTTTTAGGTGAACATATTTCCTTTCCCAGCACAGGCCTCAGAGCGCTCCAAATATGCACTTGCAGATTCTACAAAAAGAGACCTTGAAAACTCTTCCACCAAAAAGAGGCTTCAACTCTATGAGTAGAATGCTCTCATCACAAAGAAGTTTCTGAGAATGCTTCTGTCTAGTTTTTATGTGAAGATATTTCCTTTTCCAGCATTGGCTTCAAAGCGCTCCAAATAAACACTTGCAGATTCTGCTAAAGGAGTGTTTCCAAACTGCTCTATCAAAAGGAATGTTCAAGTCTGTGAGTTGAATGCACTCATCACACAGAAGTTTGTGAGAATTCTTCTGTCTAGTTTTTAGATGAAGATATTTCTTTTCCCAGAATAGGCCTTAAAGCGCTCCAAATATCCACTTGCAGATTCTACAAAAAGAGTGTTTCAAAACTGCTCTTTCAAAAGAAAGGCTCAAGTCTGTGAGTTGAATGCACTCATCACAAAGAAGTTTCTGAGAATGCTTCTGTGTAGTTGTTAAGTGAAGATACTTCCTTTTCCAGCATAGGCCTCAAAGCGCTCGAAATAAACACTTGCAGATTCTACAAAAGGAGAGTTTCAAAACTGTCCTGTCAAAAGAAACGTTAAAGTCTGTGAGTTGAATGCACTCATCACACAGAAGTTTCTGAGAATGCTTCTGTGTAGTTGTTAGGTGAAGATATTTCCTTTTCCAGCATAGGCGTCAAAGCGATCCAAATAAACACTTGCAGATTCTACAAAAGGAGTGTTTCCAAACTGCTCTATCAGAGGGAATGTTCAAGTCTGTGAGTTCAATGCAGTAATCACACAGACGTTTGTGAGAATGCTTCTGTGTAGTTTTTAGGTGAAGATATTCCTTTTCCCAGCATAGGCCTCAAAGCCCTCCAAATATCCACTTGCAGACTCTACAAAAAGAGTGTTTCAAAACTGCTCTTTCAAAAGGAAGGCTCAAGTCTGTGAGTTGAATGCACTCATCACAAAGAAGTTTCTGAGAATGCTTCTGTGTAGTTGTTATGTGAAGATACTTCCTTTTCGAGCATAGGCCTCAAAGCGCTCGAAATAAACACTTGCAGATTCTACGAAAGGAGTGTTTCAAAACTGTCCTATCAAAATAAACGTTCAAGTCTGTGAGTTGAATGCACTCATCACACAGAAGTTTCTGAGAATGCTTCTGTGTAGTTTTTAGGTGAACATATTTCGTTTCCCAGCACAGGCCTCAGAGCGCTCCAAATATGCACTTGCAGATTCTACAAAAAGAGAGCTAGAAAACTTTTCCACCAAAAAGATGTTTCAACTCTATGAGTAGAATGCACTCATCACAAAGAAGTTTCTGAGAATGCTTCTGTCTAGTTTTTATGCGAAGATATTTGCTTTTCCAGCATAGGCGTCAAAGCGCTCCAAATAAACACTTGCAGATTCTACTAAAGGAGAGTTTCCAAACTGCTCTATCAAAAGCAATGTTCAAGTCTGTGAGTTGAATGAACTAATCACACAGAAGTTTGTGAGAATTCTTCTGTCTAGTTTTTAGGTGAAGATATTTCTTTTCCCAGAATAGGCCTTAAAGCGCTCCAAATATCCACTTGCAGATTCTACAAAAAGAGTGTTTCAAAACTGCTCTTTCAAAAGAAAGGCTCAAGTCTGTGAGTTGAATGCACTCATCACAAAGAAGTTTCTGAGAATGCTTCTGTGTAGTTGTTATGTGAAGATATTTCCTTTTCCAGCATAGGCCTCAAAGCGCTCGAAATAAACACATGCAGATTCTACAAAAGGAGTGTTTCAAAACTGTCCTATCAAAAGAAACGTTCAAGTCTGTGAGTTGAATGCCCTCATCACAGAGAAGTTTCTGAGAATGCTTCTGTGTAGTTTTTAGGTGA
This sequence comes from Pongo pygmaeus, assembly GCF_028885625.2. Taxonomy (NCBI): domain Eukaryota; kingdom Metazoa; phylum Chordata; class Mammalia; order Primates; family Hominidae; genus Pongo; species Pongo pygmaeus. Next base: position 41,933,915 of record NC_072381.2, on the reverse strand, counting down.
AGATAATTCCTTTTCCAGCATAGGTGTCAAAGCGATCCAAATAAGCACTTGCAGATTCTACAAAAGGAGTGTTTCCAAACTGCTCTATCAGAGGGAATGTTCAAGTCTGTGAGTTGAATGCACTACTAAGACAGAAGTTTGTGAGAATGTTTCTGTGTAGTTTTTAGGCCAAGATATTTCTTTTCCCAGCATAGGCCTCAAAGCCCTCCAAATATCCACTTGCAGACTCTACAAAAAGAGTGTTTCAAAACTGCTCTTTCAAAAGGAAGGCTCAAGTCTGTGAGTTGAATGCACTCATCACAAAGAAGTTTCTGAGAATGCTTCTGTGTAGTTGTTATGTGAAGATACTTCCTTTTCGAGCACAGGCCTCAAAGCGCTCGAAATAAACACTTGCAGATTCTACGAAAGGAGTGTTTCAAAACTGTCCTATCAAAAGAAACGTTCAAGTCTGTGAGTTGAATGCCCTCATCACAGAGAAGTTTCTGAGAATGCTTCTGTGTAGTTTTTAGGTGAAGATAATTCCTTTTCCAGCATTGGTGTCAAAGCGATCCAAATAAGCACTTGCAGATTCTACAAAAGGAGTGTTTCCAAACTGCTCTATCAGAGGGAATGTTCAAGTCTGTGAGTTCAATGCAGTAATCACACAGACGTTTGTGAGAATGCTTCTGTCTAGTGTTTAGGTGAAGATATTTCTTTTCCCAGAATAGGCCTTAAAGCGCTCCAAATTTCCACTTGCAGATTCTACAAAAAGAGTGTTTCAAAACTGCTCTTTCAAAAGAAAGGCTCAAGTCTGTGAGTTGAATGCACTCATCACAAAGAAGTTTCTGAGAATGCTTCTGTGTAGTTCTTATGTGAAGACACTTCCTTTTCCAGCATAGGCCTCAAAGCGCTCAAAATAAACACTTGCGGATTCTACAAAAGGAGTGTTTCCAAACTGCTCTATCAGAGGGAATGTTCAAGTCTGTGAGTCCAATGCAGTAATCACACAGACGTTTGTGAGAATGCTTCTGTCAAGTTTTTATGTGAAGATATTTCCTTTTCCAGCATAGGCGTCAAAGCGATCCAAATAAGCACTTGCAGATTCTACAAAAGCAGTGTTTCCAAACTGCTCTATCAGAGGGAATGTTCAAGTCTGTGAGTTCAATGCAGTAATCACACAGACGTTTGTGAGAATGCTTCTGTCTAGTGTTTAGGTGAAGATATTTCTTTTCCCAGAATAGGCCTTAAAGCGCTCCAAATTTCCACTTGCAGATTCTACAAAAAGAGTGCTTCAAAACTGCTCTTTCAAAAGAAAGGCTCAAGTCTGTGAGTTGAATGCACTCATCACAAAGAAGTTTCTGAGAATGCTTCTGTGTAGTTGTTATGTGAAGCTACTTCCTTTTCCAGCATAGGCCTCAAAGCGCTCGAAATAAACACTTGCAGATTCTAGGAAAGGAGTGTTTCAAAACAGTCCTATCAAAATAAACGTTCAAGTCTGTGAGTTGAATGCACTCATCACACAGAAGTTTCTGAGAAAGCTTCTGTGTAGTTTTCAGGTGGAGATATTTCCTTTTCCAGCATAGGCGTCAAAGAGATCCAAATAAACACTTGCAGATTCTACAAAAGGAGTGTTTCCAAACTGCTCTATCAAGAGGAATGTTCAAGTTCGTGAGTAGAATGCACTCACCACAAAGAAGTTTCTGAGAATGCTTCTGTCTAGTTTTTATGTGAAGATATTCCCTTTTCCAGCATAGGCGTCAAAGCGCTCCAAATAAACACTTGCAGATTCTACAAAAGGAGTGTTTCCAAACTGCTCTATCAGAGGGAATGTTCAAGTCTGTGAGTTGAATGCACTAGTCAGACAGAAGTTTGTGAGAATGCTTCTGTTTAGTTTTTAGGTGAAGATATTCCTTTTCCCAGCATAGGCCTCAAAGCCCTCCAAATATCCACCTGCAGACTCTACAAAAAGAGTGTTTCAAAACTGCTCTTTCAAAAGGAAGGCTCAAGTCTGTGAGTTGAATGCACTCATCACAAAGAAGTTTCTGAGAATGCTTCTGTGTAGTTGTTATGTGAAGATATTTCCTTTACCAGCATAGGCCTCAAAGCGCTCGAAATAAACACTTGCAGATTCTACGAAAGGAGTGTTTCAAAACTGTCCTATCAAAATAAACGTTCAAGTCTGTGAGTTGAATGCACTCATCACACAGAAGTTTCTGAGAATGCTTCTGTGTAGTTTTTAGGTGAACATATTTCATTTCCCAGCACAGGCCTCAGAGCGCTCCAAATATGCACTTGCAGATTCTACAAAAAGAGACCTTGAAAACTCTTCCACCAAAAAGAGGCTTCAACTCTATGAGTAGAATGCTCTCATCACAAAGAAGTTTCTGAGAATGCTTCTGTCTAGTTTTTATGTGAAGATATTTCCTTTTCCAGCATTGGCTTCAAAGCGCTCCCAATAAACACTTGCAGATTCTACTAAAGGAGTGTTTCCAAACTGCTCTATCAAAAGGAATGTTCAAGTCTGTGAGTTGAATGCACTAATGACACAGAAGTTTGTGAGAATTCTTCTGTCTAGTTTTTAGATGAAGATATTTCTTTTCCCAGAATAGGCCTTAAAGCGCCCCAAATATCCACTTGCAGATTCTACAAAAAGAGTGTTTCAAAACTGCTCTTTCAAAAGAAAGGCTCAAGTCTGTCAGTTGAATGCACTCATCACAAAGAAGTTTCTGAGAATGCTTCTGTGTAGTTGTTAAGTGAAGATACTTCCTTTTCCAGCATAGGCCTCAAAGCGCTCGAAATAAACACTTGCAGATTCTACAAAAGGAGAGTTTCAAAACTGTCCTCTCAAAAGAAACGATAAAGTCTGTGAGTTGAATGCACTCATCACAGAGAAGTTTCTGAGAATGCTTCTGTGTAGTTTTTAGGTGAAGATATTTCCTTTTCCAGCATAGGCGTCAAAGCGATCCAAATAAACACTTGCAGATTCTACAAAAGGAGTGTTTCCAAACTGCTCTATCAGAGGGAATGTTCAAGTCTGTGAGTTCAATGCAGTAATCACACAGACGTTTGTGAGAATGCTTCTGTGTAGTTTTTAGGTGAAGATATTCCTTTTCCCAGCATAGGCCTCAAAGCCCTCCAAATATCCACTTGCAGACTCTACAAAAAGAGTGTTTCAAAACTGCTCTTTCAAAAGGAAGGCTCAAGTCTGTGAGTTGAATGCACTCATCACAAAGAAGTTTCTGAGAATGCTTCTGTGTAGTTGTTATGTGAAGATACTTCCTTTTCGAGCATAGGCCTGAAAGCGCTCGAAATAAACACTTGCAGATTCTACGAAAGGAGTGTTTCAAAACTGTCCTATCAAAATAAACGTTCAAGTCTGTGAGTTGAATGCACTCATCACACAGAAGTTTCTGAGAATGCTTCTGTGTAGTTTTTAGGTGAACATATTTCGTTTCCCATCACAGGCCTCAGAGCGCTCCAAATATGCACTTGCAGATTCTACAAAAAGAGAGCTAGAAAACTCTTCCACCAAAAAGATGTTTCAACTCTATGAGTAGAATGCACTCATCACAAAGAAGTTTCTGAGAATGCTTCTGTCTAGTTTTTATGTGAAGATATTTCCTTTTCCAGCATAGGCGTCAAAGCGCTCCAAATAAACACTTGCAGATTCTACTAAAGGAGAGTTTCCAAACTGCTCTATCAAAAGCAATGTTCAAGTCTGTGAGTTGAATGAACTAATCACACAGAAGTTTGTGAGAATTCTTCCGTCTAGTTTTTAGGTGAAGATATTTCTTTTCCCAGAATAGGCCTTAAAGCGCTCCAAATATCCATTTGTAGATTCTACAAAAAGAGTGTTTCAAAACTGCTCTTTCAAAAGAAAGGCTCAAGTCTGTGAGTTGAATGCACTCATCACAAAGAAGTTTCTGAGAATGCTTCTGTGTAGTTGTTATGTGAAGATATTTCCTTTTCCAGCATAGGCCTCAAAGCGCTCGAAATAAACACATGCAGATTCTACAAAAGGAGTGTTTCAAAACTGTCCTATCAAAAGAAACGTTCAAGTCTGTGAGTTGAATGCCCTCATCACAGAGAAGTTTCTGAGAATGCTTCTGTGTAGTTTTTAGGTGAAGATAATTCCTTTTCCAGCATTGGTGTCAAAGCGATCAAAATAAGCACTTGCAGATTCTACAAAAGGAGTGTTTCCAAACTGCTCTATCAGAGGGAATGTTCAAGTCTGTGAGTTCAATGCAGTAATCACACAGACGTTTGTGAGAATGCTTCTGTCTAGTGTTTAGGTGAAGATATTTCTTTTCCCAGAATAGGCCTTAAAGCGCTCCAAATTTCCACTTGCAGATTCTACAAAAAGAGTGTTTCAAAACTGCTCTTTCAAAAGAAAGGCTCAAGTCTGTGAGTTGAATGCACTCATCACAAAGAAGTTTCTGAGAATGCTTCTGTGTAGTTCTTATGTGAAGACACTTCCTTTTCCAGCATAGGCCCCAAAGCGCTCGAAGTAAACACTTGCAGATTCTACATAAGGAGTGTTTCCAAACTGCTCTATCAGAGGGAATGTTCAAGTCTGTGAGTCCAATGCAGTAATCACACAGACGTTTGTGAGAATGCTTCTGTCAAGTTTTTATGTGAAGATATTACCTTTTCCAGCATAGGCGTCAAAGCGATCCAAATAAGCACTTGCAGATTCTACAAAAGCAGTGTTTCCAAACTGCTCTATCAGAGGGAATGTTCAAGTCTGTGAGTTCAATGCAGTAATCAAACAGACGTTTGTGACAATGCTTCTGTCTAGTGTTTAGGTGAAGATATTTCTTTTCCCAGAATAGGCTTTAAAGCACTCCAAATTTCCACTTGCAGATTCTACAAAAAGAGTGCTTCAAAACTGCTCTTTCAAAAGAAAGGCTCAAGTCTGTGAGTTGAATGCACTCATCACAAAGAAGTTTCTGAGAATGCTTCTGTGTAGTTGTTATGTGAAGCTACTTCCTTTTCCAGCATAGGCCTCAAAGCGCTCGAAATAAACACTTGCAGATTCTAGGAAAGGAGTGTTTCAAAACAGTCCTATCAAAATAAACGTTCAAGTCTGTGAGTTGAATGCACTCATCACACAGAAGTTTCTGAGAAAGCTTCTGTGTAGTTTTCAGGTGGAGATATTTCCCTTTCCAGCATAGGCGTCAAAGCGATCCAAATAAACACTTGCAGATTCTACAAAAGGAGTGTTTCCAAACTGCTCTATCAAGAGGAATGTTCAAGTCCGTGAGTAGAATGCACTCACCACAAAGAAGTTTCTGAGAATGCTTCTGTCTAGTTTTTATGTGAAGATATTCCCTTTTCCAGCATAGGCGTCCAAGCGCTCCAAATAAACACTTGCAGATTCTACAAAAGGAGTTTTTCCAAACTGCTCTATCAGAGGGAATGTTCAAGTCTGTGAGTTGAATGCACTAGTCAGACAGAAGTTTGTGAGAATGCTTCTGTTTAGTTTTTAGGTGAAGATATTCCTTTTCCCAGCATAGGCCTCAAAGCCCAACAAATATCCACTTGCAGACTCTACAAAAAGAGTGTTTCAAAACTGCTCTTTCAAAAGGAAGGCTCAAGTCTGTGAGTTGAATGCACTCATCACAAAGAAGTTTCTGAGAATGCTTCTGTGTAGTTGTTATGTGAAGATATTTCCTTTACCAGCATAGGCCTCAAAGCGCTCGAAATAAACACTTGCAGATTCTACGAAAGGAGTGTTTCAAAACTGTCCTATCAAAATAAACGTTCAAGTCTGTGAGTTGAATGCACTCATCACACGGATGTTTCTGAGAATGCTTCTGTGTAGTTTTTAGGTGAACATATTTCATTTCCCAGCACAGGCCTCAGAGCGCTCCAAATATGCACTTGCAGATTCTACAAAAAGAGACCTTGAAAACTCTTCCACCAAAAAGAGGCTTCAACTCTATGAGTAAAATGCTCTCATCACAAAGAAGTTTCTGAGAATGCTTCTGTCTAGTTTTTATGTGAAGATATTTCCTTTTCCAGCATTGGCTTCAAAGCGCTCCAAATAAACACTTGCAGATTCTACTAAAGGAGTGTTTCCAAACGGCTCTATCAAAAGGAATGTTCAAGTCTGTGAGTTGAATGCACTCATCACACAGAAGTTTGTGAGAATTCTTCTGTCTAGTTTTTAGATGAAGATATTTCTTTTCCCAGAATAGGCCTTAAAGCGCTCCAAATATCCACTTGCAGATTCTACAAAAAGAGTGTTTCAAAACTGCTCTTTCAAAAGAAAGGCTCAAGTCTGTGAGTTGAATGCACTCATCACAAAGAAGTTTCTGAGAATGCTTTTGTGTAGTTGTTAAGTGAAGATACTTCCTTTTCCAGCATAGGCCTCAAAGCGCTCGAAATAAACACTTGCAGATTCTACAAAAGGAGAGTTTCAAAACTGTCCTGTCAAAAGAAACGTTAAAGTCTGTGAGTTGAATGCACTCATCACACAGAAGTTTCTGAGAATGCTTCTGTGTAGTTGTTAGGTGAAGATATTTCCTTTTCCAGCATAGGCGTCAAAGCTATCCAAATAAACACTTGCAGATTCTACAAAAGGAGTGTTTCCAAACTGCTCTATCAGAGGGAATGTTCAAGTCTCTGAGTTCAATGCAGTAATCACACAGACGTTTGTGAGAATGCTTCTGTGTAGTTTTTAGGTGAAGATATTCCTTTTCCCAGCATAGGCCTCAAAGCCCTCCAAATATCCACTTGCAGACTCTACAAAAAGAGTGTTTCAAAACTGCTCTTTCAAAAGGAAGGCTCAAGTCTGTGAGTTGAATGCACTCATCACAAAGAAGTTTCTGAGAATGCTTCTGTGTAGTTGTTATGTGAAGATACTTCCTTTTCGAGCATAGGCCTCAAAGCGCTCGAAATAAACACTTGCAGATTCTACGAAAGGAGTGTTTCAAAACTGTCCTATCAAAAGAAACGTTCAAGTCTGTGAGTTGAATGCACTCATCACACAGAAGTTTCTGAGAATGCTTCTGTGTAGTTTTTAGGTGAACATATTTCGTTTCCCAGCACAGGCCTCAGAGCGCTCCAAATATGCACTTGCAGATTCTACAAAAAGAGAGCTAGAAAACTTTTCCACCAAAAAGATGTTTCAACTCTATGAGTAGAATGCACTCATCACAAAGAAGTTTCTGAGAATGCTTCTGTCTAGTTTTTATGTGAAGATATTTCCTTTTCCAGCATAGGCGTCAAAGCGCTCCAAATAAACACTTGCAGATTCTACTAAAGGAGAGTTTCCAAACTGCTCTATCAAAAGCAATGTTCAAGTCTGTGAGTTGAATGAACTAATCACACAGAAGTTTGTGAGAATTCTTCCGTCTAGTTTTTAGGTGAAGATATTTCTTTTCCCAGAATAGGCCTTAAAGCGCTCGAAATAAACACATGCAGATTCTACAAAAGGAGTGTTTCAAAACTGTCCTATCAAAAGAAACGTTCAAGTCTGTGAGTGGAATGCCCTCATCACAGAGAAGTTTCTGAGAATGCTTCTGTGTAGTTTTTAGGTGAAGATAATTCCTTTTCCAGCATAGGTGTCAAAGCGATCCAAATAAGCACTTGCAGATTCTACAAAAGGAGTGTTTCCAAACTGCTCTATCAGAGGGAATGTTCAAGTCTGTGAGTTGAATGCACTACTAAGACAGAAGTTTGTGAGAATGTTTCTGTGTAGTTTTTAGGCCAAGATATTTCTTTTCCCAGCATAGGCCTCAAAGCCCTCCAAATATCCACTTGCAGACTCTACAAAAAGAGTGTTTCAAAACTGCTCTTTCAAAAGGAAGGCTCAAGTCTGTGAGTTGAATGCACTCATCACAAAGAAGTTTCTGAGAATGCTTCTGTGTAGTTGTTATGTGAAGATACTTCCTTTTCGAGCACAGGCCTCAAAGCGCTCGAAATAAACACTTGCAGATTCTACGAAAGGAGTGTTTCAAAACTGTCCTATCAAAAGAAACGTTCAAGTCTGTGAGTTGAATGCCCTCATCACAGAGAAGTTTCTGAGAATGCTTCTCTATAGTTTTTAGGTGAAGATAATTCCTTTTCCAGCATTGGTGTCAAAGCGATCCAAATAAGCACTTGCAGATTCTACAAAAGGAGTGTTTCCAAACTGCTCTATCAGAGGGAATGTTCAAGTCTGTGAGTTCAATGCAGTAATCACACAGACGTTTGTGAGAATGCTTCTGTCTAGTGTTTAGGTGAAGATATTTCTTTTCCCAGAATAGGCCTTAAAGCGCTCCAAATTTCCACTTGCAGATTCTACAAAAAGAGTGTTTCAAAACTGCTCTTTCAAAAGAAAGGCTCAAGTCTGTGAGTTGAATGCACTCATCACAAAGAAGTTTCTGAGAATGCTTCTGTGTAGTTCTTATGTGAAGACACTTCCTTTTCCAGCATAGGCCTCAAAGCGCTCGAAATAAACACTTGCAGATTCTACAAAAGGAGTGTTTCCAAACTGCTCTATCAGAGGGAATGTTCAAGTCTGTGAGTCCAATGCAGTAATCACACAGACGTTTGTGAGAATGCTTCTGTCAAGTTTTTATGTGAAGATATTACCTTTTCCAGCATAGGCGTCAAAGCGATCCAAATAAGCACTTGCAGATTCTACAAAAGCAGTGTTTCCAAACTGCTCTATCAGAGGGAATGTTCAAGTCTGTGAGTTCAATGCAGTAATCACACAGACGTTTGTGAGAATGCTTCTGTCTAGTGTTTAGGTGAAGATATTTCTTTTCCCAGAATAGGCCTTAAAGCGCTCCAAATTTCCACTTGCAGATTCTACAAAAAGAGTGCTTCAAAACTGCTCTTTCAAAAGAAAGTCTCAAGTCTGTGAGTTGAATGCACTCATCACAAAGAAGTTTCTGAGAATGCTTCTGTGTAGTTGTTATGTGAAGCTACTTCCTTTTCCAGCATAGGCCTCAAAGCGCTCGAAATAAACACTTGCAGATTCTAGGAAAGGAGTGTTTCAAAACAGTCCTATCAAAATAAACGTTCAAGTCTGTGAGTTGAATGCACTCATCACACAGAAGTTTCTGAGAAAGCTTCTGTGTAGTTTTCAGGTGGAGATATTTCCTTTTCCAGCATAGGCGTCAAAGCGATCCAAATAAACACTTGCAGATTCTACAAAAGGAGTGTTTCCAAACTGCTCTATCAAGAGGAATGTTCAAGTCCGTGAGTAGAATGCACTCACCACAAAGAAGTTTCTGAGAATGCTTCTGTCTAGTTTTTATGTGAAGATATTCCCTTTTCCAGCATAGGCGTCAAAGCGCTCCAAATAAACACTTGCAGATTCTACAAAAGGAGTGTTTCCAAACTGCTCTATCAGAGGGAATGTTCAAGTCTGTGAGTTGAATGCACTAGTCAGACAGAAGTTTGTGAGAATGCTTCTGTTTAGTTTTTAGGTGAAGATATTCCTTTTCCCAGCATAGGCCTCAAAGCCCTCCAAATATCCACTTGCAGACTCTACAAAAAGAGTGTTTCAAAACTGCTCTTTCAAAAGGAAGGCTCAAGTCTGTGAGTTGAATGCACTCATCACAAAGAAGTTTCTGAGAATGCTTCTGTGTAGTTGTTATGTGAAGATATTTCCTTTACCAACATAGGCCTCAAAGCGCTCGAAATAAACACTTGCAGATTCTACGAAAGGAGTGTTTCAAAACTGTCCTATCAAAATAAACGTTCAAGTCTGTGAGTTGAATGCACTCATCACACGGATGTTTCTGAGAATGCTTCTGTGTAGTTTTTAGGTGAACATATTTCCTTTCCCAGTACAGGCCTCAGAGCGCTCCAAATATGCACTTGCAGATTCTACAAAAAGAGACCTTGAAAACTCTTCCACCAAAAAGAGGCTTCAACTCTATGAGTAGAATGCTCTCATCACAAAGAAGTTTCTGAGAATGCTTCTGTCTAGTTTTTATGTGAAGATATTTCCTTTTCCAGCATTGGCTTCAAAGCGCTCCAAATAAACACTTGCAGATTCTGCTAAAGGAGTGTTTCCAAACTGCTCTATCAAAAGGAATGTTCAAGTCTGTGAGTTGAATGCACTCATCACACAGAAGTTTGTGAGAATTCTTCTGTCTAGTTTTTAGATGAAGATATTTCTTTTCCCAGAATAGGCCTTAAAGCGCTCCAAATATCCACTTGCAGATTCTACAAAAAGAGTGTTTCAAAACTGCTCTTTCAAAAGAAAGGCTCAAGTCTGTGAGTTGAATGCACTCATCACAAAGAAGTTTCTGAGAATGCTTCTGTGTAGTTGTTAAGTGAAGATACTTCCTTTTCCAGCATAGGCCTCAAAGCGCTCGAAATAAACACTTGCAGATTCTACAAAAGGAGAGTTTCAAAACTGTCCTGTCAAAAGAAACGTTAAAGTCTGTGAGTTGAATGCACTCATCACACAGAAGTTTCTGAGAATGCTTCTGTGTAGTTGTTAGGTGAAGATATTTCCTTTTCCAGCATAGGCGTCAAAGCGATCCAAATAAACACTTGCAGATTCTACAAAAGGAGTGTTTCCAAACTGCTCTATCAGAGGGAATGTTCAAGTCTGTGAGTTCAATGCAGTAATCACACAGACGTTTGTGAGAATGCTTCTGTGTAGTTTTTAGGTGAAGATATTCCTTTTCCCAGCATAGGCCTCAAAGCCCTCCAAATATCCACTTGCAGACTCTACAAAAAGAGTGTTTCAAAACTGCTCTTTCAAAAGGAAGGCTCAAGTCTGTGAGTTGAATGCACTCATCACAAAGAAGTTTCTGAGAATGCTTCTGTGTAGTTGTTATGTGAAGATACTTCCTTTTCGAGCATAGGCCTCAAAGCGCTCGAAATAAACACTTGCAGATTCTACGAAAGGAGTGTTTCAAAACTGTCCTATCAAAATAAACGTTCAAGTCTGTGAGTTGAATGCACTCATCACACAGAAGTTTCTGAGAATGCTTCTGTGTAGTTTTTAGGTGAACATATTTCGTTTCCCAGCACAGGCCTCAGAGCGCTCCAAATATGCACTTGCAGATTCTACAAAAAGAGAGCTAGAAAACTTTTCCACCAAAAAGATGTTTCAACTCTATGAGTAGAATGCACTCATCACAAAGAAGTTTCTGAGAATGCTTCTGTCTAGTTTTTATGTGAAGATATTTGCTTTTCCAGCATAGGCGTCAAAGCGCTCCAAATAAACACTTGCAGATTCTACTAAAGGAGAGTTTCCAAACTGCTCTATCAAAAGCAATGTTCAAGTCTGTGAGTTGAATGAACTAATCACACAGAAGTTTGTGAGAATTCTTCTGTCTAGTTTTTAGGTGAAGATATTTCTTTTCCCAGAATAGGCCTTAAAGCGCTCCAAATATCCACTTGCAGATTCTACAAAAAGAGTGTTTCAAAACTGCTCTTTCAAAAGAAAGGCTCAAGTCTGTGAGTTGAATGCACTCATCACAAAGAAGTTTCTGAGAATGCTTCTGTGTAGTTGTTATGTGAAGATATTTCCTTTTCCAGCATAGGCCTCAAAGCGCTCGAAATAAACACATGCAGATTCTACAAAAGGAGTGTTTCAAAACTGTCCTATCAAAAGAAACGTTCAAGTCTGTGAGTTGAATGCCCTCATCACAGAGAAGTTTCTGAGAATGCTTCTGTGTAGTTTTTAGGTGAAGATAATTCCTTTTCCAGCATAGGTGTCAAAGCGATCCAAATAAGCACTTGCAGATTCTACAAAAGGAGTGTTTCCAAACTGCTCTATCAGAGGGAATGTTCAAGTCTGTGAGTTGAATGCACTACTAAGACAGAAGTTTGTGAGAATGTTTCTGTGTAGTTTTTAGGCCAAGATATTTCTTTTCCCAGCATAGGCCTCAAAGCCCTCCAAATATCCACTTGCAGACTCTACAAAAAGAGTGTTTCAAAACTGCTCTTTCAAAAGGAAGGCTCAAGTCTGTGAGTTGAATGCACTCATCACAAAGAAGTTTCTGAGAATGCTTCTGTGTAGTTGTTATGTGAAGATACTTCCTTTTCGAGCACAGGCCTCAAAGCGCTCGAAATAAACACTTGCAGATTCTACGAAAGGAGTGTTTCAAAACTGTCCTATCAAAAGAAACGTTCAAGTCTGTGAGTTGAATGCCCTCATCACAGAGAAGTTTCTGAGAATGCTTCTGTGTAGTTTTTAGGTGAAGATAATTCCTTTTCCAGCATTGGTGTCAAAGCGATCCAAATAAGCACTTGCAGATTCTACAAAAGGAGTGTTTCCAAACTGCTCTATCAGAGGGAATGTTCAAGTCTGTGAGTTCAATGCAGTAATCACACAGACGTTTGTGAGAATGCTTCTGTCTAGTGTTTAGGTGAAGATATTTCTTTTCCCAGAATAGGCCTTAAAGCGCTCCAAATTTCCACTTGCAGATTCTACAAAAAGAGTGTTTCAAAACTGCTCTTTCAAAAGAAAGGCTCAAGTCTGTGAGTTGAATGCACTCATCACAAAGAAGTTTCTGAGAATGCTTCTGTGTAGTTCTTATGTGAAGACACTTCCTTTTCCAGCATAGGCCTCAAAGCGCTCAAAATAAACACTTGCGGATTCTACAAAAGGAGTGTTTCCAAACTGCTCTATCAGAGGGAATGTTCAAGTCTGTGAGTCCAATGCAGTAATCACACAGCCGTTTGTGAGAATGCTTCTGTCAAGTTTTTATGTGAAGATATTTCCTTTTCCAGCATAGGCGTCAAAGCGATCCAAATAAGCACTTGCAGATTCTACAAAAGCAGTGTTTCCAAACTGCTCTATCAGAGGGAATGTTCAAGTCTGTGAGTTCAATGCAGTAATCACACAGACGTTTGTGAGAATGCTTCTGTCTAGTGTTTAGGTGAAGATATTTCTTTTCCCAGAATAGGCCTTAAAGCGCTCCAAATTTCCACTTGCAGATTCTACAAAAAGAGTGCTTCAAAACTGCTCTTTCAAAAGAAAGGCTCAAGTCTGTGAGTTGAATGCACTCATCACAAAGAAGTTTCTGAGAATGCTTCTGTGTAGTTGTTATGTGAAGCTACTTCCTTTTCCAGCATAGGCCTCAAAGCGCTCGAAATAAACACTTGCAGATTCTAGGAAAGGAGTGTTTCAAAACAGTCCTATCAAAATAAACGTTCAAGTCTGTGAGTTGAATGCACTCATCACACAGAAGTTTCTGAGAAAGCTTCTGTGTAGTTTTCAGGTGGAGATATTTCCTTTTCCAGCATAGGCGTCAAAGAGATCCAAATAAACACTTGCAGATTCTACAAAAGGAGTGTTTCCAAACTGCTCTATCAAGAGGAATGTTCAAGTTCGTGAGTAGAATGCACTCACCACAAAGAAGTTTCTGAGAATGCTTCTGTCTAGTTTTTATGTGAAGATATTCCCTTTTCCAGCATAGGCGTCAAAGCGCTCCAAATAAACACTTGCAGATTCTACAAAAGGAGTGTTTCCAAACTGCTCTATCAGAGGGAATGTTCAAGTCTGTGAGTTGAATGCACTAGTCAGACAGAAGTTTGTGAGAATGCTTCTCTTTAGTTTTTAGGTGAAGATATTCCTTTTCCCAGCATAGGCCTCAAAGCCCTCCAAATATCCACCTGCAGACTCTACAAAAAGAGTGTTTCAAAACTGCTCTTTCAAAAGGAAGGCTCAAGTCTGTGAGTTGAATGCACTCATCACAAAGAAGTTTCTGAGAATGCTTCTGTGTAGTTGTTATGTGAAGATATTTCCTTTACCAGCATAGGCCTCAAAGCGCTCGAAATAAACACTTGCAGATTCTACGAAAGGAGTGTTTCAAAACTGTCCTATCAAAATAAACGTTCAAGTCTGTGAGTTGAATGCACTCATCACACAGAAGTTTCTGAGAATGCTTCTGTGTAGTTTTTAGGTGAACATATTTCATTTCCCAGCACAGGCCTCAGAGCGCTCCAAATATGCACTTGCAGATTCTACAAAAAGAGACCTTGAAAACTCTTCCACCAAAAAGAGGCTTCAACTCTATGAGTAGAATGCTCTCATCACAAAGAAGTTTCTGAGAATGCTTCTGTCTAGTTTTTATGTGAAGATATTTCCTTTTCCAGCATTGGCTTCAAAGCGCTCCCAATAAACACTTGCAGATTCTACTAAAGGAGTGTTTCCAAACTGCTCTATCAAAAGGAATGTTCAAGTCTGTGAGTTGAATGCACTAATGACACAGAAGTTTGTGAGAATTCTTCTGTCTAGTTTTTAGATGAAGATATTTCTTTTCCCAGAATAGGCCTTAAAGCGCCCCAAATATCCACTTGCAGATTCTACAAAAAGAGTGTTTCAAAACTGCTCTTTCAAAAGAAAGGCTCAAGTCTGTCAGTTGAATGCACTCATCACAAAGAAGTTTCTGAGAATGCTTCTGTGTAGTTGTTAAGTGAAGATACTTCCTTTTCCAGCATAGGCCTCAAAGCGCTCGAAATAAACACTTGCAGATTCTACAAAAGGAGAGTTTCAAAACTGTCCTCTCAAAAGAAACGATAAAGTCTGTGAGTTGAATGCACTCATCACAGAGAAGTTTCTGAGAATGCTTCTGTGTAGTTTTTAGGTGAAGATATTTCCTTTTCCAGCATAGGCGTCAAAGCGATCCAAATAAACACTTGCAGATTCTACAAAAGGAGTGTTTCCAAACTGCTCTATCAGAAGGAATGTTCAAGTCTGTGAGTTCAATGCAGTAATCACACAGACGTTTGTGAGAATGCTTCTGTGTAGTTTTTAGGTGAAGATATTCCTTTTCCCAGCATAGGCCTCAAAGCCCTCCAAATATCCACTTGCAGACTCTACAAAAAGAGTGTTTCAAAACTGCTCTTTCAAAAGGAAGGCTCAAGTCTGTGAGTTGAATGCACTCATCACAAAGAAGTTTCTGAGAATGCTTCTGTGTAGTTGTTATGTGAAGATACTTCCTTTTCGAGCATAGGCCTCAAAGCGCTCGAAATAAACACTTGCAGATTCTACGAAAGGAGTGTTTCAAAACTGTCCTATCAAAATAAACGTTCAAGTCTGTGAGTTGAATGCACTCATCACACAGAAGTTTCTGAGAATGCTTCTGTGTAGTTTTTAGGTGAACATATTTCGTTTCCCATCACAGGCCTCAGAGCGCTCCAAATATGCACTTGCAGATTCTACAAAAAGAGAGCTAGAAAACTCTTCCACCAAAAAGATGTTTCAACTCTATGAGTAGAATGCACTCATCACAAAGAAGTTTCTGAGAATGCTTCTGTCTAGTTTTTATGTGAAGATATTTCCTTTTCCAGCATAGGCGTCAAAGCGCTCCAAATAAACACTTGCAGATTCTACTAAAGGAGAGTTTCCAAACTGCTCTATCAAAAGCAATGTTCAAGTCTGTGAGTTGAATGAACTAATCACACAGAAGTTTGTGAGAATTCTTCCGTCTAGTTTTTAGGTGAAGATATTTCTTTTCCCAGAATAGGCCTTAAAGCGCTCCAAATATCCACTTGCAGATTCTACAAAAAGAGTGTTTCAAAACTGCTCTTTCAAAAGAAAGGCTCAAGTCTGTGAGTTGAATGCACTCATCACAAAGAAGTTTCTGAGAATGCTTCTGTGTAGTTGTTATGTGAAGATATTTCCTTTTCCAGCATAGGCCTCAAAGCGCTCGAAATAAACACATGCAGATTCTACAAAAGGAGTGTTTCAAAACTGTCCTATCAAAAGAAACGTTCAAGTCTGTGAGTTGAATGCCCTCATCACAGAGAAGTTTCTGAGAATGCTTCTGTGTAGTTTTTAGGTGAAGATAATTCCTTTTCCAGCATTGGTGTCAAAGCGATCAAAATAAGCACTTGCAGATTCTACAAAAGGAGTGTTTCCAAACTGCTCTATCAGAGGGAATGTTCAAGTCTGTGAGTTCAATGCAGTAATCACACAGACGTTTGTGAGAATGCTTCTGTCTAGTGTTTAGGTGAAGATATTTCTTTTCCCAGAATAGGCCTTAAAGCGCTCCAAATTTCCACTTGCAGATTCTACAAAAAGAGTGTTTCAAAACTGCTCTCTCAAAAGAAAGGCTCAAGTCCGTGAGTTGAATGCACTCATCACAAAGAAGTTTCTGAGAATGCTTCTGTGTAGTTCTTATGTGAAGACACTTCCTTTTCCAGCATAGGCCTCAAAGCGCTCGAAGTAAACACTTGCAGATTCTACATAAGGAGTGTTTCCAAACTGCTCTATCAGAGGGAATGTTCAAGTCTGTGAGTCCAATGCAGTAATCACACAGACGTTTGTGAGAATGCTTCTGTCAAGTTTTTATGTGAAGATATTACCTTTTCCAGCATAGGCGTCAAAGCGATCCAAATAAGCACTTGCAGATTCTACAAAAGCAGTGTTTCCAAACTGCTCTATCAGAGGGAATGTTCAAGTCTGTGAGTTCAATGCAGTAATCAAACAGACGTTTGTGACAATGCTTCTGTCTAGTGTTTAGGTGAAGATATTTCTTTTCCCAGAATAGGCTTTAAAGCACTCCAAATTTCCACTTGCAGATTCTACAAAAAGAGTGCTTCAAAACTGCTCTTTCAAAAGAAAGGCTCAAGTCTGTGAGTTGAATGCACTCATCACAAAGAAGTTTCTGAGAATGCTTCTGTGTAGTTGTTATGTGAAGCTACTTCCTTTTCCAGCATAGGCCTCAAAGCGCTCGAAATAAACACTTGCAGATTCTAGGAAAGGAGTGTTTCAAAACAGTCCTATCAAAATAAACGTTCAAGTCTGTGAGTTGAATGCACTCATCACACAGAAGTTTCTGAGAAAGCTTCTGTGTAGTTTTCAGGTGGAGATATTTCCCTTTCCAGCATAGGCGTCAAAGCGATCCAAATAAACACTTGCAGATTCTACAAAAGGAGTGTTTCCAAACTGCTCTATCAAGAGGAATGTTCAAGTCCGTGAGTAGAATGCACTCACCACAAAGAAGTTTCTGAGAATGCTTCTGTCTAGTTTTTATGTGAAGATATTCCCTTTTCCAGCATAGGCGTCCAAGCGCTCCAAATAAACACTTGCAGATTCTACAAAAGGAGTTTTTCCAAACTGCTCTATCAGAGGGAATGTTCAAGTCTGTGAGTTGAATGCACTAGTCAGACAGAAGTTTGTGAGAATGCTTCTGTTTAGTTTTTAGGTGAAGATATTCCTTTTCCCAGCATAGGCCTCAAAGCCCAACAAATATCCACTTGCAGACTCTACAAAAAGAGTGTTTCAAAACTGCTCTTTCAAAAGGAAGGCTCAAGTCTGTGAGTTGAATGCACTCATCACAAAGAAGTTTCTGAGAATGCTTCTGTGTAGTTGTTATGTGAAGATATTTCCTTTACCAGCATAGGCCTCAAAGCGCTCGAAATAAACACTTGCAGATTCTACGAAAGGAGTGTTTCAAAACTGTCCTATCAAAATAAACGTTCAAGTCTGTGAGTTGAATGCACTCATCACACGGATGTTTCTGAGAATGCTTCTGTGTAGTTTTTAGGTGAACATATTTCATTTCCCAGCACAGGCCTCAGAGCGCTCCAAATATGCACTTGCAGATTCTACAAAAAGAGACCTTGAAAACTCTTCCACCAAAAAGAGGCTTCAACTCTATGAGTAAAATGCTCTCATCACAAAGAAGTTTCTGAGAATGCTTCTGTCTAGTTTTTATGTGAAGATATTTCCTTTTCCAGCATTGGCTTCAAAGCGCTCCAAATAAACACTTGCAGATTCTACTAAAGGAGTGTTTCCAAACTGCTCTATCAAAAGGAATGTTCAAGTCTGTGAGTTGAATGCACTCATCACACAGAAGTTTGTGAGAATTCTTCTGTCTAGTTTTTAGATGAAGATATTTCTTTTCCCAGAATAGGCCTTAAAGCGCTCCAAATATCCACTTGCAGATTCTACAAAAAGAGTGTTTCAAAACTGCTCTTTCAAAAGAAAGGCTCAAGTCTGTGAGTTGAATGCACTCATCACAAAGAAGTTTCTGAGAATGCTTCTGTGTAGTTGTTAAGTGAAGATACTTCCTTTTCCAGCATAGGCCTCAAAGCGCTCGAAATAAACACTTGCAGATTCTACAAAAGGAGAGTTTCAAAACTGTCCTGTCAAAAGAAACGTTAAAGTCTGTGAGTTGAATGCACTCATCACACAGAAGTTTCTGAGAATGCTTCTGTGTAGTTGTTAGGTGAAGATATTTCCTTTTCCAGCATAGGCGTCAAAGCGATCCAAATAAACACTTGCAGATTCTACAAAAGGAGTGTTTCCAAACTGCTCTATCAGAGGGAATGTTCAAGTCTCTGAGTTCAATGCAGTAATCACACAGACGTTTGTGAGAATGCTTCTGTGTAGTTTTTAGGTGAAGATATTCCTTTTCCCAGCATAGGCCTCAAAGCCCTCCAAATATCCACTTGCAGACTCTACAAAAAGAGTGTTTCAAAACTGCTCTTTCAAAAGGAAGGCTCAAGTCTGTGAGTTGAATGCACTCATCACAAAGAAGTTTCTGAGAATGCTTCTGTGTAGTTGTTATGTGAAGATACTTCCTTTTCGAGCATAGGCCTCAAAGCGCTCGAAATAAACACTTGCAGATTCTATGAAAGGAGTGTTTCAAAACTGTCCTATCAAAAGAAACGTTCAAGTCTGTGAGTTGAATGCACTCATCACACAGAAGTTTCTGAGAATGCTTCTGTGTAGTTTTTAGGTGAACATATTTCGTTTCCCAGCACAGGCCTCAGAGCGCTCCAAATATGCACTTGCAGATTCTACAAAAAGAGAGCTAGAAAACTTTTCCACCAAAAAGATGTTTCAACTCTATGAGTAGAATGCACTCATCACAAAGAAGTTTCTGAGAATGCTTCTGTCTAGTTTTTATGTGAAGATATTTGCTTTTCCGGCATAGGCGTCAAAGCGCTCCAAATAAACACTTGCAGATTCTACTAAAGGAGAGTTTCCAAACTGCTCTATCAAAAGCAATGTTCAAGTCTGTGAGTTGAATGAACTAATCACACAGAATTTTGTGAGAATTCTTCCGTCTAGTTTTTAGGTGAAGATATTTCTTTTCCCAGAATAGGCCTTAAAGCGCTCCAAATATCCACTTGCAGATTCTACAAAAAGAGTGTTTCAAAACTGCTCTTTCAAAAGAAAGGCTCAAGTCTGTGAGTTGAATGCACTCATCACAAAGAAGTTTCTGAGAATGCTTCTGTGTAGTTGTTATGTGAAGATATTTCCTTTTCCAGCATAGGCCTCAAAGCGCTCGAAATAAACACATGCAGATTCTACAAAAGGAGTGTTTCAAAACTGTCCTATCAAAAGAAACGTTCAAGTCTCTGAGTTGAATGCCCTCATCACAGAGAAGTTTCTGAGAATGCTTCTGTGTAGTTTTTAGGTGAAGATAATTCCTTTTCCAGCATAGGTGTCAAAGCGATCCAAATAAGCACTTGCAGATTCTACAAAAGGAGTGTTTCCAAACTGCTCTATCAGAGGGAATGTTCAAGTCTGTGAGTTGAATGCACTACTAAGACAGAAGTTTGTGAGAATGTTTCTGTGTAGTTTTTAGGCCAAGACATTTCTTTTCCCAGCATAGGCCTCAAAGCCCTCCAAATATCCACTTGCAGACTCTACAAAAAGGGTGTTTCAAAACTGCTCTTTCCAAAGGAAGGCTCAAGTCTGTGAGTTGAATGCACTCATCACAAAGAAGTTTCTGAGAATGCTTCTGTGTAGTTGTTATGTGAAGATATTTCCTTTTCCAGCATAGGCCTCAAAGCGCTCGAAATAAACACATGCAGATTGTACAAAAGGAGTGTTTCAAAACTGTCCTATCAAAAGAAACGTTCAAGTCTCTGAGTTGAATGCCCTCATCACAGAGAAGTTTCTGAGAATGCTTCTGTGTAGTTTTTAGGTGAAGATAATTCCTTTTCCAGCATAGGTGTAAAAGCGATCCAAATAAGCACTTGCAGATTCTACAAAAGGAGTGTTTCCAAACTTCTCTATCAGAGGGAATGTTCAAGTCTGTGAGTTCAATGCAGTAATCACACAGACGTTTGTGAGAATGCTTCTGTCTAGTGTTTAGGTGAAGATATTTCTTTTCCCAGAATAGGCCTTAAAGCGCTCCAAATTTCCACTTGCAGATTCTACAAAAAGAGTGTTTCAAAACTGCTCTTTCAAAAGAAAGGCTCAAGTCTGTGAGTTGAATGCACTCATCACAAAGAAGTTTCTGAGAATGCTTCTGTGTAGTTCTTATGTGAAGATACTTCCTTTTCCAGCATAGGCCTCAAAGCGCACGAAATAAACACTTGCAGATTCTACAAAAGGAGTGTTTCAAAACAGTCCTATCAAAATAAACGTTCAAGTCTGTGAGTTGAATGCACTCATCACACAGAAGTTTCTGAGAATGCTTCGGTGTAGTTGTTATGTGAAGATACTTCGTTTTCCAGCATAGGCCCCCAAGCGCTCGAAATAAACACTTGCAGATTCTACAAAAGGAGTGTTTCCAAACTGCTCCATCAGAGGGAATGTTCAAGTCTGTGAGTTCAATGCAGTAATCACACAGACTTTTGTGAGAATGCTTCTGTCTAGTTTTTATGTGAAGATATTTCCTTTTCCAGCACAGGCGTCAAAGCGCTCCAAATAAACCCTTGCAGATTCTACTAAAGGACTGTTTCCAAACTGCTCTATCAAAACGAATGTTCAATTCTGTGAGTTGAATGCACTAATGACACAGAAGTTTGTGAGAATTCTTCTGTCTAGTTTTTAGGTGAAGATATTTCTTTTCCCAGAATAGGCCCCAAAGCGCTCCAAATATCCACTTGCAGATTCTACAAAAAGAGTGTTTCAAAACTGCTCTTTCAAAAGAAAGGCTCAAGTCTGTGAGTTGAATGCACTCATCACAAAGAAGTTTCTGAGAATGCTTCTGTGTAGTTGTTATGTGAAGATACTTCCTTTTCCAGCATAGGCCTCAAAGTGCTCGAAATAAACATTTGCAGATTTTACAAAAGGATTGTTTCAAAACTGTCCTATCAAAGGAAACGTTCAAGTCTGTGAGTTGAATGCGCTCATCACAGAGAAGTTTCTGAGAATGCTTCTGTGTAGTTTTTAGGTGAAGATATTTCCTTTTCCAGCTTTGGTGTCAAAGCGATCCAAATAAACACTTGCAGATTCTACAAAAGGAGTGTTTCCTAACTGCTCTATCAAGAGGAATGTTCAAGTCCGTGAGTAGAATGCACTCACCACAAAGAAGTTTCTGAGAATGCTTCTGTCTAGTTTTTATCTGAAGATATTCCCTTTTCCAGCATAGGCGTCAAAGCGCTCCAAATAAACACTTGCAGATTCTACAAAAGGAGTGTTTCCAAACTGCTCTATCAGAGGGAATGTTCAAGTCTGTGAGTTGAATGCACTAGTCAGACAGAAGTTTGTGAGAATGCCTCTGTGTAGTTTTTAGGTGAAGATATTCGTTTTCCCAGCATAGGCCTCAAAGCCCTCCAAATATCCACTTGCAGACTCTACAAAAAGAGTGTTTCAAAACTGCTCTTTCAAAAGGAAGGCTCAAGTCTGTGAGTTGAATGCACTCATCACAAAGAAGTTTCTGAGAATGCTTCTGTGTAGTTGTTATGTGAAGATATTTCCTTTACCAGCATAGGCCTCAAGGCGCTCGAAATAAACACTTGCAGATTCTACGAAAGGAGTGTTTCAAAACTGTCCTATTAAAATAAACGTTCAAGTCCGTGCGTTGATTGCACTCATCACACAGAAGTTTCTGAGAATGCTTCTGTGTAGTTTTTAGGTGAACATATTTCATTTCCCAGCACAGGCCTCAGAGCGCTCCAAATATGCACTTGCAGATTCTACAAAAAGAGAGCTTGAAAACTCTTCCACCAAAAAGAGGCTTCAACTCTATGAGTAGAATGCACTCATCACAAAGAAGTTTCTGAGAATGCTTCTGTCTAGTTTTTATGTGAAGATATTTCCTTTTCCAGCATTGGCTTCAAAGCGCTCCAAATAAACACTTGCAGATTCTACTAAAGGAGTGTTTCCAAACTGCTCTATCAAAAGGAATGTTCAAGTCTGTGAGTTGAATGCACTAATGACACAGAAGTTTGTGAGAATTCTTCTGTCTAGTTTTTAGATGAAGATATTTCTTTTCCCAGAATAGGCCTTAAAGCGCTCCAGATATCCACTTGCAGATTCTACAAAAAGAGTGTCTCAAAACTGCTCTTTCAAAAGAAAGGCTCAAGTCTGTGAGTTGAATGCACTCATCAGAAAGAAGTTTCTGAGAATGCTTCTGTGTAGTTGTTAAGTGAAGATACTTCCTTTTCCAGCATAGGCCTCAAAGCGTTCGAAATAAACACTTGCAGATTCTACAAAAGGAGAGTTTCAAAACTGTCCTGTCAACAGAAACGTTAAAGTCTGTGAGTTGAATGCACTCATCACAGAGAAGTTTCTGAGAATGCTTCTGTGTAGTTTTTAGGTGAAGATATTTCCTTTTCCAGCATAGGCGTCAAAGCGCTCCAAATAAACACTTGCAGATTCTACTAAAGGAGTGTTTCCAAACTGCTCTATCAAAAGGAATGTTCAAGTCTGTGAGTTGAATGCACTAATCACACAGAAGTTTGTGAGAATTCTTCTGTCTAGTTTTTAGGTGAAGATATTTCTTTTCCCAGAATAGGCCCCAAAGCCCTCCAAATATCCACTTGCAGATTCTACAAAAAGAGTGTTTCAAAACTGCTCTTTCAAAAGAAAGGCTCAAGTCTGTGAGTTGAATGCACTCATCACAAAGAAGTTTCTGAGAATGCTTCTGTGTAGTTGTTATGTGAAGATACTTCCTTTCCGAGCATAGGCCTCAAAGTGCTCGAAATAAACACTTGCAGATTTTACAAAAGGAGTGTTTCAAAACTATCCTATCAAAAGAAACTTTCAAGTCGGTGAGTTGAATGCACTCATCACAGAGAAGTTTCTGAGAATGCTTCTGTGTAGTTTTTAGGTGAACATATTTCGTTTCCCATCACAGGCCTCAGAGCGCTCCAAATATGCACTTGCAGATTCTACAAAAAGAGAGCTAGAAAACTCTTCCACCAAAAAGATGTTTCAACTCTATGAGTAGAATGCACTCATCACAAAGAAGTTTCTGAGAATGCTTCTGTCTAGTTTTTATGTGAAGATATTTCCTTTTCCAGCATAGGCGTCAAAGCGCTCCAAATAAACACTTGCAGATTCTACTAAAGGAGAGTTTCCAAACTGCTCTATCAAAAGCAATGTTCAAGTCTGTGAGTTGAATGAACTAATCACACAGAAGTTTGTGAGAATTCTTCCGTCTAGTTTTTAGGTGAAGATATTTCTTTTCCCAGAATAGGCCTTAAAGCGCTCCAAATATCCATTTGTAGATTCTACAAAAAGAGTGTTTCAAAACTGCTCTTTCAAAAGAAAGGCTCAAGTCTGTGAGTTGAATGCACTCATCACAAAGAAGTTTCTGAGAATGCTTCTGTGTAGTTGTTATGTGAAGATATTTCCTTTTCCAGCATAGGCCTCAAAGCGCTCGAAATAAACACATGCAGATTCTACAAAAGGAGTGTTTCAAAACTGTCCTATCAAAAGAAACGTTCAAGTCTGTGAGTTGAATGCCCTCATCACAGAGAAGTTTCTGAGAATGCTTCTGTGTAGTTTTTAGGTGAAGATAATTCCTTTTCCAGCATTGGTGTCAAAGCGATCAAAATAAGCACTTGCAGATTCTACAAAAGGAGTGTTTCCAAACTGCTCTATCAGAGGGAATGTTCAAGTCTGTGAGTTCAATGCAGTAATCACACAGACGTTTGTGAGAATGCTTCTGTCTAGTGTTTAGGTGAAGATATTTCTTTTCCCAGAATAGGCCTTAAAGCGCTCCAAATTTCCACTTGCAGATTCTACAAAAAGAGTGTTTCAAAACTGCTCTTTCAAAAGAAAGGCTCAAGTCTGTGAGTTGAATGCACTCATCACAAAGAAGTTTCTGAGAATGCTTCTGTGTAGTTCTTATGTGAAGACACTTCCTTTTCCAGCATAGGCCCCAAAGCGCTCGAAGTAAACACTTGCAGATTCTACATAAGGAGTGTTTCCAAACTGCTCTATCAGAGGGAATGTTCAAGTCTGTGAGTCCAATGCAGTAATCACACAGACGTTTGTGAGAATGCTTCTGTCAAGTTTTTATGTGAAGATATTACCTTTTCCAGCATAGGCGTCAAAGCGATCCAAATAAGCACTTGCAGATTCTACAAAAGCAGTGTTTCCAAACTGCTCTATCAGAGGGAATGTTCAAGTCTGTGAGTTCAATGCAGTAATCAAACAGACGTTTGTGACAATGCTTCTGTCTAGTGTTTAGGTGAAGATATTTCTTTTCCCAGAATAGGCTTTAAAGCACTCCAAATTTCCACTTGCAGATTCTACAAAAAGAGTGCTTCAAAACTGCTCTTTCAAAAGAAAGGCTCAAGTCTGTGAGTTGAATGCACTCATCACAAAGAAGTTTCTGAGAATGCTTCTGTGTAGTTGTTATGTGAAGCTACTTCCTTTTCCAGCATAGGCCTCAAAGCGCTCGAAATAAACACTTGCAGATTCTAGGAAAGGAGTGTTTCAAAACAGTCCTATCAAAATAAACGTTCAAGTCTGTGAGTTGAATGCACTCATCACACAGAAGTTTCTGAGAAAGCTTCTGTGTAGTTTTCAGGTGGAGATATTTCCCTTTCCAGCATAGGCGTCAAAGCGATCCAAATAAACACTTGCAGATTCTACAAAAGGAGTGTTTCCAAACTGCTCTATCAAGAGGAATGTTCAAGTCCGTGAGTAGAATGCACTCACCACAAAGAAGTTTCTGAGAATGCTTCTGTCTAGTTTTTATGTGAAGATATTCCCTTTTCCAGCATAGGCGTCCAAGCGCTCCAAATAAACACTTGCAGATTCTACAAAAGGAGTTTTTCCAAACTGCTCTATCAGAGGGAATGTTCAAGTCTGTGAGTTGAATGCACTAGTCAGACAGAAGTTTGTGAGAATGCTTCTGTTTAGTTTTTAGGTGAAGATATTCCTTTTCCCAGCATAGGCCTCAAAGCCCAACAAATATCCACTTGCAGACTCTACAAAAAGAGTGTTTCAAAACTGCTCTTTCAAAAGGAAGGCTCAAGTCTGTGAGTTGAATGCACTCATCACAAAGAAGTTTCTGAGAATGCTTCTGTGTAGTTGTTATGTGAAGATATTTCCTTTACCAGCATAGGCCTCAAAGCGCTCGAAATAAACACTTGCAGATTCTACGAAAGGAGTGTTTCAAAACTGTCCTATCAAAATAAACGTTCAAGTCTGTGAGTTGAATGCACTCATCACACGGATGTTTCTGAGAATGCTTCTGTGTAGTTTTTAGGTGAACATATTTCATTTCCCAGCACAGGCCTCAGAGCGCTCCAAATATGCACTTGCAGATTCTACAAAAAGAGACCTTGAAAACTCTTCCACCAAAAAGAGGCTTCAACTCTATGAGTAAAATGCTCTCATCACAAAGAAGTTTCTGAGAATGCTTCTGTCTAGTTTTTATGTGAAGATATTTCCTTTTCCAGCATTGGCTTCAAAGCGCTCCAAATAAACACTTGCAGATTCTACTAAAGGAGTGTTTCCAAACGGCTCTATCAAAAGGAATGTTCAAGTCTGTGAGTTGAATGCACTCATCACACAGAAGTTTGTGAGAATTCTTCTGTCTAGTTTTTAGATGAAGATATTTCTTTTCCCAGAATAGGCCTTAAAGCGCTCCAAATATCCACTTGCAGATTCTACAAAAAGAGTGTTTCAAAACTGCTCTTTCAAAAGAAAGGCTCAAGTCTGTGAGTTGAATGCACTCATCACAAAGAAGTTTCTGAGAATGCTTTTGTGTAGTTGTTAAGTGAAGATACTTCCTTTTCCAGCATAGGCCTCAAAGCGCTCGAAATAAACACTTGCAGATTCTACAAAAGGAGAGTTTCAAAACTGTCCTGTCAAAAGAAACGTTAAAGTCTGTGAGTTGAATGCACTCATCACACAGAAGTTTCTGAGAATGCTTCTGTGTAGTTGTTAGGTGAAGATATTTCCTTTTCCAGCATAGGCGTCAAAGCTATCCAAATAAACACTTGCAGATTCTACAAAAGGAGTGTTTCCAAACTGCTCTATCAGAGGGAATGTTCAAGTCTCTGAGTTCAATGCAGTAATCACACAGACGTTTGTGAGAATGCTTCTGTGTAGTTTTTAGGTGAAGATATTCCTTTTCCCAGCATAGGCCTCAAAGCCCTCCAAATATCCACTTGCAGACTCTACAAAAAGAGTGTTTCAAAACTGCTCTTTCAAAAGGAAGGCTCAAGTCTGTGAGTTGAATGCACTCATCACAAAGAAGTTTCTGAGAATGCTTCTGTGTAGTTGTTATGTGAAGATACTTCCTTTTCGAGCATAGGCCTCAAAGCGCTCGAAATAAACACTTGCAGATTCTACGAAAGGAGTGTTTCAAAACTGTCCTATCAAAAGAAACGTTCAAGTCTGTGAGTTGAATGCACTCATCACACAGAAGTTTCTGAGAATGCTTCTGTGTAGTTTTTAGGTGAACATATTTCGTTTCCCAGCACAGGCCTCAGAGCGCTCCAAATATGCACTTGCAGATTCTACAAAAAGAGAGCTAGAAAACTTTTCCACCAAAAAGATGTTTCAACTCTATGAGTAGAATGCACTCATCACAAAGAAGTTTCTGAGAATGCTTCTGTCTAGTTTTTATGTGAAGATATTTCCTTTTCCAGCATAGGCGTCAAAGCGCTCCAAATAAACACTTGCAGATTCTACTAAAGGAGAGTTTCCAAACTGCTCTATCAAAAGCAATGTTCAAGTCTGTGAGTTGAATGAACTAATCACACAGAAGTTTGTGAGAATTCTTCCGTCTAGTTTTTAGGTGAAGATATTTCTTTTCCCAGAATAGGCCTTAAAGCGCTCGAAATAAACACATGCAGATTCTACAAAAGGAGTGTTTCAAAACTGTCCTATCAAAAGAAACGTTCAAGTCTGTGAGTGGAATGCCCTCATCACAGAGAAGTTTCTGAGAATGCTTCTGTGTAGTTTTTAGGTGAAGATAATTCCTTTTCCAGCATAGGTGTCAAAGCGATCCAAATAAGCACTTGCAGATTCTACAAAAGGAGTGTTTCCAAACTGCTCTATCAGAGGGAATGTTCAAGTCTGTGAGTTGAATGCACTACTAAGACAGAAGTTTGTGAGAATGTTTCTGTGTAGTTTTTAGGCCAAGATATTTCTTTTCCCAGCATAGGCCTCAAAGCCCTCCAAATATCCACTTGCAGACTCTACAAAAAGAGTGTTTCAAAACTGCTCTTTCAAAAGGAAGGCTCAAGTCTGTGAGTTGAATGCACTCATCACAAAGAAGTTTCTGAGAATGCTTCTGTGTAGTTGTTATGTGAAGATACTTCCTTTTCGAGCACAGGCCTCAAAGCGCTCGAAATAAACACTTGCAGATTCTACGAAAGGAGTGTTTCAAAACTGTCCTATCAAAAGAAACGTTCAAGTCTGTGAGTTGAATGCCCTCATCACAGAGAAGTTTCTGAGAATGCTTCTCTATAGTTTTTAGGTGAAGATAATTCCTTTTCCAGCATTGGTGTCAAAGCGATCCAAATAAGCACTTGCAGATTCTACAAAAGGAGTGTTTCCAAACTGCTCTATCAGAGGGAATGTTCAAGTCTGTGAGTTCAATGCAGTAATCACACAGACGTTTGTGAGAATGCTTCTGTCTAGTGTTTAGGTGAAGATATTTCTTTTCCCAGAATAGGCCTTAAAGCGCTCCAAATTTCCACTTGCAGATTCTACAAAAAGAGTGTTTCAAAACTGCTCTTTCAAAAGAAAGGCTCAAGTCTGTGAGTTGAATGCACTCATCACAAAGAAGTTTCTGAGAATGCTTCTGTGTAGTTCTTATGTGAAGACACTTCCTTTTCCAGCATAGGCCTCAAAGCGCTCGAAATAAACACTTGCAGATTCTACAAAAGGAGTGTTTCCAAACTGCTCTATCAGAGGGAATGTTCAAGTCTGTGAGTCCAATGCAGTAATCACACAGACGTTTGTGAGAATGCTTCTGTCAAGTTTTTATGTGAAGATATTACCTTTTCCAGCATAGGCGTCAAAGCGATCCAAATAAGCACTTGCAGATTCTACAAAAGCAGTGTTTCCAAACTGCTCTATCAGAGGGAATGTTCAAGTCTGTGAGTTCAATGCAGTAATCACACAGACGTTTGTGAGAATGCTTCTGTCTAGTGTTTAGGTGAAGATATTTCTTTTCCCAGAATAGGCCTTAAAGCGCTCCAAATTTCCACTTGCAGATTCTACAAAAAGAGTGCTTCAAAACTGCTCTTTCAAAAGAAAGTCTCAAGTCTGTGAGTTGAATGCACTCATCACAAAGAAGTTTCTGAGAATGCTTCTGTGTAGTTGTTATGTGAAGCTACTTCCTTTTCCAGCATAGGCCTCAAAGCGCTCGAAATAAACACTTGCAGATTCTAGGAAAGGAGTGTTTCAAAACAGTCCTATCAAAATAAACGTTCAAGTCTGTGAGTTGAATGCACTCATCACACAGAAGTTTCTGAGAAAGCTTCTGTGTAGTTTTCAGGTGGAGATATTTCCTTTTCCAGCATAGGCGTCAAAGCGATCCAAATAAACACTTGCAGATTCTACAAAAGGAGTGTTTCCAAACTGCTCTATCAAGAGGAATGTTCAAGTCCGTGAGTAGAATGCACTCACCACAAAGAAGTTTCTGAGAATGCTTCTGTCTAGTTTTTATGTGAAGATATTCCCTTTTCCAGCATAGGCGTCAAAGCGCTCCAAATAAACACTTGCAGATTCTACAAAAGGAGTGTTTCCAAACTGCTCTATCAGAGGGAATGTTCAAGTCTGTGAGTTGAATGCACTAGTCAGACAGAAGTTTGTGAGAATGCTTCTGTTTAGTTTTTAGGTGAAGATATTCCTTTTCCCAGCATAGGCCTCAAAGCCCTCCAAATATCCACTTGCAGACTCTACAAAAAGAGTGTTTCAAAACTGCTCTTTCAAAAGGAAGGCTCAAGTCTGTGAGTTGAATGCACTCATCACAAAGAAGTTTCTGAGAATGCTTCTGTGTAGTTGTTATGTGAAGATATTTCCTTTACCAGCATAGGCCTCAAAGCGCTCGAAATAAACACTTGCAGATTCTACGAAAGGAGTGTTTCAAAACTGTCCTATCAAAATAAACGTTCAAGTCTGTGAGTTGAATGCACTCATCACACGGATGTTTCTGAGAATGCTTCTGTGTAGTTTTTAGGTGAACATATTTCCTTTCCCAGCACAGGCCTCAGAGCGCTCCAAATATGCACTTGCAGATTCTACAAAAAGAGACCTTGAAAACTCTTCCACCAAAAAGAGGCTTCAACTCTATGAGTAGAATGCTCTCATCACAAAGAAGTTTCTGAGAATGCTTCTGTCTAGTTTTTATGTGAAGATATTTCCTTTTCCAGCATTGGCTTCAAAGCGCTCCAAATAAACACTTGCAGATTCTGCTAAAGGAGTGTTTCCAAACTGCTCTATCAAAAGGAATGTTCAAGTCTGTGAGTTGAATGCACTCATCACACAGAAGTTTGTGAGAATTCTTCTGTCTAGTTTTTAGATGAAGATATTTCTTTTCCCAGAATAGGCCTTAAAGCGCTCCAAATATCCACTTGCAGATTCTACAAAAAGAGTGTTTCAAAACTGCTCTTTCAAAAGAAAGGCTCAAGTCTGTGAGTTGAATGCACTCATCACAAAGAAGTTTCTGAGAATGCTTCTGTGTAGTTGTTAAGTGAAGATACTTCCTTTTCCAGCATAGGCCTCAAAGCGCTCGAAATAAACACTTGCAGATTCTACAAAAGGAGAGTTTCAAAACTGTCCTGTCAAAAGAAACGTTAAAGTCTGTGAGTTGAATGCACTCATCACACAGAAGTTTCTGAGAATGCTTCTGTGTAGTTGTTAGGTGAAGATATTTCCTTTTCCAGCATAGGCGTCAAAGCGATCCAAATAAACACTTGCAGATTCTACAAAAGGAGTGTTTCCAAACTGCTCTATCAGAGGGAATGTTCAAGTCTGTGAGTTCAATGCAGTAATCACACAGACGTTTGTGAGAATGCTTCTGTGTAGTTTTTAGGTGAAGATATTCCTTTTCCCAGCATAGGCCTCAAAGCCCTCCAAATATCCACTTGCAGACTCTACAAAAAGAGTGTTTCAAAACTGCTCTTTCAAAAGGAAGGCTCAAGTCTGTGAGTTGAATGCACTCATCACAAAGAAGTTTCTGAGAATGCTTCTGTGTAGTTGTTATGTGAAGATACTTCCTTTTCGAGCATAGGCCTCAAAGCGCTCGAAATAAACACTTGCAGATTCTACGAAAGGAGTGTTTCAAAACTGTCCTATCAAAATAAACGTTCAAGTCTGTGAGTTGAATGCACTCATCACACAGAAGTTTCTGAGAATGCTTCTGTGTAGTTTTTAGGTGAACATATTTCGTTTCCCAGCACAGGCCTCAGAGCGCTCCAAATATGCACTTGCAGATTCTACAAAAAGAGAGCTAGAAAACTTTTCCACCAAAAAGATGTTTCAACTCTATGAGTAGAATGCACTCATCACAAAGAAGTTTCTGAGAATGCTTCTGTCTAGTTTTTATGTGAAGATATTTGCTTTTCCAGCATAGGCGTCAAAGCGCTCCAAATAAACACTTGCAGATTCTACTAAAGGAGAGTTTCCAAACTGCTCTATCAAAAGCAATGTTCAAGTCTGTGAGTTGAATGAACTAATCACACAGAAGTTTGTGAGAATTCTTCTGTCTAGTTTTTAGGTGAAGATATTTCTTTTCCCAGAATAGGCCTTAAAGCGCTCCAAATATCCACTTGCAGATTCTACAAAAAGAGTGTTTCAAAACTGCTCTTTCAAAAGAAAGGCTCAAGTCTGTGAGTTGAATGCACTCATCACAAAGAAGTTTCTGAGAATGCTTCTGTGTAGTTGTTATGTGAAGATATTTCCTTTTCCAGCATAGGCCTCAAAGCGCTCGAAATAAACACATGCAGATTCTACAAAAGGAGTGTTTCAAAACTGTCCTATCAAAAGAAACGTTCAAGTCTGTGAGTTGAATGCCCTCATCACAGAGAAGTTTCTGAGAATGCTTCTGTGTAGTTTTTAGGTGAAGATAATTCCTTTTCCAGCATAGGTGTCAAAGCGATCCAAATAAGCACTTGCAGATTCTACAAAAGGAGTGTTTCCAAACTGCTCTATCAGAGGGAATGTTCAAGTCTGTGAGTTGAATGCACTACTAAGACAGAAGTTTGTGAGAATGTTTCTGTGTAGTTTTTAGGCCAAGATATTTCTTTTCCCAGCATAGGCCTCAAAGCCCTCCAAATATCCACTTGCAGACTCTACAAAAAGAGTGTTTCAAAACTGCTCTTTCAAAAGGAAGGCTCAAGTCTGTGAGTTGAATGCACTCATCACAAAGAAGTTTCTGAGAATGCTTCTGTGTAGTTGTTATGTGAAGATACTTCCTTTTCGAGCACAGGCCTCAAAGCGCTCGAAATAAACACTTGCAGATTCTACGAAAGGAGTGTTTCAAAACTGTCCTATCAAAAGAAACGTTCAAGTCTGTGAGTTGAATGCCCTCATCACAGAGAAGTTTCTGAGAATGCTTCTGTGTAGTTTTTAGGTGAAGATAATTCCTTTTCCAGCATTGGTGTCAAAGCGATCCAAATAAGCACTTGCAGATTCTACAAAAGGAGTGTTTCCAAACTGCTCTATCAGAGGGAATGTTCAAGTCTGTGAGTTCAATGCAGTAATCACACAGACGTTTGTGAGAATGCTTCTGTCTAGTGTTTAGGTGAAGATATTTCTTTTCCCAGAATAGGCCTTAAAGCGCTCCAAATTTCCACTTGCAGATTCTACAAAAAGAGTGTTTCAAAACTGCTCTTTCAAAAGAAAGGCTCAAGTCTGTGAGTTGAATGCACTCATCACAAAGAAGTTTCTGAGAATGCTTCTGTGTAGTTCTTATGTGAAGACACTTCCTTTTCCAGCATAGGCCTCAAAGCGCTCAAAATAAACACTTGCGGATTCTACAAAAGGAGTGTTTCCAAACTGCTCTATCAGAGGGAATGTTCAAGTCTGTGAGTCCAATGCAGTAATCACACAGACGTTTGTGAGAATGCTTCTGTCAAGTTTTTATGTGAAGATATTTCCTTTTCCAGCATAGGCGTCAAAGCGATCCAAATAAGCACTTGCAGATTCTACAAAAGCAGTGTTTCCAAACTGCTCTATCAGAGGGAATGTTCAAGTCTGTGAGTTCAATGCAGTAATCACACAGACGTTTGTGAGAATGCTTCTGTCTAGTGTTTAGGTGAAGATATTTCTTTTCCCAGAATAGGCCTTAAAGCGCTCCAAATTTCCACTTGCAGATTCTACAAAAAGAGTGCTTCAAAACTGCTCTTTCAAAAGAAAGGCTCAAGTCTGTGAGTTGAATGCACTCATCACAAAGAAGTTTCTGAGAATGCTTCTGTGTAGTTGTTATGTGAAGCTACTTCCTTTTCCAGCATAGGCCTCAAAGCGCTCGAAATAAACACTTGCAGATTCTAGGAAAGGAGTGTTTCAAAACAGTCCTATCAAAATAAACGTTCAAGTCTGTGAGTTGAATGCACTCATCACACAGAAGTTTCTGAGAAAGCTTCTGTGTAGTTTTCAGGTGGAGATATTTCCTTTTCCAGCATAGGCGTCAAAGAGATCCAAATAAACACTTGCAGATTCTACAAAAGGAGTGTTTCCAAACTGCTCTATCAAGAGGAATGTTCAAGTTCGTGAGTAGAATGCACTCACCACAAAGAAGTTTCTGAGAATGCTTCTGTCTAGTTTTTATGTGAAGATATTCCCTTTTCCAGCATAGGCGTCAAAGCGCTCCAAATAAACACTTGCAGATTCTACAAAAGGAGTGTTTCCAAACTGCTCTATCAGAGGGAATGTTCAAGTCTGTGAGTTGAATGCACTAGTCAGACAGAAGTTTGTGAGAATGCTTCTCTTTAGTTTTTAGGTGAAGATATTCCTTTTCCCAGCATAGGCCTCAAAGCCCTCCAAATATCCACCTGCAGACTCTACAAAAAGAGTGTTTCAAAACTGCTCTTTCAAAAGGAAGGCTCAAGTCTGTGAGTTGAATGCACTCATCACAAAGAAGTTTCTGAGAATGCTTCTGTGTAGTTGTTATGTGAAGATATTTCCTTTACCAGCATAGGCCTCAAAGCGCTCGAAATAAACACTTGCAGATTCTACGAAAGGAGTGTTTCAAAACTGTCCTATCAAAATAAACGTTCAAGTCTGTGAGTTGAATGCACTCATCACACAGAAGTTTCTGAGAATGCTTCTGTGTAGTTTTTAGGTGAACATATTTCATTTCCCAGCACAGGCCTCAGAGCGCTCCAAATATGCACTTGCAGATTCTACAAAAAGAGACCTTGAAAACTCTTCCACCAAAAAGAGGCTTCAACTCTATGAGTAGAATGCTCTCATCACAAAGAAGTTTCTGAGAATGCTTCTGTCTAGTTTTTATGTGAAGATATTTCCTTTTCCAGCATTGGCTTCAAAGCGCTCCCAATAAACACTTGCAGATTCTACTAAAGGAGTGTTTCCAAACTGCTCTATCAAAAGGAATGTTCAAGTCTGTGAGTTGAATGCACTAATGACACAGAAGTTTGTGAGAATTCTTCTGTCTAGTTTTTAGATGAAGATATTTCTTTTCCCAGAATAGGCCTTAAAGCGCCCCAAATATCCACTTGCAGATTCTACAAAAAGAGTGTTTCAAAACTGCTCTTTCAAAAGAAAGGCTCAAGTCTGTCAGTTGAATGCACTCATCACAAAGAAGTTTCTGAGAATGCTTCTGTGTAGTTGTTAAGTGAAGATACTTCCTTTTCCAGCATAGGCCTCAAAGCGCTCGAAATAAACACTTGCAGATTCTACAAAAGGAGAGTTTCAAAACTGTCCTCTCAAAAGAAACGATAAAGTCTGTGAGTTGAATGCACTCATCACAGAGAAGTTTCTGAGAATGCTTCTGTGTAGTTTTTAGGTGAAGATATTTCCTTTTCCAGCATAGGCGTCAAAGCGATCCAAATAAACACTTGCAGATTCTACAAAAGGAGTGTTTCCAAACTGCTCTATCAGAAGGAATGTTCAAGTCTGTGAGTTCAATGCAGTAATCACACAGACGTTTGTGAGAATGCTTCTGTGTAGTTTTTAGGTGAAGATATTCCTTTTCCCAGCATAGGCCTCAAAGCCCTCCAAATATCCACTTGCAGACTCTACAAAAAGAGTGTTTCAAAACTGCTCTTTCAAAAGGAAGGCTCAAGTCTGTGAGTTGAATGCACTCATCACAAAGAAGTTTCTGAGAATGCTTCTGTGTAGTTGTTATGTGAAGATACTTCCTTTTCGAGCATAGGCCTCAAAGCGCTCGAAATAAACACTTGCAGATTCTACGAAAGGAGTGTTTCAAAACTGTCCTATCAAAATAAACGTTCAAGTCTGTGAGTTGAATGCACTCATCACACAGAAGTTTCTGAGAATGCTTCTGTGTAGTTTTTAGGTGAACATATTTCGTTTCCCATCACAGGCCTCAGAGCGCTCCAAATATGCACTTGCAGATTCTACAAAAAGAGAGCTAGAAAACTCTTCCACCAAAAAGATGTTTCAACTCTATGAGTAGAATGCACTCATCACAAAGAAGTTTCTGAGAATGCTTCTGTCTAGTTTTTATGTGAAGATATTTCCTTTTCCA
This sequence comes from Pongo pygmaeus, assembly GCF_028885625.2. NCBI lineage: Eukaryota > Metazoa > Chordata > Mammalia > Primates > Hominidae > Pongo > Pongo pygmaeus. Next base: position 41,899,185 of record NC_072381.2, on the reverse strand, counting down.
GCATAGGCGTCAAAGCGCTCCAAATAAACACTTGCAGATTCTACTAAAGGAGAGTTTCCAAACTGCTCTATCAAAAGCAATGTTCAAGTCTGTGAGTTGAATGAACTAATCACACAGAAGTTTGTGAGAATTCTTCCGTCTAGTTTTTAGGTGAAGATATTTCTTTTCCCAGAATAGGCCTTAAAGCGCTCCAAATATCCACTTGCAGATTCTACAAAAAGAGTGTTTCAAAACTGCTCTTTCAAAAGAAAGGCTCAAGTCTGTGAGTTGAATGCACTCATCACAAAGAAGTTTCTGAGAATGCTTCTGTGTAGTTGTTATGTGAAGATATTTCCTTTTCCAGCATAGGCCTCAAAGCGCTCGAAATAAACACATGCAGATTCTACAAAAGGAGTGTTTCAAAACTGTCCTATCAAAAGAAACGTTCAAGTCTGTGAGTTGAATGCCCTCATCACAGAGAAGTTTCTGAGAATGCTTCTGTGTAGTTTTTAGGTGAAGATAATTCCTTTTCCAGCATTGGTGTCAAAGCGATCAAAATAAGCACTTGCAGATTCTACAAAAGGAGTGTTTCCAAACTGCTCTATCAGAGGGAATGTTCAAGTCTGTGAGTTCAATGCAGTAATCACACAGACGTTTGTGAGAATGCTTCTGTCTAGTGTTTAGGTGAAGATATTTCTTTTCCCAGAATAGGCCTTAAAGCGCTCCAAATTTCCACTTGCAGATTCTACAAAAAGAGTGTTTCAAAACTGCTCTCTCAAAAGAAAGGCTCAAGTCCGTGAGTTGAATGCACTCATCACAAAGAAGTTTCTGAGAATGCTTCTGTGTAGTTCTTATGTGAAGACACTTCCTTTTCCAGCATAGGCCTCAAAGCGCTCGAAGTAAACACTTGCAGATTCTACATAAGGAGTGTTTCCAAACTGCTCTATCAGAGGGAATGTTCAAGTCTGTGAGTCCAATGCAGTAATCACACAGACGTTTGTGAGAATGCTTCTGTCAAGTTTTTATGTGAAGATATTACCTTTTCCAGCATAGGCGTCAAAGCGATCCAAATAAGCACTTGCAGATTCTACAAAAGCAGTGTTTCCAAACTGCTCTATCAGAGGGAATGTTCAAGTCTGTGAGTTCAATGCAGTAATCAAACAGACGTTTGTGACAATGCTTCTGTCTAGTGTTTAGGTGAAGATATTTCTTTTCCCAGAATAGGCTTTAAAGCACTCCAAATTTCCACTTGCAGATTCTACAAAAAGAGTGCTTCAAAACTGCTCTTTCAAAAGAAAGGCTCAAGTCTGTGAGTTGAATGCACTCATCACAAAGAAGTTTCTGAGAATGCTTCTGTGTAGTTGTTATGTGAAGCTACTTCCTTTTCCAGCATAGGCCTCAAAGCGCTCGAAATAAACACTTGCAGATTCTAGGAAAGGAGTGTTTCAAAACAGTCCTATCAAAATAAACGTTCAAGTCTGTGAGTTGAATGCACTCATCACACAGAAGTTTCTGAGAAAGCTTCTGTGTAGTTTTCAGGTGGAGATATTTCCCTTTCCAGCATAGGCGTCAAAGCGATCCAAATAAACACTTGCAGATTCTACAAAAGGAGTGTTTCCAAACTGCTCTATCAAGAGGAATGTTCAAGTCCGTGAGTAGAATGCACTCACCACAAAGAAGTTTCTGAGAATGCTTCTGTCTAGTTTTTATGTGAAGATATTCCCTTTTCCAGCATAGGCGTCCAAGCGCTCCAAATAAACACTTGCAGATTCTACAAAAGGAGTTTTTCCAAACTGCTCTATCAGAGGGAATGTTCAAGTCTGTGAGTTGAATGCACTAGTCAGACAGAAGTTTGTGAGAATGCTTCTGTTTAGTTTTTAGGTGAAGATATTCCTTTTCCCAGCATAGGCCTCAAAGCCCAACAAATATCCACTTGCAGACTCTACAAAAAGAGTGTTTCAAAACTGCTCTTTCAAAAGGAAGGCTCAAGTCTGTGAGTTGAATGCACTCATCACAAAGAAGTTTCTGAGAATGCTTCTGTGTAGTTGTTATGTGAAGATATTTCCTTTACCAGCATAGGCCTCAAAGCGCTCGAAATAAACACTTGCAGATTCTACGAAAGGAGTGTTTCAAAACTGTCCTATCAAAATAAACGTTCAAGTCTGTGAGTTGAATGCACTCATCACACGGATGTTTCTGAGAATGCTTCTGTGTAGTTTTTAGGTGAACATATTTCATTTCCCAGCACAGGCCTCAGAGCGCTCCAAATATGCACTTGCAGATTCTACAAAAAGAGACCTTGAAAACTCTTCCACCAAAAAGAGGCTTCAACTCTATGAGTAAAATGCTCTCATCACAAAGAAGTTTCTGAGAATGCTTCTGTCTAGTTTTTATGTGAAGATATTTCCTTTTCCAGCATTGGCTTCAAAGCGCTCCAAATAAACACTTGCAGATTCTACTAAAGGAGTGTTTCCAAACTGCTCTATCAAAAGGAATGTTCAAGTCTGTGAGTTGAATGCACTCATCACACAGAAGTTTGTGAGAATTCTTCTGTCTAGTTTTTAGATGAAGATATTTCTTTTCCCAGAATAGGCCTTAAAGCGCTCCAAATATCCACTTGCAGATTCTACAAAAAGAGTGTTTCAAAACTGCTCTTTCAAAAGAAAGGCTCAAGTCTGTGAGTTGAATGCACTCATCACAAAGAAGTTTCTGAGAATGCTTCTGTGTAGTTGTTAAGTGAAGATACTTCCTTTTCCAGCATAGGCCTCAAAGCGCTCGAAATAAACACTTGCAGATTCTACAAAAGGAGAGTTTCAAAACTGTCCTGTCAAAAGAAACGTTAAAGTCTGTGAGTTGAATGCACTCATCACACAGAAGTTTCTGAGAATGCTTCTGTGTAGTTGTTAGGTGAAGATATTTCCTTTTCCAGCATAGGCGTCAAAGCGATCCAAATAAACACTTGCAGATTCTACAAAAGGAGTGTTTCCAAACTGCTCTATCAGAGGGAATGTTCAAGTCTCTGAGTTCAATGCAGTAATCACACAGACGTTTGTGAGAATGCTTCTGTGTAGTTTTTAGGTGAAGATATTCCTTTTCCCAGCATAGGCCTCAAAGCCCTCCAAATATCCACTTGCAGACTCTACAAAAAGAGTGTTTCAAAACTGCTCTTTCAAAAGGAAGGCTCAAGTCTGTGAGTTGAATGCACTCATCACAAAGAAGTTTCTGAGAATGCTTCTGTGTAGTTGTTATGTGAAGATACTTCCTTTTCGAGCATAGGCCTCAAAGCGCTCGAAATAAACACTTGCAGATTCTATGAAAGGAGTGTTTCAAAACTGTCCTATCAAAAGAAACGTTCAAGTCTGTGAGTTGAATGCACTCATCACACAGAAGTTTCTGAGAATGCTTCTGTGTAGTTTTTAGGTGAACATATTTCGTTTCCCAGCACAGGCCTCAGAGCGCTCCAAATATGCACTTGCAGATTCTACAAAAAGAGAGCTAGAAAACTTTTCCACCAAAAAGATGTTTCAACTCTATGAGTAGAATGCACTCATCACAAAGAAGTTTCTGAGAATGCTTCTGTCTAGTTTTTATGTGAAGATATTTGCTTTTCCGGCATAGGCGTCAAAGCGCTCCAAATAAACACTTGCAGATTCTACTAAAGGAGAGTTTCCAAACTGCTCTATCAAAAGCAATGTTCAAGTCTGTGAGTTGAATGAACTAATCACACAGAATTTTGTGAGAATTCTTCCGTCTAGTTTTTAGGTGAAGATATTTCTTTTCCCAGAATAGGCCTTAAAGCGCTCCAAATATCCACTTGCAGATTCTACAAAAAGAGTGTTTCAAAACTGCTCTTTCAAAAGAAAGGCTCAAGTCTGTGAGTTGAATGCACTCATCACAAAGAAGTTTCTGAGAATGCTTCTGTGTAGTTGTTATGTGAAGATATTTCCTTTTCCAGCATAGGCCTCAAAGCGCTCGAAATAAACACATGCAGATTCTACAAAAGGAGTGTTTCAAAACTGTCCTATCAAAAGAAACGTTCAAGTCTCTGAGTTGAATGCCCTCATCACAGAGAAGTTTCTGAGAATGCTTCTGTGTAGTTTTTAGGTGAAGATAATTCCTTTTCCAGCATAGGTGTCAAAGCGATCCAAATAAGCACTTGCAGATTCTACAAAAGGAGTGTTTCCAAACTGCTCTATCAGAGGGAATGTTCAAGTCTGTGAGTTGAATGCACTACTAAGACAGAAGTTTGTGAGAATGTTTCTGTGTAGTTTTTAGGCCAAGACATTTCTTTTCCCAGCATAGGCCTCAAAGCCCTCCAAATATCCACTTGCAGACTCTACAAAAAGGGTGTTTCAAAACTGCTCTTTCCAAAGGAAGGCTCAAGTCTGTGAGTTGAATGCACTCATCACAAAGAAGTTTCTGAGAATGCTTCTGTGTAGTTGTTATGTGAAGATATTTCCTTTTCCAGCATAGGCCTCAAAGCGCTCGAAATAAACACATGCAGATTGTACAAAAGGAGTGTTTCAAAACTGTCCTATCAAAAGAAACGTTCAAGTCTCTGAGTTGAATGCCCTCATCACAGAGAAGTTTCTGAGAATGCTTCTGTGTAGTTTTTAGGTGAAGATAATTCCTTTTCCAGCATAGGTGTAAAAGCGATCCAAATAAGCACTTGCAGATTCTACAAAAGGAGTGTTTCCAAACTTCTCTATCAGAGGGAATGTTCAAGTCTGTGAGTTCAATGCAGTAATCACACAGACGTTTGTGAGAATGCTTCTGTCTAGTGTTTAGGTGAAGATATTTCTTTTCCCAGAATAGGCCTTAAAGCGCTCCAAATTTCCACTTGCAGATTCTACAAAAAGAGTGTTTCAAAACTGCTCTTTCAAAAGAAAGGCTCAAGTCTGTGAGTTGAATGCACTCATCACAAAGAAGTTTCTGAGAATGCTTCTGTGTAGTTCTTATGTGAAGATACTTCCTTTTCCAGCATAGGCCTCAAAGCGCACGAAATAAACACTTGCAGATTCTACAAAAGGAGTGTTTCAAAACAGTCCTATCAAAATAAACGTTCAAGTCTGTGAGTTGAATGCACTCATCACACAGAAGTTTCTGAGAATGCTTCGGTGTAGTTGTTATGTGAAGATACTTCGTTTTCCAGCATAGGCCCCCAAGCGCTCGAAATAAACACTTGCAGATTCTACAAAAGGAGTGTTTCCAAACTGCTCCATCAGAGGGAATGTTCAAGTCTGTGAGTTCAATGCAGTAATCACACAGACTTTTGTGAGAATGCTTCTGTCTAGTTTTTATGTGAAGATATTTCCTTTTCCAGCACAGGCGTCAAAGCGCTCCAAATAAACCCTTGCAGATTCTACTAAAGGACTGTTTCCAAACTGCTCTATCAAAACGAATGTTCAATTCTGTGAGTTGAATGCACTAATGACACAGAAGTTTGTGAGAATTCTTCTGTCTAGTTTTTAGGTGAAGATATTTCTTTTCCCAGAATAGGCCCCAAAGCGCTCCAAATATCCACTTGCAGATTCTACAAAAAGAGTGTTTCAAAACTGCTCTTTCAAAAGAAAGGCTCAAGTCTGTGAGTTGAATGCACTCATCACAAAGAAGTTTCTGAGAATGCTTCTGTGTAGTTGTTATGTGAAGATACTTCCTTTTCCAGCATAGGCCTCAAAGTGCTCGAAATAAACATTTGCAGATTTTACAAAAGGATTGTTTCAAAACTGTCCTATCAAAGGAAACGTTCAAGTCTGTGAGTTGAATGCGCTCATCACAGAGAAGTTTCTGAGAATGCTTCTGTGTAGTTTTTAGGTGAAGATATTTCCTTTTCCAGCTTTGGTGTCAAAGCGATCCAAATAAACACTTGCAGATTCTACAAAAGGAGTGTTTCCTAACTGCTCTATCAAGAGGAATGTTCAAGTCCGTGAGTAGAATGCACTCACCACAAAGAAGTTTCTGAGAATGCTTCTGTCTAGTTTTTATCTGAAGATATTCCCTTTTCCAGCATAGGCGTCAAAGCGCTCCAAATAAACACTTGCAGATTCTACAAAAGGAGTGTTTCCAAACTGCTCTATCAGAGGGAATGTTCAAGTCTGTGAGTTGAATGCACTAGTCAGACAGAAGTTTGTGAGAATGCCTCTGTGTAGTTTTTAGGTGAAGATATTCGTTTTCCCAGCATAGGCCTCAAAGCCCTCCAAATATCCACTTGCAGACTCTACAAAAAGAGTGTTTCAAAACTGCTCTTTCAAAAGGAAGGCTCAAGTCTGTGAGTTGAATGCACTCATCACAAAGAAGTTTCTGAGAATGCTTCTGTGTAGTTGTTATGTGAAGATATTTCCTTTACCAGCATAGGCCTCAAGGCGCTCGAAATAAACACTTGCAGATTCTACGAAAGGAGTGTTTCAAAACTGTCCTATTAAAATAAACGTTCAAGTCCGTGCGTTGATTGCACTCATCACACAGAAGTTTCTGAGAATGCTTCTGTGTAGTTTTTAGGTGAACATATTTCATTTCCCAGCACAGGCCTCAGAGCGCTCCAAATATGCACTTGCAGATTCTACAAAAAGAGAGCTTGAAAACTCTTCCACCAAAAAGAGGCTTCAACTCTATGAGTAGAATGCACTCATCACAAAGAAGTTTCTGAGAATGCTTCTGTCTAGTTTTTATGTGAAGATATTTCCTTTTCCAGCATTGGCTTCAAAGCGCTCCAAATAAACACTTGCAGATTCTACTAAAGGAGTGTTTCCAAACTGCTCTATCAAAAGGAATGTTCAAGTCTGTGAGTTGAATGCACTAATGACACAGAAGTTTGTGAGAATTCTTCTGTCTAGTTTTTAGATGAAGATATTTCTTTTCCCAGAATAGGCCTTAAAGCGCTCCAGATATCCACTTGCAGATTCTACAAAAAGAGTGTCTCAAAACTGCTCTTTCAAAAGAAAGGCTCAAGTCTGTGAGTTGAATGCACTCATCAGAAAGAAGTTTCTGAGAATGCTTCTGTGTAGTTGTTAAGTGAAGATACTTCCTTTTCCAGCATAGGCCTCAAAGCGTTCGAAATAAACACTTGCAGATTCTACAAAAGGAGAGTTTCAAAACTGTCCTGTCAACAGAAACGTTAAAGTCTGTGAGTTGAATGCACTCATCACAGAGAAGTTTCTGAGAATGCTTCTGTGTAGTTTTTAGGTGAAGATATTTCCTTTTCCAGCATAGGCGTCAAAGCGCTCCAAATAAACACTTGCAGATTCTACTAAAGGAGTGTTTCCAAACTGCTCTATCAAAAGGAATGTTCAAGTCTGTGAGTTGAATGCACTAATCACACAGAAGTTTGTGAGAATTCTTCTGTCTAGTTTTTAGGTGAAGATATTTCTTTTCCCAGAATAGGCCCCAAAGCCCTCCAAATATCCACTTGCAGATTCTACAAAAAGAGTGTTTCAAAACTGCTCTTTCAAAAGAAAGGCTCAAGTCTGTGAGTTGAATGCACTCATCACAAAGAAGTTTCTGAGAATGCTTCTGTGTAGTTGTTATGTGAAGATACTTCCTTTCCGAGCATAGGCCTCAAAGTGCTCGAAATAAACACTTGCAGATTTTACAAAAGGAGTGTTTCAAAACTATCCTATCAAAAGAAACTTTCAAGTCGGTGAGTTGAATGCACTCATCACAGAGAAGTTTCTGAGAATGCTTCTGTGTAGTTTTTAGGTGATCATATTTCGTTTCCAAGCACAGGCCTCAGAGCGCTCCAAATATGCACTTGCAGATTCTATAAAAAGAGAGCTAGAAAACTGTTCCACCAAAAAGATGCTGCAACTCTATGAGAAGAATGCACTCATCACAGAGAAGTTTCTGAGAATGTTTCTATGTAGTTGTTATGTGAAGATACTTCGTTTTCCAGCATAGGCCTCAAAGCGCTCGAAATAACCACTAGCAGATTCTACAAAAGTAGTGTTTCCAAACTGCTCTCTCAGAGGGAATGTTCAAGTCTGTGAGTTCAATGCAGTAATCACACAGACGTTTGTGAGAATGCTTCTGTCTAGTGTTTATGTGAAGATATTTCTTTTCCCAGAATAGGCCTTAAAGCGCTCCAAATTTCCACTTGCAGATTCTACAAAAAGAGTGTTTCAAAACTGCTCTTTCAAAAGAAAGGCTCAAGTCTTTGAGTTGAATGCATTCATCACAAAGAAGTCTCTGAGAATGCTTCTGTGTAGTTGTTATGTGAAGATACTTCCTTTTCCAGCATAGGCCTCAAAGCGCTCGAAATAAACACTTGCAGATTCTAGGAAAGGAGTGTTTCAAAACAGTCCTATCAAAATAAACGTTCAAGTCTGTGAGTTGAATGCACTCATCACACAGAAGTTTCTGAGAATGCTTCTGTGTAGTTTTTAGGTAGAGATATTTCCTTTTCCAGCATAGGCGTCAAAGCGATCCAAATAAACACTTGCCGATTCTACAAAAGGAGTGTTTCCAAACTGCTCTATCAAGAGGAATGTTCAAGTCTGTGAGTAGAGTGCACTCGCCACAAAGAAGTTTCTGAGAATGCTTCTGTCTAGTTTTTATGTGAAGATATTTCCTTTTCGAGCATAGCCGTCAAAGCGCTCCAAATAAACACTTGCAGATTCTACAAAAGGAGTGTTTCCAAACTGCTGTATCAGAGGGAACTTTCAAGTCTGTGAGTTCAATGCACTAGTAAGACAGAAGTTTGTGAGAATGCTTCTGTGTAGTTTTTAGGTGAAGATATTTCTTTTCCCAGCATAGGCCTCAAAGCCCTCCAAATATCCACTTGCAGACTCTACAAAAAGAGTGTTTCAAAACTGCTCTTTCAAAAGGAAGGCTCAAGTCGGTGAGTTGAATGCACTCATCACAAAGAAGTTTCTGAGAATGCTTCTGTGTAGTTGTTATGTGAAGATACTTCCTTTTCCAGCTTAGGCCTCAAAGCGCTCGAAATAAACACTTGCAGATTCTACGAAAGGAGTGTTTCAAAACTGTCCTATCAAAATAAACGTTCAAGTCTGTGAGTTGAATGCACTCATCACACAGAAGTTTCTGAGAATGCTTCTGTGTAGTTTTTAGGTGAACATATTTCATTTCCCAGCACAGGCCTCAGAGCGCTCCAAATATGCACTTGCAGATTCTTCAAAAAGAGAGCTTGAAAACTCTTCCACCAAAAAGAGGCTTCAACTCTATGAGTAGAATGCGCTCATCACAAAGAAGTTTCTGAGAATGCTTCTGTCTAGTTTTTATGTGAAGATATTTCCTTTTCCAGCATAGGCGTCAAAGCGCTCCAAATAAACACTTGCAGATTCTACTAAAGGAGTGTTTCCAAACTGCTCTATCAAAAGCAATGTTCAAGTCTGTGAGTTGAATGCACTAATCACACAGAAGTTTGTGAGAATTCTTCCGTCTAGTTTTTAGGTGAAGATATTTCTTTTCCCAGAATAGGCCTTAAAGCGCTCCAAATATCCACTTGCAGATTCTACAAAAAGAGTGTTTGAAAACTGCTCTTTCAAAAGAAAGGCTCAAGTCTGTGAGTTGAATGCACTCATCACAAAGAAGTTTCTGAGTATGCTTCTGTGTAGTTGTTATGTGAAGATACTTCCTTTTCCAGCATAGGCCTCAAAGCACTCGAAATAAACACTTGCAGATTCTAGGAAAGGAGTGTTTCAAAACAGTCCTATCAAAATAAACGTTCAAGTCTGTGAGTTGAATGCCCTCAACACAGAGAAGTTTATGAGAATGCTTCTGTGTAGTTCTTATGAGATGATAATTCCTTTTCCAGCATAGGCGTCAAAGCGATCCAAATAAGCACTTGCAGATTCTACAAAAGGAGTGTTTCCAAACTGCCCTATCAGAGGGAATGTTCAAGTCTGTGGGTTCAATGCAGTAATCACCCAGACGTTTGTGAGAATGCTTCTGTCTAGTGTTTAGGTGAAGATATTTCTTTTCCCAGAATAGGCCTTAAAGCGCTCCAAATTTCCACTTGCAGATTCTACAAAAAGAGTGTTTCAAAACTGCTCTTTCAAAAGAAAGGCTCAAGTCTGTGAGTTGAATGCACTCATCACAAAGAAGTTTCTGAGAATCCTTCTGTGTAGTTGTTATGTGAAGATACTTCCTTTTCCAGCATAGGCGTAAAAGCGATCCAAATAAACACTTGCAGATTCTACAAAAGGAGTGTTTCCAAACTGCTCTATCAGAGGGAATGTTCAAGTCTGTGAGTAGAATGCACTCAACACAAAGAAGTTTCTGAGAGTGCTTCTGTCTAGTTTTTATATGAAGATATTTCCTTTTCCAGCATAGGCGTCAAAGCGCTCCAAATAAACACTTGCAGATTCTACAAAAGGAGTGTTTCCGAACTGCTCTATCAGACGAATGTTCAAGTCTGTGAGTTGAATGCACTAGTAAGACAGAAGTTTGTGAGAATGTTTCTGTGTAGTTTTTAGGCGAAGATATTTCTTTTCCCAGCATAGGCCTAAAATCCCTCCAAATATCCACTTGCAGACTCTACAAAAAGAGTGTTTCAAAACTGCTCTTTCAAAAGGAAGGCTCAAGTCTGTGAGTTGAATGCACTCATCACAAAGAAGTTTCTGAGAATGCTTCTGTGTAGTCGTTATGTGAAGATACTTCCTTTTCCAGCATAGGCCTCAAAGCGCTCGAAATAAACACTTGCAACTTCTAGGAAAGGAGTATTTCAAAACAGTCCTATCAAAATAAACGTTCAAGTCTGTGAGTTGAATGCACTCATCACACAGAAGTTTCTGAGAATGCTTCTGTGTAGTTTTTAGGTGAACATATTTCATTTCCCAGCACAGGCCTGAGAGCGCTCCAAATATGCACTTGCAGATTCTACAAAAAGAGAGCTTGAAAACTCTTCCACCAAAAAGAGGCTTCAACTCTATGAGTAGAATGCGCTCATCACAAAGAAGTTTCTGAGAATGCTTCTGTCTAGTTTTTATGTGAAGATATTTCCTTTTCCAGCATAGGCGTCAAAGCGATCCAAATAAACACTGTCAGATTCTACAAAAGGAGTGTTTCCAAACTGCTCTATCAGAGGGAATGTTCAAGTCTGTGAGTAGAATGCACTCACCACAAAGAAGTTTCTGAGAGTGCTTCTGTCTAGTTTTTATGTGAAGATATTTCCTTTTCCAGCATAGGCGTCAAAGCGCTCCAAATAAACACTTGCAGATTCTACAAAAGAAGTGTTTCCAAACTGCTCTATCAGAGGGAATGTTCAAGTCTGTGAGTTGAATGCACTACTAAGACAGAAGTTTGTGAGAATGTTTCTGTGTAGTTTTTAGGCGAAGATATTTCTTTTCCCAGCATAGGCCTCAAAGCCCTCCAAATATCCACTTGCAGACTCTACAAAAAGAGTGTTTCAAAACTGCTCTTTCAAAAGGAAGGCTCAAGTCTGTGAGTTGAATGCACTCATCACAAAGAAGTTTCTGAGAATGCTTCTGTGTAGTCGTTATGTGAAGATACTTCCTTTTCGAGCATAGGCCTCAAAGCGCTCGAAATAAACACTTGCAGATTCTACGAAAGGAGTGTTTCAAAACTGTCCTATCAAAATAAACGTTCAAGTCTGTGAGTTGAATGCACTCATCACACAGAAGTTTCTGAGAATGCTTCTGTGTAGTTTTTAGGTGAACATATTTCATTTCCCAGCACAGGCCTCAGAGCGCTCCAAATATGCACTTGCAGATTCTACAAAAAGAGAGCTTGAAAACTCTTCCACCAAAAACAGGCTTCAACTCTATGAGTAGAATGCACTCATCACAAAGTAGTTTCTGAGAATGCTTCTGTCTAGTTTTTATGTGAAGATATTTCCTTTTCCAGCATAGGCGTCAAAGCGCTCCAAATAAACACTTGCAGATTCTACTAAAGGAGTGTTTCCAAACTGTTCTATCAAAAGCAATGTTCAATTCTGTGAGTTGAATGAACTAATCACAGAGAAGTTTGTGAGAATCCTTCCGTCTAGTTTTTAGGTGAAGATATTTCTTTTCCCAGAATAGGCCTTAATGCGCTCCAAATATCCACTTGCAGATACTACAAAAAGAGTGTTTCAAAACTGCTCTTTCAAAAGAAAGGCTCAAGTCTATGAGTTGAATGCACTCATCACAAAGAAGTTTCTGAGAATGTTTCTGTGTAGTTGTTATGTGAAGATACTTCCTTTTCCAGCATAGGCCTCAAAGCGCTCCAAATATCCACTTGCAGAATCTAGGAAAGGAGTGTTTCAAAACAGTCCTATCAAAATAAACGTTCAAGTCTGTGAGTTGAATGCACTCAGCACAAAGAAGTTTCTGAGAATTCTTCGGTGTAGTTGTTATGTGAAGATACTTCGTTTTCCAGCATAGGCCTCAAAGCGCTCGAAATAAACACTTGCAGATTCTACAAAAGGAGTGTTTCCAAACTGCTCTATCAGAGGGAATGTTCAAGTCTGTGAGTTCAAAGCAGTAATCACACAGACGTTTCTGAGAATGCTTCTGTGTAGTTTTTACGTGAAGATAATTCCTTTTCCAGCATAGGCGTCAAAGCGATCCAAATAAGCACTTGCAGATTCTACAAAAGCAGTGTTTCCAAACTGCTCTATCAGAGGGAATGTTCAAGTCTGTGAGTTCAATGCAGTAATCACACAGACGTTTGTGAGAATGCTTCTGTCTAGTGTTTAGGTGAAGATTTTTCTTTTCCCAGAATAGGCCTTAAAGCGCTCCAAATTTCCACTTGCAGATTCTACAAAAAGAGTGTTTCAAAACTGCTCTTTCAAAAGAAAGGCTCAAGTCTGTGAGTTGAATGCACTCATCACAAAGAAGTCTCTGAGAATGCTTCTGTGTAGTTGTTATGTGAAGCTACTTCCTTTTCCAGCATAGGCCTCAAAGCGCTCGAAAAAAACACTTGCAGATTCTAGGAAAGGAGTGTTTCAAAACAGTCCTATCAAAATAAACGTTCGAGTCTGTGAGTTGAATGCACTCATCACACAGAAGTTTCTGAGAAAGCTTCTGTGTAGTTTTTAGGTGGAGATATTTCCTTTTCCAGCATAGGCGTCAAAGCGATCCAAATAAACACTTGCAGATTCTACAAAAGGAGTGTTTCCAAACTGCTCCATCAAGAGGAATGTTCAAGTCCGTGAGTAGAATGCACTCACCACAAAGAAGTTTCTGAGAATGCTTCTGTCTAGTTTTTATGTGAAGATATTCCCTTCTCCAGCATAGGCGTCAAAGCGCTCCAAATAAACACTTGCAGATTCTACAAAAGGAGTGTTTCCAAACTGCTCTATCAGAGGGAATGTTCAAGTCTGTGAGTTGAATGCACTAGTCAGACAGAAGTTTGTGAGAATGCTTCTGTGTAGTTTTTAGGTGAAGATATTCCTTTTCCCAGCATAGGCCTCAAAGCCTTCCAAATATCCACTTGCAGACTCTACAAAAAGAGTGTTTCAAAAACTGCTCTTTCAAAAGGAAGGCTCAAGTCTGTGAGTTGAATGCACTCATCACAAAGAAGTTTCTGAGAATGCTTCTGTGTAGTTGTTATGTGAAGATATTTCCTTTACCAGCATAGGCCTCAAAGCGCTCGAAATAAACACTTGCAGATTCTACGAAAGGAGTGTTTCAAAACTGTCCTATCAAAATAAACGTTCAAGTCTGTGAGTTGAATGCACTCATCACACAGGAGTTTCTGAGAATGCTTCTGTGTAGTTTTTAGGTGAACATATTTCATTTCCCAACACAGGCCTCAGAGCGCTCCAAATATGCATTTGCAGATTCTACAAAAAGAGAGCTTGAAAACTCTTCCACCAATAAGAGGCTTCAACTCTATGAGTAGAATGCACTCATCACAAAGAAGTTTCTGAGAATGCTTCTGTCTAGTTTTTATGTGAAGATATTTCCTTTTCCAGCATAGGCGTCAAAGCGCTCCAAATAAACACTTGCAGATTCTACTAAAGGAGTGTTTCCAAACTGCTCTATCAAAAGCAATGTTCAAGTCTGTGAGTTGAATGAACTAATCACACAGAAGTTTGTGAGAATCCTTCCGTCTAGTTTTTAGGTGAAGATATTTCTTTTCCCAGAATAGGCCTTAAAGCGCTCCAAATATCCACTTGCAGATTCTACAAAAAGAGTGTTTCAAAACTGCTCTTTCAAAAGAAAGGCTCACGTCTGTGAGTTGAATGCACTCATCACAAAGAAGTTTCTGAGAATGTTTCTATGTAGTTGTTATGTGAAGATACTTCGTTTTCCAGCATAGGCCTCAAAGCGCTCGAAATAACCACTAGCAGATTCTACAAAAGTAGTGTTTCCAAACTGCTCTCTCAGAGGGAATGTTCAAGTCTGTGAGTTCAATGCAGTAATCACACAGACGTTTGTGAGAATGCTTCTGTCTAGTGTTTATGTGAAGATATTTCTTTTCCCAGAATAGGCCTTAAAGCGCTCCAAATTTCCACTTGCAGATTCTACAAAAAGAGTGTTTCAAAACTGCTCTTTCAAAAGAAAGGCTCAAGTCTTTGAGTTGAATGCATTCATCACAAAGAAGTCTCTGAGAATGCTTCTGTGTAGTTGTTATGTGAAGATACTTCCTTTTCCAGCATAGGCCTCAAAGCGCTCGAAATAAACACTTGCAGATTCTAGGAAAGGAGTGTTTCAAAACAGTCCTATCAAAATAAACGTTCAAGTCTGTGAGTTGAATGCACTCATCACACAGAAGATTCTGAGAATGCTTCTGTGTAGTTTTTAGGTAGAGATATTTCCTTTTCCAGCATAGGCGTCAAAGCGATCCAAATAAACACTTGCCGATTCTACAAAAGGAGTGTTTCCAAACTGCTCTATGAAGAGGAATGTTCAAGTCTGTGAGTAGAGTGCACTCGCCACAAAGAAGTTTCTGAGAATGCTTCTGTCTAGTTTTTATGTGAAGATATTTCCTTTTCGAGCATAGCCGTCAAAGCGCTCCAAATAAACACTTGCAGATTCTACAAAAGGAGTGTTACCAAACTGCTGTATCAGAGGGAACTTTCAAGTCTGTGAGTTCAATGCACTAGTAAGACAGAAGTTTGTGAGAATGCTTCTGTGTAGTTTTTAGGTGAAGATATTTCTTTTCCCAGCATAGGCCTCAAAGCCCTCCAAATATCCACTTGCAGACTCTACAAAAAGAGTGTTTCAAAACTGCTCTTTCAAAAGGAAGGCTCAAGTCGGTGAGTTGAATGCACTCATCACAAAGAAGTTTCTGAGAATGCTTCTGTGTAGTTTTTATGTGAAGATACTTCCTTTTCCAGCTTAGGCCTCAAAGCGCTCGAAATAAACACTTGCAGATTCTACGAAAGGAGTGTTTCAAAACTGTCCTATCAAAATAAACGTTCAAGTCTGTGAGTTGAATGCACTCATCACACAGAAGTTTCTGAGAATGCTTCTGTGTAGTTTTTAGGTGAACATATTTCATTTCCCAGCACAGGCCTCAGAGCGCTCCAAATATGCACTTGCAGATTCTTCAAAAAGAGAGCTTGAAAACTCTTCCACCAAAAAGAGGCTTCAACTCTATGAGTAGAATGCGCTCATCACAAAGAAGTTTCTGAGAATGCTTCTGTCTAGTTTTTATGTGAAGATATTTCCTTTTCCAGCATAGGCGTCAAAGCGCTCCAAATAAACACTTGCAGATTCTACTAAAGGAGTGTTTCCAAACTGCTCTATCAAAAGCAATGTTCAAGTCTGTGAGTTGAATGCACTAATCACACAGAAGTTTGTGAGAATTCTTCCGTCTAGTTTTTAGGTGAAGATATTTCTTTTCCCAGAATAGGCCTTAAAGCGCTCCAAATATCCACTTGCAGATTCTACAAAAAGAGTGTTTGAAAACTGCTCTTTCAAAAGAAAGGCTCAAGTCTGTGAGTTGAATGCACTCATCACAAAGGAGTTTCTGAGTATGCTTCTGTGTAGTTGTTATGTGAAGATACTTCCTTTTCCAGCATAGGCCTCAAAGCACTCGAAATAAACACTTGCAGATTCTAGGAAAGGAGTGTTTCAAAACAGTCCTATCAAAATAAACGTTCAAGTCTGTGAGTTGAATGCCCTCAACACAGAGAAGTTTATGAGAATGCTTCTGTGTAGTTCTTATGAGATGATAATTCCTTTTCCAGCATAGGCGTCAAAGCGATCCAAATAAGCACTTGCAGATTCTACAAAAGGAGTGTTTCCAAACTGCCCTATCAGAGGGAATGTTCAAGTCTGTGGGTTCAATGCAGTAATCACCCAGACGTTTGTGAGAATGCTTCTGTCTAGTGTTTAGGTGAAGATATTTCTTTTCCCAGAATAGGCCTTAAAGCGCTCCAAATTTCCACTTGCAGATTCTACAAAAAGAGTGTTTCAAAACTGCTCTTTCAAAAGAAAGGCTCAAGTCTGTGAGTTGAATGCACTCATCACAAAGAAGTTTCTGAGAATCCTTCTGTGTAGTTGTTATGTGAAGATACTTCCTTTTCCAGCATAGGCGTAAAAGCGATCCAAATAAACACTTGCAGATTCTACAAAAGGAGTGTTTCCAAACTGCTCTATCAGAGGGAATGTTCAAGTCTGTGAGTAGAATGCACTCAACACAAAGAAGTTTCTGAGAGTGCTTCTGTCTAGTTTTTATATGAAGATATTTCCTTTTCCAGCATAGGCGTCAAAGCGCTCCAAATAAACACTTGCAGATTCTACAAAAGGAGTGTTTCCGAACTGCTCTATCAGAGGGAATGTTCAAGTCTGTGAGTTGAATGCACTAGTAAGACAGAAGTTTGTGAGAATGTTTCTGTGTAGTTTTTAGGCGAAGATATTTCTTTTCCCAGCATAGGCCTAAAATCCCTCCAAATATCCACTTGCAGACTCTACAAAAAGAGTGTTTCAAAACTGCTCTTTCAAAAGGAAGGCTCAAGTCTGTGAGTTGAATGCACTCATCACAAAGAAGTTTCTGAGAATGCTTCTGTGTAGTCGTTATGTGAAGATACTTCCTTTTCCAGCATAGGCCTCAAAGCGCTCGAAATAAACACTTGCAACTTCTAGGAAAGGAGTATTTCAAAACAGTCCTATCAAAATAAACGTTCAAGTCTGTGAGTTGAATGCACTCATCACACAGAAGTTTCTGAGAATGCTTCTGTGTAGTTTTTAGGTGAACATATTTCATTTCCCAGCACAGGCCTGAGAGCGCTCCAAATATGCACTTGCAGATTCTACAAAAAGAGAGCTTGAAAACTCTTCCACCAAAAAGAGGCTTCAACTCTATGAGTAGAATGCGCTCATCACAAAGAAGTTTCTGAGAATGCTTCTGTCTAGTTTTTATGTGAAGATATTTCCTTTTCCAGCATAGGCGTCAAAGCGATCCAAATAAACACTGTCAGATTCTACAAAAGGAGTGTTTCCAAACTGCTCTATCAGAGGGAATGTTCAAGTCTGTGAGTAGAATGCACTCACCACAAAGAAGTTTCTGAGAGTGCTTCTGTCTAGTTTTTATGTGAAGATATTTCCTTTTCCAGCATAGGCGTCAAAGCGCTCCAAATAAACACTTGCAGATTCTACAAAAGAAGTGTTTCCAAACTGCTCTATCAGAGGGAATGTTCAAGTCTGTGAGTTGAATGCACTACTAAGACAGAAGTTTGTGAGAATGTTTCTGTGTAGTTTTTAGGCGAAGATATTTCTTTTCCCAGCATAGGCCTCAAAGCCCTCCAAATATCCACTTGCAGACTCTACAAAAAGAGTGTTTCAAAACTGCTCTTTCAAAAGGAAGGCTCAAGTCTGTGAGTTGAATGCACTCATCACAAAGAAGTTTCTGAGAATGCTTCTGTGTAGTCGTTATGTGAAGATACTTCCTTTTCGAGCATAGGCCTCAAAGCGCTCGAAATAAACACTTGCAGATTCTACGAAAGGAGTGTTTCAAAACTGTCCTATCAAAATAAACGTTCAAGTCTGTGAGTTGAATGCACTCATCACACAGAAGTTTCTGAGAATGCTTCTGTGTAGTTTTTAGGTGAACATATTTCATTTCCCAGCACAGGCCTCAGAGCGCTCCAAATATGCACTTGCAGATTCTACAAAAAGAGAGCTTGAAAACTCTTCCACCAAAAACAGGCTTCAACTCTATGAGTAGAATGCACTCATCACAAAGTAGTTTCTGAGAATGCTTCTGTCTAGTTTTTATGTGAAGATATTTCCTTTTCCAGCATAGGCGTCAAAGCGCTCCAAATAAACACTTGCAGATTCTACTAAAGGAGTGTTTCCAAACTGTTCTATCAAAAGCAATGTTCAATTCTGTGAGTTGAATGAACTAATCACAGAGAAGTTTGTGAGAATCCTTCCGTCTAGTTTTTAGGTGAAGATATTTCTTTTCCCAGAATAGGCCTTAATGCGCTCCAAATATCCACTTGCAGATACTACAAAAAGAGTGTTTCAAAACTGCTCTTTCAAAAGAAAGGCTCAAGTCTATGAGTTGAATGCACTCATCACAAAGAAGTTTCTGAGAATGTTTCTGTGTAGTTGTTATGTGAAGATACTTCCTTTTCCAGCATAGGCCTCAAAGCGCTCCAAATATCCACTTGCAGAATCTAGGAAAGGAGTGTTTCAAAACAGTCCTTTCAAAATAAACGTTCAAGTCTGTGAGTTGAATGCACTCAGCACAAAGAAGTTTCTGAGAATGCTTCGGTGTAGTTGTTATGTGAAGATACTTCGTTTTCCAGCATAGGCCTCAAAGCGCTCGAAATAAACACTTGCAGATTCTACAAAAGGAGTGTTTCCAAACTGCTCTATCAGAGGGAATGTTCAAGTCTGTGAGTTCAAAGCAGTAATCACACAGACGTTTCTGAGAATGCTTCTGTGTAGTTTTTACGTGAAGATAATTCCTTTTCCAGCATAGGCGTCAAAGCGATCCAAATAAGCACTTGCAGATTCTACAAAAGCAGTGTTTCCAAACTGCTCTATCAGAGGGAATGTTCAAGTCTGTGAGTTCAATGCAGTAATCACACAGACGTTTGTGAGAATGCTTCTGTCTAGTGTTTAGGTGAAGATTTTTCTTTTCCCAGAATAGGCCTTAAAGCGCTCCAAATTTCCACTTGCAGATTCTACAAAAAGAGTGTTTCAAAACTGCTCTTTCAAAAGAAAGGCTCAAGTCTGTGAGTTGAATGCACTCATCACAAAGAAGTCTCTGAGAATGCTTCTGTGTAGTTGTTATGTGAAGCTACTTCCTTTTCCAGCATAGGCCTCAAAGCGCTCGAAAAAAACACTTGCAGATTCTAGGAAAGGAGTGTTTCAAAACAGTCCTATCAAAATAAACGTTCAAGTCTGTGAGTTGAATGCACTCATCACACAGAAGTTTCTGAGAAAGCTTCTGTGTAGTTTTTAGGTGGAGATATTTCCTTTTCCAGCATAGGCGTCAAAGCGATCCAAATAAACACTTGCAGATTCTACAAAAGGAGTGTTTCCAAACTGCTCCATCAAGAGGAATGTTCAAGTCCGTGAGTAGAATGCACTCACCACAAAGAAGTTTCTGAGAATGCTTCTGTCTAGTTTTTATGTGAAGATATTCCCTTCTCCAGCATAGGCGTCAAAGCGCTCCAAATAAACACTTGCAGATTCTACAAAAGGAGTGTTTCCAAACTGCTCTATCAGAGGGAATGTTCAAGTCTGTGAGTTGAATGCACTAGTCAGACAGAAGTTTGTGAGAATGCTTCTGTGTAGTTTTTAGGTGAAGATATTCCTTTTCCCAGCATAGGCCTCAAAGCCTTCCAAATATCCACTTGCAGACTCTACAAAAAGAGTGTTTCAAAAACTGCTCTTTCAAAAGGAAGGCTCAAGTCTGTGAGTTGAATGCACTCATCACAAAGAAGTTTCTGAGAATGCTTCTGTGTAGTTGTTATGTGAAGATATTTCCTTTACCAGCATAGGCCTCAAAGCGCTCGAAATAAACACTTGCAGATTCTACGAAAGGAGTGTTTCAAAACTGTCCTATCAAAATAAACGTTCAAGTCTGTGAGTTGAATGCACTCATCACACAGGAGTTTCTGAGAATGCTTCTGTGTAGTTTTTAGGTGAACATATTTCATTTCCCAACACAGGCCTCAGAGCGCTCCAAATATGCATTTGCAGATTCTACAAAAAGAGAGCTTGAAAACTCTTCCACCAATAAGAGGCTTCAACTCTATGAGTAGAATGCACTCATCACAAAGAAGTTTCTGAGAATGCTTCTGTCTAGTTTTTATGTGAAGATATTTCCTTTTCCAGCATAGGCGTCAAAGCGCTCCAAATAAACACTTGCAGATTCTACTAAAGGAGTGTTTCCAAACTGCTCTATCAAAAGCAATGTTCAAGTCTGTGAGTTGAATGAACTAATCACACAGAAGTTTGTGAGAATCCTTCCGTCTAGTTTTTAGGTGAAGATATTTCTTTTCCCAGAATAGGCCTTAAAGCGCTCCAAATATCCACTTGCAGATTCTACAAAAAGAGTGTTTCAAAACTGCTCTTTCAAAAGAAAGGCTCACGTCTGTGAGTTGAATGCACTCATCACAAAGAAGTTTCTGAGAATGTTTCTATGTAGTTGTTATGTGAAGATACTTCGTTTTCCAGCATAGGCCTCAAAGCGCTCGAAATAACCACTAGCAGATTCTACAAAAGTAGTGTTTCCAAACTGCTCTCTCAGAGGGAATGTTCAAGTCTGTGAGTTCAATGCAGTAATCACACAGACGTTTGTGAGAATGCTTCTGTCTAGTGTTTATGTGAAGATATTTCTTTTCCCAGAATAGGCCTTAAAGCGCTCCAAATTTCCACGTGCAGATTCTACAAAAAGAGTGTTTCAAAACTGCTCTTTCAAAAGAAAGGCTCAAGTCTTTGAGTTGAATGCATTCATCACAAAGAAGTCTCTGAGAATGCTTCTGTGTAGTTGTTATGTGAAGATACTTCCTTTTCCAGCATAGGCCTCAAAGCGCTCGAAATAAACACTTGCAGATTCTAGGAAAGGAGTGTTTCAAAACAGTCCTATCAAAATAAACGTTCAAGTCTGTGAGTTGAATGCACTGATCACACAGAAGTTTCTGAGAATGCTTCTGTGTAGTTTTTAGGTAGAGATATTTCCTTTTCCAGCATAGGCGTCAAGGCGATCCAAATAAACACTTGCCGATTCTACAAAAGGAGTGTTTCCAAACTGCTCTATCAAGAGGAATGTTCAAGTCTGTGAGTAGAGTGCACTCGCCACAAAGAAGTTTCTGAGAATGCTTCTGTCTAGTTTTTATGTGAAGATATTTCCTTTTCGAGCATAGCCGTCAAAGCGCTCCAAATAAACACTTGCAGATTCTACAAAAGGAGTGTTTCCAAACTGCTGTATCAGAGGGAACTTTCAAGTCTGTGAGTTCAATGCACTAGTAAGACAGAAGTTTGTGAGAATGCTTCTGTGTAGTTTTTAGGTGAAGATATTTCTTTTCCCAGCATAGGCCTCAAAGCCCTCCAAATATCCACTTGCAGACTCTACAAAAAGAGTGTTTCAAAACTGCTCTTTCAAAAGGAAGGCTCAAGTCGGTGAGTTGAATGCACTCATCACAAAGAAGTTTCTGAGAATGCTTCTGTGTAGTTGTTATGTGAAGATACTTCCTTTTCCAGCTTAGGCCTCAAAGCGCTCGAAATAAACACTTGCAGATTCTACGAAAGGAGTGTTTCAAAACTGTCCTATCAAAATAAACGTTCAAGTCTGTGAGTTGAATGCACTCATCACACAGAAGTTTCTGAGAATGCTTCTGTGTAGTTTTTAGGTGAACATATTTCATTTCCCAGCACAGGCCTCAGAGCGCTCCAAATATGCACTTGCAGATTCTTCAAAAAGAGAGCTTGAAAACTCTTCCACCAAAAAGAGGCTTCAACTCTATGAGTAGAATGCGCTCATCACAAAGAAGTTTCTGAGAATGCTTCTGTCTAGTTTTTATGTGAAGATATTTCCTTTTCCAGCATAGGCGTCAAAGCGCTCCAAATAAACACTTGCAGATTCTACTAAAGGAGTGTTTCCAAACTGCTCTATCAAAAGCAATGTTCAAGTCTGTGAGTTGAATGCACTAATCACACAGAAGTTTGTGAGAATTCTTCCGTCTAGTTTTTAGGTGAAGATATTTCTTTTCCCAGAATAGGCCTTAAAGCGCTCCAAATATCCACTTGCAGATTCTACAAAAAGAGTGTTTGAAAACTGCTCTTTCAAAAGAAAGGCTCAAGTCTGTGAGTTGAATGCACTCATCACAAAGAAGTTTCTGAGTATGCTTCTGTGTAGTTGTTATGTGAAGATACTTCCTTTTCCAGCATAGGCCTCAAAGCACTCGAAATAAACACTTGCAGATTCTAGGAAAGGAGTGTTTCAAAACAGTCCTATCAAAATAAACGTTCAAGTCTGTGAGTTGAATGCCCTCAACACAGAGAAGTTTATGAGAATGCTTCTGTGTAGTTCTTATGAGATGATAATTCCTTTTCCAGCATAGGCGTCAAAGCGATCCAAATAAGCACTTGCAGATTCTACAAAAGGAGTGTTTCCAAACTGCCCTATCAGAGGGAATGTTCAAGTCTGTGTGTTCAATGCAGTAATCACCCAGACGTTTGTGAGAATGCTTCTGTCTAGTGTTTAGGTGAAGATATTTCTTTTCCCAGAATAGGCCTTAAAGCGCTCCAAATTTCCACTTGCAGATTCTACAAAAAAAGTGTTTCAAAACTGCTCTTTCAAAAGAAAGGCTCAAGTCTGTGAGTTGAATGCACTCATCACAAAGAAGTTTCTGAGAATCCTTCTGTGTAGTTGTTATGTGAAGATACTTCCTTTTCCAGCATAGGCGTAAAAGCGATCCAAATAAACACTTGCAGATTCTACAAAAGGAGTGTTTCCAAACTGCTCTATCAGAGGGAATGTTCAAGTCTGTGAGTAGAATGCACTCAACACAAAGAAGTTTCTGAGAGTGCTTCTGTCTAGTTTTTATATGAAGATATTTCCTTTTCCAGCATAGGCGTCAAAGCGCTCCAAATAAACACTTGCAGATTCTACAAAAGGAGTGTTTCCGAACTGCTCTATCAGAGGGAATGTTCAAGTCTGTGAGTTGAATGCACTAGTAAGACAGAAGTTTGTGAGAATGTTTCTGTGTAGTTTTTAGGCGAAGATATTTCTTTTCCCAGCATAGGCCTAAAATCCCTCCAAATATCCACTTGCAGACTCTACAAAAAGAGTGTTTCAAAACTGCTCTTTCAAAAGGAAGGCTCAAGTCTGTGAGTTGAATGCACTCATCACAAAGAAGTTTCTGAGAATGCTTCTGTGTAGTCGTTATGTGAAGATACTTCCTTTTCCAGCATAGGCCTCAAAGCGCTCGAAATAAATACTTGCAACTTCTAGGAAAGGAGTATTTCAAAACAGTCCTATCAAAATAAACGTTCAAGTCTGTGAGTTGAATGCACTCATCACACAGAAGTTTCTGAGAATGCTTCTGTGTAGTTTTTAGGTGAACATATTTCATTTCCCAGCACAGGCCTGAGAGCGCTCCAAATATGCACTTGCAGATTCTACAAAAAGAGAGCTTGAAAACTCTTCCACCAAAAAGAGGCTTCAACTCTATGAGTAGAATGCGCTCATCACAAAGAAGTTTCTGAGAATGCTTCTGTCTAGTTTTTATGTGAAGATATTTCCTTTTCCAGCATAGGCGTCAAAGCGATCCAAATAAACACTGTCAGATTCTACAAAAGGAGTGTTTCCAAACTGCTCTATCAGAGGGAATGTTCAAGTCTGTGAGTAGAATGCACTCACCACAAAGAAGTTTCTGAGAGTGCTTCTGTCTAGTTTTTATGTGAAGATATTTCCTTTTCCAGCATAGGCGTCAAAGCGCTCCAAATAAACACTTGCAGATTCTACAAAAGAAGTGTTTCCAAACTGCTCTATCAGAGGGAATGTTCAAGTCTGTGAGTTGAATGCACTACTAAGACAGAAGTTTGTGAGAATGTTTCTGTGTAGTTTTTAGGCGAAGATATTTCTTTTCCCAGCATAGGCCTCAAAGCCCTCCAAATATCCACTTGCAGACTCTACAAAAAGAGTGTTTCAAAACTGCTCTTTCAAAAGGAAGGCTCAAGTCTGTGAGTTGAATGCACTCATCACAAAGAAGTTTCTGAGAATGCTTCTGTGTAGTCGTTATGTGAAGATACTTCCTTTTCGAGCATAGGCCTCAAAGCGCTCGAAATAAACACTTGCAGATTCTACGAAAGGAGTGTTTCAAAACTGTCCTATCAAAATAAACGTTCAAGTCTGTGAGTTGAATGCACTCATCACACAGAAGTTTCTGAGAATGCTTATTTGTAGTTTTTAGGTGAACATATTTCATTTCCCAGCACAGGCCTCAGAGCGCTCCAAATATGCACTTGCAGATTCTACAAAAAGAGAGCTTGAAAACTCTTCCACCAAAAACAGGCTTCAACTCTATGAGTAGAATGCACTCATCACAAAGTAGTTTCTGAGAATGCTTCTGTCTAGTTTTTATGTGAAGATATTTCCTTTTCCAGCATAGGCGTCAAAGCGCTCCAAATAAACACTTGCAGATTCTACTAAAGGAGTGATTCCAAACTGTTCTATCAAAAGCAATGTTCAATTCTGTGAGTTGAATGAACTAATCACAGAGAAGTTTGTGAGAATCCTTCCGTCTAGTTTTTAGGTGAAGATATTTCTTTTCCCAGAATAGGCCTTAATGCGCTCCAAATATCCACTTGCAGATACTACAAAAAGAGTGTTTCAAAACTGCTCTTTCAAAAGAAAGGCTCAAGTCTATGAGTTGAATGCACTCATCACAAAGAAGTTTCTGAGAATGTTTCTGTGTAGTTGTTATGTGAAGATACTTCCTTTTCCAGCATAGGCCTCAAAGCGCTCGAAATAAACACTTGCAGAATCTAGGAAAGGAGTGTTTCAAAACAGTCCTATCAAAATAAACGTTCAAGTCTGTGAGTTGAATGCACTCAGCACACAGAAGTTTCTGAGAAAGCTTCTGTGTAGTTTTCAGGTGGAGATATTTCCTTTTCCAGCATAGGCGTCAAAGCGATCCAAATAAACACTTGCAGATTCTACAGAAGGAGTGTTTCCAAACTGCTCTATCAAGAGGAATGTTCATGTCCGTGAGTAGAATGCACTCACCACAAAGAAGTTTCTGAGAATGCTTCTGTCTAGTTTTTATGTGAAGATATTCCCTTTTCCAGCATAGGGGACAAAGCGCTCCAAATAAACACTTGCAGATTCTACAAAAGGAGTGTTTCCAAACTGCTCTATCAGAGGGAATGTTCAAGTCTGTGAGTTGAATGCACTCATTACAAAGAAGTTTCTGAGAATGCTTCTGTGTAGTTGTTATGGGAAGATACTTCCCTTTCGAGCATAGGCCTCAAAGCGCTCGAAATAAACACTTGCAGATTCTACGAAAGGAGTGTTTCAAAACTGTCCTATCAAAATAAACGTTCAAGTCTGTGAGTTGAATGCACTCATCACACAGAAGTTTCTGAGAATGCTTCTGTGTAGTTTTTAGGTGAACATATTTCGTTTCCCTGCACAGGCCTCAGAGCGCTCCAAATATGCACTTGCAGATTCTACAAAAAGAGAGCTAGAAAACTCTTCCACCAAAAAGATGTTTCAACTCTATGAGTAGAATGCACTCATCACAAAGAAGTTTCTGAGAATGCTTCTGTCTAGTTTTTATGTGAAGATATTTCCTTTTCCAGCATAGGCGTCAAAGCGCTCCAAATAAACACTTGCAGATTCTACTAAAGGAGAGTTTCCAAACTGCTCTATCAAATGCAATGTTTAACTCGGTGAGTTGAATGCACTAATCACACAGAAGTTTGTGAGAATTCTTCCGTCTAGTTTTTAGGTGAAGTTATTTCTTTTCCCAGAATAGGCCTTAAAGCGCTCCAAATATCCACTTGCAGATTCTACAAAAAGAGTGTTTCAAAACTGCTCTTTCAAAAGAAAGACTCAAGTCTGTGAGTTGAATGCACTCATCACAAAGAAGTTTCTGAGAATGCTTCTGTGTAGTTGTTATGTGAAGATATTTCCTTTTCCAGCATAGGCCTCAAAGCGCTCGAAATAAACACATGCAGATTCTAAAAAAGGAGTGTTTCAAAAATGTCCTATCAAAACAAACGTTCAAGTCTGTGAGTTGAATGCCCTCATCACAGAGAAGTTTCTGAGAATGCTTCTGTGTAGTTTTTACGTGAAGATAATTCCTTTTCCAGCATAGGTGTAAAAGCGATCCAAATAAGCACTTGCAGATTCTACAAAAGGAGTGTTTCCAGACTTCTCTATCAGAGGGAATGTTCAAGTCTGTGAGTTCAATGCAGTAATCACACAGACGTTTGTGAGAATGCTTCTGTCTAGTGTTTAGGTGAAGATATTTCTTTTCCCAGAATAGGCCTTAAAGCGCTCCAAATTTCCACTTGCAGATTCTACAAAAAGAGTGTTTCAAAACTGCTCTTTCAAGAGAAAGGCTCAAGTCTGTGAGTTGAATGCACTCATCACAAAGAAGTTTCTGAGAATGCTTCTATGTAGTTCTTATGTGAAGATACTTCCTTTTCCAGCATAGGCCTCAAAGCGCTCGAAATAAACACTTGCTGATTCTACGAAAGGAGTGTTTCAAAACTGTCCTATCAAAAGAAACGTTCAAGTCTGTGAGTTGAATGCCCTCATCGCAGTGAAGTTTCTGAGAAGGCTTCTGTGTAGTTTTTAGGTGAAGATAATTCCTTTTCCAGCATTGGTGTCAAAGCGATCCAAATAAGCACTTGCAGATTCTACAAAAGGAGTGTTTCCAAACTGCTCTATCAGAGGGAATGTTCAAGTCTGTGAGTTCAATGCAGTAATCACACAGACGTTTGTGAGAATGCTTCTGTCTAGTGTTTAGGTGAAGATATTTCTTTTCCCGGAATAGGCCTTAAAGCGCTCCAAATTTCCACTTGCAGATTCTACAAAAAGAGTGTTTCAAAACTGCTCTTTCAAAAGAAAGGCTCAAGTCTGTGAGTTGAATGCACTCATCACAAAGAAGTTTCTGAGAATGCTTCTGTGTAGTTCTTATGTGAAGATACTTCCTTTTCCAGCGTAGGCCTCAAAGCGCTCGAAATAAACACTTGCAGATTCTACAAAAGGAGTGTTTCCAAACTGCTCTATCAGAGGGAATGTTCAAGTCTGTGAGTTCAATGCAGTAATCACACAGAAGTTTGTGAGAATGCTTCTGTCAAGTTTTTATGTGAATATATTACCTTTTCCAGCATAGGCGTCAAAGCGATCCAAATAAGCACTTGCAGATTCTACAAAAGCAGTGTTTCCAAACTGCCCTATCAGAGGGAATTTTCAAGTCTGTGAGTTCAATGCAGTAATCACACAGACGTTTGTGAGAATGCTTCTGTCTAGTGTTTAGGTGAAGATATTTCTTTTCCCAGAATAGGCCTTAAAGCGCTCCAAATTTCCACTTGCAGATTCTACAAAAAGAGTGCTTCAAAACTCCTCTTTCAAAAGAAAGGCTCAAGTCTGTGAGTTGAATGCACTCATCACAAAGAAGTTTCTGAGAATGCTTCTGTGTAGTTGTTATGTGAAGCTACTTCCTTTTCCAGCATAGGCCTCAAAGCGCTCGAAATAAACACTTGCAGATTCTAGGAAAGGAGTGTTTCAAAACAGTCCTATCAAAATAAACGTTCAAGTCTGTGAGTTGAATGCACTCATCACACAGAAGTTTCTGAGAAAGCTTCTGTGTAGTTTTCAGGTGGAGATATTTCCTTTTCCAGCATAGGCGTCAAAGCGATCCAAATAAACACTTGCAGATTCTACAAAAGGAGTGTTTCCAAACTGCTCTATCAAGAGGAATGTTCAAGTCCGTGAGTAGAATGCACTCACCACAAAGAAGTTTCTGAGAATGCTTCTGTCTAGTTTTTATGTGAAGATATTCCCTTTTCCAGCATAGGCGTCAAAGCGCTCCAAATAAACACTTGCAGATTCTACAAAAGGAGTGTTTCCAAACTGCTCTATCAGAGGGAATGTTCAAGTCTGTGAGTTGAATGCACTAGTCAGACAGAAGTTTGTGAGAATGCTTCTGTTTAGTTTTTAGGTGAAGATATTCCTTTTCCCAGCATAGGCCTCAAAGCCCTCCAAATATCCACTTGCAGACCCTACAAAAAGAGTGTTTCAAAACTGCTCTTTCAAAAGGAAGGCTCAAGTCTGTGAGTTGAATGCACTCATCACAAAGAAGTTTCTGAGAATGCTTCTGTGTAGTTGTTATGTGTAGATATTTCCATTACCAGCATAGGCCTCAAAGCGCTCGAAATAAACACTTGCAGATTCTACGAAAGGAGTGTTTCAAAACTGTCCTATCAAAATAAACGTTCAAGTCTGTGAGTTGAATGCACTCATCACACAGAAGTTTCTGAGAATGCTTCTGTGTAGTTTTTAGGTGAACATATTTCATTTCCCAGCACAGGCCTCAGAGCGCTCCGAATATGCACTTGCAGATTCTACAAAAAGAGACGTTGAAAACTCTTCCACCAAAAAGAGGCTTCAACTCTATGAGTAGAATGCTCTCATCACAAAGAAGTTTCTGAGAATGCTTCTGTCTAGTTTTTATGTGAAGATATTTCCTTTTCCAGCATTGGCTTCAAAGCGCTCCAAATAAACACTTGCAGATTCTACTAAAGGAGTGTTTCCAAACTGCTCTATCAAAAGCAATGTTCAAGTCTGTGAGTTGAATGCACTAATGACACAGAAGTTTGTGAAAATTCTTCTGTCTAGTTTTTAGATGAAGATATTTCTTTTCCCAGAATAGGCCTTAAAGCGCTCCAAATATCCACTTGCAGATTCTACAAAAAGAGTGTTTCAAAACTGCTCTTTCAAAAGAAAGGCTCAAGTCTGTGAGTTGAATGCACTCATCACAAAGAAGTTTCTGAGAATGCTTCTGTGTAGTTGTTAAGTGAAGATACTTCCTTTTCCAGCATAGGCCTCAAAGCGCTCGAAATAAACACTTGCAGATTCTACAAAAGGAGAGTTTCAAAACTGTCCTGTCAAAAGAAACGTTAAAGTCTGTGAGTTGAATGCACTCATCACAGAGAAGCTTCTGAGAATGCTTCTGTGTAGTTTTTAGGTGAAGATATTTCCTTTTCCAGCATAGGCGTCAATGCGATCCAAATAAACACTTGCAGATTCTACAAAAGGAGTGTTTCCAAACTGCTCTATCAGAGGGAATATTAAAGTCTGTGAGTTCAATGCAGTAATCACACAGACGTTTGTGAGAATGCTTCTGTGTAGTTTTTAGGTGAAGATATTCCTTTTCCCAGCATAGGCCTCAAATCCCTCCAACTATCCACTTGCAGACTCTACAAAAAGAGTGTTTTAAAGCTGCTCTTTCAAAAGGAAGGCTCAAGTCTGTGAGTTGAATGCACTCATCACAAAGAAGTTTCTGAGAATGCTTCTGTGTAGTTGTTATGGGAAGATACTTCCTTTTCGAGCATAGGCCTCAAAGCGCTCGAAATAAACACTTGCAGATTCTACGAAAGGAGTGTTTCAAAACTGTCCTATCAAAATAAACGTTCAAGTCTGTGAGTTGAATGCACTCATCACACAGAAGTTTCAGAGAATGCTTCTGTGTAGTTTTTAGGTGAACATATTTCGTTTCCCTGCACAGGCCTCAGAGCGCTCCAAATATGCACTTGCAGATTCTACAAAAAGAGAGCTAGAAAACTCTTCCACCAAAAAGATGTTTCAACTCTATGAGTAGAATGCACTCATCACAAAGAAGTTTCTGAGAATGCTTCTGTCTAGTTTTTATGTGAAGATATTTCCTTTTCCAGCATAGGCGTCAAAGCGCTCCAAATAAACACTTGCAGATTCTACTAAAGGAGAGTTTCCAAACTGCTCTATCAAATGCAATGTTCAACTCGGTGAGTTGAATGCACTAATCACACAGAAGTTTGTGAGAATTCTTCCGTCTAGTTTTTAGGTGAAGTTATTTCTTTTCCCAGAATAGGCCTTAAAGCGCTCCAAATATCCACTTGCAGATTCTACAAAAAGAGTGTTTCAAAACTGCTCTTTCAAAAGAAAGACTCAAGTCTGTGAGTTGAATGCACTCATCACAAAGAAGTTTCTGAGAATGTTTCTGTGTAGTTGTTATGTGAAGATACTTCCTTTTCCAGAATAGGCCTCAAAGCGCTCGAAATAAACACTTGCAGATTCTACAAAAGGAGTGTTTCAAAACTGTCCTATCAAAAGAAACGTTCAAGTCTGTGAGTTGAATGCCCTCATGACAGAGAAGTTTCTGAGAATGCTGCTGTGTAGTTTTTAGGTGAAGATAATTCCTTTTCCAGCATAGGCGTCAAAGCGATCCAAATAAGCACTTGCAGATTCTACAAAAGGAGTGTTTCCAAACTCCTCTATCAGAGGGAATGTTCAAGTCTGTGAGTTCAATGCAGTAATCACACAGACGTTTGTGAGAATGCTTCTGTCTAGTGTTTAGGTGAAGATATTTCTTTTCCCAGAATAGGCCTTAAAGCGCTCCAAATTTCCACTTGCAGATTCTACAAAAAGAGTGTTTCAAAACTGCTCTTTCAAAAGAAAGGCTCAAGTCTGTGAGTTGAATGCACTCATCACAAAGAAGTTTCTGAGAATGCTTCTGTGTAGTTCTTATGTGAAGATACTTCCTTTTCCAGCATAGGCCTCAAAGCGCTCGAAATAAACACTTGCAGATTCTAGGAAAGGAGTGTTTCAAAACAGTCCTATCAAAATAAACGTTCAAGTCTGTGAGTTGAATGCACTCATCACACAGAAGTTTCTGAGAATGCTTCTGTGTAGTTTTTAGGTGAACATATTTCATTTCCCAGCACAGGCCTGAGAGCGCTCCAAATATGCACTTGCAGATTCTACAAAAAGAGAGCTTGAAAACTCTTCCACCAAAAAGAGGCTTCAACTCTATGAGTAGAATGCGCTCATCACAAAGAAGTTTCTGAGAATGCTTCTGTCTAGTTTTTATGTGAAGATATTTCCTTTTCCAGCATAGGCGTCAAAGCGATCCAAATAAACACTGGCAGATTCTACAAAAGGAGTGTTTCCAAACTGCTCTATCAGAGGGAATGTTCAAGTCTGTGAGTAGAATGCCCTCACCACAAAGAAGTTTCTGAGAGTGCTTCTGTCTAGTTTTAATGTGAAGATATTTCCTTTTCCAGCATAGGCGTCAAAGCGCTCCAAATAAACACTTGCAGATTCTACAAAAGGAGTGTTTCCAAACTGCTCTATCAGAGGGAATGTTCAAGTCTGTGAGCTGAATGTACTACTAGGACAGAAGTTTGTGAGAATGTTTCTGTGTAGTTTTTAGGCGAAGATATTTCTTTTCCCAGCATAGGCCTCAAAGCCCTCCAAATATCCACTTGCAGACTCTACAAAAAGAGTGTTTCAAAACTGCTCTTTCAAAAGGAAGGCTCAAGTCTGTGAGTTGAATGCACTCATCACAAAGAAGTTTCTGAGAATGCTTCTGTCTAGTTTTCATGTGAAGATATTTCCTTTTCCAGCATAGGCGTCAAAGCGCTCCAAATAAACACTTGCAGATTCTACAAAAGGAGTGTTTCCTAACTGCTCTATCAGAGGGAATGTTCAAGTCTGTGAGTTCAAAGCAGTATTCACACAGACGTTTGTGAGAATGCTTCTGTCAAGTTTTTATGTGAAGATATTACCTTTTCCAGCATAGGCGTCAAAGCGATCCAAATAAGCACTTGCAGATTCTACAAAAGCAGTGTTTCCAAACTGCTCTATCAGAGGGAATGTTCAAGTCTGTGAGTTCAATGCAGTAATCACACAGACGTTTGTGAGAATGCTTCTGTCTAGTGTTTAGGTGAAGATATTTCTTATCCCAGAATAGGCCTTAAAGCGCTCCAAATTTCCACTTGCAGATTCTACAAAAAGAGTGCTTCAAAACTGCTCTTTCAAAAGAAAGGCTCAAGTCTGTGAATTGAATGCACTCATCACAAAGAAGTTTCTGAGAATGCTTCTGTGTAGTTGTTATGTGAAGCTACTTCCTTTTCCAGCATAGTCCTCAAAGCGCTCGAAATAAACACTTGCAGATTCTAGGAAAGGAGAGTTTCAAAACAGTCCTATCAAAATAAACGTTCAAGTCTGTGAGTTGAATGCACTCATCACACAGAAGTTTCTGAGAAAGCTTCTGTGTAGTTTTCAGGTGGAGATATTTCCTTTTCCATCATACGCCTCAAAGCGATCCAAATAAACACTTGCAGATTCTACAAAAGGAGTGTTTCCAAACTGCTCTATCAAGAGGAATGTTCAAGTCCGTGAGTAGAATGCACTCACCACAAAGAAGTTTCTGAGAATGCTTCTGTCTAGTTTTTATGTGAAGATATTCCCTTTTCCAGCATAGGCGTCAAAGCGCTCCAAATAAACACTTGCAGATTCTACAAAAGGAGTGTTTCCAAACTGCTCTATCAGAGGGAATGTTCAAGTCTGTGAGTTGAATGCACTAGTCAGACAGAAGTTTGTGAGAATGCTTCTGTTTAGTTTTTAGGTGAAGATATTCCTTTTCCCAGCATAGGCCTCAAAGCCCTCCAAATATCCACTTGCAGACTCTACAAAAAGAGTGTTTCAAAACTGCTCTTTCAAAAGGAAGGCTCAAGTCTGTGAGTTGAATGCACTCATCACAAAGAAGTTTCTGAGAATGCTTCTGTGTAGTTGTTATGTGAAGATATTTCCTTTACAAGCATAGGCCTCAAAGCGCTCGAAATAAACACTTGCAGATTCTACGAAAGGAGTGTTTCAAAACTGTCCTATCAAAATAAACGTTCAAGTCTGTGAGTTGAATGCACTCATCACACAGAAGTTTCTGAGAATGCTTCTGTGTAGTTTTTAGGTGAACATATTTCGTTTCCCAGCACTGGCCTCAGAGCGCTCCAAATATGCACTTGCAGATTCTACAAAAAGAGAGCTAGAAAACTCTTCCACCAAAAAGATGTTTCAACTCTATGAGTAGAATGCACTCATCACAAAGAAGTTTCTGAGAATGCTTCTGTCTAGTTTTTATGTGAAGATATTTCCTTTTCCAGCATGGGCGTCAAAGCGCTCCAAATAAACACTTGCAGATTCTACTAAAGGAGTGTTTCCAAACTGCTCTATCAAAAGCAATGTTCAAGTCTGTGAGTTGAATGCACTAATCACACAGAAGTTTGTGAGAATTCGTCCATCTAGTTTTTAGGTGAAGATATTTCTTTTCCCAGAATAGGCCTTAAAGCGCTCCAAATATCCACCTGCAGATTCTACAAAAAGAGTGTTTCAAAACTGCTCTTTCAAAAGAAAGGCTCAAGTCTGTGAGTTGAATGCACTCATCACAAAGAAGTTTCTGAGAATGCTTCTGTGTAGTTGTTATGTGAAGATACTTCCTTTTCCAGCATAGGCCTCAAAGCGCTCGAAATAAACACTTGCAGATTCTAGGAAAGGAGTGTTTCAAAACAGTCCTATCAAAGTAAACGTTCAAGTCTGTGAGTTGAATGCACTCATCACACAGAAGTTTCTGAAAATGCTTCTCTGTAGTTGTTATGTGAAGATACTTCGTTTTCCAGCATAGGCCTCAAAGCGCTCGAAATAAACACTTGCAGATTCTACAAAAGGAGTGTTTCCAAACTGCTCTCTCATAGGGAATGTTCAAGTCTGTGAGTTCAATGCGGTAATCACACAGACGTTTGTGAGAATGCTTCTGTGTAGTTTTTATGTGAAGGGATTACCTTTTCCAGCATAGGCGTCAAAGCGATCCAAATAAGCACTTGCAGATTCTACAAAAGCAGTGTTTCCAAACTGCTCTATCAGAGGGAATGTTCAAGTCTGTGAGTTCAAAGCAGTAATCACACAGACGTTTGTGAGAATGCTTCTGTCTAGTGTTTAGGTGAAGATATTTCTTTTCCCAGAATAGGCCTTAAAGCGCTCCAAATTTCCACTGCAGATTCTACAAAAAGAGTGTTTCGAAACTGCTCTTTCAAAAGAAAGGCTCCAGTCTGTGAGTTGAATGCACTCATCACAAAGAAGTCTCTGAGAATGCTTCTGTGTAGTTGTTATGTGAAGCTACTTCCTTTTCCAGCATAGGCCTCAAAGCTCTCAAAAAAAACACTTGCAGATTCTAGGAAAGGAGCGTTTCAAAACAGTCCTATCAAAATAAACTTTCAAGTCTGTGCGTTGAATGCACTCATCACACAGAAGTTTCTGAGAAAGCTTCTGTGTAGTTTTTAGGTGGAGATATTTCCTTTTCCAGCATAGGGGTCAAAGCGATCCAAATAAACACTTGCAGATTCTACAAAAGGAGTGTTTCCAAACTGCTCTATCTAGAGGAATGTTCAAGTCCGTGAGTAGAATGCACTCACCACAAAGAAGTTTCTGAGAATGCTTCTGTCTAGTTTTTATGTGAAGATATTCCCTTTTCCAGCATAGGCGTCAAAGCGCTCCAAATAAACACTTGCAGATTCTACAAAAGGAGTGTTTCCAAACTGCTCTATCAGAGGGAATGTTCAAGTCTGTGAGTTGAATGCACTAGTCAGACAGAAGTTTGTGAGAATGCTTCTGTGTAGTTTTTAGGTGAAGTTATTCCTTTTCCCAGCATAGGCCTCAAAGCCCTCCAAATATCCACTTGCAGACTCTACAAAAAGAGTGTTTCAAAACTGCTCTTTCAAAAGGAAGGCTCAAGTCTGTGAGTTGCATGCACTCATCACAAAGAAGTTTCTGAGAATGCTTCTGTGTAGTTGTTATGTGAAGATATTTCCTTTACCAGCATAGGCATCAAAGCGCTCGAAATAAACACTTGCAGATTCTACGAAAGGAGTGTTTCAAAACTGTCCTATCAAAATAAACGTTCAAGTCTGTGAGTTGAATGCACTCATCACACAGAAGTTTCTGAGAATGCTTCTGTGTAGTTTTTAGGTGAACATATTTCATTTCCCAACACAGGCCTCAGAGCGCTCCAAATATGCACTTGCAGATTCTACAAAAAGAGAGCTTGAAAACTCTTCCACCAATAAGAGGCTTCAACTCTATGAGTAGAATGCACTCATCACAAAGAAGTTTCTGAGAATGCTTCTGTCTACTTTTTATGTGAAGATATTTCCTTTTCCAGCATTGGCTTCAAAGCGCTCCAAATAAACACTTGCAGATTCTACTAAAGGAGTGTTTCCAAACTGCTCTATCAAAAGAAATGTTCAAGTCTGTGAGTTGAATGCACTAATGACACAGAAGTTTGTGAGAATTCTTCTGTCTAGTTTTTAGATGAAGATATTTCTTTTCCCAGAATAGGCCTTAAAGCGCTCCAAATATCCACTTGCAGATTCTACAAAAAGAGTGTTTCAAAACTGCTCTTTCAAAAGAAAGGCTCAAGTCTGTGAGTTGAATGCACTCATCACAAAGAAGTTTCTGAGAATGCTTCTGTGTAGTTGTTAAGTGAAGATACTTCCTTTTCCAGCATAGGCCCCAAAGCGCTCGAAATAAACACTTGCAGATTCTACAAAAGGAGAGTTTCAAAACTGTCCTCTCAAAAGAAACGTTAAAGTCTGTGAGTTGAATGCACTCATCACACAGAAGTTTCGGAGAATGCTTCTGTGTAGTTTTTAGGTGAAGATATTTCCTTTTCCAGCATAGGCGTCAAAGCGATCCAAATAAACACTTGCCGATTCTACAAAAGGAGTGTTTCCAAACTGCTCTATCAGAGGGAATGTTCAAGTCTGTGAGTTGAATGCACTCATCGCACAGAAGTTTATGAGAATGCTTCTGTGTAGTTTTTAGGTGGAGATATTTCCTTTTCCAGCATAGGCGTCAAAGCGATCCAAATAAACACTTGCAGATCCTACAAAAGGAGTGTTTCCAAACTGCTCTATCAAGAGGAATGTTCAAGTCTGTGAGTAGAATGCACTCACCACAAAGAAGTTTCTGAGAATGCTTCTGTCTAGTTTTTATGTGAAGATAGTTCCTTTTCCAGCATAGGCGTCAAAGAGCTCCAAATAAACACTTGCAGATTCTACTAAAGGAGTGTTTCCAAACTGCTCTATCAAAAGCAATGTTCAAGTCTGTGAGTTGAATGCACTAATCACACAGAAGTTTGTGAGAATCCTTCCGTCTAGTTTTTAGGTGAATATATTTCTTTTCCCAGAATAGGCCTTAAAGCGCTCCAAATATCCACTTGCAGATTCTACAAAAAGAGTGTTTCAAAACTGCTCTTTCAAAAGAGAGTCTCACGTCTGTGAGTTGAATGCACTCATCACAAAGAAGTTTCTGAGAATGTTTCTGTGTAGTTGTTATGTGAAGATACTTCCGTTTCCAGAATAGGTCTCAAAGCGCTCGAAATAAACACATGCAGATTCTACAAAAGGAGTGTTTCAAAACTGTCCTATCAAAAGAAACGTTCAAGTCTGTGAGTTGAATGCCCTCATCACAGAGAAGTTTCTGAGAATGCTTCTGTGTAGTTTTTAGGTGAAGATAATTCGTTTTCCAGCATAGGCGTCAAAGCGATCCCAATAAGCACTTGCAGATTCTACAAAAGGAGTGTTTCCAAACTGCTCTATCAGAGGGAATGTTCAAGTCTGTGAGTTCAATGCAGTAATCACACAGACGTTTGTGAGAATGCTTCTGTCTAGTGTTTAGGTGAAGATATTTCTTTTCCCAGAATAGGCCTTAAAGCGCTCCAAATTTCCACTTGCAGATTCTACAAAAAGAGTGTTTCAAAACTGCTCTTTCAAAAGAAAGGCTAAAGTCTGTGAGTTGAATGCACTCATCACACAGAAGTTTCTGAGAATGCTTCTGTGTAGTTGTTATGTGAAGATACTTCGTTTTCCAGCATAGGCCACAAAGGGCTCGAAATAACCACTTGCAGATTCTACAAAAGTAGTGTTTCCAAACTGCTCTCTCAGAGGGAATGTTCAAGTCTGTGAGTTCAATACAGTAATCACACAGACGTTTGTGAGAATGCTTCTGTATAGTTTTTATGTGAAGATATTACCTTTTCCAGCATAGGCGTCAAAGCGATCCAAATAAGCACTTGCAGATTCTACAAAAGCAGTGTTTCCAAACTGCTCTATCAGAGGGAATGTTCAAGTCCGTGAGTTCAATGCAGTAATCACACAGACGTTTGTGAGAATGCTTCTGTCTAGTGTTTAGGTGAAGATATTTCTTTTCCCAGAATAGGCCTTAAAGCGCTCCAAATTTCCACTTGCAGATTCTACAAAAAGAGTGTTTCAAAACTGCTCTTTCAAAAGAAAGGCTCAAGTCTGTGAGTTGAATGCATTCATCACAAAGAAGTCTCTGAGTATGCTTCTGTGTAGTTGTTATGTGAAGATACTTCCTTTTCCAGCATAGGCCTCAAAGCGCTCGAAATAAACACTTGCAGATTCTAGGAAAGGAGTGTTTCAAAACAGTCCTTTCAAAATAAACGTTCAAGTCTGTGAGTTGAATGCACTCATCACACAGAAGTTTCTGAGAATGCTTCTGTGTAGTTTTTAGGTAGTGATATTTCCTTTTCCAGCATAGGCGTCAAAGCGATGCAAATAAACACTTGCCGATTCTACAAAAGGAGTGTTTCCAAACTGCTCTATCAAGAGGAATGTTCAAGTCTGTGAGTAGAGTGCACTCGCCACAAAGAAGTTTCTGAGAATGCTTCTGTCTAGTTTTTATGTGAAGATATTTCCTTTTCGAGCATAGCCGTCAAAGCGCTCCAAATAAACACTTGCAGATTCTACAAAAGGAGTGTTTCCAAACTGCTCTATCAGAGGGAACGTTCAAGTCTGTGAGTTCAATGCACTAGTAAGACAGAAGTTTGTGAGAATGCTTCTGTGTAGTTTTTAGGTGAAGATATTTCTTTTCCCAGCATAGGCCTCAAAGCCCTCCAAATATCCACTTGCAGACTCTACAAAAAGAGTGTTTCAAAACTGCTCTTTCAAAAGGAAGGCTCAAGTCGGTGAGTTGAATGCACTCATCACAAAGAAGTTTCTGAGAATGCTTCTGTGTACTTGTTATGTGAAGATACTTCCTTTTCCAGCTTAGGCCTAAAAAGCGCTCGAAATAAACACTTGCAGATTCTAGGAAAGGAGTGTTTCAAAACAGTCCTATCAAAATAAACGTTCAAGTCTGTGAGTTGAATGCACTCATCACACAGAAGTTTCTGAGAATGCTTCTGTGTAGTTTTTAGGTGAACATATTTCATTTCCCAGCACAGGCCTCAGAGAGCTCCAAATATGCACTTGCAGATTCTACAAAAAGAGAGCTTGAAAACTCTTCCACCAAGAAGAGGCTTCAACTCTATGAGTAGAATGCGCTCATCACAAAGAAGTTTCTGAGAATGCTTCTGTCTAGTTTTTATGTGAAGATATTTCCTTTTCCAGCATGGGCGTCAAAGCGCTCCAAATAAACACTTGCAGATTCTACTAAAGGAGTGTTTCCAAACTGCTCTATCAAAAGCAATGTTCAAGTCTGTGAGTTGAATGCACTAATCACACAGAAGTTTGTGAGAATTCTTCTGTCTAGTTTTTAGGTGAAGATATTTCTTTTCCCAGAATAGGCCTTAAAGCGCTCCAAATATCCACTTGCAGATTCTACAAAAAGAGTGTTTCAAAACTGCTCTTTCAAAAGAAAGGCTCAAGTCTGTGAGTTGAATGCACTCATCACAAAGAAGTTTCTGAGAATGCTTCTGTGTAGTTTTTAGGTGGAGATATTTCCTTTTCGAGCATAGGCCTCAAAGCGCTCGAAATAAACACTTGCAGATTCTACGAAAGGAGTGTTTCAAAACTGTCCTATCAAAATAAACGTTCAAGTCTGTGAGTTGAATGCACTCATCACACAGAAGTTTCTGAGAATGTTTCTGTGTAGTTTTTAGGTGAACATATTTCATTTCCCAGCACAGGCCTCAGAGCGCTCCAAATATGCACTTGCAGATTCTACAAAAAGAGAGTTTCAAAACTCTTCCACCAAAAAGAGGCTTCAACTCTATGAGTAGAATGCACTCATCACAAAGAAGTTTCTGAGAATGCTTCTGTCTAGTTTTTATGTGAAGATATTTCCTTTTCCAGCATGGGCGTCAAAGCGCTCCAAATAAACACTTGCAGATTCTACTAAAGGAGTGTTTCCAAACTGCTCTATCAAAAGCAATGTTCAAGTCTGTGAGTTGAATGCACTAATCACACAGAAGTTTGTGAGAATTCGTCCATCTAGTTTTTAGGTGAAGATATTTCTTTTCCCAGAATAGGCCTTAAAGCGCTCCAAATATCCACCTGCAGATTCTACAAAAAGAGTGTTTCAAAACTGCTCTTTCAAAAGAAAGGCTCAAGTCTGTGAGTTGAATGCACTCATCACAAAGAAGTTTCTGAGAATGCTTCTGTGTAGGTGTTATGTGAAGATACTTCGTTTTCCAGCATAGGCCTCAAAGCGCTCGAAATAAACACTTGCAGATTCTACAAAAGTAGTGTTTCCAAACTGCTCTCTCATAGGGAGTGTTCAAGTCTGTGAGTTCAATGCGGTAATCACACAGATGTTTGTGAGAATGCTTCTGTGTAGTTTTTATGTGAAGAGATTACCTTTTCCAGCATAGGCGTCAAAGCGATCCAAATAAGCACTTGCAGATTCTACAAAAGCAGTGTTTCCAAACTGCTCTATCAGAGGGAATGTTCAAGTCTGTGAGTGCAATGCAGTAATCACACAGACGTTTGTGAGAATGCTTCTGTCTAGTGTTTAGGTGAAGATATTTCTTTTCCCAGAATAGGCCTTAAAGCGCTCCAAATTTCCACTGCAGATTCTACAAAAAGAGTGTTTCAAAACTGCTCTTTCAAAAGAAAGGCTCCAGTCTGTGAGTAGAATGCACTCGCCACAAAGAAGTTTCTGAGAATGCTTCTGTCTAGTTTTTATGTGAAGATATTTCCTTTTCCAGCATAGGCGTCAAAGCGATCCAAATAAACACTGGCAGATTCTACAAAAGGAGTGTTTCCAAACTGCTCTATCAGAGGGAATGTTCAAGTCTGTGAGTAGAATGCACTCACCACAAAGAAGTTTCTGAGAGTGCTTCTGTCTAGTTTTTATGTGAAGATATTTCCTTTTCCAGCATAGGTGTCAAAGCGCTCCAAATAAACACTTGCAGATTCTACAAAAGGAGGGTTTCCAAACTGCTCTATCAGAGGGAATGTTCAAGTCTGTGAGTTGAATGCACTACAAAGACAGAAGTTTGTGAGAATGTTTCTGCGTAGTTTTTAGGCGAAGATATTTCTTTTCCCAGCATAGGCCTCAAAGCCCTCCAAATATCCACTTGCAGACTCTACAAAAAGAGTGTTTCAAAACTGCTCTTTCAAAAGGAAGGCTCAAGTCTGTGAGTTGAATGCACTCATCACAAAGAAGTTTCTGAGAATGCTTCTGTGTAGTTGTTATGTGAAGATACTTCCTTTTCGAGCATAGGCCTCAAAGCGCTCGAAATAAACACTTGCAGATTCTACGAAAGGAGTGTTTCAAAACTGTCCTATCAAAATAAACGTTCAAGTCTGTGAGTTGAATGCACTCATCACACAGAAGTTTCTGAGAATGCTTCTGTGTAGTTTTTAGGTGAACATATTTCATTTCCCAGCACAGGCCTCAGAGCGCTCCAAATATGCACTTGCAGATTCTACAAAAAGAGAGCCTGAAAACTCTTCCACAAAAAGAGGCTTCAACTCTATGAGTAGAATGCACTCATCACAAAGAAGTTTCTGAGAATGCTTCTGTCTAGTTTTTATGTGAAGATATTTCCTTTTCCATCATAGGCGTCAAAGCGCTCCAAATAAACACTTGCAGATTCTACTAAAGAGTGTTTCCAAACTGCTCTATCAAAAGCAATGTTCAAGTCTGTGAGTTGAATGAACTAAACACACAGAAGTTTGTGAGAATCCTTCCGTCTAGTTTTTAGGTGAAGATATTTCTTTTCCCAGAATAGGACTTAAAGCGCTCCAAATATCCACTTGCAGATTCTACAAAAAGAGTGTTTCAAAACTGCTCTTTCAAAAGAAAGGCTCAAGTCTGTGAGTTGAATGCACTCATCACAAAGAAGTTTCTGAGAATGTTTCTATGTAGTTGTTATGTGAAGATACATCCTTTTCCAGAATAGGCCTCAAAGCGCTCGAAATAAACACATGCAGATTCTACAAAAGGAGTGTTTCTAAACTGTCCTATCAAAAGAAACGTTCAAGTCTGTGAGTTGAATGCAGTCATCACAGAGAAGCTTCTGAGAATGCTTCTGTGTAGT
Organism: Pongo pygmaeus; assembly: GCF_028885625.2. Taxonomy (NCBI): domain Eukaryota; kingdom Metazoa; phylum Chordata; class Mammalia; order Primates; family Hominidae; genus Pongo; species Pongo pygmaeus. Next base: position 41,858,003 of record NC_072381.2, on the reverse strand, counting down.
TTTTAGGTGAAGATATTTCCTTTTCCAGCATAGGCGTCAAAGCGATCCAAATAAACACTGGCAGATTCTACAAAAGGAGTGTTTCCAAACTGCTCTATCAGAGGGAATGTTCAAGTCTGTGAGTAGAATGCACTCAACAGAAAGAAGTTTCTGAGAGTGCTTCTGTCTAGTTTTTATGTGAAGATATTTCCTTTTCCAGCATAGGCGTCAAAGCGCTCCAAATAAACACTTGCAGATTCTACAAAAGGAGTGTTTCCGAACTGCTCTATCAGAGGGAATGTTCAAGTCTGTGAGTTGAATGCACTAGTAAGACAGAAGTTTGTGAGAATGTTTCTGTGTAGTTTTTAGGTGAAGATATTTCTTTTCCCAGCATAGGCCTCAAAGCCCTCCAAATATCCACTTGCAGACTCTACAAAAAGAGTGTTTCAAAACTGCTCTTTCAAAAGGAAGGCTCAAGTCTGTGAGTTGAATGCACTCATCACAAAGAAGTTTCTGAGAATGCTTCTGTGTAGTCGTTATGTGAAGATACTTCCGTTTCCAGCATAGACCTCAAAGCGCTCGAAATAAACACTTGCAGCTTCTAGGAAAGGAGTGTTTCAAAACAGTCCTATCAAAATAAACGTTCAAGTCTGTGAGTTGAATGCACTCATCGCACAGAAGTTTATGAGAATGCTTCTGTGTAGTTTTTAGGTGGAGATATTTCCTTTTCCAGCATAGGCGTCAAAGCGATCCAAATAAACACTTGCAGATCCTACAAAAGGAGTGTTTCCAAACTGCTCTATCAAGGGGAATATTCAAGTCTGTGAGTAGAATGCACTCACCACAAAGAAGTTTCTGAGAATGCTTCTGTGTAGTTCTTATATGAAGATACTTCCTTTTCCAGCATAGGCCTCAAAGCGCTCGAAATAAACACATGCAGATTCTACAAAAGGAGTGTTTCAAAACTGTCCTATCAAAAGAAACGTTCAAGTCTGTGAGATGAATGCCCTCAACACAGAGAAGTTTCTGAGAATGCTTCTGTGTAGTTTTTAGGTGAAGATTATTCCTTTTCCAGCATAGGCGTCAAAGCGATCCAAATAAGCACTTGCAGATTCTACAAAAGGAGTGTTTCCAAACTGCCCTATCAGAGGGAATTTTGAAGTCTGTGAGTTCAATGCAGTAATCACACAGACGTTTGTGAGAATGCTTCTGTCTAGTGTTTAGGTGAAGATATTTCTTTTCCCAGAATAGGCCTTAAAGCGCTCCAAATTTCCACTTGCAGATTCTACAAAAAGGGTGTTTCAAAACTGCTCTTTCAAAAGAAAGGCTCAAGTCTGTGAGTTGAATGCACTCATCACAAAGAAGTTTCTGAGAATGCTTCTGTGTAGTTGTTATGTGAAGATACTTCCTTTTCCAGCATAGGCCTCAAAGCGCTCGAAATAAACACTTGCAGATTCTAGGAAAGGAGTGTTTCAAAACAGTCCTATCAAAATAAACGTTCAAGTCTGTGAGTTGAATGCACTCATCACACAGAAGTTTCTGAGAATGCTTCTGTGTAGTTGTTATGTGAAGATACTACGTTTTCCAGCCTAGGCCTCAAAGCGCTCGAAATAAACACTTGCAGATTCTACAAAAGGAGTGTTTCCAAACTGCTCTCTCAGAGGGAATGTTCAAGTCTGTGAGTTCAATGCAGTAATCACACAGACGTTTGTGAGAATGCTTCTGTCTAGTTTTTATGTGAAGATTTTACCTTTTCCAGCATAGGCGTCAAAGCGATCCAAATAAGCACTTGCAGATTCTACAAAAGCAGTGTTTCCAAACTGCTCTATCAGAGGGAATGTTCAAGTCTGTGAGTTGAATGCACTAATCACACAGAAGTTTGTGAGAATTCTTCCGTCTAGTTTTTAGGTGAACATATTTCTTTTCCCAGAATAGGCCTTAAAGCGCTCCAAATATCCACTTGCAGATTCTACAAAAAGAGTGTTTCAAAACTGCTCTTTCAAAAGAAAGGCTCAAGTCTGTGAGTTGAATGCACTCATCACAAAGAAGTTTCTGAGAATGCTTCTGTGTAGTTGTTATATGAAGATACTTCCTTTTAAAGCATCGGCCTCAAAGCGCTCGAAAGAAACACATGCAGATTCTACAAAAGGAGTGTTTCAAAACTGTCCTATCAAAAGAAACGTTCAAGTCTGTGAGTTGAATGCACTCATCACACAGAAGTTTCTGAGAATGCTTCTGTGTAGTTTTTAGGTGAACATATTTCATTTCCCAGCACAGGCCTGAGAGCGCTCCAAATATGCATTTGCAGATTCTACAAAAAGAGAGCTTGAAAACTCTTCCACCAAAAAGAGGCTTCAACTCTATGAGTAGAATGCGCTCATCACAAAGAAGTTTCTGAGAATGCTTCTGTCTAGTTTTTATGTGAAGATATTTCCTTTTCCAGTATAGGCGTCAAAGCGATCCAAATAAACACTGGCAGATTCTACAAAAGGAGTGTTTCCAAACTGCTCTATCAGAGGGAATGTCCAAGTCTGTGAGTAGAATGCACTCACCACAAAGAAGTTTCTGAGAGTGCTTCTGTCTAGTTTTTATGTGAAGATATTTCCTTTTCCAGCATAGGCGTCAAAGCGCTCCAAATAAACACTTGCAGATTCTACAAAAGGAGTGTTTCCAAACTGCTCTATCAGAGGGAATGTTCAATCTGTGAGTTGAATGCACTACTAAGACAGAAGTTTGTGAGAATGTTTCTGTGTAGTTTTTAGGCGAAGATATTTCTTTTCCCAGCATAGGCCTCAAAGCCCTCCAAATATCCACTTGCAGACTCTACAAAAAGAGTGTTTCAAAACTGCTCTTTCAAAAAGAAGGCTAAAGTCTGTGAGTTGAATGCACTCATCACAAAGAAGTTTCTGAGAATGCTTCTGTGTAGTTGTTATGTGAAGATACTTCCTTTTCGAGCATAGGCCTCAAAGCGCTCGAAATAAACACTTGCAGATTCTACGAAAGGAGTGTTTCAAAACTGTCCTATCAAAAGAAACGTTCAAGTCTGTGAGTTGAAGGCCCTCATCACAGAGAAGTTTCTGAGAATCCTTCTTTGTAGTTTTTAGGTTGAGATATTTCCTTTTCCAGCATAGGCGTCAAAGCGATCCAAATAAACACTTGCCAATTCTACAAAAGGAGTGTTTCCAAACTGCTCTATCAAGAGGAATGTTCAAGTCTGTGAGTAGAACGCACTCGCCACAAAGAAGTTTCTGAGAATGCTTCTGTCTAGTTTTTATGTGAAGATATTTTCTTTTCGAGCATAGGCGTCAAAGCGCTCCAAATAAACACTTGCAGATTCTACATAAGGAGTGGTTCCAAACTGCTCTATCAGAGGGAATGTTCAAGTCTGTGAGTTGAATGCACTACTAAGACAGAAGTTTGTGAGAATGCTTCTGTGTAGTTTTTAGGCGAAGATATTTCTTTTCCCAGCATAGGCCTCAAAGCCCTCCAAATATCCACTTGCAGAATCTACAAAGAGAGTGTTTCAAAACTGCTCTTTCTAAAGGAAGGCTCAAGTGTGTGAGTTGAATGCACTCATCACAAAGAAGTTTCTGAGAATGCTTCTGTGTAGTTGTTATGTGAAGATACTTCCTTTTCGAGCATAGGCCTCAAAGCGCTCGAAATAAACACTTGCAGATTCTACGAAAGGAGTGTTTCAAAACTGTCCTATCAAAATAAACGTTCAAGTCTGTGAGTTGAATGCACTCATCACACAGAAGTTTCTGAGAATGCTTCTGTGTAGTTTTTAGGTGAACATATTTCATTTCCCAGCACAGGCCTCAGAGCGCTCCAAATATGCACTTGCAGATTCTACAAAAAGAGAGCCTGAAAACTCTTCCACCAAAAAGAGGCTTCAACTCTATGAGTAGAATGCACTCATCACAAAGAAGTTTCTGAGAATGCTTCTGTCTAGTTTTTATGTGAAGATATTTCCTTTTCTATCATAGGCGTCAAAGCGCTCCAAATAAACACTTGCAGATTCTACTAAAGAGTGTTTCCAAACTGCTCTATCAAAAGCAATGTTCAAGTCTGTGAGTTGAATGAACTAAACACACAGAAGTTTGTGAGAATCCTTCCGTCTAGTTTTTAGGTGAAGATATTTCTTTTCCCAGAATAGGACTTAAAGCGCTCCAAATATCCACTTGCAGATTCTACAAAAAGAGTGTTTCAAAACTGCTCTTTCAAAAGAAAGGCTCAAGTCTGTGAGTTGAATGCACTCATCACAAAGAAGTTTCTGAGAATGTTTCTATGTAGTTGTTATGTGAAGATACATCCTTTTCCAGAATAGGCCTCAAAGCGCTCGAAATAAACACATGCAGATTCTACAAAAGGAGTGTTTCTAAACTGTCCTATCAAAAGAAACGTTCAAGTCTGTGAGTTGAATGCAGTCATCACAGAGAAGCTTCTGAGAATGCTTCTGTGTAGTTTTTAGGTGAAGATATTTCCTTTTCCAGCATAGGCGTCAAAGCGATCCAAATAAACACTGGCAGATTCTACAAAAGGAGTGTTTCCAAACTGCTCTATCAGAGGGAATGTTCAAGTCTGTGAGTAGAATGCACTCAACAGAAAGAAGTTTCTGAGAGTGCTTCTGTCTAGTTTTTATGTGAAGATATTTCCTTTTCCAGCATAGGCGTCAAAGCGCTCCAAATAAACACTTGCAGATTCTACAAAAGGAGTGTTTCCGAACTGCTCTATCAGAGGGAATGTTCAAGTCTGTGAGTTGAATGCACTAGTAAGACAGAGGTTTGTGAGAATGTTTCTGTGTAGTTTTTAGGTGAAGATATTTCTTTTCCCAGCATAGGCCTCAAAGCCCTCCAAATATCCACTTGCAGACTCTACAAAAAGAGTGTTTCAAAACTGCTCTTTCAAAAGGAAGGCTCAAGTCTGTGAGTTGAATGCACTCATCACAAAGAAGTTTCTGAGAATGCTTCTGTGTAGTCGTTATGTGAAGATACTTCCGTTTCCAGCATAGACCTCAAAGCGCTCGAAATAAACACTTGCAGCTTCTAGGAAAGGAGTGTTTCAAAACAGTCCTATCAAAATAAACGTTCAAGTCTGTGAGTTGAATGCACTCATCGCACAGAAGTTTATGAGAATGCTTCTGTGTAGTTTTTAGGTGGAGATATTTCCTTTTCCAGCATAGGCGTCAAAGCGATCCAAATAAACACTTGCAGATCCTACAAAAGGAGTGTTTCCAAACTGCTCTATCAAGGGGAATATTCAAGTCTGTGAGTAGAATGCACTCACCACAAAGAAGTTTCTGAGAATGCTTCTGTGTAGTTGTTATATGAAGATACTTCCTTTTCCAGCATAGGCCTCAAAGCGCTCGAAATAAACACATGCAGATTCTACAAAAGGAGTGTTTCAAAACTGTCCTATCAAAAGAAACGTTCAAGTCTGTGAGATGAATGCCCTCAACACAGAGAAGTTTCTGAGAATGCTTCTGTGTAGTTTTTAGGTGAAGATTATTCCTTTTCCAGCATAGGCGTCAAAGCGATCCAAATAAGCACTTGCAGATTCTACAAAAGGAGTGTTTCCAAACTGCCCTATCAGAGGGAATTTTGAAGTCTGTGAGTTCAATGCAGTAATCACACAGACGTTTGTGAGAATGCTTCTGTCTAGTGTTTAGGTGAAGATATTTCTTTTCCCAGAATAGGCCTTAAAGCGCTCCAAATTTCCACTTGCAGATTCTACAAAAAGGGTGTTTCAAAACTGCTCTTTCAAAAGAAAGGCTCAAGTCTGTGAGTTGAATGCACTCATCACAAAGAAGTTTCTGAGAATGCTTCTGTGTAGTTGTTATGTGAAGATACTTCCTTTTCCAGCATAGGCCTCAAAGCGCTCGAAATAAACACTTGCAGATTCTAGGAAAGGAGTGTTTCAAAACAGTCCTATCAAAATAAACGTTCAAGTCTGTGAGTTGAATGCACTCATCACACAGAAGTTTCTGAGAATGCTTCTGTGTAGTTGTTATGTGAAGATACTACGTTTTCCAGCCTAGGCCTCAAAGCGCTCGAAATAAACACTTGCAGATTCTACAAAAGGAGTGTTTCCAAACTGCTCTCTCAGAGGGAATGTTCAAGTCTGTGAGTTCAATGCAGTAATCACACAGACGTTTGTGAGAATGCTTCTGTCTAGTTTTTATGTGAAGATATTACCTTTTCCAGCATAGGCGTCAAAGCGATCCAAATAAGCACTTGCAGATTCTACAAAAGCAGTGTTTCCAAACTGCTGTATCAGAGGGAATGTTCAAGTCTGTGAGTTGAATGCACTAATCACACAGAAGTTTGTGAGAATTCTTCCGACTAGTTTTTAGGTGAAGATATTTCTTTTCCCAGAATAGGCCTTAAAGCGCTCCAAATATCCACTTGCAGATTCTACAAAAAGAGTGTTTCAAAACTGCTCTTTCAAAAGAAAGGCTCAAGTCTGTGAGTTGAATGCACTCATCACAAAGAAGTTTCTGAGAATGCTTCTGTGTAGTTGTTATGTGAAGATACTTCGTTTTCCAGCATAGGCCTCAAAGTGCTCGAAATAAACACATGCAGATTCTACAAAAGGAGTGTTTCAAAACTGTCCTATCAAAAGAAACGTTCAAGTCTGTGAGTTGAAGGCCCTCATCACAGAGAAGTTTCTGAGAATGCTTCTGTGTAATTTTTAGGTGAAGATAATTCCTTTTCCAGCATAGGCGTCAAAGCGATCCAAATAAGCACTTGCAGATTCTACAAAAGGAGTGTTTCCAAACTGTTCTATCAGAGGGAATGTTCAAGTCTGTGAGTTCAATGCAGTAATCACACAGACGTTTGTGAGAATGCTTCTGTCTAGTGTTTAGGTGAAGATATTTCTTTTCCCAGAATAGGCCTTAAAGCGCTCCAAATTTCCACTTGCAGATTCTACAAAAAGAGTGTTTCAAAACTGCTCTTTCAAAAGAAAGGCTCAAGTCTGTGAGTTGAATGCACTCATCACAAAGAAGTTTCTGAGAATGCTTCTGTGTAGTTGTTATGTGAAGATACTTCCTTTTCCAGCATAGGCCTCAAAGCGCTCGAAATAAACACTTGCAGATTCTAGGAAAGGAGTGTTTCAAAACAGTCCTATCAAAATAAACGTTCAAGTCTGTGAGTTGAATGCACTCATCACACAGAAGTTTCTGAGAATGCTTCTGTGTAGTTGTTATGTGAAGATACTTCGTTTTCCAGCCTAGGCCTCAAAGCGCTCGAAATAAACACTTGCAGATTCTACAAAAGGAGTGTTTCCAAACTGCTCTCTCAGAGGGAATGTTCCAGTCTGTGAGTTCAATGCAGTAATCACACAGACGTTTGTGAGAATATTTCTGTCTAGTTTTTATGTGAAGATATTACCTTTTCCAGCATAGGCATCAAAGCGATCCAAATAAGCACTTGCAGATTCTACAAAAGCAGTGTTTCCAAACTGCTCTATCAGAGGGAATGTTCAAGTCTGTGAGTTGAATGCACTAATCACACAGAAGTTTGTGAGAATTCTTCCGTCTAGTTTTTAGGTGAAGATATTTCTTTTCCCAGAATAGGCCTTAAAGCGCTCCAAATATCCACTTGCAGACTCTACAAAAAGAGTGTTTCAAAACTGCTCTTTCAAAAGGAAGGCTCAAGTCTGTGAGTTGAATGCACTCATCACACAGAAGTTTCTGAGAATGCTTCTGTGTAGTTTTTAGGTGAACATATTTCATTTCCCAGCACAGGCCTCAGAGCGCTCCAAATATGCACTTGCAGATTCTACAAAAAGAGAGCTTGAAAACTCTTCCACCAAAAAGAGGCTTCAACTCTATGAGTAGAATGTGCTCATCACAAAGAAGTTTCTGAGAATGCTTCTGTCTAGTTTTTATGTGAAGATATTTCCTTTTCCAGCATAGGCGTCAAAGCGATCCAAATAAACCCTGGCAGATTCTACAAAAGGAGTGTTTCCAAACTGCTCTATCAACAGGAATGTTCAAGTCTGTGAGTAGAATGCACTCACCACAAAGAAGTTTCTGAGAGTGCTTCTGTCTAGTTTTTATGTGAAGATATTTCCTTTTCCAGCATAGGCGTCAAAGCGCTCCAAATAAATACTTGCAGATTCTACAAAAGGAGTGTTTCCAAACTGCTCTATCAGAGGGAATGTTCAAGTCTGTGAGTTGAATGCACTACTAAGACAGAAGTTTGTGACAATGTTTCTGTGTAGTTTTTAGGCGAAGATATTTCTTTTCCCAGCATAGGCCTCAGATCCCTCCAAATATCCACTTGCAGACTCTACAAAAAGAGTGTTTCAAAACTGCTCTTTCAAAAGGAAGGCTCAAGTCTGTGAGTTGAATGCACTCATCACAAAGAAGTTTCTGAGAATGCTTCTGTGTAGTTGTTATGTGAAGATACTTCCTTTTCGAGCATAGGCCTCAAAGCGCTCGAAATAAACACTTGCAGATTCTACGAAAGGAGTGTTTCAAAACTGTCCTATCAAAATAAACGTTCAAGTCTGTGAGTTGAATGCACTCATCACACAGAAGTTTCTGAGAATGCTTCTGTGTAGTTTTTAGGTGAACATATTTCATTTCCCAGCACAGGCCTCAGAGCGCTCCAAATATGCACTTGCAGATTCTACAAAAAGAGAGCTTGAAAACTCTTCCACCAAAAAGAGGCTTCAACTCTATGAGGAGAATGCACTCATCACAAAGAAGTTTCTGAGAATGCTTCTGTCTAGTTTTTATGTGAAGATATATCCTTTTCCAGCATAGGCGTCAAAGCGCTCCAAATATACACTTGCAGATTCTAATAAAGGAGTGTTTCCAAACTGCTCTATCAAAAGCAATGTTCAAGGCTGTGAGTTGAATGAACTAATCACACAGAAGTTTGTGAGAATCCTTCCTTCTAGTTTTTAGGTGAAGATATTTCTTTTCCCAGAATAGGCCTTAAAGCGCTCCAAATATCCACTTGCAGATTCTACAAAAAGAGTGTTTCAAAACTGCTCTTTCAAAAGAAAGGCTCAAGTCTGTGAGTTGAATGCATTCATCACAAAGAAGTTTCTGAGAATATTTCTATGTAGTTGTTATGTGAAGATACATCCTTTTCCAGAATAGGCCTCATAGCGCTCGAAATAAACACATGCAGATTCTACAAAAGGAGAGTTTCAAAACTGTCCTATCAACAGAAACGTTCAAGTCTGTGAGTTGAATGCCCTCATGACAGAGAAGTTTCTGAGAATGCTGCTGTGTAGTTTTTAGGTGAAGATAATTCCTTTTCCAGCATAGGCGCCAAAGCGATCCAAATAAGCACTTGCAGATTCTACAAAAGGAGTGTTTCCAAACTGCTCTATCAGAGGGAATGTTCAAGTCTGTGAGTTCAATGCAGTAATCACACAGACGTTTGTGAGAATGCTTCTGTCTAGTGTTTAGGTGAAGATATTTCTTTTCCCAGAATAGGCCTTAAAGCGCTCCAAATTTCCACTTGCAGATTCTACAAAAAGAGTGTTTCAAAACTGCTCTTTCACAAGAAAGGCTCAAGTCTGTGAGTTGAAGGCACTCATCACAAAGAAGTTTCTGAGAATGCTTCTGTGTAATTGTTATGTGAAGATACTTCCTTTTCCAGCATAGGCCTCAAAGCGCTCGAAATAAACACTTGCAGATTCTAGGAAAGGAGTGTTTCAAAACAGTCCTATCAAAATAAACGTTCAAGTCTGTGAGTTGAATGCACTCATCACACAGAAGTTTCTGAGAATGCTTCTGTGTAGTTTTTAGGTAGAGATATTTCCTTTTCCAGCATAGGCGTCAAAGCGATCCAAATAAACACTTGCCGATTCTACAAAAGGAGTGTTTCCGAACTGCTCTATAAGAGGGAATGTTCAAGTCTGTGAGTTGAATGCACTAGTAAGACAGAAGTTTGTGAGAATGTTTCTGTGTAGTTTTTAGGCGAAGATATTTCTTTTCCCAGCATAGGCCTAAAAGCCCTCCAAATATCCACTTGCAGACTCTACAAAAAGAGCGTTTCAAAACTGCTCTTTCAAAAGGAAGGCTCAAGTCTGTGAGTTGAATGCACTCATCACAAAGAAGTTTCTGAGAATGCTTCTGTGTAGTCGTTATGTGAAGATACTTCCTTTTCCAGCATAGGCCTCAAAGCGCTCGAAATAAACACTTGCAGCTTCTAGGAAAGGAGTGTTTCAAAACAGTCCTATCAAAATAAACGTTCAAGTCTGTGAGTTGAATGCACTCATCACAAAGAAGTTTATGAGAATGCTTCTGTGTAGTTTTTAGGTGGAGATATTTCCTTTTCGAGCATAGGCTTCAAAGCGCTCCAAATAAACACTTGCAGATTCTACAAAAGGAGTGTTTCCAAACTGCTCTATGAAGAGGAATGTTCAAGTCTGTGAGTAGAATGCACTCACCACAAAGAAGTTTGTGAGAATTCTTCTGTCTAGTTTTTATGTGAAGATATTTCCTTTTCCAGCATAGGCGTCAAAGCGCTCCAAATAAACACTTGCAGATTCTACAAAAGGAGTGTTTCCGAACTGCTCTATCAGAGGGAATGTTCAAGTCTGTGAGTTGAATGCACTAGTAAGACAGAAGTTTGTGAGAATGTTTCTGTGTAGTTTTTAGGCGAAGATATTTCTTTTCCCAGCATAGGCCTAAAAGCCCTCCAAATATCCACTTGCAGACTCTACAAAAAGAGTGTTTCAAAACTGCTCTTTCAAAAGGAAGGCTCAAGTCTGTGAGTTGAATGCACTCATCACAAAGAAGTTTCTGAGAATGCTTCTGTGTAGTCGTTAGGTGAAGATACTTCCTTTTCCAGCATAGGCCTCAAAGCGCTCGAAATAAACACTTGCAGCTTCTAGGAAAGGAGTGTTTCAAAACAGTCCTATCAAAATAAACGTTCAAGTCTGTGAGTTGAATGCACTCATCACACAGAAGTTTATGAGAATGCTTCTGTGTAGTTTTTAGGTGGAGATATTTCCTTTTCGAGCATAGGCGTCAAAGCGCTCCAAATAAACACTTGCAGATTCTACAAAAAGAGTGTTTCCAAACTGCTCTATCAACAGGAATGTTCAAGTCTGTGAGTTGAATGCACTAATGACACAGAAGTTTGTGAGAATTCTTCTGTCTAGTTTTTAGGTGAAGATATTTCTTTTCCCAGAATTGGCCTTAAAGCGCTCCAAATATCCACTTGCAGATTCTACAAAAAGAGTGTTTCAAAACTGCTCTTTCAAAAGAAATGCTCAAGTCTGTGAGTTGAATGCACTCATCACAAAGAAGTTTCTGAGAATGCTTCTGTGTAGTTTTATGTGAAGTTACTTCCTTTTCCAGTATAGGCCTCCAAGCGCTCGAAATAAACACTTGCAGATTCTACAAAAGGAGTGTTTCAAAACGGTCCTATCAAAAGAAACGTTCAAGTCTGTGAGTTGAATGCACTCATCACAGAGAAGCTTCTGAGAATGCTTCTGTGTAGTTTTTAGGTGAACATATTTCATTTCCCAACACAGGCATGAGAGCGCTCCAAATATGCACTTGCAGATTCTACAAAAAGAGAGCTTGAAAACTCTTTCACCAAAAAGAGGCTTCAACTCTATGAGTAGAATGCCCTCGTCACAAAGAAGTTTCTGAGAATGCTTCTGTCTAGTTTTTATGTGAAGATATTTCCTTTTCAAGCATAGGCGTCAAAGCGATCCAAATAAACACTGCCACATTCTACAAAAGGAGTGATTCCAAATTGCTCTATCAGAGGGAATGTTCAAGTCTGTGAGTAGAATGCACTCACCACAAAGAAGTTTCTGAGAGTGCTTCTGTCTAGTTTTTATGTGAAGATATTTCCTTTTCCAGCATAGGCGTCAAAGCGCTCCAAATAAACACTTGCAGATTCTACAAAAGGAGTGTTTCCGAACTGCTCTATCAGAGGGAATGTTCAAGTCTGTGAGTTGAATGCACTACTAAGACAGAAGTTTGTGAGAATGTTTCTGTGTAGTTTTTAGGCGAAGATATTTCTTTTCCCAGCATAGGCCTCAAAGCCCTCCAAATATCCACTTGCAGACTCTACAAAAAGAGTGTTTCAAAACTGCTCTCTCAAAAGGAAGGCTCAAGTCTGTGAGTTGAATGCACTCATCACAAAGAAGTTTCTGAGAATGCTTCTGTCTAGTTTTCATGTGAAGATATTTCCTTTTCCAGCACAGGCCTCAAAGCGCTCCAAATAGACACTTGCAGATTCTACTAAAGGAGTGTTTCCAAACTGCTCTATCAAAAGCAATGTTCAAGTCTGTGAGTTGAATGCACTAATCACACAGAAGTTTGTGAGAATCCTTCCGTCTAGTTTTTAGGTGAAGATATTTCTTTTCCCAGAATAGGCCTTAAAGCGCTCCAAATATCCACTTGCAGATTCTACAAAAAGAGTGTTTCAAAACTGCTCTTTCAAAAGAAAGGCTCAAGTCTGTGAGTTGAATGCACTCATCACAAAGAAGTTTCTGAGAATGCTTCTGTGTAGTTGTTATGTGAAGATACTTCCTTTTCCAGCATAGGCTTCAAAGCGCTCGAAATAAACACTTGCAGATTCTAGGAAAGGAGTGTTTCAAAACAGTCCTATCAAAATAAACGTTCAAGTCTGTGAGTTGAATAGACTCATCACACAGAAGTTTCTGAGAATGCTTCTGTGTAGTTTTTAGGTAGAGATATTTCCTTTTCCAGCATAGGCGTCAAAGCGATCCAAATAAACACTTGCCGATTCTACAAAAGGAGTGTTTCCAAACTGCTCTATCAAGAGGAATGTTCAAGTCTGTGAGTAGAATGCACTCGCCACAACGAAGTTTCTGAGAATGCTTCTGTCTAGTTTTTATGTGAAGATATTTCCTTTTCGAGCATAGGCGTCAAAGCGCTCCAAATAAACACTTGCAGATTCTACAAAAGGAGTGTTTCCAAACTGCTCTATCAGAGGGAATGTTCAAGTCTGTGAGTTGAATGCACTAGTAAGACAGAAGTTTGTGAGAATGCTTCTGTGTAGTTTTTAGGTGAAGATATTTCTTTTCCCAGCATAGGCCTCAAAGCCCTCCAAATATCCACTTGCAGACTCTACAAAAAGAGTGTTTCAAAACTGCTCTTTCAAAAGGAAGGCTCAAGTCTGTGAGTTGAATGCACTCATCACAAAGAAGTTTCTGAGAATGCTTCTGTGTAGTTGTTATGTGAAGATACTTCGTTTTCCAGCTTAGGCCTCAAAGCGCTCGAAATAAACACTTGCAGATTCTACGAAAGGAGTGTTTCAAAACTGTCCTATCAAAATAAACGTTCAAGTCTGTGAGTTGAATGCACTCATCACACAGAAGTTTCTGAGAATGCTTCTGTGTAGTTTTTAGGTGAACATATTTCATTTCCCAGCACAGGCCTCAGAGCGCTCCAAATATGCACTTGCAGATTCTACAAAAAGAGAGCTTGAAAACTCTTCCACCAAAAAGAGGCTTCAACTCTATGAGTAGAATGCGCTCATCACAAAGAAGTTTCTGAGAATGCTTCTGTCTAGTTTTTATGTGAAGATATTTCCTTTTCCAGCATAGGCGTCAAAGCGATCCAAATAAACACTGGCAGATTCTACAAAAGGAGTGTTTCCACACTGCTCTATCAGAGGGAATGTTCAAGTCTGTGAGTAGAATGCACTCACCACAAAGAAGTTTCTGAGAGTGCTTCTGTCTAGTTTTTATGTGAAGATATTTCCTTTTCCAGCACAGGCGTCAAAGTGATCCAAATAAACACTTGCAGATTCTACAAAAGGAGTGTTTCCAAACTGCTCTATCAGAGGGAATGTTCAAGTCTGTGAGTTGAATGCACTACTAAGACAGAAGTTTGTGAGAATGTTTCTGTGTAGTTTTTAGGCGAAGATATTTCTTTTCCCAGCATAGGCCTCAAAGCCCTCCAAATATCCACTTGCAGACTCTACAAAAAGAGTGTTTCAAAACTGCTCTTTCAAAAGGAAGGCTCAAGTCTGTGAGTTGAATGCACTCATCACAAAGAAGTTTCTGAGAATGCTTCTGTGTAGTAGTTATGTGAAGATACTTCCTTTTCGAGCATAGGCCTCAAAGCGCTCGAAATAAACACTTGCAGATTCTACGAAAGGAGTGTTTCAAAACTGTCCTATCAAAATAAACGTTCAAGTCTGTGAGTTGAATGCACTCATCACACAGAAGTTTCTGAGAATGCTTCTGTGTAGCTTTTAGGTGAACATATTTCATTTCCCAGCCCAGGCCTCAGAGCGCTCCAAATATGCACTTGCAGATTCTACAAAAAGAGACCTTGAAAACTCTTCCACCAAAAAGAGGCTTCAACTCTATGAGTAGAATGCAATCATCACAAAGAAGTTTCTGAGAATGCTTCTGTCTAGTTTTTATGTGAAGATATTTCATTTTCCAGCATAGGCATAAAGCGCTCCAAATAAACACTTGCAGATTCTACTAAAGGAGTGTTTCCAAACTGCTCTATCAAAAGCAATGTTCAAGTCTGTGAGTTGAATGCACTAATCACACAGAAGTTTGTGAGAATCCTTCCGTCTAGTTTTTAGGTGAAGATATTTCTTTTCCCAGAATAGGCCTTAAAGCGCTCCAAATATCCACTTGCAGATTCTACAAAAAGAGTGTTTCAAAACTGCTCTTTCAAAAGAAAGACTCAAGTCTGTGAGTTGAATGCACTCATCACAAAGGAGTTTCTGAGAATATTTCTATGTAGTTGTTATGTGAAGATACATCTTTTTCCAGAATAGGCCTCAAAGCGCTCGAAATAAACACATGCAGATTCTACAAAAGGAGAGTTTCAAAACTGTCCTATCAACAGAAACGTTCAAGTCTGTGAGTTGAATGCCCTCATGACAGAGAAGTTTCTGAGAATGCTGCTGTGTAGTTTTTAGGTGAAGATAATTCCTTTTCCAGCATAGGCGTCAAAGCGATCCAAATAAGCACTTGTGAATTCTACAAAAGGAGTGTTTCCAAACTGCTCTATCAGAGGGAATGTTCAAGTCTGTGAGTTCAATGCAGTAAAAACACAGACGTTTGTGAGAATGCTTCCGTCTAGTGTTTAGGTGAAGATATTTCTTCTCCCAGAATAAGCCTTAAAGCGCTCCAAATTTCCACTTGCAGATTCTACAAAAAGAGTGTTTCAAAACTGCTCTTTCACAAGAAAGGCTCAAGTCTGTGAGTTGAATGCACTCATCACAAAGAAGATTCTGAGAATGCTTCTGTGTAGTTGTTATGTGAAGATACTTCCTTTTCCAGCATAGGCTTCAAAGCGCTCGAAATAAACACTTGCAGATTCTAGGAAAGGAGTGTTTCAAAACAGTCCTATCAAAATAAACGTTCAAGTCTGTGAGTTGAATGCACTCATCACACAGAAGTTTCTGAGAATGCTTCTGTGTAGTTTTTAGGTAGAGATATTTCCTTTTCCAGCATAGGCGTCAAAGCGATCCAAATAAACACTTGCCGATTCTACAAAAGGAGTGTTTCCAAACTGCTCTATCAAGAGGAATGTTCAAGTCTGTGAGTAGAATGCACTCACCACAAAGAAGTTTGTGAGAATTCTTCTGTCTAGTTTTTATGTGAAGATATTTCCTTTTCCAGCATAGGCGTCAAAGCGCTCCAAATAAACACTTGCAGATTCTACAAAAGGAGTGTTTCCGAACTGCTCTATCAGAGGGAATGTTCAAGTCTGTGAGTTGAATGCACTAGTAAGACAGAAGTTTGTGAGAATGTTTCTGTGTAGTTTTTAGGCGAAGATATTTCTTTTCCCAGCATAGGCCTAAAAGCCCTCCAAATATCCACTTGCAGACTCTACAAAAAGAGTGTTTCAAAACTGCTCTTTCAAAAGGAAGGCTCAAGTCTGTGAGTTGAATGCACTCATCACAAAGAAGTTTCTGAGAATGCTTCTGTGTAGTCGTTATGTGAAGATACTTCCTTTTCCAGCATAGGCCTCAAAGCGCTCGAAATAAACACTTGCAGCTTCTAGGAAAGGAGTGTTTCAAAACAGTCCTATCAAAATAAACGTTCAAGTCTGTGAGTTGAATGCACTCATCACACAGAAGTTTATGAGAATGCTTCTGTGTAGTTTTTAGGTGGAGATATTTCCTTTTCGAGCATAGGCGTCAAAGCGCTCCAAATAAACACTTGCAGATTCTACAAAAAGAGTGTTTCCAAACTGCTCTATCAACAGGAATGTTCAAGTCTGTGAGTTGAATGCACTAATGACACAGAAGTTTGTGAGAATTCTTCTGTCTAGTTTTTAGGTGAAGATATTTCTTTTCCCAGAATTGGCCTTAAAGCGCTCCAAATATCCACTTGCAGATTCTACAAAAAGAGTGTTTCAAAACTGCTCTTTCAAAAGAAATGCTCAAGTCTGTGAGTTGAATGCACTCATCACAAAGAAGTTTCTGAGAATGCTTCTGTGTAGTTGTTATGTGAAGTTACTTCCTTTTCCAGTATAGGCCTCCAAGCGCTCGAAATAAACACTTGCAGATTCTACAAAAGGAGTGTTTCAAAACGGTCCTATCAAAAGAAACGTTCAAGTCTGTGAGTTGAATGCACTCATCACAGAGAAGCTTCTGAGAATGCTTCTGTGTAGTTTTTAGGTGAACATATTTCATTTCCCAACACAGGCATGAGAGCGCTCCAAATATGCACTTGCAGATTCTACAAAAAGAGAGCTTGAAAACTCTTTCACCAAAAAGAGGCTTCAACTCTATGAGTAGAATGCCCTCGTCACAAAGAAGTTTCTGAGAATGCTTCTGTCTAGTTTTTATGTGAAGATATTTCCTTTTCCAGCATAGGCGTCAAAGCGATCCAAATAAACACTGCCACATTCTACAAAAGGAGTGATTCCAAACTGCTCTATCAGAGGGAATGTTCAAGTCTGTGAGTAGAATGCACTCACCACAAAGAAGTTTCTGAGAGTGCTTCTGTCTAGTTTTTATGTGAAGATATTTCCTTTTCCAGCATAGGCGTCAAAGCGCTCCAAATAAACACTTGCAGATTCTACAAAAGGAGTGTTTCCGAACTGCTCTATCAGAGGGAATGTTCAAGTCTGTGAGTTGAATGCACTACTAAGACAGAAGTTTGTGAGAATGTTTCTGTGTAGTTTTTAGGCGAAGATATTTCTTTTCCCAGCATAGGCCTCAAAGCCCTCCAAATATCCACTTGCAGACTCTACAAAAAGAGTGTTTCAAAACTGCTCTCTCAAAAGGAAGGCTCAAGTCTGTGAGTTGAATGCACTCATCACAAAGAAGTTTCTGAGAATGCTTCTGTCTAGTTTTCATGTGAAGATATTTCCTTTTCCAGCACAGGCGTCAAAGCGCTCCAAATAGACACTTGCAGATTCTACTAAAGGAGTGTTTCCAAACTGCTCTATCAAAAGCAATGTTCAAGTCTGTGAGTTGAATGCACTAATCACACAGAAGTTTGTGAGAATCCTTCCGTCTAGTTTTTAGGTGAAGATATTTCTTTTCCCAGAATAGGCCTTAAAGCGCTCCAAATATCCACTTGCAGATTCTACAAAAAGAGTGTTTCAAAACTGCTCTTTCAAAAGAAAGGCTCAAGTCTGTGAGTTGAATGCACTCATCACAAAGAAGTTTCTGAGAATGCTTCTGTGTAGTTGTTATGTGAAGATACTTCCTTTTCCAGCATAGGCTTCAAAGCGCTCGAAATAAACACTTGCAGATTCTAGGAAAGGAGTGTTTCAAAACAGTCCTATCAAAATAAACGTTCAAGTCTGTGAGTTGAATAGACTCATCACACAGAAGTTTCTGAGAATGCTTCTGTGTAGTTTTTAGGTAGAGATATTTCCTTTTCCAGCACAGGCGTCAAAGCGATCCAAATAAACACTTGCCGATTCTACAAAAGGAGTGTTTCCAAACTGCTCTATCAAGAGGAATGTTCAAGTCTGTGAGTAGAATGCACTCGCCACAACGAAGTTTCTGAGAATGCTTCTGTCTAGTTTTTATGTGAAGATATTTCCTTTTCGAGCATAGGCGTCAAAGCGCTCCAAATAAACACTTGCAGATTCTACAAAAGGAGTGTTTCCAAACTGCTCTATCAGAGGGAATGTTCAAGTCTGTGAGTTGAATGCACTAGTAAGACAGAAGTTTGTGAGAATGCTTCTGTGTAGTTTTTAGGTGAAGATATTTCTTTTCCCAGCATAGGCCTCAAAGCCCTCCAAATATCCACTTGCAGACTCTACAAAAAGAGTGTTTCAAAACTGCTCTTTCAAAAGGAAGGCTCAAGTCTGTGAGTTGAATGCACTCATCACAAAGAAGTTTCTGAGAATGCTTCTGTGTAGTTGTTATGTGAAGATACTTCGTTTTCCAGCTTAGGCCTCAAAGCGCTCGAAATAAACACTTGCAGATTCTACGAAAGGAGTGTTTCAAAACTGTCCTATCAAAATAAACGTTCAAGTCTGTGAGTTGAATGCACTCATCACACAGAAGTTTCTGAGAATGCTTCTGTGTAGTTTTTAGGTGAACATATTTCATTTCCCAGCACAGGCCTCAGAGCGCTCCAAATATGAACTTGCAGATTCTACAAAAAGAGAGCTTGAAAACTCTTCCACCAAAAAGAGGCTTCAACTCTATGAGTAGAATGCGCTCATCACAAAGAAGTTTCTGAGAATGCTTCTGTCTAGTTTTTATGTGAAGATATTTCCTTTTCCAGCATAGGCGTCAAAGCGATCCAAATAAACACTGGCAGATTCTACAAAAGGAGTGTTTCCACACTGCTCTATCAGAGGGAATGTTCAAGTCTGTGAGTAGAATGCACTCACCACAAAGAAGTTTCTGAGAGTGCTTCTGTCTAGTTTTTATGTGAAGATATTTCCTTTTCCAGCACAGGCGTCAAAGCGCTCCAAATAAACACTTGCAGATTCTACAAAAGGAGTGTTTCCAAACTGCTCTATCAGAGGGAATGTTCAAGTCTGTGAGTTGAATGCACTACTAAGACAGAAGTTTGTGAGAATGTTTCTGTGTAGTTTTTAGGCGAAGATATTTCTTTTCCCAGCATAGGCCTCAAAGCCCTCCAAATATCCACTTGCAGACTCTACAAAAAGAGTGTTTCAAAACTGCTCTTTCAAAAGGAAGGCTCAAGTCTGTGAGTTGAATGCACTCATCACAAAGAAGTTTCTGAGAATGCTTCTGTGTAGTAGTTATGTGAAGATACTTCCTTTTCGAGCATAGGCCTCAAAGCGCTCGAAATAAACACTTGCAGATTCTACGAAAGGAGTGTTTCAAAACTGTCCTATCAAAATAAACGTTCAAGTCTGTGAGTTGAATGCACTCATCACACAGAAGTTTCTGAGAATGCTTCTGTGTAGTTTTTAGGTGAACATATTTCATTTCCCAGCACAGGCCTCAGAGCGCTCCAAATATGCACTTGCAGATCCTACAAAAAGAGACCTTGAAAACTCTTCCACCAAAAAGAGGCTTCAACTCTATGAGTAGAATGCAATCATCACAAAGAAGTTTCTGAGAATGCTCCTGTCTAGTTTTTATGTGAAGATATTTCATTTTCCAGCATAGGCGTAAAGCGCTCCAAATAAACACTTGCAGATTCTACTAAAGGAGTGTTTCCAAACTGCTCTATCAAAAGCAATGTTCAAGTCTGTGAGTTGAATGCACTAATCACACAGAAGTTTGTGAGAATCCTTCCGTCTAGTTTTTAGGTGAAGATATTTCTTTTCCCAGAATAGGCCTTAAAGCGCTCCAAATATCCACTTGCAGATCCTACAAAAAGAGTGTTTCAAAACTGCTCTTTCAATAGAAAAGCTCAAGTCTGTGAGTTGAATGCACTCATCACAAAGGAGTTTCTGAGAATATTTCTATGTAGTTGTTATGTGAAGATACATCTTTTTCCAGAATAGGCCTCAAAGCGCTCGAAATAAACACATGCAGATTCTACAAAAGGAGAGTTTCAAAACTGTCCTATCAACAGAAACGTTCAAGTCTGTGAGTTGAATGCCCTCATGACAGAGAAGTTTCTGAGAATGCTGCTGTGTAGTTTTTAGGTGAAGATAATTCCTTTTCCAGCATAGGCGTCAAAGCGATCCAAATAAGCACTTGTGAATTCTACAAAAGGAGTGTTTCCAAACTGCTCTATCAGAGGGAATGTTCAAGTCTGTGAGTTCAATGCAGTAAAAACACAGACGTTTGTGAGAATGCTTCCGTCTAGTGTTTAGGTGAAGATATTTCTTCTCCCAGAATAAGCCTTAAAGCGCTCCAAATTTCCACTTGCAGATTCTACAAAAAGAGTGTTTCAAAACTGCTCTTTCAAAAGAAAGGCTCAAGTCTGTGAGTTGAATGCACTCATCACAAAGAAGATTCTGAGAATGCTTCTGTGTAGTTGTTATGTGAAGATACTTCCTTTTCCAGCATAGGCTTCAAAGCGCTCGAAATAAACACTTGCAGATTCTAGGAAAGGAGTGTTTCAAAACAGTCCTATCAAAATAAACGTTCAAGTCTGTGAGTTGAATGCACTCATCACACAGAAGTTTCTGAGAATGCTTCTGTGTAGTTTTTAGGTAGAGATATTTCCTTTTCCAGCATAGGCGTCAAAGCGATCCAAATAAACACTTGCCGATTCTACAAAAGGAGTGTTTCCAAACTGCTCTATCAAGAGGAATGTTCAAGTCTGTGAGTAGAATGCACTCACCACAAAGAAGTTTGTGAGAATTCTTCTGTCTAGTTTTTATGTGAAGATATTTCCTTTTCCAGCATAGGCGTCAAAGCGCTCCAAATAAACACTTGCAGATTCTACAAAAGGAGTGTTTCCGAACTGCTCTATCAGAGGGAATGTTCAAGTCTGTGAGTTGAATGCACTAGTAAGACAGAAGTTTGTGAGAATGTTTCTGTGTAGTTTTTAGGCGAAGATATTTCTTTTCCCAGCATAGGCCTAAAAGCCCTCCAAATATCCACTTGCAGACTCTACAAAAAGAGTGTTTCAAAACTGCTCTTTCAAAAGGAAGGCTCAAGTCTGTGAGTTGAATGCACTCATCACAAAGAAGTTTCTGAGAATGCTTCTGTGTAGTCGTTATGTGAAGATACTTCCTTTTCCAGCATAGGCCTCAAAGCGCTCGAAATAAACACTTGCAGCTTCTAGGAAAGGAGTGTTTCAAAACAGTCCTATCAAAATAAACGTTCAAGTCTGTGAGTTGAATGCACTCATCACACAGAAGTTTATGAGAATGCTTCTGTGTAGTTTTTAGGTGGAGATATTTCCTTTTCGAGCATAGGCGTCAAAGCGCTCCAAATAAACACTTGCAGATTCTACAAAAAGAGTGTTTCCAAACTGCTCTATCAACAGGAATGTTCAAGTCTGTGAGTTGAATGCACTAATGACACAGAAGTTTGTGAGAATTCTTCTGTCTAGTTTTTAGGTGAAGATATTTCTTTTCCCAGAATTGGCCTTAAAGCGCTCCAAATATCCACTTGCAGATTCTACAAAAAGAGTGTTTCAAAACTGCTCTTTCAAAAGAAATGCTCAAGTCTGTGAGTTGAATGCACTCATCACAAAGAAGTTTCTGAGAATGCTTCTGTGTAGTTGTTATGTGAAGTTACTTCCTTTTCCAGTATAGGCCTCCAAGCGCTCGAAATAAACACTTGCAGATTCTACAAAAGGAGTGTTTCAAAACGGTCCTATCAAAAGAAACGTTCAACTCTGTGAGTTGAATGCACTCATCACAGAGAAGCTTCTGAGAATGCTTCTGTGTAGTTTTTAGGTGAACATATTTCATTTCCCAACACAGGCATGAGAGCGCTCCAAATATGCACTTGCAGATTCTACAAAAAGAGAGCTTGAAAACTCTTTCACCAAAAAGAGGCTTCAACTCTATGAGTAGAATGCCCTCGTCACAAAGAAGTTTCTGAGAATGCTTCTGTCTAGTTTTTATGTGAAGATATTTCCTTTTCCAGCATAGGCGTCAAAGCGATCCAAATAAACACTGCCACATTCTACAAAAGGAGTGATTCCAAACTGCTCTATCAGAGGGAATGTTCAAGTCTGTGAGTAGAATGCACTCACCACAAAGAAGTTTCTGAGAGTGCTTCTGTCTAGTTTTTATGTGAAGATATTTCCTTTTCCAGCATAGGCGTCAAAGCGCTCCAAATAAACACTTGCAGATTCTACAAAAGGAGTGTTTCCGAACTGCTCTATCAGAGGGAATGTTCAAGTCTGTGAGTTGAATGCACTACTAAGACAGAAGTTTGTGAGAATGTTTCTGTGTAGTTTTTAGGCGAAGATATTTCTTTTCCCAGCATAGGCCTCAAAGCCCTCCAAATATCCACTTGCAGACTCTACAAAAAGAGTGTTTCAAAACTGCTCTCTCAAAAGGAAGGCTCAAGTCTGTGAGTTGAATGCACTCATCACAAAGAAGTTTCTGAGAATGCTTCTGTGTAGTTTTTAGGTGAACATATTTCATTTCCCAGCACAGGCCTCAGAGCGCTCCAAATATGAACTTGCAGATTCTACAAAAAGAGAGCTTGAAAACTCTTCCACCAAAAAGAGGCTTCAACTCTATGAGTAGAATGCGCTCATCACAAAGAAGTTTCTGAGAATGCTTCTGTCTAGTTTTTATGTGAAGATATTTCCTTTTCCAGCATAGGCGTCAAAGCGATCCAAATAAACACTGGCAGATTCTACAAAAGGAGTGTTTCCACACTGCTCTATCAGAGGGAATGTTCAAGTCTGTGAGTAGAATGCACTCACCACAAAGAAGTTTCTGAGAGTGCTTCTGTCTAGTTTTTATGTGAAGATATTTCCTTTTCCAGCACAGGCGTCAAAGCGCTCCAAATAAACACTTGCAGATTCTACAAAAGGAGTGTTTCCAAACTGCTCTATCAGAGGGAATGTTCAAGTCTGTGAGTTGAATGCACTACTAAGACAGAAGTTTGTGAGAATGTTTCTGTGTAGTTTTTAGGCGAAGATATTTCTTTTCCCAGCATAGGCCTCAAAGCCCTCCAAATATCCACTTGCAGACTCTACAAAAAGAGTGTTTCAAAACTGCTCTTTCAAAAGGAAGGCTCAAGTCTGTGAGTTGAATGCACTCATCACAAAGAAGTTTCTGAGAATGCTTCTGTGTAGTAGTTATGTGAAGATACTTCCTTTTCGAGCATAGGCCTCAAAGCGCTCGAAATAAACACTTGCAGATTCTACGAAAGGAGTGTTTCAAAACTGTCCTATCAAAATAAACGTTCAAGTCTGTGAGTTGAATGCACTCATCACACAGAAGTTTCTGAGAATGCTTCTGTGTAGTTTTTAGGTGAACATATTTCATTTCCCAGCACAGGCCTCAGAGCGCTCCAAATATGCACTTGCAGATCCTACAAAAAGAGACCTTGAAAACTCTTCCACCAAAAAGAGGCTTCAACTCTATGAGTAGAATGCAATCATCACAAAGAAGTTTCTGAGAATGCTCCTGTCTAGTTTTTATGTGAAGATATTTCATTTTCCAGCATAGGCGTAAAGCGCTCCAAATAAACACTTGCAGATTCTACTAAAGGAGTGTTTCCAAACTGCTCTATCAAAAGCAATGTTCAAGTCTGTGAGTTGAATGCACTAATCACACAGAAGTTTGTGAGAATCCTTCCGTCTAGTTTTTAGGTGAAGATATTTCTTTTCCCAGAATAGGCCTTAAAGCGCTCCAAATATCCACTTGCAGATCCTACAAAAAGAGTGTTTCAAAACTGCTCTTTCAATAGAAAAGCTCAAGTCTGTGAGTTGAATGCACTCATCACAAAGAAGGTTCTGAGAATGTTTCTGTGTAGTTGTTATGTGAAGATACTTCCTTTTCCAGAATAGGCCTCAAAGCGCTCGAAATAAACACATGCAGATTCTACAAAAGGAGTGTTTCAAAAGTATCCTATCAAAAGAAACGTTCAAGTCTGTGAGTTGAATGCCCTCATGACAGAGAAGTTTCTGAGAATGCTGCTGTGTAGTTTTTAGGTGAAGATAATTCCTTTTCCAGCATAGGCATCAAAGCGATCCAAATAAGCACTTGCAGATTCTACAAAAGGAGTGTTTCCAAACTGCTCTATCAGAGGGAATGTTCAAGTCTGTGAGTTCAGTGCAGTAATCACACAGACGTTTGTGAGAATGCTTCTGTCTAGTGTTTAGGTGAAGATATTTCTTTTCCCAGAATAGGCCTTAAAGCGCTCCAAATTTCCACTTGCAGATTCTACAAAAAGAGTGTTTCAAAACTGCTCTTTCAAAAGAAAGGCTCAAGTCTGTGAGTTGAATGCACTCATCACAAAGAAGTTTCTGAGAATGCTTCTGTGTAGTTGTTATGTGAAGATATTTCCTTTTCCAGCATAGGCCTCAAAGCGCTCGAAATAAACACTTGCAGATTCTAGGAAAGGAGTGTTTCAAAACAGTCCTATCAAAATAAACGTTCAAGTCTGTGAGTTGAATGCACTCATCACACAGAAGTTTCTGAGAATGCTTCTGTGTAGTTTTTAGGTAGAGATATTTCCTTTTCCAGCATAGGCGTCAAAGCTATCCAAATAAACACTTGCTGATTCTACAAAAGGAGTGTTTCCAAACTGCTCTATCAAGAGGAATGTTCAAGTCTGTGAGTAGAATGCACTCGCCACAAAGAAGTTTCTGAGAATGCTTCTGTCTAGTTTTTATGTGAAGATATTTCCTTTTCGAGCATAGGCGTCAAAGCGCTCGAAATAAACACTTGCAGATTCTACAAAAGGAGTGTTTCCAAACTGCTCTATCAGAGGGAATGTTCAAGTCTGTGAGTTGAATGCACTAGTAAGACAGAAGTTTGTGAGAATGCTTCTGTGTAGTTTTTAGGTGAAGATATTTCTTTTCCCAGCATAGGCCTCAAAGCCCTCCAAATATCCACTTGCAGACTCTACAAAAAGAGTGTTTCAAAACTGCTCTTTCAAAAGGAAGGCTCAAGTCTGTGAGTTGAATGCACTCATCACAAAGAAGTTTCTGAGAATGCTTCTGTGTAGTTGTTATGTGAAGATACTTCCTTTTCCAGCTTAGGCCTCAAAGCGCTCGAAATAAACACTTGCAGATTCTACGAAAGGAGTGTTTCAAAACTGTCCTATCAAAATAAACGTTCAAGTCTGTGAGTTGAATGCACTCATCACACAGAAGTTTCTGAGAATGCTTCTGTGTAGTTTTTAGGTGAACATATTTCATTTCCCAGCACAGGCCTCAGAGCGCTCCAAATATGCACTTGCAGAATCTACAAAAAGAGAGCTTGAAAACTCTTACACCAAAAAGGGGCTTCAACTCTATGAGTGGAATGCGCTCATCACAAAGAAGTTTCTGAGAATGCTTCTGTCTAGTTTTTATGTGAAGATATTTCCTTTTCCAGCATAGGCGTCAAAGTGATCCAAATAAACACTGGCAGATTCTACAAAAGGAGTGTTTCCACACTGCTCTATCAGAGGGAATGTTCAAGTCTGTGAGTAGAATGCACTCACCACAAAGAAGTTTCTGAGAGTGCTTCTGTCTAGGTTTTATGTGAAGATATTTCCTTTTCCAGCATAGGCGTCAAAGCGCTCCAAATAAACGCTTGCAGATTCTACAAAAGGAGTGTTTCCAAACTGCTCTATCAGAGGGAATGTTCAAGTCTGTGAGTTGAATGCACTACTAAGACAGAAGTTTGTGAGAATGTTTCTGTGTAGTTTTTAGGCGAAGATATTTCTTTTCCCAGCATAGGCCTCAAAGCCCTCCAAATATCCACTTGCAGATTCTACAAAAAGAGTGTTTCAAAACTGCTCTTTCAAAAGGAAGGCTCAAGTCTGTGAGTTGAATGCACTCATCACAAAGAAGTTTCTGAGAATGCTTCTGTGTAGTTGTTATGTGAAGATACTTCCTTTTCGAGCATAGGCCTCAAAGCGCTCGAAATAAACACTTTCAGATTCTACGAAAGGAGTGTTTCAAAACTGTCCTATCAAAATAAACGTTCAAGTCTGTGAGTTGAATGCACTCATCACACAGAAGTTTCTGAGAATGCTTCTGTTTAGTTTTTAGGTGAACATATTTCATTTCCCAGCACAGGCCTCAGAGCGCTCCAAATATGCACTTGCAGATTCTACAAAAAGAGAGCTTGAAAACTCTTCCACCAAAAAGAGGCTTCAACTCTATGAGTAGAATGCACTCATCACAAAGAAGTTTCTGAGAATGCTTCTGTCTAGTTTTTATGTGAAGATATTTCGTTTTCCAGCATAGGCGTCAAAGCGCTCCAAATAAACACTTGCAGATTCTACTAAAGGAGTGTTTCCAAACTGCTCTATCAAAAGCAATGTTCAAGTCTGTGAGTTGAATGTACTAATCACACAGAAGTTTGTGAGAATCCTTCCGTCTAGTTTTTAGGTGAAGATATTTCTTTTCCCAGAATAGGCCTTAAAGCGCTCCAAATATCCACTTGCAGATTCTACAAAAAGAGTGTTTCAAAACTGCTCTTTCAAAAGAAAGGCTCAAGTCTGTGAGTTGAATGCACTCATCACAAAGAAGTTTCTGAGAATGCTTCTGTGTAGTTGTTATGTGAAGATACTTCCTTTTCCAGCATAGGCCTCAAAGCGCTCGAAATAAACACATGCAGATTCTACAAAAGGAGAGTTTCAAAAGTGTCCTATGAAAAGAAACGTTCAAGTCTGTGAGGTGAATTTCCTCATGACAGAGAAGTTTCTGAGAATGCTGCTGTGTAGTTTTTAGGTGAAGATAATTCCTTTTCCAGCATAGGCGTCAAAGCGATCCAAATAAGCACTTGCAGATTCTACAAAGGGAGTGTTTCCAAACTGCTCTATCAGAGGGAATGTTCAAGTCTGTGAGTTCAATGCAGTAAGCACACAGACGTTTGTGAGAATGATTCTGTCTAGTGTTTAGGTGAGGATATTTCTTTTCCCAGAATAGGCCTTAAAGCGCTCCAAATTTCCACTTGCAGATTCTACAAAAAGAGTGTTTCAAAACTGCTCTTTCAAAAGGAAGGCTCAAGTCTGTGAGTTGAATGCACTCATCACAAAGAAGTTTCTGAGAATGCTTCTGTGTAGTCGTTATGTGAAGATACTTACTTTTCCAGCATAGGCCTCAAAGCGCTCGAAATAAACACTTGCAGCTTCTAGGAAAGGAGTGTTTCAAAACAGTCCTATCAAAATAAACGTTCAAGTCTGTGAGTTGAATGCACTCATCACACAGAAGTTTCTGAGAATGCTTCTGTGTAGTTTTTAGGTAGAGATATTTCCTTTTCCAGCATAGGCGTCAAAGCTATCCAAATAAACACTTGCCGATTCTACAAAAGGAGTGTTTCCAAACTGCTCTATCAAGAGGAATGTTCAAGTCTGTGAGTAGAATGCACTCGCCACAAAGAAGTTTCTGAGAATGCTTCTGTCTAGTTTTTATGTGAAGATATTTCCTTTTCGAGCATAGGCGTCAAAGCGCTCGAAATAAACACTGGCAGATTCTACAAAAGGAGTGTTTCCAAACTGCTCTATCAGAGGGAATGTTCAAGTCTGTGAGTTGAATGCACTAGTAAGACAGAAGTTTGTGAGAATGCTTCTGTGTAGTTTTTAGGTGAAGATATTTCTTTTCCCAGCATAGGCCTCAAAGCCCTCCAAATATCCACTTGCAGACTCTACAAAAAGAGTGTTTCAAAACTGCTCTTTCAAAAGGAAGGCTCAAGTCTGTGAGTTGAATGCACTCATCACAAAGAAGTTTCTGAGAATGCTTCTGTGTAGTTGTTATGTGAAGATACTTCCTTTTCCAGCTTAGGCCTCAAAGCGCTCGAAATAAACACTTGCAGATTCTACGAAAGGAGTGTTTCAAAACTGTCCTATCAAAATAAACGTTCAAGTCTGTGAGTTGAATGCACTCATCACACAGAAGTTTCTGAGAATGCTTCTGTGTAGTTTTTAGGTGAACATATTTCATTTCCCAGCACAGGCCTCAGAGCGCTCCAAATATGCACTTGCAGAATCTACAAAAAGAGAGCTTGAAAACTCTTACACCAAAAAGGGGCTTCAACTCTATGAGTGGAATGCGCTCATCACAAAGAAGTTTCTGAGAATGCTTCTGTCTAGTTTTTATGTGAAGATATTTCCTTTTCCAGCATAGGCGTCAAAGTGATCCAAATAAACACTGGCAGATTCTACAAAAGGAGTGTTTCCACACTGCTCTATCAGAGGGAATGTTCAAGTCTGTGAGTAGAATGCACTCACCACAAAGAAGTTTCTGAGAGTGCTTCTGTCTAGTTTTTATGTGAAGATATTTCCTTTTCCAGCATAGGCGTCAAAGCGCTCCAAATAAACGCTTGCAGATTCTACAAAAGGAGTGTTTCCAAACTGCTCTATCAGAGGGAATGTTCAAGTCTGTGAGTTGAATGCACTACTAAGACAGAAGTTTGTGAGAATGTTTCTGTGTAGTTTTTAGGCGAAGATATTTCTTTTCCCAGCATAGGCCTCAAAGCCCTCCAAATATCCACTTGCAGATTCTACAAAAAGAGTGTTTCAAAACTGCTCTTTCAAAAGGAAGTCTCAAGTCTGTGAGTTGAATGCACTCATCACAAAGAAGTTTCTGAGAATGCTTCTGTGTAGTTGTTATGTGAAGATACTTCCTTTTCGAGCATAGGCCTCAAAGCGCTCGAAATAAACACTTTCAGATTCTACGAAAGGAGTGTTTCAAAACTGTCCTATCAAAATAAACGTTCAAGTCTGTGAGTTGAATGCACTCATCACACAGAAGTTTCTGAGAATGCTTCTGTTTAGTTTTTAGGTGAACATATTTCATTTCCCAGCACAGGCCTCAGAGCGCTCCAAATATGCACTTGCAGATTCTACAAAAAGAGAGCTTGAAAACTCTTCCACCAAAAAGAGGCTTCAACTCTATGAGTAGAATGCACTCATCACAAAGAAGTTTCTGAGAATGCTTCTATCTAGTTTTTATGTGAAGATATTTCGTTTTCCAGCATAGGCGTCAAAGCGCTCCAAATAAACACTTGCAGATTCTACTAAAGGAGTGTTTCCAAACTGCTCTATCAAAAGCAATGTTCAAGTCTGTGAGTTGAATGTACTAATCACACAGAAGTTTGTGAGAATCCTTCCGTCTAGTTTTTAGGTGAAGATATTTCTTTTCCCAGAATAGGCCTTAAAGCGCTCCAAATATCCACTTGCAGATTCTACAAAAAGAGTGTTTCAAAACTGCTCTTTCAAAAGAAAGGCTCAAGTCTGTGAGTTGAATGCACTCATCACAAAGAAGTTTCTGAGAATGCTTCTGTGTAGTTGTTATGTGAAGATACTTCCTTTTCCAGCATAGGCCTCAAAGCGCTCGAAATAAACACATGCAGATTCTACAAAAGGAGAGTTTCAAAAGTGTCCTATGAAAAGAAACGTTCAAGTCTGTGAGGTGAATTTCCTCATGACAGAGAAGTTTCTGAGAATGCTGCTGTGTAGTTTTTAGGTGAAGATAATTCCTTTTCCAGCATAGGCGTCAAAGCGATCCAAATAAGCACTTGCAGATTCTACAAAGGGAGTGTTTCCAAACTGCTCTATCAGAGGGAATGTTCAAGTCTGTGAGTTCAATGCAGTAAGCACACAGACGTTTGTGAGAATGATTCTGTCTAGTGTTTAGGTGAGGATATTTCTTTTCCCAGAATAGGCCTTAAAGCGCTCCAAATTTCCACTTGCAGATTCTACAAAAAGAGTGTTTCAAAACTGCTCTTTCAAAAGGAAGGCTCAAGTCTGTGAGTTGAATGCACTCATCACAAAGAAGTTTCTGAGAATGCTTCTGTGTAGTCGTTATGTGAAGATACTTACTTTTCCAGCATAGGCCTCAAAGCGCTCGAAATAAACACTTGCAGCTTCTAGGAAAGGAGTGTTTCAAAACAGTCCTATCAAAATAAACGCTCAAGTCTGTGAGTTGAATGCACTCATCACACAGAAGTTTATGAGAATGCTTCTGTGTAGTATTTAGGTGGAGATATTTCCTTTTCCAGCATAGGCGTCAAAGCGATCCAAATAAACACTTGCAGATTCTACAAAAGGAGTGTTTCCAAACTGCTCTATCAAGAGGAATGTTC
Organism: Pongo pygmaeus; assembly: GCF_028885625.2. Classification (NCBI taxonomy): domain Eukaryota; kingdom Metazoa; phylum Chordata; class Mammalia; order Primates; family Hominidae; genus Pongo; species Pongo pygmaeus. The sequence goes on along the minus strand of NC_072381.2, from coordinate 41,827,972 downwards.
AATTCTGTGAGTAGAATGCACTCACCACAAAGACGTTTCTGAGAATGCTTCTGTCTAGTTTTTATGTGAAGATATTTCCTTTTCCAGCATAGGCGTCAAAGCGCTCCAAATAAACACTTGCAGATTCTACTAAAGGAGTGTTTCCAAACTGCTCTATCAAAAGCAATGTTCAAGTCCGTGAGTTGAATGCACTAATCACACAGAAGTTTGTGAGAATCCTTCCGTCTAGTGTTTAGGTGAAGATATTTCTTTTCCCAGAATAGGCCTTAAAGCGCTCCAAATTTCCACTTGCAGATTCTACAAAAAGAGTGCTTCAAAACTGCTCTTTCAAAAGAAAGGCTCAAGTCTGTGAGTTGAATGCACTCATCACAAAGAAGTTTCTGAGAATGCTTCTGTGTAGTTGTTATGTGAAGCTACTTCCTTTTCCAGCATAGGCCTCAAAGCGCTCGAAATAAACACTTGCACATTCTAGGAAAGGAGTGTTTCAAAACAGTCCTATCAAAATAAACGTTCAAGTCTGTGAGTTGAATGCACTCATCACACAGAAGTTTCTGAGAAAGCTTCTGTGTAGTTTGCAGGTGGAGATATTTCCTTTTCCAGCATAGGCGTCAAAGCGATCCAAATAAACACTTGCAGATTCTACAAAAGGAGTGTTTCCAAACTGCTCTATCAAGAGGAATGTTCAAGTCCGTGAGTAGAATGCACTCACCACAAAGAAGTTTCTGAGAATGCTTCTGTCTAGTTTTTATGTGAAGATATTCCCTTTTCCAGCATAGGCGTCAAAGCGCTCCAAATAAACACTTGCAGATTCTACAAAAGGAGTGTTTCCAAACTGCTCTATCAGAGGGAATGTTCAAGTCTGTGAGTTGAATGCACTAGTCAGACAGAAGTTTGTGAGAATGCTTCTGTGTAGTTTTTAGGTGAAGATATTCCTTTTCCCAGCATAGGCCTCAAAGCCCTCCAAATATCCACTTGCAGACTCTACAAAAAGAGTGTTTCAAAACTGCTCTTTCAAAAGGAAGGCTCAAGTCCGTGAGTTGAATGCACTCATCACAAAGAAGTTTCTGAGAATGCTTCTGTGTAGTCGTTATGTGAAGATACTTCCTTTTCCAGCATAGGCCTCAAAGCGCTCGAAATAAACACTTGCAGCTTCTAGGAAAGGAGTGTTTCAAAACAGTCCTATCAAAATAAACGTTCAAGTCTGTGAGTTGAATGCACTCATCACACAGAAGTTTATGAGAATGCTTCTGTGTAGTTTTTAGGTGGAGATATTTCCTTTTCCAGCATAGGCGTCAAAGCGATCCAAATAAACACTTGCAGATTCTACAAAAGGAGTGTTTCCAAACTGCTCTATCAAAAGCAATGTTCAAGTCTGTGAGTTGAATGCACTAATCACACAGAAGTTTGTGAGAATTCTTCCATCTAGTTTTTAGGTGAAGATATTTCTTTTCCCAGAATAGGCCTTAAAGCGCTCCAAATATCCACCTGCAGATTCTACAAAAAGAGTGTTTCAAAACTGCTCTTTCAAAAGAAAGGCTCAAGTCTGTGAGTTGAATGCACTCATCACAAAGAAGTTTCTGAGAATGCTTCTGTGTAGTTGTTATGTGAAGATACTTCCTTTTCCAGCATAGGCCTCAAAGCGCTCGAAATAAACACTTGCAGATTCTAGGAAAGGAGTGTTGCAAAACAGTCCTATCAAAGTAAACGTTCAAGTCTGTGAGTTGAATGCACTCATCACAAAGAAGTTTCTGAGAATGCTTCGGTGTAGTTGTTATGTGAAGATACTTCGTTTTCCAGCATAGGCCTCAAAGCGCTCGAAATAAACACTTGCAGATTCTACAAAAGGAGTGTTTCCAAACTGCTCTATCAGAGGAAATGTTCAAGTCTGTGAGTTCAATGCAGTAATCACACAGACGTTTGTGAGAATGCTTCTGTCAAGTTTTTATGTGAAGATATTACCTTTTCCAGCATAGGCATCAAAGCGATCCAAATAAGCACTTGCAGATTCTACAAAAGCAGTGTTTCAAAACTGCTCTATCAGAGGGAATGTTCAAGTCTGTGAGTTCAATGCAGTGATCACACAGACGTTTGTGAGAATGCTTCTGTCCAGTGTTTAGGTGAAGATATTTCTTTTTCCAGAATAGGCCTTAAAGCGCTCCAAATTTCCACTTGCAGATTCTACAAAAAGAGTGTTTCAAAACTGCTCTTTCAAAAGAAAGGCTCAAGTCTGTGAGTTGAATGCACTCATCACAAAGAAGTTTCTGAGAATGCTTCTGTGTAGTTGTTATGTGAAGATACTTCCTTTTCCTGCATAGGCCTCAAAGCGCTCGAAATAAACACATGCAGATTCTACAAAAGGAGTTTTTCAAAACTGTCCTATCAAAAGAAACGTTCAAGTCTGTGAGTTGAATGCCCTCATCACAGAGAAGTTTCTTAGAATGCTTCTGTGTAGTTTTTAGGTGAAGATAATTCCTTTTCCAGCATAGGCGTAAAGGCGATCCAAATAAGCACTTGCAGATTCTACAAAAGGAGTGTTTCCAAACTGCTCTATCAGAGGGAATGTTCAAGTCTGTGAGTTCAATGCAGTAATCACACAGACGTTTGTGAGAATGCTTCTGTCTAGTGTTTAGTTGAAGATATTTCTTTTCCCAGAATAGGCCTTAAAGCGCTCCAAATTTCCACTTGCAGATTCTACAAAAAGAGTGTTTCAAAACTGCTCTTTCAAAAGAAAGGCTCAAGTCTGTGAGTTGAATGCACTCATCACAAAGAAGTTTCTGAGAATGCTTCTGTGTAGTTCTTATGTGAAGATACTTCCTTTTCCAGCATAGGCCTCAAAGCGCTCGAAATAAACACTTGCAGATTCTAGGAAAGGAGTGTTTCAAAACAGTCCTATCAAAGTAAACGTTCAAGTCTGTGAGTTGAATGCACTCATCACACAGAAGTTTCTGAGAATGCTTCTGTGTAGTTGTTATGTGAAGATACTTCGTTTTCCAGCATAGGCCACAAAGGGCTCGAAATAACCACTTGCAGATTCTACAAAAGTAGTGTTTCCAAACTGCTCTCTCAGAGGGAATGTTCAAGTCTGTGAGTTCACTACAGTAATCACACAGACGTTTGTGAGAATGCTTCTGTCTAGTTTTTATGTGAAGATATTACCTTTTCCAGCATAGGCGTCAAAGCGATCCAAATAAGCAGTTGCAGATTCTACAAAAGCAGTGTTTCCAAACTGCTCTATCAGAGGGAATGTTCAAGTCCGTGAGTTCAATGCAGTAATCACACAGACGTTTGTGAGAATGCTTCTGTGTAGTTTTTAGGTGAAGATATTTCTTTTCCCAGAATTGGCCTTAAAGCGCTCCAAATTTCCACTTGCAGATTCTACAAAAAGAGTGTTTCAAAACTGCTCTTTCAAAAGAAAGGCTCAAGTCTGTGAGTTGAATGCATTCATCACAAAGAAGTCTCTGAGTATGCTTCTGTGTAGTTGTTATGTGAAGATACTTCCTTTTCCAGCATAGGCCTCAAAGCGCTCGAAATAAACACTTGCAGATTCTAGGAAAGGAGTGTTTCAAAACAGTCCTTTCAAAATAAACGTTCAAGTCTGTGAGTTGAATGCACTCATCACACAGAAGTTTCTGAGAATGCTTCTGTGTAGTTTTTAGGTAGTGATATTTCCTTTTCCAGCATAGGCGTCAAAGCGATGCAAATAAACACTTGCCGATTCTACAAAAGGAGTGTTTCCAAACTGCTCTATCAAGAGGAATGTTCAAGTCTGTCAGTAGAGTGCACTCGCCACAAAGAAGTTTCTGAGAATGCTTCTGTCTAGTTTTTATGTGAAGATATTTCCTTTTCGAGCATAGCCGTCAAAGCGCTCCAAATAAACACTTGCAGATTCTACAAAAGGAGTGTTTCCAAACTGCTCTATCAGAGGGAACGTTCAAGTCTGTGAGTTCAATGCACTAGTAAGACAGAAGTTTCTGAGAATGCTTCTGTGTAGTTTTTAGGCGAAGATATTTCTTTTCCCAGCATAGGCCTCAAAGCCCTCCAAATATCCACTTGCAGACTCTACAAAAAGAGTGTTTCAAAACTGCTCTTTCAAAAGGAAGGCTCACGTCTGTGAGTTGAATGCACTCATCACAAAGAAGTTTCTGAGAATGCTTCTGTGTAGTCGTTATGTGAAGATACTTCCGTTTCCAGCATAGACCTCAAAGCGCTCGAAATAAACACTTGCAGCTTCTACGAAAGGAGTGTTTCAAAACAGTCCTATCAAAATAAACGTTCAAGTCTGTGAGTTGAATGCACTCATCGCACAGAAGTTTATGAGAATGCTTCTGTGTAGTTTTTAGGTGGAGATATTTCCTTTTCCAGCATAGGCGTCAAAGCGATCCAAATAAACACTTGCAGATCCTACAAAAGGAGTGTTTCCAAACTGCTCTATCAAGAGGAATGTTCAAGTCTGTGAGTAGAATGCACTCACCACAAAGAAGTTTCTGAGAATGCTTCTGTCTAGTTTTTATGTGAAGATATTTCCTTTTCCAGCATAGGCGTCAAAGAGCTCCAAATAAACACTTGCAGATTCTACTAAAGGAGTGTTTCCAAACTGCTCTATCAAAAGCAATGTTCAAGTCTGTGAGTTGAATGCACTAATCAAACAGAAGTTTGTGAGAATCCTTCCGTCTAGTTTTTAGGTGAATATATTTCTTTTCCCAGAATAGGCCTTAAAGCGCTCCAAATATCCACTTGCAGATTCTACAAAAAGAGTGTTTCAAAACTGCTCTTTCAAAAGAGAGGCTCACGTCTGTGAGTTGAATGCACTCATCACAAAGAAGTTTCTGAGAATGTTTCTGTGTAGTTGTTATGTGAAGATACTTCCGTTTCCAGAATGGGCCTCAAAGCGCTCGAAATAAACACATGCAGATTCTACAAAAGGAGTGTTTCAAAACTGTCCTATCAAAAGAAACGTTCAAGTCTGTGAGTTGAATGCCCTCATCACAGAGAAGTTTCTGAGAATGCTTCTGTGTAGTTTTTAGGTGAAGATAATTCGTTTTCCAGCATAGGCGTCAAAGCGATCCCAATAAGCACTTGCAGATTCTACAAAAGGAGTGTTTCCAAACTGCTCTATCAGAGGGAATGTTCAAGTCTGTGAGTTCAATGCAGTAATCACACAGACGTTTGTGAGAATGCTTCTGTCTAGTGTTTAGGTGAAGATATTTCTTTTCCCAGAATAGGCCTTAAAGCGCTCCAAATTTCCACTTGCAGATTCTACAAAAAGAGTGTTTCAAAACTGCTCTTTCAAAAGAAAGGCTAAAGTCTGTGAGTTGAATGCACTCATCACACAGAAGTTTCTGAGAATGCTTCTGTGTAGTTGTTATGTGAAGATACTTCGTTTTCCAGCATAGGCCACAAAGGGCTCGAAATAACCACTTGCAGATTCTACAAAAGTAGTGTTTCCAAACTGCTCTCTCAGAGGGAATGTTCAAGTCTGTGAGTTCAATACAGTAATCACACAGACGTTTGTGAGAATGCTTCTGTATAGTTTTTATGTGAAGATATTACCTTTTCCAGCATAGGCGTCAAAGCGATCCAAATAAGCACTTGCAGATTCTACAAAAGCAGTGTTTCCAAACTGCTCTATCAGAGGGAATGTTCAAGTCCGTGAGTTCAATGCAGTAATCACACAGACGTTTGTGAGAATGCTTCTGTCTAGTGTTTAGGTGAAGATATTTCTTTTCCCAGAATAGGCCTTAAAGCGCTCCAAATTTCCACTTGCAGATTCTACAAAAAGAGTGTTTCAAAACTGCTCTTTCAAAAGAAAGGCTCAAGTCTGTGAGTTGAATGCATTCATCACAAAGAAGTCTCTGAGTATGCTTCTGTGTAGTTGTTATGTGAAGATACTTCCTTTTCCAGCATAGGCCTCAAAGCGCTCGAAATAAACACTTGCAGATTCTAGGAAAGGAGTGTTTCAAAACAGTCCTTTCAAAATAAACGTTCAAGTCTGTGAGTTGAATGCACTCATCACACAGAAGTTTCTGAGAATGCTTCTGTGTAGTTTTTAGGTAGTGATATTTCCTTTTCCAGCATAGGCGTCAAAGCGATGCAAATAAACACTTGCCGATTCTACAAAAGGAGTGTTTCCAAACTGCTCTATCAAGAGGAATGTTCAAGTCTGTGAGTAGAGTGCACTCGCCACAAAGAAGTTTCTGAGAATGCTTCTGTCTAGTTTTTATGTGAAGATATTTCCTTTTCGAGCATAGCCGTCAAAGCGCTCCAAATAAACACTTGCAGATTCTACAAAAGGAGTGTTTCCAAACTGCTCTATCAGAGGGAACGTTCAAGTCTGTGAGTTCAATGCACTAGTAAGACAGAAGTTTGTGAGAATGCTTCTGTGTAGTTTTTAGGTGAAGATATTTCTTTTCCCAGCATAGGCCTCAAAGCCCTCCAAATATCCACTTGCAGACTCTACAAAAAGAGTGTTTCAAAACTGCTCTTTCAAAAGGAAGGCTCAAGTCGGTGAGTTGAATGCACTCATCACAAAGAAGTTTCTGAGAATGCTTCTGTGTACTTGTTATGTGAAGATACTTCCTTTTCCAGCTTAGGCCTAAAAAGCGCTCGAAATAAACACTTGCAGATTCTAGGAAAGGAGTGTTTCAAAACAGTCCTATCCAAATAAACGTTCAAGTCTGTGAGTTGAATGCACTCATCACACAGAAGTTTCTGAGAATGCTTCTGTGTAGTTTTTAGGTGAACATATTTCATTTCCCAACACAGGCCTCAGAGAGCTCCAAATATGCACTTGCAGATTCTACAAAAAGAGAGCTTGAAAACTCTTCCACCAAGAAGAGGCTTCAACTCTATGAGTAGAATGCGCTCATCACAAAGAAGTTTCTGAGAATGCTTCTGTCTAGTTTTTATGTGAAGATATTTCCTTTTCCAGCATGGGCGTCAAAGCGCTCCAAATAAACACTTGCAGATTCTACTAAAGGAGTGTTTCCAAACTGCTCTATCAAAAGCAATGTTCAAGTCTGTGAGTTGAATGCACTAATGACACAGAAGTTTGTGAGAATTCTTCTGTCTAGTTTTTAGGTGAAGATATTTCTTTTCCCAGAATAGGCCTTAAAGCGCTCCAAATATCCACTTGCAGATTCTACAAAAAGAGTGTTTCAAAACTGCTCTTTCAAAAGAAAGGCTCAAGTCTGTGAGTTGAATGCACTCATCACAAAGAAGTTTCTGAGAATGCTTCTGTGTAGTTTTTAGGTGGAGATATTTCCTTTTCGAGCATAGGCCTCAAAGCGCTCGAAATAAACACTTGCAGATTCTACGAAAGGAGTGTTTCAAAACTGTCCTATCAAAATAAACTTTCAAGTCTGTGAGTTGAATGCACTCATCACACAGAAGTTTCTGAGAATGCTTCTGTGTAGTTTTTAGGTGAACATATTTCATTTCCCAGCACAGGCCTCAGAGCGCTCCAAATATGCACTTGCAGATTCTACAAAAAGAGAGTTTCAAAACTCTTCCACCAAAAAGAGGCTTCAACTCTATGAGTAGAATGCACTCATCACAAAGAAGTTTCTGAGAATGCTTCTGTCTAGTTTTTATGTGAAGATATTTCCTTTTCGAGCATAGCCGTCAAAGCGCTCCAAATAAACACTTGCAGATTCTACAAAAGGAGTGTTTCCAAACTGCTCTATCAGAGGGAACGTTCAAGTCTGTGAGTTCAATGCACTAGTAAGACAGAAGTTTCTGAGAATGCTTCTGTGTAGTTTTTAGGTGAACATATTTCATTTCCCAACACAGGCCTCAGAGCGCTCCAAATATGCACTTGCAGATTCTACAAAAAGAGAGCTTGAAAACTCTTCCACCAATAAGAGGCTTCAACTCTATGAGTAGAATGCACTCATCACAAAGAAGTTTCTGAGAATGCTTCTGTCTACTTTTTATGTGAAGATATTTCCTTTTCCAGCATTGGCTTCAAAGCGCTCCAAATAAACACTTGCAGATTCTACTAAAGGAGTGTTTCCAAACTGCTCTATCAAAAGAAATGTTCAAGTCTGTGAGTTGAATGCACTAATGACACAGAAGTTTGTGAGAATTCTTCTGTCTAGTTTTTAGATGAAGATATTTCTTTTCCCAGAATAGGCCTTAAAGCGCTCCAAATATCCACTTGCAGATTCTACAAAAAGAGTGTTTCAAAACTGCTCTTTCAAAAGAAAGGCTCAAGTCTGTGAGTTGAATGCACTCATCACAAAGAAGTTTCTGAGAATGCTTCTGTGTAGTTGTTAAGTGAAGATACTTCCTTTTCCAGCATAGGCCCCAAAGCGCTCGAAATAAACACTTGCAGATTCTACAAAAGGAGAGTTTCAAAACTGTCCTCTCAAAAGAAACGTTAAAGTCTGTGAGTTGAATGCACTCATCACACAGAAGTTTCGGAGAATGCTTCTGTGTAGTTTTTAGGTGAAGATATTTCCTTTTCCAGCATAGGCGTCAAAGCGATCCAAATAAACACTTGCCGATTCTACAAAAGGAGTGTTTCCAAACTGCTCTATCAAGAGGAATGTTCAAGTCTGTGAGTAGAATGCACTCGCCACAAAGAAGTTTCTGAGAATGCTTCTGTCTAGTTTTTATGTGAAGATATTTCCTTTTCCAGCATAGGTGTCAAAGCGCTCCAAATAAACACTTGCAGATTCTACAAAAGGAGGGTTTCCAAACTGCTCTATCAGAGGGAATGTTCAAGTCTGTGAGTTGAATGCACTACAAAGACAGAAGTTTGTGAGAATGTTTCTGCGTAGTTTTTAGGCGAAGATATTTCTTTTCCCAGCATAGGCCTCAAAGCCCTCCAAATATCCACTTGCAGACTCTACAAAAAGAGTGTTTCAAAACTGCTCTTTCAAAAGGAAGGCTCAAGTCTGTGAGTTGAATGCACTCATCACAAAGAAGTTTCTGAGAATGCTTCTGTGCAGTTGTTATGTGAAGATACTTCCTTTTCGAGCATAGGCCTCAAAGCGCTCGAAATAAACACTTGCAGATTCTACGAAAGGAGTGTTTCAAAACTGTCCTATCAAAATAAACGTTCAGGTCTGTGAGTTGAATGCACTCATCACACAGAAGTTTCTGAGAATGCTTCTGTGTAGTTTTTAGGTGAACATATTTCATTTCCCAGCACAGGCCTCAGAGCGCTCCAAATATGCTCTTGCAGATTCTACAAAAAGAGAGCTTGAAAACTCTTCCCCCAAAAAGAGGCTTCAACTCTATGAGTAGAATGCACTCATCACAAAGAAGTTTCTGAGAATGCTTCTGTCTAGTTTTTATGTGAAGATATTTCCTTTTCCATCATAGGCGTCAAAGCGCTCCAAATAAACACTTGCAGATTCTACTAAAGAGTGTTTCCAAACTGCTCTATCAAAAGCAACGTTCAAGTCTGTGAGTTGAATGAACTAAACACACAGAAGTTTCTGAGAATCCTTCCGTCTAGTTTTTAGGTGAAGATATTTCTTTTCCCAGAATAGGACTTAAAGCGCTCCAAATATCCACTTGCAGATTCTACAAAAAGAGTGTTTCAAAACTGCTCTTTCAAAAGAAAGGCTCAAGTCTGTGAGTTGAATGCACTCATCACAAAGAAGTTTCTGAGAATGTTTCTATGTAGTTGTTATGTGAAGATAAATCCTTTTCCAGAATAGGCCTCAAAGCGCTCGAAATAAACACATGCAGATTCTACAAAAGGAGTGTTTCTAAACTGTCCTATCAAAAGAAACGTTCAAGTCTGTGAGTTGAATGCAGTCATCACAGAGAAGCTTCTGAGAATGCTTCTGTGTAGTTTTTAGGTGAAGATATTTCCTTTTCCAGCATAGGCGTCAAAGCGATCCAAATAAACACTGGCAGATTCTACAAAACGAGTGTTTCCAAACTGCTCTATCAGAGGGAATGTTCAAGTCTGTGAGTAGAATGCACTCAACACAAAGAAGTTTCTGAGAGTGCTTCTGTCTAGTTTTTATGTGAAGATATTTCCTTTTCCAGCATAGGCGTCAAAGCGCTCCAAATAAACACTTGCAGATTCTACAAAAGGAGTGTTTCCGAACTGCTCTATCAGAGGGAATGTTCAAGTCTGTGAGTTGAATGCACTAGTAAGACAGAAGTTTGTGAGAATGTTTCTGTGTAGTTTTTAGGCGAAGATATTTCTTTTCCCAGCATAGGCCTCAAAGCCCTCCAAATATCCACTTGCAGACTCTACAAAAAGAGTGTTTCAAAACTGCTCTTTCAAAAGGAAGGCTCACGTCTGTGAGTTGAATGCACTCATCACAAAGAAGTTTCTGAGAATGCTTCTGTGTAGTCGTTATGTGAAGATACTTCCGTTTCCAGCATAGACCTCAAAGCGCTCGAAATAAACACTTGCAGCTTCTACGAAAGGAGTGTTTCAAAACAGTCCTATCAAAATAAACGTTCAAGTCTGTGAGTTGAATGCACTCATCACACAGAAGTTTATGAGAATGCTTCTGTGTAGTTTTTAGGTGGAGATATTTCCTTTTCCAGCATAGGCGTCAAAGCGATCCAAATAAACACTTGCAGATCCTACAAAAGGAGTGTTTCCAAACTGCTCTATCAAGAGGAATGTTCAAGTCTGTGAGTAGAATGCACTCACCACAAAGAAGTTTCTGAGAATGCTTCTGTCTAGTTTTTATGTGAAGATATTTCCTTTTCCAGCATAGGCGTCAAAGAGCTCCAAATAAACACTTGCAGATTCTACTAAAGGAGTGTTTCCAAACTGCTCTATCAAAAGCAATGTTCAAGTCTGTGAGTTGAATGCACTAATCAAACAGAAGTTTGTGAGAATCCTTCCGTCTAGTTTTTAGGTGAATATATTTCTTTTCCCAGAATAGGCCTTAAAGCGCTCCAAATATCCACTTGCAGATTCTACAAAAAGAGTGTTTCAAAACTGCTCTTTCAAAAGAGAGGCTCACGTCTGTGAGTTGAATGCACTCATCACAAAGAAGTTTCTGAGAATGTTTCTGTGTAGTTGTTATGTGAAGATACTTCCGTTTCCAGAATGGGCCTCAAAGCGCTCGAAATAAACACATGCAGATTCTACAAAAGGAGTGTTTCAAAACTGTCCTATCAAAAGAAACGTTCAAGTCTGTGAGTTGAATGCCCTCATCACAGAGAAGTTTCTGAGAATGCTTCTGTGTAGTTTTTAGGTGAAGATAATTCGTTTTCCAGCATAGGCGTCAAAGCGATCCCAATAAGCACTTGCAGATTCTACAAAAGGAGTGTTTCCAAACTGCTCTATCAGAGGGAATGTTCAAGTCTGTGAGTTCAATGCAGTAATCACACAGACGTTTGTGAGAATGCTTCTGTCTAGTGTTTAGGTGAAGATATTTCTTTTCCCAGAATAGGCCTTAAAGCGCTCCAAATTTCCACTTGCAGATTCTACAAAAAGAGTGTTTCAAAACTGCTCTTTCAAAAGAAAGGCTAAAGTCTGTGAGTTGAATGCACTCATCACACAGAAGTTTCTGAGAATGCTTCTGTGTAGTTGTTATGTGAAGATACTTCGTTTTCCAGCATAGGCCACAAAGGGCTCGAAATAACCACTTGCAGATTCTACAAAAGTAGTGTTTCCAAACTGCTCTCTCAGAGGGAATGTTCAAGTCTGTGAGTTCAATACAGTAATCACACAGACGTTTGTGAGAATGCTTCTGTATAGTTTTTATGTGAAGATATTACCTTTTCCAGCATAGGCGTCAAAGCGATCCAAATAAGCACTTGCAGATTCTACAAAAGCAGTGTTTCCAAACTGCTCTATCAGAGGGAATGTTCAAGTCCGTGAGTTCAATGCAGTAATCACACAGACGTTTGTGAGAATGCTTCTGTCTAGTGTTTAGGTGAAGATATTTCTTTTCCCAGAATAGGCCTTAAAGCGCTCCAAATTTCCACTTGCAGATTCTACAAAAAGAGTGTTTCAAAACTGCTCTTTCAAAAGAAAGGCTCAAGTCTGTGAGTTGAATGCATTCATCACAAAGAAGTCTCTGAGTATGCTTCTGTGTAGTTGTTATGTGAAGATACTTCCTTTTCCAGCATAGGCCTCAAAGCGCTCGAAATAAACACTTGCAGATTCTAGGAAAGGAGTGTTTCAAAACAGTCCTTTCAAAATAAACGTTCAAGTCTGTGAGTTGAATGCACTCATCACACAGAAGTTTCTGAGAATGCTTCTGTGTAGTTTTTAGGTAGTGATATTTCCTTTTCCAGCATAGGCGTCAAAGCGATGCAAATAAACACTTGCCGATTCTACAAAAGGAGTGTTTCCAAACTGCTCTATCAAGAGGAATGTTCAAGTCTGTGAGTAGAGTGCACTCGCCACAAAGAAGTTTCTGAGAATGCTTCTGTCTAGTTTTTATGTGAAGATATTTCCTTTTCGAGCATAGCCGTCAAAGCGCTCCAAATAAACACTTGCAGATTCTACAAAAGGAGTGTTTCCAAACTGCTCTATCAGAGGGAACGTTCAAGTCTGTGAGTTCAATGCACTAGTAAGACAGAAGTTTGTGAGAATGCTTCTGTGTAGTTTTTAGGTGAAGATATTTCTTTTCCCAGCATAGGCCTCAAAGCCCTCCAAATATCCACTTGCAGACTCTACAAAAAGAGTGTTTCAAAACTGCTCTTTCAAAAGGAAGGCTCAAGTCGGTGAGTTGAATGCACTCATCACAAAGAAGTTTCTGAGAATGCTTCTGTGTACTTGTTATGTGAAGATACTTCCTTTTCCAGCTTAGGCCTAAAAAGCGCTCGAAATAAACACTTGCAGATTCTAGGAAAGGAGTGTTTCAAAACAGTCCTATCAAAATAAACGTTCAAGTCTGTGAGTTGAATGCACTCATCACACAGAAGTTTCTGAGAATGCTTCTGTGTAGTTTTTAGGTGAACATATTTCATTTCCCAGCACAGGCCTCAGAGAGCTCCAAATATGCACTTGCAGATTCTACAAAAAGAGAGCTTGAAAACTCTTCCACCAAGAAGAGGCTTCAACTCTATGAGTAGAATGCGCTCATCACAAAGAAGTTTCTGAGAATGCTTCTGTCTAGTTTTTATGTGAAGATATTTCCTTTTCCAGCATGGGCGTCAAAGCGCTCCAAATAAACACTTGCAGATTCTACTAAAGGAGTGTTTCCAAACTGCTCTATCAAAAGCAATGTTCAAGTCTGTGAGTTGAATGCACTAATGACACAGAAGTTTGTGAGAATTCTTCTGTCTAGTTTTTAGGTGAAGATATTTCTTTTCCCAGAATAGGCCTTAAAGCGCTCCAAATATCCACTTGCAGATTCTACAAAAAGAGTGTTTCAAAACTGCTCTTTCAAAAGAAAGGCTCAAGTCTGTGAGTTGAATGCACTCATCACAAAGAAGTTTCTGAGAATGCTTCTGTGTAGTTTTTAGGTGGAGATATTTCCTTTTCGAGCATAGGCCTCAAAGCGCTCGAAATAAACACTTGCAGATTCTACGAAAGGAGTGTTTCAAAACTGTCCTATCAAAATAAACTTTCAAGTCTGTGAGTTGAATGCACTCATCACACAGAAGTTTCTGAGAATGTTTCTGTGTAGTTTTTAGGTGAACATATTTCATTTCCCAGCACAGGCCTCAGAGCGCTCCAAATATGCACTTGCAGATTCTACAAAAAGAGAGTTTCAAAACTCTTCCACCAAAAAGAGGCTTCAACTCTATGAGTAGAATGCACTCATCACAAAGAAGTTTCTGAGAATGCTTCTGTCTAGTTTTTATGTGAAGATATTTCCTTTTCCAGCATGGGCGTCAAAGCGCTCCAAATAAACACTTGCAGATTCTACTAAAGGAGTGTTTCCAAACTGCTCTATCAAAAGCAATGTTCAAGTCCGTGAGTTGAATGCACTAATCACACAGAAGTTTGTGAGAATTCTTCCATCTAGTTTTTAGGTGAAGATATTTCTTTTCCCAGAATAGGCCTTAAAGCGCTCCAAATATCCACCTGCAGATTCTACAAAAAGAGTGTTTCAAAACTGCTCTTTCAAAAGAAAGGCTCAAGTCTGTGAGTTGAATGCACTCATCACAAAGAAGTTTCTGAGAATGCTTCTGTGTAGTTGTTATGTGAAGATACTTCCTTTTCGAGCATAGGCCTCAAAGCGCTCGAAATAAACACTTGCAGATTCTACGAAAGGAGTGTTTCAAAACTGTCCTATCAAAATAAACGTTCAGGTCTGTGAGTTGAATGCACTCATCACACAGAAGTTTCTGAGAATGCTTCTGTGTAGTTTTTAGGTGAACATATTTCATTTCCCAGCACAGGCCTCAGAGCGCTCCAAATATGCTCTTGCAGATTCTACAAAAAGAGAGCTTGAAAACTCTTCCCCCAAAAAGAGGCTTCAACTCTATGAGTAGAATGCACTCATCACAAAGAAGTTTCTGAGAATGCTTCTGTCTAGTTTTTATGTGAAGATATTTCCTTTTCCATCATAGGCGTCAAAGCGCTCCAAATAAACACTTGCAGATTCTACTAAAGAGTGTTTCCAAACTGCTCTATCAAAAGCAATGTTCAAGTCTGTGAGTTGAATGAACTAAACACACAGAAGTTTCTGAGAATCCTTCCGTCTAGTTTTTAGGTGAAGATATTTCTTTTCCCAGAATAGGACTTAAAGCGCTCCAAATATCCACTTGCAGATTCTACAAAAAGAGTGTTTCAAAACTGCTCTTTCAAAAGAAAGGCTCAAGTCTGTGAGTTGAATGCACTCATCACAAAGAAGTTTCTGAGAATGTTTCTATGTAGTTGTTATGTGAAGATAAATCCTTTTCCAGAATAGGCCTCAAAGCGCTCGAAATAAACACATGCAGATTCTACAAAAGGAGTGTTTCTAAACTGTCCTATCAAAAGAAACGTTCAAGTCTGTGAGTTGAATGCAGTCATCACAGAGAAGCTTCTGAGAATGCTTCTGTGTAGTTTTTAGGTGAAGATATTTCCTTTTCCAGCATAGGCGTCAAAGCGATCCAAATAAACACTGGCAGATTCTACAAAACGAGTGTTTCCAAACTGCTCTATCAGAGGGAATGTTCAAGTCTGTGAGTAGAATGCACTCAACACAAAGAAGTTTCTGAGAGTGCTTCTGTCTAGTTTTTATGTGAAGATATTTCCTTTTCCAGCATAGGCGTCAAAGCGCTCCAAATAAACACTTGCAGATTCTACAAAAGGAGTGTTTCCGAACTGCTCTATCAGAGGGAATGTTCAAGTCTGTGAGTTGAATGCACTAGTAAGACAGAAGTTTGTGAGAATGTTTCTGTGTAGTTTTTAGGCGAAGATATTTCTTTTCCCAGCATAGGCCTCAAAGCCCTCCAAATATCCACTTGCAGACTCTACAAAAAGAGTGTTTCAAAACTGCTCTTTCAAAAGGAAGGCTCACGTCTGTGAGTTGAATGCACTCATCACAAAGAAGTTTCTGAGAATGCTTCTGTGTAGTCGTTATGTGAAGATACTTCCGTTTCCAGCATAGACCTCAAAGCGCTCGAAATAAACACTTGCAGCTTCTACGAAAGGAGTGTTTCAAAACAGTCCTATCAAAATAAACGTTCAAGTCTGTGAGTTGAATGCACTCATCGCACAGAAGTTTATGAGAATGCTTCTGTGTAGTTTTTAGGTGGAGATATTTCCTTTTCCAGCATAGGCGTCAAAGCGATCCAAATAAACACTTGCAGATCCTACAAAAGGAGTGTTTCCAAACTGCTCTATCAAGAGGAATGTTCAAGTCTGTGAGTAGAATGCACTCACCACAAAGAAGTTTCTGAGAATGCTTCTGTCTAGTTTTTATGTGAAGATATTTCCTTTTCCAGCATAGGCGTCAAAGAGCTCCAAATAAACACTTGCAGATTCTACTAAAGGAGTGTTTCCAAACTGCTCTATCAAAAGCAATGTTCAAGTCTGTGAGTTGAATGCACTAATCAAACAGAAGTTTGTGAGAATCCTTCCGTCTAGTTTTTAGGTGAATATATTTCTTTTCCCAGAATAGGCCTTAAAGCGCTCCAAATATCCACTTGCAGATTCTACAAAAAGAGTGTTTCAAAACTGCTCTTTCAAAAGAGAGGCTCACGTCTGTGAGTTGAATGCACTCATCACAAAGAAGTTTCTGAGAATGTTTCTGTGTAGTTGTTATGTGAAGATACTTCCGTTTCCAGAATGGGCCTCAAAGCGCTCGAAATAAACACATGCAGATTCTACAAAAGGAGTGTTTCAAAACTGTCCTATCAAAAGAAACGTTCAAGTCTGTGAGTTGAATGCCCTCATCACAGAGAAGTTTCTGAGAATGCTTCTGTGTAGTTTTTAGGTGAAGATAATTCGTTTTCCAGCATAGGCGTCAAAGCGATCCCAATAAGCACTTGCAGATTCTACAAAAGGAGTGTTTCCAAACTGCTCTATCAGAGGGAATGTTCAAGTCTGTGAGTTCAATGCAGTAATCACACAGACGTTTGTGAGAATGCTTCTGTCTAGTGTTTAGGTGAAGATATTTCTTTTCCCAGAATAGGCCTTAAAGCGCTCCAAATTTCCACTTGCAGATTCTACAAAAAGAGTGTTTCAAAACTGCTCTTTCAAAAGAAAGGCTAAAGTCTGTGAGTTGAATGCACTCATCACACAGAAGTTTCTGAGAATGCTTCTGTGTAGTTGTTATGTGAAGATACTTCGTTTTCCAGCATAGGCCACAAAGGGCTCGAAATAACCACTTGCAGATTCTACAAAAGTAGTGTTTCCAAACTGCTCTCTCAGAGGGAATGTTCAAGTCTGTGAGTTCAATACAGTAATCACACAGACGTTTGTGAGAATGCTTCTGTATAGTTTTTATGTGAAGATATTACCTTTTCCAGCATAGGCGTCAAAGCGATCCAAATAAGCACTTGCAGATTCTACAAAAGCAGTGTTTCCAAACTGCTCTATCAGAGGGAATGTTCAAGTCCGTGAGTTCAATGCAGTAATCACACAGACGTTTGTGAGAATGCTTCTGTCTAGTGTTTAGGTGAAGATATTTCTTTTCCCAGAATAGGCCTTAAAGCGCTCCAAATTTCCACTTGCAGATTCTACAAAAAGAGTGTTTCAAAACTGCTCTTTCAAAAGAAAGGCTCAAGTCTGTGAGTTGAATGCATTCATCACAAAGAAGTCTCTGAGTATGCTTCTGTGTAGTTGTTATGTGAAGATACTTCCTTTTCCAGCATAGGCCTCAAAGCGCTCGAAATAAACACTTGCAGATTCTAGGAAAGGAGTGTTTCAAAACAGTCCTTTCAAAATAAACGTTCAAGTCTGTGAGTTGAATGCACTCATCACACAGAAGTTTCTGAGAATGCTTCTGTGTAGTTTTTAGGTAGTGATATTTCCTTTTCCAGCATAGGCGTCAAAGCGATGCAAATAAACACTTGCCGATTCTACAAAAGGAGTGTTTCCAAACTGCTCTATCAAGAGGAATGTTCAAGTCTGTGAGTAGAGTGCACTCGCCACAAAGAAGTTTCTGAGAATGCTTCTGTCTAGTTTTTATGTGAAGATATTTCCTTTTCGAGCATAGCCGTCAAAGCGCTCCAAATAAACACTTGCAGATTCTACAAAAGGAGTGTTTCCAAACTGCTCTATCAGAGGGAACGTTCAAGTCTGTGAGTTCAATGCACTAGTAAGACAGAAGTTTGTGAGAATGCTTCTGTGTAGTTTTTAGGTGAAGATATTTCTTTTCCCAGCATAGGCCTCAAAGCCCTCCAAATATCCACTTGCAGACTCTACAAAAAGAGTGTTTCAAAACTGCTCTTTCAAAAGGAAGGCTCAAGTCGGTGAGTTGAATGCACTCATCACAAAGAAGTTTCTGAGAATGCTTCTGTGTACTTGTTATGTGAAGATACTTCCTTTTCCAGCTTAGGCCTAAAAAGCGCTCGAAATAAACACTTGCAGATTCTAGGAAAGGAGTGTTTCAAAACAGTCCTATCAAAATAAACGTTCAAGTCTGTGAGTTGAATGCACTCATCACACAGAAGTTTCTGAGAATGCTTCTGTGTAGTTTTTAGGTGAACATATTTCATTTCCCAGCACAGGCCTCAGAGAGCTCCAAATATGCACTTGCAGATTCTACAAAAAGAGAGCTTGAAAACTCTTCCACCAAGAAGAGGCTTCAACTCTATGAGTAGAATGCGCTCATCACAAAGAAGTTTCTGAGAATGCTTCTGTCTAGTTTTTATGTGAAGATATTTCCTTTTCCAGCATGGGCGTCAAAGCGCTCCAAATAAACACTTGCAGATTCTACTAAAGGAGTGTTTCCAAACTGCTCTATCAAAAGCAATGTTCAAGTCTGTGAGTTGAATGCACTAATGACACAGAAGTTTGTGAGAATTCTTCTGTCTAGTTTTTAGGTGAAGATATTTCTTTTCCCAGAATAGGCCTTAAAGCGCTCCAAATATCCACTTGCAGATTCTACAAAAAGAGTGTTTCAAAACTGCTCTTTCAAAAGAAAGGCTCAAGTCTGTGAGTTGAATGCACTCATCACAAAGAAGTTTCTGAGAATGCTTCTGTGTAGTTTTTAGGTGGAGATATTTCCTTTTCGAGCATAGGCCTCAAAGCGCTCGAAATAAACACTTGCAGATTCTACGAAAGGAGTGTTTCAAAACTGTCCTATCAAAATAAACTTTCAAGTCTGTGAGTTGAATGCACTCATCACACAGAAGTTTCTGAGAATGTTTCTGTGTAGTTTTTAGGTGAACATATTTCATTTCCCAGCACAGGCCTCAGAGCGCTCCAAATATGCACTTGCAGATTCTACAAAAAGAGAGTTTCAAAACTCTTCCACCAAAAAGAGGCTTCAACTCTATGAGTAGAATGCACTCATCACAAAGAAGTTTCTGAGAATGCTTCTGTCTAGTTTTTATGTGAAGATATTTCCTTTTCCAGCATGGGCGTCAAAGCGCTCCAAATAAACACTTGCAGATTCTACTAAAGGAGTGTTTCCAAACTGCGCTATCAAAAGCAATGTTCAAGTCCGTGAGTTGAATGCACTAATCACACAGAAGTTTGTGAGAATTCTTCCATCTAGTTTTTAGGTGAAGATATTTCTTTTCCCAGAATAGGCCTTAAAGCGCTCCAAATATCCACCTGCAGATTCTACAAAAAGAGTGTTTCAAAACTGCTCTTTCAAAAGAAAGGCTCAAGTCTGTGAGTTGAATGCACTCATCACAAAGAAGTTTCTGAGAATGCTTCTGTGTAGTTGTTATGTGAAGATACTTCCTTTTCCAGCATAGGCCTCAAAGCGCTCGAAATAAACACTTGCAGATTCTAGGAAAGGAGTGTTGCAAAACAGTCCTATCAAAGTAAACGTTCAAGTCTGTGAGTTGAATGCACTCATCACAAAGAAGTTTCTGAGAATGCTTCGGTGTAGTTGTTTTGTGAAGATACTTCTTTTTCCAGCATAGGCCTCAAAGCGCTCGAAATAAACACTTGCAGATTCTACAAAAGGAGTGTTTCCAAACTGCTCTATCAGAGGGAATGTTCAAGTCTGTGAGTTCAATGCAGTAATCACACAGACGTTTGTGAGAATGCTTCTGTCAAGTTTTTATGTGAAGATATTACCTTTTCCAGCATAGGCATCAAAGCGATCCAAATAAGCACTTGCAGATTCTACAAAAGCAGTGTTTCAAAACTGCTCTATCAGAGGGAATGTTCAAGTCTGTGAGTTCAATGCAGTGATCACACAGACGTTTGTGAGAATGCTTCTGTCCAGTGTTTAGGTGAAGATATTTCTTTTCCCAGAATAGGCCTTAAAGCGCTCCAAATTTCCACTTGCAGATTCTACAAAAAGAGTGTTTCAAAACTGCTCTTTCAAAAGAAAGGCTCAAGTCTGTGAGTTGAATGCACTCATCACAAAGAAGTTTCTGAGAATGCTTCTGTGTAGTTGTTATGTGAAGATACTTCCTTTTCCTGCATAGGCCTCAAAGCGCTCGAAATAAACACATGCAGATTCTACAAAAGGAGTTTTTCAAAACTGTCCTATCAAAAGAAACGTTCAAGTCTGTGAGTTGAATGCCCTCATCACAGAGAAGTTTCTTAGAATGCTTCTGTGTAGTTTTTAGGTGAAGATAATTCCTTTTCCAGCATAGGCGTAAAGGCGATCCAAATAAGCACTTGCAGATTCTACAAAAGGAGTGTTTCCAAACTGCTCTATCAGAGGGAATGTTCAAGTCTGTGAGTTCAATGCAGTAATCACACAGACGTTTGTGAGAATGCTTCTGTCTAGTGTTTAGTTGAAGATATTTCTTTTCCCAGAATAGGCCTTAAAGCGCTCCAAATTTCCACTTGCAGATTCTACAAAAAGAGTGTTTCAAAACTGCTCTTTCAAAAGAAAGGCTCAAGTCTGTGAGTTGAATGCACTCATCACAAAGAAGTTTCTGAGAATGCTTCTGTGTAGTTCTTATGTGAAGATACTTCCTTTTCCAGCATAGGCCTCAAAGCGCTCGAAATAAACACTTGCAGATTCTAGGAAAGGAGTGTTTCAAAACAGTCCTATCAAAGTAAACGTTCAAGTCTGTGAGTTGAATGCACTCATCACACAGAAGTTTCTGAGAATGCTTCTGTGTAGTTGTTATGTGAAGATACTTCGTTTTCCAGCATAGGCCACAAAGGGCTCGAAATAACCACTTGCAGATTCTACAAAAGTAGTGTTTCCAAACTGCTCTCTCAGAGGGAATGTTCAAGTCTGTGAGTTCAATACAGTAATCACACAGACGTTTGTGAGAATGCTTCTGTCTAGTTTTTATGTGAAGATATTTCCTTTTCCAGCATAGGCGTCAAAGCGATCCAAATAAGCACTTGCAGATTCTACAAAAGCAGTGTTTCCAAACTGCTCTATCAGAGGGAATGTTCAAGTCCGTGAGTTCAATGCAGTAATCACACAGACGTTTGTGAGAATGCTTCTGTCTAGTGTTTAGGTGAAGATATTTCTTTTCCCAGAATAGGCCTTAAAGCGCTCCAAATTTCCACTTGCAGATTCTACAAAAAGAGTGTTTCAAAACTGCTCTTTCAAAAGAAAGGCTCAAGTCTGTGAGTTGAATGCATTCATCACAAAGAAGTCTCTGAGTATGCTTCTGTGTAGTTGTTATGTGAAGATACTTCCTTTTCCAGCATAGGCCTCAAAGCGTTCGAAATAAACACTTGCAGATTCTAGGAAAGGAGTGTTTCAAAACAGTCCTTTCAAAATAAACGTTCAAGTCTGTGAGTTGAATGCACTCATCACACAGAAGTTTCTGAGAATGCTTCTGTGTAGTTTTTAGGTAGTGATATTTCCTTTTCCAGCATAGGCGTCAAAGCGATGCAAATAAACACTTGCCGATTCTACAAAAGGAGTGTTTCCAAACTGCTCTATCAAGAGGAATGTTCAAGTCTGTGAGTAGAGTGCACTCGCCACAAAGAAGTTTCTGAGAATGCTTCTGTCTAGTTTTTATGTGAAGATATTTCCTTTTCGAGCATAGCCGTCAAAGCGCTCCAAATAAACACTTGCAGATTCTACAAAAGGAGTGTTTCCAAACTGCTCTATCAGAGGGAACGTTCAAGTCTGTGAGTTCAATGCACTAGTAAGACAGAAGTTTGTGAGAATGCTTCTGTGTAGTTTTTAGGTGAAGATATTTCTTTTCCCAGCATAGGCCTCAAAGCCCTCCAAATATCCACTTGCAGACTCTACAAAAAGAGTGTTTCAAAACTGCTCTTTCAAAAGGAAGGCTCAAGTCGGTGAGTTGAATGCACTCATCACAAAGAAGTTTCTGAGAATGCTTCTGTGTACTTGTTATGTGAAGATACTTCCTTTTCCAGCTTAGGCCTAAAAAGCGCTCGAAATAAACACTTGCAGATTCTAGGAAAGGAGTGTTTCAAAACAGTCCTATCAAAATAAACGTTCAAGTCTGTGAGTTGAATGCACTCATCACACAGAAGTTTCTGAGAATGCTTCTGTGTAGTTTTTAGGTGAACATATTTCATTTCCCAGCACAGGTCTCAGAGAGCTCCAAATATGCACTTGCAGATTCTACAAAAAGAGAGCTTGAAAACTCTTCCACCAAGAAGAGGCTTCAACTCTATGAGTAGAATGCGCTCATCACAAAGAAGTTTCTGAGAATGCTTCTGTCTAGTTTTTATGTGAAGATATTTCCTTTTCCAGCATGGGCGTCAAAGCGCTCCAAATAAACACTTGCAGATTCTACTAAAGGAGTGTTTCTAAACTGCTCTATCAAAAGCAATGTTCAAGTCTGTGAGTTGAATGCACTAATCACACAGAAGTTTGTGAGAATTCTTCTGTCTAGTTTTTAGGTGAAGATATTTCTTTTCCCAGAATAGGCCTTAAAGCGCTCCAAATATCCACTTGCAGATTCTACAAAAAGAGTGTTTCAAAACTGCTCTTTCAAAAGAAAGGCTCAAGTCTGTGAGTTGAATGCACTCATCACAAAGAAGTTTCTGAGAATGCTTCTGTGTAGTTTTTAGGTGGAGATATTTCCTTTTCGAGCATAGGCCTCAAAGCGCTTGAAATAAACACTTGCAGATTCTACGAAAGGAGTGTTTCAAAACTGTCCTATCAAAATAAACGTTCAAGTCTGTGAGTTGAATGCACTCATCACACAGAAGTTTCTGAGAATGTTTCTGTGTAGTTTTTAGGTGAACATATTTCATTTCCCAGCACAGGCCTCAGAGCGCTCCAAATATGCACTTGCAGATTCTACAAAAAGAGAGTTTCAAAACTCTTCCACCAAAAAGAGGCTTCAACTCTATGAGTAGAATGCACTCATCACAAAGAAGTTTCTGAGAATGCTTCTGTCTAGTTTTTATGTGAAGATATTTCCTTTTCCAGCATGGGCGTCAAAGCGCTCCAAATAAACACTTGCAGATTCTACTAAAGGAGTGTTTCCAAACTGCTCTATCAAAAGCAATGTTCAAGTCTGTGAGTTGAATGCACTAATCACACAGAAGTTTGTGAGAATTCGTCCATCTAGTTTTTAGGTGAAGATATTTCTTTTCCCAGAATAGGCCTTAAAGCGCTCCAAATATCCACCTGCAGATTCTACAAAAAGAGTGTTTCAAAACTGCTCTTTCAAAAGAAAGGCTCAAGTCTGTGAGTTGAATGCACTCATCACAAAGAAGTTTCTGAGAATGCTTCTGTGTAGTTGTTATGTGAAGATACTTCCTTTTCCAGCATAGGCCTCAAAGCGCTCGAAATAAACACTTGCAGATTCTAGGAAAGGAGTGTTTCAAAACAGTCCTATCAAAGTAAACGTTCAAGTCTGTGAGTTGAATGCACTCATCACACAGAAGTTTCTGAAAATGCTTCTCTGTAGTTGTTATGTGAAGATACTTCGTTTTCCAGCATAGGCCTCAAAGCGCTCGAAATAAACACTTGCAGATTCTACAAAAGGAGTGTTTCCAAACTGCTCTCTCATAGGGAATGTTCAAGTCTGTGAGTTCAATGCGGTAATCACACAGACGTTTGTGAGAATGCTTCTGTGTAGTTTTTATGTGAAGGGATTACCTTTTCCAGCATAGGCGTCAAAGCGATCCAAATAAGCACTTGCAGATTCTACAAAAGCAGTGTTTCCAAACTGCTCTATCAGAGGGAATGTTCAAGTCTGTGAGTTCAAAGCAGTAATCACACAGACGTTTGTGAGAATGCTTCTGTCTAGTGTTTAGGTGAAGATAATTCTTTTCCCAGAATAGGCCTTAAAGCGCTCCAAATTTCCACTGCAGATTCTACAAAAAGAGTGTTTCGAAACTGCTCTTTCAAAAGAAAGGCTCCAGTCTGTGAGTTGAATGCACTCATCACAAAGAAGTCTCTGAGAATGCTTCTGTGTAGTTGTTATGTGAAGCTACTTCCTTTTCCAGCATAGGCCTCAAAGCTCTCAAAAAAAACACTTGCAGATTCTAGGAAAGGAGCGTTTCAAAACAGTCCTATCAAAATAAACTTTCAAGTCTGTGCGTTGAATGCACTCATCGCACAGAAGTTTCTGAGAAAGCTTCTGTGTAGTTTTTAGGTGGAGATATTTCCTTTTCCAGCATAGGGGTCAAAGCGATCCAAATAAACACTTGCAGATTCTACAAAAGGAGTGTTTCCAAACTGCTCTATCAAGAGGAATGTTCAAGTCCGTGAGTAGAATGCACTCACCACAAAGAAGTTTCTGAGAATGCTTCTGTCTAGTTTTTATGTGAAGATATTCCCTTTTCCAGCATAGGCGTCAAAGCGCTCCAAATAAACACTTGCAGATTCTACAAAAGGAGTGTTTCCAAACTGCTCTATCAGAGGGAATGTTCAAGTCTGTGAGTTGAATGCACTAGTCAGACAGAAGTTTGTGAGAATGCTTCTGTGTAGTTTTTAGGTGAAGTTATTCCTTTTCCCAGCATAGGCCTCAAAGCCCTCCAAATATCCACTTGCAGACTCTACAAAAAGAGTGTTTCAAAACTGCTCTTTCAAAAGGAAGGCTCAAGTCTGTGAGTTGCATGCACTCATCACAAAGAAGTTTCTGAGAATGCTTCTGTGTAGTTGTTATGTGAAGATATTTCCTTTACCAGCATAGGCATCAAAGCGCTCGAAATAAACACTTGCAGATTCTACGAAAGGAGTGTTTCAAAACTGTCCTATCAAAATAAACGTTCAAGTCTGTGAGTTGAATGCACTCATCACACAGAAGTTTCGGAGAATGCTTCTGTGTAGTTTTTAGGTGAAGATATTTCCTTTTCCAGCATAGGCGTCAAAGCGATCCAAATAAACACTTGCCGATTCTACAAAAGGAGTGTTTCCAAACTGCTCTATCAGAGGGAATGTTTAAGTCTGTGAGTTGAATGCACTCATCGCACAGAAGTTTATGAGAATGCTTCTGTGTAGTTTTTAGGTGGAGATATTTCCTTTTCCAGCATAGGCGTCAAAGCGATCCAAATAAACACTTGCAGATCCTACAAAAGGAGTGTTTCCAAACTGCTCTATCAAGAGGAATGTTCAAGTCTGTGAGTAGAATGCACTCACCACAAAGAAGTTTCTGAGAATGCTTCTGTCTAGTTTTTATGTGAAGATATTTCCTTTTCCAGCATAGGCGTCAAAGAGCTCCAAATAAACACTTGCAGATTCTACTAAAGGAGTGTTTCCAAACTGCTCTATCAAAAGCAATGTTCAAGTCTGTGAGTTGAATGCACTAATCACACAGAAGTTTGTGAGAATCCTTCCGTCTAGTTTTTAGGTGAATATATTTCTTTTCCCAGAATAGGCCTTAAAGCGCTCCAAATATCCACTTGCAGATTCTACAAAAAGAGTGTTTCAAAACTGCTCTTTCAAAAGAGAGTCTCACGTCTGTGAGTTGAATGCACTCATCACAAAGAAGTTTCTGAGAATGTTTCTGTGTAGTTGTTATGTGAAGATACTTCCGTTTCCAGAATAGGTCTCAAAGCGCTCGAAATAAACACATGCAGATTCTACAAAAGGAGTGTTTCAAAACTGTCCTATCAAAAGAAACGTTCAAGTCTGTGAGTTGAATGCCCTCATCACAGAGAAGTTTCTGAGAATGCTTCTGTGTAGTTTTTAGGTGAAGATAATTCGTTTTCCAGCATAGGCGTCAAAGCGATCCCAATAAGCACTTGCAGATTCTACAAAAGGAGTGTTTCCAAACTGCTCTATCAGAGGGAATGTTCAAGTCTGTGAGTTCAATGCAGTAATCACACAGACGTTTGTGAGAATGCTTCTGTCTAGTGTTTAGGTGAAGATATTTCTTTTCCCAGAATAGGCCTTAAAGCGCTCCAAATTTCCACTTGCAGATTCTACAAAAAGAGTGTTTCAAAACTGCTCTTTCAAAAGAAAGGCTAAAGTCTGTGAGTTGAATGCACTCATCACACAGAAGTTTCTGAGAATGCTTCTGTGTAGTTGTTATGTGAAGATACTTCGTTTTCCAGCATAGGCCACAAAGGGCTCGAAATAACCACTTGCAGATTCTACAAAAGTAGTGTTTCCAAACTGCTCTCTCAGAGGGAATGTTCAAGTCTGTGAGTTCAATACAGTAATCACACAGACGTTTGTGAGAATGCTTCTGTATAGTTTTTATGTGAAGATATTACCTTTTCCAGCATAGGCGTCAAAGCGATCCAAATAAGCACTTGCAGATTCTACAAAAGCAGTGTTTCCAAACTGCTCTATCAGAGGGAATGTTCAAGTCCGTGAGTTCAATGCAGTAATCACACAGACGTTTGTGAGAATGCTTCTGTCTAGTGTTTAGGTGAAGATATTTCTTTTCCCAGAATAGGCCTTAAAGCGCTCCAAATTTCCACTTGCAGATTCTACAAAAAGAGTGTTTCAAAACTGCTCTTTCAAAAGAAAGGCTCAAGTCTGTGAGTTGAATGCATTCATCACAAAGAAGTCTCTGAGTATGCTTCTGTGTAGTTGTTATGTGAAGATACTTCCTTTTCCAGCATAGGCCTCAAAGCGCTCGAAATAAACACTTGCAGATTCTAGGAAAGGAGTGTTTCAAAACAGTCCTTTCAAAATAAACGTTCAAGTCTGTGAGTTGAATGCACTCATCACACAGAAGTTTCTGAGAATGCTTCTGTGTAGTTTTTAGGTAGTGATATTTCCTTTTCCAGCATAGGCGTCAAAGCGATGCAAATAAACACTTGCCGATTCTACAAAAGGAGTGTTTCCAAACTGCTCTATCAAGAGGAATGTTCAAGTCTGTGAGTAGAGTGCACTCGCCACAAAGAAGTTTCTGAGAATGCTTCTGTCTAGTTTTTATGTGAAGATATTTCCTTTTCCAGCATAGCCGTCAAAGCGCTCCAAATAAACACTTGCAGATTCTACAAAAGGATTGTTTCCAAACTGCTCTATCAGAGGGAACGTTCAAGTCTGTGAGTTCAATGCACTAGTAAGACAGAAGTTTGTGAGAATGCTTCTGTGTAGTTTTTAGGTGAAGATATTTCTTTTCCCAGCATAGGCCTCAAAGCCCTCCAAATATCCACTTGCAGACTCTACAAAAAGAGTGTTTCAAAACTGCTCTTTCAAAAGGAAGGCTCAAGTCGGTGAGTTGAATGCACTCATCACAAAGAAGTTTCTGAGAATGCTTCTGTGTTCTTGTTATGTGAAGATACTTCCTTTTCCAGCTTAGGCCTAAAAAGCGCTCGAAATAAACACTTGCAGATTCTAGGAAAGGAGTGTTTCAAAACAGTCCTATCAAAATAAACGTTCAAGTCTGTGAGTTGAATGCACTCATCACACAGAAGTTTCTGAGAATGCTTCTGTGTAGTTTTTAGGTGAACATATTTCATTTCCCAGCACAGGCCTCAGAGAGCTCCAAATATGCACTTGCAGATTCTACAAAAAGAGAGCTTGAAAACTCTTCCACCAAGAAGAGGCTTCAACTCTATGAGTAGAATGCGCTCATCACAAAGAAGTTTCTGAGAATGCTTCTGTCTAGTTTTTATGTGAAGATATTTCCTTTTCCAGCATGGGCGTCAAAGCGCTCCAAATAAACACTTGCAGATTCTACTAAAGGAGTGTTTCCAAACTGCTCTATCAAAAGCAATGTTCAAGTCTGTGAGTTGAATGCACTAATCACACAGAAGTTTGTGAGAATTCTTCTGTCTAGTTTTTAGGTGAAGATATTTCTTTTCCCAGAATAGGCCTTAAAGCGCTCCAAATATCCACTTGCAGATTCTACAAAAAGAGTGTTTCAAAACTGCTCTTTCAAAAGAAAGGCTCAAGTCTGTGAGTTGAATGCACTCATCACAAAGAAGTTTCTGAGAATGCTTCTGTGTAGTTTTTAGGTGGAGATATTTCCTTTTCGAGCATAGGCCTCAAAGCGCTCGAAATAAACACTTGCAGATTCTACGAAAGGAGTGTTTCAAAACTGTCCTATCAAAATAAACGTTCAAGTCTGTGAGTTGAATGCACTCATCACACAGAAGTTTCTGAGAATGTTTCTGTGTAGTTTTTAGGTGAACATATTTCATTTCCCAGCACAGGCCTCAGAGCGCTCCAAATATGCACTTGCAGATTCTACAAAAAGAGAGTTTCAAAACTCTTCCACCAAAAAGAGGCTTCAACTCTATGAGTAGAATGCACTCATCACAAAGAAGTTTCTGAGAATGCTTCTGTCTAGTTTTTAGGTGAAGATATTTCCTTTTCCAGCATGGGCGTCAAAGCGCTCCAAATAAACACTTGCAGATTCTACTAAAGGAGTGTTTCCAAACTGCTCTATCAAAAGCAATGTTCAAGTCTGTGAGTTGAATGCACTAATCACAAAGAAGTTTGTGAGAATTCGTCCATCTAGTTTTTAGGTGAAGATATTTCTTTTCCCAGAATAGGCCTTAAAGCGCTCCAAATATCCACCTGCAGATTCTACAAAAAGAGTGTTTCAAAACTGCTCTTTCAAAAGAAAGGCTCAAGTCTGTGAGTTGAATGCACTCATCACAAAGAAGTTTCTGAGAATGCTTCTGTGTAGGTGTTATGTGAAGATACTTCCTTTTCCAGCATAGGCCTCAAAGCGCTCGAAATAAACACTTGCAGATTCTAGGAAAGGAGTGTTTCAAAACAGTCCTATCAAAGTAAACGTTCAAGTCTGTGAGTTGAATGCACTCATCACACAGAAGTTTCTGAGAATGCTTCTCTGTAGTTGTTATGTGAAGATACTTCGTTTTCCAGCATAGGCCTCAAAGCGCTCGAAATAAACACTTGCAGATTCTACAAAAGTAGTGTTTCCAAACTGCTCTCTCATAGGGAGTGTTCAAGTCTGTGAGTTCAATGCGGTAATCACACAGATGTTTGTGAGAATGCTTCTGTGTAGTTTTTATGTGAAGAGATTACCTTTTCCAGCATAGGCGTCAAAGCGATCCAAATAAGCACTTGCAGATTCTACAAAAGCAGTGTTTCCAAACTGCTCTATCAGAGGGAATGTTCAAGTCTGTGAGTGCAATGCAGTAATCACACAGACGTTTGTGAGAATGCTTCTGTCTAGTGTTTAGGTGAAGATATTTCTTTTCCCAGAATAGGCCTTAAAGCGCTCCAAATTTCCACTGCAGATTCTACAAAAAGAGTGTTTCAAAACTGCTCTTTCAAAAGAAAGGCTCCAGTCTGTGAGTTGAATGCACTCATCACAAAGAAGTCTCTGAGAATGCTTCTGTGTAGTTGTTATGTGAAGCTACTTCCTTTTCCAGCATAGGCCTCAAAGCTGTCAAAAAAAACACTTGCAGATTCTAGGAAAGGAGTGTTTCAAAACAGTCCTATCAAAATAAACTTTCAAGTCTGTGCGTTGAATGCACTTATCACACAGAAGTTTCTGAGAAAGCTTCTGT
The DNA here is from genome assembly GCF_028885625.2 of Pongo pygmaeus. NCBI lineage: Eukaryota > Metazoa > Chordata > Mammalia > Primates > Hominidae > Pongo > Pongo pygmaeus. The sequence goes on along the minus strand of NC_072381.2, from coordinate 41,798,676 downwards.
GTAGTTTTTAGGTGGAGATATTTCCTTTTCCAGCATAGGGGTCAAAGCGATCCAAATAAACACTTGCAGATTCTACAAAAGGAGTGTTTCCAAACTGCTCTATCAAGAGGAATGTTCAAGTCCGTGAGTAGAATGCACTCACCACAAAGAAGTTTCTGAGAATGCTTCTGTCTAGTTTTTATGTGAAGATATTCCCTTTTCCAGCATAGGCGTCAAAGCGCTCCAAATAAACACTTGCAGATTCTACAAAAGGAGTGTTTCCAAACTGCTCTATCAGAGGGAATGTTCAAGTCTGTGAGTTGAATGCACTAGTCAGACAGAAGTTTGTGAGAATGCTTCTGTGTAGTTTTTAGGTGAAGTTATTCCTTTTCCCAGCATAGGCCTCAAAGTCCTCCAAATATCCACTTGCAGACTCTACAAAAAGAGTGTTTCAAAACTGCTCTTTCAAAAGGAAGGCTCAAGTCTGTGAGTTGCATGCACTCATCACAAAGAAGTTTCTGAGAATGCTTCTGTGTAGTTGTTATGTGAAGATATTTCCTTTACCAACATAGGCATCAAAGCGCTCGAAATAAACACTTGCAGATTCTACGAAAGGAGTGTTTCAAAACTGTCCTATCAAAATAAACGTTCAAGTCTGTGAGTTGAATGCACTCATCACACAGAAGTTTCTGAGAATGCTTCTGTGTAGTTTTTAGGTGAACATATTTCATTTCCCAACACAGGCCTCAGAGCGCTCCAAATATGCACTTGCAGATTCTACAAAAAGAGAGCTTGAAAACTCTTCCAACAATAAGAGGCTTCAACTCTATGAGTAGAATGCACTCATCACAAAGAAGTTTCTGAGAATGCTTCTGTCTACTTTTTATGTGAAGATATTTCCTTTTCCAGCATTGGCTTCAAAGCGCTCCAAATAAACACATGCAGATTCTACTAAAGGAGTGTTTCCAAACTGCTCTATCAAAAGAAATGTTCAAGTCTGTGAGTTGAATGCACTAATGACACAGAAGTTTGTGAGAATTCTTCTGTCTAGTTTTTAGATGAAGATATTTCTTTTCCCAGAATAGGCCTTAAAGCGCTCCAAATATCCACTTGCAGATTCTACAAAAAGAGTGTTTCAAAACTGCTCTTTCAAAAGAAAGGCTCAAGTCTGTGAGTTGAATGCACTCATCACAAAGAAGTTTCTGAGAATGCTTCTGTGTAGTTGTTAAGTGGAGATACTTCCTTTTCCAGCATAGGCCTCAAAGCGCTCGAAATAAACACTTGCAGATTCTACAAAAGGAGAGTTTCAAAACTGTCCTCTCAAAAGAAACGTTAAAGTCTGTGAGTTGAATGCACTCATCACACAGAAGTTTCGGAGAATGCTTCTGTGTAGTTTTTAGGTGAAGATATTTCCTTTTCCAGCATAGGCGTCAAAGCGATCCAAATAAACACTTGCCGATTCTACAAAAGGAGTGTTTCCAAACTGCTCTATCAAGAGGAATGTTCAAGTCTGTGAGTAGAATGCACTCGCCACAAAGAAGTTTCTGAGAATGCTTCTGTCTAGTTTTTATGTGAAGATATTTCCTTTTCCAGCATAGGCGTCAAAGCGATCCAAATAAACACTGGCAGATTCTACAAAAGGAGTGTTTCCAAACTGCTCTATCAGAGGGAATGTTCAAGTCTGTGAGTTGAATGCACTACAAAGACAGAAGTTTGTGAGAATGTTTCTGCGTAGTTTTTAGGCGAAGATATTTCTTTTCCCAGCATAGGCCTCAAAGCCCTCCAAATATCCACTTGCAGACTCTACAAAAAGAGTGTTTCAAAACTGCTCTTTCAAAAGGAAGGCTCAAGTCTGTGAGTTGAATGCACTCATCACAAAGAAGTTTCTGAGAATGCTTCTGTGTAGTTGTTATGTGAAGATACTTCCTTTTCGAGCATAGGCCTCAAAGCGCTCGAAATAAACACTTGCAGATTCTACGAAAGGAGTGTTTCAAAACTGTCCTATCAAAATAAACGTTCAAGTCTGTGAGTTGAATGCACTCATCACACAGAAGTTTCTGAGAATGCTTCTGTGTAGTTTTTAGGTGAACATATTTCATTTCCCAGCACAGGCCTCAGAGCGCTCCAAATATGCACTTGCAGATTCTACAAAAAGAGAGCCTGAAAACTCTTCCACCAAAAAGAGGCTTCAACTCTATGAGTAGAATGCACTCATCACAAAGAAGTTTCTGAGAATGCTTCTGTCTAGTTTTTATGTGAAGATATTTCCTTTTCCATCTTAGGCGTCAAAGCGCTCCAATTAAACACTTGCAGATTCTACTAAAGAGTGTTTCCAAACTGCTCTATCAAAAGCAATGTTCAAGTCTGTGAGTTGAATGAACTAAACACACAGAAGTTTGTGAGAATCCTTCCGTCTAGTTTTTAGGTGAAGATATTTCTTTTCCCAGAATAGGACTTAAAGCGCTCCAAATATCCACTTGCAGATTCTACAAAAAGAGTGTTTCAACACTGCTCTTTCAAAAGAAAGGCTAAAGTCTGTGAGTTGAATGCACTCATCACAAAGTAGTTTCTGAGAATGTTTCTATGTAGTTGTTATGTGAAGATACATCCTTTTCCAGAATAGGCCTCAAAGCGCTCGAAATAAACACATGCAGATTCTACAAAAGGAGTGTTTCTAAACTGTCCTATCAAAAGAAACGTTCAAGTCTGTGAGTTGAATGCAGTCATCACAGAGAAGCTTCTGAGAATGCTTCTGTGTAGTTTTTAGGTGAAGATATTTCCTTTTCCAGCATAGGCGTCAAAGCGATCCAAATAAACACTGGCAGATTCTACAAAAGGAGTGTTTCCAAACTGCTCTATCAGAGGGAATGTTCAAGTCTGTGAGTAGAATGCACTCAACAGAAAGAAGTTTCTGAGAGTGCTTCTGTCTAGTTTTTATGTGAAGATATTTCCTTTTCCAGCATAGGCGTCAAAGCGCTCCAAATAAACACTTGCAGATTCTACAAAAGGAGTGTTTCCGAACTGCTCTATCAGAGGGAATGTTCAAGTCTGTGAGTTGAATGCACTAGTAAGACAGAAGTTTGTGAGAATGTTTCTGTGTAGTTTTTAGGTGAAGATATTTCTTTTCCCAGCATAGGCCTCAAAGCCCTCCAAATATCCACTTGCAGACTCTACAAAAAGAGTGTTTCAAAACTGCTCTTTCAAAAGGAAGGCTCAAGTCTGTGAGTTGAATGCACTCATCACAAAGAAGTTTCTGAGAATGCTTCTGTGTAGTCGTTATGTGAAGATACTTCCGTTTCCAGCATAGACCTCAAAGCGCTCGAAATAAACACTTGCAGCTTCTAGGAAAGGAGTGTTTCAAAACAGTCCTATCAAAATAAACGTTCAAGTCTGTGAGTTGAATGCACTCATCGCACAGAAGTTTATGAGAATGCTTCTGTGTAGTTTTTAGGTGGAGATATTTCCTTTTCCAGTATAGGCGTCAAAGCGATCCAAATAAACACTGGCAGATTCTACAAAAGGAGTGTTTCCAAACTGCTCTATCAGAGGGAATGTCCAAGTCTGTGAGTAGAATGCACTCACCACAAAGAAGTTTCTGAGAGTGCTTCTGTCTAGTTTTTATGTGAAGATATTTCCTTTTCCAGCATAGGCGTCAAAGCGCTCCAAATAAACACTTGCAGATTCTACAAAAGGAGTGTTTCCAAACTGCTCTATCAGAGGGAATGTTCAATCTGTGAGTTGAATGCACTACTAAGACAGAAGTTTGTGAGAATGTTTCTGTGTAGTTTTTAGGCGAAGATATTTCTTTTCCCAGCATAGGCCTCAAAGCCCTCCAAATATCCACTTGCAGACTCTACAAAAAGAGTGTTTCAAAACTGCTCTTTCAAAAAGAAGGCTAAAGTCTGTGAGTTGAATGCACTCATCACAAAGAAGTTTCTGAGAATGCTTCTGTGTAGTTGTTATGTGAAGATACTTCCTTTTCGAGCGTAGGCCTCAAAGCGCTCGAAATAAACACTTGCAGATTCTACGAAAGGAGTGTTTCAAAACTGTCCTATCAAAAGAAACGTTCAAGTCTGTGAGTTGAAGGCCCTCATCACAGAGAAGTTTCTGAGAATCCTTCTTTGTAGTTTTTAGGTTGAGATATTTCCTTTTCCAGCATAGGCGTCAAAGCGATCCAAATAAACACTTGCCAATTCTACAAAAGGAGTGTTTCCAAACTGCTCTATCAAGAGGAATGTTCAAGTCTGTGAGTAGAACGCACTCGCCACAAAGAAGTTTCTGAGAATGCTTCTGTCTAGTTTTTATGTGAAGATATTTCCTTTTCGAGCATAGGCGTCAAAGCGCTCCAAATAAACACTTGCAGATTCTACATAAGGAGTGGTTCCAAACTGCTCTATCAGAGGGAATGTTCAAGTCTGTGAGTTGAATGCACTACTAAGACAGAAGTTTGTGAGAATGCTTCTGTGTAGTTTTTAGGCGAAGATATTTCTTTTCCCAGCATAGGCCTCAAAGCCCTCCAAATATCCACTTGCAGAATCTACAAAGAGAGTGTTTCAAAACTGCTCTTTCTAAAGGAAGGCTCAAGTGTGTGAGTTGAATGCACTCATCACAAAGAAGTTTCTGAGAATGCTTCTGTGTGGTTGTTATGTGAAGATACTTCCTTTTCCAGCTTAGGCCTCAAACCGCTTGAAATAAACACTTGCAGATTCTACGAAAGGAGTGTTTCAAAACTGTCCTATCAAAATAAACGTTCAAGTCTGTGAGTTGAATGCACTCATCACACAGAAGTTTCTGAGAATGCTTCTGTGTAGTTTTTAGGTGAACATATTTCATTTCCCAGCACAGGCCTCAGAGCGCTCCAAATATGCACTTGCAGATTCTACAAAAAGAGAGCTTGAAAACTCTTCCACCAAAAAGAGGCTACAACTCTATGAGTAGAATGCGCTCATCACAAAGAAGTTTCTGGGAATGCTTCTGTCTAGTTTTTATGTGAAGATATTTCCTTTTCCAGCATAGGCGTCAAAGCGCTCCAAATAAACACTTGCAGATTCTACTAAAGGAGTGTTTCCAAACTGCTCTATCAAAAGCAATGTTCAAGTCTGTGAGTTGAATGCACTAATCACACAGAAGTTTGTGAGAATTCTTCCGTCTAGTTTTTAGGTGAAGATATTTCTTTTCCCAGAATAGGCCTTAAAGCGCTCCAAATATCCACTTGCAGATTCTACAAAAAGAGTGTTTCAAAACTGCTCTTTCAAAAGAAAGGCTCAAGTCTGTGAGTTGAATGCACTCATCACAAAGAAGTTTCTGAGAATGCTTCTGTGTAGTTGTTATATGAAGATACTTCCTTTTCCAGCATAGGCCTCAAAGCGCTCGAAATAAACACATGCAGATTCTACAAAAGGAGTGTTTCAAAACTGTCCTATCAAAAGAAACGTTCAAGTCTGTGAGATGAATGCCCTCAACACAGAGAAGTTTCTGAGAATGCTTCTGTGTAGTTTTTAGGTGAAGATTATTCCTTTTCCAGCATAGGCGTCAAAGCGATCCAAATAAGCACTTGCAGATTGTACAAAAGGAGTGTTTCCAAACTGCCCTATCAGAGGGAATTTTGAAGTCTGTGAGTTCAATGCAGTAATCACACAGACGTTTGTGAGAATGCTTCTGTCTAGTGTTTAGGTGAAGATATTTCTTTTCCCAGAATAGGCCTTAAAGCGCTCCAAATTTCCACTTGCAGGTTCTACAAAAAGAGTGTTTCAAAACTGCTCTTTCAAAAGAAAGGCTCAAGTCTGTGAGTTGAATGCACTCATCACAAAGAAGTTTCTGAGAATGCTTCTGTGTAGTTGTTATGTGAAGATACTTCCTTTTCCAGCACAGGCCTCAAAGCACTCGAAATAAACACTTGCAGATTCTAGGAAAGGAGTGTTTCAAAACAGTCCCATCAAAGTAAACGTTCAAGTCTGTGAGTTGAATGCACTCACCACAAAGAAGTTTCTGAGAATGCTTCTGTGTAGTTTTTAGGTGGAGATATTTCCTTTTCCAGCATATGCATCAAAGCGCTCCAAATAAACACTTGCAGGTTCTACAAAAGGAGTGTTTCCAAACTGCTCTATCAAGAGGAATGTTCAAGTCTGTGAGTAGAATGCACTCACCACAAAGAAGTTTGTGAGAATGCTTCTGTCTAGTTTTTATGTGAAGACATTTCCTTTTCCAGCATAGGCGTCAAAGCGCTCCAAATAAACACTTGCAGATTCTACTAAAGGAGTGTTTCCAAACTGCTCTATCAAAAGCAAGGTTCAAGTCTCTGAGTTGAATGCACTAATCACACAGAAGTTTGTGAGAATTCTTCCGTCTAGTTTTTAGGTGAAGATATTTCTTTTCCCAGAATAGGCCTTACAGCGCTCCAAATATCCAATTGCAGATTCTACAAAAAGAGTGTTTCAAAACTGCTCTTTCAAAAGAAAGGCTCAAGTCTGTGAGTTGAATGCACTCATCACAAAGAAGTTTCTGAGAATGCTTCTGTGTAGTTGTTATGTGAAGATACTTCCTTTTCCAGCATAGGCCTCAAAGTGCTCGAAAGAAACACATGCAGATTCTACAAAAGGAGTGTTTCAAAACTGTCCTATCAAAAGAAACGTTCAAGTCTGTGAGTTGAATGCCCTCATGACAGAGAAGTTTCTGAGAATGCTGCTGTGTAGTTTTTAGGTGAAGATAATTCCTTTTCCAGCATAGACGTCAAAGCGATCCAAATAAGCACTTGCAGATTCTACAAAAGGAGTGTTTCCAAACTTCTCTATCAGAGGGAATGTTCATGTTGGTGAGTTCAATGCAGTAATCACACAGACGTTTGTGAGAATGCTTCTGTCTAGTGTTTAGGTGAAGATATTTCTTTTCCCAGAATAGGCCTTAAATCACTCCAAATTTCCACTTGCAGATTCTACAAAAAGGGTGTTTCAAAACTGCTCTTTCAAAAGAAAGGCTCAAGTCTGTGAGTTGAATGCACTCATCACAAAGAAGTTTCTGAGAATGCTGCTGTGTAGTTGTTATGTGAAGATAATTCCTTTTCCAGCATAGGCCTGAAAGCGCTCGAAATAAACACTTGCAGATTCTAGGAAAGGAGTGTTTCAAAACAGTCCTATCAAAATAAACGTACAAGTCTGTGAGTTGAATGCACTCATCACACAGAAGTTTCTGAGAATGCTTCTGTGTAGTTGTTATGTGAAGATACTTCGTTTTCCAGCCTAGGCCTCAAAGCGCTCGAAATAAACACTTGCAGATTCTACAAAAGGAGTGTTTCCAAACTGCTCTCTCAGAGGGAATGTTCAAGTCTGTGAGTTCAATGCAGTAATCACACAGACGTTTGTGAGAATGCTTCTGTCTAGTTTTTATGTGAAGATTTTACCTTTTCCAGCATAGGCGTCAAAGCGATCCAAATAAGCACCTGCAGATTCTACAAAAGCAGTGTTTCCAAACTGCTCTATCAGAGGGAATGTTCAAGTCTGTGAGTTGAATGCACTAATCACACAGAAGTTTGTGAGAATTCTTCCGTCTAGTTTTTAGGTGAAGATATTTCTTTTCCCAGAATAGGCCTTAAAGCGCTCCAAATATCCACTTGCAGATTCTACAAAAAGAGTGTTTCAAAACTGCTCTTTCAAAAGAAAGGCTCAAGTCTGTGAGTTGAATGCACTCATCACAAAGAAGTTTCTGAGAATGCTTCTGTGTAGTTGTTATGTGAAGATACTTCCTTTTCCCGCATAGGCCTCAAAGTGCTCGAAATAAACACATGCAGATTCTACAAAAGGAGTGTTTCAAAACAGTCCTATCAAAAGAAACGTTCAAGTCTGTGAGTTGAAGGCCCTCATCACAGAGAAGTTTCTGAGAATGCTTCTGTGTAGTTTTTAGGTGAAGATAATTCCTTTTCCAGCATAGGCGTCAAAGCGATCCAAATAAGCACTTGCAGATTCTACAAAAGCAGTGTTTCCAAACTGCTCTATCAGAGGGAATGTTCAAGTCTGCGAGTTCAATGCTGTAATCACACAGACGTTTGTGAGAATGCTTCTGTCTAGTGTTTAGGTGAAGATATTTCTTTTCCCAGAATAGGCCTTAAAGCACTCCAAATTTCCACTTGCAGATTCTACAAAAAGGGTGTTTCAAAACTGCTCTTTCAAAAGAAAGGCTCAAGTCTGTGAGTTGAATGCACTCATCACAAAGAAGTTTCTGAGAATGCTTCTGTGTAGTTGTTATGTGAAGATACTTCCTTTTCCAGCATAGGCCTCAAAGCGCTCGAAATAAACACTTGCAGATTCTAGGAAAGGAGTGTTTCAAAACAGTTCTATCAAAATAAACGTTCAAGTCTGTGAGTTGAATGCACTCATCACACAGAAGTTTCTGAGAATGCTTCTGTGTAGTTGTTATGTGAAGATACTTCGTTTTCCAGCCTAGGCCTCAAAGCGCTCGAAATAAACACTTGCAGATTCTACAAAAGGAGTGTTTCCAAACTGCTCTCTCAGAGGGAATGTTCAAGTCTGTGAGTTCAATGCAGTAATCACACAGACGTTTGTGAGAATGCTTCTGTCTAGTTTTTATGTGAAGATATTACCTTTTCCAGCATAGGCGTCAAAGCGATCCAAATAAGCACTTGCAGATTCTACAAAAGCAGTGTTTCCAAACTGCTGTATCAGAGGGAATGTTCAAGTCTGTGAGTTGAATGCACTAATCACACAGAAGTTTGTGAGAATTCTTCCGACTAGTTTTTAGGTGAAGATATTTCTTTTCCCAGAATAGGCCTTAAAGCGCTCCAAATATCCACTTGCAGATTCTACAAAAAGAGTGTTTCAAAACTGCTCTTTCAAAAGAAAGGCTCAAGTCTGTGAGTTGAATGCACTCATCACAAAGAAGTTTCTGAGAATGCTTCTGTGTAGTTGTTATGTGAAGATACTTCGTTTTCCAGCATAGGCCTCAAAGTGCTCGAAATAAACACATGCAGATTCTACAAAAGGAGTGTTTCAAAACTGTCCTATCAAAAGAAACGTTCAAGTCTGTGAGTTGAAGGCCCTCATCACAGAGAAGTTTCTGAGAATGCTTCTGTGTAATTTTTAGGTGAAGATAATTCCTTTTCCAGCATAGGCGTCAAAGCGATCCAAATAAGCACTTGCAGATTCTACAAAAGGAGTGTTTCCAAACTGTTCTATCAGAGGGAATGTTCAAGTCTGTGAGTTCAATGCAGTAATCACACAGACGTTTGTGAGAATGCTTCTGTCTAGTGTTTAGGTGAAGATATTTCTTTTCCCAGAATAGGCCTTAAAGCGCTCCAAATTTCCACTTGCAGATTCTACAAAAAGAGTGTTTCAAAACTGCTCTTTCAAAAGAAAGGCTCAAGTCTGTGAGTTGAATGCACTCATCACAAAGAACTTTCTGAGAATGCTTCTGTGTAGTTGTTATGTGAAGATACTTCCTTTTCCAGCATAGGCCTCAAAGCGCTCGAAATAAACACTTGCAGATTCTAGGAAAGGAGTGTTTCAAAACAGTCCTATCAAAATAAACGTTCAAGTCTGTGAGTTGAATGCACTCATCACACAGAAGTTTCTGAGAATGCTTCTGTGTAGTTGTTATGTGAAGATACTTCGTTTTCCAGCCTAGGCCTCAAAGCGCTCGAAATAAACACTTGCAGATTCTACAAAAGGAGTGTTTCCAAACTGCTCTCTCAGAGGGAATGTTCCAGTCTGTGAGTTCAATGCAGTAATCACACAGACGTTTGTGAGAATGTTTCTGTCTAGTTTTTATGTGAAGATATTACCTTTTCCAGCATAGGCATCAAAGCGATCCAAATAAGCACTTGCAGATTCTACAAAAGCAGTGTTTCCAAACTGCTCTATCAGAGGGAATGTTCAAGTCTGTGAGTTGAATGCACTAATCACACAGAAGTTTGTGAGAATTCTTCCGTCTAGTTTTTAGGTGAAGATATTTCTTTTCCCAGAATAGGCCTTAAAGCGCTCCAAATATCCACTTGCAGACTCTACAAAAAGAGTGTTTCAAAACTGCTCTTTCAAAAGGAAGGCTCAAGTCTGTGAGTTGAATGCACTCATCACACAGAAGTTTCTGAGAATGCTTCTGTGTAGTTTTTAGGTGAACATATTTCATTTCCCAGCACAGGCCTCAGAGCGCTCCAAATATGCACTTGCAGATTCTACAAAAAGAGAGCTTGAAAACTCTTCCACCAAAAAGAGGCTTCAACTCTATGAGTAGAATGTGCTCATCACAAAGAAGTTTCTGAGAATGCTTCTGTCTAGTTTTTATGTGAAGATATTTCCTTTTCCAGCATAGGCGTCAAAGCGATCCAAATAAACCCTGGCAGATTCTACAAAAGGAGTGTTTCCAAACTGCTCTATCAACAGGAATGTTCAAGTCTGTGAGTAGAATGCACTCACCACAAAGAAGTTTCTGAGAATGCTTCTGTGTAGTTGTTATGTGAAGATACTTCCTTTTCCAGCATAGGCCTCAAAGTGCTCGAAATAAACACATGCAGATTCTACAAAAGGAGTGTTTCAAAACTGTCCTATCAAAAGAAACGTTCAAGTCTGTGAGTTGAAGGCCCTCATCACAGAGAAGTTTCTGAGAATGCTTCTGTGTAGTTTTTAGGTGAAGATAATTCCTTTTCCAGCATAGGCATCAAAGCGATCCAAATAAGCACTTGCAGATTCTACAAAAGCAGTGTTTCCAAACTGCTCTATCAGAGGGAATGTTCAAGTCTGCGAGTTCAATGCTGTAATCACACAGACGTTTGTGAGAATGCTTCTGTCTAGTGTTTAGGTGAAGATATTTCTTTTCCCAGAATAGGCCTTAAAGCACTCCAAATTTCCACTTGCAGATTCTACAAAAAGGGTGTTTCAAAACTGCTCTTTCAAAAGAAAGGCTCAAGTCTGTGAGTTGAATGCACTCATCACAAAGAAGTTTCTGAGAATGCTTCTGTGTAGTTGTTATGTGAAGATACTTCCTTTTCCAGCATAGGCCTCAAAGCGCTCGAAATAAACACTTGCAGATTCTAGGAAAGGAGTGTTTCAAAACAGTTCTATCAAAATAAACGTTCAAGTCTGTGAGTTGAATGCACTCATCACACAGAAGTTTCTGAGAATGCTTCTGTGTAGTTGTTATGTGAAGATACTTCGTTTTCCAGCCTAGGCCTCAAAGCGCTCGAAATAAACAGTTGCAGATTCTACAAAAGGAGTGTTTCCAAACTGCTCTCTCAGAGGGAATGTTCAAGTCTGTGAGTTCAATGCAGTAATCACACAGACGTTTGTGAGAATGCTTCTGTCTAGTTTTTATGTGAAGATATTACCTTTTCCAGCATAGGCGTCAAAGCGATCCAAATAAGCACTTGCAGATTCTACAAAAGCAGTGTTTCCAAACTGCTGTATCAGAGGGAATGTTCAAGTCTGTGAGTTGAATGCACTAATCACACAGAAGTTTGTGAGAATTCTTCCGACTAGTTTTTAGGTGAAGATATTTCTTTTCCCAGAATAGGCCTTAAAGCGCTCCAAATATCCACTTGCAGATTCTACAAAAAGAGTGTTTCAAAACTGCTCTTTCAAAAGAAAGGCTCAAGTCTGTGAGTTGAATGCACTCATCACAAAGAAGTTTCTGAGAATGCTTCTGTGTAGTTGTTATGTGAAGATACTTCGTTTTCCAGCATAGGCCTCAAAGTGCTCGAAATAAACACATGCAGATTCTACAAAAGGAGTGTTTCAAAACTGTCCTATCAAAAGAAACGTTCAAGTCTGTGAGTTGAAGGCCCTCATCACAGAGAAGTTTCTGAGAATGCTTCTGTGTAATTTTTAGGTGAAGATAATTCCTTTTCCAGCATAGGCGTCAAAGCGATCCAAATAAGCACTTGCAGATTCTACAAAAGGAGTGTTTCCAAACTGTTCTATCAGAGGGAATGTTCAAGTCTGTGAGTTCAATGCAGTAATCACACAGACGTTTGTGAGAATGCTTCTGTCTAGTGTTTAGGTGAAGATATTTCTTTTCCCAGAATAGGCCTTAAAGCGCTCCAAATTTCCACTTGCAGATTCTACAAAAAGAGTGTTTCAAAACTGCTCTTTCAAAAGAAAGGCTCAAGTCTGTGAGTTGAATGCACTCATCACAAAGAACTTTCTGAGAATGCTTCTGTGTAGTTGTTATGTGAAGATACTTCCTTTTCCAGCATAGGCCTCAAAGCGCTCGAAATAAACACTTGCAGATTCTAGGAAAGGAGTGTTTCAAAACAGTCCTATCAAAATAAACGTTCAAGTCTGTGAGTTGAATGCACTCATCACACAGAAGTTTCTGAGAATGCTTCTGTGTAGTTGTTATGTGAAGATACTTCGTTTTCCAGCCTAGGCCTCAAAGCGCTCGAAATAAACACTTGCAGATTCTACAAAAGGAGTGTTTCCAAACTGCTCTCTCAGAGGGAATGTTCCAGTCTGTGAGTTCAATGCAGTAATCACACAGACGTTTGTGAGAATGTTTCTGTCTAGTTTTTATGTGAAGATATTACCTTTTCCAGCATAGGCATCAAAGCGATCCAAATAAGCACTTGCAGATTCTACAAAAGCAGTGTTTCCAAACTGCTCTATCAGAGGGAATGTTCAAGTCTGTGAGTTGAATGCACTAATCACACAGAAGTTTGTGAGAATTCTTCCGTCTAGTTTTTAGGTGAAGATATTTCTTTTCCCAGAATAGGCCTTAAAGCGCTCCAAATATCCACTTGCAGACTCTACAAAAAGAGTGTTTCAAAACTGCTCTTTCAAAAGGAAGGCTCAAGTCTGTGAGTTGAATGCACTCATCACACAGAAGTTTCTGAGAATGCTTCTGTGTAGTTTTTAGGTGAACATATTTCATTTCCCAGCACAGGCCTCAGAGCGCTCCAAATATGCACTTGCAGATTCTACAAAAAGAGAGCTTGAAAACTCTTCCACCAAAAAGAGGCTTCAACTCTATGAGTAGAATGTGCTCATCACAAAGAAGTTTCTGAGAATGCTTCTGTCTAGTTTTTATGTGAAGATATTTCCTTTTCCAGCATAGGCGTCAAAGCGATCCAAATAAACCCTGGCAGATTCTACAAAAGGAGTGTTTCCAAACTGCTCTATCAACAGGAATGTTCAAGTCTGTGAGTAGAATGCACTCACCACAAAGAAGTTTCTGAGAATGCTTCTGTGTAGTTGTTATGTGAAGATACTTCCTTTTCCAGCATAGGCCTCAAAGTGCTCGAAATAAACACATGCAGATTCTACAAAAGGAGTGTTTCAAAACTGTCCTATCAAAAGAAACGTTCAAGTCTGTGAGTTGAAGGCCCTCATCACAGAGAAGTTTCTGAGAATGCTTCTGTGTAGTTTTTAGGTGAAGATAATTCCTTTTCCAGCATAGGCATCAAAGCGATCCAAATAAGCACTTGCAGATTCTACAAAAGCAGTGTTTCCAAACTGCTCTATCAGAGGGAATGTTCAAGTCTGCGAGTTCAATGCTGTAATCACACAGACGTTTGTGAGAATGCTTCTGTCTAGTGTTTAGGTGAAGATATTTCTTTTCCCAGAATAGGCCTTAAAGCACTCCAAATTTCCACTTGCAGATTCTACAAAAAGGGTGTTTCAAAACTGCTCTTTCAAAAGAAAGGCTCAAGTCTGTGAGTTGAATGCACTCATCACAAAGAAGTTTCTGAGAATGCTTCTGTGTAGTTGTTATGTGAAGATACTTCCTTTTCCAGCATAGGCCTCAAAGCGCTCGAAATAAACACTTGCAGATTCTAGGAAAGGAGTGTTTCAAAACAGTTCTATCAAAATAAACGTTCAAGTCTGTGAGTTGAATGCACTCATCACACAGAAGTTTCTGAGAATGCTTCTGTGTAGTTGTTATGTGAAGATACTTCGTTTTCCAGCCTAGGCCTCAAAGCGCTCGAAATAAACAGTTGCAGATTCTACAAAAGGAGTGTTTCCAAACTGCTCTCTCAGAGGGAATGTTCAAGTCTGTGAGTTCAATGCAGTAATCACACAGACGTTTGTGAGAATGCTTCTGTCTAGTTTTTATGTGAAGATATTACCTTTTCCAGCATAGGCGTCAAAGCGATCCAAATAAGCACTTGCAGATTCTACAAAAGCAGTGTTTCCAAACTGCTGTATCAGAGGGAATGTTCAAGTCTGTGAGTTGAATGCACTAATCACACAGAAGTTTGTGAGAATTCTTCCGACTAGTTTTTAGGTGAAGATATTTCTTTTCCCAGAATAGGCCTTAAAGCGCTCCAAATATCCACTTGCAGATTCTACAAAAAGAGTGTTTCAAAACTGCTCTTTCAAAAGAAAGGCTCAAGTCTGTGAGTTGAATGCACTCATCACAAAGAAGTTTCTGAGAATGCTTCTGTGTAGTTGTTATGTGAAGATACTTCGTTTTCCAGCATAGGCCTCAAAGTGCTCGAAATAAACACATGCAGATTCTACAAAAGGAGTGTTTCAAAACTGTCCTATCAAAAGAAACGTTCAAGTCTGTGAGTTGAAGGCCCTCATCACAGAGAAGTTTCTGAGAATGCTTCTGTGTAATTTTTAGGTGAAGATAATTCCTTTTCCAGCATAGGCGTCAAAGCGATCCAAATAAGCACTTGCAGATTCTACAAAAGGAGTGTTTCCAAACTGTTCTATCAGAGGGAATGTTCAAGTCTGTGAGTTCAATGCAGTAATCACACAGACGTTTGTGAGAATGCTTCTGTCTAGTGTTTAGGTGAAGATATTTCTTTTCCCAGAATAGGCCTTAAAGCGCTCCAAATTTCCACTTGCAGATTCTACAAAAAGAGTGTTTCAAAACTGCTCTTTCAAAAGAAAGGCTCAAGTCTGTGAGTTGAATGCACTCATCACAAAGAACTTTCTGAGAATGCTTCTGTGTAGTTGTTATGTGAAGATACTTCCTTTTCCAGCATAGGCCTCAAAGCGCTCGAAATAAACACTTGCAGATTCTAGGAAAGGAGTGTTTCAAAACAGTCCTATCAAAATAAACGTTCAAGTCTGTGAGTTGAATGCACTCATCACACAGAAGTTTCTGAGAATGCTTCTGTGTAGTTGTTATGTGAAGATACTTCGTTTTCCAGCCTAGGCCTCAAAGCGCTCGAAATAAACACTTGCAGATTCTACAAAAGGAGTGTTTCCAAACTGCTCTCTCAGAGGGAATGTTCCAGTCTGTGAGTTCAATGCAGTAATCACACAGACGTTTGTGAGAATGTTTCTGTCTAGTTTTTATGTGAAGATATTACCTTTTCCAGCATAGGCATCAAAGCGATCCAAATAAGCACTTGCAGATTCTACAAAAGCAGTGTTTCCAAACTGCTCTATCAGAGGGAATGTTCAAGTCTGTGAGTTGAATGCACTAATCACACAGAAGTTTGTGAGAATTCTTCCGTCTAGTTTTTAGGTGAAGATATTTCTTTTCCCAGAATAGGCCTTAAAGCGCTCCAAATATCCACTTGCAGACTCTACAAAAAGAGTGTTTCAAAACTGCTCTTTCAAAAGGAAGGCTCAAGTCTGTGAGTTGAATGCACTCATCACACAGAAGTTTCTGAGAATGCTTCTGTGTAGTTTTTAGGTGAACATATTTCATTTCCCAGCACAGGCCTCAGAGCGCTCCAAATATGCACTTGCAGATTCTACAAAAAGAGAGCTTGAAAACTCTTCCACCAAAAAGAGGCTTCAACTCTATGAGTAGAATGTGCTCATCACAAAGAAGTTTCTGAGAATGCTTCTGTCTAGTTTTTATGTGAAGATATTTCCTTTTCCAGCATAGGCGTCAAAGCGATCCAAATAAACCCTGGCAGATTCTACAAAAGGAGTGTTTCCAAACTGCTCTATCAACAGGAATGTTCAAGTCTGTGAGTAGAATGCACTCACCACAAAGAAGTTTCTGAGAGTGCTTCTGTCTAGTTTTTATGTGAAGATATTTCCTTTTCCAGCATAGGCGTCAAAGCGCTCCAAATAAATACTTGCAGATTCTACAAAAGGAGTGTTTCCAAACTGCTCTATCAGAGGGAATGTTCAAGTCTGTGAGTTGAATGCACTACTAAGACAGAAGTTTGTGAGAATGTTTCTGTGTAGTTTTTAGGCGAAGATATTTCTTTTCCCAGCATAGGCCTCAGATCCCTCCAAATATCCACTTGCAGACTCTACAAAAAGAGTGTTTCAAAACTGCTCTTTCAAAAGGAAGGCTCAAGTCTGTGAGTTGAATGCACTCATCACAAAGAAGTTTCTGAGAATGCTTCTGTGTAGTTGTTATGTGAAGATACTTCCTTTTCGAGCATAGGCCTCAAAGCGCTCGAAATAAACACTTGCAGATTCTACGAAAGGAGTGTTTCAAAACTGTCCTATCAAAATAAACGTTCAAGTCTGTGAGTTGAATGCACTCATCACACAGAAGTTTCTGAGAATGCTTCTGTGTAGTTTTTAGGTGAACATATTTCATTTCCCAGCACAGGCCTCAGAGCGCTCCAAATATGCACTTGCAGATTCTACAAAAAGAGAGCTTGAAAACTCTTCCACCAAAAAGAGGCTTCAACTCTATGAGGAGAATGCACTCATCACAAAGAAGTTTCTGAGAATGCTTCTGTCTAGTTTTTATGTGAAGATATATCCTTTTCCAGCATAGGCGTCAAAGCGCTCCAAATATACACTTGCAGATTCTAATAAAGGAGTGTTTCCAAACTGCTCTATCAAAAGCAATGTTCAAGGCTGTGAGTTGAATGAACTAATCACACAGAAGTTTGTGAGAATCCTTCCTTCTAGTTTTTAGGTGAAGATATTTCTTTTCCCAGAATAGGCCTTAAAGCGCTCCAAATATCCACTTGCAGATTCTACAAAAAGAGTGTTTCAAAACTGCTCTTTCAAAAGAAAGGCTCAAGTCTGTGAGTTGAATGCACTCATCACAAAGAAGTTTCTGAGAATATTTCTATGTAGTTGTTATGTGAAGATACATCCTTTTCCAGAATAGGCCTCATAGCGCTCGAAATAAACACATGCAGATTCTACAAAAGGAGAGTTTCAAAACTGTCCTATCAACAGAAACGTTCAAGTCTGTGAGTTGAATGCCCTCATGACAGAGAAGTTTCTGAGAATGCTGCTGTGTAGTTTTTAGGTGAAGATAATTCCTTTTCCAGCATAGGCGCCAAAGCGATCCAAATAAGCACTTGCAGATTCTACAAAAGGAGTGTTTCCAAACTGCTCTATCAGAGGGAATGTTCAAGTCTGTGAGTTCAATGCAGTAATCACACAGACGTTTGTGAGAATGCTTCTGTCTAGTGTTTAGGTGAAGATATTTCTTTTCCCAGAATAGGCCTTAAAGCGCTCCAAATTTCCACTTGCAGATTCTACAAAAAGAGTGTTTCAAAACTGCTCTTTCACAAGAAAGGCTCAAATCTGTGAGTTGAATGCACTCATCACACAGAAGTTTCTGAGAATGCTTCTGTGTAGTTTTTAGGTGAACATATTTCATTTCCCAGCACAGGCCTCAGAGCGCTCCAAATATGCACTTGCAGATTCTACAAAAAGAGAGCTTGAAAACTCTTCCACCAAAAAGAGGCTTCAACTCTATGAGGAGAATGCACTCATCACAAAGAAGTTTCTGAGAATGCTTCTGTCTAGTTTTTATGTGAAGATATATCCTTTTCCAGCATAGGCGTCAAAGCGCTCCAAATATACACTTGCAGATTCTAATAAAGGAGTGTTTCCAAACTGCTCTATCAAAAGCAATGTTCAAGTCTGTGAGTTGAATGAACTAATCACACAGAAGTTTGTGAGAATCCTTCCGTCTAGTTTTTAGGTGAAGATATTTCTTTTCCCAGAATAGGCCTTAAAGCGCTCCAAATATCCACTTGCAGATTCTACAAAAAGAGTGTTTCAAAACTGCTCTTTCAAAAGAAAGGCTCAAGTCTGTGAGTTTAATGCACTCATCACAAAGAAGTTTCTGAGAATATTTCTATGTAGTTGTTATGTGAAGATACATCCTTTTCCAGAATAGGCCTCATAGCGCTCGAAATAAACACATGCAGATTCTACAAAAGGAGAGTTTCAAAACTGTCCTATCAACAGAAACGTTCAAGTCTGTGAGTTGAATGCCCTCATGACAGAGAAGTTTCTGAGAATGCTGCTGTGTAGTTTTTAGGTGAAGATAATTCCTTTTCCAGCATAGGCGCCAAAGCGATCCAAATAAGCACTTGCAGATTCTGCAAAAGGAGTGTTTCCAAACTTCTCTATCAGAGGGAATGTTCAAGTCTGTGAGTTCAATGCAGTAATCACACAGACGTTTGTGAGAATGCTTCTGTCTAGTGTTTAGGTGAAGACATTTCTTTTCCCAGAATAGGCCTTAAAGCGCTCCAAATTTCCACTTGCAGATTCTACAAAAAGAGTGTTTCAAAACTGCTCTTTCACAAGAAAGGCTCAAATCTGTGAGTTGAATGCACTCATCACACAGAAGTTTCTGAGAATGCTTCTGTGTAGTTATTAGATGAACATATTTCATTTCCCAGCACAGGCCTCAGAGCGCTCCAAATATGCACATGCAGATTCTACAAAAGGAGAGTTTCAAAACTGTCCTATCAAAAGAAAGGTTCAAGTCTGTGAGTTGAATGCCCTCATGACAGAGAAGTTTCTGAGAATGCTGCTGTGTAGTTTTTAGGTGAAGATAATTCCTTTTCCAGCATAGGCGTCAAAGCGATCCAAATAAGCACTTGCAGATTCTACAAAGGGAGTGTTTCCAAACTGCTCTATCAGAGGGAATGTTCAAGTCTGTGAGTTCAATGCAGTAAGCACACAGACGTTTGTGAGAATGCTTCTGTCTAGTGTTTAGGTGAGGATATTTCTTTTCCCAGAATACGCCTTAAAGCGCTCCAAATTTCCACTTGCGGATTCTACAAAAAGAGTGTTTCAAAACTGCTCTTTCAAAAGAAAGGCTCAAGTCTGTGAGTTGAAGGCACTCATCACAAAGAAGTTTCTGAGAATGCTTCTGTGTAATTGTTATGTGAAGATACTTCCTTACCAGCATAGGCCTCAAAGCGCTCGAAATAAACACTTGCAGATTCTAGGAAAGGAGTGTTTCAAAACAGTCCTATCAAAATAAACGTTCAAGTCTGTGAGTTGAATGCACTCATCACACAGAAGTTTCTGAGAATGCTTCTGTGTAGTTTTTAGGTAGAGATATTTCCTTTTCCAGCATAGGCGTCAAAGCGATCCAAATAAACACTTGCCGATTCTACAAAAGGAGTGTTTCCACACTACTCTATCAAGAGGAATGTTTAAGTCTGTGAGTAGAATGCACTCGCCACAAAGAAGTTTCTGAGAATGCTTCTGTCTAGTTTTTATGTGAAGATATTTCCTTTTCGAGCATAGGCGTCAAAGCGCTCCAAATAAACACTTGCAGATTCTACAAAAGGAGTGTTTCCGAACTGCTCTATCAGAGGGAATGTTCAAGTCTGTGAGTTGAATGCACTAGTAAGACAGAAGTTTGTGAGAATGTTTCTTTGTAGTTTTTAGGCGAAGATATTTCTTTTCCCAGCATAGGCCTAAAAGCCCTCCAAATATCCACTTGCAGACTCTACAAAAAGAGCGTTTCAAAACTGCTCTTTCAAAAGGAAGGCTCAAGTCTGTGAGTTGAATGCACTCATCACAAAGAAGTTTCTGAGAATGCTTCTGTGTAGTCGTTATGTGAAGATACTTCCTTTTCCAGCATAGGCCTCAAAGCGCTCGAAATAAACACTTGCAGCTTCTAGGAAAGGAGTGTTTCAAAACAGTCCTATCAAAATAAACGTTCAAGTCTGTGAGTTGAATGCACTCATCACAAAGAAGTTTATGAGAATGCTTCTGTGTAGTTTTTAGGTGGAGATATTTCCTTTTCGAGCATAGGCTTCAAAGCGCTCCAAATAAACACTTGCAGATTCTACAAAAGGAGTGTTTCCAAACTGCTCTATGAAGAGGAATGTTCAAGTCTGTGAGTAGAATGCACTCACCACAAAGAAGTTTGTGAGAATTCTTCTGTCTAATTTTTATGTGAAGATATTTCCTTTTCCAGCATAGGCGTCAAAGCGCTCCAAATAAACACTTGCAGATTCTACAAAAGGAGTGTTTCCGAACTGCTCTATCAGAGGGAATGTTCAAGTCTGTGAGTTGAATGCACTAGTAAGACAGAAGTTTGTGAGAATGTTTCTGTGTAGTTTTTAGGCGAAGATATTTCTTTTCCCAGCATAGGCCTAAAAGCCCTCCAAATATCCACTTGCAGACTCTACAAAAAGAGTGTTTCAAAACTGCTCTTTCAAAAGGAAGGCTCAAGTCTGTGAGTTGAATGCACTCATCACAAAGAAGTTTCTGAGAATGCTTCTGTGTAGTCGTTATGTGAAGATACTTCCTTTTCCAGCATAGGCCTCAAAGCGCTCGAAATAAACACTTGCAGCTTCTAGGAAAGGAGTGTTTCAAAACAGTCCTATCAAAATAAACGTTCAAGTCTGTGAGTTGAATGCACTCATCACACAGAAGTTTATGAGAATGCTTCTGTGTAGTTTTTAGGTGGAGATATTTCCTTTTCGAGCATAGGCGTCGAAGCGCTCCAAATAAACACTTGCAGATTCTACAAAAAGAGTGTTTCCAAACTGCTCTATCAACAGGAATGTTCAAGTCTGTGAGTTGAATGCACTAATGACACAGAAGTTTGTGAGAATTCTTCTGTCTAGTTTTTAGGTGAAGATATTTCTTTTCCCAGAATTGGCCTTAAAGCGCTCCAAATATCCACTTGCAGATTCTACAAAAAGAGTGTTTCAAAACTGCTCTTTCAAAAGAAATGCTCAAGTCTGTGAGTTGAATGCACTCATCACAAAGAAGTTTCTGAGAATGCTTCTGTGTAGTTGTTATGTGAAGTTACTTCCTTTTCCAGTATAGGCCTCCAAGCGCTCGAAATAAACACTTGCAGATTCTACAAAAGGAGTGTTTCAAAACGGTCCTATCAAAAGAAACGTTCAAGTCTGTGAGTTGAATGCACTCATCACAGAGAAGCTTCTGAGAATGCTTCTGTGTAGTTTTTAGCTGAACATATTTCATTTCCCAACACAGGCATGAGAGCCCTCCAAATATGCACTTGCAGATTCTACAAAAAGAGAGCTTGAAAACTCTTTCACCAAAAAGAGGCTTCAACTCTATGAGTAGAATGCCCTCGTCACAAAGAAGTTTCTGAGAATGCTTCTGTCTAGTTTTTATGTGAAGATATTTCCTTTTCAAGCATAGGCGTCAAAGCGATCCAAATAAACACTGCCACATTCTACAAAAGGAGTGTTTCCAAACTGCTCTATCAGAGGGAATGTTCAAGTCTGTGAGTAGAATGCACTCACCACAAAGAAGTTTCTGAGAGTGCTTCTGTCTAGTTTTTATGTGAAGATATTTCCTTTTCCAGCATAGGCGTCAAAGCGCTCCAAATAAACACTTGCAGATTCTACAAAAGGAGTGTTTCCGAACTGCTCTATCACAGGGAATGTTCAAGTCTGTGAGTTGAATGCACTACTAAGACAGAAGTTTGTGAGAATGTTTCTGTGTAGTTTTTAGGCGAAGATATTTCTTTTCCCAGCATAGGCCTCAAAGCCCTCCAAATATCCACTTGCAGACTCTACAAAAAGAGTGTTTCAAAACTGCTCTCTCAAAAGGAAGGCTCAAGTCTGTGAGTTGAATGCACTCATCACAAAGAAGTTTCTGAGAATGCTTCTGTCTAGTTTTCATGTGAAGATATTTCCTTTTCCAGCACAGGCGTCAAAGCGCTCCAAATAAACACTTGCAGATTCTACTAAAGGAGTGTTTCCAAACTGCTCTATCAAAAGCAATGTTCAAGTCTGTGAGTTGAATGCACTAATCACACAGAAGTTTGTGAGAATCCTTCCGTCTAGTTTTTAGGTGAAGATATTTCTTTTCCCAGAATAGGCCTTAAAGCGCTCCAAATATCCACTTGCAGATTCTACAAAAAGAGTGTTTCAAAACTGCTCTTTCAAAAGAAAGGCTCAAGCCTGTGAGTTGAATGCACTCATCACAAAGAAGTTTCTGAGAATGTTTCTGTGTAGTTGTTATGTGAAGATACTTCCTTTTCCAGAATAGCCCTCAAAGCGCTCGAAATAAACACTTGCAGATTCTACAAAAGGAGTGTTTCAAAACTGTCCTATCAAAAGAAACGTTCAAGTCTGTGAGTTGAATGCCCTCATGACAGAGAAGTTTCTGAGAATGCTGCTGTGTAGTTTTTAGGTGAAGATAATTCCTTTTCCAGCATAGGCATCAAAGCGATCCAAATAAGCACTTGCAGATTCTACAAAAGGAGTGTTTCCAAACTGCTCTATCAGAGGGAATGTTCAAGTCTGTGAGTTCAATGCAGTAATCACACAGACGTTTGTGAGAATGCTTCTGTCTAGTGTTTAGGTGAAGATATTTCTTTTCCCAGAATAGGCCTTAAAGCGCTCCAAATTTCCACTTGCAGATTCTACAAAAAGAGTGTTTCAAAACTGCTCTTTCAAAAGAAAGGCTCAAGTCTGTGAGTTGAATGCACTGATCACAAAGAAGTTTCTGAGAATGCTTCTGTGTAGTTTTTATGTGAAGATACTTCCTTTTCCAGCATAGGCCTGAAAGCGCTCGAAATAAACACTTGCAGATTCTAGGAAAGGAGTGTTTCAAAACAGTCCTATCAAAATAAACGTTCAAGTCTGTGAGTTGAACGCACTCATCACACAGAAGTTTCTGAGAATGCTTCTGTGTAGTTTTTAGATAGAGATATTTCCTTTTCCAGCATAGGCGTCAAAGCGATCCAAATAAACACTTGCCGATCCTACAAAAGGAGTGTTTCCAAACTGCTCTATCAAGAGGAATGTTCAAGTCTGTGAATAGAATGCACTCGCCACAAAGAAGTTTCTGAGAATGCTTCTGTCTAGTTTTTATGTGAAGATATTTCCTTTTCGAGCATAGGCGTCAAAGCGCTCCAAATAAACACTTGCAGATTCTACAAAAGGAGTGTTTCCACACTGCTCTATCAACAGGAATGTTCAAGTCTGAGAGTTGAATGCACTAATGACACAGAAGTTTGTGAGAATTCTTCTGTCTAGTTTTTAGGTGAAGATATTTCTTTCCCCAGAATAGGCCTCAAAGCGCTCCAAATATCCACTTGCAGATTCTACAAAAAGAGTGTTTCAAAACTGCTCTTTGAAAAGAAAGGCTCAAGTCTGTAAGTTGAATGCACTCATCACAAAGAAGTTTCTGAGAATGCTTCTGTGTAGTCGTAATGTGAGGATACTTCCTTTTCCAGCATAGGCCTCAAAGCGCTCGAAATAAACACTTGCAGCTTCTAGGAAAGGAGTGTTTCAAAACAGTCCTATCAAAATAAACGTTCTAGTCTGTGAGTTGAATGCACTCATCACACAGAAGTTTATGAGAATGCTTCTGTGTAGTTTTTAGGTGGAGATATTTCCTTTTCGAGCACAGGCGTCAAAGCGCTCCAAATAAACACTTGCAGATTCTACAAAAGGAGTGTTTCCAAAGTGCTCTATCAACAGGAATGTTCAAGTCTGTGAGTTGAATGCACTAATGACACAGAAGTTTGTGAGAATTCTTCTGTCTAGTTTTTAGGTGAAGATATTTCCTTTTCCAGCATAGGCGTCAAAGCGCTCCAAATGAACACTTGCAGATTCTACAAAAGGAGTGTTTCCGAACTGCTCTATCAGAGGGAATGTTCAAGTCTGTGAGTTGAATGCACTAGTAAGACAGAAGTTTGTGAGAACGTTTCTGTGTAGTTTTTAGGGGAAGATATTTCTTTTCCCAGCATAGGCCTCAAATCCCTCCAAATATCCACTTGCAGACTCTACAAAAAGAGTGTTTCAAAACTGCTCTTTCAAAAGGAAGGCTCACGTCTGTGAGTTGAATGCACTCATCACAAAGAAGTTTCTGAGAATGCTTCTGTGTAGTCGTTATGTGAAGATATTTACTTTTCCAGCATAGGCCTCAAAGCGCTCGAAATAAACACTTGCAGCTTCTAGGAAAGGAGTGTTTCAAAACAGTCCTATCAAAATAAACGTTCAAGTCTGTGAGTTGAATGCACTCATCACACAGAAGTTTATGAGAATGCTTCTGTGTAGTTTTTAGGTGGAGATATTTCCTTTTCCAGCATAGGCGTCAAAGCGATCAAAATAAACACTTGCAGATTCTACAAAAGGAGTGTTTCCAAACTGCTCTATCAAGAGGAATGTTCAATTCCGTGAGTAGAATGCACTCACCACAAAGAAGTTTCTGAGAATGCTTCTGTCTAGTTTTTATGTGAAGATATTTCCTTTTCCAGCATAGGCGTCAAAGCGCTCCAAATAAACACTTGCAGATTCTACTAAAGGAGTGTTTCCAAACTGCTCTATCAAAAGCAATGTTCAAGTCTGTGAGTTGAATGCACTAATCACACAGAAGTTTGTGAGAATCCTTCCGTCTAGTTTTTAGGTGAAGATATTTCTTTTCCCAGAATAGGCCTTAAAGCGCTCCAAATATCCACTTGCAGATTCTACAAAAAGAGTGTTTCAAAA
Organism: Pongo pygmaeus; assembly: GCF_028885625.2. Taxonomy (NCBI): domain Eukaryota; kingdom Metazoa; phylum Chordata; class Mammalia; order Primates; family Hominidae; genus Pongo; species Pongo pygmaeus. Next base: position 41,774,132 of record NC_072381.2, on the reverse strand, counting down.
CTGCTCTTTCAAAAGAAAGGCTCACGTCTGTGAGTTGAATGCACTCATCACAAAGAAGTTTCTGAGAATGTTTCTGTGTAGTTGTTATGTGAAGATACTTCCTTTTCCAGAATAGGCCTCAAAGCGCTCGAAATAAACACATGCAGATTCTACAAAAGGAGTGTTTCAAAACTGTCCTATCAAAAGAAACGTTCAAGTCTGTGCGTTGAATGCCCTCATCACAGAGAAGTTTCTGAGAATGCTTCTGTCTAGTTTTTAGGTTAAGATAATTCCTTTTCCAGCATAGGCGTCAAAGCGATCCAAATAAGCACTTGCAGATTCTACAAAAGGAGTGTTTCCAAACTGCTCTATCAGAGGGAATGTTCAAGTCTGTGAGTTGAATGCACTAGTAAGACAGAAGTTTGTGAGAATGCTTCTGTCTAGTGTTTAGGTGAAGATATTTCTTTTCCCAGAATAGGCCTTAAAGCGCTAAAAATTTCCACTTGCAGATTCTACAAAAAGAGTGTTTCAAAACTGCTCTTTCAAAAGAAAGGCTCAAGTCTGTGAGTTGAATGCTCTCATCACAAAGAAGTTTCTGAGAATGCTTCTGTGTAGTTCTTATGTGAAGATACTTCCTTTTCCAGCATAGGCCTCAAAGCGCTCGAAATAAACACTTGCAGATTCTAGGAAAGGAGTGTTTCAAAACAGTCCTATCAAAATAAACGTTCAAGTCTGTGAGTTGAATGCACTCATCACACAGAAGTTTCTGAGAATGCTTCTGTGTAGTTTTTAGGTGAACATATTTCATTTCCCAGCACAGGCCTCAGAGCGCTCCAAATATGCACTTGCAGATTCTACAAAAAGAGAGCTTGAAAACTCTTCCACCAAAAAGAGGCTTCAACTCTATGAGTAGAATGTACTCATCACAAAGAAGTTTCTGAGAATGCTTCTGTCTAGTTTTTATGTGAAGATATTTCCTTTTCCAGCATAGGCGTCAAAGCGCTCCAAATAAACACTTGCAGATTCTACCAAAGGAGTGTTTCCAAACTGGTCTATCAAAAGCAATGTTCAAGTCTGTGAGTTGAATGCACTAATCACACAGAAGTTTGTGAGAATTCTTCCGTCTAGTTTTTAGGTGAAGATATTTCTTTTCCCAGAATAGGCCTTAAAGCGCTCCAAATTTCCACTTGCAGATTCTACAAAAAGAGTGTTTCAAAACTGCTCTTTCAAAAGAGAGGCTCAAGTCTGTGAGTTGAATGCACTCATCACAAAGGAGTTTCTGAGAATGTTTCTGTGTAGTTGTTATATGAAGATACTTCCTTTTCCAGAATAGGCCTCAAAGCGCTCGAAATAAACACATGCAGATACTACAAAAGGAGTGTTTCAAAACAGTCCTATCAAAATAAACGTTCAAGTCTGTGAGTTGAATGCACTCATCACACAGAAGTTTCTGAGAATGCTTCTGTGTAGTTTTTAGGTAGAGATATTTCCTTTTCCAGCATAGGCGTCAAAGCGATCCAAATAAGCACTTGCAGATTCTACAAAAGGAGTGTTTCCAAACTGCTCTATCAGAGGGAATGTTCAAGTCTGCGAGTTCAATGCTGTAATCACACAGACGTTTGTGAGAATGCTTCTGTCTAGTGTTTAGGTGCAGATATTTCTTTTCCCAGAATAGGCCTTAAAGCACTCCAAATTTCCACTTGCAGATTCTACAAAAAGGGTGTTTCAAAACTGCTCTTTCAAAAGAAAGGCTCAAGTCTGTGAGTTGAATGCACTCATCACAAAGAAGTTTCTGAGAATGCTTCTGTGTAGTTGTTATGTGAAGATACTTCCTTTTCCAGCATAGGCCTCAAAGCGCTCGAAATAAACACTTGCAGATTCTAGGAAAGGAGTGTTTCAAAACAGTCCTATCAAAATAAACGTACAAGTCTGTGAGTTGAATGCACTCATCACACAGAAGTTTCTGAGAATGCTTCTGTGTAGTTGTTATGTGAAGATACTTCGTTTTCCAGCCTAGGCCTCAAAGCGCTCGAAATAAACACTTGCAGATTGTAAAAAAGGAGTGTTTCCAAACTGCTCTCTCAGAGGGAATGTTCAAGTCTGTGAGTTCAATGCAGTAATCACACAGACGTTTGTGAGAATGCTTCTGTCTAGTTTTTATGTGAAGATTTTACCTTTTCCAGCATAGGCGTCAAAGCGATCCAAATAAGAACTTGCAGATTCTACAAAAGCAGTGTTTCCAAACTGCTCTATCAGAGGGAATGTTCAAGTCTGTGAGTTGAATGCACTAATCACACAGAAGTGTGTGAGAATTCTTCCGTCTAGTTTTTAGGTGAAGATATTTCTTTTCCCAGAATAGGCCTTAAAGCGCTCCAAATATCCACTTGCAGATTCTACAAAAAGAGTGTTTCAAAACTGCTCTTTCAATAGAAAGGCTCAAGTCTGTGAGTTGAATGCACTCATCACAAAGAAGTTTCTGAGAATGCTTCTGTGTAGTTGTTATGTGAAGATACTTCCTTTTCCAGCATAGGCCTCAAAGTGCTCGAAATAAACACATGCAGATTCTACAAAAGGAGTGTTTCAAAACAGTCCTATCAAAAGAAACGTTCAAGTCTGTGAGTTGAAGGCCCTCATCACAGAGAAGTTTCTGAGAATGCTTCTGTCTAGTTTTTATGTGAAGATATTTCCTTTTCCAGCATGGGCGTCAAAGCGATCCAAATAAGCACTTGCAGATTCTACAAAAGGAGTGTTTCCAAACTGCTCTATCAGAGGGAATGTTCAAGTCTGCGAGTTCAATGCTGTAATCACACAGACGTTTGTGAGAATGCTTCTGTCTAGTGTTTAGGTGAAGATATCTCTTTTCCCAGAATAGGCCTTAAAGCACTCCAAATTTCCACTTGCAGATTCTACAAAAAGGGTGTTTCAAAACTGCTCTTTCAAAAGAAAGGCTCAAGTCTGTGAGTTGAATGCACTCATCACAAAGAAGTTTCTGAGAATGCTTCTGTGTAGTTGTTATGTGAAGATACTTCCTTTTCCAGCATAGGCCTCAAAGCGCTCGAAATAAACACTTGCAGATTCTACGAAAGGAGTGTTTCAAAACTGTCCTATCAAAATAAACGTTCAAGTCTGTGAGTTGAATGCACTCATCACACAGAAGTTTCTGAGAATGTTTCTGTGTAGTTTTTAGGTGAACATATTTCATTTCTCAGCACAGGCCTCAGAGCGCTCCAAATATGCACTTGCAGATTCTACAAAAAGAGAGTTTCAAAACTCTTCCACCAAAAAGAGGCTTCAACTCTATGAGTAGAATGCACTCATCACAAAGAAGTTTCTGAGAATGCTTCTGTCTAGTTTTTATGTGAAGATATTTCCTTTTCCAGCATGGGCGTCAAAGCGCTCCAAATAAACACTTGCAGATTCTACTAAAGGAGTGTTTCCAAACTGCTCTATCAAAAGCAATGTTCAAGTCTGTGAGTTGAATGCACTAATCACACAGAAGTTTGTGAGAATTCGTCCATCTAGTTTTTAGGTGAAGATATTTCTTTTCCCAGAATAGGCCTTAAAGCGCTCCAAATATCCACCTGCAGATTCTACAAAAAGAGTGTTTCAAAACTGCTCTTTCAAAAGAAAGGCTCAAGTCTGTGAGTTGAATGCACTCATCACAAAGAAGTTTCTGAGAATGCTTCTGTGTAGGTGTTATGTGAAGATACTTCCTTTTCCAGCATAGGCCTCAAAGCGCTCGAAATAAACACGTGCAGATTCTAGGAAAGGAGTGTTTCAAAACAGTCCTATCAAAGTAAACGTTCAAGTCTGTGAGTTGAATGCACTCATCACACAGAAGTTTCTGAGAATGCTTCTCTGTAGTTGTTATGTGAAGATACTTCGTTTTCCAGCATAGGCCTCAAAGCGCTCGAAATAAACACTTGCAGATTCTACAAAAGTAGTGTTTCCAAACTGCTCTCTCATAGGGAGTGTTCAAGTCTGTGAGTTCAATGCGGTAATCACACAGACGTTTGTGAGAATGCTTCTGTGTAGTTTTTATGTGAAGAGATTACCTTTTCCAGCATAGGCGTCAAAGCGATCCAAATAAGCACTTGCAGATTCTACAAAAGCAGTGTTTCCAAACTGCTCTATCAGAGGGAATGTTCAAGTCTGTGAGTGCAATGCAGTAATCACACAGACGTTTGTGAGAATGCTTCTGTCTAGTGTTTAGGTGAAGATATTTCTTTTCCCAGAATAGGCCTTAAAGCGCTCCAAATTTCCACTGCAGATTCTACAAAAAGAGTGTTTCAAAACTGCTCTTTCAAAAGAAAGGCTCCAGTCTGTGAGTTGAATGCACTCATCACAAAGAAGTCTCTGAGAATGCTTCTGTGTAGTTGTTATGTGAAGCTACTTCCTTTTCCAGCATAGGCCTCAAAGCTGTCAAAAAAAACACTTGCAGATTCTAGGAAAGGAGTGTTTCAAAACAGTCCTATCAAAATAAACTTTCAAGTCTGTGCGTTGAATGCACTCATCACACAGAAGTTTCTGAGAAAGCTTCTGTGTAGTTTTTAGGTGGAGATATTTCCTTTTCCAGCATAGGGGTCAAAGCGATCCAAATAAACACTTGCAGATTCTACAAAAGGAGTGTTTCCAAACTGCTCTATCAAGAGGAATGTTCAAGTCCGTGAGTAGAATGCACTCACCACAAAGAAGTTTCTGAGAATGCTTCTGTCTAGTTTTTATGTGAAGATATTCCCTTTTCCAGCATAGGCGTCAAAGCGCTCCAAATAAACACTTGCAGATTCTACAAAAGGAGTGTTTCCAAACTGCTCTATCAGAGGGAATGTTCAAGTCTGTGAGTTGAATGCACTAGTCAGACAGAAGTTTGTGAGAATGCTTCTGTGTAGTTTTTAGGTGAAGTTATTCCTTTTCCCAGCATAGGCCTCAAAGCCCTCCAAATATCCACTTGCAGACTCTACAAAAAGAGTGTTTCAAAACTGCTCTTTCAAAAGGAAGGCTCAAGTCTGTGAGCTGCATGCACTCATCACAAAGAAGTTTCTGAGAATGCTTCTGTGTAGTTGTTATGTGAAGATATTTCCTTTACCAGCATAGGCATCAAAGCGCTCGAAATAAACACTTGCAGATTCTATGAAAGGAGTGTTTCAAAACTGTCCTATCAAAATAAACGTTCAAGTCTGTGAGTTGAATGCACTTATCACACAGAAGTTTCTGAGAATGCTTCTGTGTAGTTTTTAGGTGAACATATTTCATTTCCCAACACAGGCCTCAGAGCGCTCCAAATATGCACTTGCAGATTCTACAAAAAGAGAGCTTGAAAACTCTTCCAACAATAAGAGGCTTCAACTCTATGAGTAGAATGCACTCATCACAAAGAAGTTTCTGAGAATGCTTCTGTCTACTTTTTATGTGAAGATATTTCCTTTTCCAGCATTGGCTTCAAAGCGCTCCAAATAAACACATGCAGATTCTACTAAAGGAGTGTTTCCAAACTGCTCTATCAAAAGAAATGTTCAAGTCTGTGAGTTGAATGCACTAATGACACAGAAGTTTGTGAGAATTCTTCTGTCTAGTTTTTAGATGAAGATATTTCTTTTCCCAGAATAGGCCTTAAAGCGCTCCAAATATCCACTTGCAGATTCTACAAAAAGAGTGTTTCAAAACTGCTCTTTCAAAAGAAAGGCTCAAGTCTGTGAGTTGAATGCACTCATCACAAAGAAGTTTCTGAGAATGCTTCTGTGTAGTTGTTAAGTGGAGATACTTCCTTTTCCAGCATAGGCCTCAAAGCGCTCGAAATAAACACTTGCAGATTCTACAAAAGGAGAGTTTCAAAACTGTCCTCTCAAAAGAAACGTTAAAGTCTGTGAGTTGAATGCACTCATCACACAGAAGTTTCGGAGAATGCTTCTGTGTAGTTTTTAGGTGAAGATATTTCCTTTTCCAGCATAGGCGTCAAAGCGATCCAAATAAACACTTGCCGATTCTACAAAAGGAGTGTTTCCAAACTGCTCTATCAAGAGGAATGTTCAAGTCTGTGAGTAGAATGCACTCGCCACAAAGAAGTTTCTGAGAATGCTTCTGTCTAGTTTTTATGTGAAGATATTTCCTTTTCCAGCATAGGCGTCAAAGCGATCCAAATAAACACTGGCAGATTCTACAAAAGGAGTGTTTCCAAACTGCTCTATCAGAGGGAATGTTCAAGTCTGTGAGTAGAATGAACTCACCACAAAGAAGTTTCTGAGAGTGCTTCTGTCTAGTTTTTATGTGAAGATATTTCCTTTTCCAGCATAGGTGTCAAAGCGCTCCAAATAAACACTTGCAGATTCTACAAAAGGAGGGTTTCCAAACTGCTCTATCAGAGGGAATGTTCAAGTCTGTGAGTTGAATGCACTACAAAGACAGAAGTTTGTGAGAATGTTTCTGCGTAGTTTTTAGGCGAAGATATTTCTTTTCCCAGCATAGGCCTCAAAGCCCTCCAAATATCCACTTGCAGACTCTACAAAAAGAGTGTTTCAAAACTGCTCTTTCAAAAGGAAGGCTCAAGTCTGTGAGTTGAATGCACTCATCACAAAGAAGTTTCTGAGAATGCTTCTGTGTAGTTGTTATGTGAAGATACTTCCTTTTCGAGCATAGGCCTCAAAGCGCTCGAAATAAACACTTGCAGATTCTACGAAAGGAGTGTTTCAAAACTGTCCTATCAAAATAAACTTTCAAGTCTGTGAGTTGAATGCACTCATCACACAGAAGTTTCTGAGAATGCTTCTGTGTAGTTTTTAGGTGAACATATTTCATTTCCCAGCACAGGCCTCAGAGCGCTCCAAATATGCACTTGCAGATTCTACAAAAAGAGAGCCTGAAAACTCTTCCACCAAAAAGAGGCTTCAACTCTATGAGTAGAATGCACTCATCACAAAGAAGTTTCTGAGAATGCTTCTGTCTAGTTTTTATGTGAAGATATTTCCTTTTCCATCATAGGCGTCAAAGCGCTCCAAATAAACACTTGCAGATTCTACTAAAGAGTGTTTCCAAACTGCTCTATCAAAAGCAATGTTCAAGTCTGTGAGTTGAATGAACTAAACACACAGAAGTTTGTGAGAATCCTTCCGTCTAGTTTTTAGGTGAAGATATTTCTTTTCCCAGAATAGGACTTAAAGCGCTCCAAATATCCACTTGCAGATTCTACAAAAAGAGTGTTTCAAAACTGCTCTTTCAAAAGAAAGGCTCAAGTCTGTGAGTTGAATGCACTCATCACAAAGAAGTTTCTGAGAATGTTTCTATGTAGTTGTTATGTGAAGATACATCCTTTTCCAGAATAGGCCTCAAAGCGCTCGAAATAAACACATGCAGATTCTACAAAAGGAGTGTTTCTAAACTGTCCTATCAAAAGAAACGTTCAAGTCTGTGAGTTGAATGCAGTCATCACAGAGAAGCTTCTGAGAATGCTTCTGTGTAGTTTTTAGGTGAAGATATTTCCTTTTCCAGCATAGGCGTCAAAGCGATCCAAATAAACACTGGCAGATTCTACAAAAGGAGTGTTTCCAAACTGCTCTATCAGAGGGAATGTTCAAGTCTGTGAGTAGAATGCACTCAACAGAAAGAAGTTTCTGAGAGTGCTTCTGTCTAGTTTTTATGTGAAGATATTTCCTTTTCCAGCATAGGCGTCAAAGCGCTCCAAATAAACACTTGCAGATTCTACAAAAGGAGTGTTTCCGAACTGCTCTATCAGAGGGAATGTTCAAGTCTGTGAGTTGAATGCACTAGTAAGACAGAAGTTTGTGAGAATGTTTCTGTGTAGTTTTTAGGTGAAGATATTTCTTTTCCCAGCATAGGCCTCAAAGCCCTCCAAATATCCACTTGCAGACTCTACAAAAAGAGTGTTTCAAAACTGCTCTTTCAAAAGGAAGGCTCAAGTCTGTGAGTTGAATGCACTCATCACAAAGAAGTTTCTGAGAATGCTTCTGTGTAGTCGTTATGTGAAGATACTTCCGTTTCCAGCATAGACCTCAAAGCGCTCGAAATAAACACTTGCAGCTTCAAGGAAAGGAGTGTTTCAAAACAGTCCTATCAAAATAAACGTTCAAGTCTGTGAGTTGAATGCACTCATCGCACAGAAGTTTATGAGAATGCTTCTGTGTAGTTTTTAGGTGGAGATATTTCCTTTTCCAGCATAGGCGTCAAAGCGATCCAAATAAACACTTGCAGATCCTACAAAAGGAGTGTTTCCAAACTGCTCTATCAAGAGGAATATTCAAGTCTGTGAGTAGAATGCACTCACCACAAAGAAGTTTCTGAGAATGCTTCTGTGTAGTTGTTATATGAAGATACTTCCTTTTCCAGCATAGGCCTCAAAGCGCTCGAAATAAACACATGCAGATTCTACAAAAGGAGTGTTTCAAAACTGTCCTATCAAAAGAAACGTTCAAGTCTGTGAGATGAATGCCCTCAACACAGAGAAGTTTCTGAGAATGCTTCTGTGTAGTTTTTAGGTGAAGATTATTCCTTTTCCAGCATAGGCGTCAAAGCGATCCAAATAAGCACTTGCAGATTCTACAAAAGGAGTGTTTCCAAACTGCCCTATCAGAGGGAATTTTGAAGTCTGTGAGTTCAATGCAGTAATCACACAGACGTTTGTGAGAATGCTTCTGTCTAGTGTTTAGGTGAAGATATTTCTTTTACCAGAATAGGCCTTAAAGCGCTCCAAATTTCCACTTGCAGATTCTACAAAAAGGGGGTTTCAAAACTGCTCTTTCAAAAGAAAGGCTCAAGTCTGTGAGTTGAATGCACTCATCACAAAGAAGTTTCTGAGAATGCTTCTGTGTAGTTGTTATGTGAAGATACTTCCTTTTCCAGCATAGGCCTCAAAGCGCTCGAAATAAACACTTGCAGATTCTAGGAAAGGAGTGTTTCAAAACAGTCCTATCAAAATAAACGTTCAAGTCTGTGAGTTGAATGCACTCATCACACAGAAGTTTCTGAGAATGCTTCTGTGTAGTTGTTATGTGAAGATACTACGTTTTCCAGCCTAGGCCTCAAAGCGCTCGAAATAAACACTTGCAGATTCTACAAAAGGAGTGTTTCCAAACTGCTCTCTCAGAGGGAATGTTCAAGTCTGTGAGTTCAATGCAGTAATCACACAGACGTTTGTGAGAATGCTTCTGTCTAGTTTTTATGTGAAGATTTTACCTTTTCCAGCATAGGCGTCAAAGCGATCCAAATAAGCACTTGCAGATTCTACAAAAGCAGTGTTTCCAAACTGCTCTATCAGAGGGAATGTTCAAGTCTGTGAGTTGAATGCACTAATCACACAGAAGTTTGTGAGAATTCTTCCGTCTAGTTTTTAGGTGAACATATTTCTTTTCCCAGAATAGGCCTTAAAGCGCTCCAAATATCCACTTGCAGATTCTACAAAAAGAGTGTTTCAAAACTGCTCTTTCAAAAGAAAGGCTCAAGTCTGTGAGTTGAATGCACTCATCACAAAGAAGTTTCTGAGAATGCTTCTGTGTAGTTGTTATATGAAGATACTTCCTTTTAAAGCATAGGCCTCAAAGCGCTCGAAAGAAACACATGCAGATTCTACAAAAGGAGTGTTTCAAAACTGTCCTATCAAAAGAAACGTTCAAGTCTGTGAGTTGAATGCACTCATCGCACAGAAGTTTCTGAGAATGCTTCTGTGTAGTTTTTAGGTGAACATATTTCATTTCCCAGCACAGGCCTGAGAGCGCTCCAAATATGCATTTGCAGATTCTACAAAAAGAGAGCTTGAAAACTCTTCCACCAAAAAGAGGCTTCAACTCTATGAGTAGAATGCGCTCATCACAAAGAAGTTTCTGAGAATGCTTCTGTCTAGTTTTTATGTGAAGATATTTCCTTTTCCAGTATAGGCGTCAAAGCGATCCAAATAAACACTGGCAGATTCTACAAAAGGAGTGTTTCCAAACTGCTCTATCAGAGGGAATGTCCAAGTCTGTGAGTAGAATGCACTCACCACAAAGAAGTTTCTGAGAGTGCTTCTGTCTAGTTTTTATGTGAAGATATTTCCTTTTCCAGCATAGGCGTCAAAGCGCTCCAAATAAACACTTGCAGATTCTACAAAAGGAGTGTTTCCAAACTGCTCTAACAGAGGGAATGTTCAATCTGTGAGTTGAATGCACTACTAAGACAGAAGTTTGTGAGAATGTTTCTGTGTAGTTTTTAGGCGAAGATATTTCTTTTCCCAGCATAGGCCTCAAAGCCCTCCAAATATCCACTTGCAGACTCTACAAAAAGAGTGTTTCAAAACTGCTCTTTCAAAAAGAAGGCTAAAGTCTGTGAGTTGAATGCACTCATCACAAAGAAGTTTCTGAGAATGCTTCTGTGTAGTTGTTATGTGAAGATACTTCCTTTTCGAGCATAGGCCTCAAAGCGCTCGAAATAAACACTTGCAGATTCTACGAAAGGAGTGTTTCAAAACTGTCCTATCAAAATAAACGTTCAAGTCTGTGAGTTGAATGCACTCATCACACAGAAGTTTCTGAGAATGCTTCTGTGTAGTTTTTAGGTGAACATATTTCATTTCCCAGCACAGGCCTCAGAGCGCTCCAAATATGCACTTGCAGATTCTACAAAAAGAGAGCTTGAAAACTCTTCCACCAAAAAGAGGCTTCAACTCTATGAGTAGAATGCACTCATCACAAAGAAGTTTCTGAGAATGCTTCTGTCTAGTTTTTAGGTGAAGATAATTCCTTTTCCAGCATAGGCGTCAAAGCGATCCAAATAAGCACTTGCAGATTCTACAAAAGGAGTGTTTCCAAACTTCTCTATCAGAGGGAATGTTCATGTCTGTGAGTTCAATGCAGTAATCACACAGACGTTTGTGAGAATGCTTCTGTCTAGTGTTTAGGTGAAGATATTTCTTTTCCCAGAATAGGCCTTAAAGCGCTCCAAATTTCCACTTGCAGATTCTGCAAAAAGAGTGGTTCAAAAATGCTCTTTCAAAAGAAAGGCTCAAGTCCGTGAGTTGAATGCACTCATCACAAAGAAGTTTCTGAGAATGCTTCTGTGTAGTTGTTATGTGAAGATACTTCCTTTTCCAGCATAGGCCTCAAAGCGCTCGAAATAAACACTTGCAGATTCCAGGAAAGGAGTGTTTCAAAACAGTCCTATCAAAATAAACTTTCAAGTCTGTGAGTTGAATGCACTCATCACACAGAAGTTTCTGAGAATGCTTCTGTGTAGTTGTTATGTGAAGATACTTCGTTTTCCAGCATAGGCCTCAAAGCGCTCGAAATAAACACTTGCAGATTCTACAAAAGGAGTGTTTCCAAACTGATCTCTCAGAGGGAATGTTCAAGTCTGTGAGTTCAATGCAGTAATCACACAGACGTTTGTGAGAATGCTTCTGTCTAGTTTTTATGTGAAGATATTACCTTTTCCAGCATAGGCGTCAAAGCGATCCAAATAAGCACTTGCAGATTCTACAAAAGCAGTGTTTCCAAACTGCTCTATCAGAGGGAATGTTCAAGTCTGTGAGTTGAATGCACTAATCACACAGAAGTTTGTGAGAATTCTTCCGTCTAGTTTTTAGGTGAAGATATTTCTTTTCCCAGAATAGGCCTTAAAGCGCTCCAAATATCCACTTGCAGATTCTACAAAAAGAGTGTTTTAAAACTGCTCTTTCAAAAGAAAGGCTCAAGTCTGTGAGTTGAATGCACTCATGACAAAGAAGTTTCTGAGAATGCTTCTGTGTAGTTGTTATGCGAAGATACTTCCTTTTCCAGGATAGGCCTCAAAGTGCTCGAAATAAACACACGCAGATTGTACAAAAGGAGTGTTTCAAAACTGTCCTATCAAAAGAAACGTTCAAGTCTGTGAGTTGAAGGCCCTCATCACAGAGAAGTTTCTGAGAATCCTTCTTTGTAGTTTTTAGGTTGAGATATTTCCTTTTCCAGCATAGGCGTCAAAGCGATCCAAATAAACACTTGCCGATTCTACAAAAGGAGTGTTTCCAAACTGCTCTATCAAGAGGAATGTTCAAGTCTGTGAGTAGAACGCACTCGCCACAAAGAAGTTTCTGAGAATGCTTCTGTCTAGTTTTTATGTGAAGATATTTCCTTTTCGAGCATAGGCGTCAAAGCGCTCCAAATAAACACTTGCAGATTCTACATAAGGAGTGGTTCCAAACTGCTCTATCAGAGGGAATGTTCAAGTCTGTGAGTTGAATGCACTACTAAGACAGAAGTTTGTGAGAATGCTTCTGTGTAGTTTTTAGGCGAAGATATTTCTTTTCCCAGCATACGCCTCAAAGCCCTCCAAATATCCACTTGCAGAATCTACAAAGAGAGTGTTTCAAAACTGCTCTTTCTAAAGGAAGGCTCAAGTGTGTGAGTTGAATGCACTCATCACAAAGAAGTTTCTGAGAATGCTTCTGTGTAGTTGTTATGTGAAGATACTTCCTTTTCCAGCTTAGGCCTCAAACCGCTTGAAATAAACACTTGCAGATTCTACGAAAGGAGTGTTTCAAAACTGTCCTATCAAAATAAACGTTCAAGTCTGTGAGTTGAATGCACTCATCACACAGAAGTTTCTGAGAATGCTTCTGTGTAGTTTTTAGGTGAACATATTTCATTTCCCAGCACAGGCCTCAGAGCGCTCCAAATATGCACTTGCAGATTCTACAAAAAGAGAGCTTGAAAACTCTTCCACCAAAAAGAGGCTACAACTCTATGAGTAGAATGCGCTCATCACAAAGAAGTTTCTGGGAATGCTTCTGTCTAGTTTTTATGTGAAGATATTTCCTTTTCCAGCATAGGCGTCAAAGCGCTCCAAATAAACACTTGCAGATTCTACTAAAGGAGTGTTTCCAAACTGCTCTATCAAAAGCAATGTTCAAGTCTGTGAGTTGAATGCACTAATCACACAGAAGTTTGTGAGAATTCTTCCGTCTAGTTTTTAGGTGAAGATATTTCTTTTCCCAGAATAGGCCTTAAAGCGCTCCAAATATCCACTTGCAGATTCTACAAAAAGAGTGTTTCAAAACTGCTCTTTCAAAAGAAAGGCTCAAGTCTGTGAGTTGAATGCACTCATCACAAAGAAGTTTCTGAGAATGCTTCTGTGTAGTTGTTATATGAAGATACTTCCTTTTCCAGCATAGGCCTCAAAGCGCTCGAAATAAACACATGCAGATTCTACAAAAGGAGTGTTTCAAAACTGTCCTATCAAAAGAAACGTTCAAGTCTGTGAGATGAATGCCCTCAACACAGAGAAGTTTCTGAGAATGCTTCTGTGTAGTTTTTAGGTGAAGATTATTCCTTTTCCAGCATAGGCGTCAAAGCGATCCAAATAAGCACTTGCAGATTCTACAAAAGGAGTGTTTCCAAACTGCCCTATCAGAGGGAATTTTGAGGTCTGTGAGTTCAATGCAGTAATCACACAGACGTTTGTGAGAATGCTTCTGTCTAGTGTTTAGGTGAAGATATTTCTTTTCCCAGAATAGGCCTTAAAGCGCTCCAAATTTCCACTTGCAGGTTCTACAAAAAGAGTGTTTCAAAACTGCTCTTTCAAAAGAAAAGCTCAAGTCTGTGAGTTGAATGCACTCATCACAAAGAAGTTTCTGAGAATGCTTCTGTGTAGTTGTTATGTGAAGATACTTCCTTTTCCAGCACAGGCCTCAAAGCACTCGAAATAAACACTTGCAGATTCTAGGAAAGGAGTGTTTCAAAACAGTCCCATCAAAGTAAACGTTCAAGTCTGTGAGTTGAATGCACTCACCACAAAGAAGTTTCTGAGAATGCTTCTGTGTAGTTTTTAGGTGGAGATATTTCCTTTTCCAGCATATGCGTCAAAGCGCTCCAAATAAACACTTGCAGGTTCTACAAAAGGAGTGTTTCCAAACTGCTCTATCAAGAGGAATGTTCAAGTCTGTGAGTAGAATGCACTCACCACAAAGAAGTTTGTGAGAATGCTTCTGTCTAGTTTTTATGTGAAGATATTTCCTTTTCCAGCATAGGCGTCAAAGCGCTCCAAATAAACACTTGCAGATTCTACTAAAGGAGTGTTTCCAAACTGCTCTATCAAAAGCAATGTTCAAGTCTGTGAGTTGAATGCACTAATCACACAGAAGTTTGTGAGAATTCTTCCGTCTAGTTTTTAGGTGAAGATATTTCTTTTCCCAGAATAGGCCTTAAAGCGCTCCAAATATCCACTTGCAGATTCTACAAAAAGAGTGTTTCAAAACTGCTCTTTCAAAAGAAAGGCTCAAGTCTGTGAGTTGAATGCACTCATCACAAAGAAGTTTCTGAGAATGCTTCTGTGTATTTGTTATATGAAGATACTTCCTTTTCCAGGATAGGCCTCAAAGCGCTCGAAAGAAACACATGCAGATTCTACAAAAGGAGTGTTTCAAAACTGTCCTATCAAAATATACGTTCAAGTCTGTGAGTTGAATGCACTCATCACACAGAAGTTTCTGAGAATGCTTCTGTGTAGTTTTTAGGTGAACATATTTCATTTCCCAGCACAGGCCTCAGAGCGCTCCAAATATGCATTTGCAGATTCTACAAAAAGAGAGCTTGAAAACTCTTCCACCAAAAAGTGGCTTCAACTCTATGAGTAGAATGCGCTCATCACAAAGAAGTTTCTGAGAATGCTTCTGTCTAGTTTTTATGTGAAGATATTTCCTTTTCCAGCATAGGCGTCAAAGCGCACCAAATAAACACTTGCAGATTCTACAAAAGGAGTGTTTCCAAACTGCTCTATCAGAGGGAATGTTCAAGTCTGTGAGTTGAATGCACTACTAAGACAGAAGTTTGTGAGAATGTTTCTGTGTAGTTTTTAGGCGAAGATATTTCTTTTCCCAGCATAGGCCTCAAAGCCCTCCAAATATCCACTTGCAGACTCTACAAAAAGAGTGTTTCAAAACTGCTCTTTCAAAAAGAAGGCTCAAGTCTGTGAGTTGAATGCACTCATCACAAAGAAGTTTCTGAGAATGCTTCTGTGTAGTTGTTATGTGAAGATACTTCCTTTTCGAGCATAGGCCTCAAAGCGCTCGAAATAAACACTTGCAGATTCTACGAAAGGAGAGTTTCAAAACTGTCCTATCAAAATAAACGTTCAAGTCTGTGAGTTGAATGCACTCATCACACAGAAGTTTCTGAGAATGCTTCTGTGTAGTTTTTAGGTGAACATATTTCATTTCCCAGCACAGGCCTCAGAGCGCTCCAAATATGCACTTGCAGATTCTACAAAAAGAGAGCTTGAAAACTCTTCCACCAAAAAGAGGCTTCAACTCTATGAGTAGAATGCACTCATCACAAAGAAGTTTCTGAGAATGCTTCTGTCTAGTTTTTATGTGAAGATATTTCCTTTTCCAGCATAGGCGTCAAAGCGCTCCAAATAAACACTTGCAGATTCTACTAAAGGAGTGTTTCCAAACTGCTCTATCAAAAGCAAGGTTCAAGTCTCTGAGTTGAATGCACTAATCACACAGAAGTTTGTGAGAATTCTTCCGTCTAGTTTTTAGGTGAAGATATTTCTTTTCCCAGAATAGGCCTTACAGCGCTCCAAATATCCAATTGCAGATTCTACAAAAAGAGTGTTTCAAAACTGCTCTTTCAAAAGAAAGGCTCAAGTCTGTGAGTTGAATGCACTCATCACAAAGAAGTTTCTGAGAATGCTTCTGTGTAGTTGTTATGTGAAGATACTTCCTTTTCCAGCATAGGCCTCAAAGTGCTCGAAAGAAACACATGCAGATTCTACAAAAGGAGTGTTTCAAAACTGTCCTATCAAAAGAAACGTTCAAGTCTGTGAGTTGAATGCCCTCATGACAGAGAAGTTTCTGAGAATGCTGCTGTGTAGTTTTTAGGTGAAGATAATTCCTTTTCCAGCATAGACGTCAAAGCGATCCAAATAAGCACTTGCAGATTCTACAAAAGGAGTGTTTCCAAACTTCTCTATCAGAGGGAATGTTCATGTTGGTGAGTTCAATGCAGTAATCACACAGACGTTTGTGAGAATGCTTCTGTCTAGTGTTTAGGTGAAGATATTTCTTTTCCCAGAATAGGCCTTAAATCACTCCAAATTTCCACTTGCAGATTCTACAAAAAGGGTGTTTCAAAACTGCTCTTTCAAAAGAAAGGCTCAAGTCTGTGAGTTGAATGCACTCATCACAAAGAAGTTTCTGAGAATGCTGCTGTGTAGTTGTTATGTGAAGATACTTCCTTTTCCAGCATAGGCCTCAAAGCGCTCGAAATAAACACTTGCAGATTCTAGGAAAGGAGTGTTTCAAAACAGTCCTATCAAAATAAACGTACAAGTCTGTGAGTTGAATGTACTCATCACACAGAAGTTTCTGAGAATGCTTCTGTGTAGTTGTTATGTGAAGATACTTCGTTTTCCAGCCTAGGCCTCAAAGCGCTCGAAATAAACACTTGCAGATTCTACAAAAGGAGTGTTTCCAAACTGCTCTCTCAGAGGGAATGTTCAAGTCTGTGAGTTCAATGCAGTAATCACACAGACGTTTGTGAGAATGCTTCTGTCTAGTTTTTATGTGAAGATTTTACCTTTTCCAGCATAGGCGTCAAAGCGATCCAAATAAGCACCTGCAGATTCTACAAAAGCAGTGTTTCCAAACTGCTCTATCAGAGGGAATGTTCAAGTCTGTGAGTTGAATGCACTAATCACACAGAAGTTTGTGAGAATTCTTCCGTCTAGTTTTTAGGTGAAGATATTTCTTTTCCCAGAATAGGCCTTAAAGCGCTCCAAATATCCACTTGCAGATTCTACAAAAAGAGTGTTTCAAAACTGCTCTTTCAAAAGAAAGGCTCAAGTCTGTGAGTTGAATGCACTCATCACAAAGAAGTTTCTGAGAATGCTTCTGTGTAGTTGTTATGTGAAGATACTTCCTTTTCCAGCATAGGCCTCAAAGTGCTCGAAATAAACACATGCAGATTCTACAAAAGGAGTGTTTCAAAACAGTCCTATCAAAAGAAACGTTCAAGTCTGTGAGTTGAAGGCCCTCATCACAGAGAAGTTTCTGAGAATGCTTCTGTGTAGTTTTTAGGTGAAGGTAATTCCTTTTCCAGCATAGGCGTCAAAGCGATCCAAATAAGCACTTGCAGATTCTACAAAAGCAGTGTTTCCAAACTGCTCTATCAGAGGGAATGTTCAAGTCTGCGAGTTCAATGCTGTAATCACACAGACGTTTGTGAGAATGCTTCTGTCTAGTGTTTAGGTGAAGATATTTCTTTTCCCAGAATAGGCCTTAAAGCACTCCAAATTTCCACTTGCAGATTCTACAAAAAGGGTGTTTCAAAACTGCTCTTTCAAAAGAAAGGCTCAAGTCTGTGAGTTGAATGCACTCATCACAAAGAAGTTTCTGAGAATGCTTCTGTGTAGTTGTTATGTGAAGATACTTCCTTTTCCAGCATAGGCCTCAAAGCGCTCGAAATAAACACTTGCAGATTCTAGGAAAGGAGTGTTTCAAAACAGTTCTATCAAAATAAACGTTCAAGTCTGTGAGTTGAATGCACTCATCACACAGAAGTTTCTGAGAATGCTTCTGTGTAGTTGTTATGTGAAGATACTTCGTTTTCCAGCCTAGGCCTCAAAGCGCTCGAAATAAACAGTTGCAGATTCTACAAAAGGAGTGTTTCCAAACTGCTCTCTCAGAGGGAATGTTCAAGTCTGTGAGTTCAATGCAGTAATCACACAGACGTTTGTGAGAATGCTTCTGTCTAGTTTTTATGTGAAGATATTACCTTTTCCAGCATAGGCGTCAAAGCGATCCAAATAAGCACTTGCAGATTCTACAAAAGCAGTGTTTCCAAACTGCTGTATCAGAGGGAATGTTCAAGTCTGTGAGTTGAATGCACTAATCACACAGAAGTTTGTGAGAATTCTTCCGACTAGTTTTTAGGTGAAGATATTTCTTTTCCCAGAATAGGCCTTAAAGCGCTCCAAATATCCACTTGCAGATTCTACAAAAAGAGTGTTTCAAAACTGCTCTTTCAAAAGAAAGGCTCAAGTCTGTGAGTTGAATGCACTCATCACAAAGAAGTTTCTGAGAATGCTTCTGTGTAGTTGTTATGTGAAGATACTTCGTTTTCCAGCATAGGCCTCAAAGTGCTCGAAATAAACACATGCAGATTCTACAAAAGGAGTGTTTCAAAACTGTCCTATCAAAAGAAACGTTCAAGTCTGTGAGTTGAAGGCCCTCATCACAGAGAAGTTTCTGAGAATGCTTCTGTGTAATTTTTAGGTGAAGATAATTCCTTTTCCAGCATAGGCGTCAAAGCGATCCAAATAAGCACTTGCAGATTCTACAAAAGGAGTGTTTCCAAACTGTTCTATCAGAGGGAATGTTCAAGTCTGTGAGTTCAATGCAGTAATCACACAGACGTTTGTGAGAATGCTTCTGTCTAGTGTTTAGGTGAAGATATTTCTTTTCCCAGAATAGGCCTTAAAGCGCTCCAAATTTCCACTTGCAGATTCTACAAAAAGAGTGTTTCAAAACTGCTCTTTCAAAAGAAAGGCTCAAGTCTGTGAGTTGAATGCACTCATCACAAAGAAGTTTCTGAGAATGCTTCTGTGTAGTTGTTATGTGAAGATACTTCCTTTTCCAGCATAGGCCTCAAAGCGCTCGAAATAAACACTTGCAGATTCTAGGAAAGGAGTGTTTCAAAACAGTCCTATCAAAATAAACGTTCAAGTCTGTGAGTTGAATGCACTCATCACACAGAAGTTTCTGAGAATGCTTCTGTGTAGTTGTTATGTGAAGATACTTCGTTTTCCAGCCTAGGCCTCAAAGCGCTCGAAATAAACACTTGCAGATTCTACAAAAGGAGTGTTTCCAAACTGCTCTCTCAGAGGGAATGTTCCAGTCTGTGAGTTCAATGCAGTAATCACACAGACGTTTGTGAGAATGCTTCTGTCTAGTTTTTATGTGAAGATATTACCTTTTCCAGCATAGGCATCAAAGCGATCCAAATAAGCACTTGCAGATTCTACAAAAGCAGTGTTTCCAAACTGCTCTATCAGAGGGAATGTTCAAGTCTGTGAGTTGAATGCACTAATCACACAGAAGTTTGTGAGAATTCTTCCGTCTAGTTTTTAGGTGAAGATATTTCTTTTCCCAGAATAGGCCTTAAAGCGCTCCAAATATCCACTTGCAGACTCTACAAAAAGAGTGTTTCAAAACTGCTCTTTCAAAAGGAAGGCTCAAGTCTGTGAGTTGAATGCACTCATCACACATAAGTTTCTGAGAATGCTTCTGTGTAGTTTTTAGGTGAACATATTTCATTTCCCAGCACAGGCCTGAGAGCGCTCCAAATATGCACTTGCAGATTCTACAAAAAGAGAGCTTGAAAACTCTTCCACCAAAAAGAGGCTTCAACTCTATGAGTAGAATGCACTCATCACAAAGAAGTTTCTGAGAATGCTTCTGTCTAGTTTTTATGTGAAGATATTTCCTTTTCCAGCATAGGCGTCAAAGCGCTCCAAATAAACACTTGCAGATTCTACTAAAGGAGTGTTTCCAAACTGCTCTATCAAAAGCAATGTTCAAGTCGGTGAGTTGAATGCACTAATCACACAGAAGTTTGTGAGAATCCTTCCGTCTAGTTTTTAGGTGAAGATATTTCTTTTCCCAGAATAGGCCTTAAAGCGCTCCAAATATCCACTTGCAGATTCTACAAAAAGAGTGTTTCAAAACTGCTCTTTCAAAAGAAAGGCTCAAGTCTGTGAGTTGAATGCACTCATCACAAAGAAGTTTCTGAGAATGTTTCTGTGTAGCTGTTATGTGAAGATACTTCCTTTTCCAGAATAGGCCTCAAAGCGCTCGAAATAAACACATGCAGATTCTACAAAAGGAGTGTTTCAAAAGTATCCCATCAAAAGAAACATTCAAGTCTGTGAGTTGAATGCCCTCATGACAGAGAAGTTTCTGAGAATGCTGCTGTGTAGTTTTTAGGTGAAGATAATTCCTTTTCCAGCATAGGCGTCAAAGCGATCCAAATAAGCACTTGCAGATTCTACAAAAGGAGTGTTTCCAAACTGCTCTATCAGAGGGAATGTTCAGGTCTGTGAGTTCAATGCAGTAATCACACAGACGTTTGTGAGAATGCTTCTGTCTAGTGTTTAGGTGAAGATATTTCTTTTCCCAGAATAGGCCTTAAAGCGCTCCAAATTTCCACTTGCAGATTCTACAAAAAGAGTGTTTCAAAACTGCTCTTTCAAAAGAAAGGCTCAAGTCTGTGAGTTGAATGCACTCATCACAAAGAAGTTTCTGAGAATGCTTCTCTGTAGTTGTTATGTGAAGATACTTCCTTTTCCAGCATAGGCCTCAAAGCGCTCGAAATAAACACTTGCAGATTCTAGGAAAGGAGTGTTTCAAAACAGTCCTATCAAAATAAACGTTCAAGTCTGTGAGTTGAAAGCACTCATCACACAGAAGTTTCTGAGAATGCTTCTGTGTAGTTTTTAGGTAGAGATATTTCCTTTTCCAGCATAGGCGTCAAAGCGATCCAAATAAACACTTGCCGATTCTACAAAAGGAGTGTTTCCAAACTGCTCTATCAAGAGGAATGTTCAATTCTGTGAGTAGAATGCACTCGCCACAACGAAGTTTCTGAGAATGCTTCTGTCTAGTTTTTATGTGAAGATATTTCCTTTTCGAGCATAGGCGTCAAAGCGCTCCAAATAAACACTTGCAGATTCTACAAAAGGAGTGTTTCCAAAATGCTCTATCAGAGGGAATGTTCAAGTCTGTGAGTTGAATGCACTAGTAAGACAGAAGTTTGTGAGAATGCTTCTGTGTAGTTTTTAGGTGAAGATATTTCTTTTCCCAGCATAGGCCTCAAAGCCCTCCAAATATCCACTTGCAGACTCTACAAAAAGAGTGTTTCAAAACTGCTCTTTCAAAATGAAGGCTCAAGTCTGTGAGTTGAATGCACTCATCACAAAGAAGTTTCTGAGAATGCTTCTGTGTAGTTGTTATGTGAAGATACTTCCTTTTCCAGCTTAGGCCTCAAAGCGCTCGAAATAAACACTTGCAGATTCTACGAAAGGAGTGTTTCAAAACTGTCCTATCAAAATAAACGTTCAAGTCTGTGAGTTGAATGCACTCATCACACAGAAGTTTCTGAGAATGCTTCTGTGTAGTTTTTAGGTGAACATATTTCATTTCCCAGCACAGGCTTCAGAGCGCTCCAAATATGCACTTGCAGATTCTACAAAAAGAGAGCTTGAAAACTCTTCCACCAAAAAGAGGCTTCAACTCTATGAGTAGAATGCGCTCATCACAAAGAAGTTTCTGAGAATGCTTCTGTCTAGTTTTTATGTGAAGATATTTCCTTTTCCAGCATAGGCGTCAAAGCGATCCAAATAAACCCTGGCAGATTCTACAAAAGGAGTGGTTCCAAACTGCTCTATCAGAGGGAATGTTCAAGTCTGTGAGTAGAATGCACTCACCACAAAGAAGTTTCTGAGAGTGCTTCTGTCTAGTTTTTATGTGAAGATATTTCCTTTTCCAGCATAGGCGTCAAAGCGCTCCAAATAAACACTTGCAGATTCTACAAAAGGAGTGTTTCCAAACTGCTCTATCAGAGGGAATGTTCAAGTCTGTGAGTTGAATGCACTACTAAGACAGAAGTTTGTGAGAATGTTTCTGTGTAGTTTTTAGGCGAAGATATTTCTTTTCCCAGCATAGGCCTCAAATCCCTCCAAATATCCACTTGCAGACTCTACAAAAAGAGTGTTTCAAAACTGCTCTTTCAAAAGGAAGGCTCAAGTCTGTGAGTTGAATGCACTCATCACAAAGAAGTTTCTGAGAATGCTTCTGTGTAGTTGTTATGTGAAGATACTTCCTTTTCAAGCATAGGCCTCAAAGCGCTCGAAATAAACACTTGCAGATTCTACGAAAGGAGTGTTTCAAAACTGTCCTATCAAAATAAACGTTCAAGTCTGTGAGTTGAATGCACTCATCACACAGAAGTTTCTGAGAATGCTTCTGTGTAGTTTTTAGGTGAACATATTTCATTTCCCAGCACAGGCCTCAGAGCGCTCCAAATATGCACTTGCAGATTCTACAAAAAGAGAGCTTGAAAACTCTTCCACCAAAAAGAGGCTTCAACTCTATGAGGAGAATGCACTCATCACAAAGAAGTTTCTGAGAATGCTTCTGTCTAGTTTTTATGTGAAGATATATCCTTTTCCAGCATAGGCGTCAAAGCGCTCCAAATATACACTTGCAGATTCTAATAAAGGAGTGTTTCCAAACTGCTCTATCAAAAGCAATGTTCAAGTCTGTGAGTTGAATGAACTAATCACACAGAAGTTTGTGAGAATCCTTCCGTCTAGTTTTTAGGTGAAGATATTTCTTTTCCCAGAATAGGCCTTAAAGCGCTCCAAATATCCACTTGCAGATTCTACAAAAAGAGTGTTTCAAAACTGCTCTTTCAAAAGAAAGGCTCAAGTCTGTGAGTTGAATGCACTCATCACAAAGAAGTTTCTGAGAATATTTCTATGTAGTTGTTATGTGAAGATACATCCTTTTCCAGAATAGGCCTCATAGCGCTCGAAATAAACACATGCAGATTCTACAAAAGGAGAGTTTCAAAACTGTCCTATCAACAGAAACGTTCAAGTCTGTGAGTTGAATGCCCTCATGACAGAGAAGTTTCTGAGAATGCTGCTGTGTAGTTTTTAGGTGAAGATAATTCCTTTTCCAGCATAGGCGCCAAAGCGATCCAAATAAGCACTTGCAGATTCTACAAAAGGATTGTTTCCAAACTGCTCTATCAGAGGGAATGTTCAAGTCTGTGAGTTCAATGCAGTAATCACACAGACGTTTGTGAGAATGCTTCTGTCTAGTGTTTAGGTGAAGATATTTCTTTTCCCAGAATAGGCCTTAAAGCGCTCCAAATTTCCACTTGCAGATTCTACAAAAAGAGTGTTTCAAAACTGCTCTCTCACAAGAAAGGCTCAAATCTGTGAGTTGAATGCACTCATCACACAGAAGTTTCTGAGAATGCTTCTGTGTAGTTATTAGGTGAACATATTTCATTTCCCAGCACAGGCCTCAGAGCGCTCCAAATATGCACATGCAGATTCTACAAAAGGAGAGTTTCAAAACTGTCCTATCAAAAGAAAGGTTCAAGTCTGTGAGTTGAATGCCCTCATGACAGAGAAGTTTCTGAGAATGCTGCTGTGTAGTTTTTAGGTGAAGATAATTCCTTTTCCAGCATAGGCGTCAAAGCGATCCAAATAAGCACTTGCAGATTCTACAAAGGGAGTGTTTCCAAACTGCTCTATCAGAGGGAATGTTCAAGTCTGTGAGTTCAATGCCGTAAGCACACAGACGTTTGTGAGAATGCTTCTGTCTAGTGTTTAGGTGAGGATATTTCTTTTCCCAGAATAGGCCTTAAAGCGCTCCAAATTTCCACTTGCGGATTCTACAAAAAGAGTGTTTCAAAACTGCTCTTTCAAAAGAAAGGCTCAAGTCTGTGAGTTGAAGGCACTCATCACAAAGAAGTTTCTGAGAATGCTTCTGTGTAATTGTTATGTGAAGATACTTCCTTTTCCAGCATAGGCCTCAAAGCGCTCGAAATAAACACTTGCAGATTCTAGGAAAGGAGTGTTTCAAAACAGTCCTATCAAAATAAACGTTCAAGTCTGTGAGTGGAATGCACTCATCACACAGAAGTTTCTGAGAATGCTTCTGTGTAGTTTTTAGGTAGAGATATTTCCTTTTCCAGCATAGGCGTCAAAGCGATCCAAATAAACACTTGCCGATTCTACAAAAGGAGTGTTTCCACACTGCTCTATCAAGAGGAATGTTTAAGTCTGTGAGTAGAATGCACTCGCCACAAAGAAGTTTCTGAGAATGCTTCTGTCTAGTTTTTATGTGAAGATATTTCCTTTTCGAGCATAGGCGTCAAAGCGCTCCAAATAAACACTTGCAGATTCTACAAAAGGAGTGTTTCCGAACTGCTCTATCAGAGGGAATGTTCAAGTCTGTGAGTTGAATGCACTAGTAAGACAGAAGTTTGTGAGAATGTTTCTGTGTAGTTTTTAGGCGAAGATATTTCTTTTCCCAGCATAGGCCTAAAAGCCCTCCAAATATCCACTTGCAGACTCTACAAAAAGAGTGTTTCAAAACTGCTCTTTCAAAAGGAAGGCTCAAGTCTGTGAGTTGAATGCACTCATCACAAAGAAGTTTCTGAGAATGCTTCTGTGTAGTCGTTATGTGAAGATACTTCCTTTTCCAGCATAGGCCTCAAAGCGCTCGAAATAAACACTTGCAGCTTCTAGGAAAGGAGTGTTTCAAAACAGTCCTATCAAAATAAACGTTCAAGTCTGTGAGTTGAATGCACTCATCACACAGAAGTTTATGAGAATGCTTCTGTGTAGTTTTTAGGTGGAGATATTTCCTTTTCGAGCATAGGCGTCAAAGCGCTCCAAATAAACACTTGCAGATTCTACAAAAAGAGTGTTTCCAAACTGCTCTATCAACAGGAATGTTCAAGTCTGTGAGTTGAATGCACTAATGACACAGAAGTTTGTGAGAATTCTTCTGTCTAGTTTTTAGGTGAAGATATTTCTTTTCCCAGAATTGGCCTTAAAGCGCTCCAAATATCCACTTGCAGATTCTACAAAAAGAGTGTTTCAAAACTGCTCTTTCAAAAGAAATGCTCAAGTCTGTGAGTTGAATGCACTCATCACAAAGAAGTTTCTGAGAATGCTTCTGTGTAGTTGTTATGTGAAGTTACTTCCTTTTCCAGTATAGGCCTCCAAGCGCTCGAAATAAACACTTGCAGATTCTACAAAAGGAGTGTTTCAAAACGGTCCTATCAAAAGAAACGTTCAAGTCTGTGAGTTGAATGCACTCATCACAGAGAAGCTTCTGAGAATGCTTCTGTGTAGTTTTTAGGTGAACATATTTCATTTCCCAACACAGGCCTGAGAGCGCTCCAAATATGCACTTGCAGATTCTACAAAAAGAGAGCTTGAAAACTCTTTCACTAAAAAGAGGCTTCAACTCTATGAGTAGAATGCCCTCGTCACAAAGAAGTTTCTGAGAATGCTTCTGTCTAGTTTTTATGTGAAGATATTTCCTTTTCAAGCATAGGCGTCAAAGCGATCCAAATAAACACTGCCACATTCTACAAAAGGAGTGTTTCCAAACTGCTCTATCAGAGGAAATGTTCAAGTCTGTGAGTAGACTGCACTCACCACAAAGAAGTTTCTGAGAGTGCTTCTGTCTAGTTTTTATGTGAAGATATTTCCTTTTCCAGCATAGGCGTCAAAGCGCTCCAAATAAACACTTGCAGATTCTACAAAAGGAGTGTTTCCGAACTGCTCTATCAGAGGGAATGTTCAAGTCTGTGAGTTTAATGCACTACTAAGACAGAAGTTTGTGAGAATGTTTCTGTGTAGTTTTTAGGCGAAGATATTTCTTTTCCCAGCATAGGCCTCAAAGCCCTCCAAATATCCACTTGCAGACTCTACAAAAAGAGTGTTTCAAAACTGCTCTCTCAAAAGGAAGGCTCAAGTCTGTGAGTTGAATGCACTCATCACAAAGAAGTTTCTGAGAATGCTTCTGTCTAGTTTTCATGTGAAGATATTTCCTTTTCCAGCACAGGCGTCAAAGCGCTCCAAATAAACACTTGCAGATTCTACTAAAGGAGTGTTTCCAAACTGCTCTATCAAAAGCAATGTTCAAGTCTGTGAGTTGAATGCACTAATCACACAGAAGTTTGTGAGAATCCTTCCGTCTAGTTTTTAGGTGAAGATATTTCTTTTCCCAGAATAGGCCTTAAAGCGCTCCAAATATCCACTTGCAGATTCTACAAAAAGAGTGTTTCAAAACTGCTCTTTCAAAAGAAAGGCTCAAGTCTGTGAGTTGAATGCACTCATCACAAAGAAGTTTCTGAGAATGTTTCTGTGTAGTTGTTATGTGAAGATACTTCCTTTTCCAGAATAGCCCTCAAAGCGCTCGAAATAAACACTTGCAGATTCTACAAAAGGAGTGTTTCAAAACTGTCCTATCAAAAGAAACGTTCAAGTCTGTGAGTTGAATGCCCTCATGACAGAGAAGTTTCTGAGAATGCTGCTGTGTAGTTTTTAGGTGAAGATAATTCCTTTTCCAGCATAGGCATCAAAGCGATCCAAATAAGCACTTGCAGATTCTACAAAAGGAGTGTTTCCAAACTGCTCTATCAGAGGGAATGTTCAAGTCCGTGAGTTCAATGCAGTAATCACACAGACGTTTGTGAGAATGCTTCTGTCTAGTGTTTAGGTGAAGATATTTCTTTTCCCAGAATAGGCCTTAAAGCGCTCCAAATTTCCAATTGCAGATTCTACAAAAAGAGTGTTTCAAAACTGCTCTTTCAAAAGAAAGGCTCAAGTCTGTGAGTTGAATGCACTGATCACAAAGAAGTTTCTGAGAATGCTTCTGTGTAGTTTTTATGTGAAGATACTTCCTTTTCCAGCATAGGCCTGAAAGCGCTCGAAATAAACACTTGCAGATTCTAGGAAAGGAGTGTTTCAAAACAGTCCTATCAAAATAAACGTTCAAGTCTGTGAGTTGAACGCACTCATCACACAGAAGTTTCTGAGAATGCTTCTGTGTAGTTTTTAGATAGAGATATTTCCTTTTCCAGCATAGGCGTCAAAGCGATCCAAATAAACACTTGCCGATCTTACAAAAGGAGTGTTTCCAAACTGCTCTATCAAGAGGAATGTTCAAGTCTGTGAATAGAATGCACTCGCCACAAAGAAGTTTCTGAGAATGCTTCTGTCTAGTTTTTATGTGAAGATATTTCCTTTTCGAGCATAGGCGTCAAAGCGCTCCAAATAAACACTTGCAGATTCTACAAAAGGAGTGTTTCCACACTGCTCTATCAACAGGAATGTTCAAGTCTGAGAGTTGAATGCACTAATGACACAGAAGTTTGTGAGAATTCTTCTGTCTAGTTTTTAGGTGAAGATATTTCTTTCCCCAGAATAGGCCTCAAAGCGCTCCAAATATCCACTTGCAGATTCTACAAAAAGAGTGTTTCAAAACTGCTCTTTGAAAAGAAAGGCTCAAGTCTGTGAGTTGAATGCACTCATCACAAAGAAGTTTCTGAGAATGCTTCTGTGTAGTCGTAATGTGAGGATACTTCCTTTTCCAGCATAGGCCTCAAAGCGCTCGAAATAAACACTTGCAGCTTCTAGGAAAGGAGTGTTTCAAAACAGTCCTATCAAAATAAACGTTCTAGTCTGTGAGTTGAATGCACTCATCACACAGAAGTTTATGAGAATGCTTCTGTGTAGTTTTTAGGTGGAGATATTTCCTTTTCGAGCACAGGCGTCAAAGCGCTCCAAATAAACACTTGCAGATTCTACAAAAGGAGTGTTTCCAAAGTGCTCTATCAACGGGAATGTTCAAGTCTGTGAGTTGAATGCACTAATGACACAGAAGTTTGTGAGAATTCTTCTGTCTAGTTTTTAGGTGAAGATATTTCCTTTTCCAGCATAGGCGTCAAAGCGCTCCAAATAAACACTTGCAGATTCTACAAAAGGAGTGTTTCCGAACTGCTCTATCAGAGGGAATGTTCAAGTCTGAGAGTTGAATGCACTAGTAAGACAGAAGTTTGTGAGAATGTTTCTGTGTAGTTTTTAGGGGAAGATATTTCTTTTCCCAGCATAGGCCTCAAATCCCTCCAAATATCCACTTGCAGACTCTACAAAAAGAGTGTTTCAAAACTGCTCTTTCAAAAGGAAGGCTCACGTCTGTGAGTTGAATGCACTCATCACAAAGAAGTTTCTGAGAATGCTTCTGTGTAGTCGTTATGTGAAGATACTTACTTTTCCAGCATAGGCCTCAAAGCGCTCGAAATAAACACTTGCAGCTTCTAGGAAAGGAGTGTTTCAAAACAGTCCTATCAAAATAAACGTTCAAGTCTGTGAGTTGAATGCACTCATCACACAGAAGTTTATGAGAATGCTTCTGTGTAGTTTTTAGGTGGAGATATTTCCTTTTCCAGCATAGGCGTCAAAGCGATCAAAATAAACACTTGCAGATTCTACAAAAGGAGTGTTTCCAAACTGCTCTATCAAGAGGAATGTTCAATTCCGTGAGTAGAATGCACTCACCACAAAGAAGTTTCTGAGAATGCTTCTGTCTAGTTTTTATGTGAAGATATTTCCTTTTCCAGCATAGGCGTCAAAGCGCTCCAAATAAACACTTGCAGATTCTACTAAAGGAGTGTTTCCAAACTGCTCTATCAAAAGCAATGTTCAAGTCTGTGAGTTGAATGCACTAATCACACAGAAGTTTGTGAGAATCCTTCCGTCTAGTTTTTAGGTGAAGATATTTCTTTTCCCAGAATAGGCCTTAAAGCGCTCCAAATATCCACTTGCAGATTCTACAAAAAGAGTGTTTCAAAACTGCTCTTTCAAAAGAAAGGCTCACGTCTGTGAGTTGAATGCACTCATCACAAAGAAGTTTCTGAGAATGTTTCTGTGTAGTTGTTATGTGAAGATACTTCCTTTTCCAGAATAGGCCTCAAAGCGCTCGAAATAAACACATGCAGATTCTACAAAAGGAGTGTTTCAAAACTGTCCTATCAAAAGAAACGTTCAAGTCTGTGCGTTGAATGCCCTCATCACAGAGTAGTTTCTGAGAATGCTTCTGTCTAGTTTTTAGGTTAAGATAATTCCTTTTCCAGCATAGGCGTCAAAGCGATCCAAATAAGCACTTGCAGATTCTACAAAAGGAGTGTTTCCAAACTGCTCTATCAGAGGGAATGTTGAAGTCTGTGAGTTGAATGCACTAGTAAGACAGAAGTTTGTGAGAATGCTTCTGTCTAGTGTTTAGGTGAAGATATTTCTTTTCCCAGAATAGGCCTTAAAGCGCTAAAAATTTCCACTTGCAGATTCTACAAAAAGAGTGTCTCAAAACTGCTCTTTCAAAAGAAAGGCTCAAGTCTGTGAGTTGAATGCACTCATCACAAAGAAGTTTCTGAGAATGCTTCTGTGTAGTTCTTATGTGAAGATACTTCCTTTTCCAGCATAGGCCTCAAAGCGCTCGAAATAAACACTTGCAGATTCTAGGAAAGGAGTGTTTCAAAACAGTCCTATCAAAATAAACGTTCAAGTCTGTGAGTTGAATGCACTCATCACACAGAAGTTTCTGAGAATGCTTCTGTGTAGTTTTTAGGTGAACATATTTCATTTCCCAGCACAGGCCTGAGAGCGCTCCAAATATGCACTTGCAGATTCTACAAAAAGAGAGCTTGAAAACTCTTCCACCAAAAAGAGGCTTCAACTCTATGAGTAGAATGCGCTCATCACAAAGAAGTTTCTGAGAATGCTTCTGTCTAGTTTTTATGTGAAGATATTTCCTTTTCCAGCATAGGCGTCAAAGCGATCCAAATAAACACTGGCAGATTCTACAAAAGGAGTGTTTCCAAGCTGCTCTATCAGAGGGAATGTTCAAGTCTGTGAGTAGAATGCACTCACCACAAAGAAGTTTCTGAGAGTGCTTCTGTCTAGTTTTTATGTGAAGATATTTCCTTTTCCAGCATAGGCGTCAAAGCGCTCCAAATAAACACTTGCAGATTCTACAAAAGGAGTGTTTCCAAACTGCTCTATCAGAGGGAATGTTCAAGTCTGTGAGTTGAATGCACTACTAAGACAGAAGTTTGTGAGAATGTTTCTGTGTAGTTTTTAGGCGAAGATATTTCTTTTCCCAGCATAGGCCTCAAAGCCCTCCAAATATCCACTTGCAGATTCTACAAAAAGAGTGTTTCAAAACTGCTCTTTCAAAAGGAAGGCTCAAGTCTGTGAGTTGAATGCACTCATCACAAAGAAGTTTCTGAGAATGCTTCTGTGTAGTTGTTATGTGAAGATACTTCCTTTTCGAGCATAGGCCTCAAAGCGCTCGAAATAAACACTTGCAGATTCTACGAAAGGAGTGTTTCAAAACTGTCCTATCAAAATAAACGTTCAAGTCTGTGAGTTGAATGCACTCATCACACAGAAGTTTCTGACAATACTTCTGTGTAGTTTTTAGGTGAACATATTTCATTTCCCAGCACAGGCCTCAGAGCGCTCCAAATATGCACTTGCAGATTCTACAAAAAGAGAGCTTGAAAACTCTTCCACCAAAAAGAGGCTTCAACTCTATGAGTAGAATGCACTCATCACAAAGAAGTTTCTGAGAATGCTTCTGTCTAGTTTTTATGTGAAGATATTTCCTTTTCCAGCATAGGCGTCAAAGCGCTCCAAATAAACACTTGCAGATTCTACCAAAGGAGTGTTTCCAAACTGGTCTATCAAAAGCAATGTTCAAGTCTGTGAGTTGAATGCACTAATCACACAGAAGTTTGTGAGAATTCTTCCGTCTAGTTTTTAGGTGAAGATATTTCTTTTCCCAGAATAGGCCTTAAAGCGCTCCAAATTTCCACTTGCAGATTCTACAAAAAGAGTGTTTCAAAACTGCTCTTTCAAAAGAGAGGCTCAAGTCTGTGAGTTGAATGCACTCATCACAAAGGAGTTTCTGAGAATGTTTCTGTGTAGTTGTTATGTGAAGATACTTCCTTTTCCAGAATAGGCCTCAAAGCGCTCGAAATAAACACATGCAGATACTACAAAAGGAGTGTTTCAAAACAGTCCTATCAAAATAAACGTTCAAGTCTGTGAGTTGAATGCACTCATCACACAGAAGTTTCTGAGAATGCTTCTGTGTAGTTTTTAGGTAGAGATATTTCCTTTTCCAGCATAGGCGTCAAAGCGATCCAAATAAGCACTTGCAGATTCTACAAAAGGAGTGTTTCCAAACTGCTCTATCAGAGGGAATGTTCAAGTCTGCGAGTTCAATGCTGTAATCACACAGACGTTTGTGAGAATGCTTCTGTCTAGTGTTTAGGTGAAGATATCTCTTTTCCCAGAATAGGCCTTAAAGCACTCCAAATTTCCACTTGCAGATTCTACAAAAAGGGTGTTTCAAAACTGCTCTTTCAAAAGAAAGGCTCAAGTCTGTGAGTTGAATGCACTCATCACAAAGAAGTTTCTGAGAATGCTTCTGTGTAGTTGTTATGTGAAGATACTTCCTTTTCCAGCATAGGCCTCAAAGCGCTCGAAATAAACACTTGCAGATTCTAGGAAAGCAGTGTTTCAAAACAGTTCTATCAAAATAAACGTTCAAGTCTGTGAGTTGAATGCACTCATCGCACAGAAGTTTCTGAGAATGCTTCTGTGTAGTTGTTATGTGAAGATACTTCGTTTTCCAGCCTAGGCCTCAAAGCGCTCGAAATAAACACTTGCAGATTCTACAAAAGGAGTGTTTCCAAACTGCTCTCTCAGAGGGAATGTTCAAGTCTGTGAGTTCAATGCAGTAATCACACAGACGTTTGTGAGAATGCTTCTGTCTAGTTTTTATGTGAAGATATTACCTTTTCCAGCATAGGCGTCAAAGCGATCCAAATAAGCACTTGCAGATTCTACAAAAGCAGTGTTTCCAAACTGCTCTATCAGAGGGAATGTTCAAGTCTGTGAGTTGAATGCACTAATCACACAGAAGTTTGTGAGAATTCTTCCGACTAGTTTTTAGGTGAAGATATTTCTTTTCCCAGAATAGGCCTTAAAGCGCTCCAAATATCCACTTGCAGATTCTACAAAAAGAGTGTTTCAAAACTGCTCTTTCAAAAGAAAGGCTCAAGTCTGTGAGTTGAATGCACTCATCACAAAGAAGTTTCTGAGAATGCTTCTGTGTAGTTGTTATGTGAAGATACTTCCTTTTCCAGCATAGGCCTCAAAGTGCTCGAAATAAACACATGTAGATTCTACAAAAGGAGTGCTTCAAAACTGTCCTATCAAAAGAAACGTTCAAGTCTGTGAGTTGAAGGCCCTCATCACAGAGAAGTTTCTGAGAATGCTTCTGTGTAGTTTTTAGGTGAAGATAATTCCTTTTCCAGCATAGGCGTCAAAGCGATCCAAATAAGCACTTGCAGATTCTACAAAAGGAGTGTTTCCAAACTGTTCTATCAGAGGGAATGTTCAAGTCTGTGAGTTCAATGCAGTAATCACACAGACGTTTGTGAGAATGCTTCTGTCTAGTGTTTAGGTGAAGATATTTCTTTTCCCAGAATAGGCCTTAAAGCGCTCCAAATTTCCACTTGCAGATTCTACAAAAAGAGTGTTTCAAAACTGCTCTTTCAAAAGAAAGGCTCAAGTCTGTGAGTTGAATGCACTCATCACAAAGAAGTTTCTGAGAATGCTTCTGTGTAGTTGTTATGTGAAGATACTTCCTTTTCCAGCATAGGCCTCAAAGCGCTCGAAATAAACACTTGCAGATTCTAGGAAAGGAGTGTTTCAAAACAGTCCTATCAAAATAAACGTTCAAGTCTGTGAGTTGAATGCACTCATCACACAGAAGTTTCTGAGAATGCTTCTGTGTAGTTGTTATGTGAAGATACTTCGTTTTCCAGCCTAGGCCTCAAAGCGCTCGAAATAAACACTTGCAGATTCTACAAAAGGAGTGTTTCCAAACTGCTCTCTCAGAGGGAATGTTCAAGTCTGTGAGTTCAATGCAGTAATCACACAGACGTTTGTGAGAATGCTTCTGTCTAGTTTTTATGTGAAGATATTACCTTTTCCAGCATAGGCGTCAAAGCGATCCAAATAAGCACTTGCAGATTCTACAAAAGCAGTGTTTCCAAACTGCTCTATCAGAGGGAATGTTCAAGTCTGTGAGTTGAATGCACTAATCACACAGAAGTTTGTGAGAATTCTTCCGACTAGTTTTTAGGTGAAGATATTTCTTTTCCCAGAATAGGCCTTAAAGCGCTCCAAATATCCACTTGCAGATTCTACAAAAAGAGTGTTTCAAAACTGCTCTTTCAAAAGAAAGGCTCAAGTCTGTGAGTTGAATGCACTCATCACAAAGAAGTTTCAGAGAATGCTTCTGTGTAGTTGTTATGTGAAGATACTTCCTTTTCCAGCATAGGCCTCAAAGTGCTCGAAATAAACACATGTAGATTCTACAAAAGGAGTGTTTCAAAACTGTCCTATCAAAAGAAACGTTCAAGTCTGTGAGTTGAAGGCCCTCATCACAGAGAACTTTCTGAGAATGCTTCTGTGTAGTTTTTAGGTGAAGATAATTCCTTTTCCAGCATAGGCGTCAAAGCGATCCAAATAAGCACTTGCAGATTCTACAAAAGGAGTGTTTCCAAACTGTTCTATCAGAGGGAATGTTCAAGTCTGTGAGTTCAATGCAGTAATCACACAGACGTTTGTGAGAATGCTTCTGTCTAGTGTTTAGGTGAAGATATTTCTTTTCCCAGAATAGGCCTTAAAGCGCTCCAAATTTCCACTTGCAGATTCTACAAAAAGAGTGTTTCAAAACTGCTCTTTCAAAAGAAAGGCTCAAGTCTGTGAGTTGAATGCACTCATCACAAAGAAGTTTCTGAGAATGCTTCTGTGTAGTTGTTATGTGAAGATACTTCCTTTTCCAGCATAGGCCTCAAAGCGCTCGAAATAAACACTTGCAGATTCTAGGAAAGGAGTGTTTCAAAACAGTCCTATCAAAATAAACGTTCAAGTCTGTGAGTTGAATGCACACATCACACAGAAGTTTCTGAGAATGCTTCTGTGTAGTTGTTATGTGAAGATACTTCGTTTTCCAGCCTAGGCCTCAAAGCGCTCGAAATAAACACTTGCAGATTCTACAAAAGGAGTGTTTCCAAACTGCTCTCTCAGAGGGAATGTTCCAGTCTGTGAGTTCAATGCAGTAATCACACAGACGTTTGTGAGAATGCTTCTGTCTAGTTTTTATGTGAAGATATTACCTTTTCCAGCATAGGCATCAAAGCGATCCAAATAAGCACTTGCAGATTCTACAAAAGCAGTGTTTCCAAACTGCTCTATCAGAGGGAATGTTCACGTCTGTGAGTTGAATGCACTAATCACACAGAAGTTTGTGAGAATTCTTCCGTCTAGTTTTTAGGTGAAGATAATTCTTTTCCCAGAATAGGCCTTAAAGCGCTCCAAATATCCACTTGCAGACTCTACAAAAAGAGTGTTTCAAAACTGCTCTTTCAAAAGGAAGGCTCAAGTCTGTGAGTTGAATGCAGTCATCACACAGAAGTTTCTGAGAATGCTTCTGTGTAGTTTTTAGGTGAACATATTTCATTTCCCAGCACAGGCCTCAGAGCGCTCCAAATATGCACTTGCAGATTCTACAAAAAGAGAGCTTGAAAACTCTTCCACCAAAAAGAGGCTTCAACTCTATGAGTAGAATGTGCTCATCACAAAGAAGTTTCTGAGAATGCTTCTGTCTAGTTTTTATGTGAAGATATTTCCTTTTCCAGCATAGGCGTCAAAGCGATCCAAATAAACCCTGGCAGATTCTACAAAAGGAGTGTTTCCAAACTGCTCTATCAACAGGAATGTTCAAGTCTGTGAGTAGAATGCACTCACCACAAAGAAGTTTCTGAGAGTGCTTCTGTCTAGTTTTTATGTGAAGATATTTCCTTTTCCAGCATAGGCGTCAAAGCGCTCCAATTAAACACTTGCAGATTCTACAAAAGGAGTGTTTCCAAACTGCTCTATCAGAGGGAATGTTCAAGTCTGTGAGTTGAATGCACTACTAAGACAGAAGTTTGTGAGAATGTTTCTGTGTAGTTTTTAGGCGAAGATATTTCTTTTCCCAGCATAGGCCTCAAATCCCTCCAAATATCCACTTGCAGACTCTACAAAAAGAGTGTTTCAAAACTGCTCTTTCAAAAGGAAGGCTCAAGTCTGTGAGTTGAATGCACTCATCACAAAGAAGTTTCTGAGAATGCTTCTGTGTAGTTGTTATGTGAAGATACTTCCTTTTCGAGCATAGGCCTCAAAGCGCTCGAAATAAACACTTGCAGATTCTACGAAAGGAGTGTTTCAAAACTGTCCTATCAAAATAAACGTTCAAGTCTGTTAGTTGAATGCACTCATCACACAGAAGTTTCTGAGAATGCTTCTGTGTAGTTTTTAGGTGAACATATTTCATTTCCCAGCACAGGCCTCAGAGCGCTCCAAATATGCACTTGCAGATTCTACAAAAAGAGAGCCTGAAAACTCTTCCACCAAAAAGAGGCTTCAACTCTATGAGGAGAATGCACTCATCACAAAGAAGTTTCTGAGAATGCTTCTGTCTAGTTTTTATGTGAAGATATATCCTTTTCCAGCATAAGCGTCAAAGCGCTCCAAATATACACTTGCAGATTCTAATAAAGTAGTGTTTCCAAACTGCTCTATCAAAAGCAATGTTCAAGTCCGTGAGTTGAATGAACTAATCACACAGAAGTTTGTGAGAATCCTTCCTTCTAGTTTTTAGGTGAAGATATTTCTTTTCCCAGAATAGGCCTTAAAGCGCTCCAAATATCCACTTGCAGATTCTACAAAAAGAGTGTTTCAAAACTGCTCTTTCAAAAGAAAGGCTCAAGTCTGTGAGTTGAATGCACTCATCACAAAGAAGTTTCTGAGAATATTTCTATGTAGTTGTTATGTGAAGATACATCCTTTTCCAGAATAGGCCTCATAGCGCTCGAAATAAACACATGCAGATTCTACAAAAGGAGAGTTTCAAAACTGTCCTATCAACAGAAGAGTTCAAGTCTGTGAGTTGAATGCCCTCATGACAGAGAAGTTTCTGAGAATGCTGCTGTGTAGTTTTTAGGTGAAGATAATTCCTTTTCCAGCATAGGCGCCAAAGCGATCCAAATAAGCACTTGCAGATTCTACAAAAGGAGTGTTTCCAAACTGCTCTATCAGAGGGAATGTTCAAGTCTGTGAGTTCAATGCAGTAATCACACAGACGTTTGTGAGAATGCTTCTGTCTAGTGTTTAGGTGAAGATATTTCTTTTCCCAGAATAGGCCTTAAAGCGCTCCAAATTTCCACTTGCAGATTCTACAAAAAGAGTGTTTCAAAACTGCTCTTTCACAAGAAAGGCTCAAATCTGTGAGTTGAATGCACTCATCACACAGAAGTTTCTGAGAATGCTTCTGTGTAGTTATTAGGTGAACATATTTCATTTCCCAGCACAGGCCTCAGAGCGCTCCAAATATGCACATGCAGATTCTACAAAAGGAGAGTTTCAAAACTGTCCTATCAAAAGAAAGGTTCAAGTCTGTGAGTTGAATGCCCTCATGACAGAGAAGTTTCTGAGAATGCTGCTGTGTAGTTTTTAGGTGAAGATAATTCCTTTTCCAGCATAGGCGTCAAAGCGATCCAAATAAGCACTTGCAGATTCTACAAAGGGAGTGTTTCCAAACTGCTCTATCAGAGGGAATGTTCAAGTCTGTGAGTTCAATGCCGTAAGCACACAGACGTTTGTGAGAATGCTTCTGTCTAGTGTTTAGGTGAGGATATTTCTTTTCCCAGAATAGGCCTTAAAGCGCTCCAAATTTCCACTTGCGGATTCTACAAAAAGAGTGTTTCAAAACTGCTCTTTCAAAAGAAAGGCTCAAGTCTGTGAGTTGAAGGCACTCATCACAAAGAAGTTTCTGAGAATGCTTCTGTGTAATTGTTATGTGAAGATACTTCCTTTTCCAGCATAGGCCTCAAAGCGCTCGAAATAAACACTTGCAGATTCTAGGAAAGGAGTGTTTCAAAACAGTCCTATCAAAATAAACGTTCAAGTCTGTGAGTGGAATGCACTCATCACACAGAAGTTTCTGAGAATGCTTCTGTGTAGTTTTTAGGTAGAGATATTTCCTTTTCCAGCATAGGCGTCAAAGCGATCCAAATAAACACTTGCCGATTCTACAAAAGGAGTGTTTCCACACTGCTCTATCAAGAGGAATGTTTAAGTCTGTGAGTAGAATGCACTCGCCACAAAGAAGTTTCTGAGAATGCTTCTGTCTAGTTTTTATGTGAAGATATTTCCT
This sequence comes from Pongo pygmaeus, assembly GCF_028885625.2. Lineage (NCBI taxonomy): Eukaryota > Metazoa > Chordata > Mammalia > Primates > Hominidae > Pongo > Pongo pygmaeus. The sequence goes on along the minus strand of NC_072381.2, from coordinate 41,737,267 downwards.
TTTCGAGCATAGGCGTCAAAGCGCTCCAAATAAACACTTGCAGATTCTACAAAAGGAGTGTTTCCGAACTGCTCTATCAGAGGGAATGTTCAAGTCTGTGAGTTGAATGCACTAGTAAGACAGAAGTTTGTGAGAATGTTTCTGTGTAGTTTTTAGGCGAAGATATTTCTTTTCCCAGCATAGGCCTAAAAGCCCTCCAAATATCCACTTGCAGACTCTACAAAAAGAGTGTTTCAAAACTGCTCTTTCAAAAGGAAGGCTCAAGTCTGTGAGTTGAATGCACTCACCACAAAGAAGTTTCTGAGAATGCTTCTGTGTAGTCGTTATGTGAAGATACTTCCTTTTCCAGCATAGGCCTCAAAGCGCTCGAAATAAACACTTGCAGCTTCTAGGAAAGGAGTGTTTCAAAACAGTCCTATCAAAATAAACGTTCAAGTCTGTGAGTTGAATGCACTCATCACACAGAAGTTTATGAGAATGCTTCTGAGTAGTTTTTAGGTGGAGATATTTCCTTTTCGAGCATAGGCGTCAAAGCGCTCCAAATAAACACTTGCAGATTCTACAAAAAGAGTGTTTCCAAACTGCTCTATCAACAGGAATGTTCAAGTCTGTGAGTTGAATGCACTAATGACACAGAAGTTTGTGAGAATTCTTCTGTCTAGTTTTTAGGTGAAGATATTTCTTTTCCCAGAATTGGCCTTAAAGCGCTCCAAATATCCACTTGCAGATTCTACAAAAAGAGTGTTTCAAAACTGCTCTTTCAAAAGAAATGCTCAAGTCTGTGAGTTGAATGCACTCATCACAAAGAAGTTTCTGAGAATGCTTCTGTGTAGTTGTTATGTGAAGTTACTTCCTTTTCCAGTATAGGCCTCCAAGCGCTCGAAATAAACACTTGCAGATTCTACAAAAAGAGTGTTTCAAAACTGTCCTATCAAAAGAAACGTTCAAGTCTGTGAGTTGAATGCACTCATCACAGAGAAGCTTCTGAGAATGCTTCTGTGTAGTTTTTAGGTGAACATATTTCATTTCCCAACACAGGCCTGAGAGCGCTCCAAATATGCACTTGCAGATTCTACAAAAAGAGAGCTTGAAAACTCTTTCACCAAAAAGAGGCTTCAACTCTATGAGTAGAATGCCCTCGTCACAAAGAAGTTTCTGAGAATGCTTCTGTCTAGTTTTTATGTGAAGATATTTCCTTTTCAAGCATAGGCGTCAAAGCGATCCAAATAAACACTGCCACATTCTACAAAAGGAGTGTTTCCAAACTGCTCTATCAGAGGGAATGTTCAAGTCTGTGAGTAGAATGCACTCACCACAAAGAAGTTTCTGAGAGTGCTTCTGTCTAGTTTTTATGTGAAGATATTTCCTTTTCCAGCATAGGCGTCAAAGCGCTCCAAATAAACACTTGCAGATTCTACAAAAGGAGTGTTTCCGAACTGCTCTATCAGAGGGAATGTTCAAGTCTGTGAGTTGAATGCACTACTAAGACACAAGTTTGTGAGAATGTTTCTGTGTAGTTTTTAGGCGAAGATATTTCTTTTCCCAGCATAGGCCTCAAAGCCCTCCAAATATCCACTTGCAGACTCTACAAAAAGAGTGTTTCAAAACTGCTCTCTCAAAAGGAAGACTCAAGTCTGTGAGTTGAATGCACTCATCACAAAGAAGTTTCTGAGAATGCTTCTGTCTAGTTTTCATGTGAAGATATTTCCTTTTCCAGCACAGGCGTCAAAGCGCTCCAAATAAACACTTGCAGATTCTACTAAAGGAGTGTTTCCAAACTGCTCTATCAAAAGCAATGTTCAAGTCTGTGAGTTGAATGCACTAATCACACAGAAGTTTGTGAGAATCCTTCCGTCTAGTTTTTAGGTGAAGATATTTCTTTTCCCAGAATAGGCCTTAAAGCGCTCCAAATATCCACTTGCAGATTCTACAAAAAGAGTGTTTCAAAACTGCTCTTTCAAAAGAAAGGCTCAAGTCTGTGAGTTGAATGCACTCATCACAAAGAAGTTTCTGAGAATGTTTCTGTGTAGTTGTTATGTGAAGATACTTCCTTTTCCAGAATAGCCCTCAAAGCGCTCGAAATAAACACTTGCAGATTCTACAAAAGGAGTGTTTCAAAACTGTCCTATCAAAAGAAACGTTCAAGTCTGTGAGTTGAATGCCCTCATGACAGAGAAGTTTCTGAGAATGCTGCTGTGTAGTTTTTAGGTGAAGATAATTCCTTTTCCAGCATAGGCATCAAAGCGATCCAAATAAGCACTTGCTGATTCTACAAAAGGAGTGTTTCCAAACTGCTCTATCAGAGGGAATGTTCAAGTCTGTGAGTTCAATGCAGTAATCACACAGACGTTTGTGAGAATGCTTCTGTCTAGTGTTTAGGTGAAGATATTTCTTTTCCCAGAATAGGCCTTAAAGCGCTCCAAATTTCCACTTGCAGATTCTACAAAAAGAGTGTTTCAAAACTGCTCTTTCAAAAGAAAGGCTCAAGTCTGTGAGTTGAATGCACTGATCACAAAGAAGTTTCTGAGAATGCTTCTGTGTAGTTTTTATGTGAAGATACTTCCTTTTCAAGCATAGGCCTGAAAGCGCTCGAAATAAACACTTGCAGATTCTAGGAAAAGAGTGTTTCAAAACAGTCCTATCAAAATAAACGTTCAAGTCTGTGAGTTGAACGCACTCATCACACAGAAGTTTCTGAGAATGCTTCTGTGTAGTTTTTAGATAGAGATATTTCCTTTTCCAGCATAGGCGTCAAAGCGATCCAAATAAACACTTGCCGATCCTACAAAAGGAGTGTTTCCAAACTGCTCTATCAAGAGGAATGTTCAAGTCTGTGAGTAGAATGCACTCGCCACAAAGAAGTTTCTGAGAATGCTTCTGTCTAGTTTTTATGTGAAGATATTTCCTTTTCGAGCATAGGCGTCAAAGCGCTCCAAATAAACACTTGCAGATTCTACAAAAGGAGTGTTTCCACACTGCTCTATCAACAGGAATGTTCAAGTCTGAGAGTTGAATGAACTAATGACACAGAAGTTTGTGAGAATTCTTCTGTCTAGTTTTTAGGTGAAGATATTTCTTTCCCCAGAATAGGCCTCAAAGCGCTCCAAATATCCACTTGCAGATTCTACAAAAAGAGTGTTTCAAAACTGCTCTTTGAAAAGAAAGGCTCAAGTCTGTGAGTTGAATGCACTCATCACAAAGAAGTTTTTGAGAATGCTTCTGTGTAGTCGTTATGTGAGGATACTTCCTTTTCCAGCATAGGCCTGAAAGCGCTCGAAATAAACACTTGCAGCTTCTAGGAAAGGAGTGTTTCAAAACAGTTCTATCAAAATAAACGTTCTAGTCTGTGAGTTGAATGCACTCATCACACAGAAGTTTATGAGAATGCTTCTGTGTAGTTTTTAGGTGGAGATATTTCCTTTTCGAGCACAGGCGTCAAAGCGCTCCAAATAAACACTTGCAGATTCTACAAAAGGAGTGTTTCCAAACTGCTCTATCAACAGGAATGTTCAAGTCTGTGAGTTGAATGCACTAATGACACAGAAGTTTGTGAGAATTCTTCTGTCTAGTTTTTAGGTGAAGATATTTCCTTTTCCAGCATAGGCGTCAAAGCGCTCCAAATAAACACTTGCAGATTCTACAAAAGGAGTGTTTCCGAACTGCTCTATCAGAGGGAATGTTCAAGTCTGTGAGTTGAATGCACTAGTAAGACAGAAGTTTGTGAGAATGTTTCTGTGTAGTTTTTAGGCGAAGATATTTCTTTTCCCAGCATAGGCCTCAAATCCCTCCAAATATCCACTTGCAGACTCTACAAAAAGAGTGTTTCAAAACTGCTCTTTCAAAAGGAAGGCTCACGTCTGTGAGTTGAATGCACTCATCACAAAGAAGTTTCTGAGAATGCTTCTGTGTAGTCGTTATGTGAAGATACTTACTTTTCCAGCATAGGCCTCAAAGCGCTCGAAATAAACACTTGCAGCTTCTAGGAAAGGAGTGTTTCAAAACAGTCCTATCAAAATAAACGTTCAAGTCTGTGAGTTGAATGCACTCATCACACAGAAGTTTATGAGAATGCTTCTGTGTAGTTTTTAGGTGGAGATATTTCCTTTTCCAGCATAGGCGTCAAAGCGATCCAAATAAACACTTGCAGATTCTACAAAAGGAGTGTTTCCAAACTGCTCTATCAAGAGGAATGTTCAATTCCGTGAGTAGAATGCACTCACCACAAAGAAGTTTCTGAGAATGCTTCTGTCTAGTTTTTATGTGAAGATATTTCCTTTTCCAGCATAGGCGTCAAAGCGCTCCAAATAAACACTTGCAGATTCTACTAAAGGAGTGTTTCCAAACTGCTCTATCAAAAGGAATGTTCAAGTCTGTGAGTTGAATGCACTAATCACACAGAAGTTTGTGAGAATCCTTCCGTCTAGTTTTTAGGTGAAGATATTTCTTTTCCCAGAATAGGCCTTAAAGCGCTCCAAATATCCACTTGCAGATTCTACAAAAAGAGTGTTTCAAAACTGCTCTTTCAAAAGAAAGGCTCACGTCTGTGAGTTGAATGCACTCATCACAAAGAAGTTTCTGAGAATGTTTCTGTGTAGTTGTTATGTGAAGATACTTCCTTTTCCAGAATAGGCCTCAAATCGCTCGAAATAAACACATGCAGATTCTACAAAAGGAGTGTTTCAAAACTGTCCTATCAAAAGAAACGTTCAAGTCTGTGCGTTGAATGCCCTCATCACAGAGAAGTTTCTGAGAATGCTTCTGTCTAGTTTTTAGGTGAAGATAATTCCTTTTCCAGCATAGGCGTCAAAGCGATCCAAATAAGCACTTGCAGATTCTACAAAAGGAGTGTTTCCAAACTGCTCTATCAGAGGGAATGTTCAAGTCTGTGAGTTGAATGCACTAGTAAGACAGAAGTTTGTGAGAATGCTTCTGTCTAGTGTTTAGGTGAAGATATTTCTTTTCCCAGAATAGGCCTTAAAGCGCTAAAAATTTCCACTTGCAGATTCTACAAAAAGAGTGTTTCAAAACTGCTCTTTCAATAGAAAGGCTCAAGTCTGTGAGTTGAATGCACTCATCACAAAGAAGTTTCTGAGAATGCTTCTGTGTAGTTCTTATGTGAAGATACTTCCTTTTCCAGCATAGGCCTCAAAGCGCTCGAAATAAACACTTGCAGATTCTAGGAAAGGAGTGTTTCAAAACAGTCCTATCAAAATAAACGTTCAAGTCTGTGAGTTGAATGCACTCATCACACAGAAGTTTCTGAGAATGCTTCTGTGTAGTTTTTAGGTGAACATATTTCATTTCCCAGCACAGGCCTGAGAGCGCTCCAAATATGCACTTGCAGATTCTACAAAAAGAGAGCTTGAAAACTCTTCCACCAAAAAGAGGCTTCAACTCTATGAGTACAATGCGCTCATCACAAAGAAGTTTCTGAGAATGCTTCTGTCTAGTTTTTATGTGAAGATATTTCCTTTTCCAGCATAGGCGTCAAAGCGATCCAAATAAACACTGGCAGATTCTACAAAAGGAGTGTTTCCAAACTGCTCTATCAGAGGGAATGTTCAAGTCTGTGAGTAGAATGCACTCACCACAAAGAAGTTTCTGAGAGTGCTTCTGTCTAGTTTTTATGTGAAGATATTTCCTTTTCCAGCATAGGCGTCAAAGCGCTCCAAATAAACACTTGCAGATTCTACAAAAGGAGTGTTTCCAAACTGCTCTATCAGAGGGAATGTTCAAGTCTGTGAGTTGAATGCACTACTAAGACAGAAGTTTGTGAGAATGTTTCTGTGTAGTTTTTAGGCGAAGATATTTCTTTTCCCAGCATAGGCCTCAAAGCCCTCCAAATATCCACTTGCAGATTCTACAAAAAGAGTGTTTCAAAACTGCTCTTTCAAAAGGAAGGCTCAAGTCTGTGAGTTGAATGCACTCATCACAAAGAAGTTTCTGAGAATGCTTCTGTGTAGTTGTTATGTGAAGATACTTCCTTTTCGAGCATAGGCCTCAAAGCGCTCGAAATAAACACTTGCAGATTCTACGAAAGGAGTGTTTCAAAACTGTCCTATCAAAATAAACGTTCAAGTCTGTGAGTTGAATGCACTCATCACACAGAAGTTTCTGACAATACTTCTGTGTAGTTTTTAGGTGAACATATTTCATTTCCCAGCACAGGCCTCAGAGCGCTCCAAATATGCACTTGCAGATTCTACAAAAAGAGAGCTTGAAAACTCTTCCACCAAAAAGAGGCTTCAACTCTATGAGTAGAATGCACTCATCACAAAGAAGTTTCTGAGAATGCTTCTGTCTAATTTTTATGTGAAGATATTTCCTTTTCCAGCATAGGCGTCAAAGCGCTCCAAATAAACACTTGCAGATTCTACCAAAGGAGTGTTTCCAAACTGGTCTATCAAAAGCAATGTTCAAGTCTGTGAGTTGAATGCACTCATCACAAAGAAGTTTCTGAGAATGCTTCTGTGTAGTTGTTATGTGAAGATACTTCCTTTTCCAGCATAGGCCTCAAAGCGCTCGAAATAAACACTTGCAGATTCTAGGAAAGGAGTGTTTCAAAACAGTCCTATCAAAATAAACGTACAAGTCTGTGAGTTGAATGCACTCATCACACAGAAGTTTCTGAGAATGCTTCTGTGTAGTTGTTATGTGAAGATACTTCGTTTTCCAGCCTAGGCCTCAAAGCGCTCGAAATAAACACTTGCAGATTGTACAAAAGGAGTGTTTCCAAACTGCTCTCTCAGAGGGAATGTTCAAATCTGTGAGTTCAATGCAGTAATCACACAGACGTTTGTGAGAATGCTTCTGTCTAGTTTTTATGTGAAGATTTTACCTTTTCCAGCATAGGCGTCAAAGCGATCCAAATAAGAACTTGCAGATTCTACAAAAGCAGTGTTTCCAAACTGCTCTATCAGAGGGAATGTTCAAGTCTGTGAGTTGAATGCACTAATCACACAGAAGTTTGTGAGAATTCTTCCGTCTAGTTTTTAGGTGAAGATATTTCTTTTCCCAGAATAGGCCTTAAAGCGCTCCAAATATCCACTTGCAGATTCTACAAAAAGAGTGTTTCAAAACTGCTCTTTCAATAGAAAGGCTCAAGTCTGTGAGTTGAATGCACTCATCACAAAGAAGTTTCTGAGAATGCTTCTGTGTAGTTGTTATGTGAAGATACTTCCTTTTCCAGCATAGGCCTCAAAGTGCTCGAAATAAACACATGCAGATTCTACAAAAGGAGTGTTTCAAAACAGTCCTATCAAAACAAACGTTCAAGTCTGTGAGTTGAAGGCCCTCATCACAGAGAAGTTTCTGAGAATGCTTCTGTGTAGTTTTTAGGTGAAGATAATTCCTTTTCCAGCATAGGCGACAAAGCGATCAAAATAAGCACTTGCAGATTCTACAAAAGGAGTGTTTCCAAACTGCTCTATCAGAGGGAATGTTCAAGTCTGCGAGTTCAATGCTGTAATCACACAGACGTTTGTGAGAATGCTTCTGTCTAGTGTTTAGGTGAAGATATCTCTTTTCCCAGAATAGGCCTTAAAGCACTCCAAATTTCCACTTACAGATTCTACAAAAAGGGTGTTTCAAAACTGCTCTTTCAAAAGAAAGGCTCAAGTCTGTGAGTTGAATGCACTCATCACAAAGAAGTTTCTGAGAATGCTTCTGTGTAGTTGTTATGTGAAGATACTTCCTTTTCCAGCATAGGCCTCAAAGCGCTCGAAATAAACACTTGCAGATTCTAGGAAAGCAGTGTTTCAAAACAGTTCTATCAAAATAAACGTTCAAGTCTGTGAGTTGAATGCACTCATCACACAGAAGTTTCTGAGAATGCTTCTGTGTAGTTGTTATGTGAAGATACTTCGTTTTCCAGCCTAGGCCTCAAAGCGCTCGAAATAAACACTTGCAGATTCTACAAAAGGAGTGTTTCCAAACTGCTCTCTCAGAGGGAATGTTCAAGTCTGTGAGTTCAATGCAGTAATCACACAGACGTTTGTGAGAATGCTTCTGTCTAGTTTTTATGTGAAGATATTACCTTTTCCAGCATAGGCGTCAAAGCGATCCAAATAAGCACTTGCAGATTCTACAAAAGCAGTGTTTCCAAACTGCTCTATCAGAGGGAATGTTCAAGTCTGTGAGTTGAATGCACTAATCACACAGAAGTTTGTGAGAATTCTTCCGACTAGTTTTTAGGTGAAGATATTTCTTTTCCCAGAATAGGCCTTAAAGCGCTCCAAATATCCACTTGCAGATTCTACAAAAAGAGTGTTTCAAAACTGCTCTTTCAAAAGAAAGGCTCAAGTCCGTGAGTTGAATGCACTCATCACAAAGAAGTTTCTGAGAATGCTTCTGTGTAGTTGTTATGTGAAGATACTTCCTTTTCCAGCATAGGCCTCAAAGTGCTCGAAATAAACACATGTAGATTCTACAAAAGGAGTGTTTCAAAACTGTCCTATCAAAAGAAACGTTCAAGTCTGTGAGTTGAAGACCCTCATCACAGAGAAGTTTCTGAGAATGCTTCTGTGTAGTTTTTAGGTGAAGATAATTCCTTTTCCAGCATAGGCGTCAAAGCGATCCAAATAAGCACTTGCAGATTCTACAAAAGGAGTGTTTCCAAACTGTTCTATCAGAGGGAATGTTCAAGTCTGTGAGTTCAATGCAGTAATCACACAGACGTTTGTGAGAATGCTTCTGTCTAGTGTTTAGGTGAAGATATTTCTTTTCCCAGAATAGGCCTTAAAGCGCTCCAAATTTCCACTTGCAGATTCTACAAAAAGAGTGTTTCAAAACTGCTCTTTCAAAAGAAAGGCTCAAGTCTGTGAGTTGAATGCACTCATCACAAAGAAGTTTCTGAGAATGCTTCTGTGTAGTTGTTATGTGAAGATACTTCCTTTTCCAGCATAGGCCTCAAAGCGCTCGAAATAAACACTTGCAGATTCTAGGAAAGGAGTGTTTCAAAACAGTCCTATCAAAATAAACGTTCAAGTCTGTGAGTTGAATGCACACATCACACAGAAGTTTCTGAGAATGCTTCTGTGTAGTTGTTATGTGAAGATACTTCGTTTTCCAGCCTAGGCCTCAAAGCGCTCGAAATAAACACTTGCAGATTCTACAAAAGGAGTGTTTCCAAACTGCTCTCTCAGAGGGAATGTTCCAGTCTGTGAGTTCAATGCAGTAATCACACAGACGTTTGTGAGAATTCTTCCGTCTAGTTTTTAGGTGAAGATAATTCTTTTCCCAGAATAGGCCTTAAAGCGCTCCAAATATCCACTTGCAGACTCTACAAAAAGAGTGTTTCAAAACTGCTCTTTCAAAAGGAAGGCTCAAGTCTGTGAGTTGAATGCAGTCATCACACAGAAGTTTCTGAGAATGCTTCTGTGTAGTTTTTAGGTGAACATATTTCATTTCCCAGCACAGGCCTCAGAGCGCTCCAAATATGCACTTGCAGATTCTACAAAAAGAGAGCTTGAAAACTCTTCCACCAAAAAGAGGCTTCAACTCTATGAGTAGAATGTGCTCATCACAAAGAAGTTTCTGAGAATGCTTCTGTCTAGTTTTTATGTGAAGATATTTCCTTTTCCAGCATAGGCGTCAAAGCGATCCAAATAAACCCTGGCAGATTCTACAAAAGGAGTGTTTCCAAACTGCTCTATCAACAGGAATGTTCAAGTCTGTGAGTAGAATGCACTCACCACAAAGAAGTTTCTGAGAGTGCTTCTGTCTAGTTTTTATGTGAAGATATTTCCTTTTCCAGCATAGGCGTCAAAGCGCTCCAAATAAACACTTGCAGATTCTACAAAAGGAGTGTTTCCAAACTGCTCTATCAGAGGGAATGTTCAAGTCTGTGAGTTGAATGCACTACTAAGACAGAAGTTTGTGAGAATGTTTCTGTGTAGTTTTTAGGCGAAGATATTTCTTTTCCCAGCATAGGCCTCAAATCCCTCCAAATATCCACTTGCAGACTCTACAAAAAGAGTGTTTCAAAACTGCTCTTTCAAAAGGAAGGCTCAAGTCTGTGAGTTGAATGCACTCATCACAAAGAAGTTTCTGAGAATGCTTCTGTGTAGTTGTTATGTGAAGATACTTCCTTTTCGAGCATAGGCCTCAAAGTGCTCGAAATAAACACTTGCAGATTCTACGAAAGGAGTGTTTCAAAACTGTCCTATCAAAATAAACGTTCAAGTCTGTGAGTTGAATGCACTCATCACACAGAAGTTTCTGACAATACTTCTGTGTAGTTTTTAGGTGAACATATTTCATTTCCCAGCACAGGCCTCAGAGCGCTCCAAATATGCACTTGCAGATTCTACAAAAAGAGAGCTTGAAAACTCTTCCACCAAAAAGAGGCTTCAACTCTATGAGTAGAATGCACTCATCACAAAGAAGTTTCTGAGAATGCTTCTGTCTAATTTTTATGTGAAGATATTTCCTTTTCCAGCATAGGCGTCAAAGCGCTCCAAATAAACACTTGCAGATTCTACCAAAGGAGTGTTTCCAAACTGGTCTATCAAAAGCAATGTTCAAGTCTGTGAGTTGAATGCACTCGCCACAAAGAAGTTTCTGAGAATGCTTCTGTGTAGTTGTTATGTGAAGATACTTCCTTTTCCAGCATAGGCCTCAAAGCGCTCGAAATAAACACTTGCAGATTCTAGGAAAGGAGTGTTTCAAAACAGTCCTATCAAAATAAACGTTCAAGTCTGTGAGTTGAACGCACTCATCACACAGAAGTTTCTGAGAATGCTTCTGTGTAGTTTTTAGTTAGAGATATTTCCTTTTCCAGCATAGGCGTCAAAGCGATCCAAATAAACACTTCCCGATCCTACAAAAGGAGTGTTTCCAAACTGCTCTATCAAGAGGAATGTTCAAGTCTGTGAGTAGAATGCACTCGCCACAAAGAAGTTTCTGAGAATGCTTCTGTCTAGTTTTTATGTGAAGATATTTCCTTTTCGAGCATAGGCGTCAAATCGCTCCAAATAAACACTTGCAGATTCTACAAAAGGAGTGTTTCCACACTGCTCTATCAACAGGAATGTTCAAGTCTGAGAGTTGAATGCACTAATGACACAGAAGTTTGTGAGAATTCTTCTGTCTAGTTTTTAGGTGAAGATATTTCTTTCCCCAGAATAGGCCTCAAAGCGCTCCAAATATCCACTTGCAGATTCTACAAAAAGAGTGTTTCAAAACTGCTCTTTCAAAAGAAAGGCTCAAGTCTGTGAGTTGAATGTACTCATCTCAAAGAAGTTTCTGAGAATGCTTCTGTGTAGTTGTTATGTGAAGATACTTCCTTTTCCAGTATAGGCCTCAAAGCGCTCGAAATAAACACTTGCAGATTCTACGAAAGGAGTGTTTCTAAATTGTCCTATCAAAAGAAACCTTCAAGTCTGTGAGTTGAATGCACTCATCACAGAGAAGCTTCTGAGAATGCTTCTGTGTAGTTTTTAGGTGAAGATATTTCATTTCGCAGCACAGGCCTGAGAGCGCTCCAAATATGCACTTGCAGATTCTACAAAAAGAGAGCTTGAAAACTCTTCCACCAAAAAGAGGCTTCAACTCTATGAGTAGAATGCGCTCATCACAAAGAAGTTTCTGAGAATGCTTCTGTCTAGTTTTTATGTGAAGATATTTCCTTTTCCAGCATAGGCGTCAAAGCGATCCAAATAAACACTGGCAGATTCTACAAAAGGAGTGTTTCCAAACTGCTCTATCAGAGGGAATGTTCAAGTCTGTGAGTAGAATGCACTCACCACAAAGAAGTTTCTGAGAGTGCTTCTGTCTAGTTTTTATGTGAAGATATTTCCTTTTCCACCATAGGCGTCAAAGCGCTCCAAATAAACACTTGCAGATTCTACAAAAGGAGTGTTTCCAAACTGCTCTATCAGAGGGAATGTTCAAGTCTGTGAGTTGAATGCACTACTAAGACAGAAGTTTGTGAGAATGTTTCTGTGTAGTTTTTAGGCGAAGATATTTCTTTACCCAGCATAGGCCTCAAAGCCCTCCAAATATCCACTTGCAGATTCTACAAAAAGAGTGTTTCAAAACTGCTCTTTCAAAAGGAAGGCTCAAGTCTGTGGGTTGAATGCACTCATCACAAAGAAGTTTCTGAGAATGCTTCTGTGTAGTTGTTATGTGAAGATACTTCCTTTTCGAGCATAGGCCTCAAAGCGCTCGAAATAAACACTTGCAGATTCTACGAAAGGAGTGTTTCAAAACTGTCCTATCAAAATAAACGTTCAAGTCTGTGAGTTGAATGCACTCATCACACAGAAGTTTCTGACAATACTTCTGTGTAGTTTTTAGGTAGAGATATTTCCTTTTCCAGCATAGGCGTCAAAGCGATCCAAATAAATACTTGCCGATTCTACAAAAGGAGTGTTTCCAAACTGCTCTATCAAGAGGAATGTTCAAGTCTGTGAGTAGAATGCACTCGCCACAAAGAAGTTTCTGAGAATGCTTCTGCCTATTTTTTATGTGAAGATATTTCCTTTTCGAGCATAGGCGTCAAAGCGCTCCAAATAAACACTTGCAGATTCTACATAAGGAGTTTTTCCAAACTGCCCTATCAGAGGGAATGTTCAAGTCTGTGAGTTGAATGCACTAGTAAGACAGAAGTTTGTGAGAATGCTTCTGTGTAGTTTTTAGGTGAAGATATTTCTTTTCCCAGCATAGGCCTCAAAGCCCTCCAAATATCCACTTGCAGACTCTACAAAAAGTGTGTTTCAAAACTGCTCTTTCAAAAGGAAGGCTCAAGTCTGTGAGTTGAATGCACTCATCACAAAGAAGTTTCTGAGAATGCTTCTGTGTAGTTGTTATGTGAAGATACATCCTTTTCCAGCTTAGGCCTCAATGCGCTCGAAATAAACACTTGCAGATTCTACGAAAGGAGTGTTTCAAAACTGTCCTATCAAAATAAACGTTCAAGTCTGTGAGTTGAATGCACTCATCACACAGAAGTTTCTGAGAATGCTTCTGTGTAGTTTTTAGGTGAACATATTTCATTTCCCAGCACAGGCCTCAGAGCGCTCCAAATATGCACTTGCAGATTCTACAAAAAGAGAGCTTGAAAACTCTTCCACCAAAAAGAGGCTTCAACTCTATGAGTAGAATGCACTCATCACAAACAAGTTTCTGAGAATGCTTCTGTCTAGTTTTTATGTGAAGATATTTCCTTTTCCAGCATAGGCGTCAAAGCGCTCCAAATAAACACTTGCAGATTCTACTAAAGGAGTGTTTCCAAACTGCTCTATCAAAAGCAATGTTCAAGTCTGTGAGTTGAATGCACTAATCACACAGAAGTTTGTGAGAATTCTTCCGTCTAGTTTTTAGGTGAAGATATTTCTTTTCCCAGAATAGGCCTTAAAGCGCTCCAAATATCCACTTGCAGATTCTACAAAAAGAGTGTTTCAAAACTGCTCTTTCAAAAGAAAGGCTCAAGTCTGTGAGTTGAATGCACTCATCACAAAGAAGTTTCTGAGTATGCTTCTGTGTAGTTGTTATGTGAAGATACTTCCTTTTCCAGCATAGGCCTCAAAGCACTCGAAATAAACACTTGCAGATTCTAGGAAAGGAGTGTTTCAAAACAGTCCTATCAAAATAAACGTTCAAGTCTGTGTGTTGAATGCCCTCAACACAGAGAAGTTTCTGAGAATGCTTCTGTGTAGTTCTTAGGAGAAGATAATTCCTTTTCCAGCATAGGCGTCAAAGCGATCCAAATAAGCACTTGCAGATTCTACAAAAGGAGTGTTTCCAAACTGCCCTATCAGAGGGAATGTTCAAGTCTGTGAGTTCAATGCAGTAATCACACAGACGTTTGTGAGAATGCTTCTGTCTAGTGTTTAGGTGAAGATATTTCTTTTCCCAGAATAGGCCTTAAAGCGCTCCAAATTTCCAATTGCAGATTCTACAAAAAGAGTGTTTCAAAACTGCTCTTTCAAAAGAAAGGCTCAAGTCTGTGAGTTGAATGCACTCATCACAAAGAAGTTTCTGAGAATGCTTCTGTGTAGTTCTTATGTGAAGATACTTCCTTTTCCAGTATAGGCCTCAAAGCGCTCGAAATAAACACTTGCAGATTCTACAAAAGGAGTGTTTCTAAACTATCCTATCAAAAGAAACGTTCAAGTCTGTGAGTTGAATGCACTCATCACAGAGAAGCTTCTGAGAATGCTTCTGTGTAGTTTTTAGGTGAAGATATTTCCTTTTCCAGCATAGGCGTCAAAGCGATCCAAATAAAAACTTGCAGATTCTACAAAAGGAGTGTTTCCAAACTGCTCTATCAGAGGGAATGTTCAAGTCTGTGAGTAGAATGCACTCAACACAAAGAAGTTTCTGAGAGTGCTTCTGTCTAGTTTTTATATGAAGATATTTCCTTTTCCAGCATAGGCGTCAAAGCGCTCCAAATAAACACTTGCAGATTCTACAAAAGGAGTGTTTCCGAACTGCTCTATCAGAGGGAATGTTCAAGTCTGTGAGTTGAAAGCACTAGTAAGACAGAAGTTTGTGAGAATGTTTCTGTGTAGTTTTTAGGCGAAGATATTTCTTTTCCCAGCATAGGCCTAAAAACCCTCCAAATATCCACTTGCAGACTCTACAAAAAGAGTGTTTGAAAACTGCTCTTTCAAAAGGAAGGCTCAAGTCTGTGAGTTGAATGCACTCATCACAAAGAAGTTTCTGAGAATGCTTCTGTGTAGTCGTTATGTGAAGATACTTCCTTTTCCAGCATAGGCCTCAAAGCGCTCGAAATAAACACTTGCAGCTTCTAGGAAAGGAGTGTTTCAAAACAGTCCTATCAAAATAAACGTTCAAGTCTGTGAGTTGAATGCACTCATGACACAGAAGTTTATGAGAATGCTTCTGTGTAGTTTTTAGGTGGAGATATTTCCTTTTCCAGCATAGGCGTCAATGCGGTCCAAATAAACACTTGCAGATTCTACAAAAGGAGTGTTTCCAAACTGCTCTATCAAGAGGAATGTTCAATTCTGTGAGTAGAATGCACTCACCACAAAGAAGTTTCTGAGAATGCTTCTGTCTAGTTTTTATGTGAAGATATTTCCTTTTCCAGCTTAGGCCTCAAAGCGCTCGAAATAAACACTTGCAGATTCTACGAAAGGAGTGTTTCAAAACTGTCCTATCAAAATAAACGTTCAAGTCTGTGAGTTGAATGCACTCATCACACAGAAGTTTCTGAGAATGCTTCTGTGTAGTTTTTAGGTGAATATATTTCATTTCCCAGCACAGGCTTGAGAGCGCTCCAAATATGCACTTGCAGATTCTACAAAAAGAGAGCTTGAAAACTCTTCCACCAAAAAGAGGCTTCAACTCTATGAGTAGAATGCGCTCATCACAAAGAAGTTTCTGAGAATGCTTCTGTCTAGTTTTTATGTGAAGATATTTCCTTTTCCAGCATAGGCGTCAAAGCGCTCCAAATAAACACTTGCAGATTCTACAAAAGGAGTGTTTCCAAAGTGCTCTATCAGAGGGAATGTTCAAGTCTGTGAGTTGAATGCACTAGTCAGACAGAAGTTTGTGAGAATGATTCTGTGTAGTTTTTAGGTGAAGATATTCCTTTTCCCAGCATAGGCCTCAAAGCCCTCCAATTATCCACTTGCAGACTCTACAAAAAGAGTGTTTCAAAACTGCTCTTTCAAAAGGAAGGCTCAAGTCTGTGAGTTGAATGCACTCATCACAAAGAAGTTTCTGAGAATGCTTCTGTGTAGTTGTTATGTGAAGATACTTCCTTTTCGAGCATAGGCCTCAAAGCGCTCGAAATAAACACTTGCAGATTCTACGAAAGGAGTGTTTCAAAACTGTCCTATCAAAATAAACGTTCAAGTCTGTGAGTTGAATGCACTCATCACGCAGAAGTTTCTGAGAATGCTTCTGTGTAGTTTTTAGGTGAACATTTTTCATTTCCCAACACAGGCCTCAGAGCGCTCCAAATACGCACTTGCAGATTCTACAAAAAGAGAGCTTGAAAACTCTTCCACCAAAAAGAGGCTTCAACTCTTTGAGTAGAATGCACTCATCACAAAGAAGTTTCTGAGAATGCTTCTGTCTAGTTTTTATGTGAAGATATTTCCTTTTCCAGCATAGGCGTCAAAGCGCTCCAAATAAACACTTGCAGATTCTACTAAAGGAGAGTTTCCAAACTGCTCTATCAAAAGCAATGTTCAAGTCTGTGAGTTGAATGCACTAATCACACAGAAGTTTGTGAGAATTCTTCCGTCTAGTTTTTAGGTGAAGATATTTCTTTTCCCAGAATAGGCTTAATAGCGCTCCAAATATCCACTTGCAGATTCTACAAAAAGAGTGTTTCAAAACTGCTCTTTCAAAAGAAAGGCTCAAGTCTGTGAGTTGAATGCACTCATCACAAAGAAGTTTCTGAGAATGCTTCTGTGTTGTTCTTATGTGAAGATACTTCCTTTTCCGGCATAGGCCTCAAAAGGGCTCGAAATAAACACTTGCAGATTCTAGGAAAGGAGTGTTTCAAAACAGTCCTCTCAAAATAAACGTTGAAGTCTGTGAGTTGAATGCACTCATCACAAAGAAGTTTCTGAGAATGCTTCGGTGTAGTTGTTATGTGAAGATACTTCGTTTTCCAGCATAGGCCACAAAGCGCTCGAAATAAACACTTGCAGATTCTACAAAAGGAGTGTTTCCAAACTGCTCTATCAGAGGGAATGTTCAAGTCTGTGAGTTCAAAGCAGTAATCACACAGACGTTTGTGAGAATGCTTCTGTCAAGTTTTTATGTGAAGATATTACCTTTTCCAGCATAGGCGTCAAAGCGATCCAAATAAACACTTGCAGATTCTACAAAAGCAGTGTTTCCAAACTGCTCTATCAGAGGGAATGTTCAAGTCTGTGAGTTCAATGCAGTAATCACACAGACGTTTGTGAGAATGCTTCTGTCTAGTGTTTAGGTGAAGATATTTCTTTTCCCAGAATAGGCCTTAAAGCGCTCCAAATTTCCACTTGCAGATTCTACAAAAAGAGTGCTTCAAAACTGCTCTTTCAAAAGAAAGGCTCAAGTCTGTGAGTTGAATGCACTCATCACAAAGAAGTTTCTGAGAATGCTTCTGTGTAGTTGCTATGTGAAGCTACTTCCTTTTCCAGCATAGGCCTCAAAGCGCTCGAAATAAACACTTGCACATTCTAGGAAAGGAGTGTTTCAAAACAGTCCTATCAAAATAAACGTTCAAGTCTGTGTGTTGAATGCACTCATCACACAGAAGTTTCTGAGAAAGCTTCTGTGTAGTTTTCAGGTGGAGATATTTCCTTTTCCAGCATAGGCGTCAAAGCGATCCAAATAAACACTTGCAGATTCTACAAAAGGAGTGTTTCCAAACTGCTCTATCAAGAGGAATGTTCAAGTCCGTGAGTAGAATGCACTCACCACAAAGAAGTTTCTGAGAATGCTTCTGTCTAGTTTTTATGTGAAGATATTCCCTTTTCCAGCATAGGCGTCAAAGCACTCCAAATAAACACTTGCAGATTCTACAAAAGGAGTGTTTCCAAACTGCTCTATCAGAGGGAATGTGCAAGTCTGTGAGTTGAATGCACTAGTCAGACAGAGGTTTGTGAGAATGCTTCTGTTTAGTTTTTAGGTGAAGATATTCCTTTTCCCAGCATAGGCCTCAAAGCCCTCCAAATATCCACTTGCAGACTCTACAAAAAGAGTGTTTCAAAACTGCTCTTTCAAAAGGAAGGCTCAAGTCTGTGAGTTGAATGCACTCATCACAAAGAAGTTTCTGAGAATGCTTCTGTGTAGTTGTTATGTGAAGATATTTCCTTTGCCAGCATAGGCCTCAAAGCGCTCGAAATAAACACTTGCAGATTCTACGAAAGGAGTGTTTCAAAACTGTCCTATCAAAATAAACGTTCAAGTCTGTGAGTTGAATGCACTCATCACACAGAAGTTTCTGAGAATGCTTCTGTGTAGTTTTTAGGTGAACATATTTCATTTCCCAGCACAGGCCTCAGAGCGCTCCAAATATGCACTTGCAGATTCTACAAAAAGAGAGCTTGAAAACTCTTCCACCAAAAAGAGGCTTCAACTCTATGAGTAGAATGCTCTCATCACAAAGAAGTTTCTGAGAATGCTTCTGTCTAGTTTTTATGTGAAGATATTTCCTTTTCCAGCATTGGCTTCAAAGCGCTCCAAATAAACACTTGCAGATTCTACTAAAGGAGTGTTTCCAAACTGCTCTATCAAAAGGAATGTTCAAGTCTGTGAGTTGAATGCACTAATGACACAGAAGTTTGTGATAATTCTTCTGTCTAGTTTTTAGATGAAGATATTTCTTTTCCCAGAATAGGCCTTAAAGCGCTCCAAATATCCACTTGCAGATTCTACAAAAAGAGTGTTTCAAAACTGCTCTTTCAAAAGAAAGGCTCAAGTCTGTGAGTTGAATGCACTCATCACAAAGAAGTTTCTGAGAATGCTTCTGTGTAGTTGTTAAGTGAAGATACTTCCTTTTCCAGCATAGGCATCAAAGCGCTCGAAATAAACACTTGCAGATTCTACAAAAGGAGAGTTTCAAAACTGTCCTGTCAAAAGAAACGTTAAAGTCTGTGAGTTGAATGCACTCATCACAGAGAAGTTTCTGAGAATGCTTCTGTGTAGTTTTTAGGTGAAGATATTCCCTTTTCCAGCATAGGCGTCAAAGCGATCCAAATAAACACTTGCAGATTCTACAAAAGGAGTGTTTCCAAACTGCTCTATCAGAGGGAATGTTCAAGTCTGTGAGTTGAATGCACTAGTCAGACAGAAGTTTGTGAGAATGTTTCTGTGTAGTTTTTAGGTGAAGATATTTCTTTTCCCAGCATAGGCCTCAAAGCCCTCCAATTATCCACTTGCAGACTCTACAAAAAGAGTGTTTCAAAACTGCTCTTTTAAAAGGAAGGCTCAAGTCTCTGAGTTGAATGCACTCATCACAAAGAAGTTTCTGAGAATGCTTCTGTGTAGTTGTTATGTGAAGATATTTCCTTTACCAGCATAGGCCTCAAAGCGCTCGAAATAAACACTTGCAGATTCTACGAAAGGATTGTTTCAAAACAGTCCTATCAAAATAAACGTTCAAGTCTGTGAGTTGAATGCACTCATCACACAGAAGTTTCTGAGAAAGCTTCTGTGTAGTTTTCAGGTGGAGATATTTCCTTTTCCAGCATAGGCGTCAAAGCGATCCAAATAAACACTTGCAGATTCTACAAAAGGAGTGTTTCCAAACTGCTCTATCAAGAGGAATGTTCAAGTCCGTGAGTAGAATGCACTCGCCACAAAGAAGTTTCTGAGAATGCTTCTGTCTAGTTTTTATGTGAAGATATTCCCTTTTTCCAGCATAGGCGTCAAAGCGCTCCAAATAAACACTTGCAGATTCTACAAAAGGAGTGTTTCCAAACTGCTCTATCAGAGGGAATGTTCAAGTCTGTGAGTTGAATGCACTAGTCAGACAGAGGTTTGTGAGAATGCTTCTGTTTAGTTTTTAGGTGAAGATATTCCTTTTCCCAGCATAGGCCTCAAAGCCCTCCAAATATCCACTTGCAGACTCTACAAAAAGAGTGTTTCAAAACTGCTCTTTCAAAAGGAAGGCTCAAGTCTGTGAGTTGAATGCACTCATCACAAAGAAGTTTCTGAGAATGCTTCTGTGTAGTTGTTATGTGAAGATATTTCCTTTGCCAGCATAGGCCTCAAAGCGCTCGAAATAAACACTTGCAGATTCTACGAAAGGAGTGTTTCAAAACTGTCCTGTCAAAATAAATGTTCAAGTCTGTGAGTTGAATGCACTCATCACACAGAAGTTTCTGAGAATGCTTCTGTGTAGTTTTTAGGTGAACATATTTCATTTCCCAGCACAGGCCTCAGAGCGCTCCAAATATGCACTTGCAGATTCTACAAAAAGAGACCTTGAAAACTCTTCCACCAAAAAGAGGCTTCAACTCTATGAGTAGAATGCTCTCATCACAAAGAAGTTTCTGAGAATGCTTCTGTCTAGTTTTTATGTGAAGATATTTCCTTTTCCAGCATTGGCTTCAAAGCGCTCCAAATAAACACTTGCAGATTCTACTAAAGGAGTGTTTCCAAACTGCTCTATCAAAAGGAATGTTCAAGTCTGTGAGTTGAATGCACTAATGACACAGGAGTTTGTGAGAATTCTTCTGTCTAGTTTTTAGATGAAGATATTTCTTTTCCCAGAATAGGCGTTAAAGCGCTCCAAATATCCACTTGCAGATTCTACAAAAAGAGTGTTTCAAAACTGCTCTTTCAAAAGAAAGGCTCAAGTCTGTGAGTTGAATGAACTCATCACACAGAAGTTTCTGAGAATGCTTCTGTGTAGTTGTTAAGTGAAGATACTTCCTTTTCCAGCATAGGCCTCAAAGCGCTCGAAATAAACACTTGCAGATTCTACAAAAGGAGAGTTTCAAAACTGTCCTGTCAAAAGAAACGTTAAAGTCTGTGAGTTGAATGCACTCATCACAGAAAAGTTTCTGAGAATGCTTCTGTGTAGTTTTTAGGTGAAGATATTCCCTTTTCCAGCATAGGCGTCAAAGCGATCCAAATAAACACTTGCAGATTCTACAAAAGGAGTGTTTCCAAACTGCTCTATCAGAGGGAATGTTCAAGTCTGTGAGTTCAATGCAGTAATCACACAGACGTTTGTGAGAATGCTTCTGTGTAGTTTTTAGGTGAACATATTTCTTTTCCCAGCACAGGCCTCAGAGCGCTCCAAATACGCACTTGCAGATTCTACAAAAAGAGAGCTAGAAAACTTTTCCACCAAAAAGATGTTTCAACTCTATGAGAAGAATGCACTCATCACAAAGAAGTTTCTGAGAATGCTTCTGTCTAGTTTTTATGTGAAGATATTTCCTTTTCCAGCATAGGCGTCAAAGCGCTCCAAATAAACACTTGCAGATTCTACTAAAGGAGAGTTTCCAAACTGCTCTATCAAAAGCAATGTTCAAGTCTGTGAGTTGAATGCACTAATCACACAGAAGTTTGTGAGAATTCTTCCGTCTAGTTTTTAGGTGAAGATATTTCTTTTCCCAGAATAGGCTTAATAGCGCTCCAAATATCCACTTGCAGATTCTACAAAAAGAGTGTTTCAAAACTGCTCTTTCAAAAGAAAGGCTCAAGTCTGTGAGTTGAATGCACTCATCACAAAGAAGTTTCTGAGAATGCTTCTGTGTTGTTCTTATGTGAAGATACTTCCTTTTCCGGCATAGGCCTCAAAAGGGCTCGAAATAAACACTTGCAGATTCTAGGAAAGGAGTGTTTCAAAACAGTCCTCTCAAAATAAACGTTGAAGTCTGTGAGTTGAATGCACTCATCACAAAGAAGTTTCTGAGAATGCTTCGGTGTAGTTGTTATGTGAAGATACTTCGTTTTCCAGCATAGGCCACAAAGCGCTCGAAATAAACACTTGCAGATTCTACAAAAGGAGTGTTTCCAAACTGCTCTATCAGAGGGAATGTTCAAGTCTGTGAGTTCAAAGCAGTAATCACACAGACGTTTGTGAGAATGCTTCTGTCAAGTTTTTATGTGAAGATATTACCTTTTCCAGCATAGGCGTCAAAGCGATCCAAATAAGCACTTGCAGATTCTACAAAAGCAGTGTTTCCAAACTGCTCTATCAGAGGGAATGTTCAAGTCTGTGAGTTCAATGCAGTAATCACACAGACGTTTGTGAGAATGCTTCTGTCTAGTGTTTAGGTGAAGATATTTCTTTTCCCAGAATAGGCCTTAAAGCGCTCCAAATTTCCACTTGCAGATTCTACAAAAAGAGTGCTTCAAAACTGCTCTTTCAAAAGAAAGGCTCAAGTCTGTGAGTTGAATGCACTCATCACAAAGAAGTTTCTGAGAATGCTTCTGTGTAGTTGCTATGTGAAGCTACTTCCTTTTCCAGCATAGGCCTCAAAGCGCTCGAAATAAACACTTGCACATTCTAGGAAAGGAGTGTTTCAAAACAGTCCTATCAAAATAAACGTTCAAGTCTGTGTGTTGAATGCACTCATCACACAGAAGTTTCTGAGAAAGCTTCTGTGTACTTTTCAGGTGGAGATATTTCCTTTTCCAGCATAGGCGTCAAAGCGATCCAAATAAACACTTGCAGATTCTACAAAAGGAGTGTTTCCAAACTGCTCTATCAAGAGGAATGTTCAAGTCCGTGAGTAGAATGCACTCACCACAAAGAAGTTTCTGAGAATGCTTCTGTCTAGTTTTTATGTGAAGATATTCCCTTTTCCAGCATAGGCGTCAAAGCACTCCAAATAAACACTTGCAGATTCTACAAAAGGAGTGTTTCCAAACTGCTCTATCAGAGGGAATGTGCAAGTCTGTGAGTTGAATGCACTAGTCAGACAGAGGTTTGTGAGAATGCTTCTGTTTAGTTTTTAGGTGAAGATATTCCTTTTCCCAGCATAGGCCTCAAAGCCCTCCAAATATCCACTTGCAGACTCTACAAAAAGAGTGTTTCAAAACTGCTCTTTCAAAAGGAAGGCTCAAGTCTGTGAGTTGAATGCACTCATCACAAAGAAGTTTCTGAGAATGCTTCTGTGTAGTTGTTATGTGAAGATATTTCCTTTGCCAGCATAGGCCTCAAAGCGCTCGAAATAAACACTTGCAGATTCTACGAAAGGAGTGTTTCAAAACTGTCCTATCAAAATAAACGTTCAAGTCTGTGAGTTGAATGCACTCATCACACAGAAGTTTCTGAGAATGCTTCTGTGTAGTTTTTAGGTGAACATATTTCATTTCCCAGCACAGGCCTCAGAGCGCTCCAAATATGCACTTGCAGATTCTACAAAAAGAGAGCTTGAAAACTCTTCCACCAAAAAGAGGCTTCAACTCTATGAGTAGAATGCTCTCATCACAAAGAAGTTTCTGAGAATGCTTCTGTCTAGTTTTTATGTGAAGATATTTCCTTTTCCAGCATTGGCTTCAAAGCGCTCCAAATAAACACTTGCAGATTCTACTAAAGGAGTGTTTCCAAACTGCTCTATCAAAAGGAATGTTCAAGTCTGTGAGTTGAATGCACTAATGACACAGAAGTTTGTGATAATTCTTCTGTCTAGTTTTTAGATGAAGATATTTCTTTTCCCAGAATAGGCCTTAAAGCGCTCCAAATATCCACTTGCAGATTCTACAAAAAGAGTGTTTCAAAACTGCTCTTTCAAAAGAAAGGCTCAAGTCTGTGAGTTGAATGCACTCATCACAAAGAAGTTTCTGAGAATGCTTCTGTGTAGTTGTTAAGTGAAGATACTTCCTTTTCCAGCATAGGCATCAAAGCGCTCGAAATAAACACTTGCAGATTCTACAAAAGGAGAGTTTCAAAACTGTCCTGTCAAAAGAAACGTTAAAGTCTGTGAGTTGAATGCACTCATCACAGAGAAGTTTCTGAGAATGCTTCTGTGTAGTTTTTAGGTGAAGATATTCCCTTTTCCAGCATAGGCGTCAAAGCGATCCAAATAAACACTTGCAGATTCTACAAAAGGAGTGTTTCCAAACTGCTCTATCAGAGGGAATGTTCAAGTCTGTGAGTTGAATGCACTAGTCAGACAGAAGTTTGTGAGAATGTTTCTGTGTAGTTTTTAGGTGAAGATATTTCTTTTCCCAGCATAGGCCTCAAAGCCCTCCAATTATCCACTTGCAGACTCTACAAAAAGAGTGTTTCAAAACTGCTCTTTTAAAAGGAAGGCTCAAGTCTCTGAGTTGAATGCACTCATCACAAAGAAGTTTCTGAGAATGCTTCTGTGTAGTTGTTATGTGAAGATATTTCCTTTACCAGCATAGGCCTCAAAGCGCTCGAAATAAACACTTGCAGATTCTACGAAAGGATTGTTTCAAAACAGTCCTATCAAAATAAACGTTCAAGTCTGTGAGTTGAATGCACTCATCACACAGAAGTTTCTGAGAAAGCTTCTGTGTAGTTTTCAGGTGGAGATATTTCCTTTTCCAGCATAGGCGTCAAAGCGATCCAAATAAACACTTGCAGATTCTACAAAAGGAGTGTTTCCAAACTGCTCTATCAAGAGGAATGTTCAAGTCCGTGAGTAGAATGCACTCGCCACAAAGAAGTTTCTGAGAATGCTTCTGTCTAGTTTTTATGTGAAGATATTCCCTTTTTCCAGCATAGGCGTCAAAGCGCTCCAAATAAACACTTGCAGATTCTACAAAAGGAGTGTTTCCAAACTGCTCTATCAGAGGGAATGTTCAAGTCTGTGAGTTGAATGCACTAGTCAGACAGAGGTTTGTGAGAATGCTTCTGTTTAGTTTTTAGGTGAAGATATTCCTTTTCCCAGCATAGGCCTCAAAGCCCTCCAAATATCCACTTGCAGACTCTACAAAAAGAGTGTTTCAAAACTGCTCTTTCAAAAGGAAGGCTCAAGTCTGTGAGTTGAATGCACTCATCACAAAGAAGTTTCTGAGAATGCTTCTGTGTAGTTGTTATGTGAAGATATTTCCTTTGCCAGCATAGGCCTCAAAGCGCTCGAAATAAACACTTGCAGATTCTACGAAAGGAGTGTTTCAAAACTGTCCTGTCAAAATAAATGTTCAAGTCTGTGAGTTGAATGCACTCATCACACAGAAGTTTCTGAGAATGCTTCTGTGTAGTTTTTAGGTGAACATATTTCATTTCCCAGCACAGGCCTCAGAGCGCTCCAAATATGCACTTGCAGATTCTACAAAAAGAGACCTTGAAAACTCTTCCACCAAAAAGAGGCTTCAACTCTATGAGTAGAATGCTCTCATCACAAAGAAGTTTCTGAGAATGCTTCTGTCTAGTTTTTATGTGAAGATATTTCCTTTTCCAGCATTGGCTTCAAAGCGCTCCAAATAAACACTTGCAGATTCTACTAAAGGAGTGTTTCCAAACTGCTCTATCAAAAGGAATGTTCAAGTCTGTGAGTTGAATGCACTAATGACACAGGAGTTTGTGAGAATTCTTCTGTCTAGTTTTTAGATGAAGATATTTCTTTTCCCAGAATAGGCGTTAAAGCGCTCCAAATATCCACTTGCAGATTCTACAAAAAGAGTGTTTCAAAACTGCTCTTTCAAAAGAAAGGCTCAAGTCTGTGAGTTGAATGAACTCATCACACAGAAGTTTCTGAGAATGCTTCTGTGTAGTTGTTAAGTGAAGATACTTCCTTTTCCAGCATAGGCCTCAAAGCGCTCGAAATAAACACTTGCAGATTCTACAAAAGGAGAGTTTCAAAACTGTCCTGTCAAAAGAAACGTTAAAGTCTGTGAGTTGAATGCACTCATCACAGAAAAGTTTCTGAGAATGCTTCTGTGTAGTTTTTAGGTGAAGATATTCCCTTTTCCAGCATAGGCGTCAAAGCGATCCAAATAAACACTTGCAGATTCTACAAAAGGAGTGTTTCCAAACTGCTCTATCAGAGGGAATGTTCAAGTCTGTGAGTTCAATGCAGTAATCACACAGACGTTTGTGAGAATGCTTCTGTGTAGTTTTTAGGTGAACATATTTCTTTTCCCAGCACAGGCCTCAGAGCGCTCCAAATACGCACTTGCAGATTCTACAAAAAGAGAGCTAGAAAACTTTTCCACCAAAAAGATGTTTCAACTCTATGAGAAGAATGCACTCATCACAAAGAAGTTTCTGAGAATGCTTCTGTCTAGTTTTTATGTGAAGATATTTCCTTTTCCAGCATAGGCGTCAAAGCGCTCCAAATAAACACTTGCAGATTCTACTAAAGGAGAGTTTCCAAACTGCTCTATCAAAAGCAATGTTCAAGTCTGTGAGTTGAATGCACTAATCACACAGAAGTTTGTGAGAATTCTTCCGTCTAGTTTTTAGGTGAAGATATTTCTTTTCCCAGAATAGGCTTAATAGCGCTCCAAATATCCACTTGCAGATTCTACAAAAAGAGTGTTTCAAAACTGCTCTTTCAAAAGAAAGGCTCAAGTCTGTGAGTTGAATGCACTCATCACAAAGAAGTTTCTGAGAATGCTTCTGTGTTGTTCTTATGTGAAGATACTTCCTTTTCCGGCATAGGCCTCAAAAGGGCTCGAAATAAACACTTGCAGATTCTAGGAAAGGAGTGTTTCAAAACAGTCCTCTCAAAATAAACGTTGAAGTCTGTGAGTTGAATGCACTCATCACAAAGAAGTTTCTGAGAATGCTTCGGTGTAGTTGTTATGTGAAGATACTTCGTTTTCCAGCATAGGCCACAAAGCGCTCGAAATAAACACTTGCAGATTCTACAAAAGGAGTGTTTCCAAACTGCTCTATCAGAGGGAATGTTCAAGTCTGTGAGTTCAAAGCAGTAATCACACAGACGTTTGTGAGAATGCTTCTGTCAAGTTTTTATGTGAAGATATTACCTTTTCCAGCATAGGCGTCAAAGCGATCCAAATAAGCACTTGCAGATTCTACAAAAGCAGTGTTTCCAAACTGCTCTATCAGAGGGAATGTTCAAGTCTGTGAGTTCAATGCAGTAATCACACAGACGTTTGTGAGAATGCTTCTGTCTAGTGTTTAGGTGAAGATATTTCTTTTCCCAGAATAGGCCTTAAAGCGCTCCAAATTTCCACTTGCAGATTCTACAAAAAGAGTGCTTCAAAACTGCTCTTTCAAAAGAAAGGCTCAAGTCTGTGAGTTGAATGCACTCATCACAAAGAAGTTTCTGAGAATGCTTCTGTGTAGTTGCTATGTGAAGCTACTTCCTTTTCCAGCATAGGCCTCAAAGCGCTCGAAATAAACACTTGCACATTCTAGGAAAGGAGTGTTTCAAAACAGTCCTATCAAAATAAACGTTCAAGTCTGTGTGTTGAATGCACTCATCACACAGAAGTTTCTGAGAAAGCTTCTGTGTAGTTTTCAGGTGGAGATATTTCCTTTTCCAGCATAGGCGTCAAAGCGATCCAAATAAACACTTGCAGATTCTACAAAAGGAGTGTTTCCAAACTGCTCTATCAAGAGGAATGTTCAAGTCCGTGAGTAGAATGCACTCACCACAAAGAAGTTTCTGAGAATGCTTCTGTCTAGTTTTTATGTGAAGATATTCCCTTTTCCAGCATAGGCGTCAAAGCACTCCAAATAAACACTTGCAGATTCTACAAAAGGAGTGTTTCCAAACTGCTCTATCAGAGGGAATGTGCAAGTCTGTGAGTTGAATGCACTAGTCAGACAGAGGTTTGTGAGAATGCTTCTGTTTAGTTTTTAGGTGAAGATATTCCTTTTCCCAGCATAGGCCTCAAAGCCCTCCAAATATCCACTTGCAGACTCTACAAAAAGAGTGTTTCAAAACTGCTCTTTCAAAAGGAAGGCTCAAGTCTGTGAGTTGAATGCACTCATCACAAAGAAGTTTCTGAGAATGCTTCTGTGTAGTTGTTATGTGAAGATATTTCCTTTGCCAGCATAGGCCTCAAAGCGCTCGAAATAAACACTTGCAGATTCTACGAAAGGAGTGTTTCAAAACTGTCCTATCAAAATAAACGTTCAAGTCTGTGAGTTGAATGCACTCATCACACAGAAGTTTCTGAGAATGCTTCTGTGTAGTTTTTAGGTGAACATATTTCATTTCCCAGCACAGGCCTCAGAGCGCTCCAAATATGCACTTGCAGATTCTACAAAAAGAGACCTTGAAAACTCTTCCACCAAAAAGAGGCTTCAACTCTATGAGTAGAATGCTCTCATCACAAAGAAGTTTCTGAGAATGCTTCTGTCTAGTTTTTATGTGAAGATATTTCCTTTTCCAGCATTGGCTTCAAAGCGCTCCAAATAAACACTTGCAGATTCTACTAAAGGAGTGTTTCCAAACTGCTCTCCCAAAAGGAATGTTCAAGTCTGTGAGTTGAATGCACTAATGACACAGAAGTTTGTGATAATTCTTCTGTCTAGTTTTTAGATGAAGATATTTCTTTTCCCAGAATAGGCCTTAAAGCGCTCCAAATATCCACTTGCAGATTCTACAAAAAGAGTGTTTCAAAACTGCTCTTTCAAAAGAAAGGCTCAAGTCTGTGAGTTGAATGCACTCATCACAAAGAAGTTTCTGAGAATGCTTCTGTGTAGTTGTTAAGTGAAGATACTTCCTTTTCCAGCATAGGCATCAAAGCGCTCGAAATAAACACTTGCAGATTCTACAAAAGGAGAGTTTCAAAACTGTCCTGTCAAAAGAAACGTTAAAGTCTGTGAGTTGAATGCACTCATCACAGAAAAGTTTCTGAGAATGCTTCTGTGTAGTTTTTAGGTGAAGATATTCCCTTTTCCAGCATAGGCGTCAAAGCGATCCAAATAAACACTTGCAGATTCTACAAAAGGAGTGTTTCCAAACTGCTCTATCAGAGGGAATGTTCAAGTCTGTGAGTTGAATGCACTAGTCAGACAGAAGTTTGTGAGAATGTTTCTGTGTAGTTTTTAGGTGAAGATATTTCTTTTCCCAGCATAGGCCTCAAAGCCCTCCAATTATCCACTTGCAGACTCTACAAAAAGAGTGTTTCAAAACTGCTCTTTTAAAAGGAAGGCTCAAGTCTCTGAGTTGAATGCACTCATCACAAAGAAGTTTCTGAGAATGCTTCTGTGTAGTTGTTATGTGAAGATATTTCCTTTACCAGCATAGGCCTCAAAGCGCTCGAAATAAACACTTGCAGATTCTACGAAAGGATTGTTTCAAAACAGTCCTATCAAAATAAACGTTCAAGTCTGTGAGTTGAATGCACTCATCACACAGAAGTTTCTGAGAAAGCTTCTGTGTAGTTTTCAGGTGGAGATATTTCCTTTTCCAGCATAGGCGTCAAAGCGATCCAAATAAACACTTGCAGATTCTACAAAAGGAGTGTTTCCAAACTGCTCTATCAAGAGGAATGTTCAAGTCCGTGAGTAGAATGCACTCGCCACAAAGAAGTTTCTGAGAATGCTTCTGTCTAGTTTTTATGTGAAGATATTCCCTTTTTCCAGCATAGGCGTCAAAGCGCTCCAAATAAACACTTGCAGATTCTACAAAAGGAGTGTTTCCAAACTGCTCTATCAGAGGGAATGTTCAAGTCTGTGAGTTGAATGCACTAGTCAGACAGAGGTTTGTGAGAATGCTTCTGTTTAGTTTTTAGGTGAAGATATTCCTTTTCCCAGCATAGGCCTCAAAGCCCTCCAAATATCCACTTGCAGACTCTACAAAAAGAGTGTTTCAAAACTGCTCTTTCAAAAGGAAGGCTCAAGTCTGTGAGTTGAATGCACTCATCACAAAGAAGTTTCTGAGAATGCTTCTGTGTAGTTGTTATGTGAAGATATTTCCTTTGCCAGCATAGGCCTCAAAGCGCTCGAAATAAACACTTGCAGATTCTACGAAAGGAGTGTTTCAAAACTGTCCTGTCAAAATAAATGTTCAAGTCTGTGAGTTGAATGCACTCATCACACAGAAGTTTCTGAGAATGCTTCTGTGTAGTTTTTAGGTGAACATATTTCATTTCCCAGCACAGGCCTCAGAGCGCTCCAAATATGCACTTGCAGATTCTACAAAAAGAGACCTTGAAAACTCTTCCACCAAAAAGAGGCTTCAACTCTATGAGTAGAATGCTCTCATCACAAAGAAGTTTCTGAGAATGCTTCTGTCTAGTTTTTATGTGAAGATATTTCCTTTTCCAGCATTGGCTTCAAAGCGCTCCAAATAAACACTTGCAGATTCTACTAAAGGAGTGTTTCCAAACTGCTCTATCAAAAGGAATGTTCAAGTCTGTGAGTTGAATGCACTAATGACACAGGAGTTTGTGAGAATTCTTCTGTCTAGTTTTTAGATGAAGATATTTCTTTTCCCAGAATAGGCGTTAAAGCGCTCCAAATATCCACTTGCAGATTCTACAAAAAGAGTGTTTCAAAACTGCTCTTTCAAAAGAAAGGCTCAAGTCTGTGAGTTGAATGAACTCATCACACAGAAGTTTCTGAGAATGCTTCTGTGTAGTTGTTAAGTGAAGATACTTCCTTTTCCAGCATAGGCCTCAAAGCGCTCGAAATAAACACTTGCAGATTCTACAAAAGGAGAGTTTCAAAACTGTCCTGTCAAAAGAAACGTTAAAGTCTGTGAGTTGAATGCACTCATCACAGAAAAGTTTCTGAGAATGCTTCTGTGTAGTTTTTAGGTGAAGATATTCCCTTTTCCAGCATAGGCGTCAAAGCGATCCAAATAAACACTTGCAGATTCTACAAAAGGAGTGTTTCCAAACTGCTCTATCAGAGGGAATGTTCAAGTCTGTGAGTTCAATGCAGTAATCACACAGACGTTTGTGAGAATGCTTCTGTGTAGTTTTTAGGTGAACATATTTCTTTTCCCAGCACAGGCCTCAGAGCGCTCCAAATACGCACTTGCAGATTCTACAAAAAGAGAGCTAGAAAACTTTTCCACCAAAAAGATGTTTCAACTCTATGAGAAGAATGCACTCATCACAAAGAAGTTTCTGAGAATGCTTCTGTCTAGTTTTTATGTGAAGATATTTCCTTTTCCAGCATAGGCGTCAAAGCGCTCCAAATAAACACTTGCAGATTCTACTAAAGGAGAGTTTCCAAACTGCTCTATCAAAAGCAATGTTCAAGTCTGTGAGTTGAATGCACTAATCACACAGAAGTTTGTGAGAATTCTTCCGTCTAGTTTTTAGGTGAAGATATTTCTTTTCCCAGAATAGGCTTAATAGCGCTCCAAATATCCACTTGCAGATTCTACAAAAAGAGTGTTTCAAAACTGCTCTTTCAAAAGAAAGGCTCAAGTCTGTGAGTTGAATGCACTCATCACAAAGAAGTTTCTGAGAATGCTTCTGTGTTGTTCTTATGTGAAGATACTTCCTTTTCCGGCATAGGCCTCAAAAGGGCTCGAAATAAACACTTGCAGATTCTAGGAAAGGAGTGTTTCAAAACAGTCCTCTCAAAATAAACGTTGAAGTCTGTGAGTTGAATGCACTCATCACAAAGAAGTTTCTGAGAATGCTTCGGTGTAGTTGTTATGTGAAGATACTTCGTTTTCCAGCATAGGCCACAAAGCGCTCGAAATAAACACTTGCAGATTCTACAAAAGGAGTGTTTCCAAACTGCTCTATCAGAGGGAATGTTCAAGTCTGTGAGTTCAAAGCAGTAATCACACAGACGTTTGTGAGAATGCTTCTGTCAAGTTTTTATGTGAAGATATTACCTTTTCCAGCATAGGCGTCAAAGCGATCCAAATAAGCACTTGCAGATTCTACAAAAGCAGTGTTTCCAAACTGCTCTATCAGAGGGAATGTTCAAGTCTGTGAGTTCAATGCAGTAATCACACAGACGTTTGTGAGAATGCTTCTGTCTAGTGTTTAGGTGAAGATATTTCTTTTCCCAGAATAGGCCTTAAAGCGCTCCAAATTTCCACTTGCAGATTCTACAAAAAGAGTGCTTCAAAACTGCTCTTTCAAAAGAAAGGCTCAAGTCTGTGAGTTGAATGCACTCATCACAAAGAAGTTTCTGAGAATGCTTCTGTGTAGTTGCTATGTGAAGCTACTTCCTTTTCCAGCATAGGCCTCAAAGCGCTCGAAATAAACACTTGCACATTCTAGGAAAGGAGTGTTTCAAAACAGTCCTATCAAAATAAACGTTCAAGTCTGTGTGTTGAATGCACTCATCACACAGAAGTTTCTGAGAAAGCTTCTGTGTACTTTTCAGGTGGAGATATTTCCTTTTCCAGCATAGGCGTCAAAGCGATCCAAATAAACACTTGCAGATTCTACAAAAGGAGTGTTTCCAAACTGCTCTATCAAGAGGAATGTTCAAGTCCGTGAGTAGAATGCACTCACCACAAAGAAGTTTCTGAGAATGCTTCTGTCTAGTTTTTATGTGAAGATATTCCCTTTTCCAGCATAGGCGTCAAAGCACTCCAAATAAACACTTGCAGATTCTACAAAAGGAGTGTTTCCAAACTGCTCTATCAGAGGGAATGTGCAAGTCTGTGAGTTGAATGCACTAGTCAGACAGAGGTTTGTGAGAATGCTTCTGTTTAGTTTTTAGGTGAAGATATTCCTTTTCCCAGCATAGGCCTCAAAGCCCTCCAAATATCCACTTGCAGACTCTACAAAAAGAGTGTTTCAAAACTGCTCTTTCAAAAGGAAGGCTCAAGTCTGTGAGTTGAATGCACTCATCACAAAGAAGTTTCTGAGAATGCTTCTGTGTAGTTGTTATGTGAAGATATTTCCTTTGCCAGCATAGGCCTCAAAGCGCTCGAAATAAACACTTGCAGATTCTACGAAAGGAGTGTTTCAAAACTGTCCTATCAAAATAAACGTTCAAGTCTGTGAGTTGAATGCACTCATCACACAGAAGTTTCTGAGAATGCTTCTGTGTAGTTTTTAGGTGAACATATTTCATTTCCCAGCACAGGCCTCAGAGCGCTCCAAATATGCACTTGCAGATTCTACAAAAAGAGAGCTTGAAAACTCTTCCACCAAAAAGAGGCTTCAACTCTATGAGTAGAATGCTCTCATCACAAAGAAGTTTCTGAGAATGCTTCTGTCTAGTTTTTATGTGAAGATATTTCCTTTTCCAGCATTGGCTTCAAAGCGCTCCAAATAAACACTTGCAGATTCTACTAAAGGAGTGTTTCCAAACTGCTCTATCAAAAGGAATGTTCAAGTCTGTGAGTTGAATGCACTAATGACACAGAAGTTTGTGATAATTCTTCTGTCTAGTTTTTAGATGAAGATATTTCTTTTCCCAGAATAGGCCTTAAAGCGCTCCAAATATCCACTTGCAGATTCTACAAAAAGAGTGTTTCAAAACTGCTCTTTCAAAAGAAAGGCTCAAGTCTGTGAGTTGAATGCACTCATCACAAAGAAGTTTCTGAGAATGCTTCTGTGTAGTTGTTAAGTGAAGATACTTCCTTTTCCAGCATAGGCATCAAAGCGCTCGAAATAAACACTTGCAGATTCTACAAAAGGAGAGTTTCAAAACTGTCCTGTCAAAAGAAACGTTAAAGTCTGTGAGTTGAATGCACTCATCACAGAGAAGTTTCTGAGAATGCTTCTGTGTAGTTTTTAGGTGAAGATATTCCCTTTTCCAGCATAGGCGTCAAAGCGATCCAAATAAACACTTGCAGATTCTACAAAAGGAGTGTTTCCAAACTGCTCTATCAGAGGGAATGTTCAAGTCTGTGAGTTGAATGCACTAGTCAGACAGAAGTTTGTGAGAATGTTTCTGTGTAGTTTTTAGGTGAAGATATTTCTTTTCCCAGCATAGGCCTCAAAGCCCTCCAATTATCCACTTGCAGACTCTACAAAAAGAGTGTTTCAAAACTGCTCTTTTAAAAGGAAGGCTCAAGTCTCTGAGTTGAATGCACTCATCACAAAGAAGTTTCTGAGAATGCTTCTGTGTAGTTGTTATGTGAAGATATTTCCTTTACCAGCATAGGCCTCAAAGCGCTCGAAATAAACACTTGCAGATTCTACGAAAGGATTGTTTCAAAACAGTCCTATCAAAATAAACGTTCAAGTCTGTGAGTTGAATGCACTCATCACACAGAAGTTTCTGAGAAAGCTTCTGTGTAGTTTTCAGGTGGAGATATTTCCTTTTCCAGCATAGGCGTCAAAGCGATCCAAATAAACACTTGCAGATTCTACAAAAGGAGTGTTTCCAAACTGCTCTATCAAGAGGAATGTTCAAGTCCGTGAGTAGAATGCACTCGCCACAAAGAAGTTTCTGAGAATGCTTCTGTCTAGTTTTTATGTGAAGATATTCCCTTTTTCCAGCATAGGCGTCAAAGCGCTCCAAATAAACACTTGCAGATTCTACAAAAGGAGTGTTTCCAAACTGCTCTATCAGAGGGAATGTTCAAGTCTGTGAGTTGAATGCACTAGTCAGACAGAGGTTTGTGAGAATGCTTCTGTTTAGTTTTTAGGTGAAGATATTCCTTTTCCCAGCATAGGCCTCAAAGCCCTCCAAATATCCACTTGCAGACTCTACAAAAAGAGTGTTTCAAAACTGCTCTTTCAAAAGGAAGGCTCAAGTCTGTGAGTTGAATGCACTCATCACAAAGAAGTTTCTGAGAATGCTTCTGTGTAGTTGTTATGTGAAGATATTTCCTTTGCCAGCATAGGCCTCAAAGCGCTCGAAATAAACACTTGCAGATTCTACGAAAGGAGTGTTTCAAAACTGTCCTGTCAAAATAAATGTTCAAGTCTGTGAGTTGAATGCACTCATCACACAGAAGTTTCTGAGAATGCTTCTGTGTAGTTTTTAGGTGAACATATTTCATTTCCCAGCACAGGCCTCAGAGCGCTCCAAATATGCACTTGCAGATTCTACAAAAAGAGACCTTGAAAACTCTTCCACCAAAAAGAGGCTTCAACTCTATGAGTAGAATGCTCTCATCACAAAGAAGTTTCTGAGAATGCTTCTGTCTAGTTTTTATGTGAAGATATTTCCTTTTCCAGCATTGGCTTCAAAGCGCTCCAAATAAACACTTGCAGATTCTACTAAAGGAGTGTTTCCAAACTGCTCTATCAAAAGGAATGTTCAAGTCTGTGAGTTGAATGCACTAATGACACAGGAGTTTGTGAGAATTCTTCTGTCTAGTTTTTAGATGAAGATATTTCTTTTCCCAGAATAGGCGTTAAAGCGCTCCAAATATCCACTTGCAGATTCTACAAAAAGAGTGTTTCAAAACTGCTCTTTCAAAAGAAAGGCTCAAGTCTGTGAGTTGAATGAACTCATCACACAGAAGTTTCTGAGAATGCTTCTGTGTAGTTGTTAAGTGAAGATACTTCCTTTTCCAGCATAGGCCTCAAAGCGCTCGAAATAAACACTTGCAGATTCTACAAAAGGAGAGTTTCAAAACTGTCCTGTCAAAAGAAACGTTAAAGTCTGTGAGTTGAATGCACTCATCACAGAAAAGTTTCTGAGAATGCTTCTGTGTAGTTTTTAGGTGAAGATATTCCCTTTTCCAGCATAGGCGTCAAAGCGATCCAAATAAACACTTGCAGATTCTACAAAAGGAGTGTTTCCAAACTGCTCTATCAGAGGGAATGTTCAAGTCTGTGAGTTCAATGCAGTAATCACACAGACGTTTGTGAGAATGCTTCTGTGTAGTTTTTAGGTGAACATATTTCTTTTCCCAGCACAGGCCTCAGAGCGCTCCAAATACGCACTTGCAGATTCTACAAAAAGAGAGCTAGAAAACTTTTCCACCAAAAAGATGTTTCAACTCTATGAGAAGAATGCACTCATCACAAAGAAGTTTCTGAGAATGCTTCTGTCTAGTTTTTATGTGAAGATATTTCCTTTTCCAGCATAGGCGTCAAAGCGCTCCAAATAAACACTTGCAGATTCTACTAAAGGAGAGTTTCCAAACTGCTCTATCAAAAGCAATGTTCAAGTCTGTGAGTTGAATGCACTAATCACACAGAAGTTTGTGAGAATTCTTCCGTCTAGTTTTTAGGTGAAGATATTTCTTTTCCCAGAATAGGCTTAATAGCGCTCCAAATATCCACTTGCAGATTCTACAAAAAGAGTGTTTCAAAACTGCTCTTTCAAAAGAAAGGCTCAAGTCTGTGAGTTGAATGCACTCATCACAAAGAAGTTTCTGAGAATGCTTCTGTGTTGTTCTTATGTGAAGATACTTCCTTTTCCGGCATAGGCCTCAAAAGGGCTCGAAATAAACACTTGCAGATTCTAGGAAAGGAGTGTTTCAAAACAGTCCTCTCAAAATAAACGTTGAAGTCTGTGAGTTGAATGCACTCATCACAAAGAAGTTTCTGAGAATGCTTCGGTGTAGTTGTTATGTGAAGATACTTCGTTTTCCAGCATAGGCCACAAAGCGCTCGAAATAAACACTTGCAGATTCTACAAAAGGAGTGTTTCCAAACTGCTCTATCAGAGGGAATGTTCAAGTCTGTGAGTTCAAAGCAGTAATCACACAGACGTTTGTGAGAATGCTTCTGTCAAGTTTTTATGTGAAGATATTACCTTTTCCAGCATAGGCGTCAAAGCGATCCAAATAAGCACTTGCAGATTCTACAAAAGCAGTGTTTCCAAACTGCTCTATCAGAGGGAATGTTCAAGTCTGTGAGTTCAATGCAGTAATCACACAGACGTTTGTGAGAATGCTTCTGTCTAGTGTTTAG
Organism: Pongo pygmaeus; assembly: GCF_028885625.2. Taxonomy (NCBI): domain Eukaryota; kingdom Metazoa; phylum Chordata; class Mammalia; order Primates; family Hominidae; genus Pongo; species Pongo pygmaeus. The sequence goes on along the minus strand of NC_072381.2, from coordinate 41,701,192 downwards.
GTGAAGATATTTCTTTTCCCAGAATAGGCCTTAAAGCGCTCCAAATTTCCACTTGCAGATTCTACAAAAAGAGTGCTTCAAAACTGCTCTTTCAAAAGAAAGGCTCAAGTCTGTGAGTTGAATGCACTCATCACAAAGAAGTTTCTGAGAATGCTTCTGTGTAGTTGCTATGTGAAGCTACTTCCTTTTCCAGCATAGGCCTCAAAGCGCTCGAAATAAACACTTGCACATTCTAGGAAAGGAGTGTTTCAAAACAGTCCTATCAAAATAAACGTTCAAGTCTGTGTGTTGAATGCACTCATCACACAGAAGTTTCTGAGAAAGCTTCTGTGTACTTTTCAGGTGGAGATATTTCCTTTTCCAGCATAGGCGTCAAAGCGATCCAAATAAACACTTGCAGATTCTACAAAAGGAGTGTTTCCAAACTGCTCTATCAAGAGGAATGTTCAAGTCCGTGAGTAGAATGCACTCACCACAAAGAAGTTTCTGAGAATGCTTCTGTCTAGTTTTTATGTGAAGATATTCCCTTTTCCAGCATAGGCGTCAAAGCACTCCAAATAAACACTTGCAGATTCTACAAAAGGAGTGTTTCCAAACTGCTCTATCAGAGGGAATGTGCAAGTCTGTGAGTTGAATGCACTAGTCAGACAGAGGTTTGTGAGAATGCTTCTGTTTAGTTTTTAGGTGAAGATATTCCTTTTCCCAGCATAGGCCTCAAAGCCCTCCAAATATCCACTTGCAGACTCTACAAAAAGAGTGTTTCAAAACTGCTCTTTCAAAAGGAAGGCTCAAGTCTGTGAGTTGAATGCACTCATCACAAAGAAGTTTCTGAGAATGCTTCTGTGTAGTTGTTATGTGAAGATATTTCCTTTGCCAGCATAGGCCTCAAAGCGCTCGAAATAAACACTTGCAGATTCTACGAAAGGAGTGTTTCAAAACTGTCCTATCAAAATAAACGTTCAAGTCTGTGAGTTGAATGCACTCATCACACAGAAGTTTCTGAGAATGCTTCTGTGTAGTTTTTAGGTGAACATATTTCATTTCCCAGCACAGGCCTCAGAGCGCTCCAAATATGCACTTGCAGATTCTACAAAAAGAGACCTTGAAAACTCTTCCACCAAAAAGAGGCTTCAACTCTATGAGTAGAATGCTCTCATCACAAAGAAGTTTCTGAGAATGCTTCTGTCTAGTTTTTATGTGAAGATATTTCCTTTTCCAGCATTGGCTTCAAAGCGCTCCAAATAAACACTTGCAGATTCTACTAAAGGAGTGTTTCCAAACTGCTCTCCCAAAAGGAATGTTCAAGTCTGTGAGTTGAATGCACTAATGACACAGAAGTTTGTGATAATTCTTCTGTCTAGTTTTTAGATGAAGATATTTCTTTTCCCAGAATAGGCCTTAAAGCGCTCCAAATATCCACTTGCAGATTCTACAAAAAGAGTGTTTCAAAACTGCTCTTTCAAAAGAAAGGCTCAAGTCTGTGAGTTGAATGCACTCATCACAAAGAAGTTTCTGAGAATGCTTCTGTGTAGTTGTTAAGTGAAGATACTTCCTTTTCCAGCATAGGCATCAAAGCGCTCGAAATAAACACTTGCAGATTCTACAAAAGGAGAGTTTCAAAACTGTCCTGTCAAAAGAAACGTTAAAGTCTGTGAGTTGAATGCACTCATCACAGAAAAGTTTCTGAGAATGCTTCTGTGTAGTTTTTAGGTGAAGATATTCCCTTTTCCAGCATAGGCGTCAAAGCGATCCAAATAAACACTTGCAGATTCTACAAAAGGAGTGTTTCCAAACTGCTCTATCAGAGGGAATGTTCAAGTCTGTGAGTTCAATGCAGTAATCACACAGACGTTTGTGAGAATGCTTCTGTGTAGTTTTTAGGTGAACATATTTCTTTTCCCAGCACAGGCCTCAGAGCGCTCCAAATACGCACTTGCAGATTCTACAAAAAGAGAGCTAGAAAACTTTTCCACCAAAAAGATGTTTCAACTCTATGAGAAGAATGCACTCATCACAAAGAAGTTTCTGAGAATGCTTCTGTCTAGTTTTTATGTGAAGATATTTCCTTTTCCAGCATAGGCGTCAAAGCGCTCCAAATAAACACTTGCAGATTCTACTAAAGGAGAGTTTCCAAACTGCTCTATCAAAAGCAATGTTCAAGTCTGTGAGTTGAATGCACTAATCACACAGAAGTTTGTGAGAATTCTTCCGTCTAGTTTTTAGGTGAAGATATTTCTTTTCCCAGAATAGGCTTAATAGCGCTCCAAATATCCACTTGCAGATTCTACAAAAAGAGTGTTTCAAAACTGCTCTTTCAAAAGAAAGGCTCAAGTCTGTGAGTTGAATGCACTCATCACAAAGAAGTTTCTGAGAATGCTTCTGTGTTGTTCTTATGTGAAGATACTTCCTTTTCCGGCATAGGCCTCAAAAGGGCTCGAAATAAACACTTGCAGATTCTAGGAAAGGAGTGTTTCAAAACAGTCCTCTCAAAATAAACGTTGAAGTCTGTGAGTTGAATGCACTCATCACAAAGAAGTTTCTGAGAATGCTTCGGTGTAGTTGTTATGTGAAGATACTTCGTTTTCCAGCATAGGCCACAAAGCGCTCGAAATAAACACTTGCAGATTCTACAAAAGGAGTGTTTCCAAACTGCTCTATCAGAGGGAATGTTCAAGTCTGTGAGTTCAAAGCAGTAATCACACAGACGTTTGTGAGAATGCTTCTGTCAAGTTTTTATGTGAAGATATTACCTTTTCCAGCATAGGCGTCAAAGCGATCCAAATAAGCACTTGCAGATTCTACAAAAGCAGTGTTTCCAAACTGCTCTATCAGAGGGAATGTTCAAGTCTGTGAGTTCAATGCAGTAATCACACAGACGTTTGTGAGAATGCTTCTGTCTAGTGTTTAGGTGAAGATATTTCTTTTCCCAGAATAGGCCTTAAAGCGCTCCAAATTTCCACTTGCAGATTCTACAAAAAGAGTGCTTCAAAACTGCTCTTTCAAAAGAAAGGCTCAAGTCTGTGAGTTGAATGCACTCATCACAAAGAACTTTCTGAGAATGCTTCTGTGTAGTTGCTATGTGAAGCTACTTCCTTTTCCAGCATAGGCCTCAAAGCGCTCGAAATAAACACTTGCACATTCTAGGAAAGGAGTGTTTCAAAACAGTCCTATCAAAATAAACGTTCAAGTCTGTGTGTTGAATGCACTCATCACACAGAAGTTTCTGAGAAAGCTTCTGTGTACTTTTCAGGTGGAGATATTTCCTTTTCCATCATAGGCGTCAAAGCGATCCAAATAAACACTTGCAGATTCTACAAAAGGAGTGTTTCCAAACTGCTCTATCAAGAGGAATGTTCAAGTCCGTGAGTAGAATGCACTCACCACAAAGAAGTTTCTGAGAATGCTTCTGTCTAGTTTTTATGTGAAGATATTCCCTTTTACAGCATAGGCGTCAAAGCACTCCAAATAAACACTTGCAGATTCTACAAAAGGAGTGTTTCCAAACTGCTCTATCAGAGGGAATGTGCAAGTCTGTGAGTTGAATGCACTAGTCAGACAGAGGTTTGTGAGAATGCTTCTGTTTAGTTTTTAGGTGAAGATATTCCTTTTCCCAGCATAGGCCTCAAAGCCCTCCAAATATCCACTTGCAGACTCTACAAAAAGAGTGTTTCAAAACTGCTCTTTCAAAAGGAAGGCTCAAGTCTGTGAGTTGAATGCACTCATCACAAAGAAGTTTCTGAGAATGCTTCTGTGTAGTTGTTATGTGAAGATATTTCCTTTGCCAGCATAGGCCTCAAAGCGCTCGAAATAAACACTTGCAGATTCTACGAAAGGAGTGTTTCAAAACTGTCCTATCAAAATAAACGTTCAAGTCTGTGAGTTGAATGCACTCATCACACAGAAGTTTCTGAGAATGCTTCTGTGTAGTTTTTAGGTGAACATATTTCATTTCCCAGCACAGGCCTCAGAGCGCTCCAAATATGCACTTGCAGATTCTACAAAAAGAGACCTTGAAAACTCTTCCACCAAAAAGAGGCTTCAACTCTATGAGTAGAATGCTCTCATCACAAAGAAGTTTCTGAGAATGCTTCTGTCTAGTTTTTATGTGAAGATATTTCCTTTTCCAGCATTGGCTTCAAAGCGCTCCAAATAAACACTTGCAGATTCTACTAAAGGAGTGTTTCCAAACTGCTCTCTCAAAAGGAATGTTCAAGTCTGTGAGTTGAATGCACTAATGACACAGAAGTTTGTGATAATTCTTCTGTCTAGTTTTTAGATGAAGATATTTCTTTTCCCAGAATAGGCCTTAAAGCGCTCCAAATATCCACTTGCAGATTCTACAAAAAGAGTGTTTCAAAACTGCTCTTTCAAAAGAAAGGCTCAAGTCTGTGAGTTGAATGCACTCATCACAAAGAAGTTTCTGAGAATGCTTCTGTGTAGTTGTTAAGTGAAGATACTTCCTTTTCCAGCATAGGCATCAAAGCGCTCGAAATAAACACTTGCAGATTCTACAAAAGGAGAGTTTCAAAACTGTCCTGTCAAAAGAAACGTTAAAGTCTGTGAGTTGAATGCACTCATCACAGAGAAGTTTCTGAGAATGCTTCTGTGTAGTTTTTAGGTGAAGATATTCCCTTTTCCAGCATAGGCGTCAAAGCGATCCAAATAAACACTTGCAGATTCTACAAAAGGAGTGTTTCCAAACTGCTCTATCAGAGGGAATGTTCAAGTCTGTGAGTTGAATGCACTAGTCAGACAGAAGTTTGTGAGAATGTTTCTGTGTAGTTTTTAGGTGAAGATATTTCTTTTCCCAGCATAGGCCTCAAAGCCCTCCAATTATCCACTTGCAGACTCTACAAAAAGAGTGTTTCAAAACTGCTCTTTCAAAAGGAAGGCTCAAGTCTCTGAGTTGAATGCACTCATCACAAAGAAGTTTCTGAGAATGCTTCTGTGTAGTTGTTATGTGAAGATATTTCCTTTACCAGCATAGGCCTCAAAGCGCTCGAAATAAACACTTGCAGATTCTACGAAAGGATTGTTTCAAAACTGTCCTATCAAAATAAACGTTCAAGTCTGTGAGTTGAATGCACTCATCACACAGAAGTTTCTGAGAATGCTTCTGTGTAGTTTTTAGGTGAACATTTTTCATTTCCCAACACAGGCCTCAGAGCGCTCCAAATACGCACTTGCAGATTCTACAAAAAGAGAGCTTGGAAACTCTTCCACCAAAAAGAGGCTTCAACTTTTGAGTAGAATGCACTCGTCACAAAGAAGTTTCTGAGAATGCTTCTGTCTAGTTTTTATGTGAAGATATTTCCTTTTCCAGCATAGGCGTCAAAGCGCTCCAAATAAACACTTGCAGATTCTACTAAAGGAGAGTTTCCAAACTGCTCTATCAAAAGCAATGTTCAAGTCTGTGAGTTGAATGCACTAATCACACAGAAGTTTGTGAGAATTCTTCCGTCTAGTTTTTAGGTGAAGATATTTCTTTTCCCAGAATAGGCCTTATAGCGCTCCAAATATCCATTTGCAGATTCTACAAAAAGAGTGTTTCAAAACTGCTCTTTCAAAAGAAAGGCTCAAGTCTGTGAGTTGAATGCACTCATCACAAAGAAGTTTCTGAGAATGCTTCTGTGTTGTTCTTATGTGAAGATAATTCCTTTTCCAGCATAGGCCTCAAAAGGGCTCGAAATAAACACTTGCAGATTCTAGGAAAGGAGTGTTTCAAAACAGTCCTATCAAAATAAACTTTCAAGTCTGTGAGTTGAATGCACTCATCACAAAGAAGTTTCTGAGAATGCTTCGGTGTAGTTGTTATGTGAAGGTACTTCGTTTTCCAGCATAGGCCACAAAGCGCTCGAAATAAACACTTGCAGATTCTACAAAAGGAGTGTTTCCAAACTGTTCTATCAGAGGGAATGTTCAAGTCTGTGAGTTCAAAGCAGTAATCACACAGACGTTTGTGAGAATGCTTCTGTCAAGTTTTTAAGTGAAGATATTACCTTTTCCAGCATAGGCGTCAAAGCGATCCAAATAAGCACTTGCAGATTCTACAAAAGCAGTGTTTCCAAACTGCTCTATCAGAGGGAATGTTCAAGTCTGTGAGTTCAATGCAGTAATCACACAGACGTTTGTGAGAATGCTTCTGTCTAGTGTTTAGGTGAAGATATTTCTTTTCCCAGAATAGGCCTTAAAGCGCTCCAAATTTCCACTTGCAGATTCTACAAAAAGAGTGCTTCAAAACTGCTCTTTCAAAAGAAAGGCTCAAGTCTGTGAGTTGAATGCACTCATCACAAAGAAGTTTCTGAGAATGCTTCTGTGTAGTTGCTATGTGAAGCTACTTCCTTTTCCAGCATAGGCCTCAAAGCGCTCGAAATAAACACTTGCACATTCTAGGAAAGGAGTGTTTCAAAACAGTCCTATCAAAATAAACGTTCAAGTCTGTGTGTTGAATGCACTCATCACACAGAAGTTTCTGAGAAAGCTTCTGTGTACTTTTCAGGTGGAGATATTTCCTTTTCCAGCATAGGCGTCAAAGCGATCCAAATAAACACTTGCAGATTCTACAAAAGGAGTGTTTCCAAACTGCTCTATCAAGAGGAATGTTCAAGTCCGTGAGTAGAATGCACTCACTACAAAGAAGTTTCTGAGAATGCTTCTGTCTAGTTTTTATGTGAAGATATTCCCTTTTCCAGCATAGGCGTCAAAGCACTCCAAATAAACACTTGCAGATTCTACAAAAGGAGTGTTTCCAAACTGCTCTATCAGAGGGAATGTGCAAGTCTGTGAGTTGAATGCACTAGTCAGACAGAGGTTTGTGAGAATGCTTCTGTTTAGTTTTTAGGTGAAGATATTCCTTTTCCCAGCATAGGCCTCAAAGCCCTCCAAATATCCACTTGCAGACTCTACAAAAAGAGTGTTTCAAAACTGCTCTTTCAAAAGGAAGGCTCAAGTCTGTGAGTTGAATGCACTCATCACAAAGAAGTTTCTGAGAATGCTTCTGTGTAGTTGTTATGTGAAGATATTTCCTTTGCCAGCATAGGCCTCAAAGCGCTCGAAATAAACACTTGCAGATTCTACGAAAGGAGTGTTTCAAAACTGTCCTATCAAAATAAACGTTCAAGTCTGTGAGTTGAATGCACTCATCACACAGAAGTTTCTGAGAATGCTTCTGTGTAGTTTTTAGGTGAACATATTTCATTTCCCAGCACAGGCCTCAGAGCGCTCCAAATATGCACTTGCAGATTCTACAAAAAGAGACCTTGAAAACTCTTCCACCAAAAAGAGGCTTCAACTCTATGAGTAGAATGCTCTCATCACAAAGAAGTTTCTGAGAATGCTTCTGTCTAGTTTTTATGTGAAGATATTTCCTTTTCCAGCATTGGCTTCAAAGCGCTCCAAATAAACACTTGCAGATTCTACTAAAGGAGTGTTTCCAAACTGCTCTCCCAAAAGGAATGTTCAAGTCTGTGAGTTGAATGCACTAATGACACAGAAGTTTGTGATAATTCTTCTGTCTAGTTTTTAGATGAAGATATTTCTTTTCCCAGAATAGGCCTTAAAGCGCTCCAAATATCCACTTGCAGATTCTACAAAAAGAGTGTTTCAAAACTGCTCTTTCAAAAGAAAGGCTCAAGTCTGTGAGTTGAATGCACTCATCACAAAGAAGTTTCTGAGAATGCTTCTGTGTAGTTGTTAAGTGAAGATACTTCCTTTTCCAGCATAGGCATCAAAGCGCTCGAAATAAACACTTGCAGATTCTACAAAAGGAGAGTTTCAAAACTGTCCTGTCAAAAGAAACGTTAAAGTCTGTGAGTTGAATGCACTCATCACAGAAAAGTTTCTGAGAATGCTTCTGTGTAGTTTTTAGGTGAAGATATTCCCTTTTCCAGCATAGGCGTCAAAGCGATCCAAATAAACACTTGCAGATTCTACAAAAGGAGTGTTTCCAAACTGCTCTATCAGAGGGAATGTTCAAGTCTGTGAGTTCAATGCAGTAATCACACAGACGTTTGTGAGAATGCTTCTGTGTAGTTTTTAGGTGAACATATTTCTTTTCCCAGCACAGGCCTCAGAGCGCTCCAAATACGCACTTGCAGATTCTACAAAAAGAGAGCTAGAAAACTTTTCCACCAAAAAGATGTTTCAACTCTATGAGAAGAATGCACTCATCACAAAGAAGTTTCTGAGAATGCTTCTGTCTAGTTTTTATGTGAAGATATTTCCTTTTCCAGCATAGGCGTCAAAGCGCTCCAAATAAACACTTGCAGATTCTACTAAAGGAGAGTTTCCAAACTGCTCTATCAAAAGCAATGTTCAAGTCTGTGAGTTGAATGCACTAATCACACAGAAGTTTGTGAGAATTCTTCCGTCTAGTTTTTAGGTGAAGATATTTCTTTTCCCAGAATAGGCTTAATAGCGCTCCAAATATCCACTTGCAGATTCTACAAAAAGAGTGTTTCAAAACTGCTCTTTCAAAAGAAAGGCTCAAGTCTGTGAGTTGAATGCACTCATCACAAAGAAGTTTCTGAGAATGCTTCTGTGTTGTTCTTATGTGAAGATACTTCCTTTTCCGGCATAGGCCTCAAAAGGGCTCGAAATAAACACTTGCAGATTCTAGGAAAGGAGTGTTTCAAAACAGTCCTCTCAAAATAAACGTTGAAGTCTGTGAGTTGAATGCACTCATCACAAAGAAGTTTCTGAGAATGCTTCGGTGTAGTTGTTATGTGAAGATACTTCGTTTTCCAGCATAGGCCACAAAGCGCTCGAAATAAACACTTGCAGATTCTACAAAAGGAGTGTTTCCAAACTGCTCTATCAGAGGGAATGTTCAAGTCTGTGAGTTCAAAGCAGTAATCACACAGACGTTTGTGAGAATGCTTCTGTCAAGTTTTTATGTGAAGATATTACCTTTTCCAGCATAGGCGTCAAAGCGATCCAAATAAGCACTTGCAGATTCTACAAAAGCAGTGTTTCCAAACTGCTCTATCAGAGGGAATGTTCAAGTCTGTGAGTTCAATGCAGTAATCACACAGACGTTTGTGAGAATGCTTCTGTCTAGTGTTTAGGTGAAGATATTTCTTTTCCCAGAATAGGCCTTAAAGCGCTCCAAATTTCCACTTGCAGATTCTACAAAAAGAGTGCTTCAAAACTGCTCTTTCAAAAGAAAGGCTCAAGTCTGTGAGTTGAATGCACTCATCACAAAGAAGTTTCTGAGAATGCTTCTGTGTAGTTGCTATGTGAAGCTACTTCCTTTTCCAGCATAGGCCTCAAAGCGCTCGAAATAAACACTTGCACATTCTAGGAAAGGAGTGTTTCAAAACAGTCCTATCAAAATAAACGTTCAAGTCTGTGTGTTGAATGCACTCATCACACAGAAGTTTCTGAGAAAGCTTCTGTGTACTTTTCAGGTGGAGATATTTCCTTTTCCAGCATAGGCGTCAAAGCGATCCAAATAAACACTTGCAGATTCTACAAAAGGAGTGTTTCCAAACTGCTCTATCAAGAGGAATGTTCAAGTCCGTGAGTAGAATGCACTCACCACAAAGAAGTTTCTGAGAATGCTTCTGTCTAGTTTTTATGTGAAGATATTCCCTTTTACAGCATAGGCGTCAAAGCACTCCAAATAAACACTTGCAGATTCTACAAAAGGAGTGTTTCCAAACTGCTCTATCAGAGGGAATGTGCAAGTCTGTGAGTTGAATGCACTAGTCAGACAGAGGTTTGTGAGAATGCTTCTGTTTAGTTTTTAGGTGAAGATATTCCTTTTCCCAGCATAGGCCTCAAAGCCCTCCAAATATCCACTTGCAGACTCTACAAAAAGAGTGTTTCAAAACTGCTCTTTCAAAAGGAAGGCTCAAGTCTGTGAGTTGAATGCACTCATCACAAAGAAGTTTCTGAGAATGCTTCTGTGTAGTTGTTATGTGAAGATATTTCCTTTGCCAGCATAGGCCTCAAAGCGCTCGAAATAAACACTTGCAGATTCTACGAAAGGAGTGTTTCAAAACTGTCCTATCAAAATAAACGTTCAAGTCTGTGAGTTGAATGCACTCATCACACAGAAGTTTCTGAGAATGCTTCTGTGTAGTTTTTAGGTGAACATATTTCATTTCCCAGCACAGGCCTCAGAGCGCTCCAAATATGCACTTGCAGATTCTACAAAAAGAGACCTTGAAAACTCTTCCACCAAAAAGAGGCTTCAACTCTATGAGTAGAATGCTCTCATCACAAAGAAGTTTCTGAGAATGCTTCTGTCTAGTTTTTATGTGAAGATATTTCCTTTTCCAGCATTGGCTTCAAAGCGCTCCAAATAAACACTTGCAGATTCTACTAAAGGAGTGTTTCCAAACTGCTCTCTCAAAAGGAATGTTCAAGTCTGTGAGTTGAATGCACTAATGACACAGAAGTTTGTGATAATTCTTCTGTCTAGTTTTTAGATGAAGATATTTCTTTTCCCAGAATAGGCCTTAAAGCGCTCCAAATATCCACTTGCAGATTCTACAAAAAGAGTGTTTCAAAACTGCTCTTTCAAAAGAAAGGCTCAAGTCTGTGAGTTGAATGCACTCATCACAAAGAAGTTTCTGAGAATGCTTCTGTGTAGTTGTTAAGTGAAGATACTTCCTTTTCCAGCATAGGCATCAAAGCGCTCGAAATAAACACTTGCAGATTCTACAAAAGGAGAGTTTCAAAACTGTCCTGTCAAAAGAAACGTTAAAGTCTGTGAGTTGAATGCACTCATCACAGAGAAGTTTCTGAGAATGCTTCTGTGTAGTTTTTAGGTGAAGATATTCCCTTTTCCAGCATAGGCGTCAAAGCGATCCAAATAAACACTTGCAGATTCTACAAAAGGAGTGTTTCCAAACTGCTCTATCAGAGGGAATGTTCAAGTCTGTGAGTTGAATGCACTAGTCAGACAGAAGTTTGTGAGAATGTTTCTGTGTAGTTTTTAGGTGAAGATATTTCTTTTCCCAGCATAGGCCTCAAAGCCCTCCAATTATCCACTTGCAGACTCTACAAAAAGAGTGTTTCAAAACTGCTCTTTCAAAAGGAAGGCTCAAGTCTCTGAGTTGAATGCACTCATCACAAAGAAGTTTCTGAGAATGCTTCTGTGTAGTTGTTATGTGAAGATATTTCCTTTACCAGCATAGGCCTCAAAGCGCTCGAAATAAACACTTGCAGATTCTACGAAAGGATTGTTTCAAAACTGTCCTATCAAAATAAACGTTCAAGTCTGTGAGTTGAATGCACTCATCACACAGAAGTTTCTGAGAATGCTTCTGTGTAGTTTTTAGGTGAACATTTTTCATTTCCCAACACAGGCCTCAGAGCGCTCCAAATACGCACTTGCAGATTCTACAAAAAGAGAGCTTGGAAACTCTTCCACCAAAAAGAGGCTTCAACTTTTGAGTAGAATGCACTCGTCACAAAGAAGTTTCTGAGAATGCTTCTGTCTAGTTTTTATGTGAAGATATTTCCTTTTCCAGCATAGGCGTCAAAGCGCTCCAAATAAACACTTGCAGATTCTACTAAAGGAGAGTTTCCAAACTGCTCTATCAAAAGCAATGTTCAAGTCTGTGAGTTGAATGCACTAATCACACAGAAGTTTGTGAGAATTCTTCCGTCTAGTTTTTAGGTGAAGATATTTCTTTTCCCAGAATAGGCCTTATAGCGCTCCAAATATCCATTTGCAGATTCTACAAAAAGAGTGTTTCAAAACTGCTCTTTCAAAAGAAAGGCTCAAGTCTGTGAGTTGAATGCACTCATCACAAAGAAGTTTCTGAGAATGCTTCTGTGTTGTTCTTATGTGAAGATAATTCCTTTTCCAGCATAGGCCTCAAAAGGGCTCGAAATAAACACTTGCAGATTCTAGGAAAGGAGTGTTTCAAAACAGTCCTATCAAAATAAACTTTCAAGTCTGTGAGTTGAATGCACTCATCACAAAGAAGTTTCTGAGAATGCTTCGGTGTAGTTGTTATGTGAAGGTACTTCGTTTTCCAGCATAGGCCACAAAGCGCTCGAAATAAACACTTGCAGATTCTACAAAAGGAGTGTTTCCAAACTGTTCTATCAGAGGGAATGTTCAAGTCTGTGAGTTCAAAGCAGTAATCACACAGACGTTTGTGAGAATGCTTCTGTCAAGTTTTTAAGTGAAGATATTACCTTTTCCAGCATAGGCGTCAAAGCGATCCAAATAAGCACTTGCAGATTCTACAAAAGCAGTGTTTCCAAACTGCTCTATCAGAGGGAATGTTCAAGTCTGTGAGTTCAATGCAGTAATCACACAGACGTTTGTGAGAATGCTTCTGTCTAGTGTTTAGGTGAAGATATTTCTTTTCCCAGAATAGGCCTTAAAGCGCTCCAAATTTCCACTTGCAGATTCTACAAAAAGAGTGCTTCAAAACTGCTCTTTCAAAAGAAAGGCTCAAGTCTGTGAGTTGAATGCACTCATCACAAAGAAGTTTCTGAGAATGCTTCTGTGTAGTTGCTATGTGAAGCTACTTCCTTTTCCAGCATAGGCCTCAAAGCGCTCGAAATAAACACTTGCACATTCTAGGAAAGGAGTGTTTCAAAACAGTCCTATCAAAATAAACGTTCAAGTCTGTGTGTTGAATGCACTCATCACACAGAAGTTTCTGAGAAAGCTTCTGTGTACTTTTCAGGTGGAGATATTTCCTTTTCCAGCATAGGCGTCAAAGCGATCCAAATAAACACTTGCAGATTCTACAAAAGGAGTGTTTCCAAACTGCTCTATCAAGAGGAATGTTCAAGTCCGTGAGTAGAATGCACTCACTACAAAGAAGTTTCTGAGAATGCTTCTGTCTAGTTTTTATGTGAAGATATTCCCTTTTCCAGCATAGGCGTCAAAGCACTCCAAATAAACACTTGCAGATTCTACAAAAGGAGTGTTTCCAAACTGCTCTATCAGAGGGAATGTGCAAGTCTGTGAGTTGAATGCACTAGTCAGACAGAGGTTTGTGAGAATGCTTCTGTTTAGTTTTTAGGTGAAGATATTCCTTTTCCCAGCATAGGCCTCAAAGCCCTCCAAATATCCACTTGCAGACTCTACAAAAAGAGTGTTTCAAAACTGCTCTTTCAAAAGGAAGGCTCAAGTCTGTGAGTTGAATGCACTCATCACAAAGAAGTTTCTGAGAATGCTTCTGTGTAGTTGTTATGTGAAGATATTTCCTTTGCCAGCATAGGCCTCAAAGCGCTCGAAATAAACACTTGCAGATTCTACGAAAGGAGTGTTTCAAAACTGTCCTATCAAAATAAACGTTCAAGTCTGTGAGTTGAATGCACTCATCACACAGAAGTTTCTGAGAATGCTTCTGTGTAGTTTTTAGGTGAACATATTTCATTTCCCAGCACAGGCCTCAGAGCGCTCCAAATATGCACTTGCAGATTCTACAAAAAGAGACCTTGAAAACTCTTCCACCAAAAAGAGGCTTCAACTCTATGAGTAGAATGCTCTCATCACAAAGAAGTTTCTGAGAATGCTTCTGTCTAGTTTTTATGTGAAGATATTTCCTTTTCCAGCATTGGCTTCAAAGCGCTCCAAATAAACACTTGCAGATTCTACTAAAGGAGTGTTTCCAAACTGCTCTCTCAAAAGGAATGTTCAAGTCTGTGAGTTGAATGCACTAATGACACAGAAGTTTGTGATAATTCTTCTGTCTAGTTTTTAGATGAAGATATTTCTTTTCCCAGAATAGGCCTTAAAGCGCTCCAAATATCCACTTGCAGATTCTACAAAAAGAGTGTTTCAAAACTGCTCTTTCAAAAGAAAGGCTCAAGTCTGTGAGTTTAATGCACTCATCACAAAGAAGTTTCTGAGAATGCTTCTGTGTAGTTGTTAAGTGAAGATACTTCCTTTTCCAGCATAGGCATCAAAGCGCTCGAAATAAACACTTGCAGATTCTACAAAAGGAGAGTTTCAAAACTGTCCTGTCAAAAGAAACGTTAAAGTCTGTGAGTTGAATGCACTCATCACAGAGAAGTTTCTGAGAATGCTTCTGTGTAGTTTTTAGGTGAAGATATTCCCTTTTCCAGCATAGGCGTCAAAGCGATCCAAATAAACACTTGCAGATTCTACAAAAGGAGTGTTTCCAAACTGCTCTATCAGAGGGAATGTTCAAGTCTGTGAGTTGAATGCACTAGTCAGACAGAAGTTTGTGAGAATGTTTCTGTGTAGTTTTTAGGTGAAGATATTTCTTTTCCCAGCATAGGCCTCAAAGCCCTCCAATTATCCACTTGCAGACTCTACAAAAAGAGTGTTTCAAAACTGCTCTTTCAAAAGGAAGGCTCAAGTCTCTGAGTTGAATGCACTCATCACAAAGAAGGTTCTGAGAATGTTTCTGTGTAGTTGTTATGTGAAGATACTTCCTTTTCCAGAATAGGCCTCAAAGCGCTCGAAATAAACACATGCAGATTCTACAAAAGGAGTGTTTCAAAAGTATCCTATCAAAAGAAACGTTCAAGTCTGTGAGTTGAATGCCCTCATGACAGAGAAGTTTCTGAGAATGCTGCTGTGTAGTTTTTAGGTGAAGATAATTCCTTTTCCAGCATAGGCGTCAAAGCGATCCAAATAAGCACTTGCAGATTCTACAAAAGGAGTGTTTCCAAAATGCTCTATCAGAGGGAATGTTCAAGTCTGTGAGTTCAATGCAGTAATCACACAGACGTTTGTGAGAATGCTTCTGTCTAGTGTTTAGGTGAAGATATTTCTTTTCCCAGAATAGGCCTTAAAGCGATCCAAATAAACAATTGCCGATTCTACAAAAAGAGTGTTTCCAAACTGCTCTATCAAGAGGAATGTTCAAGTCTGTGAGTAGAATGCACTCGCCACAAAGAAGTTTCTGAGAATGCTTCTGTGTAGTTGTTATGTGAAGATACTTCCTTTTCCAGCATAGGCCTCAAAGCGCTCGAAATAAACACTTGCAGATTCTAGGAAAGGAGTGTTTCAAAACAGTCCTATCAAAATAAACGTTCAAGTCTGTGAGTTGAATGCACTCATCACACAGAAGTTTCTGAGAATGCTTCTGTGTAGTTTTTAGGTGAACATATTTCATTTCCCAGCACAGGCCTGAGAGCGCTCCAAATATGCACTTGCAGATTCTACAAAAAGATTGCTTGAAAACTCTTCCACCAAAAAGAGGCTTCAACTCTATGAGTAGAATGCGCTCATCACAAAGAAGTTTCTGAGAATGCATCTGTCTAGTTTTTATGTGAAGATATTTCCTTTTCCAGCATAGGCGTCAAAGCGATCCAAATAAACACTGGCAGATTCTACAAAAGGAGTGTTTCCAAACTGCTCTATCAGAGGGAATGTTCAAGTCTGTGAGTAGAATGCACTCACCACAAAGAAGTTTCTGAGAGTGCTTCTGTCTAGTTTTTATGTGAAGATATTTCCTTTTCCAGCATAGGCGTCAAAGCGCTCCAAATAAACACTTGCAGATTCTACAAAAGGAGTGTTTCCAAACTGCTCTATCAGAGGGAATGTTCAAGTCTGTGAGTTGAATGCACTAGTAAGACAGAAGTTTGTGAGAATGTTTCTGTGTAGTTTTTAGGCGCAGATATTTCTTTTCCCAGCATAGGCCTCAAAGCCCTCCAAATATCCACTTGCAGATTCTACAAAAAGAGTGTTTCAAAACTGCTCTTTCAAAAGGAAGGCTCAAGTGTGTGAGTTGAATGCACTCATCACAAAGAAGTTTCTGAGAATGCTTCTGTGTAGTTGTTATGTGAAGATACTTCCTTTTCGAGCATAGGCCTCAAAGCGCTCGAAATAAACACTTGCAGATTCTACGAAAGGAGTGTTTCAAAACTGTCCTATCAAAATAAACGTTCAAGTCTGTAAGTTCAATGCACTCATCACACAGAAGTTTCTGAGAATGCTTCTGTGTAGTTTTTAGGTGAACATATTTCATTTCCCAGCACAGGCCTCAGAGCGCTCCAAATATGCACTTGCAGATTCTACAAAAAGAGAGCTTGAAAACTCTTCCACCAAAAAGAGGCTTCAACTCTATGAGTAGAATGCACTCATCACAAAGAAGTTTCTGAGAATGCTTCTGTCTAGTTTTTATGTGACGATATATCCTTTTCCAGCACAGGCGTCAAAGCGCTCCAAATATACACTTGCAGATTCTAATAAAGGAGTGTTTCCAAACTGCTCTATCAAAAGCAATGTTCAAGTCTGTGAGTTGAATGAACTAATCACACAGAAGTTTGTGAGAATCATTCCGTCTAGTTTTTAGGTGAAGATATTTCTTTTCCCAGAATAGGCCTCAAAGCGCTCCAAATATCCACTTGTAGATTCTACAAAAAGAGTGTTTCAAAACTGCTCTTTCAAAAGAAAGACTCAAGTCTGTGAGTTGAATGCACTCATAACAAAGAAGTTTCTGAGAATGTTTCTGTGTAGTTGTTATGTGAAGATACTTCCTTTTCCAGAATAGCCCTCAAAGCGCTCGAAATAAACACTTGCAGATTCTACAAAAGGAGTGTTTCAAAACTGTCCTATCAAAAGAAACGTTCAAGTCTGTGAGTTGAATGCCCTCATGACAGAGAAGTTTCTGAGAATGCTGCTGTGTAGTTTTTAGGTGAAGATAAT
This sequence comes from Pongo pygmaeus, assembly GCF_028885625.2. NCBI lineage: Eukaryota > Metazoa > Chordata > Mammalia > Primates > Hominidae > Pongo > Pongo pygmaeus. The sequence continues at coordinate 41,684,592 of NC_072381.2, read as the reverse complement.
TCCTTTTCCAGCATAGGCGTCAAAGCGATCCAAATAAGCACTTGCAGATTCTACAAAAGGAGTGTTTCCAAACTGCTCTATCAGAGGGAATGTTCAAGTCTGTGAGTTCAATGCAGTAATCACACAGACGTTTGTGAGAATGCTTCTGTCTAGTGTTTAGGTGAAGATATTTCTTTTCCCAGAATAGGCCTTAAAGCGCTCCAAATTTCCACTTGCAGATTCTACAAAAAGAGTGTTTCAAAACTGCTCTTTCAAAAGAAAGGCTCAAGTCTGTGAGTTGAATGCACTCATCACAAAGAAGTTTCTGAGAATGCTTCTGTGTAGTTTTTATGTGAAGATACTTCCTTTTCCAGCATAGGCCTCAAAGCGCTCGAAATAAACACTTGCAGATTCTAGGAAAGGAGTGTTTCAAAACAGTCCTATCAAAATAAACGTTCAAGTCTGTGAGTTGAACGCACTCATCACACAGAAGTTTCTGAGAATGCTTCTGTGTAGTTTTTAGTTAGAGATATTTCCTTTTCCAGCATAGGCGTCAAAGCGATCCAAATAAACACTTCCCGACCCTACAAAAGGAGTGTTTCCAAACTGCTCTATCAAGAGGAATGTTCAAGTCTGTGAGTAGAATGCACTCGCCACAAAGAAGTTTCTGAGAATGCTTCTGTCTAGTTTTTATGTGAAGATATTTCCTTTTCGAGCATAGGCGTCAAAGCGCTCCAAATAAACACTTGCAGATTCTACAAAAGGAGTGTTTCCACACTGCTCTATCAACAGGAATGTTCAAGTCTGAGAGTTGAATGCACTAATGACACAGAAGTTTGTGAGAATTCTTCTGTCTAGTTTTTAGGTGAAGATATTTCTTTCCCCAGAATAGGCCTCAAAGCGCTCCAAATATCCACTTGCAGATTCTACAAAAAGAGTGTTTCAAAACTGCTCTTTCAAAAGAAAGGCTCAAGTCTGTGAGTTGAATGTACTCATCTCAAAGAAGTTTCTGAGAATGCTTCTGTGTAGTTGTTATGTGAAGATACTTCCTTTTCCAGTATAGGCCTCAAAGCGCTCGAAATAAACACTTGCAGATTCTACGAAAGGAGTGTTTCTAAATTGTCCTATCAAAAGAAACCTTCAAGTCTGTGAGTTGAATGCACTCATCACAGAGAAGCTTCTGAGAATGCTTCTGTGTAGTTTTTAGGTGAAGATATTTCATTTCGCAGCACAGGCCTGAGAGCGCTCCAAATATGCACTTGCAGATTCTACAAAAAGAGAGCTTGAAAACTCTTCCACCAAAAAGAGGCTTCAACTCTATGAGTAGAATGCGCTCATCACAAAGAAGTTTCTGAGAATGCTTCTGTCTAGTTTTTATGTGAAGATATTTCCTTTTCCAGCATAGGCGTCAAAGCGATCCAAATAAACACTGGCAGATTCTACAAAAGGAGTGTTTCCAAACTGCTCTATCAGAGGGAATGTTCAAGTCTGTGAGTAGAATGCACTCACCACAAAGAAGTTTCTGAGAGTGCTTCTGTCTAGTTTTTATGTGAAGATATTTCCTTTTCCACCATAGGCGTCAAAGCGCTCCAAATAAACACTTGCAGATTCTACAAAAGGAGTGTTTCCAAACTGCTCTATCAGAGGGAATGTTCAAGTCTGTGAGTTGAATGCACTACTAAGACAGAAGTTTGTGAGAATGTTTCTGTGTAGTTTTTAGGCGAAGATATTTCTTTACCCAGCATAGGCCTCAAAGCCCTCCAAATATCCACTTGCAGATTCTACAAAAAGAGTGTTTCAAAACTGCTCTTTCAAAAGGAAGGCTCAAGTCTGTGGGTTGAATGCACTCATCACAAAGAAGTTTCTGAGAATGCTTCTGTGTAGTTGTTATGTGAAGATACTTCCTTTTCGAGCATAGGCCTCAAAGCGCTCGAAATAAACACTTGCAGATTCTACGAAAGGAGTGTTTCAAAACTGTCCTATCAAAATAAACGTTCAAGTCTGTGAGTTGAATGCACTCATCACACAGAAGTTTCTGACAATACTTCTGTGTAGTTTTTAGGTAGAGATATTTCCTTTTCCAGCATAGGCGTCAAAGCGATCCAAATAAATACTTGCCGATTCTACAAAAGGAGTGTTTCCAAACTGCTCTATCAAGAGGAATGTTCAAGTCTGTGAGTAGAATGCACTCGCCACAAAGAAGTTTCTGAGAATGCTTCTGCCTATTTTTTATGTGAAGATATTTCCTTTTCGAGCATAGGCGTCAAAGCGCTCCAAATAAACACTTGCAGATTCTACATAAGGAGTTTTTCCAAACTGCCCTATCAGAGGGAATGTTCAAGTCTGTGAGTTGAATGCACTAGTAAGACAGAAGTTTGTGAGAATGCTTCTGTGTAGTTTTTAGGTGAAGATATTTCTTTTCCCAGCATAGGCCTCAAAGCCCTCCAAATATCCACTTGCAGACTCTACAAAAAGTGTGTTTCAAAACTGCTCTTTCAAAAGGAAGGCTCAAGTCTGTGAGTTGAATGCACTCATCACAAAGAAGTTTCTGAGAATGCTTCTGTGTAGTTGTTATGTGAAGATACATCCTTTTCCAGCTTAGGCCTCAATGCGCTCGAAATAAACACTTGCAGATTCTACGAAAGGAGTGTTTCAAAACTGTCCTATCAAAATAAACGTTCAAGTCTGTGAGTTGAATGCACTCATCACACAGAAGTTTCTGAGAATGCTTCTGTGTAGTTTTTAGGTGAACATATTTCATTTCCCAGCACAGGCCTCAGAGCGCTCCAAATATGCACTTGCAGATTCTACAAAAAGAGAGCTTGAAAACTCTTCCACCAAAAAGAGGCTTCAACTCTATGAGTAGAATGCACTCATCACAAACAAGTTTCTGAGAATGCTTCTGTCTAGTTTTTATGTGAAGATATTTCCTTTTCCAGCATAGGCGTCAAAGCGCTCCAAATAAACACTTGCAGATTCTACTAAAGGAGTGTTTCCAAACTGCTCTATCAAAAGCAATGTTCAAGTCTGTGAGTTGAATGCACTAATCACACAGAAGTTTGTGAGAATTCTTCCGTCTAGTTTTTAGGTGAAGATATTTCTTTTCCCAGAATAGGCCTTAAAGCGCTCCAAATATCCACTTGCAGATTCTACAAAAAGAGTGTTTCAAAACTGCTCTTTCAAAAGAAAGGCTCAAGTCTGTGAGTTGAATGCACTCATCACAAAGAAGTTTCTGAGTATGCTTCTGTGTAGTTGTTATGTGAAGATACTTCCTTTTCCAGCATAGGCCTCAAAGCACTCGAAATAAACACTTGCAGATTCTAGGAAAGGAGTGTTTCAAAACAGTCCTATCAAAATAAACGTTCAAGTCTGTGTGTTGAATGCCCTCAACACAGAGAAGTTTCTGAGAATGCTTCTGTGTAGTTCTTAGGAGAAGATAATTCCTTTTCCAGCATAGGCGTCAAAGCGATCCAAATAAGCACTTGCAGATTCTACAAAAGGAGTGTTTCCAAACTGCCCTATCAGAGGGAATGTTCAAGTCTGTGAGTTCAATGCAGTAATCACACAGACGTTTGTGAGAATGCTTCTGTCTAGTGTTTAGGTGAAGATATTTCTTTTCCCAGAATAGGCCTTAAAGCGCTCCAAATTTCCAATTGCAGATTCTACAAAAAGAGTGTTTCAAAACTGCTCTTTCAAAAGAAAGGCTCAAGTCTGTGAGTTGAATGCACTCATCACAAAGAAGTTTCTGAGAATGCTTCTGTGTAGTTCTTATGTGAAGATACTTCCTTTTCCAGTATAGGCCTCAAAGCGCTCGAAATAAACACTTGCAGATTCTGCAAAAGGAGTGTTTCTAAACTATCCTATCAAAAGAAACGTTCAAGTCTGTGAGTTGAATGCACTCATCACAGAGAAGCTTCTGAGAATGCTTCTGTGTAGTTTTTAGGTGAAGATATTTCCTTTTCCAGCATAGGCGTCAAAGCGATCCAAATAAAAACTTGCAGATTCTACAAAAGGAGTGTTTCCAAACTGCTCTATCAGAGGGAATGTTCAAGTCTGTGAGTAGAATGCACTCAACACAAAGAAGTTTCTGAGAGTGCTTCTGTCTAGTTTTTATATGAAGATATTTCCTTTTCCAGCATAGGCGTCAAAGCGCTCCAAATAAACACTTGCAGATTCTACAAAAGGAGTGTTTCCGAACTGCTCTATCAGAGGGAATGTTCAAGTCTGTGAGTTGAAAGCACTAGTAAGACAGAAGTTTGTGAGAATGTTTCTGTGTAGTTTTTAGGCGAAGATATTTCTTTTCCCAGCATAGGCCTAAAAACCCTCCAAATATCCACTTGCAGACTCTACAAAAAGAGTGTTTGAAAACTGCTCTTTCAAAAGGAAGGCTCAAGTCTGTGAGTTGAATGCACTCATCACAAAGAAGTTTCTGAGAATGCTTCTGTGTAGTCGTTATGTGAAGATACTTCCTTTTCCAGCATAGGCCTCAAAGCGCTCGAAATAAACACTTGCAGCTTCTAGGAAAGGAGTGTTTCAAAACAGTCCTATCAAAATAAACGTTCAAGTCTGTGAGTTGAATGCACTCATCACACAGAAGTTTATGAGAATGCTTCTGTGTAGTTTTTAGGTGGAGATATTTCCTTTTCCAGCATAGGCGTCAATGCGGTCCAAATAAACACTTGCAGATTCTACAAAAGGAGTGTTTCCAAACTGCTCTATCAAGAGGAATGTTCAATTCTGTGAGTAGAATGCACTCACCACAAAGAAGTTTCTGAGAATGCTTCTGTCTAGTTTTTATGTGAAGATATTTCCTTTTCCAGCTTAGGCCTCAAAGCGCTCGAAATAAACACTTGCAGATTCTACGAAAGGAGTGTTTCAAAACTGTCCTATCAAAATAAATGTTCAAGTCTGTGAGTTGAATGCACTCATCACACAGAAGTTTCTGAGAATGCTTCTGTGTAGTTTTTAGGTGAATATATTTCATTTCCCAGCACAGGCTTGAGAGCGCTCCAAATATGCACTTGCAGATTCTACAAAAAGAGAGCTTGAAAACTCTTCCACCAAAAAGAGGCTTCAACTCTATGAGTAGAATGCGCTCATCACAAAGAAGTTTCTGAGAATGCTTCTGTCTAGTTTTTATGTGAAGATATTTCCTTTTCCAGCATAGGCGTCAAAGCGCTCCAAATAAACACTTGCAGATTCTACAAAAGGAGTGTTTCCAAAGTGCTCTATCAGAGGGAATGTTCAAGTCTGTGAGTTGAATGCACTAGTCAGACAGAAGTTTGTGAGAATGATTCTGTGTAGTTTTTAGGTGAAGATATTCCTTTTCCCAGCATAGGCCTCAAAGCCCTCCAATTATCCACTTGCAGACTCTACAAAAAGAGTGTTTCAAAACTGCTCTTTCAAAAGGAAGGCTCAAGTCTGTGAGTTGAATGCACTCATCACAAAGAAGTTTCTGAGAATGCTTCTGTGTAGTTGTTATGTGAAGATACTTCCTTTTCGAGCATAGGCCTCAAAGCGCTCGAAATAAACACTTGCAGATTCTACGAAAGGAGTGTTTCAAAACTGTCCTATCAAAATAAACGTTCAAGTCTGTGAGTTGAATGCACTCATCACGCAGAAGTTTCTGAGAATGCTTCTGTGTAGTTTTTAGGTGAACATTTTTCATTTCCCAACACAGGCCTCAGAGCGCTCCAAATACGCACTTGCAGATTCTACAAAAAGAGAGCTTGAAAACTCTTCCACCAAAAAGAGGCTTCAACTCTTTGAGTAGAATGCACTCATCACAAAGAAGTTTCTGAGAATGCTTCTGTCTAGTTTTTATGTGAAGATATTTCCTTTTCCAGCATAGGCGTCAAAGCGCTCCAAATAAACACTTGCAGATTCTACTAAAGGAGAGTTTCCAAACTGCTCTATCAAAAGCAATGTTCAAGTCTGTGAGTTGAATGCACTAATCACACAGAAGTTTGTGAGAATTCTTCCGTCTAGTTTTTAGGTGAAGATATTTCTTTTCCCAGAATAGGCTTAATAGCGCTCCAAATATCCACTTGCAGATTCTACAAAAAGAGTGTTTCAAAACTGCTCTTTCAAAAGAAAGGCTCAAGTCTGTGAGTTGAATGCACTCATCACAAAGAAGTTTCTGAGAATGCTTCTGTGTTGTTCTTATGTGAAGATACTTCCTTTTCCGGCATAGGCCTCAAAAGGGCTCGAAATAAACACTTGCAGATTCTAGGAAAGGAGTGTTTCAAAACAGTCCTCTCAAAATAAACGTTGAAGTCTGTGAGTTGAATGCACTCATCACAAAGAAGTTTCTGAGAATGCTTCGGTGTAGTTGTTATGTGAAGATACTTCGTTTTCCAGCATAGGCCACAAAGCGCTCGAAATAAACACTTGCAGATTCTACAAAAGGAGTGTTTCCAAACTGCTCTATCAGAGGGAATGTTCAAGTCTGTGAGTTCAAAGCAGTAATCACACAGACGTTTGTGAGAATGCTTCTGTCAAGTTTTTATGTGAAGATATTACCTTTTCCAGCATAGGCGTCAAAGCGATCCAAATAAACACTTGCAGATTCTACAAAAGCAGTGTTTCCAAACTGCTCTATCAGAGGGAATGTTCAAGTCTGTGAGTTCAATGCAGTAATCACACAGACGTTTGTGAGAATGCTTCTGTCTAGTGTTTAGGTGAAGATATTTCTTTTCCCAGAATAGGCCTTAAAGCGCTCCAAATTTCCACTTGCAGATTCTACAAAAAGAGTGCTTCAAAACTGCTCTTTCAAAAGAAAGGCTCAAGTCTGTGAGTTGAATGCACTCATCACAAAGAAGTTTCTGAGAATGCTTCTGTGTAGTTGCTATGTGAAGCTACTTCCTTTTCCAGCATAGGCCTCAAAGCGCTCGAAATAAACACTTGCACATTCTAGGAAAGGAGTGTTTCAAAACAGTCCTATCAAAATAAACGTTCAAGTCTGTGTGTTGAATGCACTCATCACACAGAAGTTTCTGAGAAAGCTTCTGTGTAGTTTTCAGGTGGAGATATTTCCTTTTCCAGCATAGGCGTCAAAGCGATCCAAATAAACACTTGCAGATTCTACAAAAGGAGTGTTTCCAAACTGCTCTATCAAGAGGAATGTTCAAGTCCGTGAGTAGAATGCACTCACCACAAAGAAGTTTCTGAGAATGCTTCTGTCTAGTTTTTATGTGAAGATATTCCCTTTTCCAGCATAGGCGTCAAAGCACTCCAAATAAACACTTGCAGATTCTACAAAAGGAGTGTTTCCAAACTGCTCTATCAGAGGGAATGTGCAAGTCTGTGAGTTGAATGCACTAGTCAGACAGAGGTTTGTGAGAATGCTTCTGTTTAGTTTTTAGGTGAAGATATTCCTTTTCCCAGCATAGGCCTCAAAGCCCTCCAAATATCCACTTGCAGACTCTACAAAAAGAGTGTTTCAAAACTGCTCTTTCAAAAGGAAGGCTCAAGTCTGTGAGTTGAATGCACTCATCACAAAGAAGTTTCTGAGAATGCTTCTGTGTAGTTGTTATGTGAAGATATTTCCTTTGCCAGCATAGGCCTCAAAGCGCTCGAAATAAACACTTGCAGATTCTACGAAAGGAGTGTTTCAAAACTGTCCTATCAAAATAAACGTTCAAGTCTGTGAGTTGAATGCACTCATCACACAGAAGTTTCTGAGAATGCTTCTGTGTAGTTTTTAGGTGAACATATTTCATTTCCCAGCACAGGCCTCAGAGCGCTCCAAATATGCACTTGCAGATTCTACAAAAAGAGAGCTTGAAAACTCTTCCACCAAAAAGAGGCTTCAACTCTATGAGTAGAATGCTCTCATCACAAAGAAGTTTCTGAGAATGCTTCTGTCTAGTTTTTATGTGAAGATATTTCCTTTTCCAGCATTGGCTTCAAAGCGCTCCAAATAAACACTTGCAGATTCTACTAAAGGAGTGTTTCCAAACTGCTCTATCAAAAGGAATGTTCAAGTCTGTGAGTTGAATGCACTAATGACACAGAAGTTTGTGATAATTCTTCTGTCTAGTTTTTAGATGAAGATATTTCTTTTCCCAGAATAGGCCTTAAAGCGCTCCAAATATCCACTTGCAGATTCTACAAAAAGAGTGTTTCAAAACTGCTCTTTCAAAAGAAAGGCTCAAGTCTGTGAGTTGAATGCACTCATCACAAAGAAGTTTCTGAGAATGCTTCTGTGTAGTTGTTAAGTGAAGATACTTCCTTTTCCAGCATAGGCATCAAAGCGCTCGAAATAAACACTTGCAGATTCTACAAAAGGAGAGTTTCAAAACTGTCCTGTCAAAAGAAACGTTAAAGTCTGTGAGTTGAATGCACTCATCACAGAGAAGTTTCTGAGAATGCTTCTGTGTAGTTTTTAGGTGAAGATATTCCCTTTTCCAGCATAGGCGTCAAAGCGATCCAAATAAACACTTGCAGATTCTACAAAAGGAGTGTTTCCAAACTGCTCTATCAGAGGGAATGTTCAAGTCTGTGAGTTGAATGCACTAGTCAGACAGAAGTTTGTGAGAATGTTTCTGTGTAGTTTTTAGGTGAAGATATTTCTTTTCCCAGCATAGGCCTCAAAGCCCTCCAATTATCCACTTGCAGACTCTACAAAAAGAGTGTTTCAAAACTGCTCTTTTAAAAGGAAGGCTCAAGTCTCTGAGTTGAATGCACTCATCACAAAGAAGTTTCTGAGAATGCTTCTGTGTAGTTGTTATGTGAAGATATTTCCTTTACCAGCATAGGCCTCAAAGCGCTCGAAATAAACACTTGCAGATTCTACGAAAGGATTGTTTCAAAACTGTCCTATCAAAATAAACGTTCAAGTCTGTGAGTTGAATGCACTCATCACACAGAAGTTTCTGAGAATGCTTCTGTGTAGTTTTTAGGTGAACATTTTTCATTTCCCAACACAGGCCTCAGAGCGCTCCAAATACGCACTTGCAGATTCTACAAAAAGAGAGCTTGGAAACTCTTCCACCAAAAAGAGGCTTCAACTTTTGAGTAGAATGCACTCGTCACAAAGAAGTTTCTGAGAATGCTTCTGTCTAGTTTTTATGTGAAGATATTTCCTTTTCCAGCATAGGCGTCAAAGCGCTCCAAATAAACACTTGCAGATTCTACTAAAGGAGAGTTTCCAAACTGCTCTATCAAAAGCAATGTTCAAGTCTGTGAGTTGAATGCACTAATCACACAGAAGTTTGTGAGAATTCTTCCGTCTAGTTTTTAGGTGAAGATATTTCTTTTCCCAGAATAGGCCTTATAGCGCTCCAAATATCCACTTGCAGATTCTACAAAAAGAGTGTTTCAAAACTGCTCTTTCAAAAGAAAGGCTCAAGTCTGTGAGTTGAATGCACTCATCACAAACAAGTTTCTGAGAATGCTTCTGTGTTGTTCTTATGTGAAGATAATTCCTTTTCCAGCATAGGCCTCAAAAGGGCTCGAAATAAACACTTGCAGATTCTAGGAAAGGAGTGTTTCAAAACAGTCCTATCAAAATAAACGTTCAAGTCTGTGAGTTGAATGCACTCATCACAAAGAAGTTTCTGAGAATGCTTCGGTGTAGTTGTTATGTGAAGGTACTTCGTTTTCCAGCATAGGCCACAAAGCGCTCGAAATAAACACTTGCAGATTCTACAAAAGGAGTGTTTCCAAACTGTTCTATCAGAGGGAATGTTCAAGTCTGGGAGTTCAAAGCAGTAATCACACAGACGTTTGTGAGAATGCTTCTGTCAAGTTTTTAAGTGAAGATATTACCTTTTCCAGCATAGGCGTCAAAGCGATCCAAATAAGCACTTGCAGATTCTACAAAAGCAGTGTTTCCAAACTGCTCTATCAGAGGGAATGTTCAAGTCTGTGAGTTCAATGCAGTAATCACACAGACGTTTGTGAGAATGCTTCTGTCTAGTGTTTAGGTGAAGATATTTCTTTTCCCAGAATAGGCCTTAAAGCGCTCCAAATTTCCACTTGCAGATTCTACAAAAAGAGTGCTTCAAAACTGCTCTTTCAAAAGAAAGGCTCAAGTCTGTGAGTTGAATGCACTCATCACAAAGAAGTTTCTGAGAATGCTTCTGTGTAGTTGCTATGTGAAGCTACTTCCTTTTCCAGCATAGGCCTCAAAGCGCTCGAAATAAACACTTGCAGATTCTAGGAAAGGAGTGTTTCAAAACAGTCCTATCAAAATAAACGTTCAAGTCTGTGAGTTGAATGCACTCATCACACAGAAGTTTCTGAGAAAGCTTCTGTGTAGTTTTCAGGTGGAGATATTTCCTTTTCCAGCATAGGCGTCAAAGCGATCCAAATAAACACTTGCAGATTCTACAAAAGGAGTGTTTCCAAACTGCTCTATCAAGAGGAATGTTCAAGTCCGTGAGTAGAATGCACTCGCCACAAAGAAGTTTCTGAGAATGCTTCTGTCTAGTTTTTATGTGAAGATATTCCCTTTTTCCAGCATAGGCGTCAAAGCGCTCCAAATAAACACTTGCAGATTCTACAAAAGGAGTGTTTCCAAACTGCTCTATCAGAGGGAATGTTCAAGTCTGTGAGTTGAATGCACTAGTCAGACAGAGGTTTGTGAGAATGCTTCTGTTTAGTTTTTAGGTGAAGATATTCCTTTTCCCAGCATAGGCCTCAAAGCCCTCCAAATATCCACTTGCAGACTCTACAAAAAGAGTGTTTCAAAACTGCTCTTTCAAAAGGAAGGCTCAAGTCTGTGAGTTGAATGCACTCATCACAAAGAAGTTTCTGAGAATGCTTCTGTGTAGTTGTTATGTGAAGATATTTCCTTTGCCAGCATAGGCCTCAAAGCGCTCGAAATAAACACTTGCAGATTCTACGAAAGGAGTGTTTCAAAACTGTCCTGTCAAAATAAATGTTCAAGTCTGTGAGTTGAATGCACTCATCACACAGAAGTTTCTGAGAATGCTTCTGTGTAGTTTTTAGGTGAACATATTTCATTTCCCAGCACAGGCCTCAGAGCGCTCCAAATATGCACTTGCAGATTCTACAAAAAGAGACCTTGAAAACTCTTCCACCAAAAAGAGGCTTCAACTCTATGAGTAGAATGCTCTCATCACAAAGAAGTTTCTGAGAATGCTTCTGTCTAGTTTTTATGTGAAGATATTTCCTTTTCCAGCATTGGCTTCAAAGCGCTCCAAATAAACACTTGCAGATTCTACTAAAGGAGTGTTTCCAAACTGCTCTATCAAAAGGAATGTTCAAGTCTGTGAGTTGAATGCACTAATGACACAGGAGTTTGTGAGAATTCTTCTGTCTAGTTTTTAGATGAAGATATTTCTTTTCCCAGAATAGGCGTTAAAGCGCTCCAAATATCCACTTGCAGATTCTACAAAAAGAGTGTTTCAAAACTGCTCTTTCAAAAGAAAGGCTCAAGTCTGTGAGTTGAATGAACTCATCACACAGAAGTTTCTGAGAATGCTTCTGTGTAGTTGTTAAGTGAAGATACTTCCTTTTCCAGCATAGGCCTCAAAGCGCTCGAAATAAACACTTGCAGATTCTACAAAAGGAGAGTTTCAAAACTGTCCTGTCAAAAGAAACGTTAAAGTCTGTGAGTTGAATGCACTCATCACAGAAAAGTTTCTGAGAATGCTTCTGTGTAGTTTTTAGGTGAAGATATTCCCTTTTCCAGCATAGGCGTCAAAGCGATCCAAATAAACACTTGCTGATTCTACAAAAGGAGTGTTTCCAAACTGCTCTATCAGAGGGAATGTTCAAGTCTGTGAGTTCAATGCAGTAATCACACAGACGTTTGTGAGAATGCTTCTGTGTAGTTTTTAGGTGAACATATTTCTTTTCCCAGCACAGGCCTCAGAGCGCTCCAAATACGCACTTGCAGATTCTACAAAAAGAGAGCTAGAAAACTTTTCCACCAAAAAGATGTTTCAACTCTATGAGAAGAATGCACTCATCACAAAGAAGTTTCTGAGAATGCTTCTGTCTAGTTTTTATGTGAAGATATTTCCTTTTCCAGCATAGGCGTCAAAGCGCTCCAAATAAACACTTGCAGATTCTACTAAAGGAGAGTTTCCAAACTGCTCTATCAAAAGCAATGTTCAAGTCTGTGAGTTGAATGCACTAATCACACAGAAGTTTGTGAGAATTCTTCCGTCTAGTTTTTAGGTGAAGATATTTCTTTTCCCAGAATAGGCTTAATAGCGCTCCAAATATCCACTTGCAGATTCTACAAAAAGAGTGTTTCAAAACTGCTCTTTCAAAAGAAAGGCTCAAGTCTGTGAGTTGAATGCACTCATCACAAAGAAGTTTCTGAGAATGCTTCTGTGTTGTTCTTATGTGAAGATACTTCCTTTTCCGGCATAGGCCTCAAAAGGGCTCGAAATAAACACTTGCAGATTCTAGGAAAGGAGTGTTTCAAAACAGTCCTCTCAAAATAAACGTTGAAGTCTGTGAGTTGAATGCACTCATCACAAAGAAGTTTCTGAGAATGCTTCGGTGTAGTTGTTATGTGAAGATACTTCGTTTTCCAGCATAGGCCACAAAGCGCTCGAAATAAACACTTGCAGATTCTACAAAAGGAGTGTTTCCAAACTGCTCTATCAGAGGGAATGTTCAAGTCTGTGAGTTCAAGCAGTAATCACACAGACGTTTGTGAGAATGCTTCTGTCAAGTTTTTATGTGAAGATATTACCTTTTCCAGCATAGGCGTCAAAGCGATCCAAATAAGCACTTGCAGATTCTACAAAAGCAGTGTTTCCAAACTGCTCTATCAGAGGGAATGTTCAAGTCTGTGAGTTCAATGCAGTAATCACACAGACGTTTGTGAGAATGCTTCTGTCTAGTGTTTAGGTGAAGATATTTCTTTTCCCAGAATAGGCCTTAAAGCGCTCCAAATTTCCACTTGCAGATTCTACAAAAAGAGTGCTTCAAAACTGCTCTTTCAAAAGAAAGGCTCAAGTCTGTGAGTTGAATGCACTCATCACAAAGAAGTTTCTGAGAATGCTTCTGTGTAGTTGCTATGTGAAGCTACTTCCTTTTCCAGCATAGGCCTCAAAGCGCTCGAAATAAACACTTGCACATTCTAGGAAAGGAGTGTTTCAAAACAGTCCTATCAAAATAAACGTTCAAGTCTGTGTGTTGAATGCACTCATCACACAGAAGTTTCTGAGAAAGCTTCTGTGTACTTTTCAGGTGGAGATATTTCCTTTTCCAGCATAGGCGTCAAAGCGATCCAAATAAACACTTGCAGATTCTACAAAAGGAGTGTTTCCAAACTGCTCTATCAAGAGGAATGTTCAAGTCCGTGAGTAGAATGCACTCACCACAAAGAAGTTTCTGAGAATGCTTCTGTCTAGTTTTTATGTGAAGATATTCCCTTTTCCAGCATAGGCGTCAAAGCACTCCAAATAAACACTTGCAGATTCTACAAAAGGAGTGTTTCCAAACTGCTCTATCAGAGGGAATGTGCAAGTCTGTGAGTTGAATGCACTAGTCAGACAGAGGTTTGTGAGAATGCTTCTGTTTAGTTTTTAGGTGAAGATATTCCTTTTCCCAGCATAGGCCTCAAAGCCCTCCAAATATCCACTTGCAGACTCTACAAAAAGAGTGTTTCAAAACTGCTCTTTCAAAAGGAAGGCTCAAGTCTGTGAGTTGAATGCACTCATCACAAAGAAGTTTCTGAGAATGCTTCTGTGTAGTTGTTATGTGAAGATATTTCCTTTGCCAGCATAGGCCTCAAAGCGCTCGAAATAAACACTTGCAGATTCTACGAAAGGAGTGTTTCAAAACTGTCCTATCAAAATAAACGTTCAAGTCTGTGAGTTGAATGCACTCATCACACAGAAGTTTCTGAGAATGCTTCTGTGTAGTTTTTAGGTGAACATATTTCATTTCCCAGCACAGGCCTCAGAGCGCTCCAAATATGCACTTGCAGATTCTACAAAAAGAGACCTTGAAAACTCTTCCACCAAAAAGAGGCTTCAACTCTATGAGTAGAATGCTCTCATCACAAAGAAGTTTCTGAGAATGCTTCTGTCTAGTTTTTATGTGAAGATATTTCCTTTTCCAGCATTGGCTTCAAAGCGCTCCAAATAAACACTTGCAGATTCTACTAAAGGAGTGTTTCCAAACTGCTCTCTCAAAAGGAATGTTCAAGTCTGTGAGTTGAATGCACTAATGACACAGAAGTTTGTGATAATTCTTCTGTCTAGTTTTTAGATGAAGATATTTCTTTTCCCAGAATAGGCCTTAAAGCGCTCCAAATATCCACTTGCAGATTCTACAAAAAGAGTGTTTCAAAACTGCTCTTTCAAAAGAAAGGCTCAAGTCTGTGAGTTGAATGCACTCATCACAAAGAAGTTTCTGAGAATGCTTCTGTGTAGTTGTTAAGTGAAGATACTTCCTTTTCCAGCATAGGCATCAAAGCGCTCGAAATAAACACTTGCAGATTCTACAAAAGGAGAGTTTCAAAACTGTCCTGTCAAAAGAAACGTTAAAGTCTGTGAGTTGAATGCACTCATCACAGAAAAGTTTCTGAGAATGCTTCTGTGTAGTTTTTAGGTGAAGATATTCCCTTTTCCAGCATAGGCGTCAAAGCGATCCAAATAAACACTTGCAGATTCTACAAAAGGAGTGTTTCCAAACTGCTCTATCAGAGGGAATGTTCAAGTCTGTGAGTTCAATGCAGTAATCACACAGACGTTTGTGAGAATGCTTCTGTGTAGTTTTTAGGTGAACATATTTCTTTTCCCAGCACAGGCCTCAGAGCGCTCCAAATACGCACTTGCAGATTCTACAAAAAGAGAGCTAGAAAACTTTTCCACCAAAAAGATGTTTCAACTCTATGAGAAGAATGCACTCATCACAAAGAAGTTTCTGAGAATGCTTCTGTCTAGTTTTTATGTGAAGATATTTCCTTTTCCAGCATAGGCGTCAAAGCGCTCCAAATAAACACTTGCAGATTCTACTAAAGGAGAGTTTCCAAACTGCTCTATCAAAAGCAATGTTCAAGTCTGTGAGTTGAATGCACTAATCACACAGAAGTTTGTGAGAATTCTTCCGTCTAGTTTTTAGGTGAAGATATTTCTTTTCCCAGAATAGGCTTAATAGCGCTCCAAATATCCACTTGCAGATTCTACAAAAAGAGTGTTTCAAAACTGCTCTTTCAAAAGAAAGGCTCAAGTCTGTGAGTTGAATGCACTCATCACAAAGAAGTTTCTGAGAATGCTTCTGTGTTGTTCTTATGTGAAGATACTTCCTTTTCCGGCATAGGCCTCAAAAGGGCTCGAAATAAACACTTGCAGATTCTAGGAAAGGAGTGTTTCAAAACAGTCCTCTCAAAATAAACGTTGAAGTCTGTGAGTTGAATGCACTCATCACAAAGAAGTTTCTGAGAATGCTTCGGTGTAGTTGTTATGTGAAGATACTTCGTTTTCCAGCATAGGCCACAAAGCGCTCGAAATAAACACTTGCAGATTCTACAAAAGGAGTGTTTCCAAACTGCTCTATCAGAGGGAATGTTCAAGTCTGTGAGTTCAAAGCAGTAATCACACAGACGTTTGTGAGAATGCTTCTGTCAAGTTTTTATGTGAAGATATTACCTTTTCCAGCATAGGCGTCAAAGCGATCCAAATAAGCACTTGCAGATTCTACAAAAGCAGTGTTTCCAAACTGCTCTATCAGAGGGAATGTTCAAGTCTGTGAGTTCAATGCAGTAATCACACAGACGTTTGTGAGAATGCTTCTGTCTAGTGTTTAGGTGAAGATATTTCTTTTCCCAGAATAGGCCTTAAAGCGCTCCAAATTTCCACTTGCAGATTCTACAAAAAGAGTGCTTCAAAACTGCTCTTTCAAAAGAAAGGCTCAAGTCTGTGAGTTGAATGCACTCATCACAAAGAAGTTTCTGAGAATGCTTCTGTGTAGTTGCTATGTGAAGCTACTTCCTTTTCCAGCATAGGCCTCAAAGCGCTCGAAATAAACACTTGCACATTCTAGGAAAGGAGTGTTTCAAAACAGTCCTATCAAAATAAACGTTCAAGTCTGTGTGTTGAATGCACTCATCACACAGAAGTTTCTGAGAAAGCTTCTGTGTACTTTTCAGGTGGAGATATTTCCTTTTCCAGCATAGGCGTCAAAGCGATCCAAATAAACACTTGCAGATTCTACAAAAGGAGTGTTTCCAAACTGCTCTATCAAGAGGAATGTTCAAGTCCGTGAGTAGAATGCACTCACCACAAAGAAGTTTCTGAGAATGCTTCTGTCTAGTTTTTATGTGAAGATATTCCCTTTTACAGCATAGGCGTCAAAGCACTCCAAATAAACACTTGCAGATTCTACAAAAGGAGTGTTTCCAAACTGCTCTATCAGAGGGAATGTGCAAGTCTGTGAGTTGAATGCACTAGTCAGACAGAGGTTTGTGAGAATGCTTCTGTTTAGTTTTTAGGTGAAGATATTCCTTTTCCCAGCATAGGCCTCAAAGCCCTCCAAATATCCACTTGCAGACTCTACAAAAAGAGTGTTTCAAAACTGCTCTTTCAAAAGGAAGGCTCAAGTCTGTGAGTTGAATGCACTCATCACAAAGAAGTTTCTGAGAATGCTTCTGTGTAGTTGTTATGTGAAGATATTTCCTTTGCCAGCATAGGCCTCAAAGCGCTCGAAATAAACACTTGCAGATTCTACGAAAGGAGTGTTTCAAAACTGTCCTATCAAAATAAACGTTCAAGTCTGTGAGTTGAATGCACTCATCACACAGAAGTTTCTGAGAATGCTTCTGTGTAGTTTTTAGGTGAACATATTTCATTTCCCAGCACAGGCCTCAGAGCGCTCCAAATATGCACTTGCAGATTCTACAAAAAGAGACCTTGAAAACTCTTCCACCAAAAAGAGGCTTCAACTCTATGAGTAGAATGCTCTCATCACAAAGAAGTTTCTGAGAATGCTTCTGTCTAGTTTTTATGTGAAGATATTTCCTTTTCCAGCATTGGCTTCAAAGCGCTCCAAATAAACACTTGCAGATTCTACTAAAGGAGTGTTTCCAAACTGCTCTCTCAAAAGGAATGTTCAAGTCTGTGAGTTGAATGCACTAATGACACAGAAGTTTGTGATAATTCTTCTGTCTAGTTTTTAGATGAAGATATTTCTTTTCCCAGAATAGGCCTTAAAGCGCTCCAAATATCCACTTGCAGATTCTACAAAAAGAGTGTTTCAAAACTGCTCTTTCAAAAGAAAGGCTCAAGTCTGTGAGTTGAATGCACTCATCACAAAGAAGTTTCTGAGAATGCTTCTGTGTAGTTGTTAAGTGAAGATACTTCCTTTTCCAGCATAGGCATCAAAGCGCTCGAAATAAACACTTGCAGATTCTACAAAAGGAGAGTTTCAAAACTGTCCTGTCAAAAGAAACGTTAAAGTCTGTGAGTTGAATGCACTCATCACAGAGAAGTTTCTGAGAATGCTTCTGTGTAGTTTTTAGGTGAAGATATTCCCTTTTCCAGCATAGGCGTCAAAGCGATCCAAATAAACACTTGCAGATTCTACAAAAGGAGTGTTTCCAAACTGCTCTATCAGAGGGAATGTTCAAGTCTGTGAGTTGAATGCACTAGTCAGACAGAAGTTTGTGAGAATGTTTCTGTGTAGTTTTTAGGTGAAGATATTTCTTTTCCCAGCATAGGCCTCAAAGCCCTCCAATTATCCACTTGCAGACTCTACAAAAAGAGTGTTTCAAAACTGCTCTTTCAAAAGGAAGGCTCAAGTCTCTGAGTTGAATGCACTCATCACAAAGAAGTTTCTGAGAATGCTTCTGTGTAGTTGTTATGTGAAGATATTTCCTTTACCAGCATAGGCCTCAAAGCGCTCGAAATAAACACTTGCAGATTCTACGAAAGGATTGTTTCAAAACTGTCCTATCAAAATAAACGTTCAAGTCTGTGAGTTGAATGCACTCATCACACAGAAGTTTCTGAGAATGCTTCTGTGTAGTTTTTAGGTGAACATTTTTCATTTCCCAACACAGGCCTCAGAGCGCTCCAAATACGCACTTGCAGATTCTACAAAAAGAGAGCTTGGAAACTCTTCCACCAAAAAGAGGCTTCAACTTTTGAGTAGAATGCACTCGTCACAAAGAAGTTTCTGAGAATGCTTCTGTCTAGTTTTTATGTGAAGATATTTCCTTTTCCAGCATAGGCGTCAAAGCGCTCCAAATAAACACTTGCAGATTCTACTAAAGGAGAGTTTCCAAACTGCTCTATCAAAAGCAATGTTCAAGTCTGTGAGTTGAATGCACTAATCACACAGAAGTTTGTGAGAATTCTTCCGTCTAGTTTTTAGGTGAAGATATTTCTTTTCCCAGAATAGGCCTTATAGCGCTCCAAATATCCACTTGCAGATTCTACAAAAAGAGTGTTTCAAAACTGCTCTTTCAAAAGAAAGGCTCAAGTCTGTGAGTTGAATGCACTCATCACAAAGAAGTTTCTGAGAATGCTTCTGTGTTGTTCTTATGTGAAGATAATTCCTTTTCCAGCATAGGCCTCAAAAGGGCTCGAAATAAACACTTGCAGATTCTAGGAAAGGAGTGTTTCAAAACAGTCCTATCAAAATAAACTTTCAAGTCTGTGAGTTGAATGCACTCATCACAAAGAAGTTTCTGAGAATGCTTCGGTGTAGTTGTTATGTGAAGGTACTTCGTTTTCCAGCATAGGCCACAAAGCGCTCGAAATAAACACTTGCAGATTCTACAAAAGGAGTGTTTCCAAACTGTTCTATCAGAGGGAATGTTCAAGTCTGTGAGTTCAAAGCAGTAATCACACAGACGTTTGTGAGAATGCTTCTGTCAAGTTTTTAAGTGAAGATATTACCTTTTCCAGCATAGGCGTCAAAGCGATCCAAATAAGCACTTGCAGATTCTACAAAAGCAGTGTTTCCAAACTGCTCTATCAGAGGGAATGTTCAAGTCTGTGAGTTCAATGCAGTAATCACACAGACGTTTGTGAGAATGCTTCTGTCTAGTGTTTAGGTGAAGATATTTCTTTTCCCAGAATAGGCCTTAAAGCGCTCCAAATTTCCACTTGCAGATTCTACAAAAAGAGTGCTTCAAAACTGCTCTTTCAAAAGAAAGGCTCAAGTCTGTGAGTTGAATGCACTCATCACAAAGAAGTTTCTGAGAATGCTTCTGTGTAGTTGCTATGTGAAGCTACTTCCTTTTCCAGCATAGGCCTCAAAGCGCTCGAAATAAACACTTGCACATTCTAGGAAAGGAGTGTTTCAAAACAGTCCTATCAAAATAAACGTTCAAGTCTGTGTGTTGAATGCACTCATCACACAGAAGTTTCTGAGAAAGCTTCTGTGTACTTTTCAGGTGGAGATATTTCCTTTTCCAGCATAGGCGTCAAAGCGATCCAAATAAACACTTGCAGATTCTACAAAAGGAGTGTTTCCAAACTGCTCTATCAAGAGGAATGTTCAAGTCCGTGAGTAGAATGCACTCACTACAAAGAAGTTTCTGAGAATGCTTCTGTCTAGTTTTTATGTGAAGATATTCCCTTTTCCAGCATAGGCGTCAAAGCACTCCAAATAAACACTTGCAGATTCTACAAAAGGAGTGTTTCCAAACTGCTCTATCAGAGGGAATGTGCAAGTCTGTGAGTTGAATGCACTAGTCAGACAGAGGTTTGTGAGAATGCTTCTGTTTAGTTTTTAGGTGAAGATATTCCTTTTCCCAGCATAGGCCTCAAAGCCCTCCAAATATCCACTTGCAGACTCTACAAAAAGAGTGTTTCAAAACTGCTCTTTCAAAAGGAAGGCTCAAGTCTGTGAGTTGAATGCACTCATCACAAAGAAGTTTCTGAGAATGCTTCTGTGTAGTTGTTATGTGAAGATATTTCCTTTGCCAGCATAGGCCTCAAAGCGCTCGAAATAAACACTTGCAGATTCTACGAAAGGAGTGTTTCAAAACTGTCCTATCAAAATAAACGTTCAAGTCTGTGAGTTGAATGCACTCATCACACAGAAGTTTCTGAGAATGCTTCTGTGTAGTTTTTAGGTGAACATATTTCATTTCCCAGCACAGGCCTCAGAGCGCTCCAAATATGCACTTGCAGATTCTACAAAAAGAGACCTTGAAAACTCTTCCACCAAAAAGAGGCTTCAACTCTATGAGTAGAATGCTCTCATCACAAAGAAGTTTCTGAGAATGCTTCTGTCTAGTTTTTATGTGAAGATATTTCCTTTTCCAGCATTGGCTTCAAAGCGCTCCAAATAAACACTTGCAGATTCTACTAAAGGAGTGTTTCCAAACTGCTCTCTCAAAAGGAATGTTCAAGTCTGTGAGTTGAATGCACTAATGACACAGAAGTTTGTGATAATTCTTCTGTCTAGTTTTTAGATGAAGATATTTCTTTTCCCAGAATAGGCCTTAAAGCGCTCCAAATATCCACTTGCAGATTCTACAAAAAGAGTGTTTCAAAACTGCTCTTTCAAAAGAAAGGCTCAAGTCTGTGAGTTGAATGCACTCATCACAAAGAAGTTTCTGAGAATGCTTCTGTGTAGTTGTTAAGTGAAGATACTTCCTTTTCCAGCATAGGCATCAAAGCGCTCGAAATAAACACTTGCAGATTCTACAAAAGGAGAGTTTCAAAACTGTCCTGTCAAAAGAAACGTTAAAGTCTGTGAGTTGAATGCACTCATCACAGAGAAGTTTCTGAGAATGCTTCTGTGTAGTTTTTAGGTGAAGATATTCCCTTTTCCAGCATAGGCGTCAAAGCGATCCAAATAAACACTTGCAGATTCTACAAAAGGAGTGTTTCCAAACTGCTCTATCAGAGGGAATGTTCAAGTCTGTGAGTTGAATGCACTAGTCAGACAGAAGTTTGTGAGAATGTTTCTGTGTAGTTTTTAGGTGAAGATATTTCTTTTCCCAGCATAGGCCTCAAAGCCCTCCAATTATCCACTTGCAGACTCTACAAAAAGAGTGTTTCAAAACTGCTCTTTCAAAAGGAAGGCTCAAGTCTCTGAGTTGAATGCACTCATCACAAAGAAGTTTCTGAGAATGCTTCTGTGTAGTTGTTATGTGAAGATATTTCCTTTACCAGCATAGGCCTCAAAGCGCTCGAAATAAACACTTGCAGATTCTACGAAAGGATTGTTTCAAAACTGTCCTATCAAAATAAACGTTCAAGTCTGTGAGTTGAATGCACTCATCACACAGAAGTTTCTGAGAATGCTTCTGTGTAGTTTTTAGGTGAACATTTTTCATTTCCCAACACAGGCCTCAGAGCGCTCCAAATACGCACTTGCAGATTCTACAAAAAGAGAGCTTGGAAACTCTTCCACCAAAAAGAGGCTTCAACTTTTGAGTAGAATGCACTCGTCACAAAGAAGTTTCTGAGAATGCTTCTGTCTAGTTTTTATGTGAAGATATTTCCTTTTCCAGCATAGGCGTCAAAGCGCTCCAAATAAACACTTGCAGATTCTACTAAAGGAGAGTTTCCAAACTGCTCTATCAAAAGCAATGTTCAAGTCTGTGAGTTGAATGCACTAATCACACAGAAGTTTGTGAGAATTCTTCCGTCTAGTTTTTAGGTGAAGATATTTCTTTTCCCAAAATAGGCCTTAAAGCGCTCCAAATATCCACTTGCAGATTCTACAAAAAGAGTGTTTCAAAACTGCTCTTTCAAAAGAAAGGCTCAAGTCTGTGAGTTGAATGCACTCATCACAAAGAAGTTTCTGAGAATGCTTCTGTGTTGTTCTTATGTGAAGATAATTCCTTTTCCAGCATAGGCCTCAAAAGGGCTCGAAATAAACACTTGCAGATTCTAGGAAAGGAGTGTTTCAAAACAGTCCTATCAAAATACACGTTCAAGTCTGTGAGTTGAATGCACTCATCACAAAGAAGTTTCTGAGAATGCTTCGGTGTAGTTGTTATGTGAAGGTACTTCGTTTTCCAGCATAGGCCACAAAGCGCTCGAAATAAACACTTGCAGATTCTACAAAAGGAGTGTTTCCAAACTGTTCTATCAGAGGGAATGTTCAAGTCTGGGAGTTCAAAGCAGTAATCACACAGACGTTTGTGAGAATGCTTCTGTCAAGTTTTTAAGTGAAGATATTACCTTTTCCAGCATAGGCGTCAAAGCGATCCAAATAAGCACTTGCAGATTCTACAAAAGCAGTGTTTCCAAACTGCTCTATCAGAGGGAATGTTCAAGTCTGTGAGTTCAATGCAGTAATCACACAGACGTTTGTGAGAATGCTTCTGTCTAGTGTTTAGGTGAAGATATTTCTTTTCCCAGAATAGGCCTTAAAGCGCTCCAAATTTCCACTTGCAGATTCTACAAAAAGAGTGCTTCAAAACTGCTCTTTCAAAAGAAAGGCTCAAGTCTGTGAGTTGAATGCACTCATCACAAAGAAGTTTCTGAGAATGCTTCTGTGTAGTTGCTATGTGAAGCTACTTCCTTTTCCAGCATAGGCCTCAAAGCGCTCGAAATAAACACTTGCAGATTCTAGGAAAGGAGTGTTTCAAAACAGTCCTATCAAAATAAACGTTCAAGTCTGTGAGTTGAATGCACTCATCACACAGAAGTTTCTGAGAAAGCTTCTGTGTAGTTTTCAGGTGGAGATATTTCCTTTTCCAGCATAGGCGTCAAAGCGATCCAAATAAACACTTGCAGATTCTACAAAAGGAGTGTTTCCAAACTGCTCTATCAAGAGGAATGTTCAAGTCCGTGAGTAGAATGCACTCGCCACAAAGAAGTTTCTGAGAATGCTTCTGTCTAGTTTTTATGTGAAGATATTCCCTTTTTCCAGCATAGGCGTCAAAGCGCTCCAAATAAACACTTGCAGATTCTACAAAAGGAGTGTTTCCAAACTGCTCTATCAGAGGGAATGTTCAAGTCTGTGAGTTGAATGCACTAGTCAGACAGAGGTTTGTGAGAATGCTTCTGTTTAGTTTTTAGGTGAAGATATTCCTTTTCCCAGCATAGGCCTCAAAGCCCTCCAAATATCCACTTGCAGACTCTACAAAAAGAGTGTTTCAAAACTGCTCTTTCAAAAGGAAGGCTCAAGTCTGTGAGTTGAATGCACTCATCACAAAGAAGTTTCTGAGAATGCTTCTGTGTAGTTGTTATGTGAAGATATTTCCTTTGCCAGCATAGGCCTCAAAGCGCTCGAAATAAACACTTGCAGATTCTACGAAAGGAGTGTTTCAAAACTGTCCTGTCAAAATAAATGTTCAAGTCTGTGAGTTGAATGCACTCATCACACAGAAGTTTCTGAGAATGCTTCTGTGTAGTTTTTAGGTGAACATATTTCATTTCCCAGCACAGGCCTCAGAGCGCTCCAAATATGCACTTGCAGATTCTACAAAAAGAGACCTTGAAAACTCTTCCACCAAAAAGAGGCTTCAACTCTATGAGTAGAATGCTCTCATCACAAAGAAGTTTCTGAGAATGCTTCTGTCTAGTTTTTATGTGAAGATATTTCCTTTTCCAGCATTGGCTTCAAAGCGCTCCAAATAAACACTTGCAGATTCTACTAAAGGAGTGTTTCCAAACTGCTCTATCAAAAGGAATGTTCAAGTCTGTGAGTTGAATGCACTAATGACACAGGAGTTTGTGAGAATTCTTCTGTCTAGTTTTTAGATGAAGATATTTCTTTTCCCAGAATAGGCGTTAAAGCGCTCCAAATATCCACTTGCAGATTCTACAAAAAGAGTGTTTCAAAACTGCTCTTTCAAAAGAAAGGCTCAAGTCTGTGAGTTGAATGAACTCATCACACAGAAGTTTCTGAGAATGCTTCTGTGTAGTTGTTAAGTGAAGATACTTCCTTTTCCAGCATAGGCCTCAAAGCGCTCGAAATAAACACTTGCAGATTCTACAAAAGGAGAGTTTCAAAACTGTCCTGTCAAAAGAAACGTTAAAGTCTGTGAGTTGAATGCACTCATCACAGAAAAGTTTCTGAGAATGCTTCTGTGTAGTTTTTAGGTGAAGATATTCCCTTTTCCAGCATAGGCGTCAAAGCGATCCAAATAAACACTTGCAGATTCTACAAAAGGAGTGTTTCCAAACTGCTCTATCAGAGGGAATGTTCAAGTCTGTGAGTTCAATGCAGTAATCACACAGACGTTTGTGAGAATGCTTCTGTGTAGTTTTTAGGTGAACATATTTCTTTTCCCAGCACAGGCCTCAGAGCGCTCCAAATACGCACTTGCAGATTCTACAAAAAGAGAGCTAGAAAACTTTTCCACCAAAAAGATGTTTCAACTCTATGAGAAGAATGCACTCATCACAAAGAAGTTTCTGAGAATGCTTCTGTCTAGTTTTTATGTGAAGATATTTCCTTTTCCAGCATAGGCGTCAAAGCGCTCCAAATAAACACTTGCAGATTCTACTAAAGGAGAGTTTCCAAACTGCTCTATCAAAAGCAATGTTCAAGTCTGTGAGTTGAATGCACTAATCACACAGAAGTTTGTGAGAATTCTTCCGTCTAGTTTTTAGGTGAAGATATTTCTTTTCCCAGAATAGGCTTAATAGCGCTCCAAATATCCACTTGCAGATTCTACAAAAAGAGTGTTTCAAAACTGCTCTTTCAAAAGAAAGGCTCAAGTCTGTGAGTTGAATGCACTCATCACAAAGAAGTTTCTGAGAATGCTTCTGTGTTGTTCTTATGTGAAGATACTTCCTTTTCCGGCATAGGCCTCAAAAGGGCTCGAAATAAACACTTGCAGATTCTAGGAAAGGAGTGTTTCAAAACAGTCCTCTCAAAATAAACGTTGAAGTCTGTGAGTTGAATGCACTCATCACAAAGAAGTTTCTGAGAATGCTTCGGTGTAGTTGTTATGTGAAGATACTTCGTTTTCCAGCATAGGCCACAAAGCGCTCGAAATAAACACTTGCAGATTCTACAAAAGGAGTGTTTCCAAACTGCTCTATCAGAGGGAATGTTCAAGTCTGTGAGTTCAAAGCAGTAATCACACAGACGTTTGTGAGAATGCTTCTGTCAAGTTTTTATGTGAAGATATTACCTTTTCCAGCATAGGCGTCAAAGCGATCCAAATAAGCACTTGCAGATTCTACAAAAGCAGTGTTTCCAAACTGCTCTATCAGAGGGAATGTTCAAGTCTGTGAGTTCAATGCAGTAATCACACAGACGTTTGTGAGAATGCTTCTGTCTAGTGTTTAGGTGAAGATATTTCTTTTCCCAGAATAGGCCTTAAAGCGCTCCAAATTTCCACTTGCAGATTCTACAAAAAGAGTGCTTCAAAACTGCTCTTTCAAAAGAAAGGCTCAAGTCTGTGAGTTGAATGCACTCATCACAAAGAAGTTTCTGAGAATGCTTCTGTGTAGTTGCTATGTGAAGCTACTTCCTTTTCCAGCATAGGCCTCAAAGCGCTCGAAATAAACACTTGCACATTCTAGGAAAGGAGTGTTTCAAAACAGTCCTATCAAAATAAACGTTCAAGTCTGTGTGTTGAATGCACTCATCACACAGAAGTTTCTGAGAAAGCTTCTGTGTACTTTTCAGGTGGAGATATTTCCTTTTCCAGCATAGGCGTCAAAGCGATCCAAATAAACACTTGCAGATTCTACAAAAGGAGTGTTTCCAAACTGCTCTATCAAGAGGAATGTTCAAGTCCGTGAGTAGAATGCACTCACCACAAAGAAGTTTCTGAGAATGCTTCTGTCTAGTTTTTATGTGAAGATATTCCCTTTTCCAGCATAGGCGTCAAAGCACTCCAAATAAACACTTGCAGATTCTACAAAAGGAGTGTTTCCAAACTGCTCTATCAGAGGGAATGTGCAAGTCTGTGAGTTGAATGCACTAGTCAGACAGAGGTTTGTGAGAATGCTTCTGTTTAGTTTTTAGGTGAAGATATTCCTTTTCCCAGCATAGGCCTCAAAGCCCTCCAAATATCCACTTGCAGACTCTACAAAAAGAGTGTTTCAAAACTGCTCTTTCAAAAGGAAGGCTCAAGTCTGTGAGTTGAATGCACTCATCACAAAGAAGTTTCTGAGAATGCTTCTGTGTAGTTCTTATGTGAAGATATTTCCTTTGCCAGCATAGGCCTCAAAGCGCTCGAAATAAACACTTGCAGATTCTACGAAAGGAGTGTTTCAAAACTGTCCTATCAAAATAAACGTTCAAGTCTGTGAGTTGAATGCACTCATCACACAGAAGTTTCTGAGAATGCTTCTGTGTAGTTTTTAGGTGAACATATTTCATTTCCCAGCACAGGCCTCAGAGCGCTCCAAATATGCACTTGCAGATTCTACAAAAAGAGACCTTGAAAACTCTTCCACCAAAAAGAGGCTTCAACTCTATGAGTAGAATGCTCTCATCACAAAGAAGTTTCTGAGAATGCTTCTGTCTAGTTTTTATGTGAAGATATTTCCTTTTCCAGCATTGGCTTCAAAGCGCTCCAAATAAACACTTGCAGATTCTACTAAAGGAGTGTTTCCAAACTGCTCTCTCAAAAGGAATGTTCAAGTCTGTGAGTTGAATGCACTAATGACACAGAAGTTTGTGATAATTCTTCTGTCTAGTTTTTAGATGAAGATATTTCTTTTCCCAGAATAGGCCTTAAAGCGCTCCAAATATCCACTTGCAGATTCTACAAAAAGAGTGTTTCAAAACTGCTCTTTCAAAAGAAAGGCTCAAGTCTGTGAGTTGAATGCACTCATCACAAAGAAGTTTCTGAGAATGCTTCTGTGTAGTTGTTAAGTGAAGATACTTCCTTTTCCAGCATAGGCATCAAAGCGCTCGAAATAAACACTTGCAGATTCTACAAAAGGAGAGTTTCAAAACTGTCCTGTCAAAAGAAACGTTAAAGTCTGTGAGTTGAATGCACTCATCACAGAGAAGTTTCTGAGAATGCTTCTGTGTAGTTTTTAGGTGAAGATATTCCCTTTTCCAGCATAGGCGTCAAAGCGATCCAAATAAACACTTGCAGATTCTACAAAAGGAGTGTTTCCAAACTGCTCTATCAGAGGGAATGTTCAAGTCTGTGAGTTGAATGCACTAGTCAGACAGAAGTTTGTGAGAATGTTTCTGTGTAGTTTTTAGGTGAAGATATTTCTTTTCCCAGCATAGGCCTCAAAGCCCTCCAATTATCCACTTGCAGACTCTACAAAAAGAGTGTTTCAAAACTGCTCTTTCAAAAGGAAGGCTCAAGTCTCTGAGTTGAATGCACTCATCACAAAGAAGTTTCTGAGAATGCTTCTGTGTAGTTGTTATGTGAAGATATTTCCTTTACCAGCATAGGCCTCAAAGCGCTCGAAATAAACACTTGCAGATTCTACGAAAGGATTGTTTCAAAACTGTCCTATCAAAATAAACGTTCAAGTCTGTGAGTTGAATGCACTCATCACACAGAAGTTTCTGAGAATGCTTCTGTGTAGTTTTTAGGTGAACATTTTTCATTTCCCAACACAGGCCTCAGAGCGCTCCAAATACGCACTTGCAGATTCTACAAAAAGAGAGCTTGGAAACTCTTCCACCAAAAAGAGGCTTCAACTTTTGAGTAGAATGCACTCGTCACAAAGAAGTTTCTGAGAATGCTTCTGTCTAGTTTTTATGTGAAGATATTTCCTTTTCCAGCATAGGCGTCAAAGCGCTCCAAATAAACACTTGCAGATTCTACTAAAGGAGAGTTTCCAAACTGCTCTATCAAAAGCAATGTTCAAGTCTGTGAGTTGAATGCACTAATCACACAGAAGTTTGTGAGAATTCTTCCGTCTAGTTTTTAGGTGAAGATATTTCTTTTCCCAGAATAGGCCTTATAGCGCTCCAAATATCCACTTGCAGATTCTACAAAAAGAGTGTTTCAAAACTGCTCTTTCAAAAGAAAGGCTCAAGTCTGTGAGTTGAATGCACTCATCACAAAGAAGTTTCTGAGAATGCTTCTGTGTTGTTCTTATGTGAAGATAATTCCTTTTCCAGCATAGGCCTCAAAAGGGCTCGAAATAAACACTTGCAGATTCTAGGAAAGGAGTGTTTCAAAACAGTCCTATCAAAATAAACTTTCAAGTCTGTGAGTTGAATGCACTCATCACAAAGAAGTTTCTGAGAATGCTTCGGTGTAGTTGTTATGTGAAGGTACTTCGTTTTCCAGCATAGGCCACAAAGCGCTCGAAATAAACACTTGCAGATTCTACAAAAGGAGTGTTTCCAAACTGTTCTATCAGAGGGAATGTTCAAGTCTGTGAGTTCAAAGCAGTAATCACACAGACGTTTGTGAGAATGCTTCTGTCAAGTTTTTAAGTGAAGATATTACCTTTTCCAGCATAGGCGTCAAAGCGATCCAAATAAGCACTTGCAGATTCTACAAAAGCAGTGTTTCCAAACTGCTCTATCAGAGGGAATGTTCAAGTCTGTGAGTTCAATGCAGTAATCACACAGACGTTTGTGAGAATGCTTCTGTCTAGTGTTTAGGTGAAGATATTTCTTTTCCCAGAATAGGCCTTAAAGCGCTCCAAATTTCCACTTGCAGATTCTACAAAAAGAGTGCTTCAAAACTGCTCTTTCAAAAGAAAGGCTCAAGTCTGTGAGTTGAATGCACTCATCACAAAGAAGTTTCTGAGAATGCTTCTGTGTAGTTGCTATGTGAAGCTACTTCCTTTTCCAGCATAGGCCTCAAAGCGCTCGAAATAAACACTTGCAGATCCTAGGAAAGGAGTGTTTCAAAACAGTCCTATCAAAATAAACGTTCAAGTCTGTGAGTTGAATGCACTCATCACACAGAAGTTTCTGAGAAAGCTTCTGTGTAGTTTTCAGGTGGAGATATTTCCTTTTCCAGCATAGGCGTCAAAGCGATCCAAATAAACACTTGCAGATTCTACAAAAGGAGTGTTTCCAAACTGCTCTATCAAGAGGAATGTTCAAGTCCGTGAGTAGAATGCACTCGCCACAAAGAAGTTTCTGAGAATGCTTCTGTCTAGTTTTTATGTGAAGATATTCCCTTTTTCCAGCATAGGCGTCAAAGCGCTCCAAATAAACACTTGCAGATTCTACAAAAGGAGTGTTTCCAAACTGCTCTATCAGAGGGAATGTTCAAGTCTGTGAGTTGAATGCACTAGTCAGACAGAGGTTTGTGAGAATGCTTCTGTTTAGTTTTTAGGTGAAGATATTCCTTTTCCCAGCATAGGCCTCAAAGCCCTCCAAATATCCACTTGCAGACTCTACAAAAAGAGTGTTTCAAAACTGCTCTTTCAAAAGGAAGGCTCAAGTCTGTGAGTTGAATGCACTCATCACAAAGAAGTTTCTGAGAATGCTTCTGTGTAGTTGTTATGTGAAGATATTTCCTTTGCCAGCATAGGCCTCAAAGCGCTCGAAATAAACACTTGCAGATTCTACGAAAGGAGTGTTTCAAAACTGTCCTGTCAAAATAAATGTTCAAGTCTGTGAGTTGAATGCACTCATCACACAGAAGTTTCTGAGAATGCTTCTGTGTAGTTGTTAAGTGAAGATACTTCCTTTTCCAGCATAGGCCTCAAAGCGCTCGAAATAAACACTTGCAGATTCTACAAAAGGAGAGTTTCAAAACTGTCCTGTCAAAAGAAACGTTAAAGTCTGTGAGTTGAATGCACTCATCACAGAAAAGTTTCTGAGAATGCTTCTGTGTAGTTTTTAGGTGAAGATATTCCCTTTTCCAGCATAGGCGTCAAAGCGATCCAAATAAACACTTGCAGATTCTACAAAAGGAGTGTTTCCAAACTGCTCTATCAGAGGGAATGTTCAAGTCTGTGAGTTCAATGCAGTAATCACACAGACGTTTGTGAGAATGCTTCTGTGTAGTTTTTAGGTGAAGATATTCCTTTTCCCAGCATAGGCCTCAAAGCCCTCCAAATATCCACTTGCAGACTCTACAAAAAGAGTGTTTCAAAACTGCTCTTTCAAAAGGAAGGCTCAAGTCTGTGAGTTGAATGCACTCATCACAAAGAAGTTTCTGAGAATGCTTCTGTGTAGTTGTCAAGTGAAGATACTTCCTTTTCGAGCATAGGCCTCAAAGCGCTTGAAATAAACACTTGCAGATTCTACGAAAGGAGTGTTTCAAAACTGTCCTATCAAAATAAACGTTCAAGTCTGTGAGTTGAATGCACTCATCACACAGAAGTTTCTGAGAATGCTTCTGTGTAGTTTTTAGGTGAACATATTTCGTTTCCCAGCACAGGCCTCAGAGCGCTCCAAATACGCACTTGCAGATTCTACAAAAAGAGAGCTAGAAAACTTTTCCACCAAAAAGATGTTTCAACTCTATGAGAAGAATTCACTCATCAAAAAGAAGTTTCTGAGAATGCTTCTGTCTAGTTTTTATGTGAAGATATTTCCTTTTCCAGCATAGGCGTCAAAGCGCTCCAAATAAACACTTGCAGATTCTACTAAAGGAGAGTTTCCAAACTGCTCTATCAAAAGCAATGTTCAAGTCTGTGAGTTGAATGCACTAATCACACAGAAGTTTGTGAGAATTCTTCCGTCTAGTTTTTAGGTGAAGATATTTCTTTTCCCAGAATAGGCCTTAAAGCGCTCCAAATATCCACTTGCAGATTCTACAAAAAGAGTGTTTCAAAACTGCTCTTTCAAAAGGAAGGCTCAAGTCTGTGAGTTGAATGCACTCATCACAAAGAAGTTTCTGAGAATGCTTCTGTGTAGTTGTTATGTGAAGATATTTCCTTTTCCAGCATAGGCCTCAAAGCGCTCGAAATAAACACATGCAGATTCTACAAAAGGAGTGTTTCAAAACTGTCCTATCAAAAGAAACGTTCAAGTCTGTGAGTTGAATGCCCTCATCACAGAGAAGTTTCTGAGAATGCTTCTGTGTAGTTTTTAGGTGTAGATAATTCCTTTTCCAGCATAGATGTCAAAGCGATCCAAATAAGCACTTGCAGATTCTACAAAAGGAGTGTTTCCAAACTGCTCTATCAGAGGGAATGTTCAAGTCTGTGAGTTGAATGCACTACTAAGACAGAAGTTTGTGAGAATGTTTCTGTGTAGTTTTTAGGCGAAGATATTTCTTTTCCCAGCATAGGCCTCAAAGCCCTCCAAATATTCACTTGCAGACTCTACAAAAAGAGTGTTTCAAAACTGCTCTTTCAAAAGGAAGGCTCAAGTCTGTGAGTTGAATGCACTCATCACAAAGAAGTTTCTGAGAATGCTTCTGTGTAGTTGTTATGTGAAGATACTTCCTTTTCGAGCACAGGCCTCAAAGCGCTAGAAATAAACACTTGCAGATTCTACGAAAGGAGTGTTTCAAAACTGTCCTATCAAAAGAAACGTTCAAGTCTGTGAGTTGAATGCCCTCATCACAGAGAAGTTTCTGAGAATGCTTCTGTGTAGTTTTTAGGTGAAGATAATTCCTTTTCCAGCATTGGTGTCAAAGCGATCCAAATAAACACTTGCAGATTCTACAAAAGGAGTGTTTCCAAACTGCTCTATCAAGAGGAATGTTCAAGTCCGTGAGTAGAATGCACTCACCACAAAGAAGTTTCTGAGAATGCTTCTGTCTAGTTTTTATGTGAAGATATTCCCTTTTCCAGCATAGGCGTCAAAGCGCTCCAAATAAACACTTGCAGATTCTACAAAAGGAGTGTTTCCAAACTGCTCTATCAGAGGGAATGTTCAAGTCTGTGAGTTGAATGCACTAGTCAGACAGAGGTTTGTGAGAATGCTTCTGTTTAGTTTTTAGGTGAAGATATTCCTTTTCCCAGCATAGGCCTCAAAGCCCTCCAAATATCCACTTGCAGACTCTACAAAAAGAGTGTTTCAAAACTGCTCTTTCAAAAGGAAGGCTCAAGTCTGTGAGTTGAATGCACTCATCACAAAGAAGTTTCTGAGAATGCTTCTGTGTAGTTGTTATGTGAAGATATTTCCTTTGCCAGCATAGGCCTCAAAGCGCTCGAAATAAACACTTGCAGATTCTACGAAAGGAGTGTTTCAAAACTGTCCTATCAAAATAAACGTTCAAGTCTGTGAGTTGAATGCAGTCATCACACAGAAGTTTCTGAGAATGCTTCTGTGTAGTTTTTAGGTGAAAATATTTCATTTCCAAGCACAGGCCTCAGAGCGCACCGAATATGCACTTGCAGATTCTACAAAAAGAGACCTTGAAAACTCTTCCACCAAAAAGAGGCTTCAACTCTATGAGTAGAATGCTCTCATCACAAAGAAGTTTCTGAGAATGCTTCTGTCTAGTTTTTATGTGAAGATATTTCCTATTCCAGCATTGGCTTCAAAGCGCTCCAAATAAACACTTGCAGATTCTACTAAAGGAGTGTTTCCAAACTGCTCTATCAAAAGGAATGTTCAAGTCTGTGAGTTGAATGCACTAATGACACAGAAGTTTGTGATAATTCTTCTGTCTAGTTTTTAGATGAAGATATTCCTTTTCCCAGAATAGGCCTTAAAGCGCTCCAAATATCCACTTGGAGATTCTACAAAAAGAGTGTTTCAAAACTGCTCTTTCAAAAGAAAGGCTCAAGTCTGTGAGTTGAATGCACTCATCACAAAGAAGTTTCTGAGAATGCTTCTGTGTAGTTGTTAAGTGAAGATACTTCCTTTTCCAGCATAGGCCTCAAAGCGCTCGAAATAAACACTTGCAGATTCTACAAAAGGAGAGTTTCAAAACTGTCCTGTCAAAAGAAACGTTAAAGTCTGTGAGTTGAATGCACTCATCACAGAGAAGTTTCTGAGAATGCTTCTGTGTAGTTTTTAGGTGAAGATATTCCCTTTTCCAGCATAGGCGTCAAAGCGATCCAAATAAACACTTGCAGATTCTACAAAAGGAGTGTTTCCAAACTGCTCTATCAGAGGGAATGTTCAAGTCTGTGAGTTGAATGCACTAGTCAGACAGAAGTTTGTGAGAATGTTTCTGTGTAGTTTTTAGGTGAAGATATTTCTTTTCCCAGCATAGGCCTCAAAGCCCTCCAATTATCCACTTGCAGACTCTACAAAAAGAGTGTTTCAAAACTGCTCTTTCAAAAGGAAGGCTCAAGTCTCTGAGTTGAATGCACTCATCACAAAGAAGTTTCTGAGAATGCTTCTGTGTAGTTGTTATGTGAAGATATTTCCTTTACCAGCATAGGCCTCAAAGCGCTCGAAATAAACACTTGCAGATTCTACGAAAGGATTGTTTCAAAACTGTCCTATCAAAATAAACGTTCAAGTCTGTGAGTTGAATGCACTCATCACACAGAAGTTTCTGAGAATGCTTCTGTGTAGTTTTTAGGTGAACATTTTTCATTTCCCAACACAGGCCTCAGAGCGCTCCAAATACGCACTTGCAGATTCTACAAAAAGAGAGCTTGAAAACTCTTCCACCAAAAAGAGGCTTCAACTTTTGAGTAGAATGCACTCATCACAAAGAAGTTTCTGAGAATGCTTCTGTCTAGTTTTTATGTGAAGATATTTCCTTTTCCAGCATAGGCGTCAAAGCGCTCCAAATAAACACTTGCAGATTCTACTAAAGGAGAGTTTCCAAACTGCTCTATCAAAAGCAATGTTCAAGTCTGTGAGTTGAATGCACTAATCACACAGAAGTTTGTGAGAATTCTTCCGTCTAGTTTTTAGGTGAAGATATTTCTTTTCCCAGAATAGGCCTTATAGCGCTCCAAATATCCACTTGCAGATTCTACAAAAAGAGTGTTTCAAAACTGCTCTTTCAAAAGAAAGGCTCAAGTCTGTGAGTTGAATGCACTCATCACAAAGAAGTTTCTGAGAATGCTTCTGTGTTGTTCTTATGTGAAGATAATTCCTTTTCCAGCATAGGCCTCAAAAGGGCTCGAAATAAACACTTGCAGATTCTAGGAAAGGAGTGTTTCAAAACAGTCCTATCAAAATAAACGTTCAAGTCTGTGAGTTGAATGCACTCATCACAAAGAAGTTTCTGAGAATGCTTCGGTGTAGTTGTTATGTGAAGATACTTCGTTTTCCAGCATAGGACACAAAGCGCTCGAAATAAACACTTGCAGATTCTACAAAAGGAGTGTTTCCAAACTGTTCTATCAGAGGGAATGTTCAAGTCTGTGAGTACAAAGCAGTAATCACACAGACGTTTGTGAGAATGCTTCTGTCAAGTTTTTAAGTGAAGATATTACCTTTTCCAGCATAGGCGTCAAAGCGATCCAAATAAGCACTTGCAGATTCTACAAAAGCAGTGTTTCCAAACTGCTCTATCAGAGGGAATGTTCAAGTCTGTGAGTTCAATGCAGTAATCACACAGACGTTTGTGAGAATGCTTCTGTCTAGTGTTTAGGTGAAGATATTTCTTTTCCCAGAATAGGCCTTAAAGCGCTCCAAATTTCCACTTGCAGATTCTACAAAAAGAGTGCTTCAAAACTGCTCTTTCAAAAGAAAGGCTCAAGTCTGTGAGTTGAATGCACTCATCACAAAGAAGTTTCTGAGAATGCTTCTGTGTAGTTGCTATGTGAAGCTACTTCCTTTTCCAGCATAGGCCTCAAAGCGCTCGAAATAAACACTTGCACATTCTAGGAAAGGAGTGTTTCAAAACAGTACTATCAAAATAAACGTTCAAGTCTGTGTGTTGAATGCACTCATCACACAGAAGTTTCTGAGAAAGCTTCTGTGTAGTTTTCAGGTGGAGATATTTCCTTTTCCAGCATAGGCGTCAAAGCGATCCAAATAAACACTTGCAGATTCTACAGAAGGAGTGTTTCCAAACTGCTCTATCAAGAGGAATGTTCAAGTCCGTGAGTAGAATGCACTCACCACAAAGAAGTTTCTGAGAATGCTTCTGTCTAGTTTTTATGTGAAGATATTCCCTTTTCCAGCATAGGCGTCAAAGCGCTCCAAATAAACACTTGCAGATTCTACAAAAGGAGTGTTTCCAAACTGCTCTATCAGAGGGAATGTTCAAGTCTGTGAGTTGAATGCACTAGTCAGACAGAGGTTTGTGAGAATGCTTCTGTTTAGTTTTTAGGTGAAGATATTCCTTTTCCCAGCATAGGCCTCAAAGCCCTCCAAATATCCACTTGCAGACTCTACAAAAAGAGTGTTTCAAAACTGCTCTTTCAAAAGGAAGGCTCAAGTCTGTGAGTTGAATGCACTCATCACAAAGAAGTTTCTGAGAATGCTTCTGTGTAGTTGTTATGTGAAGATATTTCCTTTGCCAGCATAGGCCTCAAAGCGCTCGAAATAAACACTTGCAGATTCTACGAAAGGAGTGTTTCAAAACTGTCCTATCAAAATAAACGTTCAAGTCTGTGAGTTGAATGCACTCATCACACAGAAGTTTCTGAGAATGCTTCTGTGTAGTTTTTAGGTGAACATATTTCATTTCCCAGCACAGGCCTCAGAGCGCTCCAAATATGCACTTGCAGATTCTACAAAAAGAGACCTTGAAAACTCTTCCACCAAAAAGAGGCTTCAACTCTATGAGTAGAATGCTCTCATCACAAAGAAGTTTCTGAGAATGCTTCTGTCTAGTTTTTATGTGAAGATATTTCCTTTTCCAGCATTGGCTTCAAAGCGCTCCAAATAAACACTTGCAGATTCTACTAAAGGAGTGTTTCCAAACTGCTCTATCAAAAGGAATGTTCAAGTCTGTGAGTTGAATCCACTAATGACACAGAAGTTTGTGATAATTCTTCTGTCTAGTTTTTAGATGAAGATATTTCTTTTCCCAGAATAGGCCTTAAAGCGCTCCAAATATCCACTTGCAGATTCTACAAAAAGAGTGTTTCAAAACTGCTCTTTCAAAAAGAAAGGCTCAAGTCTGTGAGTTGAATGCACTCATCACAAAGAAGTTTCTGAGAATGCTTCTGTGTAGTTGTTAAGTGAAGATACTTCCTTTTCCAGCATAGGCATCAAAGCGCTCGAAATAAACACTTGCAGATTCTACAAAAGGAGAGTTTCAAAACTGTCCTGACAAAAGAAACGTTAAAGTCTGTGAGTTGAATGCACTCATCACAGAGAAGTTTCTGAGAATGCTTCTGTGTAGTTTTTAGGTGAAGATATTCCCTTTTCCAGCATAGGCGTCAAAGCGATCCAAATAAACACTTGCAGATTCTACAAAAGGAGTGTTTCCAAACTGCTCTATCAGAGGGAATGTTCAAGTCTGTGAGTTGAATGCACTAGTCAGACAGAAGTTTGTGAGAATGTTTCTGTGTAGTTTTTAGGTGAAGATATTTCTTTTCCCAGCATAGGCCTCAAAGCCCTCCAATTATCCACTTGCAGACTCTACAAAAAGAGTGTTTCAAAACTGCTCTTTCAAAAGGAAGGCTCAAGTCTCTGAGTTGAATGCACTCATCACAAAGAAGTTTCTGAGAATGCTTCTGTGTAGTTGTTATGTGAAGATATTTCCTTTACCAGCATAGGCCTCAAAGCGCTCGAAATAAACACTTGCAGATTCTACGAAAGGATTGTTTCAAAACTGTCCTATCAAAATAAACGTTCAAGTCTGTGAGTTGAATGCACTCATCACACAGAAGTTTCTGAGAATGCTTCTGTGTAGTTTTTAGGTGAACATTTTTCATTTCCCAACACAGGCCTCAGAGCGCTCCAAATACGCACTTGCAGATTCTACAAAAAGAGAGCTTGAAAACTCTTCCACCAAAAAGAGGCTTCAACTTTTGAGTAGAATGCACTCATCACAAAGAAGTTTCTGAGAATGCTTCTGTCTAGTTTTTATGTGAAGATATTTCCTTTTCCAGCATAGGCGTCAAAGCGCTCCAAATAAACACTTGCAGATTCTACTAAAGGAGAGTTTCCAAACTGCTCTATCAAAAGCAATGTTCAAGTCTGTGAGTTGAATGCACTAATCACACAGAAGTTTGTGAGAATTCTTCCATCTAGTTTTTAGGTGAAGATATTTCTTTTCCCAGAATAGGCCTTATAGCGCTCCAAATATCCACTTGCAGATTCTACAAAAAGAGTGTTTCAAAACTGCTCTTTCAAAAGAAAGGCTCAAGTCTGTGAGTTGAATGCACTCATCACAAAGAAGTTTCTGAGAATGCTTCTGTGTTGTTCTTATGTGAAGATAATTCCTTTTCCAGCATAGGCCTCAAAAGGGCTCGAAATAAACACTTGCAGATTCTAGGAAAGGAGTGTTTCAAAACAGTCCTATCAAAATAAACGTTGAAGTCTGTGAGTTGAATGCACTCATCACAAAGAAGTTTCTGAGAATGCTTCGGTGTAGTTGTTATGTGAAGATACTTCGTTTTCCAGCATAGGCCACAAAGCGCTCGAAATAATCACTTGCAGATTCTACAAAAGGAGTGTTTCCAAACTGTTCTATCAGAGGGAATGTTCAAGTCTGTGAGTTCAAAGCAGTAATCACACAGACGTTTGTGAGAATGCTTCTGTCAAGTTTTTAAGTGAAGATATTACCTTTTCCAGCATAGGCGTCAAAGCGATCCAAATAAGCACTTGCAGATTCTACAAAAGCAGTGTTTCCAAACTGCTCTATCAGAGGGAATGTTCAAGTCTGTGAGTTCAATGCAGTAATCACACAGACGTTTGTGAGAATGCTTCTGTCTAGTGTTTAGGTGAAGATATTTCTTTTCCCAGAATAGGCCTTAAAGCGCTCCAAATTTCCACTTGCAGATTCTACAAAAAGAGTGCTTCAAAACTGCTCTTTCAAAAGAAAGGCTCAAGTCTGTGAGTTGAATGCACTCATCACAAAGAAGTTTCTGAGAATGCTTCTGTGTAGTTGTTATGTGAAGCTACTTCCTTTTCCAGCATAGGCCTCAAAGCGCTCGAAATAAACACTTGCAGATCCTAGGAAAGGAGTGTTTCAAAACAGTCCTATCAAAATAAACGTTCAAGTCTGTGAGTTGAATGCACTCATCACACAGAAGTTTCTGAGAAAGCTTCTGTGTAGTTTTCAGGTGGAGATATTTCCTTTTCCAGCATAGGCGTCAAAGCGATCCAAATAAACACTTGCAGATTCTACAAAAGGAGTGTTTCCAAACTGCTCTATCAAGAGGAATGTTCAAGTCCGTGAGTAGAATGCACTCGCCACAAAGAAGTTTCTGAGAATGCTTCTGTCTAGTTTTTATGTGAAGATATTCCCTTTTTCCAGCATAGGCGTCAAAGCGCTCCAAATAAACACTTGCAGATTCTACAAAAGGAGTGTTTCCAAACTGCTCTATCAGAGGGAATGTTCAAGTCTGTGAGTTGAATGCACTAGTCAGACAGAGGTTTGTGAGAATGCTTCTGTTTAGTTTTTAGGTGAAGATATTCCTTTTCCCAGCATAGGCCTCAAAGCCCTCCAAATATCCACTTGCAGACTCTACAAAAAGAGTGTTTCAAAACTGCTCTTTCAAAAGGAAGGCTCAAGTCTGTGAGTTGAATGCACTCATCACAAAGAAGTTTCTGAGAATGCTTCTGTGTAGTTGTTATGTGAAGATATTTCCTTTGCCAGCATAGGCCTCAAAGCGCTCGAAATAAACACTTGCAGATTCTACGAAAGGAGTGTTTCAAAACTGTCCTATCAAAATAAATGTTCAAGTCTGTGAGTTGAATGCACTCATCACACAGAAGTTTCTGAGAATGCTTCTGTGTAGTTTTTAGGTGAACATATTTCATTTCCCAGCACAGGCCTCAGAGCGCTCCAAATATGCACTTGCAGATTCTACAAAAAGAGACCTTGAAAACTCTTCCACCAAAAAGAGGCTTCAACTCTATGAGTAGAATGCTCTCATCACAAAGAAGTTTCTGAGAATGCTTCTGTCTAGTTTTTATGTGAAGATATTTCCTTTTCCAGCATTGGCTTCAAAGCGCTCCAAATAAACACTTGCAGATTCTACTAAAGGAGTGTTTCCAAACTGCTCTATCAAAAGGAATGTTCAAGTCTGTGAGTTGAATGCACTAATGACACAGGAGTTTGTGAGAATTCTTCTGTCTAGTTTTTAGATGAAGATATTTCTTTTCCCAGAATAGGCCTTAAAGCGCTCCAAATATCCACTTGCAGATTCTACAAAAAGAGTGTTTCAAAACTGCTCTTCCAAAAGAAAGGCTCAAGTCTGTGAGTTGAATGCACTCATCACACAGAAGTTTCTGAGAATGCTTCTGTGTAGTTGTTAAGTGAAGATACTTCCTTTTCCAGCATAGGCCTCAAAGCGCTCGAAATAAACACTTGCAGATTCTACAAAAGGAGAGTTTCAAAACTCTCCTGTCAAAAGAAACGTTAAAGTCTGTGAGTTGAATGCACTCATCACAGAAAAGTTTCTGAGAATGCTTCTGTGTAGTTTTAAGGTGAAGATATTCCCTTTTCCAGCATAGGCGTCAAAGCGATCCAAATAAACACTTGCAGATTCTACAAAAGGAGTGTTTCCAAACTGCTCTATCAGAGGGAATGTTCAAGTCTGTGAGTTCAATGCAGTAATCACACAGACGTTTGTGAGAATGCTTCTGTGTAGTTTTTAGGTGAAGATATTCCTTTTCCCAGCATAGGCCTCAAAGCCCTCCAAATATCCACTTGCAGACTCTACAAAAAGAGTGTTTCAAAACTGCTCTTTCAAAAGGAAGGCTCAAGTCTGTGAGTTGAATGCACTCATCACAAAGAAGTTTCTGAGAATGCTTCTGTGTAGTTGTCAAGTGAAGATACTTCCTTTTCGAGCATAGGCCTCAAAGCGCTTGAAATAAACACTTTCAGATTCTACGAAAGGAGTGTTTCAAAACTGTCCTATCAAAATAAACGTTCAAGACTGTGAGTTGAATGCACTCATCACACAGAAGTTTCTGAGAATGCTTCTGTGTAGTTTTTAGGTGAACATATTTCGTTTCCCAGCACAGGCCTCAGAGCGCTCCAAATACGCACTTGCAGATTCTACAAAAAGAGAGCTAGAAAACTTTTCCACCAAAAAGATGTTTCAACTCTATGAGAAGAATGCACTCATCACAAAGAAGTTTCTGAGAATGCTTCTGTCTAGTTTTTATGTGAAGATATTTCCTTTTCCAGCATAGGCGTCAAAGCGCTCCAAATAAACACTTGCAGATTCTACTAAAGGAGAGTTTCCAAACTGCTCTATCAAAAGCAATGTTCAAGTCTGTGAGTTGAATGCACTAATCACACAGAAGTTTGTGAGAATTCTTCCGTCTAGTTTTTAGGTGAAGATATTTCTTTTCGCAGAATAGGCCTTAAAGCGCTCCAAATATCCACTTGCAGATTCTACAAAAAGAGTGTTTCAAAACTGCTCTTTCAAAAGAAAGGCTCAAGTCTGTGAGTTGAATGCACTCATCACAAAGAAGTTTCTGAGAATGCTTCTGTGTAGTTGTTATGTGAAGATATTTCCTTTTCCAGCATAGGCCTCAAAGCGCTCGAAATAAACACATGCAGATTCTACAAAAGGAGTGTTTCAAAACTGTCCTATCAAAAGAAACGTTCAAGTCTGTGAGTTGAATGCCCTCATCACAGAGAAGTTTCTGAGAATGCTTCTGTGTAGTTTTTAGGTGAAGATAATTCCTTTTCCAGCATAGATGTCAAAGCGAACCAAATAAGCACTTGCAGATTCTACAAAAGGAGTGTTTCCAAACTGCTCTATCAGAGGGAATGTTCAAGTCTGTGAGTTGAATGCACTACTAAGACAGAAGTTTGTGAGAATGTTTCTGTGTAGTTTTTAGGCGAAGATATTTCTTTTCCCAGCATAGGCCTCAAAGCCCTCCAAATATCCACTTGCAGACTCTACAAAAAGAGTGTTTCAAAACTGCTCTTTCAAAAGGAAGGCTCAAGTCTGTGAGTTGAATGCACTCATCACAAAGAAGTTTCTGAGAATGCTTCTGTGTAGTTGTTATGTGAAGATACTTCCTTTTCGAGCACAGGCCTCAAAGCGCTCGAAATAAACACTTGCAGATTCTACGAAAGGAGTGTTTCAAAACTGTCCTATCAAAAGAAACGTTCAAGTCTGTGAGTTGAATGCCCTCATCACAGAGAAGTTTCTGAGAATGCTTCTGTGTAGTTTTTAGGTGAAGATAATTCCTTTTCCAGCATTGGTGTCAAAGCGATCCAAATAAACACTTGCAGATTCTACAAAAGGAGTGTTTCCAAACTGCTCTATCAAGAGGAATGTTCAAGTCCGTGAGTAGAATGCACTCACCACAAAGAAGTTTCTGAGAATGCTTCTGTCTAGTTTTTATGTGAAGATATTCCCTTTTCCAGCATAGGCGTCAAAGCGCTCCAAATAAACACTTGCAGATTCTACAAAAGGAGTGTTTCCAAACTGCTCTATCAGAGGGAATGTTCAAGTCTGTGAGTTGAATGCACTAGTCAGACAGAGGTTTGTCAGAATGCTTCTGTTTAGTTTTTAGGTGAAGATATTCCTTTTCCCAGCATAGGCCTCAAAGCCCTCCAAATATCCACTTGCAGACTCTACAAAAAGAGTGTTTCAAAACTGCTCTTTCAAAAGGAAGGCTCAAGTCTGTGAATTGAATGCACTCATCACAAAGAAGTTTCTGAGAATGCTTCTGTGTAGTTGTTATGTGAAGATATTTCCTTTGCCAGCATAGGCCTCAAAGCGCTCGAAATAAACACTTGCAGATTCTACGAAAGGAGTGTTTCAAAACTGTCCTATCAAAATAAACGTTCAAGTCTGTGAGTTGAATGCACTCATCACACAGAAGTTTCTGAGAATGCTTCTGTGTAGTTTTTAGGTGAACATATTTCATTTCCCAGCACAGGCCTCAGAGCGCTCCGAACATGCACTTGCAGATTCTACAAAAAGAGACCTTGAAAACTCTTCCACCAAAAAGAGGCTTCAACTCTATGAGTAGAATGCTCTCATCACAAAGAAGTTTCTGAGAATGCTTCTGTCTAGTTTTTATGTGAAGATATTTCCTATTCCAGCATTGGCTTCAAAGCGCTCCAAATAAACACTTGCAGATTCTACTAAAGGAGTGTTTCCAAACTGCTCTATCAAAAGGAATGTTCAAGTCTGTGAGTTGAATGCACTAATGACACAGAAGTTTGTGATAATTCTTCTGTCTAGTTTTTAGATGAAGATATTTCTTTTCCCAGAATAGGCCTTAAAGCGCTCCAAATATCCACTTGGAGATTCTACAAAAAGAGTGTTTCAAAACTGCTCTTTCAAAAGAAAGGCTCAAGTCTGTGAGTTGAATGCACTCATCACAAAGAAGTTTCTGAGAATGCTTCTGTGTAGTTGTTAAGTGAAGATACTTCCTTTTCCAGCATAGGCCTCAAAGCGCTCGAAATAAACACTTGCAGATTCTACAAAAGGAGAGTTTCAAAACTGTCCTGTCAAAAGAAACGTTAAAGTCTGTGAGTTGAATGCACTCATCACAGAGAAGTTTCTGAGAATGCTTCTGTGTAGTTTTTAGGTGAAGATATTCCCTTTTCCAGCATGGGCGTCAAAGCGATCCAAATAAACACTTGCAGATTCTACAAAAGGAGTGTTTCCAAACTGCTCTATCAGAGGGAATGTTCAAGTCTGTGAGTTGAATGCACTAGTCAGACAGAAGTTTGTGAGAATGTTTCTGTGTAGTTTTTAGGTGAAGATATTTCTTTTCCCAGCATAGGCCTCAAAGCCCTCCAATTATCCACTTGCAGACTCTACAAAAAGAGTGTTTCAAAACTGCTCTTTCAAAAGGAAGGCTCAAGTCTGTGAGTTGAATGCACTCATCACAAAGAAGTTTCTGATAATGCTTCTGTGTAGTTGTTATGTGAAGATATTTCCTTTACCAGCATAGGCCTCAAAGCGCTCGAAATAAACACTTGCAGATTCTACGAAAGGATTGTTTCAAAACTGTCCTATCAAAATAAACGTTCAAGTCTGTGAGTTGAATGCACTCATCACACAGAAGTTTCTGAGAATGCTTCTGTGTAGTTTTTAGGTGAACATTTTTCATTTCCCAACACAGGCCTCAGAGCGCTCCAAATACGCACTTGCAGATTCTACAAAAAGAGAGCTCGAAAACTCTTCCACCAAAAAGAGGCTTCAACTTTTGAGTAGAATGCACTCATCACAAAGAATTTTCTGAGAATGCTTCTGTCTAGTTTTTATGTGAAGATATTTCCTTTTCCAGCATAGGCGTCAAAGCGCTCCAAATAAACACTTGCAGATTCTACTAAAGGAGACTTTCCAAACTGCTCTATCAAAAACAATGTTCAAGTCTGTGAGTTGAATGCACTAATCACACAGAAGTTTGTGAGAATTCTTCCGTCTAGTTTTTAGGTGAAGATATTTCTTTTCCCAGAATAGGCCTTATAGCGCTCCAAATATCCACTTGCAGATTCTACAAAAAGAGTGTTTCAAAACTGCTCTTTCAAAAGAAAGGCTCAAGTCTGTGAGTTGAATGCACTCATCACAAAGAAGTTTCTGAGAATGCTTCTGTGTTGTTCTTATGTGAAGATAATTCCTTTTCCAGCATAGGCCTCAAAAGGGCTCGAAATAAACACTTGCAGATTCTAGGAAAGGAGTGTTTCAAAACAGTCCTATCAAAATAAACGTTCAAGTCTGTGAGTTGAATGCACTCATCACAAAGAAGTTTCTGAGAATGCTTCGGTGTAGTTGTTATGTGAAGATACTTCGTTTTCCAGCATAGGCCACAAAGCGCTCGAAATAAACACTTGCAGATTCTACAAAAGGAGTGTTTCCAAACTGTTCTATCAGAGGGAATGTTCAAGTCTGTGAGTTCAAAGCAGTAATCACACAGACGTTTGTGAGAATGCTTCTGTCAAGTTTTTAAGTGAAGATATTACCTTTTCCAGCATAGGCGTCAAAGCGATCCAAATAAGCACTTGCAGATTCTACAAAAGCAGTGTTTCCAAACTGCTCTATCAGAGGGAATGTTCAAGTCTGTGAGTTCAATGCAGTAATCACACAGACGTTTGTGAGAATGCTTCTGTGTAGTTTTTAGGTGAAGATATTCCTTTTCCCAGCATAGGCCTCATAGCCTTCCAAATATCCACTTGCAGACTCTACAAAAAGAGTGTTTCAAAACTGCTCTTTCAAAAGGAAGGCTCAAGTCTGTGAGTTGAATGCACTCATCACAAAGAAGTTTCTGAGAATGCTTCTGTGTAGTTGTCAAGTGAAGATACTTCCTTTTCGAGCATAGGCCTCAAAGCGCTCGAAATAAACACTTGCAGATTCTACAAAAGGAGTGTTTCCAAACTGCTCTATCAGAGGGAATGTTCAAGTCTGTGAGTTGAATGCACTAGTAAGACAGAAGTTTGTGAGAATGCTTCTGTGTAGTTTTTAGGTGAAGATATTTCTTTTCCCAGCTTAGGCCTCAAAGCCCTCCAAATATCCACTTGCAGACTCTACAAAAAGAGTGTTTCAAAACTGC
The DNA here is from genome assembly GCF_028885625.2 of Pongo pygmaeus. Taxonomy (NCBI): domain Eukaryota; kingdom Metazoa; phylum Chordata; class Mammalia; order Primates; family Hominidae; genus Pongo; species Pongo pygmaeus. Next base: position 41,640,390 of record NC_072381.2, on the reverse strand, counting down.
TCTTTCAATAGGAAGGCTCAAGTCTGTGAGTTGAATGCACTCATCACAAAGAGGTTTCTGAGAATGCTTCTGTGTGGTTGTTATGTGAAGATACTTCCTTTTCCAGCTTAGGCCTCAAAGCGCTCGAAATAAACACTTGCAGATTCTACGAAAGGAGTGTTTCAAAACTGTCCTATCAAAATAAACGTTCAAGTCTGTGAGTTGAATGCACTCATCACACAGAAGTTTCTGAGAATGCTTCTGTGTAGTTTTTAGGTGAACATATTTCTTTTCCCAGCACAGGCCTCAGAGCGCTCCAAATATGCACTTGCAGATTCTACAAAAAGAGAGCTTGAAAACTCTTACACCAAAAAGGGGCTTCAACTCTATGAGTAGAATGCGCTCATCACAAAGAAGTTTCTGAGAATGCTTCTGTCTAGTTTTTATGTGAAGATATTTCCTTTTCCAGCATAGGCGTCAAAGCGCTCCAAATATACACTTGCAGATTCTACTAATGAGTGTTTCCAAACTGCTCTATCAAAAGCAATGTTCAAGTCTGTGAGTTGAATGAACTAATCACACAGAAGTTTGTGAGAATCCTTCCGTCTAGTTTTTAGGTGAAGATATTTCTTTTCCCAGAATAGGCCTTAAAGCGCTACAAATATCCACTTGCAGATTCTACAAACAGAGTGTTTCAAAACTGCTCTTTCAAAAGAAAAGCTCAAGTCTGTGAGTTGAATGCACTCATCCCAAAGAAGTTTCTGAGAATATTTCTATGTAGTTGTTATGTGAAGATACATCCTTTTCCAGAATAGGCCTCAAAGCGCTCGAAATAAACACACGCAGATTCTACAAAAGGAGAGTTTCAAAGCTGTCCTATCAAAAGAAACGTTCAAGTCTGTGAGTTGAATGCCCTCATGACAGAGAAGTTTCTGAGAATGCTGCTGTGTAGTTTTTAGGTGAAGATAATTCCTTTTCCAGCCTAGGCGTCAAAGCGATCTAAATAAACACTTGCCGATTCTACAAAAGGAGTGTTTCCAAACTGCTCTATCAAGAGGAATATTCAAGTCTGTGAGTAGAATGCACTCGCCACAAAGAAGTTTCTGAGAATGCTTCTGTCTAGTTTTTATGTGAAGATATTTCCTTTTCGAGCATAGGCGTCAAAGCGCTCCAAATAAACACTTGCAGATTCTACAAAAGGAGTGTTTCCAAACTGCTCTATCAGAGGGAATGTTCAAGTCTGTGAGTTGAATGCACTAGTAAGACAGAAGTTTGTGAGAATGCTTCTGTGTAGTTTTTAGGTGAAGATATTTCTTTTCCCAGCATAGGCCTCAAAGCCCTCCAAATATCCACTTGCAGACTCTACAAAAAGAGTGTTTCAAAACTGCTCTTTCAAAAGGAAGGCTCAAGTCTGTGAGTTGAATGCACTCATCACACAGAAGTTTCTGAGAATGCTTCTGTGTAGTTTTTAGGTGAACATATTTCATTTCCCAGCACAGGCCTCAGAGCGCTCCAAATAAGCACTTGCAGATTCTACAAAAAGAGAGCTTGAAAACTCTTCCACCAAAAAGAGAGTTCAACTCTATGAGTAGAATGCGCTCATCACAAAGAAGTTTCTAAGAATGCTTCTGTCTAGTTTTTATGTGAAGATATTTCCTTTTCCAGCATAGGCGTCAAAGCGATCCAAATAAACCCTGGCAGATTCTACAAAAGGAGTGTTTCCAAACTGCTCTATCAGAGGGAATGTTCAAGTCTGTGAGTAGAATGCACTCACCACAAAGAAGTTTCTGAGAGTGCTTCTGTCTAGTTTTTATGTGAAGATATTTCCTTTTCCAGCATAGGCGTCAAAGCGCTCCAAATAAACACTTGCAGATTGTACAAAAGGAGTGTTTCCAAACTGCTATATCAGAGGGAATGTTCAAGTCTGTGAGTTGAATGCACTAGTAAGACAGAAGTTTGTGAGAATGCTTCTGTGTAGTTTTTAGGTGAAGATATTTCTTTTCCCAGCATAGGCCTCAAAGCCCTCCAAATATCCACTTGCAGATTCTACAAAAAGAGTGTTTCAAAACTGCTCTTTCAAAAGGAAGGCTCAAGTCTGTGAGTTGAATGCACTCATCACAAAGAAGTTTCTGAGAATGCTTCTGTGTAGTTGTTATGTGAAGATATTTCCTTTACCAGCATAGGCCTCAAAGCGGTCGAAATAAACACTTGCAGATTCTACGAAAGGAGTGTTTCAAAACTGTCCTATCAAAATAAACGTTCAAGTCTGTGAGTTGAATGCACTCATCACACAGAAGTTTCTGAGAATGCTTCTGTGTAGTTTTTAGGTGAACATATTTCATTTCCCAGCACAGGCCTCAGAGCGCTCCAAATATGCACTTGCAGATTCTACAAAAAGAGACCTTGAAAACTCTTCCACCAAAAAGAGGCTTCAACTCTATGAGTAGAATGCTCTCATCACAAAGAAGTTTCTGAGAATGCTTCTGTCTAGTTTTTATGTGAAGATATTTCCTTTTCCAGCATTGGCTTCAAAGCGCTCCAAATAAACACTTGCAGATTCTACTAAAGGAGTGTTTCCAAACTGCTCTATCAAAAGGAATGTTCAAGTCTGTGAGTTGAATGCACTAATGACACAGAAGTTTGTGAGAATTCTTCTGTCTAGTTTTTAGATGAAGATATTTCTTTTCCCAGAATAGGCCTTAAAGCGCTCCAAATATCCACTTGCAGATTCTACAAAAAGAGTGTTTCAAAACTGCTCTTTCAAAAGAAAGGCTCAAGTCTGTGAGTTGAATGCACTCATCACAAAGAAGTTTCTGAGAATGCTTCTGTGTAGTTGTTAAGTGAAGATACTTCCTTTTCCAGCATAGGCCTCAAAGCGCTCGAAATAAACACTTGCAGATTCTACAAAAGGAGAGTTTCAAAACTGTCCTGTCAAAAGAAACGTTAAAGTCTGTGAGTTGAATGCCCTCATCACAGAGAAGTTTCTGAGAATGCTTCTGTGTAGTTTTTAGGTGAAGATATTTCCTTTTCCAGCATAGGCGTCAAAGCGATCCAAATAAACACTTGCAGATTTTACAAAAGGAGTGTTTCCAAACTGCTCTATCAGAGGGAATGTTCAAGTCTGTGAGTTCAATGCAGTAATCACACAGACGTTTGTGAGAATGCTTCTGTGTAGTTTTTAGGTGAAGATATTCCTTTTCCCAGCATAGGCCTCAAAGCCCTCCAAATATCCACTTGCAGACTCTACAAAAAGAGTGTTTCAAAACTGCTCTTTCAAAAGGAAGGCTCAAGTCTGTGAGTTGAATGCACTCATCACAATCAAGTTTCTGAGAATGCTTCTGTGTAGTTGTTATGTGAAGATACTTCCTTTTCCAGCATAGGCCTCAAAGCGCTCGAAATAAACACTTGCAGATTCTACGAAAGGAGTGTTTCAAAACTGTCCTATCAAAATAAACGTTCAAGTCTGTGAGTTGAATGCACTCATCACACAGAAGTTTCTGAGAATGCTTCTGTGTAGTTTTTAGGTGAATATATTTCGTTTCCCATAACAGGCCTCCGAGCGCTCCAAATATGCACTTGCAGATTCTACAAAAAGAGAGCTAGAAAACTCTTCCACCAAAAAGATGTTTCAACTCTATGAGTAGAATGCACTCATCACAAAGAAGTTTCTGAGAATGCTTCTGTCTAGTTTTTATGTGAAGATATTTCCTTTTCCAGCATAGGCGTCAAAGCGCTCCAAATAAACACTTGCAGATTCTACTAAAGGAGAGTTTCCAAACTGCTCTATCAAAAGCAATGTTCAAGTCTGTGAGTTGAATGAACTAATCACACAGAAGTTTGTGAGAATTCTTCCGTCTAGTTTTTAGGTGAAGATATTTCTTTTCCCAGAATAGGCCTTAAAGCGCTCCAAATATCCACTTGCAGATTCTACAAAAAGAGTGTTTCAAAACTGCTCTTTCAAAAGAAAGGCTCAAGTCTGTGAGTTGAATGCACTCATCACAAAGAAGTTTCTGAGAATTCTTCTGTGTAGTTGTTATGTGAAGATATTTCCTTTTCCAGCATAGGCCTCAAAGCGCTCGAAATAAACACATGCAGATTCTACAAAAGGAGTGTTTCAAAACTGTCCTATCAAAAGAAACGTTCAAGTCTGTGAGTTGAATGCCCTCATCACAGAGAAGTTTCTGAGAATGCTTCTGTGTAGTTTTTAGGTGAAGATAATTCCTTTTCCAGCATAGGTGTCAAAGCGATCCAAATAAGCACTTGCAGATTCTACAAAAGGAGTGTTTCCAAACTGCTCTATCAGAGGGAATGTTCAAGTCTGTGAGTTAAATGCACTACTAAGACAGAAGTTTGTGAGAATGTTTCTGTGTAGTTTTTAGGCGAAGATATTTCTTTTCCCAGCATAGGCCTCAAAGCCCTCCAAATATCCACTTGCAGACTCTACAAAAAGAGTGTTTCAAAACTGCTCTTTCAAAAGGAAGGCTCAAGTCTGTGAGTTGAATGCACTCATCACAAAGAAGTTTCTGAGAATGCTTCTGTGTAGTTGTTATGTGAAGATACTTCCTTTTCGAGCACAGGCCTCAAAGCGCTCGAAATAAACACTTGCAGATTCTACGAAAGGAGTGTTTCAAAACTGTCCTATCAAAATAAACGTTCAAGTCTGTGAGTTGAATGCACTCATCACACAGAAGTTTCTGAGAATGCTTCTGTGTAGTTTTTAGGTGAACATATTTCGTTTCCCATCACAGGCCTCAGAGCGCTCCAAATATGCACTTGCAGATTCTACAAAAAGAGAGCTAGAAAACTCTTCCACCAAAAAGATGTTTCAACTCTATGAGTAGAATGCACTCATCACAAAGAAGTTTCTGAGAATGCTTCTGTCTAGTTTTTATGTGAAGATATTTCCTTTTCCAGCATAGGCGTCAAAGCGCTCCAAATAAACACTTGCAGATTCTACTAAAGGAGAGTTTCCAAACTGCTCTATCAAAAGCAATGTTCAAGTCTGTGAGTTGAATGAACTAATCACACAGAAGTTTGTGAGAATTCTTCCGTCTAGTTTTTAGGTGAAGATATTTCTTTTCCCAGAATAGGCCTTAAAGCGCTCCAAATATCCACTTGCAGATTCTACAAAAAGAGTGTTTCAAAACTGCTCTTTCAAAAGAAAGGCTCAAGTCTGTGAGTTGAATGCACTCATCACAAAGAAGTTTCTGAGAATGCTTCTGTGTAGTTGTTATGTGAAGATATTTCCTTTTCCAGCATAGGCCTCAAAGCGCTCGAAATAAACACATGCAGATTCTACAAAAGGAGTGTTTCAAAACTGTCCTATCAAAAGAAACGTTCAAGTCCGTGAGTTGAATGCCCTCATCACAGAGAAGTTTCTGAGAATGCTTCTGTGTAGTTGTTAAGTGAAGATACTTCCTTTTCCAGCATAGGCCTCAAAGCGCTCGAAATAAACACTTGCAGAATATACAAAAGGAGAGTTTCAAAACTGTCCTGTCAAAAGAAACGTTAAAGTCTGTGACTTGAATGCACTCATCACAGAGAAGTTTCTGAGAATGCTTCTGTGTAGTTTTTAGGTGAAGATATTTCCTTTTCCAGCATAGGCGTCAAAGCGATCCAAATAAACACTTGCAGATTCTACAAAAGGAGTGTTTCCAAACTGCTCTATCAGAGGGAATGTTCAAGTCTGTGAGTTCAATGCAGTAATCACACAGACGTTTGTGAGAATGCTTCTGTCTAGTGTTTAGCTGAAGATATTTCTTTTCCCAGAATAGGCCTTAAAGCGCTCCAAATTTCCACTTGCAGATTCTACAAAAAGAGTGTTTCAAAACTGCTCTTTCAAAAGAAAGGCTCAAGTCTGTGAGTTGAATGCACTCATCACAAAGAAGTTTCTGAGAATGCTTCTGTGTAGTTCTTATGTGAAGATACTTCCTTTTCCAGCATAGGCCTCAAAGCGCTCGAAATAAACACTTGCAGATTCTACGAAAGGAGTGTTTCAAAACTGTCCTATCAAAATAAACGTTCAAGTCTGTGAGTTGAATGCACTCATCACACAGAAGTTTCTGAGAATGCTTCTGTGTAGTTTTTAGGTGAACATATTTCGTTTCCCATAACAGGCCTCAGAGCGCTCCAAATATGCACTTGCAGATTCTACAAAAAGAGAGCTAGAAAACTCTTCCACCAAAAAGATGTTTCAACTCTATGAGTAGAATGCACTCATCACAAAGAAGTTTCTGAGAATGCTTCTGTCTAGTTTTTATGTGAAGATATTTCCTTTTCCAGCATAGGCGTCAAAGCGCTCCAAATAAACACTTGCAGATTCTACTAAAGGAGAGTTTCCAAACTGCTCTATCAAAAGCAGTGTTCAAGTCTGTGAGTTGAATGAACTAATCACACAGAAGTTTGTGAGAATTCTTCCGTCTAGTTTTTAGGTGAAGATATTTCTTTTCCCAGAATAGGCCTTAAAGCGCTCCAAATATCCACTTGCAGATTCTACAAAAAGAGTGTTTCAAAACTGCTCTTTCAAAAGAAAGGCTCAAGTCTGTGAGTTGAATGCACTCATCACAAAGAAGTTTCTGAGAATTCTTCTGTGTAGTTGTTATGTGAAGATATTTCCTTTTCCAGCATAGGCCTCAAAGCGCTCGAAATAAACACATGCAGATTCTACAAAAGGAGTGTTTCAAAACTGTCCTATCAAAAGAAACGTTCAAGTCTGTGAGTTGAATGCCCTCATCACAGAGAAGTTTCTGAGAATGCTTCTGTGTAGTTTTTAGGTGAAGATAATTCCTTTTCCAGCATAGGTGTCAAAGCGATCCAAATAAGCACTTGCAGATTCTACAAAAGGAGTGTTTCCAAACTGCTCTATCAGAGGGAATGTTCAAGTCTGTGAGTTGAATGCAATACTAAGACAGAAGTTTGTGAGAATGTTTCTGTGTAGTTTTTAGGCGAAGATATTTCTTTTCCCAGCATAGGCCTCAAAGCCCTCCAAATATCCACTTGCAGACTCTACAAAAAGAGTGTTTCAAAACTGCTCTTTCAAAAGGAAGGCTCAAGTCTGTGAGTTGAATGCACTCATCACAAAGAAGTTTCTGAGAATGCTTCTGTGTAGTTGTTATGTGAAGATACTTCCTTTTCGAGCACAGGCCTCAAAGCGCTCGAAATAAACACTTGCAGACTCTACGAAAGGAGTGTTTCAAAACTGTCCTATCAAAAGAAACGTTCAAGTCTGTGAGTTGAATGCCCTCATCACAGAGAAGTTTCTGAGAATGCTTCTGTGTAGTTTTTAGGTGAAGATAATTCCTTTTCCAGCATTGGTGTCAAAGCGATCCAAATAAACACTTGCAGATTCTACAAAAGGAGTGTTTCCAAACTGCTCTATCAAGAGGAATGTTCAAGTCCGTGAGTAGAATGCACTCACCACAAAGAAGTTTCTGAGAATGCTTCTGTCTAGTTTTTATGTGAAGATATTCCCTTTTCCAGCATAGGCGTCAAAGCGCTCCAAATAAACACTTGCAGATTCTACAAAAGGAGTGTTTCCAAACTGCTCTATCAGAGGGAATGTTCAAGTCTGTGAGTTGAATGCACTAGTCAGACAGAGGTTTGTCAGAATGCTTCTGTTTAGTTTTTAGGTGAAGATATTCCTTTTCCCAGCATAGGCCTCAAAGCCCTCCAAATATCCACTTGCAGACTCTACAAAAAGAGTGTTTCAAAACTGCTCTTTCAAAAGGAAGGCTCAAGTCTGTGAATTGAATGCACTCATCACAAAGAAGTTTCTGAGAATGCTTCTGTGTAGTTGTTATGTGAAGATATTTCCTTTGCCAGCATAGGCCTCAAAGCGCTCGAAATAAACACTTGCAGATTCTACGAAAGGAGTGTTTCAAAACTGTCCTATCAAAATAAACGTTCAAGTCTGTGAGTTGAATGCACTCATCACACAGAAGTTTCTGAGAATGCTTCTGTGTAGTTTTTAGGTGAACATATTTCATTTCCCAGCACAGGCCTCAGAGCGCTCCGAATATACACTTGCAGATTCTACAAAAAGAGACCTTGAAAACTCTTCCACCAAAAAGAGGCTTCAACTCTATGAGTAGAATGCTCTCATCACAAAGAAGTTTCTGAGAATGCTTCTGTCTAGTTTTTATGTGAAGATATTTCCTATTCCAGCATTGGCTTCAAAGCGCTCCAAATAAACACTTGCAGATTCTACTAAAGGAGTGTTTCCAAACTGCTCTATCAAAAGGAATGTTCAAGTCTGTGAGTTGAATGCACTAATGACACAGAAGTTTGTGATAATTCTTCTGTCTAGTTTTTAGATGAAGATATTTCTTTTCCCAGAATAGGCCTTAAAGCGCTCCAAATATCCACTTGGAGATTCTACAAAAAGAGTGTTTCAAAACTGCTCTTTCAAAAGAAAGGCTCAAGTCTGTGAGTTGAATGCACTCATCACAAAGAAGTTTCTGAGAATGCTTCTGTGTAGTTGTTAAGTGAAGATACTTCCTTTTCCAGCATAGGCCTCAAAGCGCTCGAAATAAACACTTGCAGATTCTACAAAAGGAGAGTTTCAAAACTGTCCTGTCAAAAGAAACGTTAAAGTCTGTGAGTTGAATGCACTCATCACAGAGAAGTTTCTGAGAATGCTTCTGTGTAGTTTTTAGGTGAAGATATTCCCTTTTCCAGCATGGGCGTCAAAGCGATCCAAATAAACACTTGCAGATTCTACAAAAGGAGTGTTTCCAAACTGCTCTATCAGAGGGAATGTTCAAGTCTGTGAGTTGAATGCACTAGTCAGACAGAAGTTTGTGAGAATGTTTCTGTGTAGTTTTTAGGTGAAGATATTTCTTTTCCCAGCATAGGCCTCAAAGCCCTCCAATTATCCACTTGCAGACTCTACAAAAAGAGTGTTTCAAAACTGCTCTTTCAAAAGGAAGGCTCAAGTCTGTGATTTGAATGCACTCATCACAAAGAAGTTTCTGATAATGCTTCTGTGTAGTTGTTATGTGAAGATATTTCCTTTACCAGCATAGGCCTCAAAGCGCTCGAAATAAACACTTGCAGATTCTACGAAAGGATTGTTTCAAAACTGTCCTATCAAAATAAACGTTCAAGTCTGTGAGTTGAATGCACTCATCACACAGAAGTTTCTGAGAATGCTTCTGTGTAGTTTTTAGGTGAACATTTTTCATTTCCCAACACAGGCCTCAGAGCGCTCCAAATACGCACTTGCAGATTCTACAAAAAGAGAGCTTGAAAACTCTTCCACCAAAAAGAGGCTTCAACTTTTGAGTAGAATGCACTCATCACAAAGAATTTTCTGAGAATGCTTCTGTCTAGTTTTTATGTGAAGATATTTCCTTTTCCAGCATAGGCGTCAAAGCGCTCCAAATAAACACTTGCAGATTCTACTAAAGGAGAGTTTCCAAACTGCTCTATCAAAAACAATGTTCAAGTCTGTGAGTTGAATGCACTAATCACACAGAAGTTTGTGAGAATTCTTCCGTCTAGTTTTTAGGTGAAGATATTTCTTTTCCCAGAATAGGCCTTATAGCGCTCCAAATATCCACTTGCAGATTCTACAAAAAGAGTGTTTCAAAACTGCTCTTTCAAAAGAAAGGCTCAAGTCTGTGAGTTGAATGCACTCATCACAAAGAAGTTTCTGAGAATGCTTCTGTGTTGTTCTTATGTGAAGATAATTCCTTTTCCAGCATAGGCCTCAAAAGGGCTCGAAATAAACACTTGCAGATTCTAGGAAAGGAGTGTTTCAAAACAGTCCTATCAAAATAAACGTTCAAGTCTGTGAGTTGAATGCACTCATCACAAAGAAGTTTCTGAGAATGCTTCGGTGTAGTTGTAATGTGAAGATACTTCGTTTTCCAGCATAGGCCACAAAGCGCTCGAAATAAACACTTGCAGATTCTACAAAAGGAGTGTTTCCAAACTGTTCTATCAGAGGGAATGTTCAAGTCTGTGAGTTCAAAGCAGTAATCACACAGACGTTTGTGAGAATGCTTCTGTCAAGTTTTTAAGTGAAGATATTACCTTTTCCAGCATAGGCGTCAAAGCGATCAAATAAGCACTTGCAGATTCTACAAAAGCAGTGTTTCCAAACTGCTCTATCAGAGGGAATGTTCAAGTCTGTGAGTTCAATGCAGTAATCACACAGACGTTTGTGAGAATGCTTCTGTGTAGTTTTTAGGTGAAGATATTCCTTTTCCCAGCATAGGCCTCATAGCCTTCCAAATATCCACTTGCAGACTCTACAAAAAGAGTGTTTCAAAACTGCTCTTTCAAAAGGAAGGCTCAAGTCTGTGAGTTGAATGCACTCATCACAAAGAAGTTTCTGAGAATGCTTCTGTGTAGTTGTCAAGTGAAGATACTTCCTTTTCGAGCATAGGCCTCAAAGCGCTCGAAATAAACACTTGCAGATTCTACAAAAGGAGTGTTTCCAAACTGCTCTATCAGAGGGAATGTTCAAGTCTGTGAGTTGAATGCACTAGTAAGACAGAAGTTTGTGAGAATGCTTCTGTGTAGTTTTTAGGTGAAGATATTTCTTTTCCCAGCTTAGGCCTCAAAGCCCTCCAAATATCCACTTGCAGACTCTACAAAAAGAGTGTTTCAAAACTGCTCTTTCAAAAGGAAGGCTCAAGTCTGTGAGTTGAATGCACTCATCACAAAGAGGTTTCTGAGAATGCTTCTGTGTGGTTGTTATGTGAAGATACTTCCTTTTCCAGCTTAGGCCTCAAAGCGCTCGAAATAAACACTTGCAGATTCTACGAAAGGAGTGTTTCAAAACTGTCCTATCAAAATAAACGTTCAAGTCTGTGAGTTGAATGCACTCATCACACAGAAGTTTCTGAGAATGCTTCTGTGTAGTTTTTAGGTGAACATATTTCTTTTCCCAGCACAGGCCTCAGAGCGCTCCAAATATGCACTTGCAGATTCTACAAAAAGAGAGCTTGAAAACTCTTACACCAAAAAGGGGCTTCAACTCTATGAGTAGAATGCGCTCATCACAAAGAAGTTTCTGAGAATGCTTCTGTCTAGTTTTTATGTGAAGATATTTCCTTTTCAAGCATAGGCGTCAAAGCGCTCCAAATATACACTTGCAGATTCTACTAAAGGAGTGTTTCCAAACTGCTCTATCAAAAGCAATGTTCAAGTCTGTGAGTTGAATGAACTAATCACACAGAAGTTTGTGAGAATCCTTCCGTCTAGTTTTTAGGTGAAGATATTTCTTTTCCCAGAATAGGCCTTAAAGCGCTACAAATATCCACTTGCAGATTCTACAAACAGAGTGTTTCAAAACTGCTCTTTCAAAAGAAAAGCTCAAGTCTGTGAGTTGAATGCACTCATCCCAAAGAAGTTTCTGAGAATATTTCTATGTAGTTGTTATGTGAAGATACATCCTTTTCCAGAATAGGCCTCAAAGCGCTCGAAATAAACACACGCAGATTCTACAAAAGGAGAGTTTCAAAGCTGTCCTATCAAAAGAAACGTTCAAGTCTGTGAGTTGAATGCCCTCATGACAGAGAAGTTTCTGAGAATGCTGCTGTGTAGTTTTTAGGTGAAGATAATTCCTTTTCCAGCCTAGGCGTCAAAGCGATCCAAATAAACACTTGCCGATTCTACAAAAGGAGTGTTTCCAAACTGCTCTATCAAGAGGAATATTCAAGTCTGTGAGTAGAATGCACTCGCCACAAAGAAGTTTCTGAGAATGCTTCTGTCTAGTTTTTATGTGAAGATATTTCCTTTTCGAGCATAGGCGTCAAAGCGCTCCAAATAAACACTTGCAGATTCTACAAAAGGAGTGTTTCCAAACTGCTCTATCAGAGGGAATGTTCAAGTCTGTGAGTTGAATGCACTAGTAAGACAGAAGTTTGTGAGAATGCTTCTGTGTAGTTTTTAGGTGAAGATATTTCTTTTCCCAGCATAGGCCTCAAAGCCCTCCAAATATCCACTTGCAGACTCTACAAAAAGAGTGTTTCAAAACTGCTCTTTCAAAAGGAAGGCTCAAGTCTGTGAGTTGAATGCACTCATCACACAGAAGTTTCTGAGAATGCTTCTGTGTAGTTTTTAGGTGAACATATTTCATTTCCCAGCACAGGCCTCAGAGCGCTCCAAATAAGCACTTGCAGATTCTACAAAAAGAGAGCTTGAAAACTCTTCCACCAAAAAGAGAGTTCAACTCTATGAGTAGAATGCGCTCATCACAAAGAAGTTTCTAAGAATGCTTCTGTCTAGTTTTTATGTGAAGATATTTCCTTTTCCAGCATAGGCGTCAAAGCGATCCAAATAAACCCTGGCAGATTCTACAAAAGGAGTGTTTCCAAACTGCTCTATCAGAGGGAATGTTCAAGTCTGTGAGTAGAATGCACTCACCACAAAGAAGTTTCTGAGAGTGCTTCTGTCTAGTTTTTATGTGAAGATATTTCCTTTTCCAGCATAGGCGTCAAAGCGCTCCAAATAAACACTTGCAGATTGTACAAAAGGAGTGTTTCCAAACTGCTATATCAGAGGGAATGTTCAAGTCTGTGAGTTGAATGCACTAGTAAGACAGAAGTTTGTGAGAATGCTTCTGTGTAGTTTTTAGGTGAAGATATTTCTTTTCCCAGCATAGGCCTCAAAGCCCTCCAAATATCCACTTGCAGATTCTACAAAAAGAGTGTTTCAAAACTGCTCTTTCAAAAGGAAGGCTCAAGTCTGTGAGTTGAATGCACTCATCACAAAGAAGTTTCTGAGAATGCTTCTGTGTAGTTGTTATGTGAAGATATTTCCTTTACCAGCATAGGCCTCAAAGGGGTCGAAATAAACACTTGCAGATTCTACGAAAGGAGTGTTTCAAAACTGTCCTATCAAAATAAACGTTCAAGTCTGTGAGTTGAATGCACTCATCACACAGAAGTTTCTGAGAATGCTTCTGTGTAGTTTTTAGGTGAACATATTTCATTTCCCAGCACAGGCCTCAGAGCGCTCCAAATATGCACTTGCAGATTCTACAAAAAGAGACCTTGAAAACTCTTCCACCAAAAAGAGGCTTCAACTCTATGAGTAGAATGCTCTCATCACAAAGAAGTTTCTGAGAATGCTTCTGTCTAGTTTTTATGTGAAGATATTTCCTTTTCCAGCATTGGCTTCAAAGCGCTCCAAATAAACACTTGCAGATTCTACTAAAGGAGTGTTTCCAAACTGCTCTATCAAAAGGAATGTTCAAGTCTGTGAGTTGAATGCACTAATGACACAGAAGTTTGTGAGAATTCTTCTGTCTAGTTTTTAGATGAAGATATTTCTTTTCCCAGAATAGGCCTTAAAGCGCTCCAAATATCCACTTGCAGATTCTACAAAAAGAGTGTTTCAAAACTGCTCTTTCAAAAGAAAGGCTCAAGTCTGTGAGTTGAATGCACTCATCACAAAGAAGTTTCTGAGAATGCTTCTGTGTAGTTGTTAAGTGAAGATACTTCCTTTTCCAGCATAGGCCTCAAAGCGCTCGAAATAAACACTTGCAGATTCTACAAAAGGAGAGTTTCAAAACTGTCCTGTCAAAAGAAACGTTAAAGTCTGTGAGTTGAATGCCCTCATCACAGAGAAGTTTCTGAGAATGCTTCTGTGTAGTTTTTAGGTGAAGATATTTCCTTTTCCAGCATAGGCGTCAAAGCGATCCAAATAAACACTTGCAGATTTTACAAAAGGAGTGTTTCCAAACTGCTCTATCAGAGGGAATGTTCAAGTCTGTGAGTTCAATGCAGTAATCACACAGACGTTTGTGAGAATGCTTCTGTGTAGTTTTTAGGTGAAGATATTCCTTTTCCCAGCATAGGCCTCAAAGCCCTCCAAATATCCACTTGCAGACTCTACAAAAAGAGTGTTTCAAAACTGCTCTTTCAAAAGGAAGGCTCAAGTCTGTGAGTTGAATGCACTCATCACAAACAAGTTTCTGAGAATGCTTCTGTGTAGTTGTTATGTGAAGATACTTCCTTTTCCAGCATAGGCCTCAAAGCGCTCGAAATAAACACTTGCAGATTCTACGAAAGGAGTGTTTCAAAACTGTCCTATCAAAATAAACGTTCAAGTCTGTGAGTTGAATGCACTCATCACACAGAAGTTTCTGAGAATGCTTCTGTGTAGTTTTTAGGTGAATATATTTCGTTTCCCATAACAGGCCTCCGAGCGCTCCAAATATGCACTTGCAGATTCTACAAAAAGAGAGCTAGAAAACTCTTCCACCAAAAAGATGTTTCAACTCTATGAGTAGAATGCACTCATCACAAAGAAGTTTCTGAGAATGCTTCTGTCTAGTTTTTATGTGAAGATATTTCCTTTTCCAGCATAGGCGTCAAAGCGCTCCAAATAAACACTTGCAGATTCTACTAAAGGAGAGTTTCCAAACTGCTCTATCAAAAGCAATGTTCAAGTCTGTGAGTTGAATGAACTAATCACACAGAAGTTTGTGAGAATTCTTCCGTCTAGTTTTTAGGTGAAGATATTTCTTTTCCCAGAATAGGCCTTAAAGCGCTCCAAATATCCCCTTGCAGATTCTACAAAAAGAGTGTTTCAAAACTGCTCTTTCAAAAGAAAGGCTCAAGTCTGTGAGTTGAATGCACTCATCACAAAGAAGTTTCTGAGAATTCTTCTGTGTAGTTGTTATGTGAAGATATTTCCTTTTCCAGCATAGGCCTCAAAGCGCTCGAAATAAACACATGCAGATTCTACAAAAGGAGTGTTTCAAAACTGTCCTATCAAAAGAAACGTTCAAGTCTGTGAGTTGAATGCCCTCATCACAGAGAAGTTTCTGAGAATGCTTCTGTGTAGTTTTTAGGTGAAGATAATTCCTTTTCCAGCATAGGTGTCAAAGCGATCCAAATAAGCACTTGCAGATTCTACAAAAGGAGTGTTTCCAAACTGCTCTATCAGAGGGAATGTTCAAGTCTGTGAGTTGAATGCACTACTAAGACAGAAGTTTGTGAGAATGTTTCTGTGTAGTTTTTAGGCGAAGATATTTCTTTTCCCAGCATAGGCCTCAAAGCCCTCCAAATATCCACTTGCAGACTCTACAAAAAGAGTGTTTCAAAACTGCTCTTTCAAAAGGAAGGCTCAAGTCTGTGAGTTGAATGCACTCATCACAAAGAAGTTTCTGAGAATGCTTCTGTGTAGTTGTTATGTGAAGATACTTCCTTTTCGAGCACAGGCCTCAAAGCGCTCGAAATAAACACTTGCAGATTCTACGAAAGGAGTGTTTCAAAACTGTCCTATCAAAATAAACGTTCAAGTCTGTGAGTTGAATGCACTCATCACACAGAAGTTTCTGAGAATGCTTCTGTGTAGTTTTTAGGTGAACATATTTCGTTTCCCATCACAGGCCTCAGAGCGCTCCAAATATGCACTTGCAGATTCTACAAAAAGAGAGCTAGAAAACTCTTCCACCAAAAAGATGTTTCAACTCTATGAGTAGAATGCACTCATCACAAAGAAGTTTCTGAGAATGCTTCTGTCTAGTTTTTATGTGAAGATATTTCCTTTTCCAGCATAGGCGTCAAAGCGCTCCAAATAAACACTTGCAGATTCTACTAAAGGAGAGTTTCCAAACTGCTCTATCAAAAGCAATGTTCAAGTCTGTGAGTTGAATGAACTAATCACACAGAAGTTTGTGAGAATTCTTCCGTCTAGTTTTTAGGTGAAGATATTTCTTTTCCCAGAATAGGCCTTAAAGCGCTCCAAATATCCACTTGCAGATTCTACAAAAAGAGTGTTTCAAAACTGCTCTTTCAAAAGAAAGGCTCAAGTCTGTGAGTTGAATGCACTCATCACAAAGAAGTTTCTGAGAATGCTTCTGTGTAGTTGTTATGTGAAGATATTTCCTTTTCCAGCATAGGCCTCAAAGCGCTCGAAATAAACACATGCAGATTCTACAAAAGGAGTGTTTCAAAACTGTCCTATCAAAAGAAACGTTCAAGTCTGTGAGTTGAATGCCCTCATCACAGAGAAGTTTCTGAGAATGCTTCTGTGTAGTTGTTAAGTGAAGATACTTCCTTTTCCAGCATAGGCCTCAAAGCGCTCGAAATAAACACTTGCAGAATATACAAAAGGAGAGTTTCAAAACTGTCCTGTCAAAAGAAACGTTAAAGTCTGTGACTTGAATGCACTCATCACAGAGAAGTTTCTGAGAATGCTTCTGTGTAGTTTTTAGGTGAAGATATTTCCTTTTCCAGCATAGGCGTCAAAGCGATCCAAATAAACACTTGCAGATTCTACAAAAGGAGTGTTTCCAAACTGCTCTATCAGAGGGAATGTTCAAGTCTGTGAGTTCAATGCAGTAATCACACAGACGTTTGTGAGAATGCTTCTGTCTAGTGTTTAGCTGAAGATATTTCTTTTCCCAGAATAGGCCTTAAAGCGCTCCAAATTTCCACTTGCAGATTCTACAAAAAGAGTGTTTCAAAACTGCTCTTTCAAAAGAAAGGCTCAAGTCTGTGAGTTGAATGCACTCATCACAAAGAAGTTTCTGAGAATGCTTCTGTGTAGTTCTTATGTGAAGATACTTCCTTTTCCAGCATAGGCCTCAAAGCGCTCGAAATAAACACTTGCAGATTCTACGAAAGGAGTGTTTCAAAACTGTCCTATCAAAATAAACGTTCAAGTCTGTGAGTTGAATGCACTCATCACACAGAAGTTTCTGAGAATGCTTCTGTGTAGTTTTTAGGTGAACATATTTCGTTTCCCAGCACAGGCCTCAGAGCGCTCCAAATATGCACTTGCAGATTCTACAAAAAGAGAGCTAGAAAACTCTTCCACCAAAAAGATGTTTCAACTCTATGAGTAGAATGCACTCATCACAAAGAAGTTTCTGAGAATGCTTCTGTCTAGTTTTTATGTGAAGATATTTCCTTTTCCAGCATAGGCGTCAAAGCGCTCCAAATAAACACTTGCAGATTCTACTAAAGGAGAGTTTCCAAACTGCTCTATCAAAAGCAATGTTCAAGTCTGTGAGTTGAATGAACTAATCACACAGAAGTTTGTGAGAATTCTTCCGTCTAGTTTTTAGGTGAAGATATTTCTTTTCCCAGAATAGGCCTTAAAGCACTCCAAATATCCACTTCCAGATTCTACAAAAAGAGTGTTTCAAAACTGCTCTTTCAAAAGAAAGGCTCAAGTCTGTGAGTTGAATGCACTCATCACAAAGAAGTTTCTGAGAATGCTTCTGTGTAGTTGTTATGTGAAGATATTTCCTTTTCCAGCATAGGCGTCAAAGCGCTCGAAATAAACACATGCAGATTCTACAAAAGGAGTGTTTCAAAACTGTCCTATCAAAGGAAACGTTCAAGTCTGTGAGTTGAATGCCCTCATCACAGAGAAGTTTCTGAGAATGCTTCTGTGTAGTTTTTAGGTGAAGATAATTCCTTTTCCAGCATAGGTGTCAAAGCGATCCAAATAAGCACTTGCAGATTCTACAAAAGGAGTGTTTCCAAACTGCTCTATCAGAGGGAATGTTCAAGTCTGTGAGTTGAATGCACTACTAAGACAGAAGTTTGTGAGAATGTTTCTGTGTAGTTTTTAGGCGAAGATATTTCTTTTCCCAGCATAGGCCTCAAAGCCCTCCAAATATCCACTTGCAGACTCTACAAAAAGAGTGTTTCAAAACTGCTCTTTCAAAAGGAAGGCTCAAGTCTGTGAGTTGAATGCACTCATCACAAAGAAGTTTCTGAGAATGCTTCTGTGTAGTTGTTATGTGAAGATACTTCCTTTTTGAGCACAGGCCTCAAAGCGCTCGAAATAAACACTTGCAGATTCTACGAAAGGAGGGTTTCAAAACTGTCCTATCAAAAGAAACGTTCAAGTCTGTGAGTTGAATGCCCTCATCACAGAGAAGTTTCTGAGAATGCTTCTGTGTAGTTTTTAGGTGAAGATAATTCCTTTTCCAGCATTGGTGTCAAAGCGATCCAAATAAGCACTTGCAGATTCTACAAAAGTCGTGTTTCCAAACTGCTCTATCAGAGGAAATGTTCAAGTCTGTGAGTTCAATGCAGTAATCACACAGGCGTTTGTGAGAATGCTTCTGTCTAGTGTTTAGGTGAAGATATTTCTTTTCCCAGAATAGGCCTTAAAGCGCTCCAAATTTCCACTTGCAGATTCTACAAAAAGAGTGTTTCAAAACTGCTCTTTCAAAAGAAAGGCTCAAGTCTGTGAGTTGAATGCACTCATCACAAAGAAGTTTCTGAGAATGCTTCTGTGTAGTTCTTATGGGAAGACACTTCCTTTTCCAGCATAGGCCTCAAAGCGCTCGAAATAAACACTTGCAGATTCTAGGAAAGGAGTGTTTCAAAACAGTCCTATCAAAATAAACGTTCAAGTCTGTGAGTTGAATGCACTCATCACACAGAAGTTTCTGAGAAAGCTTCTGTGTAGTTTTCAGGTGGAGATATTTCCTTTTCCAGCATAGGCGTCAAAGCGATCCAAATAAACACTTGCAGATTCTACAAAAGGAGTGTTTCCAAACTGCTCTATCAAGAGGAATGTTCAAGTCCGTGAGTAGAATGCACTCACCACAAAGAAGTTTCTGAGAATGCTTCTGTCTAGTTTTTATGTGAAGATATTCCCTTTTCCAGCATAGGCGTCAAAGCGCTCCAAATAAACACTTGCAGATTCTACAAAAGGAGTGTTTCCAAACTGCTCTATCAGAGGGAATGTTCAAGTCTGTGAGTTGAATGCACTAGTCAGACAGAAGTTTGTGAGAATGCTTCTGTTTAGTTTTTAGGTGAAGATATTCCTTTTCCCAGCATAGGCCTCAAAGCCCTCCAAATATCCACTTGCAGACCCTACAAAAAGAGTGTTTCAAAACTGCTCTTTCAAAAGGAAGGCTCAAGTCTGTGAGTTGAATGCACTCATCACAAAGAAGTTTCTGAGAATGCTTCTGTGTAGTTGTTATGTGAAGATATTTCCTTTACCAGCATAGGCCTCAAAGCGCTCGAAATAAACACTTGCAGATTCTACGAAAGGAGTGTTTCAAAACTGTCCTATCAAAATAAACGTTCAAGTCTGTGAGTTGAATGCACTCATCACACAGAAGTTTCTGAGAATGCTTCTGTGTAGTTTTTAGGTGAACATATTTCATTTCCCAGCACAGGCCTCAGAGCGCTCCAAATATGCACTTGCAGATTTTACAAAAAGAGATCTTGAAAACTCTTCCACGAAAAAGAGGCTTCATCTCTATGAGTAGAATGCTCTCATCACAAAGAAGTTTCTGAGAATGCTTCTGTCTAGTTTTTATGTGAAGATATTTCCTTTTCCAGCATTGGCTTCAAAGCGCTCCAAATAAACACTTGCAGATTCTACTAAAGGAGTGTTTCCAAACTGCTCTATCAAAAGGAATGTTCAAGTCTGTGAGTTGAATGCACTAATGACACAGAAGTTTGTGAGAATTCTTCTGTCTAGTTTTTAGATGAAGATATTTCTTTTCCCAGAATAGGCCTTAAAGCGCTCCAAATATCCACTTGCAGATTCTACAAAAAGAGTGTTTCAAAACTGCTCTTTCAAAAGAAAGGCTCAAGTCTGTGAGTTGAATGCACTCATCACAAAGAAGTTTCTGAGAATGCTTCTGTGTAGTTGTTAAGCGAAGATACTTCCTTTTCCAGCATAGGCCTCAAAGCGCTCGAAATAAACACTTGCAGAATATACAAAAGGAGAGTTTCAAAACTGTCCTGTCAAAAGAAACGTTAAAGTCTGTGAGTTGAATGCACTCATCACAGAGAAGTTTCTGAGAATGCTTCTGTGTAGTTTTTAGGTGAAGATAATTCCTTTTCCAGCATAGGTGTCAAAGCGATCCAAATAAGCACTTGCAGATTCTACAAAAGGAGTGTTTCCAAACTGCTCTATCAGAGGGAATGTTCAAGTCTGTGAGTTGAATGCAATACTAAGACAGAAGTTTGTGAGAATGTTTCTGTGTAGTTTTTAGGCGAAGATATTTCTTTTCCCAGCATAGGCCTCAAAGCCCTCCAAATATCCACTTGCAGACTCTACAAAAAGAGTGTTTCAAAACTGCTCTTTCAAAAGGAAGGCTCAAGTCTGTGAGTTGAATGCACTCATCACAAAGAAGTTTCTGAGAATGCTTCTGTGTAGTTGTTATGTGAAGATACTTCCTTTTCGAGCACAGGCCTCAAAGCGCTCGAAATAAACACTTGCAGATTCTACGAAAGGAGTGTTTCAAAACTGTCCTATCAAAAGAAACGTTCAAGTCTGTGAGTTGAATGCCCTCATCATAGAGAAGTTTCTGAGAATGCTTCTGTGTAGTTTTTAGGTGAAGATAATTCCTTTTCCAGCATTGGTGTCAAAGCGATCCAAATAAGCACTTGCAGATTCTACAAAAGGAGTGTTTCCAAACTGCTCTATCAGAGGGAATGTTCAAGTCTGTGAGTTCAATGCAGTAATCACACAGACGTTTGTGAGAATGCTTCTGTCTAGTGTTTAGGTGAAGATATTTCTTTTCCCAGAATAGGCCTTAAAGCGCTCCAAATTTCCACTTGCAGATTCTACAAAAAGAGTGTTTCAAAACTGCTCTTTCAAAAGAAAGGCTCAAGTCTGTGAGTTGAATGCACTCATCACAAAGAAGTTTCTGAGAATGCTTCTGTGTAGTTCTTATGGGAAGACACTTCCTTTTCCAGCATAGGCCTCAAAGCGCTCGAAATAAACACTTGCAGATTCTACAAAAGGAGTGTTTCCAAACTGCTCTATCAGAGGGAATGTTCAAGTCTGTGAGTCCAATGCAGTAATCACACAGACGTTTGTGAGAATGCTTCTGTCAAGTTTTTATGTGAAGATATTACCTTTTCCAGCATAGGCGTCAAAGCGATCCAAATAAGCACTTGCAGATTCTACAAAAGCAGTGTTTCCAAACTGCTCTATCAGAGGGAATGTTCAAGTCTGTGAGTTCAATGCAGTAATCACACAGACGTTTGTGAGAATGCTTCTGTCTAGTGTTTAGGTGAAGATATTTCTTTTCCCAGAATAGGCCTTAAAGCGCTCCAAATTTCCACTTGCAGATTCTACAAAAAGAGTGCTTCAAAACTGCTCTTTCAAAAGAAAGGCTCAAGTCTGTGAGTAGAATGCACTCATCACAAAGAAGTTTCTGAGAATGCTTCTGTGTAGTTGTTATGTGAAGCTACTTCCTTTTCCAGCATAGGCCTCAAAGCGCTCGAAATAAACACTTGCAGATTCTAGGAAAGGAGTGTTTCAAAACAGTCCTATCAAAATAAACGTTCAAGTCTGTGAGTTGAATGCACTCATCACACAGAAGTTTCTGAGAAAGCTTCTGTGTAGTTTTCAGGTGGAGATATTTCCTTTTCCAGCATAGGCGTCAAAGCGATCCAAATAAACACTTGCAGATTCTACAAAAGGAGTGTTTCCAAACTGCTCTATCAAGAGGAATGTTCAAGTCCGTGAGTAGAATGCACTCACCACAAAGAAGTTTCTGAGAATGCTTCTGTCTAGTTTTTATGTGAAGATATTCCCTTTTCCAGCATAGGCGTCAAAGCGCTCCAAATAAACACTTGCAGATTCTACAAAAGGAGTGTTTCCAAACTGCTCTATCAGAGGGAATGTTCAAGTCTGTGAGTTGAATGCACTAGTCAGACAGAAGTTTGTGAGAATGCTTCTGTTTAGTTTTTAGGTGAAGATATTCCTTTTCCCAGCATAGGCCTCAAAGCCCTCCAAATATCCACTTGCAGACTCTACAAAAAGAGTGTTTCAAAACTGCTCTTTCAAAAGGAAGGCTCAAGTCTGTGAGTTGAATGCACTCATCACAAAGAAGTTTCTGAGAATGCTTCTGTGTAGTTGTTATGTGAAGATATTTCCTTTACCAGCATAGGCCTCAAAGCGGTCGAAATAAACACTTGCAGATTCTACGAAAGGAGTGTTTCAAAACTGTCCTATCAAAATAAACGTTCAAGTCTGTGAGTTGAATGCACTCATCACACAGAAGTTTCTGAGAATGCTTCTGTGTAGTTTTTAGGGGAACATATTTCATTTCCCAGCACAGGCCTCAGAGCGCTCCAAATATGCACTTGCAGATTTTACAAAAAGAGACCTTGAAAACTCTTCCACGAAAAAGAGGCTTCATCTCTATGAGTAGAATGCTCTCATCACAAATAAGTTTCTGAGAATGCTTCTGTCTAGTTTTTATGTGAAGATATTTCCTTTTCCAGCATTGGCTTCAAAGCGCTCCAAATAAACACTTGCAGATTCTACTAAAGGAGTGTTTCCAAACTGCTCTATCAAAAGGAATGTTCAAGTCTGTGAGTTGAATGCACTAATGACACAGAAGTTTGTGAGAATTCTTCTGTCTAGTTTTTAGATGAAGATATTTCTTTTCCCAGAATAGGCCTTAAAGCGCTCCAAATATCCACTTGCAGATTCTACAAAAAGAGTGTTTCAAAACTGCTCTTTCAAAAGAAAGGCTCAAGTCTGTGAGTTGAATGCACTCATCACAAAGAAGTTTCTGAGAATGCTTCTGTGTAGTTGTTAAGTGAAGATACTTCCTTTTCCAGCATAGGCCTCAAAGCGCTCGAAATAAACACTTGCAGAATATACAAAAGGAGAGTTGCAAAACTGTCCTGTCAAAAGAAACGTTAAAGTCTGTGAGTTGAATGCACTCATCACAGAGAAGTT
This sequence comes from Pongo pygmaeus, assembly GCF_028885625.2. Lineage (NCBI taxonomy): Eukaryota > Metazoa > Chordata > Mammalia > Primates > Hominidae > Pongo > Pongo pygmaeus. The sequence goes on along the minus strand of NC_072381.2, from coordinate 41,617,764 downwards.
TCTGAGAATGCTTCTGTGTAGTTTTTAGGTGAAGATATTTCCTTTTCCAGCATAGGCGTCAAAGCGATCCAAATAAACACTTGCAGATTCTACAAAAGGAGTGTTTCCAAACTGCTCTATCAGAGGGAATGTTCAAGTCTGTGAGTTCAATGCAGTAATCACACAGACGTTTGTGAGAATGCTTCTGTCTAGTGTTTAGCTGAAGATATTTCTTTTCCCAGAATAGGCCTTAAAGCGCTCCAAATTTCCACTTGCAGATTCTACAAAAAGAGTGTTTCAAAACTGCTCTTTCAAAAGAAAGGCTCAAGTCTGTGAGTTGAATGCACTCATCACAAAGAAGTTTCTGAGAATGCTTCTGTGTAGTTCTTATGTGAAGATACTTCCTTTTCCAGCATAGGCCTCAAAGCGCTCGAAATAAACACATGCAGATTCTACAAAAGGAGTGTTTCAAAACTGTCCTATCAAAAGAAACGTTCAAGTCTGTGAGTTGAATGCCCTCATCACAGAGAAGTTTCTGAGAATGCTTCTGTGTAGTTTTTAGGTGAAGATAATTCCTTTTCCAGCATAGGTGTCAAAGCGATCCAAATAAGCACTTGCAGATTCTACAAAAGGAGTGTTTCCAAACTGCTCTATCAGAGGGAATGTTCAAGTCTGTGAGTTGAATGCACTACTAAGACAGAAGTTTGTGAGAATGTTTCTGTGTAGTTTTTAGGCGAAGATATTTCTTTTCCCAGCATAGGCCTCAAAGCCCTAAAAATATCCACTTGCAGACTCTACAAAAAGAGTGTTTCAAAACTGCTCTTTCAAAAGGAAGGCTCAAGTCTGTGAGTTGAATGCACTCATCACAAAGAAGTTTCTGAGAATGCTTCTGTGTAGTTGTTATGTGAAGATACTTCCTTTTCGAGCACAGGCCTCAAAGCGCTCGAAATAAACACTTGCAGATTCTACGAAAGGAGTGTTTCAAAACTGTCCTATCAAAATAAACGTTCAAGTCTGTGAGTTGAATGCACTCATCACACAGAAGTTTCTGAGAATGCTTCTGTGTAGTTTTTAGGTGAACATATTTCGTTTCCCATCACAGGCCTCAGAGCGCTCCAAATATGCACTTGCAGATTCTACAAAAAGAGAGCTAGAAAACTCTTCCACCAAAAAGATGTTTCAACTCTATGAGTAGAATGCACTCATCACAAAGAAGTTTCTGAGAATGCTTCTGTCTAGTTTTTATGTGAAGATATTTCCTTTTCCAGCATAGGCGTCAAAGCGCTCCAAATAAACACTTGCAGATTCTACTAAAGGAGAGTTTCCAAACTGCTCTATCAAAAGCAATGTTCAAGTCTGTGAGTTGAATGAACTAATCACACAGAAGTTTGTGAGAATTCTTCCGTCTAGTTTTTAGGTGAAGATATTTCTTTTCCCAGAATAGGCCTTAAAGCGCTCCAAATATCCACTTGCAGATTCTACAAAAAGAGTGTTTCAAAACTGCTCTTTCAAAAGAAAGGCTCAAGTCTGTGAGTTGAATGCACTCATCACAAAGAAGTTTCTGAGAATGCTTCTGTGTAGTTGTTATGTGAAGATATTTCCTTTTCCAGCATAGGCCTCAAAGCGCTCGAAATAAACACATGCAGATTCTACAAAAGGAGTGTTTCAAAACTGTCCTATCAAAGGAAACGTTCAAGTCTGTGAGTTGAATGCCCTCATCACAGAGAAGTTTCTGAGAATGCTTCTGTGTAGTTTTTAGGTGAAGATAATTCCTTTTCCAGCATAGGTGTCAAAGCGATCCAAATAAGCACTTGCAGATTCTACAAAAGGAGTGTTTCCAAACTGCTCTATCAGAGGGAATGTTCAAGTCTGTGAGTTGAATGCACTACTAAGACAGAAGTTTGTGAGAATGTTTCTGTGTAGTTTTTAGGCGAAGATATTTCTTTTCCCAGCATAGGCCTCAAAGCCCTCCAAATATCCACTTGCAGACTCTACAAAAAGAGTGTTTCAAAACTGCTCTTTCAAAAGGAAGGCTCAAGTCTGTGAGTTGAATGCACTCATCACAAAGAAGTTTCTGAGAATGCTTCTGTGTAGTTGTTATGTGAAGATACTTCCTTTTCGAGCACAGGCCTCAAAGCGCTCGAAATAAACACTTGCAGATTCTACGAAAGGAGGGTTTCAAAACTGTCCTATCAAAAGAAACGTTCAAGTCTGTGAGTTGAATGCCCTCATCACAGAGAAGTTTCTGAGAATGCTTCTGTGTAGTTTTTAGGTGAAGATAATTCCTTTTCCAGCATTGGTGTCAAAGCGATCCAAATAAGCACTTGCAGATTCTACAAAAGTCGTGTTTCCAAACTGCTCTATCAGAGGAAATGTTCAAGTCTGTGAGTTCAATGCAGTAATCACACAGACGTTTGTGAGAATGCTTCTGTCTAGTGTTTAGGTGAAGATATTTCTTTTCCCAGAATAGGCCTTAAAGCGCTCCAAATTTCCACTTGCAGATTCTACAAAAAGAGTGTTTCAAAACTGCTCTTTCAAAAGAAAGGCTCAAGTCTGTGAGTTGAATGCACTCATCACAAAGAAGTTTCTGAGAATGCTTCTGTGTAGTTCTTATGGGAAGACACTTCCTTTTCCAGCATAGGCCTCAAAGCGCTCGAAATAAACACTTGCAGATTCTACAAAAGGAGTGTTTCCAAACTGCTCTATCAGAGGGAATGTTCAAGTCTGTGAGTCCAATGCAGTAATCACACAGACGTTTGTGAGAATGCTTCTGTCAAGTTTTTATGTGAAGATATTACCTTTTCCAGCATAGGCGTCAAAGCGATCCAAATAAGCACTTGCAGATTCTACAAAAGCAGTGTTTCCAAACTGCTCTATCAGAGGGAATGTTCAAGTCTGTGAGTTCAATGCAGTAATCACACAGACGTTTGTGAGAATGCTTCTGTCTAGTGTTTAGGTGAAGATATTTCTTTTCCCAGAATAGGCCTTAAAGCGCTCCAAATTTCCACTTGCAGATTCTACAAAAAGAGTGCTTCAAAACTGCTCTTTCAAAAGAAAGGCTCAAGTCTGTGAGTAGAATGCACTCATCACAAAGAAGTTTCTGAGAATGCTTCTGTGTAGTTGTTATGTGAAGCTACTTCCTTTTCCAGCATAGGCCTCAAAGCGCTCGAAATAAACACTTGCAGATTCTAGGAAAGGAGTGTTTCAAAACAGTCCTATCAAAATAAACGTTCAAGTCTGTGAGTTGAATGCACTCATCACACAGAAGTTTCTGAGAAAGCTTCTGTGTAGTTTTCAGGTGGAGATATTTCCTTTTCCAGCATAGGCGTCAAAGCGATCCAAATAAACACTTGCAGATTCTACAAAAGGAGTGTTTCCAAACTGCTCTATCAAGAGGAATGTTCAAGTCCGTGAGTAGAATGCACTCACCACAAAGAAGTTTCTGAGAATGCTTCTGTCTAGTTTTTATGTGAAGATATTCCCTTTTCCAGCATAGGCGTCAAAGCGCTCCAAATAAACACTTGCAGATTCTACAAAAGGAGTGTTTCCAAACTGCTCTATCAGAGGGAATGTTCAAGTCTGTGAGTTGAATGCACTAGTCAGACAGAAGTTTGTGAGAATGCTTCTGTTTAGTTTTTAGGTGAAGATATTCCTTTTCCCAGCATAGGCCTCAAAGCCCTCCAAATATCCACTTGCAGACTCTACAAAAAGAGTGTTTCAAAACTGCTCTTTCAAAAGGAAGGCTCAAGTCTGTGAGTTGAATGCACTCATCACAAAGAAGTTTCTGAGAATGCTTCTGTGTAGTTGTTATGTGAAGATATTTCCTTTACCAGCATAGGCCTCAAAGCGGTCGAAATAAACACTTGCAGATTCTACGAAAGGAGTGTTTCAAAACTGTCCTATCAAAATAAACGTTCAAGTCTGTGAGTTGAATGCACTCATCACACAGAAGTTTCTGAGAATGCTTCTGTGTAGTTTTTAGGGGAACATATTTCATTTCCCAGCACAGGCCTCAGAGCGCTCCAAATATGCACTTGCAGATTTTACAAAAAGAGACCTTGAAAACTCTTCCACGAAAAAGAGGCTTCATCTCTATGAGTAGAATGCTCTCATCACAAATAAGTTTCTGAGAATGCTTCTGTCTAGTTTTTATGTGAAGATATTTCCTTTTCCAGCATTGGCTTCAAAGCGCTCCAAATAAACACTTGCAGATTCTACTAAAGGAGTGTTTCCAAACTGCTCTATCAAAAGGAATGTTCAAGTCTGTGAGTTGAATGCACTAATGACACAGAAGTTTGTGAGAATTCTTCTGTCTAGTTTTTAGATGAAGATATTTCTTTTCCCAGAATAGGCCTTAAAGCGCTCCAAGTATCCACTTGCAGATTCTACAAAAAGAGTGTTTCAAAACTGCTCTTTCAAAAGAAAGGCTCAAGTCTGTGAGTTGAATGCACTCATCACAAAGAAGTTTCTGAGAATGCTTCTGTGTAGTTGTTAAGTGAAGATACTTCCTTTTCCAGCATAGGCCTCAAAGCGCTCGAAATAAACACTTGCAGAATATACAAAAGGAGAGTTGCAAAACTGTCCTGTCAAAAGAAACGTTAAAGTCTGTGAGTTGAATGCACTCATCACAGAGAAGTTTCTGAGAATGCTTCTGTGTAGTTTTTAGGTGAAGATATTTCCTTTTCCAGCATAGGCGTCAAAGCGATCCAAATAAACACTTGCAGATTCTACAAAAGGAGTGTTTCCAAACTGCTCTATCAGAGGGAATGTTCAAGTCTGTGAGTTCAATGCAGTAATCACACAGACGTTTGTGAGAATGCTTCTGTCTAGTGTTTAGCTGAAGATATTTCTTTTCCCAGAATAGGCCTTAAAGCGCTCCAAATTTCCACTTGCAGATTCTACAAAAAGAGTGTTTCAAAACTGCTCTTTCAAAAGAAAGGCTCAAGTCTGTGAGTTGAATGCACTCATCACAAAGAAGTTTCTGAGAATGCTTCTGTGTAGTTCTTATGTGAAGATACTTCCTTTTCCAGCATAGGCCTCAAAGCGCTCGAAATAAACACATGCAGATTCTACAAAAGGAGTGTTTCAAAACTGTCCTATCAAAAGAAACGTTCAAGTCTGTGAGTTGAATGCCCTCATCACAGAGAAGTTTCTGAGAATGCTTCTGTGTAGTTTTTAGGTGAAGATAATTCCTTTTCCAGCATAGGTGTCAAAGCGATCCAAATAAGCACTTGCAGATTCTACAAAAGGAGTGTTTCCAAACTGCTCTATCAGAGGGAATGTTCAAGTCTGTGAGTTGAATGCACTACTAAGACAGAAGTTTGTGAGAATGTTTCTGTGTAGTTTTTAGGCGAAGATATTTCTTTTCCCAGCATAGGCCTCAAAGCCCTAAAAATATCCACTTGCAGACTCTACAAAAAGAGTGTTTCAAAACTGCTCTTTCAAAAGGAAGGCTCAAGTCTGTGAGTTGAATGCACTCATCACAAAGAAGTTTCTGAGAATGCTTCTGTGTAGTTGTTATGTGAAGATACTTCCTTTTCGAGCACAGGCCTCAAAGCGCTCGAAATAAACACTTGCAGATTCTACGAAAGGAGTGTTTCAAAACTGTCCTATCAAAATAAACGTTCAAGTCTGTGAGTTGAATGCACTCATCACACAGAAGTTTCTGAGAATGCTTCTGTGTAGTTTTTAGGTGAACATATTTCGTTTCCCATCACAGGCCTCAGAGCGCTCCAAATATGCACTTGCAGATTCTACAAAAAGAGAGCTAGAAAACTCTTCCACCAAAAAGATGTTTCAACTCTATGAGTAGAATGCACTCATCACAAAGAAGTTTCTGAGAATGCTTCTGTCTAGTTTTTATGTGAAGATACTTCCTTTTCCAGCATAGGCGTCAAAGCGCTCCAAATAAACACTTGCAGATTCTACTAAAGGAGAGTTTCCAAACTGCTCTATCAAAAGCAATGTTCAAGTCTGTGAGTTGAATGAACTAATCACACAGAAGTTTGTGAGAATTCTTCCGTCTAGTTTTTAGGTGAAGATATTTCTTTTCCCAGAATAGGCCTTAAAGCGCTCCAAATATCCACTTGCAGATTCTACAAAAAGAGTGTTTCAAAACTGCTCTTTCAAAAGAAAGGCTCAAGTCTGTGAGTTGAATGCACTCATCACAAAGAAGTTTCTGAGAATGCTTCTGTGTAGTTGTTATGTGAAGATATTTCCTTTTCCAGCATAGGCCTCAAAGCGCTCGAAATAAACACATGCAGATTCTACAAAAGGAGTGTTTCAAAACTGTCCTATCAAAGGAAACGTTCAAGTCTGTGAGTTGAATGCCCTCATCACAGAGAAGTTTCTGAGAATGCTTCTGTGTAGTTTTTAGGTGAAGATAATTCCTTTTCCAGCATAGGTGTCAAAGCGATCCAAATAAGCACTTGCAGATTCTACAAAAGGAGTGTTTCCAAACTGCTCTATCAGAGGGAATGTTCAAGTCTGTGAGTTGAATGCACTACTAAGACAGAAGTTTGTGAGAATGTTTCTGTGTAGTTTTTAGGCGAAGATATTTCTTTTCCCAGCATAGGCCTCAAAGCCCTCCAAATATCCACTTGCAGACTCTACAAAAAGAGTGTTTCAAAACTGCTCTTTCAAAAGGAAGGCTCAAGTCTGTGAGTTGAATGCACTCATCACAAAGAAGTTTCTGAGAATGCTTCTGTGTAGTTGTTATGTGAAGATACTTCCTTTTCGAGCACAGGCCTCAAAGCGCTCGAAATAAACACTTGCAGATTCTACGAAAGGAGGGTTTCAAAACTGTCCTATCAAAAGAAACGTTCAAGTCTGTGAGTTGAATGCCCTCATCACAGAGAAGTTTCTGAGAATGCTTCTGTGTAGTTTTTAGGTGAAGATAATTCCTTTTCCAGCATTGGTGTCAAAGCGATCCAAATAAGCACTTGCAGATTCTACAAAAGTCGTGTTTCCAAACTGCTCTATCAGAGGAAATGTTCAAGTCTGTGAGTTCAATGCAGTAATCACACAGACGTTTGTGAGAATGCTTCTGTCTAGTGTTTAGGTGAAGATATTTCTTTTCCCAGAATAGGCCTTAAAGCGCTCCAAATTTCCACTTGCAGATTCTACAAAAAGAGTGTTTCAAAACTGCTCTTTCAAAAGAAAGGCTCAAGTCTGTGAGTTGAATGCACTCATCACAAAGAAGTTTCTGAGAATGCTTCTGTGTAGTTCTTATGGGAAGACACTTCCTTTTCCAGCATAGGCCTCAAAGCGCTCGAAATAAACACTTGCAGATTCTACAAAAGGAGTGTTTCCAAACTGCTCTATCAGAGGGAATGTTCAAGTCTGTGAGTCCAATGCAGTAATCACACAGACGTTTGTGAGAATGCTTCTGTCAAGTTTTTATGTGAAGATATTACCTTTTCCAGCATAGGCGTCAAAGCGATCCAAATAAGCACTTGCAGATTCTACAAAAGCAGTGTTTCCAAACTGCTCTATCAGAGGGAATGTTCAAGTCTGTGAGTTCAATGCAGTAATCACACAGACGTTTGTGAGAATGCTTCTGTCTAGTGTTTAGGTGAAGATATTTCTTTTCCCAGAATAGGCCTTAAAGCGCTCCAAATTTCCACTTGCAGATTCTACAAAAAGAGTGCTTCAAAACTGCTCTTTCAAAAGAAAGGCTCAAGTCTGTGAGTAGAATGCACTCATCACAAAGAAGTTTCTGAGAATGCTTCTGTGTAGTTGTTATGTGAAGCTACTTCCTTTTCCAGCATAGGCCTCAAAGCGCTCGAAATAAACACTTGCAGATTCTAGGAAAGGAGTGTTTCAAAACAGTCCTATCAAAATAAACGTTCAAGTCTGTGAGTTGAATGCACTCATCACACAGAAGTTTCTGAGAAAGCTTCTGTGTAGTTTTCAGGTGGAGATATTTCCTTTTCCAGCATAGGCGTCAAAGCGATCCAAATAAACACTTGCAGATTCTACAAAAGGAGTGTTTCCAAACTGCTCTATCAAGAGGAATGTTCAAGTCCGTGAGTAGAATGCACTCACCACAAAGAAGTTTCTGAGAATGCTTCTGTCTAGTTTTTATGTGAAGATATTCCCTTTTCCAGCATAGGCGTCAAAGCGCTCCAAATAAACACTTGCAGATTCTACAAAAGGAGTGTTTCCAAACTGCTCTATCAGAGGGAATGTTCAAGTCTGTGAGTTGAATGCAATACTAAGACAGAAGTTTGTGAGAATGCTTCTGTTTAGTTTTTAGGTGAAGATATTCCTTTTCCCAGCATAGGCCTCAAAGCCCTCCAAATATCCACTTGCAGACTCTACAAAAAGAGTGTTTCAAAACTGCTCTTTCAAAAGGAAGGCTCAAGTCTGTGAGTTGAATGCACTCATCACAAAGAAGTTTCTGAGAATGCTTCTGTGTAGTTGTTATGTGAAGATATTTCCTTTACCAGCATAGGCCTCAAAGCGGTCGAAATAAACACTTGCAGATTCTACGAAAGGAGTGTTTAAAAACTGTCCTATCAAAATAAACGTTCAAGTCTGTGAGTTGAATGCACTCATCACACAGAAGTTTCTGAGAATGCTTCTGTGTAGTTTTTAGGTGAACATATTTCATTTCCCAGCACAGGCCTCAGAGCGCTCCAAATATGCACTTGCAGATTCTACAAAAAGAGACCTGGAAAACTCTTCCACCAAAAAGAGGCTTCAACTCTATGAGTAGAATGCTCTCATCACAAAGAAGTTTCTGAGAATGCTTCTGTCTAGTTTTTATGTGAAGATATTTCCTTTTCCAGCATTGGCTTCAAAGCGCTCCAAATAAACACTTGCAGATTCTACTAAAGGAGTGTTTCCAAACTGCTCTATCAAAAGGAATGTTCAAGTCTGTGAGTTGAATGCACTAATGACACAGAAGTTTGTGAGAATTCTTCTGTCTAGTTTTTAGATGAAGATATTTCTTTTCCCAGAATAGGCCTTAAAGCGCTGCAAATATCCACTTGCAGATTCTACAAAAAGAGTGTTTCAAAACTGCTCTTTCAAAAGAAAGGCTCAAGTCTGTGAGTTGAATGCACTCATCACAAAGAAGTTTCTGAGAATGCTTCTGTGTAGTTGTTAAGTGAAGATACTTCCTTTTCCAGCATAGGCCTCAAAGCGCTCGAAATAAACACTTGCAGATTCTACAAAAGGAGAGTTTCAAAACTGTCCTGTCAAAAGAAACGTTAAAGTCTGTGAGTTGAATGCACTCATCACACAGAAGTTTCTGAGAATGCTTCTGTGTAGCTTTTAGGTGAAGATATTTCCTTTTCCAGCATAGGCGTCAAAGCGATCCAAATAAACACTTGCAGATTCTACAAAAGGAGTGTTTCCAAACTGCTCTATCAGAGGGAATATTCAAGTCTGTGAGTTCAATGCAGTAATCACACAGACGTTTGTGAGAATGCTTCTGTGTAGTTTTTAGGTGAAGATATTCCTTTTCCCAGCATAGGCCTCAAAGCCCTCCAAATATCCACTTGCAGACTCTACAAAAAGAGTGTTTCAAAACTGCTCTTTCAAAAGGAAGGCTCAAGTCTGTGAGTTGAATGCACTCATCACAAAGAAGTTTCTGAGAATGCTTCTGTGTAGTTGTTATGTGAAGATACTTCCTTTTCGAGCATAGGCCTCAAAGCGCTCGAAATAAACACTTGCAGATTCTACGAAAGGAGTGTTTCAAAACTGTCCTATCAAAATAAACGTTCAAGTCTGTGAGTTGAATGCACTCATCACACAGAAGTTTCTGAGAATGCTTCTGTGTAGTTTTTAGGTGAACATATTTCGTTTCCCATCACAGGCCTCAGAGCGCTCCAAATATGCACTTGCAGATTCTACAAAAAGAGAGCTAGAAAACTCTTCCACCAAAAAGATGTTTCAGCTCTATGAGTAGAATGCACTCATCACAAAGAAGTTTCTGAGAATGCTTCTGTCTAGTTTTTATGTGAAGATATTTCCTTTTCCAGCATAGGCGTCAAAGCGCTCCAAATAAACACTTGCAGATTCTACTAAAGGAGAGTTTCCAAACTGCTCTATCAAAAGCAATGTTCAAGTCTGTAAGTTGAATGAACTAATCACACAGAAGTTTGTGAGAATTCTTCCGTCTAGTTTTTAGGTGAAGATATTTCTTTTCCCAGAATAGGCCTTAAAGCGCTCCAAATATCCACTTGCAGATTCTACAAAAAGAGTGTTTCAAAACTGCTCTTTCAAAAGAAAGGCTCAAGTCTGTGAGTTGAATGCACTCATCACAAAGAAGTTTCTGAGAATGCTTCTGTGTAGTTGTTATGTGAAGATATTTCCTTTTCCAGCATAGGCCTCAAAGCGCTCGAAATAAACACATGCAGATTCTACAAAAGGAGTGTTTCAAAACTGTCCTATCAAAAGAAACGTTCAAGTCTGTGAGTTGAATGCCCTCATCACAGAGAAGTTTCTGAGAATGCTTCTGTGTAGTTTTTAGGTGAAGATAATTCCTTTTCCAGCATAGGTGTCAAAGCGATCCAAATAAGCACTTGCAGATTCTACAAAAGGAGTGTTTCCAAACTGCTCTATCAGAGGGAATGTTCAAGTCTGTGAGTTGAATGCACTACTAAGACAGAAGTTTGTGAGAATGTTTCTGTGTAGTTTTTAGGCGAAGATATTTCTTTTCCCAGCATAGGCCTCAAAGCCCTCCAAATATCCACTTGCAGACTCTACAAAAAGAGTGTTTCAAAACTGCTCTTTCAAAAGGAAGGCTCAAGTCTGTGAGTTGAATGCACTCATCACAAAGAAGTTTCTGAGAATGCTTCTGTGTAGTTGTTATGTGAAGATACTTCCTTTTCGAGCACAGGCCTCAAAGCGCTCGAAATAAACACTTGCAGATTCTACGAAAGGAGTGTTTCAAAACTGTCCTATCAAAAGAAACGTTCAAGTCTGTGAGTTGAATGCCCTCATCACAGAGAAGTTTCTGAGAATGCTTCTGTGTAGTTTTTAGGTGAAGATAATTCCTTTTCCAGCATTGGTGTCAAAGCGATCCAAATAAGCACTTGCAGATTCTACAAAAGGAGTGTTTCCAAACTGCTCTATCAGAGGGAATGTTCAAGTCTGTGAGTTCAATGCAGTAATCACACAGACGTTTGTGAGAATGCTTCTGTCTAGTGTTTAGGTGAAGATATTTCTTTTCCCAGAATAGGCCTTAAAGCGCTCCAAATTTCCACTTGCAGATTCTACAAAAAGAGTGTTTCAAAACTGCTCTTTCAAAAGAAAGGCTCAAGTCTGTGAGTTGAATGCACTCATCACAAAGAAGTTTCTGAGAATGCTTCTGTGTAGTTCTTATGTGAAGACACTTCCTTTTCCAGCATAGGCCTCAAAGCGCTCGAAATAAACACTTGCAGATTCTACAAAAGGAGTGTTTCCAAACTGCTCTATCAGAGGGAATGTTCAAGTCTGTGAGTCCAATGCAGTAATCACACAGACGTTTGTGAGAATGCTTCTGTCAAGTTTTTATGTGAAGATATTACCTTTTCCAGCATAGGCGTCAAAGCGATCCAAATAAGCACTTGCAGATTCTACAAAAGCAGTGTTTCCAAACTGCTCTATCAGAGGGAATGTTCAAGTCTGTGAGTTCAATGCAGTAATCACACAGACGTTTGTGAGAATGCTTCTGTCTAGTGTTTAGGTGAAGATATTTCTTTTCCCAGAATAGGCCTTAAAGCGCTCCAAATTTCCACTTGCAGATTCTACAAAAAGAGTGCTTCAAAACTGCTCTTTCAAAAGAAAGGCTCAAGTCTGTGAGTTGAATGCACTCATCACAAAGAAGTTTCTGAGAATGCTTCTGTGTAGTTGTTATGTGAAGCTACTTCCTTTTCCAGCATAGGCCTCAAAGCGCTCGAAATAAACACTTGCACATTCTAGGAAAGGAGTGTTTCAAAACAGTCCTATCAAAATAAACGTTCAAGTCTGTGAGTTGAATGCACTCATCACAAATAAGTTTCTGAGAAAGCTTCTGTGTAGTTTTCAGGTGGAGATATTTCCTTTTCCAGCATAGGCGTCAAAGCGATCCAAATAAACACTTGCAGATTCTACAAAAGGAGTGTTTCCAAACTGCTCTATCAAGAGGAATGTTCAAGTCCGTGAGTAGAATGCACTCATCACAAAGAAGTTTCTGAGAATGCTTCTGTCTAGTTTTTATGTGAAGATATTCCCTTTTCCAGCATAGGCGTCAAAGCGCTCCAAATAAACACTTGCAGATTCTACAAAAGGAGTGTTTCCAAACTGCTCTATCAGAGGGAATGTTCAAGTCCGTGAGTTGAATGCACTAGTCAGACAGAAGTTTGTGAGAACGCTTCTGTTTAGTTTTTAGGTGAAGATATTCCTTTTCCCAGCATAGGCCTCAAAGCCCTCCAAATATCCACTTGCAGACACTACAAAAAGAGTGTTTCAAAACTGCTCTTTCAAAAGGAAGGCTCAAGTCTGTGAGTTGAATGCACTCATCACAAAGAAGTTTCTGAGAATGCTTCTGTGTAGTTGTTATGTGAAGATATTTCCTTTACCAGCATAGGCCTCAAAGCGCTTGAAATAAACACTTGCAGATTCTACGAAAGGAGTGTTTCAAAACTATCCTATCAAAATAAACGTTCAAGTCTGTGAGTTGAATGCACTCATCACACAGAAGTTTCTGAGAATGCTTCTGTGTAGTTTTTAGGTGAACATATTTCATTTCCCAGCACAGGCCTCAGAGCGCTCCAAATATGCACTTGCAGATTCTACAAAAAGAGACCTTGAAAACTCTTCCACCAAAAAGAGGCTTCAACTCTATGAGTAGAATGCTCTCATCACAAAGAAGTTTCTGAGAATGCTTCTGTCTAGTTTTTATGTGAAGATATTTCCTTTTCCAGCATTGGCTTCAAAGCGCTCCAAATAAACACTTGCAGATTCTACTAAAGGAGTGTTTCCAAACTGCTCTATCAAAAGGAATGTTCAAGTCTGTGAGTTGAATGCACTAATGACACAGAAGTTTGTGAGAATTCTTCTGTCTAGTTTTTAGATGAAGATATTTCTTTTCCCAGAATAGGCCTTAAAGCGCTGCAAATATCCACTTGCAGATTCTACAAAAAGAGTGTTTCAAAACTGCTCTTTCAAAAGAAAGGCTCAAGTCTGTGAGTTGAATGCACTCATCACAAAGAAGTTTCTGAGAATGCTTCTGTGTAGTTGTTAAGTGAAGATACTTCCTTTTCCAGCATAGGCCTCAAAGCGCTCGAAATAAACACTTGCAGATTCTACAAAAGGAGAGTTTCAAAACTGTCCTGTCAAAAGAAACGTTAAAGTCTGTGAGTTGAATGCACTCATCACACAGAAGTTTCTGAGAATGCTTCTGTGTAGTTTTTAGGTGAAGATATTTCCTTTTCCAGCATAGGCGTCAAAGCGATCCAAATAAACACTTGCAGATTCTACAAAAGGAGTGTTTCCAAACTGCTCTATCAGAGGGAATGTTCAAGTCTGTGAGTTCAATGCAGTAATCACACAGACGTTTGTGAGAATGCTTCTGTGTAGTTTTTAGGTGAAGATATTCCTTTTCCCAGCATAGGCCTCAAAGCCCTCCAAATATCCACTTGCAGACTCTACAAAAAGAGTGTTTCAAAACTGCTCTTTCAAAAGGAAGGCTCAAGTCTGTGAGTTGAATGCACTCATCACAAAGAAGTTTCTGAGAATGCTTCTGTGTAGTTGTTATGTGAAGATACTTCCTTTTCGAGCATAGGCCTCAAAGCGCTCGAAATAAACACTTGCAGATTCTACGAAAGGAGTGTTTCAAAACTGTCCTATCAAAATAAACGTTCAAGTCTGTGAGTTGAATGCACTCATCACACAGAAGTTTCTGAGAATGCTTCTGTGTAGTTTTTAGGTGAACATATTTCGTTTCCCATCACAGGCCTCAGAGCGCTCCAAATATGCACTTGCAGATTCTACAAAAAGAGAGCTAGAAAACTCTTCCACCAAAAAGATGTTTCAGCTCTATGAGTAGAATGCACTCATCACAAAGAAGTTTCTGAGAATGCTTCTGTCTAGTTTTTATGTGAAGATATTTCCTTTTCCAGCATAGGCGTCAAAGCGCTCCAAATAAACACTTGCAGATTCTACTAAAGGAGAGTTTCCAAACTGCTCTATCAAAAGCAATGTTCAAGTCTGTAAGTTGAATGAACTAATCACACAGAAGTTTGTGAGAATTCTTCCGTCTAGTTTTTAGGTGAAGATATTTCTTTTCCCAGAATAGGCCTTAAAGCGCTCCAAATATCCACTTGCAGATTCTACAAAAAGAGTGTTTCAAAACTGCTCTTTCAAAAGAAAGGCTCAAGTCTGTGAGTTGAATGCACTCATCACAAAGAAGTTTCTGAGAATGCTTCTGTGTAGTTGTTATGTGAAGATATTTCCTTTTCCAGCATAGGCCTCAAAGCGCTCGAAATAAACACATGCAGATTCTACAAAAGGAGTGTTTCAAAACTGTCCTATCAAAAGAAACGTTCAAGTCTGTGAGTTGAATGCCCTCATCACAGAGAAGTTTCTGAGAATGCTTCTGTGTAGTTTTTAGGTGAAGATAATTCCTTTTCCAGCATAGGTGTCAAAGCGATCCAAATAAGCACTTGCAGATTCTACAAAAGGAGTGTTTCCAAACTGCTCTATCAGAGGGAATGTTCAAGTCTGTGAGTTGAATGCACTACTAAGACAGAAGTTTGTGAGAATGTTTCTGTGTAGTTTTTAGGCGAAGATATTTCTTTTCCCAGCATAGGCCTCAAAGCCCTCCAAATATCCACTTGCAGACTCTACAAAAAGAGTGTTTCAAAACTGCTCTTTCAAAAGGAAGGCTCAAGTCTGTGAGTTGAATGCATTCATCACAAAGAAGTTTCTGAGAATGCTTCTGTGTAGTTGTTATGTGAAGATACTTCCTTTTCGAGCACAGGCCTCAAAGCGCTCGAAATAAACACATGCAGATTCTACAAAAGGAGTGTTTCAAAACTGTCCTATCAAAAGAAACGTTCAAGTCTGTGAGTTGAATGCCCTCATCACAGAGAAGTTTCTGAGAATGCTTCTGTGTAGTTTTTAGGTGAAGATAACTCCTTTTCCAGCATAGGTGTCAAAGCGATCCAAATAAGCACTTGCAGATTCTACAAAAGGAGTGTTTCCAAACTGCTCTATCAGAGGGAATGTTCAAGTCTGTGAGTTGAATGCACTACTAAGACAGAAGTTTGTGAGAATGTTTCTGTGTAGTTTTTAGGCGAAGATATTTCTTTTCCCAGCATAGGCCTCAAAGCCCTCCAAATATCCACTTGCAGACTCTACAAAAAGATAGTTTCAAAACTGCTCTTTCAAAAGGAAGGCTCAAGTCTGTGAGTTGAATGCACTCATCACAAAGAAGTTTCTGAGAATGCTTCTGTGTAGTTGTTATGTGAAGATACTTCCTTTTCGAGCACAGGCCTCAAAGCGCTCGAAATAAACACTTGCAGATTCTACGAAAGGAGTGTTTCAAAACTGTCCTATCAAAAGAAACGTTCAAGTCTGTGAGTTGAATGCCCTCATCACAGAGAAGTTTCTGAGAATGCTTCTGTGTAGTTTTTAGGTGAAGATAATTCCTTTTCCAGCATTGGTGTCAAAGCGATCCAAATAAGCACTTGCAGATTCTACAAAAGGAGTGTTTCCAAACTGCTCTATCAGAGGGAATGTTCAAGTCTGTGAGTTCAATGCAGTAATCACACAGACGTTTGTGAGAATGCTTCTGTCTAGTGTTTAGGTGAAGATATTTCTTTTCCCAGAATAGGCCTTAAAGCGCTCCAAATTTCCACTTGCAGATTCTACAAAAAGAGTGTTTCAAAACTGCTCTTTCAAAAGAAAGGCTCAAGTCTGTGAGTTGAATGCACTCATCACAAAGAAGTTTCTGAGAATGCTTCTGTGTAGTTCTTATGTGAAGACACTTCCTTTTCCAGCATAGGCCTCAAAGCGCTCGAAATAAACACTTGCAGATTCTACAAAAGGAGTGTTTCCAAACTGCTCTATCAGAGGGAATGTTCAAGTCTGTGAGTCCAATGCAGTAATCACACAGACGTTTGTGAGAATGCTTCTGTCAAGTTTTTATGTGAAGATATTACCTTTTCTAGCATAGGCGTCAAAGCGATCCAAATAAGCACTTGCAGATTCTACAAAAGCAGTGTTTCCAAACTGCTCTATCAGAGGGAATGTTCAAGTCTGTGAGTTCAATGCAGTAATCACACAGACGTTTGTGAGAATGCTTCTGTCTAGTGTTTAGGTGAAGATATTTCTTTTCCCAGAATAGGCCTTAAAGCGCTCCAAATTTCCACTTGCAGATTCTACAAAAAGAGTGCTTCAAAACTGCTCTTTCAAAAGAAAGGCTCAAGTCTGTGAGTTGAATGCACTCATCACAAAGAAGTTTCTGAGAATGCTTCTGTGTAGTTGTTATGTGAAGCTACTTCCTTTTCCAGCATAGGCCTCAAAGCGCTCGAAATAAACACTTGCAGATTCTAGGAAAGGAGTGTTTCAAAACAGTCCTATCAAAATAAACGTTCAAGTCTGTGAGTTGAATGCACTCATCACACAGAAGTTTCTGAGAAAGCTTCTGTGTAGTTTTCAGGTGGAGATATTTCCTTTTCCAGCATAGGCGTCAAAGCGATCCAAATAAACACTTGCAGATTCTACAAAAGGAGTGTTTCCAAACTGCTCTATCAAGAGGAATGTTCAAGTCCGTGAGTAGAATGCACTCATCACAAAGAAGTTTCTGAGAATGCTTCTGTCTAGTTTTTATGTGAAGATATTCCCTTTTCCAGCATAGGCGTCAAAGCGCTCCAAATAAACACTTGCAGATTCTACAAAAGGAGTGTTTCCAAACTGCTCTATCAGAGGGAATGTTCAAGTCTGTGAGTTGAATGCACTAGTCAGACAGAAGTTTGTGAGAACGCTTCTGTTTAGTTTTTAGGTGAAGATATTCCTTTTCCCAGCATAGGCCTCAAAGCCCTCCAAATATCCACTTGCAGACACTACGAAAAGAGTGTTTCAAAACTGCTCTTTCAAAAGGAAGGCTCAAGTCTGTGAGTTGAATGCACTCATCACAAAGAAGTTTCTGAGAATGCTTCTGTGTAGTTGTTATGTGAAGATATTTCCTTTACCAGCATAGGCCTCAAAGCGCTCGAAATAAACACTTGCAGATTCTACGAAAGGAGTGTTTCAAAACTATCCTATCAAAATAAACGTTCAAGTCTGTGAGTTGAATGCACTCATCACACAGAAGTTTCTGAGAATGCTTCTGTGTAGTTTTTAGGTGAACATATTTCATTTCCCAGCACAGGCCTCAGAGCGCTCCAAATATGCACTTGCAGATTCTTCAAAAAGAGACCTTGAAAACTCTTCCACCAAAAAGAGGCTTCAACTCTATGAGTAGAATGCTCTCATCACAAAGAAGTTTCTGAGAATGCTTCTGTCTAGTTTTTATGTGAAGATATTCCCTTTTCCAGCATAGGCGTCAAAGCGCTCCAAATAAACACTTGCAGATTCTACAAAAGGAGTGTTTCCAAACTGCTCTATCAGAGGGAATGTTCAAGTCTGTGAGTTGAATGCACTAGTCAGACAGAAGTTTGTGAGAATGCTTCTGTTTAGTTTTTAGGTGAAGATATTCCTTTTCCCAGCATAGGCCTCAAAGCCCTCCAAATATCCACTTGCAGACTCTACAAAAAGAGTGTTTCAAAACTGCTCTTTCAAAAGGAAGGCTCAAGTCTGTGAGTTGAATGCACTCATCACAAAGAAGTTTCTGAGAATGCTTCTGTGTAGTTGTTATGTGAAGATATTTCCTTTACCAGCATAGGCCTCAAAGCGGTCGAAATAAACACTTGCAGATTCTACGAAAGGAGTGTTTCAAAACTGTCCTATCAAAATAAACGTTCAAGTCTGTGAGTTGAATGCACTCATCACACAGAAGTTTCTGAGAATGCTTCTGTGTAGTTTTTAGGTGAACATATTTCATTTCCCAGCACAGGCCTCAGAGCGCTCCAAATATGCACTTGCAGATTCTACAAAAAGAGACCTTGAAAACTCTTCCACCAAAAAGAGGCTTCAACTCTATGAGTAGAATGCTCTCATCACAAAGAAGTTTCTGAGAATGCTTCTGTCTAGTTTTTATGTGAAGATATTTCCTTTTCCAGCATTGGCTTCAAAGCGCTCCAAATAAACACTTGCAGATTCTACTAAAGGAGTGTTTCCAAACTGCTCTATCAAAAGGAATGTTCAAGTCTGTGAGTTGAATGCACTAATGACACAGAAGTTTGTGAGAATTCTTCTGTCTAGTTTTTAGATGAAGATATTTCTTTTCCCAGAATAGGCCTTAAAGCGCTCCAAATATCCACTTGCAGATTCTACAAAAAGAGTGTTTCAAAACTGCTCTTTCAAAAGAAAGGCTCAAGTCTGTGAGTTGAATGCACTCATCACAAAGAAGTTTCTGAGAATGCTTCTGTGTAGTTGTTAAGTGAAGATACTTCCTTTTCCAGCATAGGCCTCAAAGCGCTCGAAATAAACACTTGCAGATTCTACAAAAGGAGAGTTTCAAAACTGTCCTGTCAAAAGAAACGTTAAAGTCTGTGAGTTGAATGCCCTCATCACAGAGAAGTTTCTGAGAATGCTTCTGTGTAGTTTTTAGGTGAAGATATTTCCTTTTCCAGCATAGGCGTCAAAGCGATCCAAATAAACACTTGCAGATTTTACAAAAGGAGTGTTTCCAAACTGCTCTATCAGAGGGAATGTTCAATTCTGTGAGTTCAATGCAGTAATCACACAGACGTTTGTGAGAATGCTTCTGTGTAGTTTTTAGGTGAAGATATTCCTTTTCCCAGCATAGGCCTCAAAGCCCTCCAAATATCCACTTGCAGACTCTACAAAAAGAGTGTTTCAAAACTGCTCTTTCAAAAGGAAGGCTCAAGTCTGTGAGTTGAATGCACTCATCACAAACAAGTTTCTGAGAATGCTTCTGTGTAGTTGTTATGTGAAGATACTTCCTTTTCCAGCATAGGCCTCAAAGCGCTCGAAATAAACACTTGCAGATTCTACGAAAGGAGTGTTTCAAAACTGTCCTATCAAAATAAACGTTCAAGTCTGTGAGTTGAATGCACTCATCACACAGAAGTTTCTGAGAATGCTTCTGTGTAGTTTTTAGGTGAACATATTTCGTTTCCCATAACAGGCCTCAGAGCGCTCCAAATATGCACTTGCAGATTCTACAAAAAGAGAGCTAGAAAACTCTTCCACCAAAAAGATGTTTCAACTCTATGAGTAGAATGCACTCATCACAAAGAAGTTTCTGAGAATGCTTCTGTCTAGTTTTTATGTGAAGATATTTCCTTTTCCAGCATAGGCGTCAAAGCGCTCCAAATAAACACTTGCAGATTCTACTAAAGGAGAGTTTCCAAACTGCTCTATCAAAAGCAATGTTCAAGTCTGTGAGTTGAATGAACTAATCACACAGAAGTTTGTGAGAATTCTTCCGTCTAGTTTTTAGGTGAAGATATTTCTTTTCCCAGAATAGGCCTTAAAGCGCTCCAAATATCCACTTGCAGATTCTACAAAAAGAGTGTTTCAAAACTGCTCTTTCAAAAGAAAGGCTCAAGTCTGTGAGTTGAATGCACTCATCACAAAGAAGTTTCTGAGAATGCTTCTGTGTAGTTGTTATGTGAAGATATTTCCTTTTCCAGCATAGGCCTCAAAGCGCTCGAAATAAACACATGCAGATTCTACAAAAGGAGTGTTTCAAAACTGTCCTATCAAAAGAAACGTTCAAGTCTGTGAGTTGAATGCCCTCATCACAGAGAAGTTTCTGAGAATGCTTCTGTGTAGTTTTTAGGTGAAGATAATTCCTTTTCCAGCATAGGTGTCAAAGCGATCCAAATAAGCACTTGCAGATTCTACAAAAGGAGTGTTTCCAAACTGCTCTATCAGAGGGAATGTTCAAGTCTGTGAGTTGAATGCACTACTAAGACAGAAGTTTGTGAGAATGTTTCTGTGTAGTTTTTAGGCGAAGATATTTCTTTTCCCAGCATAGGCCTCAAAGCCCTCCAAATATCCACTTGCAGACTCTACAAAAAGAGTGTTTCAAAACTGCTCTTTCAAAAGGAAGGCTCAAGTCTGTGAGTTGAATGCACTCATCACAAAGAAGTTTCTGAGAATGCTTCTGTGTAGTTTTTATGTGAAGATACTTCCTTTTCGAGCACAGGCCTCAAAGCGCTCGAAATAAACACTTGCAGATTCTACGAAAGGAGTGTTTCAAAACTGTCCTATCAAAAGAAACGTTCAAGTCTGTGAGTTGAATGCCGTCATCATAGAGAAGTTTCTGAGAATGCTTCTGTGTAGTTTTTAGGTGAAGATAATTCCTTTTCCAGCATTGGTGTCAAAGCGATCCAAATAAGCACTTGCAGATTCTACAAAAGGAGTGTTTCCAAACTGCTCTATCAGAGGGAATGTTCAAGTCTGTGAGTTCAATGCAGTAATCACACAGAGGTTTGTGAGAATGCTTCTGTCTAGTGTTTAGGTGAAGATATTTCTTTTCCCAGAATAGGCCTTAAAGCGCTCCAAATTTCCACTTGCAGATTCTACAAAAAGAGTGTTTCAAAACTGCTCTTTCAAAAGAAAGGCTCAAGTCTGTGAGTTGAATGCACTCATCACAAAGAAGTTTCTGAGAATGCTTCTGTGTAGTTCTTATGGGAAGACACTTCCTTTTCCAGCATAGGCCTCAAAGCGCTCGAAATAAACACTTGCAGATTCTACAAAAGGAGTGTTTCCAAACTGCTCTATCAGAGGGAATGTTCAAGTCTGTGAGTCCAATGCAGTAATCACACAGACGTTTGTGAGAATGCTTCTGTCAAGTTTTTATGTGAAGATATTACCTTTTCCAGCATAGGCGTCAAAGCGATCCAAATAAGCACTTGCAGATTCTACAAAAGCAGTGTTTCCAAACTGCTCTATCAGAGGGAATGTTCAAGTCTGTGAGTTCAATGCAGTAATCACACAGACGTTTGTGAGAATGCTTCTGTCTAGTGTTTAGGTGAAGATATTTCTTTTCCCAGAATAGGCCTTAAAGCGCTCCAAATTTCCACTTGAAGATTCTACAAAAAGAGTGCTTCAAAACTGCTCTTTCAAAAGAAAGGCTCAAGTCTGTGAGTAGAATGCACTCATCACAAAGAAGTTTCTGAGAATGCTTCTGTGTAGTTGTTATGTGAAGCTACTTCCTTTTCCAGCATAGGCCTCAAAGCGCTCGAAATAAACACTTGCAGATTCTAGGAAAGGAGTGTTTCAAAACAGTCCTATCAAAATAAACGTTCAAGTCTGTGAGTTGAATGCACTCATCACACAGAAGTTTCTGAGAAAGCTTCTGTGTAGTTTTCAGGTGGAGATATTTCCTTATCCAGCATAGGCGTCAAAGCGATCCAAATAAACACTTGCAGATTCTACAAAAGGAGTGTTTCCAAACTGCTCTATCAAGAGGAATGTTCAAGTCCGTGAGTAGAATGCACTCACCACAAAGAAGTTTCTGAGAATGCTTCTGTCTAGTTTTTATGTGAAGATATTCCCTTTTCCAGCATAGGCGTCAAAGCGCTCCAAATAAACACTTGCAGATTCTACAAAAGGAGTGTTTCCAAACTGCTCTATCAGAGGGAATGTTCAAGTCTGTGAGTTGAATGCACTAGTCAGACAGAAGTTTGTGAGAATGCTTCTGTTTAGTTTTTAGGTGAAGATATTCCTTTTCCCAGCATAGGCCTCAAAGCCCTCCAAATATCCACTTGCAGACTCTACAAAAAGAGTGTTTCAAAACTGCTCTTTCAAAAGGAAGGCTCAAGTCTGTGAGTTGAATGCACTCATCACAAAGAAGTTTCTGAGAATGCTTCTGTGTAGTTGTTATGTGAAGATATTTCCTTTACCAGCATAGGCCTCAAAGCGCTCGAAATAAACACTTGCAGATTCTACGAAAGGAGTGTTTCAAAACTGTCCTATCAAAATAAACGTTCAAGTCTGTGAGTTGAATGCACTCATCACACAGAAGTTTCTGAGAATGCTTCTGTGTAGTTTTTAGGTGAACATATTTCATTTCCCAGCACAGGCCTCAGAGCGCTCCAAATATGCACTTGCAGATTTTACAAAAAGAGACCTTGAAAACTCTTCCACGAAAAAGAGGCTTCATCTCTATGAGTAGAATGCTCTCATCACAAAGAAGTTTCTGAGAATGCTTCTGTCTAGTTTTTATGTGAAGATATTTCCTTTTCCAGCATTGGCTTCAAAGCGCTCCAAATAAACACTTGCAGATTCTACTAAAGGAGTGTTTCCAAACTGCTCTATCAAAAGGAATGTTCAAGTCTGTGAGTTGAATGCACTAATGACACAGAAGTTTGTGAGAATTCTTCTGTCTAGTTTTTAGATGAAGATATTTCTTTTCCCAGAATAGGCCTTAAAGCGCTCCAAATATCCACTTGCAGATTCTACAAAAAGAGTGTTTCAAAACTGCTCTTTCAAAAGAAAGGCTCAAGTCTGTGAGTTGAATGCACTCATCACAAAGAAGTTTCTGAGAATGCTTCTGTGTAGTTGTTAAGCGAAGATACTTCCTTTTCCAGCATAGGCCTCAAAGCGCTCGAAATAAACACTTGCAGAATATACAAAAGGAGAGTTTCAAAACTGTCCTGTCAAAAGAAACGTTAAAGTCTGTGAGTTGAATGCACTCATCACAGAGAAGTTTCTGAGAATGCTTCTGTGTAGTTTTTAGGTGAAGATATTTCCTTTTCCAGCATAGGCGTCAAAGCGATCCAAATAAACACTTGCAGATTCTACAAAAGGAGTGTTTCCAAACTGCTCTATCAGAGGGAATGTTCAAGTCTGTGAGTTCAATGCAGTAATCACACAGACGTTTGTGAGAATGCTTCTGTCTAGTGTTTAGTTGAAGATATTTCTTTTCCCAGAATAGGCCTTAAAGCGCTCCAAATTTCCACTTGCAGATTCTACAAAAAGAGTGTTTCAAAACTGCTCTTTCAAAAGAAAGGCTCAAGTCTGTGAGTTGAATGCACTCATCACAAAGAAGTTTCTGAGAATGCTTCTGTGTAGTTCTTATGTGAAGATACTTCCTTTTCCAGCATAGGCCTCAAAGCGCTCGAAATAAACACTTGCAGATTCTACGAAAGGAGTGTTTCAAAACTGTCCTATCAAAATAAACGTTCAAGTCTGTGAGTTGAATGCACTCATCACACAGAAGTTTCTGAGAATGCTTCTGTGTAGTTTTTAGGTGAACATATTTCGTTTCCCATAACAGGCCTCAGAGCGCTCCAAATATGCACTTGCAGATTCTACAAAAAGAGAGCTAGAAAACTCTTCCACCAAAAAGATGTTTCAACTCTATGAGTAGAATGCACTCATCACAAAGAAGTTTCTGAGAATGCTTCTGTCTAGTTTTTATGTGAAGATATTTCCTTTTCCAGCATAGGCGTCAAAGCGCTCCAAATAAACACTTGCAGATTCTACTAAAGGAGAGTTTCCAAACTGCTCTATCAAAAGCAATGTTCAAGTCTGTGAGTTGAATGAACTAATCACACAGAAGTTTGTGAGAATTCTTCCGTCTAGTTTTTAGGTGAAGATATTTCTTTTCCCAGAATAGGCCTTAAAGCGCTCCAAATATCCACTTGCAGATTCTACAAAAAGAGTGTTTCAAAACTGCTCTTTCAAAAGAAAGGCTCAAGTCTGTGAGTTGAATGCACTCATCACAAAGAAGTTTCTGAGAATTCTTCTGTGTAGTTGTTATGTGAAGATATTTCCTTTTCCAGCATAGGCCTCAAAGCGCTCGAAATAAACACATGCAGATTCTACAAAAGGAGTGTTTCAAAACTGTCCTATCAAAAGAAACGTTCAAGTCTGTGAGTTGAATGCCCTCATCACAGAGAAGTTTCTGAGAATGCTTCTGTGTAGTTTTTAGGTGAAGATAATTCCTTTTCCAGCATAGGTGTCAAAGCGATCCAAATAAGCACTTGCAGATTCTACAAAAGGAGTGTTTCCAAACTGCTCTATCAGAGGGAATGTTCAAGTCTGTGAGTTGAATGCACTACTAAGACAGAAGTTTGTGAGAATGTTTCTGTGTAGTTTTTAGACGAAGATATTTCTTTTCCCAGCATAGGCCTCAAAGCCCTCCAAATATCCACTTGCAGACTCTACAAAAAGAGTGTTTCAAAACTGCTCTTTCAAAAGGAAGGCTCAAGTCTGTGAGTTGAATGCACTCATCACAAAGAAGTTTCTGAGAATGCTTCTGTGTAGTTGTTATGTGAAGATATTTCCTTTACCAGCATAGGCCTCAAAGCGCTCGAAATAAACACTTGCAGATTCTACGAAAGGAGTGTTTCAAAACTGTCCTATCAAAATAAACGTTCAAGTCTGTGAGTTGAATGCACTCATCACACAGAAGTTTCTGAGAATGCTTCTGTGTAGTTTTTAGGTGAACATATTTCATTTCCCAGCACAGGCCTCAGAGCGCTCCAAATATGCACTTGCAGATTTTACAAAAAGAGACCTTGAAAACTCTTCCACGAAAAAGAGGCTTCATCTCTATGAGTAGAATGCTCTCATCACAAAGAAGTTTCTGAGAATGCTTCTGTCTAGTTTTTATGTGAAGATATTTCCTTTTCCAGCATTGGCTTCAAAGCGCTCCAAATAAACACTTGCAGATTCTACTAAAGGAGTGTTTCCAAACTGCTCTATCAAAAGGAATGTTCAAGTCTGTGAGTTGAATGCACTAATGACACAGAAGTTTGTGAGAATTCTTCTGTCTAGTTTTTAGATGAAGATATTTCTTTTCCCAGAATAGGCCTTAAAGCGCTCCAAATATCCACTTGCAGATTCTACAAAAAGAGTGTTTCAAAACTGCTCTTTCAAAAGAAAGGCTCAAGTCTGTGAGTTGAATGCACTCATCACAAAGAAGTTTCTGAGAATGCTTCTGTGTAGTTGTTAAGCGAAGATACTTCCTTTTCCAGCATAGGCCTCAAAGCGCTCGAAATAAACACTTGCAGATTCTACAAAAGGAGAGTTTCAAAACTGTCCTGTCAAAAGAAACGTTAAAGTCTGTGAGTTGAATGCACTCATCACACAGAAGTTTCTGAGAATGCTTCTGTGTAGCTTTTAGGTGAAGATATTTCCTTTTCCAGCATAGGCGTCAAAGCGATCCAAATAAACACTTGCAGATTCTACAAAAGGAGTGTTTCCAAACTGCTCTATCAGAGGGAATATTCAAGTCTGTGAGTTCAATGCAGTAATCACACAGACGTTTGTGAGAATGCTTCTGTGTAGTTTTTAGGTGAAGATATTCCTTTTCCCAGCATAGGCCTCAAAGCCCTCCAAATATCCACTTGCAGACTCTACAAAAAGAGTGTTTCAAAACTGCTCTTTCAAAAGGAAGGCTCAAGTCTGTGAGTTGAATGCACTCATCACAAAGAAGTTTCTGAGAATGCTTCTGTGTAGTTGTTATGTGAAGATATTTCCTTTACCAGCATAGGCCTCAAAGCGCTCGAAATAAACACTTGCAGATTCTACGAAAGGAGTGTTTCAAAACTGTCCTATCAAAATAAACGTTCAAGTCTGTGAGTTGAATGCACTCATCACACAGAAGTTTCTGAGAATGCTTCTGTGTAGTTTTTAGGTGAACATATTTCGTTTCCCATCACAGGCCTCAGAGCGCTCCAAATATGCACTTGCAGATTCTACAAAAAGAGAGCTAGAAAACTCTTCCACCAAAAAGATGTTTCAGCTCTATGAGTAGAATGCACTCATCACAAAGAAGTTTCTGAGAATGCTTCTGTCTAGTTTTTATGTGAAGATATTTCCTTTTCCAGCATAGGCGTCAAAGCGCTCCAAATAAACACTTGCAGATTCTACTAAAGGAGAGTTTCCAAACTGCTCTATCAAAAGCAATGTTCAAGTCTGTAAGTTGAATGAACTAATCACACAGAAGTTTGTGAGAATTCTTCCGTCTAGTTTTTAGGTGAAGATATTTCTTTTCCCAGAATAGGCCTTAAAGCGCTCCAAATATCCACTTGCAGATTCTACAAAAAGAGTGTTTCAAAACTGCTCTTTCAAAAGAAAGGCTCAAGTCTGTGAGTTGAATGCACTCATCACAAAGAAGTTTCTGAGAATGCTTCTGTGTAGTTGTTATGTGAAGATATTTCCTTTTCCAGCATAGGCCTCAAAGCGCTCGAAATAAACACATGCAGATTCTACAAAAGGAGTGTTTCAAAACTGTCCTATCAAAAGAAACGTTCAAGTCTGTGAGTTGAATGCCCTCATCACAGAGAAGTTTCTGAGAATGCTTCTGTGTAGTTTTTAGGTGAAGATAATTCCTTTTCCAGCATAGGTGTCAAAGCGATCCAAATAAGCACTTGCAGATTCTACAAAAGGAGTGTTTCCAAACTGCTCTATCAGAGGGAATGTTCAAGTCTGTGAGTTGAATGCACTACTAAGACAGAAGTTTGTGAGAATGTTTCTGTGTAGTTTTTAGGCGAAGATATTTCTTTTCCCAGCATAGGCCTCAAAGCCCTCCAAATATCCACTTGCAGACTCTACAAAAAGAGTGTTTCAAAACTGCTCTTTCAAAAGGAAGGCTCAAGTCTGTGAGTTGAATGCACTCATCACAAAGAAGTTTCTGAGAATGCTTCTGTGTAGTTGTTATGTGAAGATACTTCCTTTTCGAGCACAGGCCTCAAAGCGCTCGAAATAAACACTTGCAGATTCTACGAAAGGAGTGTTTCAAAACTGTCCTATCAAAAGAAACGTTCAAGTCTGTGAGTTGAATGCCCTCATCACAGAGAAGTTTCTGAGAATGCTTCTGTGTAGTTTTTAGGTGAAGATAATTCCTTTTCCAGCATTGGTGTCAAAGCGATCCAAATAAGCACTTGCAGATTCTACAAAAGGAGTGTTTCCAAACTGCTCTATCAGAGGGAATGTTCAAGTCTGTGAGTTCAATGCAGTAATCACACAGACGTTTGTGAGAATGCTTCTGTCTAGTGTTTAGGTGAAGATATTTCTTTTCCCAGAATAGGCCTTAAAGCGCTCCAAATTTCCACTTGCAGATTCTACAAAAAGAGTGTTTCAAAACTGCTCTTTCAAAAGAAAGGCTCAAGTCTGTGAGTTGAATGCACTCATCACAAAGAAGTTTCTGAGAATGCTTCTGTGTAGTTCTTATGTGAAGACACTTCCTTTTCCAGCATAGGCCTCAAAGCGCTCGAAATAAACACTTGCAGATTCTACAAAAGGAGTGTTTCCAAACTGCTCTATCAGAGGGAATGTTCAAGTCTGTGAGTCCAATGCAGTAATCACACAGACGTTTGTGAGAATGCTTCTGTCAAGTTTTTATGTGAAGATATTACCTTTTCCAGCATAGGCGTCAAAGCGATCCAAATAAGCACTTGCAGATTCTACAAAAGCAGTGTTTCCAAACTGCTCTATCAGAGGGAATGTTCAAGTCTGTGAGTTCAATGCAGTAATCACACAGACGTTTGTGAGAATGCTTCTGTCTAGTGTTTAGGTGAAGATATTTCTTTTCCCAGAATAGGCCTTAAAGCGCTCCAAATTTCCACTTGCAGATTCTACAAAAAGAGTGCTTCAAAACTGCTCTTTCAAAAGAAAGGCTCAAGTCTGTGAGTTGAATGCACTCATCACAAAGAAGTTTCTGAGAATGCTTCTGTGTAGTTGTTATGTGAAGCTACTTCCTTTTCCAGCATAGGCCTCAAAGCGCTCGAAATAAACACTTGCACATTCTAGGAAAGGAGTGTTTCAAAACAGTCCTATCAAAATAAACGTTCAAGTCTGTGAGTTGAATGCACTCATCACACAGAAGTTTCTGAGAAAGCTTCTGTGTAGTTTTCAGGGGGAGATATTTCCTTTTCCAGCATAGGCGTCAAAGCGATCCAAATAAACACTTGCAGATTCTACAAAAGGAGTGTTTCCAAACTGCTCTATCAAGAGGAATGTTCAAGTCCGTGAGTAGAATGCACTCATCACAAAGAAGTTTCTGAGAATGCTTCTGTCTAGTTTTTATGTGAAGATATTCCCTTTTCCAGCATAGGCGTCAAAGCGCTCCAAATAAACACTTGCAGATTCTACAAAAGGAGTGTTTCCAAACTGCTCTATCAGAGGGAATGTTCAAGTCTGTGAGTTGAATGCACTAGTCAGACAGAAGTTTGTGAGAACGCTTCTGTTTAGTTTTTAGGTGAAGATATTCCTTTTCCCAGCATAGGCCTCAAAGCCCTCCAAATATCCACTTGCAGACACTACAAAAAGAGTGTTTCAAAACTGCTCTTTCAAAAGGAAGGCTCAAGTCTGTGAGTTGAATGCACTCATCACAAAGAAGTTTCTGAGAATGCTTCTGTGTAGTTGTTATGTGAAGATATTTCCTTTACCAGCATAGGCCTCAAAGCGCTCGAAATAAACACTTGCAGATTCTACGAAAGGAGTGTTTCAAAACTATCCTATCAAAATAAACGTTCAAGTCTGTGAGTTGAATGCACTCATCACACAGAAGTTTCTGAGAATGCTTCTGTGTAGTTTTTAGGTGAACATATTTCATTTCCCAGCACAGGCCTCAGAGCGCTCCAAATATGCACTTGCAGATTCTACAAAAAGAGACCTTGAAAACTCTTCCACCAAAAAGAGGCTTCAACTCTATGAGTAGAATGCTCTCATCACAAAGAAGTTTCTGAGAATGCTTCTGTCTAGTTTTTATGTGAAGATATTTCCTTTTCCAGCATTGGCTTCAAAGCGCTCCAAATAAACACTTGCAGATTCTACTAAAGGAGTGTTTCCAAACTGCTCTATCAAAAGGAATGTTCAAGTCTGTGAGTTGAATGCACTAATGACACAGAAGTTTGTGAGAATTCTTCTGTCTAGTTTTTAGATGAAGATATTTCTTTTCCCAGAATAGGCCTTAAAGCGCTGCAAATATCCACTTGCAGATTCTACAAAAAGAGTGTTTCAAAACTGCTCTTTCAAAAGAAAGGCTCAAGTCTGTGAGTTGAATGCACTCATCACAAAGAAGTTTCTGAGAATGCTTCTGTGTAGTTGTTAAGTGAAGATACTTCCTTTTCCAGCATAGGCCTCAAAGCGCTCGAAATAAACACTTGCAGATTCTACAAAAGGAGAGTTTCAAAACTGTCCTGTCAAAAGAAACGTTAAAGTCTGTGAGTTGAATGCACTCATCACACAGAAGTTTCTGAGAATGCTTCTGTGTAGCTTTTAGGTGAAGATATTTCCTTTTCCAGCATAGGCGTCAAAGCGATCCAAATAAACACTTGCAGATTCTACAAAAGGAGTGTTTCCAAACTGCTCTATCAGAGGGAATGTTCAAGTCTGTGAGTTCAATGCAGTAATCACACAGACGTTTGTGAGAATGCTTCTGTGTAGTTTTTAGGTGAAGATATTCCTTTTCCCAGCATAGGCCTCAAAGCCCTCCAAATATCCACTTGCAGACTCTACAAAAAGAGTGTTTCAAAACTGCTCTTTCAAAAGGAAGGCTCAAGTCTGTGAGTTGAATGCACTCATCACAAAGAAGTTTCTGAGAATGCTTCTGTGTAGTTGTTATGTGAAGATACTTCCTTTTCGAGCATAGGCCTCAAAGCGCTCGAAATAAACACTTGCAGATTCTACGAAAGGAGTGTTTCAAAACTGTCCTATCAAAATAAACGTTCAAGTCTGTGAGTTGAATGCACTCATCACACAGAAGTTTCTGAGAATGCTTCTGTGTAGTTTTTAGGTGAACATATTTCGTTTCCCATCACAGGCCTCAGAGCGCTCCAAATATGCACTTGCAGATTCTACAAAAAGAGAGCTAGAAAACTCTTCCACCAAAAAGATGTTTCAACTCTATGAGTAGAATGCACTCATCACAAAGAAGTTTCTGAGAATGCTTCTGTCTAGTTTTTATGTGAAGATATTTCCTTTTCCAGCATAGGCGTCAAAGCGCTCCAAATAAACACTTGCAGATTCTACTAAAGGAGAGTTTCCAAACTGCTCTATCAAAAGCAATGTTCAAGTCTGTAAGTTGAATGAACTAATCACACAGAAGTTTGTGAGAATTCTTCCGTCTAGTTTTTAGGTGAAGATATTTCTTTTCCCAGAATAGGCCTTAAAGCGCTCCAAATATCCACTTGCAGATTCTACAAAAAGAGTGTTTCAAAACTGCTCTTTCAAAAGAAAGGCTCAAGTCTGTGAGTTGAATGCACTCATCACAAAGAAGTTTCTGAGAATGCTTCTGTGTAGTTGTTATGTGAAGATATTTCCTTTTCCAGCATAGGCCTCAAAGCGCTCGAAATAAACACATGCAGATTCTACAAAAGGAGTGTTTCAAAACTGTCCTATCAAAAGAAACGTTCAAGTCTGTGAGTTGAATGCCCTCATCACAGAGAAGTTTCTGAGAATGCTTCTGTGTAGTTTTTAGGTGAAGATAATTCCTTTTCCAGCATAGGTGTCAAAGCGATCCAAATAAGCACTTGCAGATTCTACAAAAGGAGTGTTTCCAAACTGCTCTATCAGAGGGAATGTTCAAGTCTGTGAGTTGAATGCACTACTAAGACAGAAGTTTGTGAGAATGTTTCTGTGTAGTTTTTAGGCGAAGATATTTCTTTTCCCAGCATAGGCCTCAAAGCCCTCCAAATATCCACTTGCAGACTCTACAAAAAGAGTGTTTCAAAACTGCTCTTTCAAAAGGAAGGCTCAAGTCTGTGAGTTGAATGCATTCATCACAAAGAAGTTTCTGAGAATGCTTCTGTGTAGTTGTTATGTGAAGATACTTCCTTTTCGAGCACAGGCCTCAAAGCGCTCGAAATAAACACATGCAGATTCTACAAAAGGAGTGTTTCAAAACTGTCCTATCAAAAGAAACGTTCAAGTCTGTGAGTTGAATGCCCTCATCACAGAGAAGTTTCTGAGAATGCTTCTGTGTAGTTTTTAGGTGAAGATAATTCCTTTTCCAGCATAGGTGTCAAAGCGATCCAAATAAGCACTTGCAGATTCTACAAAAGGAGTGTTTCCAAACTGCTCTATCAGAGGGAATGTTCAAGTCTGTGAGTTGAATGCACTACTAAGACAGAAGTTTGTGAGAATGTTTCTGTGTAGTTTTTAGGCGAAGATATTTCTTTTCCCAGCATAGGCCTCAAAGCCCTCCAAATATCCACTTGCAGACTCTACAAAAAGATAGTTTCAAAACTGCTCTTTCAAAAGGAAGGCTCAAGTCTGTGAGTTGAATGCACTCATCACAAAGAAGTTTCTGAGAATGCTTCTGTGTAGTTGTTATGTGAAGATACTTCCTTTTCGAGCACAGGCCTCAAAGCGCTCGAAATAAACACTTGCAGATTCTACGAAAGGAGTGTTTCAAAACTGTCCTATCAAAAGAAACGTTCAAGTCTGTGAGTTGAATGCCCTCATCACAGAGAAGTTTCTGAGAATGCTTCTGTGTAGTTTTTAGGTGAAGATAATTCCTTTTCCAGCATTGGTGTCAAAGCGATCCAAATAAGCACTTGCAGATTCTACAAAAGGAGTGTTTCCAAACTGCTCTATCAGAGGGAATGTTCAAGTCTGTGAGTTCAATGCAGTAATCACACAGACGTTTGTGAGAATGCTTCTGTCTAGTGTTTAGGTGAAGATATTTCTTTTCCCAGAATAGGCCTTAAAGCGCTCCAAATTTCCACTTGCAGATTCTACAAAAAGAGTGTTTCAAAACTGCTCTTTCAAAAGAAAGGCTCAAGTCTGTGAGTTGAATGCACTCATCACAAAGAAGTTTCTGAGAATGCTTCTGTGTAGTTCTTATGTGAAGACACTTCCTTTTCCAGCATAGGCCTCAAAGCGCTCGAAATAAACACTTGCAGATTCTACAAAAGGAGTGTTTCCAAACTGCTCTATCAGAGGGAATGTTCAAGTCTGTGAGTCCAATGCAGTAATCACACAGACGTTTGTGAGAATGCTTCTGTCAAGTTTTTATGTGAAGATATTACCTTTTCTAGCATAGGCGTCAAAGCGATCCAAATAAGCACTTGCAGATTCTACAAAAGCAGTGTTTCCAAACTGCTCTATCAGAGGGAATGTTCAAGTCTGTGAGTTCAATGCAGTAATCATACAGACGTTTGTGAGAATGCTTCTGTCTAGTGTTTAGGTGAAGATATTTCTTTTCCCAGAATAGGCCTTAAAGCGCTCCAAATTTCCACTTGCAGATTCTACAAAAAGAGTGCTTCAAAACTGCTCTTTCAAAAGAAAGGCTCAAGTCTGTGAGTTGAATGCACTCATCACAAAGAAGTTTCTGAGAATGCTTCTGTGTAGTTGTTATGTGAAGCTACTTCCTTTTCCAGCATAGGCCTCAAAGCGCTCGAAATAAACACTTGCAGATTCTAGGAAAGGAGTGTTTCAAAACAGTCCTATCAAAATAAACGTTCAAGTCTGTGAGTTGAATGCACTCATCACACAGAAGTTTCTGAGAAAGCTTCTGTGTAGTTTTCAGGTGGAGATATTTCCTTTTCCAGCATAGGCGTCAAAGCGATCCAAATAAACACTTGCAGATTCTACAAAAGGAGTGTTTCCAAACTGCTCTATCAAGAGGAATGTTCAAGTCCGTGAGTAGAATGCACTCATCACAAAGAAGTTTCTGAGAATGCTTCTGTCTAGTTTTTATGTGAAGATATTCCCTTTTCCAGCATAGGCGTCAAAGCGCTCCAAATAAACACTTGCAGATTCTACAAAAGGAGTGTTTCCAAACTGCTCTATCAGAGGGAATGTTCAAGTCTGTGAGTTGAATGCACTAGTCAGACAGAAGTTTGTGAGAACGCTTCTGTTTAGTTTTTAGGTGAAGATATTCCTTTTCCCAGCATAGGCCTCAAAGCCCTCCAAATATCCACTTGCAGACACTACGAAAAGAGTGTTTCAAAACTGCTCTTTCAAAAGGAAGGCTCAAGTCTGTGAGTTGAATGCACTCATCACAAAGAAGTTTCTGAGAATGCTTCTGTGTAGTTGTTATGTGAAGATATTTCCTTTACCAGCATAGGCCTCAAAGCGCTCGAAATAAACACTTGCAGATTCTACGAAAGGAGTGTTTCAAAACTATCCTATCAAAATAAACGTTCAAGTCTGTGAGTTGAATGCACTCATCACACAGAAGTTTCTGAGAATGCTTCTGTGTAGTTTTTAGGTGAACATATTTCATTTCCCAGCACAGGCCTCAGAGCGCTCCAAATATGCACTTGCAGATTCTTCAAAAAGAGACCTTGAAAACTCTTCCACCAAAAAGAGGCTTCAACTCTATGAGTAGAATGCTCTCATCACAAAGAAGTTTCTGAGAATGCTTCTGTCTAGTTTTTATGTGAAGATATTCCCTTTTCCAGCATAGGCGTCAAAGCGCTCCAAATAAACACTTGCAGATTCTACAAAAGGAGTGTTTCCAAACTGCTCTATCAGAGGGAATGTTCAAGTCTGTGAGTTGAATGCACTAGTCAGACAGAAGTTTGTGAGAATGCTTCTGTTTAGTTTTTAGGTGAAGATATTCCTTTTCCCAGCATAGGCCTCAAAGCCCTCCAAATATCCACTTGCAGACTCTACAAAAAGAGTGTTTCAAAACTGCTCTTTCAAAAGGAAGGCTCAAGTCTGTGAGTTGAATGCACTCATCACAAAGAAGTTTCTGAGAATGCTTCTGTGTAGTTGTTATGTGAAGATATTTCCTTTACCAGCATAGGCCTCAAAGCGGTCGAAATAAACACTTGCAGATTCTACGAAAGGAGTGTTTCAAAACTGTCCTATCAAAATAAACGTTCAAGTCTGTGAGTTGAATGCACTCATCACACAGAAGTTTCTGAGAATGCTTCTGTGTAGTTTTTAGGTGAACATATTTCATTTCCCAGCACAGGCCTCAGAGCGCTCCAAATATGCACTTGCAGATTCTACAAAAAGAGACCTTGAAAACTCTTCCACCAAAAAGAGGCTTCAACTCTATGAGTAGAATGCTCTCATCACAAAGAAGTTTCTGAGAATGCTTCTGTCTAGTTTTTATGTGAAGATATTTCCTTTTCCAGCATTGGCTTCAAAGCGCTCCAAATAAACACTTGCAGATTCTACTAAAGGAGTGTTTCCAAACTGCTCTATCAAAAGGAATGTTCAAGTCTGTGAGTTGAATGCACTAATGACACAGAAGTTTGTGAGAATTCTTCTGTCTAGTTTTTAGATGAAGATATTTCTTTTCCCAGAATAGGCCTTAAAGCGCTCCAAATATCCACTTGCAGATTCTACAAAAAGAGTGTTTCAAAACTGCTCTTTCAAAAGAAAGGCTCAAGTCTGTGAGTTGAATGCACTCATCACAAAGAAGTTTCTGAGAATGCTTCTGTGTAGTTGTTAAGTGAAGATACTTCCTTTTCCAGCATAGGCCTCAAAGCGCTCGAAATAAACACTTGCAGATTCTACAAAAGGAGAGTTTCAAAACTGTCCTGTCAAAAGAAACGTTAAAGTCTGTGAGTTGAATGCCCTCATCACAGAGAAGTTTCTGAGAATGCTTCTGTGTAGTTTTTAGGTGAAGATATTTCCTTTTCCAGCATAGGCGTCAAAGCGATCCAAATAAACACTTGCAGATTTTACAAAAGGAGTGTTTCCAAACTGCTCTATCAGAGGGAATGTTCAATTCTGTGAGTTCAATGCAGTAATCACACAGACGTTTGTGAGAATGCTTCTGTGTAGTTTTTAGGTGAAGATATTCCTTTTCCCAGCATAGGCCTCAAAGCCCTCCAAATATCCACTTGCAGACTCTACAAAAAGAGTGTTTCAAAACTGCTCTTTCAAAAGGAAGGCTCAAGTCTGTGAGTTGAATGCACTCATCACAAACAAGTTTCTGAGAATGCTTCTGTGTAGTTGTTATGTGAAGATACTTCCTTTTCCAGCATAGGCCTCAAAGCGCTCGAAATAAACACTTGCAGATTCTACGAAAGGAGTGTTTCAAAACTGTCCTATCAAAATAAACGTTCAAGTCTGTGAGTTGAATGCACTCATCACACAGAAGTTTCTGAGAATGCTTCTGTGTAGTTTTTAGGTGAACATATTTCGTTTCCCATAACAGGCCTCAGAGCGCTCCAAATATGCACTTGCAGATTCTACAAAAAGAGAGCTAGAAAACTCTTCCACCAAAAAGATGTTTCAACTCTATGAGTAGAATGCACTCATCACAAAGAAGTTTCTGAGAATGCTTCTGTCTAGTTTTTATGTGAAGATATTTCCTTTTCCAGCATAGGCGTCAAAGCGCTCCAAATAAACACTTGCAGATTCTACTAAAGGAGAGTTTCCAAACTGCTCTATCAAAAGCAATGTTCAAGTCTGTGAGTTGAATGAACTAATCACACAGAAGTTTGTGAGAATTCTTCCGTCTAGTTTTTAGGTGAAGATATTTCTTTTCCCAGAATAGGCCTTAAAGCGCTCCAAATATCCACTTGTAGATTCTACAAAAAGAGTGTTTCAAAACTGCTCTTTCAAAAGAAAGGCTCAAGTCTGTGAGTTGAATGCACTCATCACAAAGAAGTTTCTGAGAATGCTTCTGTGTAGTTGTTATGTGAAGATATTTCCTTTTCCAGCATAGGCCTCAAAGCGCTCGAAATAAACACATGCAGATTCTACAAAAGGAGTGTTTCAAAACTGTCCTATCAAAAGAAACGTTCAAGTCTGTGAGTTGAATGCCCTCATCACAGAGAAGTTTCTGAGAATGCTTCTGTGTAGTTTTTAGGTGAAGATAATTCCTTTTCCAGCATAGGTGTCAAAGCGATCCAAATAAGCACTTGCAGATTCTACAAAAGGAGTGTTTCCAAACTGCTCTATCAGAGGGAATGTTCAAGTCTGTGAGTTGAATGCACTACTAAGACAGAAGTTTGTGAGAATGTTTCTGTGTAGTTTTTAGGCGAAGATATTTCTTTTCCCAGCATAGGCCTCAAAGCCCTCCAAATATCCACTTGCAGACTCTACAAAAAGAGTGTTTCAAAACTGCTCTTTCAAAAGGAAGGCTCAAGTCTGTGAGTTGAATGCACTCATCACAAAGAAGTTTCTGAGAATGCTTCTGTGTAGTTGTTATGTGAAGATACTTCCTTTTCGAGCACAGGCCTCAAAGCGCTCGAAATAAACACTTGCAGATTCTACGAAAGGAGTGTTTCAAAACTGTCCTATCAAAAGAAACGTTCAAGTCTGTGAGTTGAATGCCGTCATCATAGAGAAGTTTCTGAGAATGCTTCTGTGTAGTTTTTAGGTGAAGATAATTCCTTTTCCAGCATTGGTGTCAAAGCGATCCAAATAAGCACTTGCAGATTCTACAAAAGGAGTGTTTCCAAACTGCTCTATCAGAGGGAATGTTCAAGTCTGTGAGTTCAATGCAGTAATCACACAGAGGTTTGTGAGAATGCTTCTGTCTAGTGTTTAGGTGAAGATATTTCTTTTCCCAGAATAGGCCTTAAAGCGCTCCAAATTTCCACTTGCAGATTCTACAAAAAGAGTGTTTCAAAACTGCTCTTTCAAAAGAAAGGCTCAAGTCTGTGAGTTGAATGCACTCATCACAAAGAAGTTTCTGAGAATGCTTCTGTGTAGTTCTTATGGGAAGACACTTCCTTTTCCAGCATAGGCCTCAAAGCGCTCGAAATAAACACTTGCAGATTCTACAAAAGGAGTGTTTCCAAACTGCTCTATCAGAGGGAATGTTCAAGTCTGTGAGTCCAATGCAGTAATCACACAGACGTTTGTGAGAATGCTTCTGTCAAGTTTTTATGTGAAGATATTACCTTTTCCAGCATAGGCGTCAAAGCGATCCAAATAAGCACTTGCAGATTCTACAAAAGCAGTGTTTCCAAACTGCTCTATCAGAGGGAATGTTCAAGTCTGTGAGTTCAATGCAGTAATCACACAGACGTTTGTGAGAATGCTTCTGTCTAGTGTTTAGGTGAAGATATTTCTTTTCCCAGAATAGGCCTTAAAGCGCTCCAAATTTCCACTTGCAGATTCTACAAAAAGAGTGCTTCAAAACTGCTCTTTCAAAAGAAAGGCTCAAGTCTGTGAGTAGAATGCACTCATCACAAAGAAGTTTCTGAGAATGCTTCTGTGTAGTTGTTATGTGAAGCTACTTCCTTTTCCAGCATAGGCCTCAAAGCGCTCGAAATAAACACTTGCAGATTCTAGGAAAGGAGTGTTTCAAAACAGTCCTATCAAAATAAACGTTCAAGTCTGTGAGGTGAATGCACTCATCACACAGAAGTTTCTGAGAAAGCTTCTGTGTAGTTTTCAGGTGGAGATATTTCCTTTTCCAGCATAGGCGTCAAAGCGATCCAAATAAACACTTGCAGATTCTACAAAAGGAGTGTTTCCAAACTGCTCTATCAAGAGGAATGTTCAAGTCCGTGAGTAGAATGCACTCACCACAAAGAAGTTTCTGAGAATGCTTCTGTCTAGTTTTTATGTGAAGATATTCCCTTTTCCAGCATAGGCGTCAAAGCGCTCCAAATAAACACTTGCAGATTCTACAAAAGGAGTGTTTCCAAACTGCTCTATCAGAGGGAATGTTCAAGTCTGTGAGTTGAATGCACTAGTCAGACAGAAGTTTGTGAGAATGCTTCTGTTTAGTTTTTAGGTGAAGATATTCCTTTTCCCAGCATAGGCCTCAAAGCCCTCCAAATATCCACTTGCAGACTCTACAAAAAGAGTGTTTCAAAACTGCTCTTTCAAAAGGAAGGCTCAAGTCTGTGAGTTGAATGCACTCATCACAAAGAAGTTTCTGAGAATGCTTCTGTGTAGTTGTTATGTGAAGATATTTCCTTTACCAGCATAGGCCTCAAAGCGCTCGAAATAAACACTTGCAGATTCTACGAAAGGAGTGTTTCAAAACTGTCCTATCAAAATAAACGTTCAAGTCTGTGAGTTGAATGCACTCATCACACAGAAGTTTCTGAGAATGCTTCTGTGTAGTTTTTAGGTGAACATATTTCATTTCCCAGCACAGGCCTCAGAGCGCTCCAAATATGCACTTGCAGATTTTACAAAAAGAGACCTTGAAAACTCTTCCACGAAAAAGAGGCTTCATCTCTATGAGTAGAATGCTCTCATCACAAAGAAGTTTCTGAGAATGCTTCTGTCTAGTTTTTATGTGAAGATATTTCCTTTTCCAGCATTGGCTTCAAAGCGCTCCAAATAAACACTTGCAGATTCTACTAAAGGAGTGTTTCCAAACTGCTCTATCAAAAGGAATGTTCAAGTCTGTGAGTTGAATGCACTAATGACACAGAAGTTTGTGAGAATTCTTCTGTCTAGTTTTTAGATGAAGATATTTCTTTTCCCAGAATAGGCCTTAAAGCGCTCCAAATATCCACTTGCAGATTCTACAAAAAGAGTGTTTCAAAACTGCTCTTTCAAAAGAAAGGCTCAAGTCTGTGAGTTGAATGCACTCATCACAAAGAAGTTTCTGAGAATGCTTCTGTGTAGTTGTTAAGCGAAGATACTTCCTTTTCCAGCATAGGCCTCAAAGCGCTCGAAATAAACACTTGCAGAATATACAAAAGGAGAGTGGCAAAACTGTCCTGTCAAAAGAAACGTTAAAGTCTGTGAGTTGAATGCACTCATCACAGAGAAGTTTCTGAGAATGCTTCTGTGTAGTTTTTAGGTGAAGATATTTCCTTTTCCAGCATAGGCGTCAAAGCGATCCAAATAAACACTTGCAGATTCTACAAAAGGAGTGTTTCCAAACTGCTCTATCAGAGGGAATGTTCAAGTCTGTGAGTTCAATGCAGTAATCACACAGACGTTTGTGAGAATGCTTCTGTCTAGTGTTTAGCTGAAGATATTTCTTTTCCCAGAATAGGCCTTAAAGCGCTCCAAATTTCCACTTGCAGATTCTACAAAAAGAGTGTTTCAAAACTGCTCTTTCAAAAGAAAGGCTCAAGTCTGTGAGTTGAATGCACTCATCACAAAGAAGTTTCTGAGAATGCTTCTGTGTAGTTCTTATGTGAAGATACTTCCTTTTCCAGCATAGGCCTCAAAGCGCTCGAAATAAACACTTGCAGATTCTACGAAAGGAGTGTTTCAAAACTGTCCTATCAAAATAAACGTTCAAGTCTGTGAGTTGAATGCACTCATCACACAGAAGTTTCTGAGAATGCTTCTGTGTAGTTTTTAGGTGAACATATTTCGTTTCCCATAACAGGCCTCAGAGCGCTCCAAATATGCACTTGCAGATTCTACAAAAAGAGAGCTAGAAAACTCTTCCACCAAAAAGATGTTTCAACTCTATGAGTAGAATGCACTCATCACAAAGAAGTTTCTGAGAATGCTTCTGTCTAGTTTTTATGTGAAGATATTTCCTTTTCCAGCATAGGCGTCAAAGCGCTCCAAATAAACACTTGCAGATTCTACTAAAGGAGAGTTTCCAAACTGCTCTATCAAAAGCAATGTTCAAGTCTGTGAGTTGAATGAACTAATCACACAGAAGTTTGTGAGAATTCTTCCGTCTAGTTTTTAGGTGAAGATATTTCTTTTCCCAGAATAGGCCTTAAAGCGCTCCAAATATCCACTTGCAGATTCTACAAAAAGAGTGTTTCAAAACTGCTCTTTCAAAAGAAAGGCTCAAGTCTGTGAGTTGAATGCACTCATCACAAAGAAGTTTCTGAGAATTCTTCTGTGTAGTTGTTATGTGAAGATATTTCCTTTTCCAGCATAGGCCTCAAAGCGCTCGAAATAAACACATGCAGATTCTACAAAAGGAGTGTTTCAAAACTGTCCTATCAAAAGAAACGTTCAAGTCTGTGAGTTGAATGCCCTCATCACAGAGAAGTTTCTGAGAATGCTTCTGTGTAGTTTTTAGGTGAAGATAATTCCTTTTCCAGCATAGGTGTCAAAGCGATCCAAATAAGCACTTGCAGATTCTACAAAAGGAGTGTTTCCAAACTGCTCTATCAGAGGGAATGTTCAAGTCTGTGAGTTGAATGCACTACTAAGACAGAAGTTTGTGAGAATGTTTCTGTGTAGTTTTTAGACGAAGATATTTCTTTTCCCAGCATAGGCCTCAAAGCCCTCCAAATATCCACTTGCAGACTCTACAAAAAGAGTGTTTCAAAACTGCTCTTTCAAAAGGAAGGCTCAAGTCTGTGAGTTGAATGCACTCATCACAAAGAAGTTTCTGAGAATGCTTCTGTGTAGTTGTTATGTGAAGATATTTCCTTTACCAGCATAGGCCTCAAAGCGCTCGAAATAAACACTTGCAGATTCTACGAAAGGAGTGTTTCAAAACTGTCCTATCAAAATAAACGTTCAAGTCTGTGAGTTGAATGCACTCATCACACAGAAGTTTCTGAGAATGCTTCTGTGTAGTTTTTAGGTGAACATATTTCATTTCCCAGCACAGGCCTCAGAGCGCTCCAAATATGCACTTGCAGATTTTACAAAAAGAGACCTTGAAAACTCTTCCACGAAAAAGAGGCTTCATCTCTATGAGTAGAATGCTCTCATCACAAAGAAGTTTCTGAGAATGCTTCTGTCTAGTTTTTATGTGAAGATATTTCCTTTTCCAGCATTGGCTTCAAAGCGCTCCAAATAAACACTTGCAGATTCTACTAAAGGAGTGTTTCCAAACTGCTCTATCAAAAGGAATGTTCAAGTCTGTGAGTTGAATGCACTAATGACACAGAAGTTTGTGAGAATTCTTCTGTCTAGTTTTTAGATGAAGATATTTCTTTTCCCAGAATAGGCCTTAAAGCGCTCCAAATATCCACTTGCAGATTCTACAAAAAGAGTGTTTCAAAACTGCTCTTTCAAAAGAAAGGCTCAAGTCTGTGAGTTGAATGCACTCATCACAAAGAAGTTTCTGAGAATGCTTCTGTGTAGTTGTTAAGCGAAGATACTTCCTTTTCCAGCATAGGCCTCAAAGCGCTCGAAATAAACACTTGCAGAATATACAAAAGGAGAGTTTCAAAACTGTCCTGTCAAAAGAAACGTTAAAGTCTGTGAGTTGAATGCACTCATCACAGAGAAGTTTCTGAGAATGCTTCTGTGTAGTTTTTAGGTGAAGATATTTCCTTTTCCAGCATAGGCGTCAAAGCGATCCAAATAAACACTTGCAGATTCTACAAAAGGAGTGTTTCCAAACTGCTCTATCAGAGGGAATGTTCAAGTCTGTGAGTTCAATGCAGTAATCACACAGACGTTTGTGAGAATGCTTCTGTCTAGTGTTTAGCTGAAGATATTTCTTTTCCCAGAATAGGCCTTAAAGCGCTCCAAATTTCCACTTGCAGATTCTACAAAAAGAGTGTTTCAAAACTGCTCTTTCAAAAGAAAGGCTCAAGTCTGTGAGTTGAATGCACTCATCACAAAGAAGTTTCTGAGAATGCTTCTGTGTAGTTCTTATGTGAAGATACTTCCTTTTCCAGCATAGGCCTCAAAGCGCTCGAAATAAACACTTGCAGATTCTACGAAAGGAGTGTTTCAAAACTGTCCTATCAAAATAAACGTTCAAGTCTGTGAGTTGAATGCACTCATCACACAGAAGTTTCTGAGAATGCTTCTGTGTAGTTTTTAGGTGAACATATTTCGTTTCCCATAACAGGCCTCAGAGCGCTCCAAATATGCACTTGCAGATTCTACAAAAAGAGAGCTAGAAAACTCTTCCACCAAAAAGATGTTTCAACTCTATGAGTAGAATGCACTCATCACAAAGAAGTTTCTGAGAATGCTTCTGTCTAGTCTTTATGTGAAGATATTTCCTTTTCCAGCATAGGCGTCAAAGCGCTCCAAATAAACACTTGCAGATTCTACTAAAGGAGAGTTTCCAAACTGCTCTATCAAAAGCAATGTTCAAGTCTGTGAGTTGAATGAACTAATCACACAGAAGTTTGTGAGAATTCTTCCGTCTAGTTTTTAGGTGAAGATATTTCTTTTCCCAGAATAGGCCTTAAAGCGCTCCAAATATCCACTTGCAGATTCTACAAAAAGAGTGTTTCAAAACTGCTCTTTCAAAAGAAAGGCTCAAGTCTGTGAGTTGAATGCACTCATCACAAAGAAGTTTCTGAGAATTCTTCTGTGTAGTTGTTATGTGAAGATATTTCCTTTTCCAGCATAGGCCTCAAAGCGCTCGAAATAAACACATGCAGATTCTACAAAAGGAGTGTTTCAAAACTGTCCTATCAAAAGAAACGTTCAAGTCTGTGAGTTGAATGCCCTCATCACAGAGAAGTTTCTGAGAATGCTTCTGTGTAGTTTTTAGGTGAAGATAATTCCTTTTCCAGCATAGGTGTCAAAGCGATCCAAATAAGCACTTGCAGATTCTACAAAAGGAGTGTTTCCAAACTGCTCTATCAGAGGGAATGTTCAAGTCTGTGAGTTGAATGCACTACTAAGACAGAAGTTTGTGAGAATGTTTCTGTGTAGTTTTTAGGCGAAGATATTTCTTTTCCCAGCATAGGCCCCAAAGCCCTCCAAATATCCACTTGCAGACTCTACAAAAAGAGTGTTTCAAAACTGCTCTTTCAAAAGGAAGGCTCAAGTCTGTGAGTTGAATGCACTCATCACAAAGAAGTTTCTGAGAATGCTTCTGTGTAGTTGTTATGTGAAGATATTTCCTTTACCAGCATAGGCCTCAAAGCGCTCGAAATAAACACTTGCAGATTCTACGAAAGGAGTGTTTCAAAACTGTCCTATCAAAATAAACGTTCAAGTCTGTGAGTTGAATGCACTCATCACACAGAAGTTTCTGAGAATGCTTCTGTGTAGTTTTTAGGTGAACATATTTCATTTCCCAGCACAGGCCTCAGAGCGCTCCAAATATGCACTTGCAGATTTTACAAAAAGAGACCTTGAAAACTCTTCCACGAAAAAGAGGCTTCATCTCTATGAGTAGAATGCTCTCATCACAAAGAAGTTTCTGAGAATGCTTCTGTCTAGTTTTTATGTGAAGATATTTCCTTTTCCAGCATTGGCTTCAAAGCGCTCCAAATAAACACTTGCAGATTCTACTAAAGGAGTGTTTCCAAACTGCTCTATCAAAAGGAATGTTCAAGTCTGTGAGTTGAATGCACTAATGACACAGAAGTTTGTGAGAATTCTTCTGTCTAGTTTTTAGATGAAGATATTTCTTTTCCAGGAATAGGCCTTAAAGCGCTCCAAATATCCACTTGCAGATTCTACAAAAAGAGTGTTTCAAAACTGCTCTTTCAAAAGAAAGGCTCAAGTCTGTGAGTTGAATGCACTCATCACAAAGAAGTTTCTGAGAATGCTTCTGTGTAGTTGTTAAGTGAAGATACTTCCTTTTCCAGCATAGGCCTCAAAGCGCTCGAAATAAACACTTGCAGAATATACAAAAGGAGAGTTTCAAAACTGTCCTGTCAAAAGAAACGTTAAAGTCTGTGAGTTGAATGCACTCATCACAGAGAAGTTTCTGAGAATGCTTCTGTGTAGTTTTTAGGTGAAGATATTTCCTTTTCCAGCATAGGCGTCAAAGCGATCCAAATAAACACTTGCAGATTCTACAAAAGGAGTGTTTCCAAACTGCTCTATCAGAGGGAATGTTCAAGTCTGTGAGTTCAATGCAGTAATCACACAGACGTTTGTGAGAATGCTTCTGTCTAGTGTTTAGCTGAAGATATTTCTTTTCCCAGAATAGGCCTTAAAGCGCTCCAAATTTCCACTTGCAGATTCTACAAAAAGAGTGTTTCAAAACTGCTCTTTCAAAAGAAAGGCTCAAGTCTGTGAGTTGAATGCACTCATCACAAAGAAGTTTCTGAGAATGCTTCTGTGTAGTTCTTATGTGAAGATACTTCCTTTTCCAGCATAGGCCTCAAAGCGCTCGAAATAAACACTTGCAGATTCTACGAAAGGAGAGTTTCAAAACTGTCCTATCAAAATAAACGTTCAAGTCTGTGAGTTGAATGCACTCATCACACAGAAGTTTCTGAGAATGCTTCTGTGTAGTTTTTAGGTGAACATATTTCGTTTCCCATAACAGGCCTCAGAGCGCTCCAAATATGCACTTGCAGATTCTACAAAAAGAGAGCTAGAAAACTCTTCCACCAAAAAGATGTTTCAACTCTATGAGTAGAATGCACTCATCACAAAGAAGTTTCTGAGAATGCTTCTGTCTAGTTTTTATGTGAAGATATTTCCTTTTCCAGCATAGGCGTCAAAGCGCTCCAAATAAACACTTGCAGATTCTACTAAAGGAGAGTTTCCAAACTGCTCTATCAAAAGCAATGTTCAAGTCTGTGAGTTGAATGAACTAATCACACAGAAGTTTGTGAGAATTCTTCCGTCTAGTTTTTAGATGAAGATATTTCTTTTCCCAGAATAGGCCTTAAAGCGCTCCAAATATCCACTTGCAGATTCTACAAAAAGAGTGTTTCAAAACTGCTCTTTCAAAAGAAAGGCTCAAGTCTGTGAGTTGAATGCACTCATCACAAAGAAGTTTCTGAGAATGCTTCTGTGTAGTTGTTAAGTGAAGATACTTCCTTTTCCAGCATAGGCCTCAAAGCGCTCGAAATAAACATTTGCAGAATATACAAAAGGAGAGTTTCAAAACTGTCCTGTCAAAAGAAACGTTAAAGTCTGTGAGTTGAATGCACTCATCACAGAGAAGTTTCTGAGAATGCTTCTGTGTAGTTTTTAGGTGAAGATATTTCCTTTTCCAGCATAGGCGTCAAAGCGATCCAAATAAACACTTGCAGATTCTACAAAAGGAGTGTTTCCAAACTGCTCTATCAGAGGGAATGTTCAAGTCTGTGAGTTCAATGCAGTAATCACACAGACGTTTGTGAGAATGCTTCTGTCTAGTGTTTAGCTGAAGATATTTCTTTTCCCAGAATAGGCCTTAAAGCGCTCCAAATTTCCACTTGCAGATTCTACAAAAAGAGTGTTTCAAAACT
This sequence comes from Pongo pygmaeus, assembly GCF_028885625.2. NCBI lineage: Eukaryota > Metazoa > Chordata > Mammalia > Primates > Hominidae > Pongo > Pongo pygmaeus. The sequence continues at coordinate 41,572,849 of NC_072381.2, read as the reverse complement.
GCTCTTTCAAAAGAAAGGCTCAAGTCTGTGAGTTGAATGCACTCATCACAAAGAAGTTTCTGAGAATGCTTCTGTGTAGTTCTTATGTGAAGATACTTCCTTTTCCAGCATAGGCCTCAAAGCGCTCGAAATAAACACTTGCAGATTCTACGAAAGGAGTGTTTCAAAACTGTCCTATCAAAATAAACGTTCAAGTCTGTGAGTTGAATGCACTCATCACACAGAAGTTTCTGAGAATGCTTCTGTGTAGTTTTTAGGTGAACATATTTCGTTTCCCATAACAGGCCTCAGAGCGCTCCAAATATGCACTTGCAGATTCTACAAAAAGAGAGCTAGAAAACTCTTCCACCAAAAAGATGTTTCAACTCTATGAGTAGAATGCACTCATCACAAAGAAGTTTCTGAGAATGCTTCTGTCTAGTTTTTATGTGAAGATATTTCCTTTTCCAGCATAGGCGTCAAAGCGCTCCAAATAAACACTTGCAGATTCTACTAAAGGAGAGTTTCCAAACTGCTCTATCAAAAGCAATGTTCAAGTCTGTGAGTTGAATGAACTAATCACACAGAAGTTTGTGAGAATTCTTCCGTCTAGTTTTTAGGTGAAGATATTTCTTTTCCCAGAATAGGCCTTAAAGCGCTCCAAATATCCACTTGCAGATTCTACAAAAAGAGTGTTTCAAAACTGCTCTTTCAAAAGAAAGGCTCAAGTCTGTGAGTTGAATGCACTCATCACAAAGAAGTTTCTGAGAATTCTTCTGTGTAGTTGTTATGTGAAGATATTTCCTTTTCCAGCATAGGCCTCAAAGCGCTCGAAATAAACACATGCAGATTCTACAAAAGGAGTGTTTCAAAACTGTCCTATCAAAAGAAACGTTCAAGTCTGTGAGTTGAATGCCCTCATCACAGAGAAGTTTCTGAGAATGCTTCTGTGTAGTTTTTAGGTGAAGATAATTCCTTTTCCAGCATAGGTGTCAAAGCGATCCAAATAAGCACTTGCAGATTCTACAAAAGGAGTGTTTCCAAACTGCTCTATCAGAGGGAATGTTCAAGTCTGTGAGTTGAATGCACTACTAAGACAGAAGTTTGTGAGAATGTTTCTGTGTAGTTTTTAGGCGAAGATATTTCTTTTCCCAGCATAGGCCTCAAAGCCCTAAAAATATCCACTTGCAGACTCTACAAAAAGAGTGTTTCAAAACTGCTCTTTCAAAAGGAAGGCTCAAGTCTGTGAGTTGAATGCACTCATCACAAAGAAGTTTCTGAGAATGCTTCTGTGTAGTTGTTATGTGAAGATACTTCCTTTTCGAGCACAGGCCTCAAAGCGCTCGAAATAAACACTTGCAGATTCTACGAAAGGAGTGTTTCAAAACTGTCCTATCAAAATAAACGTTCAAGTCTGTGAGTTGAATGCACTCATCACACAGAAGTTTCTGAGAATGCTTCTGTGTAGTTTTTAGGTGAACATATTTCGTTTCCCATCACAGGCCTCAGAGCGCTCCAAATATGCACTTGCAGATTCTACAAAAAGAGAGCTAGAAAACTCTTCCACCAAAAAGATGTTTCAACTCTATGAGTAGAATGCACTCATCACAAAGAAGTTTCTGAGAATGCTTCTGTCTAGTTTTTATGTGAAGATATTTCCTTTTCCAGCATAGGCGTCAAAGCGCTCCAAATAAACACTTGCAGATTCTACTAAAGGAGAGTTTCCAAACTGCTCTATCAAAAGCAATGTTCAAGTCTGTGAGTTGAATGAACTAATCACACAGAAGTTTGTGAGAATTCTTCCGTCTAGTTTTTAGGTGAAGATATTTCTTTTCCCAGAATAGGCCTTAAAGCGCTCCAAATATCCACTTGCAGATTCTACAAAAAGAGTGTTTCAAAACTGCTCTTTCAAAAGAAAGGCTCAAGTCTGTGAGTTGAATGCACTCATCACAAAGAAGTTTCTGAGAATGCTTCTGTGTAGTTGTTATGTGAAGATATTTCCTTTTCCAGCATAGGCCTCAAAGCGCTCGAAATAAACACATGCAGATTCTACAAAAGGAGTGTTTCAAAACTGTCCTATCAAAAGAAACGTTCAAGTCTGTGAGTTGAATGCCCTCATCACAGAGAAGTTTCTGAGAATGCTTCTGTGTAGTTTTTAGGTGAAGATAATTCCTTTTCCAGCATAGGTGTCAAAGCGATCCAAATAAGCACTTGCAGATTCTACAAAAGGAGTGTTTCCAAACTGCTCTATCAGAGGGAATGTTCAAGTCTGTGAGTTGAATGCACTACTAAGACAGAAGTTTGTGAGAATGTTTCTGTGTAGTTTTTAGGCGAAGATATTTCTTTTCCCAGCATAGGCCTCAAAGCCCTCCAAATATCCACTTGCAGACTCTACAAAAAGAGTGTTTCAAAACTGCTCTTTCAAAAGGAAGGCTCAAGTCTGTGAGTTGAATGCACTCATCACAAAGAAGTTTCTGAGAATGCTTCTGTGTAGTTGTTATGTGAAGATACTTCCTTTTCGAACACAGGCCTCAAAGCGCTCGAAATAAACACTTGCAGATTCTACGAAAGGAGTGTTTCAAAACTGTCCTATCAAAAGAAACGTTAAAGTCTGTGAGTTGAATGCCCTCATCACACAGAAGTTTCTGAGAATGCTTCTGTGTAGTTTTTAGGTGAACATATTTCGTTTCCCATCACAGGCCTCAGAGCGCTCCAAATATGCACTTGCAGATTCTACAAAAAGAGAGCTAGAAAACTCTTCCACCAAAAAGATGTTTCAACTCTATGAGTAGAATGCACTCATCACAAAGAAGTTTCTGAGAATGCTTCTGTCTAGTTTTTATGTGAAGATATTTCCTTTTCCAGCATAGGCGTCAAAGCGCTCCAAATAAACACTTGAAGATTCTACTAAAGGAGAGTTTCCAAACTGCTCTATCAAAAGCAATGTTCAAGTCTGTGAGTTGAATGAACTAATCACACAGAAGTTTGTGAGAATTCTTCCGTCTAGTTTTTAGGTGAAGATATTTCTTTTCCCAGAATAGGCCTTAAAGCGCTCCAAATATCCACTTGCAGATTCTACAAAAAGAGTGTTTCAAAACTGCTCTTTCAAAAGAAAGGCTCAAGTCTGTGAGTTGAATGCACTCATCACAAAGAAGTTTCTGAGAATTCTTCTGTGTAGTTGTTATGTGAAGATATTTCCTTTTCCAGCATAGGCCTCAAAGCGCTCGAAATAAACACATGCAGATTCTACAAAAGGAGTGTTTCAAAACTGTCCTATCAAAAGAAACGTTCAAGTCTGTGAGTTGAATGCCCTCATCACAGAGAAGTTTCTGAGAATGCTTCTGTGTAGTTTTTAGGTGAAGATAATTCCTTTTCCAGCATAGGTGTCAAAGCGATCCAAATAAGCACTTGCAGATTCTACAAAAGGAGTGTTTCCAAACTGCTCTATCAGAGGGAATGTTCAAGTCTGTGAGTTGAATGCACTACTAAGACAGAAGTTTGTGAGAATGTTTCTGTGTAGTTTTTAGGCGAAGATATTTCTTTTCCCAGCATAGGCCTCAAAGCCCTAAAAATATCCACTTGCAGACTCTACAAAAAGAGTGTTTCAAAACTGCTCTTTCAAAAGGAAGGCTCAAGTCTGTGAGTTGAATGCACTCATCACAAAGAAGTTTCTGAGAATGCTTCTGTGTAGTTGTTATGTGAAGATACTTCCTTTTCGAGCACAGGCCTCAAAGCGCTCGAAATAAACACTTGCAGATTCTACGAAAGGAGTGTTTCAAAACTGTCCTATCAAAATAAACGTTCAAGTCTGTGAGTTGAATGCACTCATCACACAGAAGTTTCTGAGAATGCTTCTGTGTAGTTTTTAGGTGAACATATTTCGTTTCCCATCACAGGCCTCAGAGCGCTCCAAATATGCACTTGCAGATTCTACAAAAAGAGAGCTAGAAAACTCTTCCACCAAAAAGATGTTTCAACTCTATGAGTAGAATGCACTCATCACAAAGAAGTTTCTGAGAATGCTTCTGTCTAGTTTTTATGTGAAGATATTTCCTTTTCCAGCATAGGCGTCAAAGCGCTCCAAATAAACACTTGCAGATTCTACTAAAGGAGAGTTTCCAAACTGCTCTATCAAAAGCAATGTTCAAGTCTGTGAGTTGAATGAACTAATCACACAGAAGTTTGTGAGAATTCTTCCGTCTAGTTTTTAGGTGAAGATATTTCTTTTCCCAGAATAGGCCTTAAAGCGCTCCAAATATCCACTTGCAGATTCTACAAAAAGAGTGTTTCAAAACTGCTCTTTCAAAAGAAAGGCTCAAGTCTGTGAGTTGAATGCACTCATCACAAAGAAGTTTCTGAGAATGCTTCTGTGTAGTTGTTATGTGAAGATATTTCCTTTTCCAGCATAGGCCTCAAAGCGCTCGAAATAAACACATGCAGATTCTACAAAAGGAGTGTTTCAAAACTGTCCTATCAAAAGAAACGTTCAAGTCTGTGAGTTGAATGCCCTCATCACAGAGAAGTTTCTGAGAATGCTTCTGTGTAGTTTTTAGGTGAAGATAATTCCTTTTCCAGCATAGGTGTCAAAGCGATCCAAATAAGCACTTGCAGATTCTACAAAAGGAGTGTTTCCAAACTGCTCTATCAGAGGGAATGTTCAAGTCTGTGAGTTGAATGCACTACTAAGACAGAAGTTTGTGAGAATGTTTCTGTGTAGTTTTTAGGCGAAGATATTTCTTTTCCCAGCATAGGCCTCAAAGCCCTCCAAATATCCACTTGCAGACTCTACAAAAAGAGTGTTTCAAAACTGCTCTTTCAAAAGGAAGGCTCAAGTCTGTGAGTTGAATGCACTCATCACAAAGAAGTTTCTGAGAATGCTTCTGTGTAGTTGTTATGTGAAGATACTTCCTTTTCGAACACAGGCCTCAAAGCGCTCGAAATAAACACTTGCAGATTCTACGAAAGGAGTGTTTCAAAACTGTCCTATCAAAAGAAACGTTAAAGTCTGTGAGTTGAATGCCCTCATCACACAGAAGTTTCTGAGAATGCTTCTGTGTAGTTTTTAGGTGAACATATTTCGTTTCCCATCACAGGCCTCAGAGCGCTCCAAATATGCACTTGCAGATTCTACAAAAAGAGAGCTAGAAAACTCTTCCACCAAAAAGATGTTTCAACTCTATGAGTAGAATGCACTCATCACAAAGAAGTTTCTGAGAATGCTTCTGTCTAGTTTTTATGTGAAGATATTTCCTTTTCCAGCATAGGCGTCAAAGCGCTCCAAATAAACACTTGAAGATTCTACTAAAGGAGAGTTTCCAAACTGCTCTATCAAAAGCAATGTTCAAGTCTGTGAGTTGAATGAACTAATCACACAGAAGTTTGTGAGAATTCTTCCGTCTAGTTTTTAGGTGAAGATATTTCTTTTCCCAGAATAGGCCTTAAAGCGCTCCAAATATCCACTTGCAGATTCTACAAAAAGAGTGTTTCAAAACTGCTCTTTCAAAAGAAAGGCTCAAGTCTGTGAGTTGAATGCACTCATCACAAAGAAGTTTCTGAGAATGCTTCTGTGTAGTTGTTATGTGAAGATATTTCCTTTTCCAGCATAGGCCTCAAAGCGCTCGAAATAAACACATGCAGATTCTACAAAAGGAGTGTTTCAAAACTGTCCTATCAAAGGAAACGTTCAAGTCTGTGAGTTGAATGCCCTCATCACAGAGAAGTTTCTGAGAATGCTTCTGTGTAGTTTTTAGGTGAAGATAATTCCTTTTCCAGCATAGGTGTCAAAGCGATCCAAATAAGCACTTGCAGATTCTACAAAAGGAGTGTTTCCAAACTGCTCTATCAGAGGGAATGTTCAAGTCTGTGAGTTGAATGCACTACTAAGACAGAAGTTTGTGAGAATGTTTCTGTGTAGTTTTTAGGCGAAGATATTTCTTTTCCCAGCATAGGCCTCAAAGCCCTCCAAATATCCACTTGCAGACTCTACAAAAAGAGAGTTTCAAAACTGCTCTTTCAAAAGGAAGGCTCAAGTCTGTGAGTTGAATGCACTCATCACAAAGAAGTTTCTGAGAATGCTTCTGTGTAGTTGTTATGTGAAGATACTTCCTTTTCGAGCACAGGCCTCAAAGCGCTGGAAATAAACACTTGCAGATTCTACGAAAGGAGTGTTTCAAAACTGTCCTATCAAAAGAAACGTTCAAGTCTGTGAGTTGAATGCCCTCATCACAGAGAAGTTTCTGAGAATGCTTCTGTGTAGTTTTTAGGTGAAGATAATTCCTTTTCCAGCATTGGTGTCAAAGCGATCCAAATAAGCACTTGCAGATTCTACAAAAGGAGTGTTTCCAAACTGCTCTATCAGAGGGAATGTTCAAGTCTGTGAGTTCAATGCAGTAATCACACAGACGTTTGTGAGAATGCTTCTGTCTAGTGTTTAGGTGAAGATATTTCTTTTCCCAGAATAGGCCTTAAAGCGCTCCAAATTTCCACTTGCAGATTCTACAAAAAGAGTGTTTCAAAACTGCTCTTTCAAAAGAAAGGCTCAAGTCTGTGAGTTGAATGCACTCATCACAAAGAAGTTTCTGAGAATGCTTCTGTGTAGTTCTTATGTGAAGACACTTCCTTTTCCAGCATAGGCCTCAAAGCGCTCGAAATAAACACTTGCAGATTCTACAAAAGGAGTGTTTCCAAACTGCTCTATCAGAGGGAATGTTCAAGTCTGTGAGTCCAATGCAGTAATCACACAGACGTTTGTGAGAATGCTTCTGTCAAGTTTTTATGTGAAGATATTACCTTTTCCAGCATAGGCGTCAAAGCGATCCAAATAAGCACTTGCAGATTCTACAAAAGCAGTGTTTCCAAACTGCTCTATCAGAGGGAATGTTCAAGTCTGTGAGTTCAATGCAGTAATCACACAGACGTTTGTGAGAATGCTTCTGTCTAGTGTTTAGGTGAAGATATTTCTTTTCCCAGAATAGGCCTTAAAGCGCTCCAAATTTCCACTTGCAGATTCTACAAAAAGAGTGCTTCAAAACTGCTCTTTCAAAAGAAAGGCTCAAGTCTGTGAGTTGAATGCACTCATCACAAAGAAGTTTCTGAGAATGCTTCTGTGTAGTTGTTATGTGAAGCTACTTCCTTTTCCAGCATAGGCCTCAAAGCGCTCGAAATAAACACTTGCAGATTCTAGGAAAGGAGTGTTTCAAAACAGTCCTATCAAAATAAACGTTCAAGTCTGTGAGTTGAATGCACTCATCACACAGAAGTTTCTGAGAAAGCTTCTGTGTAGTTTTCAGGTGGAGATATTTCCTTTTCCAGCATAGGCGTCAAAGCGATCCAAATAAACACTTGCAGATTCTACAAAAGGAGTGTTTCCAAACTGCTCTATCAAGAGGAATGTTCAAGTCCGTGAGTAGAATGCACTCATCACAAAGAAGTTTCTGAGAATGCTTCTGTCTAGTTTTTATGTGAAGATATTCCCTTTTCCAGCATAGGCGTCAAAGCGCTCCAAATAAACACTTGCAGATTCTACAAAAGGAGTGTTTCCAAACTGCTCTATCAGAGGGAATGTTCAAGTCTGTGAGTTGAATGCACTAGTCAGACAGAAGTTTGTGAGAACGCTTCTGTTTAGTTTTTAGGTGAAGATATTCCTTTTCCCAGAATAGGCCTCAAAGCCCTCCAAATATCCACTTGCAGACACTACAAAAAGAGTGTTTCAAAACTGCTCTTTCAAAAGGAAGGCTCAAGTCTGTGAGTTGAATGCACTCATCACAAAGAAGTTTCTGAGAATGCTTCTGTGTAGTTGTTATGTGAAGATATTTCCTTTACCAGCATAGGCCTCAAAGCGCTCGAAATAAACACTTGCAGATTCTACGAAAGGAGTGTTTCAAAACTATCCTATCAAAATAAACGTTCAAGTCTGTGAGTTGAATGCACTCATCACACAGAAGTTTCTGAGAATGCTTCTGTGTAGTTTTTAGGTGAACATATTTCATTTCCCAGCACAGGCCTCAGAGCGCTCCAAATATGCACTTGCAGATTCTTCAAAAAGAGACCTTGAAAACTCTTCCACCAAAAAGAGGCTTCAACTCTATGAGTAGAATGCTCTCATCACAAAGAAGTTTCTGAGAATGCTTCTGTCTAGTTTTTATGTGAAGATATTTCCTTTTCCAGCATTGGCTTCAAAGCGCTCCAAATAAACACTTGCAGATTCTACTAAAGGAGTGTTTCCAAACTGCTCTATCAAAAGGAATGTTCAAGTCTGTGAGTTGAATGCACTAATGACACAGAAGTTTGTGAGAATTCTTCTGTCTAGTTTTTAGATGAAGATATTTCTTTTCCCAGAATAGACCTTAAAGCGCTGCAAATATCCACTTGCAGATTCTACAAAAAGAGTGTTTCAAAACTGCTCTTTCAAAAGAAAGGCTCAAGTCTGTGAGTTGAATGCACTCATCACAAAGAAGTTTCTGAGAATGCTTCTGTGTAGTTGTTAAGTGAAGATACTTCCTTTTCCAGCATAGGCCTCAAAGCGCTCGAAATAAACACTTGCAGATTCTACAAAAGGAGAGTTTCAAAACTGTCCTGTCAAAAGAAACGTTAAAGTCTGTGAGTTGAATGCACTCATCACACAGAAGTTTCTGAGAATGCTTCTGTGTAGCTTTTAGGTGAAGATATTTCCTTTTCCAGCATAGGCGTCAAAGCGATCCAAATAAACACTTGCAGATTCTACAAAAGGAGTGTTTCCAAACTGCTCTATCAGACGGAATGTTCAAGTCTGTGAGTTCAATGCAGTAATCACACAGACGTTTGTGAGAATGCTTCTGTGTAGTTTTTAGGTGAAGATATTCCTTTTCCCAGCATAGGCCTCAAAGCCCTCCAAATATCCACTTGCAGACTCTACAAAAAGAGTGTTTCAAAACTGCTCTTTCAAAAGGAAGGCTCAAGTCTGTGAGTTGAATGCACTCATCACAAAGAAGTTTCTGAGAATGCTTCTGTGTAGTTGTTATGTGAAGATACTTCCTTTTCGAGCATAGGCCTCAAAGCGCTCGAAATAAACACTTGCAGATTCTACGAAAGGAGTGTTTCAAAACTGTCCTATCAAAATAAACGTTCAAGTCTGTGAGTTGAATGCACTCATCACACAGAAGTTTCTGAGAATGCTTCTGTGTAGTTTTTAGGTGAACATATTTCGTTTGCCATCACAGGCCTCAGAGCGCTCCAAATATGCACTTGCAGATTCTACAAAAAGAGAGCTAGAAAACTCTTCCACCAAAAAGATGTTTCAACTCTATGAGTAGAATGCACTCATCACAAAGAAGTTTCTGAGAATGCTTCTGTCTAGTTTTTATGTGAAGATATTTCCTTTTCCAGCATAGGCGTCAAAGCGCTCCAAATAAACACTTGCAGATTCTACTAAAGGAGAGTTTCCAAACTGCTCTATCAAAAGCAATGTTCAAGTCTGTAAGTTGAATGAACTAATCACACAGAAGTTTGTGAGAATTCTTCCGTCTAGTTTTTAGGTGAAGATATTTCTTTTCCCAGAATAGGCCTTAAAGCGCTCCAAATATCCACTTGCAGATTCTACAAAAAGAGTGTTTCAAAACTGCTCTTTCAAAAGAAAGGCTCAAGTCTGTGAGTTGAATGCACTCATCACAAAGAAGTTTCTGAGAATGCTTCTGTGTAGTTGTTATGTGAAGATATTTCCTTTTCCAGCATAGGCCACAAAGCGCTCGAAATAAACACATGCAGATTCTACAAAAGGAGTGTTTCAAAACTGTCCTATCAAAAGAAACGTTCAAGTCTGTGAGTTGAATGCCCTCATCACAGAGAAGTTTGTGAGAATGCTTCTGTGTAGTTTTTAGGTGAAGATAATTCCTTTTCCAGCATAGGTGTCAAAGCGATCCAAATAAGCACTTGCAGATTCTACAAAAGGAGTGTTTCCAAACTGCTCTATCAGAGGGAATGTTCAAGTCTGTGAGTTGAATGCACTACTAAGACAGAAGTTTGTGAGAATGTTTCTGTGTAGTTTTTAGGCGAAGATATTTCTTTTCCCAGCATAGGCCTCAAAGCCCTCCAAATATCCACTTGCAGACTCTACAAAAAGAGTGTTTCAAAACTGCTCTTTCAAAAGGAAGGCTCAAGTCTGTGAGTTGAATGCATTCATCACAAAGAAGTTTCTGAGAATGCTTCTGTGTAGTTGTTATGTGAAGATACTTCCTTTTCGAGCACAGGCCTCAAAGCGCTCGATATAAACACTTGCAGATTCTACGAAAGGAGTGTTTCAAAACTGTCCTATCAAAAGAAACGTTCAAGTCTGTGAGTTGAATGCCCTCATCACAGAGAAGTTTCTGAGAATGCTTCTGTGTAGTTTTTAGGTGAAGATAATTCCTTTTCCAGCATTGGTGTCAAAGCGATCCAAATAAGCACTTGCAGATTCTACAAAAGGAGTGTTTCCAAACTGCTCTATCAGAGGGAATGTTCAAGTCTGTGAGTTCAATGCAGTAATCACACAGACGTTTGTGAGAATGCTTCTGTCTAGTGTTTAGGTGAAGATATTTCTTTTCCCAGAATAGGCCTTAAAGCGCTCCAAATTTCCACTTGCAGATTCTACAAAAAGAGTGTTTCAAAACTGCTCTTTCAAAAGAAAGGCTCAAGTCTGTGAGTTGAATGCACTCATCACAAAGAAGTTTCTGAGAATGCTTCTGTGTAGTTCTTATGTGAAGACACTTCCTTTTCCAGCATAGGCCTCAAAGCGCTCGAAATAAACACTTGCAGATTCTACAAAAGGAGTGTTTCCAAACTGCTCTATCAGAGGGAATGTTCAAGTCTGTGAGTCCAATGCAGTAATCACACAGACGTTTGTGAGAATGCTTCTGTCAAGTTTTTATGTGAAGATATTACCTTTTCCAGCATAGGCGTCAAAGCGATCCAAATAAGCACTTGCAGATTCTACAAAAGCAGTGTTTCCAAACTGCTCTATCAGAGGGAATGTTCAAGTCTGTGAGTTCAATGCAGTAATCACACAGACGTTTGTGAGAATGCTTCTGTCTAGTGTTTAGGTGAAGATATTTCTTTTCCCAGAATAGGCCTTAAAGCGCTCCAAATTTCCACTTGCAGATTCTACAAAAAGAGTGCTTCAAAACTGCTCTTTCAAAAGAAAGGCTCAAGTCTGTGAGTTGAATGCACTCATCACAAAGAAGTTTCTGAGAATGCTTCTGTGTAGTTGTTATGTGAAGCTACTTCCTTTTCCAGCATAGGCCTCAAAGCGCTCGAAATAAACACTTGCAGATTCTAGGAAAGGAGTGTTTCAAAACAGTCCTATCAAAATAAACGTTCAAGTCTGTGAGTTGAATGCACTCATCACACAGAAGTTTCTGAGAAAGCTTCTGTGTAGTTTTCAGGTGGAGATATTTCCTTTTCCAGCATAGGCGTCAAAGCGATCCAAATAAACACTTGCAGATTCTACAAAAGGAGTGTTTCCAAACTGCTCTATCAAGAGGAATGTTCAAGTCCGTGAGTAGAATGCACTCATCACAAAGAAGTTTCTGAGAATGCTTCTGTCTAGTTTTTATGTGAAGATATTCCCTTTTCCAGCATAGGCGTCAAAGCGCTCCAAATAAACACTTGCAGATTCTACAAAAGGAGTGTTTCCAAACTGCTCTATCAGAGGGAATGTTCAAGTCTGTGAGTTGAATGCACTAGTCAGACAGAAGTTTGTGAGAACGCTTCTGTTTAGTTTTTAGGTGAAGATATTCCTTTTCCCAGCATAGGCCTCAAAGCCCTCCAAATATCCACTTGCAGACACTACAAAAAGAGTGTTTCAAAACTGCTCTTTCAAAAGGAAGGCTCAAGTCTGTGAGTTGAATGCACTCATCACAAAGAAGTTTCTGAGAATTCTTCTGTGTAGTTGTTATGTGAAGATATTTCCTTTACCAGCATAGGCCTCAAAGCGCTCGAAATAAACACTTGCAGATTCTACGAAAGGAGTGTTTCAAAACTATCCTATCAAAATAAACGTTCAAGTCTGTGAGTTGAATGCACTCATCACACAGAAGTTTCTGAGAATGCTTCTGTGTAGTTTTTAGGTGAACATATTTCATTTCCCAGCACAGGCCTCAGAGCGCTCCAAATATGCACTTGCAGATTCTACAAAAAGAGACCTTGAAAACTCTTCCACCAAAAAGAGGCTTCAACTCTATGAGTAGAATGCTCTCATCACAAAGAAGTTTCTGAGAATGCTTCTGTCTAGTTTTTATGTGAAGATATTTCCTTTTCCAGCATTGGCTTCAAAGCGCTCCAAATAAACACTTGCAGATTCTACTAAAGGAGTGTTTCCAAACTGCTCTATCAAAAGGAATGTTCAAGTCTGTGAGTTGAATGCACTAATGACACAGAAGTTTGTGAGAATTCTTCTGTCTAGTTTTTAGATGAAGATATTTCTTTTCCCAGAATAGGCCTTAAAGCGCTCCAAATATCCACTTGCAGATTCTACAAAAAGAGTGTTTCAAAACTGCTCTTTCAAAAGAAAGGCTCAAGTCTGTGAGTTGAATGCACTCATCACAAAGAAGTTTCTGAGAATGCTTCTGTGTAGTTGTTAAGTGAAGATACTTCCTTTTCCAGCATAGGCCTCAAAGCGCTCGAAATAAACACTTGCAGATTCTACAAAAGGAGAGTTTCAAAACTGTCCTGTCAAAAGAAACGTTAAAGTCTGTGAGTTGAATGCACTCATCACACAGAAGTTTCTGAGAATGCTTCTGTGTAGCTTTTAGGTGAAGATATTTCCTTTTCCAGCATAGGCGTCAAAGCGATCCAAATAAACACTTGCAGATTCTACAAAAGGAGTGTTTCCAAACTGCTCTATCAGAGGGAATGTTCAAGTCTGTGAGTTCAATGCAGTAATCACACAGAAGTTTGTGAGAATGCTTCTGTGTAGTTTTTAGGTGAAGATATTCCTTTTCCCAGCATAGGCCTCAAAGCCCTCCAAATATCCACTTGCAGACTCTACAAAAAGAGTGTTTCAAAACTGCTCTTTCAAAAGGAAGGCTCAAGTCTGTGAGTTGAATGCACTCATCACAAAGAAGTTTCTGAGAATGCTTCTGTGTAGTTGTTATGTGAAGATACTTCCTTTTCGAGCATAGGCCTCAAAGCGCTCGAAATAAACACTTGCAGATTCTACGAAAGGAGTGTTTCAAAACTGTCCTATCAAAATAAACGTTCAAGTCTGTGAGTTGAATGCACTCATCACACAGAAGTTTCTGAGAATGCTTCTGTGTAGTTTTTAGGTGAACATATTTCGTTTCCCATCACAGGCCTCAGAGCGCTCCAAATATGCACTTGCAGATTCTACAAAAAGAGAGCTAGAAAACTCTTCCACCAAAAAGATGTTTCAACTCTATGAGTAGAATGCACTCATCACAAAGAAGTTTCTGAGAATGCTTCTGTCTAGTTTTTATGTGAAGATATTTCCTTTTCCAGCATAGGCGTCAAAGCGCTCCAAATAAACACTTGCAGATTCTACTAAAGGAGAGTTTCCAAACTGCTCTATCAAAAGCAATGTTCAAGTCTGTAAGTTGAATGAACTAATCACACAGAAGTTTGTGAGAATTCTTCCGTCTAGTTTTTAGGTGAAGATATTTCTTTTCCCAGAATAGGCCTTAAAGCGCTCCAAATATCCACTTGCAGATTCTACAAAAAGAGTGTTTCAAAACTGCTCTTTCAAAAGAAAGGCTCAAGTCTGTGAGTTGAATGCACTCATCACAAAGAAGTTTCTGAGAATGCTTCTGTGTAGTTGTTATGTGAAGATATTTCCTTTTCCAGCATAGGCCTCAAAGCGCTCGAAATAAACACATGCAGATTCTACAAAAGGAGTGTTTCAAAACTGTCCTATCAAAAGAAACGTTCAAGTCTGTGAGTTGAATGCCCTCATCACAGAGAAGTTTCTGAGAATGCTTCTGTGTAGTTTTTAGGTGAAGATAATTCCTTTTCCAGCATAGGTGTCAAAGCGATCCAAATAAGCACTTGCAGATTCTACAAAAGGAGTGTTTCCAAACTGCTCTATCAGAGGGAATGTTCAAGTCTGTGAGTTGAATGCACTACTAAGACAGAAGTTTGTGAGAATGTTTCTGTGTAGTTTTTAGGCGAAGATATTTCTTTTCCCAGCATAGGCCTCAAAGCCCTCCAAATATCCACTTGCAGACTCTACAAAAAGAGTGTTTCAAAACTGCTCTTTCAAAAGGAAGGCTCAAGTCTGTGAGTTGAATGCATTCATCACAAAGAAGTTTCTGAGAATGCTTCTGTGTAGTTGTTATGTGAAGATACTTCCTTTTCGAGCACAGGCCTCAAAGCGCTCGATATAAACACTTGCAGATTCTACGAAAGGAGTGTTTCAAAACTGTCCTATCAAAAGAAACGTTCAAGTCTGTGAGTTGAATGCCCTCATCACAGAGAAGTTTCTGAGAATGCTTCTGTGTAGTTTTTAGGTGAAGATAATTCCTTTTCCAGCATTGGTGTCAAAGCGATCCAAATAAGCACTTGCAGATTCTACAAAAGGAGTGTTTCCAAACTGCTCTATCAGAGGGAATGTTCAAGTCTGTGAGTTCAATGCAGTAATCACACAGACGTTTGTGAGAATGCTTCTGTCTAGTGTTTAGGTGAAGATATTTCTTTTCCCAGAATAGGCCTTAAAGCGCTCCAAATTTCCACTTGCAGATTCTACAAAAAGAGTGTTTCAAAACTGCTCTTTCAAAAGAAAGGCTCAAGTCTGTGAGTTGAATGCACTCATCACAAAGAAGTTTCTGAGAATGCTTCTGTGTAGTTCTTATGTGAAGACACTTCCTTTTCCAGCATAGGCCTCAAAGCGCTCGAAATAAACACTTGCAGATTCTACAAAAGGAGTGTTTCCAAACTGCTCTATCAGAGGGAATGTTCAAGTCTGTGAGTCCAATGCAGTAATCACACAGACGTTTGTGAGAATGCTTCTGTCAAGTTTTTATGTGAAGATATTACCTTTTCCAGCATAGGCGTCAAAGCGATCCAAATAAGCACTTGCAGATTCTACAAAAGCAGTGTTTCCAAACTGCTCTATCAGAGGGAATGTTCAAGTCTGTGAGTTCAATGCAGTAATCACACAGACGTTTGTGAGAATGCTTCTGTCTAGTGTTTAGGTGAAGATATTTCTTTTCCCAGAATAGGCCTTAAAGCGCTCCAAATTTCCACTTGCAGATTCTACAAAAAGAGTGCTTCAAAACTGCTCTTTCAAAAGAAAGGCTCAAGTCTGTGAGTTGAATGCACTCATCACAAAGAAGTTTCTGAGAATGCTTCTGTGTAGTTGTTATGTGAAGCTACTTCCTTTTCCAGCATAGGCCTCAAAGCGCTCGAAATAAACACTTGCAGATTCTAGGAAAGGAGTGTTTCAAAACAGTCCTATCAAAATAAACGTTCAAGTCTGTGAGTTGAATGCACTCATCACACAGAAGTTTCTGAGAAAGCTTCTGTGTAGTTTTCAGGTGGAGATATTTCCTTTTCCAGCATAGGCGTCAAAGCGATCCAAATAAACACTTGCAGATTCTACAAAAGGAGTGTTTCCAAACTGCTCTATCAAGAGGAATGTTCAAGTCCGTGAGTAGAATGCACTCATCACAAAGAAGTTTCTGAGAATGCTTCTGTCTAGTTTTTATGTGAAGATATTCCCTTTTCCAGCATAGGCGTCAAAGCGCTCCAAATAAACACTTGCAGATTCTACAAAAGGAGTGTTTCCAAACTGCTCTATCAGAGGGAATGTTCAAGTCTGTGAGTTGAATGCACTAGTCAGACAGAAGTTTGTGAGAACGCTTCTGTTTAGTTTTTAGGTGAAGATATTCCTTTTCCCAGCATAGGCCTCAAAGCCCTCCAAATATCCACTTGCAGACACTACAAAAAGAGTGTTTCAAAACTGCTCTTTCAAAAGGAAGGCTCAAGTCTGTGAGTTGAATGCACTCATCACAAAGAAGTTTCTGAGAATGCTTCTGTGTAGTTGTTATGTGAAGATATTTCCTTTACCAGCATAGGCCTCAAAGCGCTCGAAATAAACACTTGCAGATTCTACGAAAGGAGTGTTTCAAAACTATCCTATCAAAATAAACGTTCAAGTCTGTGAGTTGAATGCACTCATCACACAGAAGTTTCTGAGAATGCTTCTGTGTAGTTTTTAGGTGAACATATTTCATTTCCCAGCACAGGCCTCAGAGCGCTCCAAATATGCACTTGCAGATTCTACAAAAAGAGACCTTGAAAACTCTTCCACCAAAAAGAGGCTTCAACTCTATGAGTAGAATGCTCTCATCACAAAGAAGTTTCTGAGAATGCTTCTGTCTAGTTTTTATGTGAAGATATTTCCTTTTCCAGCATTGGCTTCAAAGCGCTCCAAATAAACACTTGCAGATTCTACTAAAGGAGAGTTTCCAAACTGCTCTATCAAAAGGAATGTTCAAGTCTGTGAGTTGAATGCACTAATGACACAGAAGTTTGTGAGAATTCTTCTGTCTAGTTTTTAGATGAAGATATTTCTTTTCCCAGAATAGGCCTTAAAGCGCTCCAAATATCCACTTGCAGATTCTACAAAAAGAGTGTTTCAAAACTGCTCTTTCAAAAGAAAGGCTCAAGTCTGTGAGTTGAATGCACTCATCACAAAGAAGTTTCTGAGAATGCTTCTGTGTAGTTGCTAAGTGAAGATACTTCCTTTTCCAGCATAGGCCTCAAAGCGCTCGAAATAAACACTTGCAGATTCTACAAAAGGAGAGTTTCAAAACTGTCCTGTCAAAAGAAACGTTCAAGTCTGTGAGTTGAATGCCCTCATCACAGAGAAGTTTCTGAGAATGCTTCTGTGTAGTTTTTAGGTGAAGATAATTCCTTTTCCAGCATAGGTGTCAAAGCGATCCAAATAAGCACTTGCAGATTCTACAAAAGGAGTGTTTCCAAACTGCTCTATCAGAGGGAATGTTCAAGTCTGTGAGTTGAATGCACTACTAAGACAGAAGTTTGTGAGAATGTTTCTGTGTAGTTTTTAGGCGAAGATATTTCTTTTCCCAGCATAGGCCTCAAAGCCCTCCAAATATCCACTTGCAGACTCTACAAAAAGATAGTTTCAAAACTGCTCTTTCAAAAGGAAGGCTCAAGTCTGTGAGTTGAATGCACTCATCACAAAGAAGTTTCTGAGAATGCTTCTGTGTAGTTGTTATGTGAAGATACTTCCTTTTCGAGCACAGGCCTCAAAGCGCTCGAAATAAACACTTGCAGATTCTACGAAAGGAGTGTTTCAAAACTGTCCTATCAAAAGAAACGTTCAAGTCTGTGAGTTGAATGCCCTCATCACAGAGAAGTTTCTGAGAATGCTTCTGTGTAGTTTTTAGGTGAAGATAATTCCTTTTCCAGCATTGGTGTCAAAGCGATCCAAATAAGCACTTGCAGATTCTACAAAAGGAGTGTTTCCAAACTGCTCTATCAGAGGGAATGTTCAAGTCTGTGAGTTCAATGCAGTAATCACACAGACGTTTGTGAGAATGCTTCTGTCTAGTGTTTAGGTGAAGATATTTCTTTTCCCAGAATAGGCCTTAAAGCGCTCCAAATTTCCACTTGCAGATTCTACAAAAAGAGTGTTTCAAAACTGCTCTTTCAAAAGAAAGGCTCAAGTCTGTGAGTTGAATGCACTCATCACAAAGAAGTTTCTGAGAATGCTTCTGTGTAGTTCTTATGTGAAGACACTTCCTTTTCCAGCATAGGCCTCAAAGCGCTCGAAATAAACACTTGCAGATTCTACAAAAGGAGTGTTTCCAAACTGCTCTATCAGAGGGAATGTTCAAGTCTGTGAGTCCAATGCAGTAATCACACAGACGTTTGTGAGAATGCTTCTGTCAAGTTTTTATGTGAAGATATTACCTTTTCTAGCATAGGCGTCAAAGCGATCCAAATAAGCACTTGCAGATTCTACAAAAGCAGTGTTTCCAAACTGCTCTATCAGAGGGAATGTTCAAGTCTGTGAGTTCAATGCAGTAATCACACAGACGTTTGTGAGAATGCTTCTGTCTAGTGTTTAGGTGAAGATATTTCTTTTCCCAGAATAGGCCTTAAAGCGCTCCAAATTTCCACTTGCAGATTCTACAAAAAGAGTGCTTCAAAACTGCTCTTTCAAAAGAAAGGCTCAAGTCTGTGAGTTGAATGCACTCATCACAAAGAAGTTTCTGAGAATGCTTCTGTGTAGTTGTTATGTGAAGCTACTTCCTTTTCCAGCATAGGCCTCAAAGCGCTCGAAATAAACACTTGCAGATTCTAGGAAAGGAGTGTTTCAAAACAGTCCTATCAAAATAAACGTTCAAGTCTGTGAGTTGAATGCACTCATCACACAGAAGTTTCTGAGAAAGCTTCTGTGTAGTTTTCAGGTGGAGATATTTCCTTTTCCAGCATAGGCGTCAAAGCGATCCAAATAAACACTTGCAGATTCTACAAAAGGAGTGTTTCCAAACTGCTCTATCAAGAGGAATGTTCAAGTCCGTGAGTAGAATGCACTCATCACAAAGAAGTTTCTGAGAATGCTTCTGTCTAGTTTTTATGTGAAGATATTCCCTTTTCCAGCATAGGCGTCAAAGCGCTCCAAATAAACACTTGCAGATTCTACAAAAGGAGTGTTTCCAAACTGCTCTATCAGAGGGAATGTTCAAGTCTGTGAGTTGAATGCACTAGTCAGACAGAAGTTTGTGAGAACGCTTCTGTTTAGTTTTTAGGTGAAGATATTCCTTTTCCCAGCATAGGCCTCAAAGCCCTCCAAATATCCACTTGCAGACACTACGAAAAGAGTGTTTCAAAACTGCTCTTTCAAAAGGAAGGCTCAAGTCTGTGAGTTGAATGCACTCATCACAAAGAAGTTTCTGAGAATGCTTCTGTGTAGTTGTTATGTGAAGATATTTCCTTTACCAGCATAGGCCTCAAAGCGCTCGAAATAAACACTTGCAGATTCTACGAAAGGAGTGTTTCAAAACTATCCTATCAAAATAAACGTTCAAGTCTGTGAGTTGAATGCACTCATCACACAGCAGTTTCTGAGAATGCTTCTGTGTAGTTTTTAGGTGAACATATTTCATTTCCCAGCACAGGCCTCAGAGCGCTCCAAATATGCACTTGCAGATTCTTCAAAAAGAGACCTTGAAAACTCTTCCACCAAAAAGAGGCTTCAACTCTATGAGTAGAATGCTCTCATCACAAAGAAGTTTCTGAGAATGCTTCTGTCTAGTTTTTATGTGAAGATATTCCCTTTTCCAGCATAGGCGTCAAAGCGCTCCAAATAAACACTTGCAGATTCTACAAAAGGAGTGTTTCCAAACTGCTCTATCAGAGGGAATGTTCAAGTCTGTGAGTTGAATGCACTAGTCAGACAGAAGTTTGTGAGAATGCTTCTGTTTAGTTTTTAGGTGAAGATATTCCTTTTCCCAGCATAGGCCTCAAAGCCCTCCAAATATCCACTTGCAGACTCTACAAAAAGAGTGTTTCAAAACTGCTCTTTCAAAAGGAAGGCTCAAGTCTATGAGTTGAATGCACTCATCACAAAGAAGTTTCTGAGAATGCTTCTGTGTAGTTGTTATGTGAAGATATTTCCTTTACCAGCATAGGCCTCAAAGCGGTCGAAATAAACACTTGCAGATTCTACGAAAGGAGTGTTTCAAAACTGTCCTATCAAAATAAACGTTCAAGTCTGTGAGTTGAATGCACTCATCACACAGAAGTTTCTGAGAATGCTTCTGTGTAGTTTTTAGGTGAACATATTTCATTTCCCAGCACAGGCCTCAGAGCGCTCCAAATATGCACTTGCAGATTCTACAAAAAGAGACCTTGAAAACTCTTCCACCAAAAAGAGGCTTCAACTCTATGAGTAGAATGCTCTCATCACAAAGAAGTTTCTGAGAATGCTTCTGTCTAGTTTTTATGTGAAGATATTTCCTTTTCCAGCATTGGCTTCAAAGCGCTCCAAATAAACACTTGCAGATTCTACTAAAGGAGTGTTTCCAAACTGCTCTATCAAAAGGAATGTTCAAGTCTGTGAGTTGAATGCACTAATGACACAGAAGTTTGTGAGAATTCTTCTGTCTAGTTTTTAGATGAAGATATTTCTTTTCCCAGAATAGGCCTTAAAGCGCTCCAAATATCCACTTGCAGATTCTACAAAAAGAGTGTTTCAAAACTGCTCTTTCAAAAGAAAGGCTCAAGTCTGTGAGTTGAATGCACTCATCACAAAGAAGTTTCTGAGAATGCTTCTGTGTAGTTGTTAAGTGAAGATACTTCCTTTTCCAGCATAGGCCTCAAAGCGCTCGAAATAAACACTTGCAGATTCTACAAAAGGAGAGTTTCAAAACTGTCCTGTCAAAAGAAACGTTAAAGTCTGTGAGTTGAATGCCCTCATCACAGAGAAGTTTCTGAGAATGCTTCTGTGTAGTTTTTAGGTGAAGATATTTCCTTTTCCAGCATAGGCGTCAAAGCGATCCAAATAAGCACTTGCAGATTCTACAAAAGGAGTGTTTCCAAACTGCTCTATCAGAGGGAATGTTCAAGTCTGTGAGTTGAATGCACTACTAAGACAGAAGTTTGTGAGAATGTTTCTGTGTAGTTTTTAGGCGAAGATATTTCTTTTCCCAGCATAGGCCTCAAAGCCCTCCAAATATCCACTTGCAGACTCTACAAAAACATAGTTTCAAAACTGCTCTTTCAAAAGGAAGGCTCAAGTCTGTGAGTTGAATGCACTCATCACAAAGAAGTTTCTGAGAATGCTTCTGTGTAGTTGTTATGTGAAGATACTTCCTTTTCGAGCACAGGCCTCAAAGCGCTCGAAATAAACACTTGCAGATTCTACGAAAGGAGTGTTTCAAAACTGTCCTATCAAAAGAAACGTTCAAGTCTGTGAGTTGAATGCCCTCATCACAGAGAAGTTTCTGAGAATGCTTCTGTGTAGTTTTTAGGTGAAGATAATTCCTTTTCCAGCATTGGTGTCAAAGCGATCCAAATAAGCACTTGCAGATTCTACAAAAGGAGTGTTTCCAAACTGCTCTATCAGAGGGAATGTTCAAGTCTGTGAGTTCAATGCAGTAATCACACAGACGTTTGTGAGAATGCTTCTGTCTAGTGTTTAGGTGAAGATATTTCTTTTCCCAGAATAGGCCTTAAAGCGCTCCAAATTTCCACTTGCAGATTCTACAAAAAGAGTGTTTCAAAACTGCTCTTTCAAAAGAAAGGCTCAAGTCTGTGAGTTGAATGCACTCATCACAAAGAAGTTTCTGAGAATGCTTCTGTGTAGTTCTTATGTGAAGACACTTCCTTTTCCAGCATAGGCCTCAAAGCGCTCGAAATAAACACTTGCAGATTCTACAAAAGGAGTGTTTCCAAACTGCTCTATCAGAGGGAATGTTCAAGTCTGTGAGTCCAATGCAGTAATCACACAGACGTTTGTGAGAATGCTTCTGTCAAGTTTTTATGTGAAGATATTACCTTTTCTAGCATAGGCGTCAAAGCGATCCAAATAAGCACTTGCAGATTCTACAAAAGCAGTGTTTCCAAACTGCTCTATCAGAGGGAATGTTCAAGTCTGTGAGTTCAATGCAGTAATCACACAGACGTTTGTGAGAATGCTTCTGTCTAGTGTTTAGGTGAAGATATTTCTTTTCCCAGAATAGGCCTTAAAGCGCTCCAAATTTCCACTTGCAGATTCTACAAAAAGAGTGCTTCAAAACTGCTCTTTCAAAAGAAAGGCTCAAGTCTGTGAGTTGAATGCACTCATCACAAAGAAGTTTCTGAGAATGCTTCTGTGTAGTTGTTATGTGAAGCTACTTCCTTTTCCAGCATAGGCCTCAAAGCGCTCGAAATAAACACTTGCAGATTCTAGGAAAGGAGTGTTTCAAAACAGTCCTATCAAAATAAACGTTCAAGTCTGTGAGTTGAATGCACTCATCACACAGAAGTTTCTGAGAAAGCTTCTGTGTAGTTTTCAGGTGGAGATATTTCCTTTTCCAGCATAGGCGTCAAAGCGATCCAAATAAACACTTGCAGATTCTACAAAAGGAGTGTTTCCAAACTGCTCTATCAAGAGGAATGTTCAAGTCCGTGAGTAGAATGCACTCATCACAAAGAAGTTTCTGAGAATGCTTCTGTCTAGTTTTTATGTGAAGATATTCCCTTTTCCAGCATAGGCGTCAAAGCGCTCCAAATAAACACTTGCAGATTCTACAAAAGGAGTGTTTCCAAACTGCTCTATCAGAGGGAATGTTCAAGTCTGTGAGTTGAATGCACTAGTCAGACAGAAGTTTGTGAGAACGCTTCTGTTTAGTTTTTAGGTGAAGATATTCCTTTTCCCAGCATAGGCCTCAAAGCCCTCCAAATATCCACTTGCAGACACTACGAAAAGAGTGTTTCAAAACTGCTCTTTCAAAAGGAAGGCTCAAGTCTGTGAGTTGAATGCACTCATCACAAAGAAGTTTCTGAGAATGCTTCTGTGTAGTTGTTATGTGAAGATATTTCCTTTACCAGCATAGGCCTCAAAGCGCTCGAAATAAACACTTGCAGATTCTACGAAAGGAGTGTTTCAAAACTATCCTATCAAAATAAACGTTCAAGTCTGTGAGTTGAATGCACTCATCACACAGAAGTTTCTGAGAATGCTTCTGTGTAGTTTTTAGGTGAACATATTTCATTTCCCAGCACAGGCCTCAGAGCGCTCCAAATATGCACTTGCAGATTCTTCAAAAAGAGACCTTGAAAACTCTTCCACCAAAAAGAGGCTTCAACTCTATGAGTAGAATGCTCTCATCACAAAGAAGTTTCTGAGAATGCTTCTGTCTAGTTTTTATGTGAAGATATTCCCTTTTCCAGCATAGGCGTCAAAGCGCTCCAAATAAACACTTGCAGATTCTACAAAAGGAGTGTTTCCAAACTGCTCTATCAGAGGGAATGTTCAAGTCTGTGAGTTGAATGCACTAGTCAGACAGAAGTTTGTGAGAATGCTTCTGTTTAGTTTTTAGGTGAAGATATTCCTTTTCCCAGCATAGGCCTCAAAGCCCTCCAAATATCCACTTGCAGACTCTACAAAAAGAGTGTTTCAAAACTGCTCTTTCAAAAGGAAGGCTCAAGTCTGTGAGTTGAATGCACTCATCACAAAGAAGTTTCTGAGAATGCTTCTGTGTAGTTGTTATGTGAAGATATTTCCTTTACCAGCATAGGCCTCAAAGCGGTCGAAATAAACACTTGCAGATTCTACGAAAGGAGTGTTTCAAAACTGTCCTATCAAAATAAACGTTCAAGTCTGTGAGTTGAATGCACTCATCACACAGAAGTTTCTGAGAATGCTTCTGTGTAGTTTTTAGGTGAACATATTTCATTTCCCAGCACAGGCCTCAGAGCGCTCCAAATATGCACTTGCAGATTCTACAAAAAGAGACCTTGAAAACTCTTCCACCAAAAAGAGGCTTCAACTCTATGAGTAGAATGCTCTCATCACAAAGAAGTTTCTGAGAATGCTTCTGTCTAGTTTTTATGTGAAGATATTTCCTTTTCCAGCATTGGCTTCAAAGCGCTCCAAATAAACACTTGCAGATTCTACTAAAGGAGTGTTTCCAAACTGCTCTATCAAAAGGAATGTTCAAGTCTGTGAGTTGAATGCACTAATGACACAGAAGTTTGTGAGAATTCTTCTGTCTAGTTTTTAGATGAAGATATTTCTTTTCCCAGAATAGGCCTTAAAGCGCTCCAAATATCCACTTGCAGATTCTACAAAAAGAGTGTTTCAAAACTGCTCTTTCAAAAGAAAGGCTCAAGTCTGTGAGTTGAATGCACTCATCACAAAGAAGTTTCTGAGAATGCTTCTGTGTAGTTGTTAAGTGAAGATACTTCCTTTTCCAGCATAGGCCTCAAAGCGCTCGAAATAAACACTTGCAGATTCTACAAAAGGAGAGTTTCAAAACTGTCCTGTCAAAAGAAACGTTAAAGTCTGTGAGTTGAATGCCCTCATCACAGAGAAGTTTCTGAGAATGCTTCTGTGTAGTTTTTAGGTGAAGATATTTCCTTTTCCAGCATAGGCGTCAAAGCGATCCAAATAAACACTTGCAGATTTTACAAAAGGAGTGTTTCCAAACTGCTCTATCAGAGGGAATGTTCAATTCTGTGAGTTCAATGCAGTAATCACACAGACGTTTGTGAGAATGCTTCTGTGTAGTTTTTAGGTGAAGATATTCCTTTTCCCAGCATAGGCCTCAAAGCCCTCCAAATATCCACTTGCAGACTCTACAAAAAGAGTGTTTCAAAACTGCTCTTTCAAAAGGAAGGCTCAAGTCTGTGAGTTGAATGCACTCATCACAAACAAGTTTCTGAGAATGCTTCTGTGTAGTTGTTATGTGAAGATACTTCCTTTTCCAGCATAGGCCTCAAAGCGCTCGAAATAAACACTTGCAGATTCTACGAAAGGAGTGTTTCAAAACTGTCCTATCAAAATAAACGTTCAAGTCTGTGAGTTGAATGCACTCATCACACAGAAGTTTCTGAGAATGCTTCTGTGTAGTTTTTAGGTGAACATATTTCGTTTCCCATAACAGGCCTCAGAGCGCTCCAAATATGCACTTGCAGATTCTACAAAAAGAGAGCTAGAAAACTCTTCCACCAAAAAGATGTTTCAACTCTATGAGTAGAATGCACTCATCACAAAGAAGTTTCTGAGAATGCTTCTGTCTAGTTTTTATGTGAAGATATTTCCTTTTCCAGCATAGGCGTCAAAGCGCTCCAAATAAACACTTGCAGATTCTACTAAAGGAGAGTTTCCAAACTGCTCTATCAAAAGCAATGTTCAAGTCTGTGAGTTGAATGAACTAATCACACAGAAGTTTGTGAGAATTCTTCCGTCTAGTTTTTAGGTGAAGATATTTCTTTTCCCAGAATAGGCCTTAAAGCGCTCCAAATATCCACTTGTAGATTCTACAAAAAGAGTGTTTCAAAACTGCTCTTTCAAAAGAAAGGCTCAAGTCTGTGAGTTGAATGCACTCATCACAAAGAAGTTTCTGAGAATGCTTCTGTGTAGTTGTTATGTGAAGATATTTCCTTTTCCAGCATAGGCCTCAAAGCGCTCGAAATAAACACATGCAGATTCTACAAAAGGAGTGTTTCAAAACTGTCCTATCAAAAGAAACGTTCAAGTCTGTGAGTTGAATGCCCTCATCACAGAGAAGTTTCTGAGAATGCTTCTGTGTAGTTTTTAGGTGAAGATAATTCCTTTTCCAGCATAGGTGTCAAAGCGATCCAAATAAGCACTTGCAGATTCTACAAAAGGAGTGTTTCCAAACTGCTCTATCAGAGGGAATGTTCAAGTCTGTGAGTTGAATGCACTACTAAGACAGAAGTTTGTGAGAATGTTTCTGTGTAGTTTTTAGGCGAAGATATTTCTTTTCCCAGCATAGGCCTCAAAGCCCTCCAAATATCCACTTGCAGACTCTACAAAAAGAGTGTTTCAAAACTGCTCTTTCAAAAGGAAGGCTCAAGTCTGTGAGTTGAATGCACTCATCACAAAGAAGTTTCTGAGAATGCTTCTGTGTAGTTGTTATGTGAAGATACTTCCTTTTCGAGCACAGGCCTCAAAGCGCTCGAAATAAACACTTGCAGATTCTACGAAAGGAGTGTTTCAAAACTGTCCTATCAAAAGAAACGTTCAAGTCTGTGAGTTGAATGCCGTCATCATAGAGAAGTTTCTGAGAATGCTTCTGTGTAGTTTTTAGGTGAAGATAATTCCTTTTCCAGCATTGGTGTCAAAGCGATCCAAATAAGCACTTGCAGATTCTACAAAAGGAGTGTTTCCAAACTGCTCTATCAGAGGGAATGTTCAAGTCTGTGAGTTCAATGCAGTAATCACACAGAGGTTTGTGAGAATGCTTCTGTCTAGTGTTTAGGTGAAGATATTTCTTTTCCCAGAATAGGCCTTAAAGCGCTCCAAATTTCCACTTGCAGATTCTACAAAAAGAGTGTTTCAAAACTGCTCTTTCAAAAGAAAGGCTCAAGTCTGTGAGTTGAATGCACTCATCACAAAGAAGTTTCTGAGAATGCTTCTGTGTAGTTCTTATGGGAAGACACTTCCTTTTCCAGCATAGGCCTCAAAGCGCGCGAAATAAACACTTGCAGATTCTACAAAAGGAGTGTTTCCAAACTGCTCTATCAGAGGGAATGTTCAAGTCTGTGAGTCCAATGCAGTAATCACACAGACGTTTGTGAGAATGCTTCTGTCAAGTTTTTATGTGAAGATATTACCTTTTCCAGCATAGGCGTCAAAGCGATCCAAATAAGCACTTGCAGATTCTACAAAAGCAGTGTTTCCAAACTGCTCTATCAGAGGGAATGTTCAAGTCTGTGAGTTCAATGCAGTAATCACACAGACGTTTGTGAGAATGCTTCTGTCTAGTGTTTAGGTGAAGATATTTCTTTTCCCAGAATAGGCCTTAAAGCGCTCCAAATTTCCACTTGAAGATTCTACAAAAAGAGTGCTTCAAAACTGCTCTTTCAAAAGAAAGGCTCAAGTCTGTGAGTAGAATGCACTCATCACAAAGAAGTTTCTGAGAATGCTTCTGTGTAGTTGTTATGTGAAGCTACTTCCTTTTCCAGCATAGGCCTCAAAGCGCTCGAAATAAACACTTGCAGATTCTAGGAAAGGAGTGTTTCAAAACAGTCCTATCAAAATAAACGTTCAAGTCTGTGAGGTGAATGCACTCATCACACAGAAGTTTCTGAGAAAGCTTCTGTGTAGTTTTCAGGTGGAGATATTTCCTTTTCCAGCATAGGCGTCAAAGCGATCCAAATAAACACTTGCAGATTCTACAAAAGGAGTGTTTCCAAACTGCTCTATCAAGAGGAATGTTCAAGTCCGTGAGTAGAATGCACTCACCACAAAGAAGTTTCTGAGAATGCTTCTGTCTAGTTTTTATGTGAAGATATTCCCTTTTCCAGCATAGGCGTCAAAGCGCTCCAAATAAACACTTGCAGATTCTACAAAAGGAGTGTTTCCAAACTGCTCTATCAGAGGGAATGTTCAAGTCTGTGAGTTGAATGCACTAGTCAGACAGAAGTTTGTGAGAATGCTTCTGTTTAGTTTTTAGGTGAAGATATTCCTTTTCCCAGCATAGGCCTCAAAGCCCTCCAAATATCCACTTGCAGACTCTACAAAAAGAGTGTTTCAAAACTGCTCTTTCAAAAGGAAGGCTCAAGTCTGTGAGTTGAATGCACTCATCACAAAGAAGTTTCTGAGAATGCTTCTGTGTAGTTGTTATGTGAAGATATTTCCTTTACCAGCATAGGCCTCAAAGCGCTCGAAATAAACACTTGCAGATTCTACGAAAGGAGTGTTTCAAAACTGTCCTATCAAAATAAACGTTCAAGTCTGTGAGTTGAATGCACTCATCACACAGAAGTTTCTGAGAATGCTTCTGTGTAGTTTTTAGGTGAACATATTTCATTTCCCAGCACAGGCCTCAGAGCGCTCCAAATATGCACTTGCAGATTTTACAAAAAGAGACCTTGAAAACTCTTCCACGAAAAAGAGGCTTCATCTCTATGAGTAGAATGCTCTCATCACAAAGAAGTTTCTGAGAATGCTTCTGTCTAGTTTTTATGTGAAGATATTTCCTTTTCCAGCATTGGCTTCAAAGCGCTCCAAATAAACACTTGCAGATTCTACTAAAGGAGTGTTTCCAAACTGCTCTATCAAAAGGAATGTTCAAGTCTGTGAGTTGAATGCACTAATGACACAGAAGTTTGTGAGAATTCTTCTGTCTAGTTTTTAGATGAAGATATTTCTTTTCCCAGAATAGGCCTTAAAGCGCTCCAAATATCCACTTGCAGATTCTACAAAAAGAGTGTTTCAAAACTGCTCTTTCAAAAGAAAGGCTCAAGTCTGTGAGTTGAATGCACTCATCACAAAGAAGTTTCTGAGAATGCTTCTGTGTAGTTGTTAAGCGAAGATACTTCCTTTTCCAGCATAGGCCTCAAAGCGCTCGAAATAAACACTTGCAGAATATACAAAAGGAGAGTGGCAAAACTGTCCTGTCAAAAGAAACGTTAAAGTCTGTGAGTTGAATGCACTCATCACAGAGAAGTTTCTGAGAATGCTTCTGTGTAGTTTTTAGGTGAAGATATTTCCTTTTCCAGCATAGGCGTCAAAGCGATCCAAATAAACACTTGCAGATTCTACAAAAGGAGTGTTTCCAAACTGCTCTATCAGAGGGAATGTTCAAGTCTGTGAGTTCAATGCAGTAATCACACAGACGTTTGTGAGAATGCTTCTGTCTAGTGTTTAGCTGAAGATATTTCTTTTCCCAGAATAGGCCTTAAAGCGCTCCAAATTTCCACTTGCAGATTCTACAAAAAGAGTGTTTCAAAACTGCTCTTTCAAAAGAAAGGCTCAAGTCTGTGAGTTGAATGCACTCATCACAAAGAAGTTTCTGAGAATGCTTCTGTGTAGTTCTTATGTGAAGATACTTCCTTTTCCAGCATAGGCCTCAAAGCGCTCGAAATAAACACTTGCAGATTCTACGAAAGGAGTGTTTCAAAACTGTCCTATCAAAATAAACGTTCAAGTCTGTGAGTTGAATGCACTCATCACACAGAAGTTTCTGAGAATGCTTCTGTGTAGTTTTTAGGTGAACATATTTCGTTTCCCATAACAGGCCTCAGAGCGCTCCAAATATGCACTTGCAGATTCTACAAAAAGAGAGCTAGAAAACTCTTCCACCAAAAAGATGTTTCAACTCTATGAGTAGAATGCACTCATCACAAAGAAGTTTCTGAGAATGCTTCTGTCTAGTTTTTATGTGAAGATATTTCCTTTTCCAGCATAGGCGTCAAAGCGCTCCAAATAAACACTTGCAGATTCTACTAAAGGAGAGTTTCCAAACTGCTCTATCAAAAGCAATGTTCAAGTCTGTGAGTTGAATGAACTAATCACACAGAAGTTTGTGAGAATTCTTCCGTCTAGTTTTTAGGTGAAGATATTTCTTTTCCCAGAATAGGCCTTAAAGCGCTCCAAATATCCACTTGCAGATTCTACAAAAAGAGTGTTTCAAAACTGCTCTTTCAAAAGAAAGGCTCAAGTCTGTGAGTTGAATGCACTCATCACAAAGAAGTTTCTGAGAATTCTTCTGTGTAGTTGTTATGTGAAGATATTTCCTTTTCCAGCATAGGCCTCAAAGCGCTCGAAATAAACACATGCAGATTCTACAAAAGGAGTGTTTCAAAACTGTCCTATCAAAAGAAACGTTCAAGTCTGTGAGTTGAATGCCCTCATCACAGAGAAGTTTCTGAGAATGCTTCTGTGTAGTTTTTAGGTGAAGATAATTCCTTTTCCAGCATAGGTGTCAAAGCGATCCAAATAAGCACTTGCAGATTCTACAAAAGGAGTGTTTCCAAACTGCTCTATCAGAGGGAATGTTCAAGTCTGTGAGTTGAATGCACTACTAAGACAGAAGTTTGTGAGAATGTTTCTGTGTAGTTTTTAGACGAAGATATTTCTTTTCCCAGCATAGGCCTCAAAGCCCTCCAAATATCCACTTGCAGACTCTACAAAAAGAGTGTTTCAAAACTGCTCTTTCAAAAGGAAGGCTCAAGTCTGTGAGTTGAATGCACTCATC
Source organism: Pongo pygmaeus (assembly GCF_028885625.2). NCBI lineage: Eukaryota > Metazoa > Chordata > Mammalia > Primates > Hominidae > Pongo > Pongo pygmaeus. Next base: position 41,543,219 of record NC_072381.2, on the reverse strand, counting down.
ACAAAGAAGTTTCTGAGAATGCTTCTGTGTAGTTGTTATGTGAAGATATTTCCTTTACCAGCATAGGCCTCAAAGCGCTCGAAATAAACACTTGCAGATTCTACGAAAGGAGTGTTTCAAAACTGTCCTATCAAAATAAACGTTCAAGTCTGTGAGTTGAATGCACTCATCACACAGAAGTTTCTGAGAATGCTTCTGTGTAGTTTTTAGGTGAACATATTTCATTTCCCAGCACAGGCCTCAGAGCGCTCCAAATATGCACTTGCAGATTTTACAAAAAGAGACCTTGAAAACTCTTCCACGAAAAAGAGGCTTCATCTCTATGAGTAGAATGCTCTCATCACAAAGAAGTTTCTGAGAATGCTTCTGTCTAGTTTTTATGTGAAGATATTTCCTTTTCCAGCATTGGCTTCAAAGCGCTCCAAATAAACACTTGCAGATTCTACTAAAGGAGTGTTTCCAAACTGCTCTATCAAAAGGAATGTTCAAGTCTGTGAGTTGAATGCACTAATGACACAGAAGTTTGTGAGAATTCTTCTGTCTAGTTTTTAGATGAAGATATTTCTTTTCCCAGAATAGGCCTTAAAGCGCTCCAAATATCCACTTGCAGATTCTACAAAAAGAGTGTTTCAAAACTGCTCTTTCAAAAGAAAGGCTCAAGTCTGTGAGTTGAATGCACTCATCACAAAGAAGTTTCTGAGAATGCTTCTGTGTAGTTGTTAAGCGAAGATACTTCCTTTTCCAGCATAGGCCTCAAAGCGCTCGAAATAAACACTTGCAGAATATACAAAAGGAGAGTTTCAAAACTGTCCTGTCAAAAGAAACGTTAAAGTCTGTGAGTTGAATGCACTCATCACAGAGAAGTTTCTGAGAATGCTTCTGTGTAGTTTTTAGGTGAAGATATTTCCTTTTCCAGCATAGGCGTCAAAGCGATCCAAATAAACACTTGCAGATTCTACAAAAGGAGTGTTTCCAAACTGCTCTATCAGAGGGAATGTTCAAGTCTGTGAGTTCAATGCAGTAATCACACAGACGTTTGTGAGAATGCTTCTGTCTAGTGTTTAGCTGAAGATATTTCTTTTCCCAGAATAGGCCTTAAAGCGCTCCAAATTTCCACTTGCAGATTCTACAAAAAGAGTGTTTCAAAACTGCTCTTTCAAAAGAAAGGCTCAAGTCTGTGAGTTGAATGCACTCATCACAAAGAAGTTTCTGAGAATGCTTCTGTGTAGTTCTTATGTGAAGATACTTCCTTTTCCAGCATAGGCCTCAAAGCGCTCGAAATAAACACTTGCAGATTCTACGAAAGGAGTGTTTCAAAACTGTCCTATCAAAATAAACGTTCAAGTCTGTGAGTTGAATGCACTCATCACACAGAAGTTTCTGAGAATGCTTCTGTGTAGTTTTTAGGTGAACATATTTCGTTTCCCATAACAGGCCTCAGAGCGCTCCAAATATGCACTTGCAGATTCTACAAAAAGAGAGCTAGAAAACTCTTCCACCAAAAAGATGTTTCAACTCTATGAGTAGAATGCACTCATCACAAAGAAGTTTCTGAGAATGCTTCTGTCTAGTCTTTATGTGAAGATATTTCCTTTTCCAGCATAGGCGTCAAAGCGCTCCAAATAAACACTTGCAGATTCTACTAAAGGAGAGTTTCCAAACTGCTCTATCAAAAGCAATGTTCAAGTCTGTGAGTTGAATGAACTAATCACACAGAAGTTTGTGAGAATTCTTCCGTCTAGTTTTTAGGTGAAGATATTTCTTTTCCCAGAATAGGCCTTAAAGCGCTCCAAATATCCACTTGCAGATTCTACAAAAAGAGTGTTTCAAAACTGCTCTTTCAAAAGAAAGGCTCAAGTCTGTGAGTTGAATGCACTCATCACAAAGAAGTTTCTGAGAATTCTTCTGTGTAGTTGTTATGTGAAGATATTTCCTTTTCCAGCATAGGCCTCAAAGCGCTCGAAATAAACACATGCAGATTCTACAAAAGGAGTGTTTCAAAACTGTCCTATCAAAAGAAACGTTCAAGTCTGTGAGTTGAATGCCCTCATCACAGAGAAGTTTCTGAGAATGCTTCTGTGTAGTTTTTAGGTGAAGATAATTCCTTTTCCAGCATAGGTGTCAAAGCGATCCAAATAAGCACTTGCAGATTCTACAAAAGGAGTGTTTCCAAACTGCTCTATCAGAGGGAATGTTCAAGTCTGTGAGTTGAATGCACTACTAAGACAGAAGTTTGTGAGAATGTTTCTGTGTAGTTTTTAGGCGAAGATATTTCTTTTCCCAGCATAGGCCTCAAAGCCCTCCAAATATCCACTTGCAGACTCTACAAAAAGAGTGTTTCAAAACTGCTCTTTCAAAAGGAAGGCTCAAGTCTGTGAGTTGAATGCACTCATCACAAAGAAGTTTCTGAGAATGCTTCTGTGTAGTTGTTATGTGAAGATATTTCCTTTACCAGCATAGGCCTCAAAGCGCTCGAAATAAACACTTGCAGATTCTACGAAAGGAGTGTTTCAAAACTGTCCTATCAAAATAAACGTTCAAGTCTGTGAGTTGAATGCACTCATCACACAGAAGTTTCTGAGAATGCTTCTGTGTAGTTTTTAGGTGAACATATTTCATTTCCCAGCACAGGCCTCAGAGCGCTCCAAATATGCACTTGCAGATTTTACAAAAAGAGACCTTGAAAACTCTTCCACGAAAAAGAGGCTTCATCTCTATGAGTAGAATGCTCTCATCACAAAGAAGTTTCTGAGAATGCTTCTGTCTAGTTTTTATGTGAAGATATTTCCTTTTCCAGCATTGGCTTCAAAGCGCTCCAAATAAACACTTGCAGATTCTACTAAAGGAGTGTTTCCAAACTGCTCTATCAAAAGGAATGTTCAAGTCTGTGAGTTGAATGCACTAATGACACAGAAGTTTGTGAGAATTCTTCTGTCTAGTTTTTAGATGAAGATATTTCTTTTCCAGGAATAGGCCTTAAAGCGCTCCAAATATCCACTTGCAGATTCTACAAAAAGAGTGTTTCAAAACTGCTCTTTCAAAAGAAAGGCTCAAGTCTGTGAGTTGAATGCACTCATCACAAAGAAGTTTCTGAGAATGCTTCTGTGTAGTTGTTAAGTGAAGATACTTCCTTTTCCAGCATAGGCCTCAAAGCGCTCGAAATAAACACTTGCAGAATATACAAAAGGAGAGTTTCAAAACTGTCCTGTCAAAAGAAACGTTAAAGTCTGTGAGTTGAATGCACTCATCACAGAGAAGTTTCTGAGAATGCTTCTGTGTAGTTTTTAGGTGAAGATATTTCCTTTTCCAGCATAGGCGTCAAAGCGATCCAAATAAACACTTGCAGATTCTACAAAAGGAGTGTTTCCAAACTGCTCTATCAGAGGGAATGTTCAAGTCTGTGAGTTCAATGCAGTAATCACACAGACGTTTGTGAGAATGCTTCTGTCTAGTGTTTAGCTGAAGATATTTCTTTTCCCAGAATAGGCCTTAAAGCGCTCCAAATTTCCACTTGCAGATTCTACAAAAAGAGTGTTTCAAAACTGCTCTTTCAAAAGAAAGGCTCAAGTCTGTGAGTTGAATGCACTCATCACAAAGAAGTTTCTGAGAATGCTTCTGTGTAGTTCTTATGTGAAGATACTTCCTTTTCCAGCATAGGCCTCAAAGCGCTCGAAATAAACACTTGCAGATCCTACGAAAGGAGAGTTTCAAAACTGTCCTATCAAAATAAACGTTCAAGTCTGTGAGTTGAATGCACTCATCACACAGAAGTTTCTGAGAATGCTTCTGTGTAGTTTTTAGGTGAACATATTTCGTTTCCCATAACAGGCCTCAGAGCGCTCCAAATATGCACTTGCAGATTCTACAAAAAGAGAGCTAGAAAACTCTTCCACCAAAAAGATGTTTCAACTCTATGAGTAGAATGCACTCATCACAAAGAAGTTTCTGAGAATGCTTCTGTCTAGTTTTTATGTGAAGATATTTCCTTTTCCAGCATAGGCGTCAAAGCGCTCCAAATAAACACTTGCAGATTCTACTAAAGGAGAGTTTCCAAACTGCTCTATCAAAAGCAATGTTCAAGTCTGTGAGTTGAATGAACTAATCACACAGAAGTTTGTGAGAATTCTTCCGTCTAGTTTTTAGATGAAGATATTTCTTTTCCCAGAATAGGCCTTAAAGCGCTCCAAATATCCACTTGCAGATTCTACAAAAAGAGTGTTTCAAAACTGCTCTTTCAAAAGAAAGGCTCAAGTCTGTGAGTTGAATGCACTCATCACAAAGAAGTTTCTGAGAATGCTTCTGTGTAGTTGTTAAGTGAAGATACTTCCTTTTCCAGCATAGGCCTCAAAGCGCTCGAAATAAACATTTGCAGAATATACAAAAGGAGAGTTTCAAAACTGTCCTGTCAAAAGAAACGTTAAAGTCTGTGAGTTGAATGCACTCATCACAGAGAAGTTTCTGAGAATGCTTCTGTGTAGTTTTTAGGTGAAGATATTTCCTTTTCCAGCATAGGCGTCAAAGCGATCCAAATAAACACTTGCAGATTCTACAAAAGGAGTGTTTCCAAACTGCTCTATCAGAGGGAATGTTCAAGTCTGTGAGTTCAATGCAGTAATCACACAGACGTTTGTGAGAATGCTTCTGTCTAGTGTTTAGCTGAAGATATTTCTTTTCCCAGAATAGGCCTTAAAGCGCTCCAAATTTCCACTTGCAGATTCTACAAAAAGAGTGTTTCAAAACTGCTCTTTCAAAAGAAAGGCTCAAGTCTGTGAGTTGAATGCACTCATCACAAAGAAGTTTCTGAGAATGCTTCTGTGTAGTTCTTATGTGAAGATACTTCCTTTTCCAGCATAGGCCTCAAAGCGCTCGAAATAAACACTTGCAGATTCTACGAAAGGAGTGTTTCAAAACTGTCCTATCAAAATAAACGTTCAAGTCTGTGAGTTGAATGCACTCATCACACAGAAGTTTCTGAGAATGCTTCTGTGTAGTTTTTAGGTGAACATATTTCGTTTCCCATAACAGGCCTCAGAGCGCTCCAAATATGCACTTGCAGATTCTACAAAAAGAGAGCTAGAAAACTCTTCCACCAAAAAGATGTTTCAACTCTATGAGTAGAATGCACTCATCACAAAGAAGTTTCTGAGAATGCTTCTGTCTAGTTTTTATGTGAAGATATTTCCTTTTCCAGCATAGGCGTCAAAGCGCTCCAAATAAACACTTGCAGATTCTACTAAAGGAGAGTTTCCAAACTGCTCTATCAAAAGCAATGTTCAAGTCTGTGAGTTGAATGAACTAATCACACAGAAGTTTGTGAGAATTCTTCCGTCTAGTTTTTAGGTGAAGATATTTCTTTTCCCAGAATAGGCCTTAAAGCGCTCCAAATATCCACTTGCAGATTCTACAAAAAGAGTGTTTCAAAACTGCTCTTTCAAAAGAAAGGCTCAAGTCTGTGAGTTGAATGCACTCATCACAAAGAAGTTTCTGAGAATTCTTCTGTGTAGTTGTTATGTGAAGATATTTCCTTTTCCAGCATAGGCCTCAAAGCGCTCGAAATAAACACATGCAGATTCTACAAAAGGAGTGTTTCAAAACTGTCCTATCAAAAGAAACGTTCAAGTCTGTGAGTTGAATGCCCTCATCACAGAGAAGTTTCTGAGAATGCTTCTGTGTAGTTTTTAGGTGAAGATAATTCCTTTTCCAGCATAGGTGTCAAAGCGATCCAAATAAGCACTTGCAGATTCTACAAAAGGAGTGTTTCCAAACTGCTCTATCAGAGGGAATGTTCAAGTCTGTGAGTTGAATGCACTACTAAGACAGAAGTTTGTGAGAATGTTTCTGTGTAGTTTTTAGGCGAAGATATTTCTTTTCCCAGCATAGGCCTCAAAGCCCTAAAAATATCCACTTGCAGACTCTACAAAAAGAGTGTTTCAAAACTGCTCTTTCAAAAGGAAGGCTCAAGTCTGTGAGTTGAATGCACTCATCACAAAGAAGTTTCTGAGAATGCTTCTGTGTAGTTGTTATGTGAAGATACTTCCTTTTCGAGCACAGGCCTCAAAGCGCTCGAAATAAACACTTGCAGATTCTACGAAAGGAGTGTTTCAAAACTGTCCTATCAAAATAAACGTTCAAGTCTGTGAGTTGAATGCACTCATCACACAGAAGTTTCTGAGAATGCTTCTGTGTAGTTTTTAGGTGAACATATTTCGTTTCCCATCACAGGCCTCAGAGCGCTCCAAATATGCACTTGCAGATTCTACAAAAAGAGAGCTAGAAAACTCTTCCACCAAAAAGATGTTTCAACTCTATGAGTAGAATGCACTCATCACAAAGAAGTTTCTGAGAATGCTTCTGTCTAGTTTTTATGTGAAGATATTTCCTTTTCCAGCATAGGCGTCAAAGCGCTCCAAATAAACACTTGCAGATTCTACTAAAGGAGAGTTTCCAAACTGCTCTATCAAAAGCAATGTTCAAGTCTGTGAGTTGAATGAACTAATCACACAGAAGTTTGTGAGAATTCTTCCGTCTAGTTTTTAGGTGAAGATATTTCTTTTCCCAGAATAGGCCTTAAAGCGCTCCAAATATCCACTTGCAGATTCTACAAAAAGAGTGTTTCAAAACTGCTCTTTCAAAAGAAAGGCTCAAGTCTGTGAGTTGAATGCACTCATCACAAAGAAGTTTCTGAGAATGCTTCTGTGTAGTTGTTATGTGAAGATATTTCCTTTTCCAGCATAGGCCTCAAAGCGCTCGAAATAAACACATGCAGATTCTACAAAAGGAGTGTTTCAAAACTGTCCTATCAAAAGAAACGTTCAAGTCTGTGAGTTGAATGCCCTCATCACAGAGAAGTTTCTGAGAATGCTTCTGTGTAGTTTTTAGGTGAAGATAATTCCTTTTCCAGCATAGGTGTCAAAGCGATCCAAATAAGCACTTGCAGATTCTACAAAAGGAGTGTTTCCAAACTGCTCTATCAGAGGGAATGTTCAAGTCTGTGAGTTGAATGCACTACTAAGACAGAAGTTTGTGAGAATGTTTCTGTGTAGTTTTTAGGCGAAGATATTTCTTTTCCCAGCATAGGCCTCAAAGCCCTCCAAATATCCACTTGCAGACTCTACAAAAAGAGTGTTTCAAAACTGCTCTTTCAAAAGGAAGGCTCAAGTCTGTGAGTTGAATGCACTCATCACAAAGAAGTTTCTGAGAATGCTTCTGTGTAGTTGTTATGTGAAGATACTTCCTTTTCGAACACAGGCCTCAAAGCGCTCGAAATAAACACTTGCAGATTCTACGAAAGGAGTGTTTCAAAACTGTCCTATCAAAAGAAACGTTAAAGTCTGTGAGTTGAATGCCCTCATCACACAGAAGTTTCTGAGAATGCTTCTGTGTAGTTTTTAGGTGAACATATTTCGTTTCCCATCACAGGCCTCAGAGCGCTCCAAATATGCACTTGCAGATTCTACAAAAAGAGAGCTAGAAAACTCTTCCACCAAAAAGATGTTTCAACTCTATGAGTAGAATGCACTCATCACAAAGAAGTTTCTGAGAATGCTTCTGTCTAGTTTTTATGTGAAGATATTTCCTTTTCCAGCATAGGCGTCAAAGCGCTCCAAATAAACACTTGAAGATTCTACTAAAGGAGAGTTTCCAAACTGCTCTATCAAAAGCAATGTTCAAGTCTGTGAGTTGAATGAACTAATCACACAGAAGTTTGTGAGAATTCTTCCGTCTAGTTTTTAGGTGAAGATATTTCTTTTCCCAGAATAGGCCTTAAAGCGCTCCAAATATCCACTTGCAGATTCTACAAAAAGAGTGTTTCAAAACTGCTCTTTCAAAAGAAAGGCTCAAGTCTGTGAGTTGAATGCACTCATCACAAAGAAGTTTCTGAGAATGCTTCTGTGTAGTTGTTATGTGAAGATATTTCCTTTTCCAGCATAGGCCTCAAAGCGCTCGAAATAAACACATGCAGATTCTACAAAAGGAGTGTTTCAAAACTGTCCTATCAAAGGAAACGTTCAAGTCTGTGAGTTGAATGCCCTCATCACAGAGAAGTTTCTGAGAATGCTTCTGTGTAGTTTTTAGGTGAAGATAATTCCTTTTCCAGCATAGGTGTCAAAGCGATCCAAATAAGCACTTGCAGATTCTACAAAAGGAGTGTTTCCAAACTGCTCTATCAGAGGGAATGTTCAAGTCTGTGAGTTGAATGCACTACTAAGACAGAAGTTTGTGAGAATGTTTCTGTGTAGTTTTTAGGCGAAGATATTTCTTTTCCCAGCATAGGCCTCAAAGCCCTCCAAATATCCACTTGCAGACTCTACAAAAAGAGAGTTTCAAAACTGCTCTTTCAAAAGGAAGGCTCAAGTCTGTGAGTTGAATGCACTCATCACAAAGAAGTTTCTGAGAATGCTTCTGTGTAGTTGTTATGTGAAGATACTTCCTTTTCGAGCACAGGCCTCAAAGCGCTGGAAATAAACACTTGCAGATTCTACGAAAGGAGTGTTTCAAAACTGTCCTATCAAAAGAAACGTTCAAGTCTGTGAGTTGAATGCCCTCATCACAGAGAAGTTTCTGAGAATGCTTCTGTGTAGTTTTTAGGTGAAGATAATTCCTTTTCCAGCATTGGTGTCAAAGCGATCCAAATAAGCACTTGCAGATTCTACAAAAGGAGTGTTTCCAAACTGCTCTATCAGAGGGAATGTTCAAGTCTGTGAGTTCAATGCAGTAATCACACAGACGTTTGTGAGAATGCTTCTGTCTAGTGTTTAGGTGAAGATATTTCTTTTCCCAGAATAGGCCTTAAAGCGCTCCAAATTTCCACTTGCAGATTCTACAAAAAGAGTGTTTCAAAACTGCTCTTTCAAAAGAAAGGCTCAAGTCTGTGAGTTGAATGCACTCATCACAAAGAAGTTTCTGAGAATGCTTCTGTGTAGTTCTTATGTGAAGACACTTCCTTTTCCAGCATAGGCCTCAAAGCGCTCGAAATAAACACTTGCAGATTCTACAAAAGGAGTGTTTCCAAACTGCTCTATCAGAGGGAATGTTCAAGTCTGTGAGTCCAATGCAGTAATCACACAGACGTTTGTGAGAATGCTTCTGTCAAGTTTTTATGTGAAGATATTACCTTTTCCAGCATAGGCGTCAAAGCGATCCAAATAAGCACTTGCAGATTCTACAAAAGCAGTGTTTCCAAACTGCTCTATCAGAGGGAATGTTCAAGTCTGTGAGTTCAATGCAGTAATCACACAGACGTTTGTGAGAATGCTTCTGTCTAGTGTTTAGGTGAAGATATTTCTTTTCCCAGAATAGGCCTTAAAGCGCTCCAAATTTCCACTTGCAGATTCTACAAAAAGAGTGCTTCAAAACTGCTCTTTCAAAAGAAAGGCTCAAGTCTGTGAGTTGAATGCACTCATCACAAAGAAGTTTCTGAGAATGCTTCTGTGTAGTTGTTATGTGAAGCTACTTCCTTTTCCAGCATAGGCCTCAAAGCGCTCGAAATAAACACTTGCAGATTCTAGGAAAGGAGTGTTTCAAAACAGTCCTATCAAAATAAACGTTCAAGTCTGTGAGTTGAATGCACTCATCACACAGAAGTTTCTGAGAAAGCTTCTGTGTAGTTTTCAGGTGGAGATATTTCCTTTTCCAGCATAGGCGTCAAAGCGATCCAAATAAACACTTGCAGATTCTACAAAAGGAGTGTTTCCAAACTGCTCTATCAAGAGGAATGTTCAAGTCCGTGAGTAGAATGCACTCATCACAAAGAAGTTTCTGAGAATGCTTCTGTCTAGTTTTTATGTGAAGATATTCCCTTTTCCAGCATAGGCGTCAAAGCGCTCCAAATAAACACTTGCAGATTCTACAAAAGGAGTGTTTCCAAACTGCTCTATCAGAGGGAATGTTCAAGTCTGTGAGTTGAATGCACTAGTCAGACAGAAGTTTGTGAGAACGCTTCTGTTTAGTTTTTAGGTGAAGATATTCCTTTTCCCAGCATAGGCCTCAAAGCCCTCCAAATATCCACTTGCAGACACTACAAAAAGAGTGTTTCAAAACTGCTCTTTCAAAAGGAAGGCTCAAGTCTGTGAGTTGAATGCACTCATCACAAAGAAGTTTCTGAGAATGCTTCTGTGTAGTTGTTATGTGAAGATATTTCCTTTACCAGCATAGGCCTCAAAGCGCTCGAAATAAACACTTGCAGATTCTACGAAAGGAGTGTTTCAAAACTATCCTATCAAAATAAACGTTCAAGTCTGTGAGTTGAATGCACTCATCACACAGAAGTTTCTGAGAATGCTTCTGTGTAGTTTTTAGGTGAACATATTTCATTTCCCAGCACAGGCCTCAGAGCGCTCCAAATATGCACTTGCAGATTCTTCAAAAAGAGACCTTGAAAACTCTTCCACCAAAAAGAGGCTTCAACTCTATGAGTAGAATGCTCTCATCACAAAGAAGTTTCTGAGAATGCTTCTGTCTAGTTTTTATGTGAAGATATTTCCTTTTCCAGCATTGGCTTCAAAGCGCTCCAAATAAACACTTGCAGATTCTACTAAAGGAGTGTTTCCAAACTGCTCTATCAAAAGGAATGTTCAAGTCTGTGAGTTGAATGCACTAATGACACAGAAGTTTGTGAGAATTCTTCTGTCTAGTTTTTAGATGAAGATATTTCTTTTCCCAGAATAGACCTTAAAGCGCTGCAAATATCCACTTGCAGATTCTACAAAAAGAGTGTTTCAAAACTGCTCTTTCAAAAGAAAGGCTCAAGTCTGTGAGTTGAATGCACTCATCACAAAGAAGTTTCTGAGAATGCTTCTGTGTAGTTGTTAAGTGAAGATACTTCCTTTTCCAGCATAGGCCTCAAAGCGCTCGAAATAAACACTTGCAGATTCTACAAAAGGAGAGTTTCAAAACTGTCCTGTCAAAAGAAACGTTAAAGTCTGTGAGTTGAATGCACTCATCACACAGAAGTTTCTGAGAATGCTTCTGTGTAGCTTTTAGGTGAAGATATTTCCTTTTCCAGCATAGGCGTCAAAGCGATCCAAATAAACACTTGCAGATTCTACAAAAGGAGTGTTTCCAAACTGCTCTATCAGACGGAATGTTCAAGTCTGTGAGTTCAATGCAGTAATCACACAGACGTTTGTGAGAATGCTTCTGTGTAGTTTTTAGGTGAAGATATTCCTTTTCCCAGCATAGGCCTCAAAGCCCTCCAAATATCCACTTGCAGACTCTACAAAAAGAGTGTTTCAAAACTGCTCTTTCAAAAGGAAGGCTCAAGTCTGTGAGTTGAATGCACTCATCACAAAGAAGTTTCTGAGAATGCTTCTGTGTAGTTGTTATGTGAAGATACTTCCTTTTCGAGCATAGGCCTCAAAGCGCTCGAAATAAACACTTGCAGATTCTACGAAAGGAGTGTTTCAAAACTGTCCTATCAAAATAAACGTTCAAGTCTGTGAGTTGAATGCACTCATCACACAGAAGTTTCTGAGAATGCTTCTGTGTAGTTTTTAGGTGAACATATTTCGTTTGCCATCACAGGCCTCAGAGCGCTCCAAATATGCACTTGCAGATTCTACAAAAAGAGAGCTAGAAAACTCTTCCACCAAAAAGATGTTTCAACTCTATGAGTAGAATGCACTCATCACAAAGAAGTTTCTGAGAATGCTTCTGTCTAGTTTTTATGTGAAGATATTTCCTTTTCCAGCATAGGCGTCAAAGCGCTCCAAATAAACACTTGCAGATTCTACTAAAGGAGAGTTTCCAAACTGCTCTATCAAAAGCAATGTTCAAGTCTGTAAGTTGAATGAACTAATCACACAGAAGTTTGTGAGAATTCTTCCGTCTAGTTTTTAGGTGAAGATATTTCTTTTCCCAGAATAGGCCTTAAAGCGCTCCAAATATCCACTTGCAGATTCTACAAAAAGAGTGTTTCAAAACTGCTCTTTCAAAAGAAAGGCTCAAGTCTGTGAGTTGAATGCACTCATCACAAAGAAGTTTCTGAGAATGCTTCTGTGTAGTTGTTATGTGAAGATATTTCCTTTTCCAGCATAGGCCACAAAGCGCTCGAAATAAACACATGCAGATTCTACAAAAGGAGTGTTTCAAAACTGTCCTATCAAAAGAAACGTTCAAGTCTGTGAGTTGAATGCCCTCATCACAGAGAAGTTTGTGAGAATGCTTCTGTGTAGTTTTTAGGTGAAGATAATTCCTTTTCCAGCATAGGTGTCAAAGCGATCCAAATAAGCACTTGCAGATTCTACAAAAGGAGTGTTTCCAAACTGCTCTATCAGAGGGAATGTTCAAGTCTGTGAGTTGAATGCACTACTAAGACAGAAGTTTGTGAGAATGTTTCTGTGTAGTTTTTAGGCGAAGATATTTCTTTTCCCAGCATAGGCCTCAAAGCCCTCCAAATATCCACTTGCAGACTCTACAAAAAGAGTGTTTCAAAACTGCTCTTTCAAAAGGAAGGCTCAAGTCTGTGAGTTGAATGCATTCATCACAAAGAAGTTTCTGAGAATGCTTCCGTGTAGTTGTTATGTGAAGATACTTCCTTTTCGAGCACAGGCCTCAAAGCGCTCGATATAAACACTTGCAGATTCTACGAAAGGAGTGTTTCAAAACTGTCCTATCAAAAGAAACGTTCAAGTCTGTGAGTTGAATGCCCTCATCACAGAGAAGTTTCTGAGAATGCTTCTGTGTAGTTTTTAGGTGAAGATAATTCCTTTTCCAGCATTGGTGTCAAAGCGATCCAAATAAGCACTTGCAGATTCTACAAAAGGAGTGTTTCCAAACTGCTCTATCAGAGGGAATGTTCAAGTCTGTGAGTTCAATGCAGTAATCACACAGACGTTTGTGAGAATGCTTCTGTCTAGTGTTTAGGTGAAGATATTTCTTTTCCCAGAATAGGCCTTAAAGCGCTCCAAATTTCCACTTGCAGATTCTACAAAAAGAGTGTTTCAAAACTGCTCTTTCAAAAGAAAGGCTCAAGTCTGTGAGTTGAATGCACTCATCACAAAGAAGTTTCTGAGAATGCTTCTGTGTAGTTCTTATGTGAAGACACTTCCTTTTCCAGCATAGGCCTCAAAGCGCTCGAAATAAACACTTGCAGATTCTACAAAAGGAGTGTTTCCAAACTGCTCTATCAGAGGGAATGTTCAAGTCTGTGAGTCCAATGCAGTAATCACACAGACGTTTGTGAGAATGCTTCTGTCAAGTTTTTATGTGAAGATATTACCTTTTCCAGCATAGGCGTCAAAGCGATCCAAATAAGCACTTGCAGATTCTACAAAAGCAGTGTTTCCAAACTGCTCTATCAGAGGGAATGTTCAAGTCTGTGAGTTCAATGCAGTAATCACACAGACGTTTGTGAGAATGCTTCTGTCTAGTGTTTAGGTGAAGATATTTCTTTTCCCAGAATAGGCCTTAAAGCGCTCCAAATTTCCACTTGCAGATTCTACAAAAAGAGTGCTTCAAAACTGCTCTTTCAAAAGAAAGGCTCAAGTCTGTGAGTTGAATGCACTCATCACAAAGAAGTTTCTGAGAATGCTTCTGTGTAGTTGTTATGTGAAGCTACTTCCTTTTCCAGCATAGGCCTCAAAGCGCTCGAAATAAACACTTGCAGATTCTAGGAAAGGAGTGTTTCAAAACAGTCCTATCAAAATAAACGTTCAAGTCTGTGAGTTGAATGCACTCATCACACAGAAGTTTCTGAGAAAGCTTCTGTGTAGTTTTCAGGTGGAGATATTTCCTTTTCCAGCATAGGCGTCAAAGCGATCCAAATAAACACTTGCAGATTCTACAAAAGGAGTGTTTCCAAACTGCTCTATCAAGAGGAATGTTCAAGTCCGTGAGTAGAATGCACTCATCACAAAGAAGTTTCTGAGAATGCTTCTGTCTAGTTTTTATGTGAAGATATTCCCTTTTCCAGCATAGGCGTCAAAGCGCTCCAAATAAACACTTGCAGATTCTACAAAAGGAGTGTTTCCAAACTGCTCTATCAGAGGGAATGTTCAAGTCTGTGAGTTGAATGCACTAGTCAGACAGAAGTTTGTGAGAACGCTTCTGTTTAGTTTTTAGGTGAAGATATTCCTTTTCCCAGCATAGGCCTCAAAGCCCTCCAAATATCCACTTGCAGACACTACAAAAAGAGTGTTTCAAAACTGCTCTTTCAAAAGGAAGGCTCAAGTCTGTGAGTTGAATGCACTCATCACAAAGAAGTTTCTGAGAATTCTTCTGTGTAGTTGTTATGTGAAGATATTTCCTTTACCAGCATAGGCCTCAAAGCGCTCGAAATAAACACTTGCAGATTCTACGAAAGGAGTGTTTCAAAACTATCCTATCAAAATAAACGTTCAAGTCTGTGAGTTGAATGCACTCATCACACAGAAGTTTCTGAGAATGCTTCTGTGTAGTTTTTAGGTGAACATATTTCATTTCCCAGCACAGGCCTCAGAGCGCTCCAAATATGCACTTGCAGATTCTACAAAAAGAGACCTTGAAAACTCTTCCACCAAAAAGAGGCTTCAACTCTATGAGTAGAATGCTCTCATCACAAAGAAGTTTCTGAGAATGCTTCTGTCTAGTTTTTATGTGAAGATATTTCCTTTTCCAGCATTGGCTTCAAAGCGCTCCAAATAAACACTTGCAGATTCTACTAAAGGAGTGTTTCCAAACTGCTCTATCAAAAGGAATGTTCAAGTCTGTGAGTTGAATGCACTAATGACACAGAAGTTTGTGAGAATTCTTCTGTCTAGTTTTTAGATGAAGATATTTCTTTTCCCAGAATAGGCCTTAAAGCGCTCCAAATATCCACTTGCAGATTCTACAAAAAGAGTGTTTCAAAACTGCTCTTTCAAAAGAAAGGCTCAAGTCTGTGAGTTGAATGCACTCATCACAAAGAAGTTTCTGAGAATGCTTCTGTGTAGTTGTTAAGTGAAGATACTTCCTTTTCCAGCATAGGCCTCAAAGCGCTCGAAATAAACACTTGCAGATTCTACAAAAGGAGAGTTTCAAAACTGTCCTGTCAAAAGAAACGTTAAAGTCTGTGAGTTGAATGCACTCATCACACAGAAGTTTCTGAGAATGCTTCTGTGTAGCTTTTAGGTGAAGATATTTCCTTTTCCAGCATAGGCGTCAAAGCGATCCAAATAAACACTTGCAGATTCTACAAAAGGAGTGTTTCCAAACTGCTCTATCAGAGGGAATGTTCAAGTCTGTGAGTTCAATGCAGTAATCACACAGAAGTTTGTGAGAATGCTTCTGTGTAGTTTTTAGGTGAAGATATTCCTTTTCCCAGCATAGGCCTCAAAGCCCTCCAAATATCCACTTGCAGACTCTACAAAAAGAGTGTTTCAAAACTGCTCTTTCAAAAGGAAGGCTCAAGTCTGTGAGTTGAATGCACTCATCACAAAGAAGTTTCTGAGAATGCTTCTGTGTAGTTGTTATGTGAAGATACTTCCTTTTCGAGCATAGGCCTCAAAGCGCTCGAAATAAACACTTGCAGATTCTACGAAAGGAGTGTTTCAAAACTGTCCTATCAAAATAAACGTTCAAGTCTGTGAGTTGAATGCACTCATCACACAGAAGTTTCTGAGAATGCTTCTGTGTAGTTTTTAGGTGAACATATTTCGTTTCCCATCACAGGCCTCAGAGCGCTCCAAATATGCACTTGCAGATTCTACAAAAAGAGAGCTAGAAAACTCTTCCACCAAAAAGATGTTTCAACTCTATGAGTAGAATGCACTCATCACAAAGAAGTTTCTGAGAATGCTTCTGTCTAGTTTTTATGTGAAGATATTTCCTTTTCCAGCATAGGCGTCAAAGCGCTCCAAATAAACACTTGCAGATTCTACTAAAGGAGAGTTTCCAAACTGCTCTATCAAAAGCAATGTTCAAGTCTGTAAGTTGAATGAACTAATCACACAGAAGTTTGTGAGAATTCTTCCGTCTAGTTTTTAGGTGAAGATATTTCTTTTCCCAGAATAGGCCTTAAAGCGCTCCAAATATCCACTTGCAGATTCTACAAAAAGAGTGTTTCAAAACTGCTCTTTCAAAAGAAAGGCTCAAGTCTGTGAGTTGAATGCACTCATCACAAAGAAGTTTCTGAGAATGCTTCTGTGTAGTTGTTATGTGAAGATATTTCCTTTTCCAGCATAGGCCTCAAAGCGCTCGAAATAAACACATGCAGATTCTACAAAAGGAGTGTTTCAAAACTGTCCTATCAAAAGAAACGTTCAAGTCTGTGAGTTGAATGCCCTCATCACAGAGAAGTTTCTGAGAATGCTTCTGTGTAGTTTTTAGGTGAAGATAATTCCTTTTCCAGCATAGGTGTCAAAGCGATCCAAATAAGCACTTGCAGATTCTACAAAAGGAGTGTTTCCAAACTGCTCTATCAGAGGGAATGTTCAAGTCTGTGAGTTGAATGCACTACTAAGACAGAAGTTTGTGAGAATGTTTCTGTGTAGTTTTTAGGCGAAGATATTTCTTTTCCCAGCATAGGCCTCAAAGCCCTCCAAATATCCACTTGCAGACTCTACAAAAAGAGTGTTTCAAAACTGCTCTTTCAAAAGGAAGGCTCAAGTCTGTGAGTTGAATGCATTCATCACAAAGAAGTTTCTGAGAATGCTTCTGTGTAGTTGTTATGTGAAGATACTTCCTTTTCGAGCACAGGCCTCAAAGCGCTCGATATAAACACTTGCAGATTCTACGAAAGGAGTGTTTCAAAACTGTCCTATCAAAAGAAACGTTCAAGTCTGTGAGTTGAATGCCCTCATCACAGAGAAGTTTCTGAGAATGCTTCTGTGTAGTTTTTAGGTGAAGATAATTCCTTTTCCAGCATTGGTGTCAAAGCGATCCAAATAAGCACTTGCAGATTCTACAAAAGGAGTGTTTCCAAACTGCTCTATCAGAGGGAATGTTCAAGTCTGTGAGTTCAATGCAGTAATCACACAGACGTTTGTGAGAATGCTTCTGTCTAGTGTTTAGGTGAAGATATTTCTTTTCCCAGAATAGGCCTTAAAGCGCTCCAAATTTCCACTTGCAGATTCTACAAAAAGAGTGTTTCAAAACTGCTCTTTCAAAAGAAAGGCTCAAGTCTGTGAGTTGAATGCACTCATCACAAAGAAGTTTCTGAGAATGCTTCTGTGTAGTTCTTATGTGAAGACACTTCCTTTTCCAGCATAGGCCTCAAAGCGCTCGAAATAAACACTTGCAGATTCTACAAAAGGAGTGTTTCCAAACTGCTCTATCAGAGGGAATGTTCAAGTCTGTGAGTCCAATGCAGTAATCACACAGACGTTTGTGAGAATGCTTCTGTCAAGTTTTTATGTGAAGATATTACCTTTTCCAGCATAGGCGTCAAAGCGATCCAAATAAGCACTTGCAGATTCTACAAAAGCAGTGTTTCCAAACTGCTCTATCAGAGGGAATGTTCAAGTCTGTGAGTTCAATGCAGTAATCACACAGACGTTTGTGAGAATGCTTCTGTCTAGTGTTTAGGTGAAGATATTTCTTTTCCCAGAATAGGCCTTAAAGCGCTCCAAATTTCCACTTGCAGATTCTACAAAAAGAGTGCTTCAAAACTGCTCTTTCAAAAGAAAGGCTCAAGTCTGTGAGTTGAATGCACTCATCACAAAGAAGTTTCTGAGAATGCTTCTGTGTAGTTGTTATGTGAAGCTACTTCCTTTTCCAGCATAGGCCTCAAAGCGCTCGAAATAAACACTTGCAGATTCTAGGAAAGGAGTGTTTCAAAACAGTCCTATCAAAATAAACGTTCAAGTCTGTGAGTTGAATGCACTCATCGCAAAGAAGTTTCTGAGAAAGCTTCTGTGTAGTTTTCAGGTGGAGATATTTCCTTTTCCAGCATAGGCGTCAAAGCGATCCAAATAAACACTTGCAGATTCTACAAAAGGAGTGTTTCCAAACTGCTCTATCAAGAGGAATGTTCAAGTCCGTGAGTAGAATGCACTCATCACAAAGAAGTTTCTGAGAATGCTTCTGTCTAGTTTTTATGTGAAGATATTCCCTTTTCCAGCATAGGCGTCAAAGCGCTCCAAATAAACACTTGCAGATTCTACAAAAGGAGTGTTTCCAAACTGCTCTATCAGAGGGAATGTTCAAGTCTGTGAGTTGAATGCACTAGTCAGACAGAAGTTTGTGAGAACGCTTCTGTTTAGTTTTTAGGTGAAGATATTCCTTTTCCCAGCATAGGCCTCAAAGCCCTCCAAATATCCACTTGCAGACACTACAAAAAGAGTGTTTCAAAACTGCTCTTTCAAAAGGAAGGCTCAAGTCTGTGAGTTGAATGCACTCATCACAAAGAAGTTTCTGAGAATGCTTCTGTGTAGTTGTTATGTGAAGATATTTCCTTTACCAGCATAGGCCTCAAAGCGCTCGAAATAAACACTTGCAGATTCTACGAAAGGAGTGTTTCAAAACTATCCTATCAAAATAAACGTTCAAGTCTGTGAGTTGAATGCACTCATCACACAGAAGTTTCTGAGAATGCTTCTGTGTAGTTTTTAGGTGAACATATTTCATTTCCCAGCACAGGCCTCAGAGCGCTCCAAATATGCACTTGCAGATTCTACAAA
Source organism: Pongo pygmaeus (assembly GCF_028885625.2). Lineage (NCBI taxonomy): Eukaryota > Metazoa > Chordata > Mammalia > Primates > Hominidae > Pongo > Pongo pygmaeus. The sequence continues at coordinate 41,524,644 of NC_072381.2, read as the reverse complement.
AAGAGACCTTGAAAACTCTTCCACCAAAAAGAGGCTTCAACTCTATGAGTAGAATGCTCTCATCACAAAGAAGTTTCTGAGAATGCTTCTGTCTAGTTTTTATGTGAAGATATTTCCTTTTCCAGCATTGGCTTCAAAGCGCTCCAAATAAACACTTGCAGATTCTACTAAAGGAGAGTTTCCAAACTGCTCTATCAAAAGGAATGTTCAAGTCTGTGAGTTGAATGCACTAATGACACAGAAGTTTGTGAGAATTCTTCTGTCTAGTTTTTAGATGAAGATATTTCTTTTCCCAGAATAGGCCTTAAAGCGCTCCAAATATCCACTTGCAGATTCTACAAAAAGAGTGTTTCAAAACTGCTCTTTCAAAAGAAAGGCTCAAGTCTGTGAGTTGAATGCACTCATCACAAAGAAGTTTCTGAGAATGCTTCTGTGTAGTTGCTAAGTGAAGATACTTCCTTTTCCAGCATAGGCCTCAAAGCGCTCGAAATAAACACTTGCAGATTCTACAAAAGGAGAGTTTCAAAACTGTCCTGTCAAAAGAAACGATAAAGTCTGTGAGTTGAATGCACTCATCACAGAGAAGTTTCTGAGAATGCTTCTGTGTAGTTTTTAGGTGAAGATATTTCCTTTTCCAGCATAGGCGTCAAAGCGATCCAAATAAACACTTGCAGATTCTACAAAAGGAGTGTTTCCAAACTGCTCTATCAGAGGGAATGTTCAAGTCTGTGAGTTCAATGCAGTAATCACACAGACGTTTGTGAGAATGCTTCTGTGTAGTTTTTAGGTGAAGATATTCCTTTTCCCAGCATAGGCCTCAAAGCCCTCCAAATATCCACTTGCAGACTCTACAAAAAGAGTGTTTCAAAACTGCTCTTTCAAAAGGAAGGCTCAAGTCTGTGAGTTGAATGCACTCATCACAAAGAAGTTTCTGAGAATGCTTCTGTGTAGTTGTTATGTGAAGATACTTCCTTTTCGAGCATAGGCCTCAAAGCGCTCGAAATAAACACTTGCAGATTCTACGAAAGGAGTGTTTCAAAACTGTCCTATCAAAATAAACGTTCAAGTCTGTGAGTTGAATGCACTCATCACACAGAAGTTTCTGAGAATGCTTCTGTGTAGTTTTTAGGTGAACATATTTCGTTTCCCAGCACAGGCCTCAGAGCGCTCCAAATATGCACTTGCAGATTCTACAAAAAGAGAGCTAGAAAACTTTTCCACCAAAAAGAGGCTTCAACTCTATGAGTAGAATGCACTCATCACAAAGAAGTTTCTGAGAATGCTTCTGTCTAGTTTTTATGTGAAGATATTTCCTTTTCCAGCATAGGCGTCAAAGCGCTCCAAATAAACACTTGCAGATTCTACTAAAGGAGAGTTTCCAAACTGCTCTATCAAAAGCAATGTTCAAGTCTGTGAGTTGAATGAACTAATCACACAGAAGTTTGTGAGAATTCTTCCGTCTAGTTTTTAGGTGAAGATATTTCTTTTCCCAGAATAGGCCTTAAAGCGCTCCAAATATCCACTTGCAGATTCTACAAAAAGAGTGTTTCAAAACTGCTCTTTCAAAAGAAAGGCTCAAGTCTGTGAGTTGAATGCACTCATCACAAAGAAGTTTCTGAGAATGCTTCTGTGTAGTTGTTATGTGAAGATATTTCCTTTTCCAGCATAGGCCTCAAAGCGCTCGAAATAAACACATGCAGATTCTACAAAAGGAGTGTTTCAAAACTGTCCTATCAAAAGAAACGTTCAAGTCTGTGAGTTGAATGCCCTCATCACAGAGAAGTTTCTGAGAATGCTTCTGTGTAGTTTTTAGGTGAAGATAATTCCTTTTCCAGCATAGGTGTCAAAGCGATCCAAATAAGCACTTGCAGATTCTACAAAAGGAGTGTTTCCAAACTGCTCTATCAGAGGGAATGTTCAAGTCTGTGAGTTCAATGCAGTAATCACACAGACGTTTGTGAGAATGCTTCTGTCTAGTGTTTAGGTGAAGATATTTCTTTTCCCAGAATAGGCCTTAAAGCGCTCCAAATTTCCACTTGCAGATTCTACAAAAAGAGTGTTTCAAAACTGCTCTTTCAAAAGAAAGGCTCAAGTCTGTGAGTTGAATGCACTCATCACAAAGAAGTTTCTGAGAATGCTTCTGTGTAGTTCTTATGTGAAGACACTTCCTTTTCCAGCATAGGCCTCAAAGCGCTCGAAATAAACACTTGCAGATTCTACAAAAGGAGTGTTTCCAAACTGCTCTATCAGAGGGAATGTTCAAGTCTGTGAGTCCAATGCAGTAATCACACAGACGTTTGTGAGAATGCTTCTGTCAAGTTTTTATGTGAAGATATTACCTTTTCCAGCATAGGCGTCAAAGCGATCCAAATAAGCACTTGCAGATTCTACAAAAGCAGTGTTTCCAAACTGCTCTATCAGAGGGAATGTTCAAGTCTGTGAGTTCAATGCAGTAATCAAACAGACGTTTGTGAGAATGCTTCTGTCTAGTGTTTAGGTGAAGATATTTCTTTTCCCAGAATAGGCCTTAAAGCACTCCAAATTTCCACTTGCAGATTCTACAAAAAGAGTGCTTCAAAACTGCTCTTTCAAAAGAAAGGCTCAAGTCTGTGAGTTGAATGCACTCATCACAAAGAAGTTTCTGAGAATGCTTCTGTGTAGTTGTTAAGTGAAGCTACTTCCTTTTCCAGCATAGGCCTCAAAGCGCTCGAAATAAACACTTGCAGATTCTAGGAAAGGAGTGTTTCAAAACAGTCCTATCAAAATAAACGTTCAAGTCTGTGAGTTGAATGCACTCATCACAAAGAAGTTTCTGAGAAAGCTTCTGTGTAGTTTTCAGGTGGAGATATTTCCTTTTCCAGCATATGCGTCAAAGCGATCCAAATAAACACATGCAGATTCTACAAAAGGAGTGTTTCAAAACTGTCCTATCAAAAGAAACGTTCAAGTCTGTGAGTTGAATGCCCTCATCACAGACAAGTTTCTGAGAATGCTTCTGTGTAGTTTTTAGGTGAAGATAATTCCTTTTCCAGCATAGGTGTCAAAGCGATCCAAATAAGCACTTGCAGATTCTACAAAAGGAGTGTTTCCAAACTGCTCTATCAGAGGGAATGTTCAAGTCTGTGAGTTCAATGCAGTAATCACACAGACGTTTGTGAGAATGCTTCTGTCTAGTGTTTAGCTGAAGATATTTCTTTTCCCAGAATAGGCCTTAAAGCGCTCCAAATTTCCACTTGCAGATTCTACAAAAAGAGTGTTTCAAAACTGCTCTTTCAAAAGAAAGGCTCAAGTCTGTGAGTTGAATGCACTCATCACAAAGAAGTTTCTGAGAATGCTTCTGTGTAGTTCTTATGTGAAGATACTTCCTTTTCCAGCATAGGCCTCAAAGCGCTCGAAATAAACACTTGCAGATTCTACGAAAGGAGTGTTTCAAAACTGTCCTATCAAAATAAACGTTCAAGTCTGTGAGTTGAATGCACTCATCACACAGAAGTTTCTGAGAATGCTTCTGTGTAGTTTTTAGGTGAACATATTTCGTTTCCCATCACAGGCCTCAGAGCGCTCCAAATATGCACTTGCAGATTCTACAAAAAGAGAGCTAGAAAACTCTTCCACCAAAAAGATGTTTCAACTCTATGAGTAGAATGCACTCATCACAAAGAAGTTTCTGAGAATGCTTCTGTCTACTTTTTATGTGAAGATATTTCCTTTTCCAGCATAGGCGTCAAAGCGCTCCAAATAAACACTTGCAGATTCTACTAAAGGAGAGTTTCCAAACTGCTCTATCAAAAGCAATGTTCAAGTCTGTGAGTTGAATGAACTAATCACACAGAAGTTTGTGAGAATTCTTCCGTCTAGTTTTTAGGTGAAGATATTTCTTTTCCCAGAATAGGCCTTAAAGCGCTCCAAATATCCACTTGCAGATTCTACAAAAAGAGTGTTTCAAAACTGCTCTTTCAAAAGAAAGGCTCAAGTCTGTGAGTTGAATGCACTCATCACAAAGAAGTTTCTGAGAATGCTTCTGTGTAGTTGTTATGTGAAGATATTTCCTTTTCCAGCATAGGCCTCAAAGCGCTCGAAATAAACACATGCAGATTCTACAAAAGGAGTGTTTCAAAACTGTCCTATCAAAAGAAACGTTCAAGTCTGTGAGTTGAATGCCCTCATCACAGAGAAGTTTCTGAGAATGCTTCTGTGTAGTTTTTAGGTGAAGATAATTCCTTTTCCAGCATAGGTGTCAAAGCGATCCAAATAAGCACTTGCAGATTCTACAAAAGGAGTGTTTCCAAACTGCTCTATCAGAGGGAATGTTCAAGTCTGTGAGTTGAATGCACTACTAAGACAGAAGTTTGTGAGAATGTTTCTGTGTAGTTTTTAGGCGAAGATATTTCTTTTCCCAGCATAGGCCTCAAAGCCCTCCAAATATCCACTTGCAGACTCTACAAAAAGAGTGTTTCAAAACTGCTCTTTCAAAAGGAAGGCTCAAGTCTGTGAGTTGAATGCACTCATCACAAAGAAGTTTCTGAGAATGCTTCTGTGTAGTTGTTATGTGAAGATACTTCCTTTTCGAGCACAGGCCTCAAAGCGCTCGAAATAAACACTTGCAGATTCTACGAAAGGAGTGTTTCAAAACTGTCCTATCAAAATAAACGTTCAAGTCTGTGAGTTGAATGCACTCATCACACAGAAGTTTCTGAGAATGCTTCTGTGTAGTTTTTAGGTGAACATATTTCGTTTCCCATCACAGGCCTCAGAGCGCTCCAAATATGCACTTGCAGATTCTACAAAAAGAGAGCTAGAAAACTCTTCCACCAAAAAGATGTTTCAACTCTATGAGTAGAATGCACTCATCACAAAGAAGTTTCTGAGAATGCTTCTGTCTAGTTTTTATGTGAAGATATTTCCTTTTCCAGCATAGGCGTCTAAGCGCTCCAAATAAACACTTGCAGATTCTACTAAAGGAGAGTTTCCAAACTGCTCTATCAAAAGCAATGTTCAAGTCTGTGAGTTGAATGAACTAATCACACAGAAGTTTGTGAGAATTCTTCCGTCTAGTTTTTAGGTGAAGATATTTCTTTTCCCAGAATAGGCCTTAAAGCGCTCCAAATATCCACTTGCAGATTCTACAAAAAGAGTGTTTCAAAACTGCTCTTTCAAAAGAAAGGCTCAAGTCTGTGAGTTGAATGCACTCATCACAAAGAAGTTTCTGAGAATGCTTCTGTGTAGTTGTTATGTGAAGATATTTCCTTTTCCAGCATAGGCCTCAAAGCGCTCGAAATAAACACATGCAGATTCTACAAAAGGAGTGTTTCAAAACTGTCCTATCAAAAGAAACGTTCAAGTCTGTGAGTTGAATGCCCTCATCACAGAGAAGTTTCTGAGAATGCTTCTGTGTAGTTTTTAGGTGAAGATAATTCCTTTTCCAGCATAGGTGTCAAAGCGATCCAAATAAGCACTTGCAGATTCTACAAAAGGAGTGTTTCCAAACTGCTCTATCAGAGGGAATGTTCAAGTCTGTGAGTTGAATGCACTACTAAGACAGAAGTTTGTGAGAATGTTTCTGTGTAGTTTTTAGGCGAAGATATTTCTTTTCCCAGCATAGGCCTCAAAGCCCTCCAAATATCCACTTGCAGACTCTACAAAAAGAGTGTTTCAAAACTGCTCTTTCAAAAGGAAGGCTCAAGTCTGTGAGTTGAATGCACTCATCACAAAGAAGTTTCTGAGAATGCTTCTGTGTAGTTGTTATGTGAAGATACTTCCTTTTCGAGCACAGGCCTCAAAGCGCTCGAAATAAACACTTGCAGATTCTACGAAAGGAGTGTTTCAAAACTGTCCTATCAAAATAAACGTTCAAGTCTGTGAGTTGAATGCACTCATCACACAGAAGTTTCTGAGAATGCTTCTGTGTAGTTTTTAGGTGAACATATTTCGTTTCCCATCACAGGCCTCAGAGCGCTCCAAATATGCACTTGCAGATTCTACAAAAAGAGAGCTAGAAAACTCTTCCACCAAAAAGATGTTTCAACTCTATGAGTGGAATGCACTCATCACAAAGAAGTTTCTGAGAATGCTTCTGTCTAGTTTTTATGTGAAGATATTTCCTTTTCCAGCATAGGCGTCAAAGCGCTCCAAATAAACACTTGCAGATTCTACTAAAGGAGAGTTTCCAAACTGCTCTATCAAAAGCAATGTTCAAGTCTGTGAGTTGAATGAACTAATCACACAGAAGTTTGTGAGAATTCTTCCGTCTAGTTTTTAGGTGAAGATATTTCTTTTCCCAGAATAGGCCTTAAAGCGCTCCAAATATCCACTTGCAGATTCTACAAAAAGAGTGTTTCAAAACTGCTCTTTCAAAAGAAAGGCTCAAGTCTGTGAGTTGAATGCACTCATCACAAAGAAGTTTCTGAGAATGCTTCTGTGTAGTTGTTATGTGAAGATATTTCCTTTTCCAGCATAGGCCTCAAAGCGCTCGAAATAAACACATGCAGATTCTACAAAAGGAGTGTTTCAAAACTGTCCTATCAAAAGAAACGTTCAAGTCTGTGAGTTGAATGCCCTCATCACAGAGAAGTTTCTGAGAATGCTTCTGTGTAGTTTTTAGGTGAAGATAATTCCTTTTCCAGCATAGGGGTCAAAGCGATCCAAATAAGCACTTGCAGATTCTACAAAAGGAGTGTTTCCAAACTGCTCTATCAGAGGGAATGTTCAAGTCTGTGAGTTGAATGCACTACTAAGACAGAAGTTTGTGAGAATGTTTCTGTGTAGTTTTTAGGCGAAGATATTTCTTTTCCCAGCATAGGCCTCAAAGCCCTCCAAATATCCACTTGCAGACCCTACAAAAAGAGTGTTTCAAAACTGCTCTTTCAAAAGGAAGGCTCAAGTCTGTGAGTTGAATGCACTCATCACAAAGAAGTTTCTGAGAATGCTTCTGTGTAGTTGTTATGTGAAGATACTTCCTTTTCGAGCACAGGCCTCAAAGCGCTCGAAATAAACACTTGCAGATTCTACGAAAGGAGTGTTTCAAAACTGTCCTATCAAAAGAAACGTTCAAGTCTGTGAGTTGAATGCCCTCATCATAGAGAAGTTTCTGAGAATGCTTCTGTGTAGTTTTTAGGTGAAGATAATTCCTTTTCCAGCATTGGTGTCAAAGCGATCCAAATAAGCACTTGCAGATTCTACAAAAGGAGTGTTTCCAAACTGCTCTATCAGAGGGAATGTTCTAGTCTGTGAGTTCAATGCAGTAATCACACAGAGGTTTGTGAGAATGCTTCTGTCTAGTGTTTAGGTGAAGATATTTCTTTTCCCAGAATAGGCCTTAAAGCGCTCCAAATTTCCACTTGCAGATTCTACAAAAAGAGTGTTTCAAAACTGCTCTTTCAAAAGAAAGGCTCAAGTCTGTGAGTTGAATGCACTCATCACAAAGAAGTTTCTGAGAATGCTTCTGTGTAGTTCTTATGGGAAGACACTTCCTTTTCCAGCATAGGCCTCAAAGCGCTCGAAATAAACACTTGCAGATTCTACAAAAGGAGTGTTTCCAAACTGCTCTATCAGAGGGAATGTTCAAGTCTGTGAGTCCAATGCAGTAATCACACAGACGTTTGTGAGAATGCTTCTGTCAAGTTTTTATGTGAAGATATTACCTTTTCCAGCATAGGCGTCAAAGCGATCCAAATAAGCACTTGCAGATTCTACAAAAGCAGTGTTTCCAAACTGCTCTATCAGAGGGAATGTTCAAGTCTGTGAGTTCAATGCAGTAATCACACAGACATTTGTGAGAATGCTTCTGTCTAGTGTTTAGGTGAAGATATTTCTTTTCCCAGAATAGGCCTTAAAGCGCTCCAAATTTCCACTTGCAGATTCTACAAAAAGAGTGCTTCAAAACTGCTCTTTCAAAAGAAAGGCTCAAGTCTGTGAGTAGAATGCACTCATCACAAAGAAGTTTCTGAGAATGCTTCTGTGTAGTTGTTATGTGAAGCTACTTCCTTTTCCAGCATAGGCCTCAAAGCGCTCGAAATAAACACTTGCAGATTCTAGGAAAGGAGTGTTTCAAAACAGTCCTATCAAAATAAACGTTCAAGTCTGTGAGTTGAATGCACTCATCACACAGAAGTTTCTGAGAAAGCTTCTGTGTAGTTTTCAGTTGGAGATATTTCCTTTTCCAGCATAGGCGTCAAAGCGATCCAAATAAACACTTGCACATTCTACAAAAGGAGTGTTTCCAAACTGCTCTATCAAGAGGAATGTTCAAGTCCGTGAGTAGAATGCACTCACCACAAAGAAGTTTCTGAGAATGCTTCTGTCTAGTTTTTATGTGAAGATATTCCCTTTTCCAGCATAGGCGTCAAAGCGCTCCAAATAAACACTTGCAGATCCTACAAAAGGAGTGTTTCCAAACTGCTCTATCAGAGGGAATGTTCAAGTCTGTGAGTTGAATGCACTAGTCAGACAGAAGTTTGTGAGAATGCTTCTGTTTAGTTTTTAGGTGAAGATATTCCTTTTCCCAGCATAGGCCTCAAAGCCCTCCAAATATCCACTTGCAGACTCTACAAAAAGAGTGTTTCAAAACTGCTCTTTCAAAAGGAAGGCTCAAGTCTGTGAGTTGAATGCACTCATCACAAAGAAGTTTCTGAGAATGCTTCTGTGTAGTTGTTATGTGAAGATATTTCCTTTACCAGCATAGGCCTCAAAGCGCTCGAAATAAACACTTGCAGATTCTACGAAAGGAGTGTTTCAAAACTGTCCTATCAAAATAAACGTTCAAGTCTGTGAGTTGAATGCACTCATCACACAGAAGTTTCTGAGAATGCTTCTGTGTAGTTTTTAGGTGAACATATTTCATTTCCCAGCACAGGCCTCAGAGCGCTCCAAATATGCACTTGCAGATTCTACAAAAAGAGACCTTGAAAACTCTTCCACCAAAAAGAGGCTTCAACTCTATGAGTAGAATGCTCTCATCACAAAGAAGTTTCTGAGAATGCTTCTGTCTAATTTTTATGTGAAGATATTTCCTTTTCCAGCATTGGCTTCAAAGCGCTCCAAATAAACACTTGCAGATTCTACTAAAGGAGTGTTTCCAAACTGCTCTATCAAAAGGAATGTTCAAGTCTGTGAGTTGAATGCACTAATGACACAGAAGTTTGTGAGAATTCTTCTGTCTAGTTTTTAGATGAAGATATTTCTTTTCCCAGAATAGGCCTTAAAGCGCTCCAAATATCCACTTGCAGATTCTACAAAAAGAGTGTTTCAAAACTGCTCTTTCAAAAGAAAGGCTCAAGTCTGTGAGTTGAATGCACTCATCACAAAGAAGTTTCTGAGAATGCTTCTGTGTAGTTGTTAAGTGAAGATACTTCCTTTTCCAGCATAGGCCTCAAAGCGCTCGAAATAAACACTTGCAGAATCTACAAAAGGAGAGTTTCAAAACTCTCTTGTCAAAAGAAACGTTAAAGTCTGTGAGTTGAATGCACTCATCACAGAGAAGTTTCTGAGAATGCTTCTGTGTAGTTTTTAGGTGAAGATATTTCCTTTTCCAGCATAGGCGTCAAAGCGATCCAAATAAACACTTGCAGATTCTACAAAAGGAGTGTTGCCAAACTGCTCTATCGGAGGGAATGTTCAAGTCTGTGAGTTCAATGCAGTAATCACACAGACGTTTGTGAGAATGCTTCTGTCTAGTGCTTAGCTGAAGATATTTCTTTTCCCAGAATAGGCCTTAAAGCGCTCCAAATTTCCACTTGCAGATTCTACAAAAAGAGTGTTTCAAAACTGCTCTTTCAAAAGAAAGGCTCAAGTCTGTGAGTTGAATGCACTCATCACAAAGAAGTTTCTGAGAATGCTTCTGTGTAGTTCTTATGTGAAGATACTTCCTTTTCCAGCATAGGCCTCAAAGCGCTCGAAATAAACACTTGCAGATTCTACGAAAGGAGTGTTTCAAAACTGTCCTATCAAAATAAACGTTCAAGTCTGTGAGTTGAATGCACTCATCACACAGAAGTTTCTGAGAATGCTTCTGTGTAGTTTTTAGGTGAACATATTTCGTTTCCCATCACAGGCCTCAGAGCGCTCAAAATATGCACTTGCAGATTCTACAAAAAGAGAGCTAGAAAACTCTTCCACCAAAAAGATGTTTCAACTCTATGAGTAGAATGCCCTCATCACAGAGAAGTTTCTGAGAATGCTTCTGTGTAGTTTTTAGGTGAAGATAATTCCTTTTCCAGCATAGGTGTCAAAGCGATCCAAATAAGCACTTGCAGATTCTACAAAAGGAGTGTTTCCAAACTGCTCTATCAGAGGGAATGTTCAAGTCTGTGAGTTGAATGCACTACTAAGACAGAAGTTTGTGAGAATGTTTCTGTGTAGTTTGTAGGCGAAGATATTTCTTTTCCCAGCATAGGCCTCAAAGCCCTCCAAATATCCACTTGCAGACTCTACAAAAAGAGTGTTTCAAAACTGCTCTTTCAAAAGGAAGGCTCAAGTCTGTGAGTTGAATGCACTCATCACAAAGAAGTTTCTGAGAATGCTTCTGTGTAGCTGTTATGTGAAGATACTTCCTTTTCGAGCACAGGCCTCAAAGGGCTCGAAATAAACACTTGCAGATTCTACGAAAGGAGTGTTTCAAAACTGTCCTATCAAAAGAAACGTTCAAGTCTGTGAGTTGAATGGCCTCATCACAGAGAAGTTTCTGAGAATGCTTCTGTGTAGTTTTTAGGTGAAGATAATTCCTTTTCCAGCATTGGTGTCAAAGCGATCCAAATAAGCACTTGCAGATTCTAGAAAAGGAGTGTTTCCAAACTGCTCTATCAGAGGGAATGTTCAAGTCTGTGAGTTCAATGCAGTAATCACACAGAGGTTTGTGAGAATGCTTCTGTCTAGTGTTTAGGTGAAGATATTTCTTTTCCCAGAATAGGCCTTAAAGCGCTCCAAATTTCCACTTGCAGATTCTACAAAAAGAGTGTTTCAAAACTGCTCTTTCAAAAGAAAGGCTCAAGTCTGTGAGTTGAATGCACTCATCACAAAGAAGTTTCTGAGAATGCTTCTGTGTAGTTGTTATGTGAAGATATTTCCTTTTCCAGCATAGGCCTCAAAGCGCTTGAAATAAACACATGCAGATTCTACAAAAGGAGTGTTTCAAAACTGTCGTATCAAAAGAAACGTTCAAGTCTGTGAGTTGAATGCCCTCATCACAGAGAAGTTTCTGAGAATGCTTCTGTGTAGTTTTTAGTTGAAGATAATTCCTTTTCCAGCATAGGCGTAAAAGCGATCCAAATAAGCACTTGCAGATTCTACAAAAGGAGTGTTTCCGAACTGCTCTATCAGAGGGAATGTTCAAGTCTGTGAGTTCAATGCAGTAATCACACAGACGTTTGTGAGAATGCTTCTGTCTAGTGTTTAGGTGAAGATATTTCTTTTCCCAGAATAGGCCTTAAAGCGCTCCAAATTTCCACTTGCAGATTCTACAAAAAGAGTGTTTCAAAACTGCTCTTTCAAAAGAAAGGCTCAAGTCTGTGAGTTGAATGCACTCATCACAAAGAAGTTTCTGAGAATTCTTCTGTGTAGTTGTTATGTGAAGCTACTTCCTTTTCCAGCATAGGCCTCAAAGCGCTCGAAATAAACACTTGCAGATTCTAGGAAAGGAGTGTTTCAAAACAGTCCTATCAAAGTGAACGTTCAAGTCTGTGAGTTGAATGCACTCATCACACAGAAGTTTCTGAGAATGCTTCTGTGTAGTTGTTATGTGAAGATACTTCGTTTTCCAGCATAGACCTCAAAGCGCTCGAAATAACCACTTGCAGATTCTACAAAAGTAGTGTTTCCAAACTGCTCTCTCAGAGGGAATGTTCAAGTCTGTGAGTTCAATGCAGTAATCACATAGACGTTTGTGAGAATGCTTCGGTGTAGTTTTTATGTGAAGATATTACCTTTTCCAGCATAGGCGTCAAAGCCATCCAAATAAGCAATTGCAGATTCTACAAAAGCAGTGTTTCCAAACTGCTCTATCAGAGGGAATGTTCAAGTCTGTGAGTTCAATGCAGTAATCACACAGACGTTTGTGAGAATGCTTCTGTCTAGTGTTTAGGTGAAGATATTTCTTTTCCCAGAATAGGCCTTAAAGCGCTCCAAATTTCCTCTTTCAGATTCTACAAAAAGAGTGTTTCAAAACTGCTCTTTCAAAAGAAATGCTCAAGTCTGTGAGTTGAATGCACTCATCACATAGAAGTCTCTGAGAATGCTTCTGTGTAGTTGTTATGTGAAGCTACTTCCTTTTCCAGCATAGGCCTCAAAGTGCTCGAAAAAAACACTTGCAGATTCTAGGAAAGGAGTGTTTCAAAACAGTCCTATCAAAATAAACTTTCAAGTCTGTGCGTTGAATGCACTCATCACACAGAAGTTTCTGAGAAAGCTTCTGTGTAGTTTTTAGGTGGAGATATTTCCTTTTCCAGCATAGGCGTCAAAGCGATCCAAATAAACACTTGCAGATTCTACAAAAGGAGTGTTTCCAAACTGCTCTATCAAGAGGAATGTTCAAGTCCGTGAGTAGAATGCACTCACCACAAAGAAGTTTCTGAGAATGCTTCTGTCTAGTTTTTATGTGAAGATATTCCCTTTTCCAGCATAGGCGTCAAAGCGATCCAAATAAGCACTTGCAGATTCTACAAAAGGAGTGTTTCCAAACTGCTCTATCAAAAGCAATGTTGAAGTCTGTGAGTTCAATGCAGTAATCACACAGAAGTTTGTGAGAATCCTTCCGTCTAGTTTTTAGGTGAAGATATTTCTTTTCCCAGAATAGGCCTTAAAGCGCTCCAAATTTCCACTTGCAGATTCTACAAAAAGAGTGTTTCAAAACTGCTCTTTCAAAAGAAAGGCTCAAGTCTGTGAGTTGAATGCACTCATCACAAAGAAGTTTCTGAGAATGCTTCTGTGTAGTTGTTATGTGAAGATACTTCCTTTTCCAGCATAGGCCTAAAAGCGCTCGAAATAAACACTTGCAGATTCTAGGAAAGGAGTGTTTCAAAACTGTCCTATCAAAATAAACGTTCAAGTCTGTGAGTGGAATGCACTCATCACACAGAAGTTTCTGAGAATGCTTCTGTGTAGTTTTTAGGTAGAGATATTTCCTTTTCCAGCATAGGCGTCAAAGCGATCCAAATAAACACTTGCCGATTCTACAAAAGGAGTGTTTCCAAACTGCTCTATCAAGAGGAATGTTCAAGTCTGTGAGTAGAATGCACTCGCCACAAAGAAGTTTCTGAGAATGCTTCTGTCTAGTTTTTATGTGAAGATATTTCCTTTTCGAGCATAGGCGTCAAAGCGCTCCAAATAAACACTTGCAGATTCTATAAAAGGAGTGTTTCCAAACTGCTCTATCAGAGGGAATGTTCAAGTCTGTGAGTTGAATGCACTAGTAAGACAGAAGTTTGTGAGAATGCTTCTGTGTAGTTTTTAGGTGAAGATATTTCTTTTCCCAGCATAGGCCTCAAAGCCATCTAAATATCCACTTGCAGACCCTACAAAAAGAGTGTTTCAAAACTGCTCTTTCAAAAGGAAGGCTCAAGTCTGTGAGTTGAATGCACTCATCACAAAGAAGATTCTGAGAATGCTTCTGTTTAGTTGTTATGTGAAGATACTTCCTTTTCGAGCATAGGCCTCAAAGCGCTCGAAATAAACACTTGCAGATTCTACGAAAGGAGTGTTTCAAAACTGTCCTATCAAAATAAACGTTCAAGTCTGTGAGTTGAATGCACTCATCACACAGAAGTTTCTGAGAATGCTTCTGTGTAGTTTTTAAGTGAACATATTTCATTTCCCAGCACAGGCCTCAGAGCGCTCCAAATATGCACTTGCAGATTCTACGAAAAGAGAGCTTGAAAACTCTTCCACCAAAAAGAGGCTTCAACTCTATTAGTAGAATGCACTCATCACAAAGAAGTTTCTGAGAATGCTTCTGTCTAGTTTTTATGTGAAGATATTTCCTTTTCCAGCATAGGCGTCAAAGCGCTCCAAATAAACACTTGCAGATTCTACTAAAGGAGTGTTTCCAAACTGCTCTACCAAAAGCAATGTTCAAGTCTGTGAGTTGAATGAACTAATCACACAGAAGTTTGTGAGAATCCTTCCGTCTAGTTTTTAGGTGAAGATATTTCTTTTCCCAGAAAAGGCCTTAAAGCGCTCCAAATATCCACTTGCAGATTCTACAAAAAGAGTGTTTCAAAACTGCTCTTTCAAAAGAAAGGCTCAAGTCTGTGAGTTGAATGCACTCATCACAAAGAAGTTTCTGAGAATGTTTCTGTGTGATTGTTATGTGAAGATATTTCCTTTTCCAGAATAGGCCTCAAAGCGCTCGAAATAAACACAAGCAGATTCTACAAAAGGAGTGTTTCAAAACTGTCCTATCAAAAGAAACGTTCAAGTCTGTGAGTTGAATGCCCTCATGACAGAGCAGTTTCTGAGAATGCTGCTGTGTAGTTTTTAGGTGAAGATAATTCCTTTTCCAGCATAGGCGTCAAAGCGATCCAAATAAGCACTTGCAGATTCTACAAAAGGAGTGTTTCCAAACTGCTCTATCAGAGGGAATGTTCAAGTCTGTGAGTTCAATGCAGTAATCACACAGACGTTTGTGAGAATGCTTCTGTCTAGTGTTTAGGTGAAGATATTTCTTTTCCCAGAATAGGCCTTAAAGCGCTCCAAATTTCCACTTGCAGATTCTACAAAAAGAGTGTTTCAAAACTGCTCTTTCAAAAGAAAGGCTCAAGTCTGTGAGTTGAATGCACTCATCACAAAGAAGTTTCTGAGAATGCTTCTGTGTAGTTGTTATGTGAAGATACTTCCTTTTCCAGCATAGGCCTCAAAGCGCTCGAAATAAACACATGCAGATTCTACAAAAGGAGTGTTTCAAAACTGTCCTATCAAAAGAAACGTTCAAGTCTGTGAGTTGAATGCCCTCATCACAGAGAAGTTTCTGAGAATGCTTCTGTGTAGTTGTTATGTGAAGATACTTCGTTTTCCAGCATAGGCCTCAAAGCGCTCGAAATAACCACTTGCAGATTCTACAAAAGTAGTGTTTCCAAACTGCTCTCTCAGAGGGAATGTTCAAGTCTGTGAGTTCAATGCAGTAATCACACAGACGTTTGTGAGAATGCTTCTGTCTAGTTTTTATGTGAAGATATTACCTTTTCCAGCATAGGCGTCAAAGCGATCCAAATAAGCACTTGCAGATTCTACAAAAGCAGTGTTTCCAAACTGCTCTATCAGAGGGAATGTTCAAGTCTGTGAGTTCAATGCAGTAATCACACAGACGTTTGTGAGAATGCTTCTGTCTAGTGTTTAGGTGAAGATATTTCTTTTCCCAGAATAGGCCTTAAAGCGCTCCAAATTTCCACTTGCAGATTCTACAAAAATAGTGTTTCAAAACTGCTCTTTCAAAAGAAAGGCTCAAGTCTGTGAGTTGAATGCATTCATCACAAAGAAGTCTCTGAGAATGCTTCTGTGTAGTTGTTATGTGAAGATACTTCCTTTTCCAGCATAGGCCTCAAAGCACTCGAAATAAACACTTGCAGATTCTAGGAAAGGAGTGTTTCAAAACAGTCCTATCAAAATAAACGTTCAAGTCTGTGAGTTGAATGCACTCATCACACAGAAGTTTCTGAGAATGCTTCTGTGTAGTTTTTAGGTAGAGATATTTCCTTTTCCAGCATAGGCGTCAAAGCGATGCAAATAAACACTTGCCGATTCTACAAAAGGAGTGTTTCCAAACTGCTCTATCAAGAGGAATGTTCAAGTCTGTGAGTAGAATGCACTCGCCACAAAGAAGTTTCTGAGAATGCTTCTGTCTAGTTTTTATGTGAAGATATTTCTTTTTCGAGCATAGGCGTCAAAGCGCTCCAAATAAACACTTGCAGATTCTCCAAAAGGAGTGTTTCCAAACTGCTCTATCAGAGGGAATGTTCAAGTCTGTGAGTTGAATGCACTAGTAAGACAGAAGTTTGTGAGAATGCTTCTGTGTAGTTTTTAGGTGAAGATATTTCTTTTCCCAGCATAGACCTCAAAGCCCTCCAAATATCCACTTGCAGACTCTACAAAAAGAGTGTTTCAAAGCTGCTCTTTCAAAAGAAAGGCTCAAGTCTGTGAGTTGAATGCACTCATCACAAAGAAGTTTCTGAGAATGCTTCTGTGTAGTTTTTAGGTTGAGATATTTCCTTTTGGAGCATAGGCCTCAAAACGCTCAAAATAAACACTTGCAGATTCTACGAAAGGAGTGTTTCAAAACTGTCCTATCAAAATAAACGTTCAAGTCTGTGAGTTGAATGCACTCATCACACAGAAGTTTCTGAGAATGTTTCTGTGTAGTTTTTAGGTGAACATATTACATTTCCCAGCACAGGCCTCAGAGCGCTCCAAATATGCACTTGCAGATTCTACAAAAAGAGAGTTTCAAAACTCTTCCACCAAAAAGAGGCTTCAACTCTATGAGTAGAATGCACTCATCACAAAGAAGTTTCTGAGAATGCTTCTGTCTAGTTTTTATGTGAAGATATTTCCTTTTCCAGCATGGGCGTCAAAGCGCTCCAAATAAACACTTGCAGATTCTACTAAAGGAGTGTTTCCAAACTGCTCTATCAAAAGCAATGTTCAAGTCTGTGAGTTGAATGCACTAATCACACAGAAGTTTGTGAGAATCCTTCCGTCTAGTTTTTAGGTGAAGATATTTCTTTTCCCAGAATAGGCCTTAAAGCGCTCCAAATATCCACTTGCAGATTCTACAAAAAGAGTGTTTCAAAACTGCTCTTTCAAAAGAAAAGCTCAAGTCTGTGAGTTGAATGCACTCATCACAAAGAAGTTTCTCAGAATGCTTCTGTGTAGTTGTTATGTGAAGATAGTTCCTTTTCCAGCATAGGCCTCAAAGTGCTCGAAATAAACACATTCAGATTCTACAAAAGGAGTGTTTCAAAACTGTCCTATCAAAAGAAACGTTCAAGTCTGTGAGTTGAATGCCCTCATCACAGAGAAGTTTCTGAGAATTCTTCTGTGTAGTTTTTAGGTGAATATAATTCCTTTTCCAGCATAGGCGTCAAAGCGATCCAAATAAGCACTTGCAGATTCTACAAAAGGAGTGTTTCCAAACTGCTCTATCAGAGGGAATGTTCAAGTCTGTGAGTAGAATGCACTCACCACAAAGAAGTTTCTGAGAGTGCTTCTGTCTAGTTTTTATTTGAAGATATTTCCTTTTCCAGCATAGGCGTCAAAGCGCTCAAAATAAACACTTGCAGATTCTACAAAAGGAATGTTTCCAAACTGCTCTATCAGAGGGAATGTTCAAGTCTGTGAGTTGAATTCACTAGTAAGACAGAAGTTTGTGAGAATGCTTCTGTGTAGTTTTTGGGTGAAGATAGTTCTTTTCCCAGCATAGGCCTCAAAGCCCTCCAAATATCCACTTGCAGACTCTACAAAAAGAGTGTTTCAAAACTGCTCTTTCAAAAGGAAGGCTCGAGTCTGAGAGTTGAATGCACTCATCACAAAGAAGTTTCTGAGAATGCTTCTGGGTAGTTGTTATGTGAAGATACTTCCTTTTCGAGCATAGGCCTCAAAGGGCTCGAAATAAACACTTGCAGATTCTACGAAAGGAGTGTTTCAAAACTGTCCTATCAAAATAAACGTTCAAGTCTGTGAGTTGAATGCACTCATCACACAGAAGTTTCTGAGAATGCTTCTGTGTAGTTTTTAGGTGAACATATTTCATTTCCCAGCACAGGCCTCAGAGCGCTCCAAATATGCACTTGCAGATTCTACAAAAAGAGAGCTTGAAAACTCTTCCACCAAAAAGAGGCTTCAACTCTATGAGTAGAATGCGCTCATCACATAGAAGTTTCTGAGAATGCTTCTGTCTAGTTTTTATGTGAAGATATTTCCTTTTTCAGCATAGGCGTCAAAGCGCTCCAAATACACACTTGCAGATTCTACTAAAGGAGTGTTTCCAAACCGCTCTATCAAAAGCAATGTTCAAGTCTGTGAGTTGAATGCACTAATCACACAGAAGTTTGTGAGAATTCTTCCGTCTAGTTTTTAGGTGAAGATATTACTTTTCCCAGAATAGGCCTTAAAGCGCTCCAAATATCCACTTGCAGATTCTACAAAAAGAGTGTTTCAAAACTGCTCTTTCAAAAGAAAGGCTTAAGTCTGTGAGCTGAATGCACTCATCACAAAGAAGTTTCTGAGAATGCTTCTGTGTAGCTGTTATATGAAGATACTTCCTTTTCCAGCATAGGCCTCAAAGCGCTCGAAATAAACACATGCAGATTCTACAAAAGGAGTGTTTCAAAACTGTCCTATCAGAGGGAATGTTCAATTCTGTGAGTTCAATGCAGTAATCACACAGACGTTTGTGAGAATGCTTCTGTCTAGTGTTTAGGTGAAGATATTTCTTTTCCTAGAATAGGCCTTAAAGCGCTCCAAATTTCCACTTGCAGATTCTGAAAAAAGAGTGTTTCAAAACTGCTCTTTCAAAAGAAAGGCTCAAGTCTGTGAGTTGAATGCACTCATCACAAAGAAGTTTCTGAGAATGCTTCTGTGTAGTTGTTATGTGAAGATAGTTCCTTTTCCAGCATAGGCCTCAAAGCGCTCGAAATAAACACATGCAGATTCTACAAAAGGAGTGTTTCAAAACTGTCCTATCAAAAGAAACGTTCAAGTCTGTGAGTTGAATGCCCTCATCACAGAGAACTTTCTGAGAATGCTTCTGTGTAGTTTTTAGGTGAAGATAATTCCTTTTCCAGCATAGGCGTCAAAGCGATCCAAATAAGCACTTGCAGATTCTACAAAAGGAGTGTTTCCAAACTGCTCTATCAGAGGGAATGTTCAAGTCTGTGAGTTCAATGCAGTAATCACACAGACGTTTGTGAGAATGCTTCTGTCTAGTGTTTAGGTGAAGATATTTCTTTTCCCAGAATAGGCCTTAAAGCGCTCCAAATTTCCACTTGCAGATTCTACAAAAAGAGTGTTTCAAAACTGCTCTTTCAAAAGAAAGGCTCAAGTCTGTGAGTTGAATGCACTCATCACAAACAAGTTTCTGAGAATGCTTCTGTGTAGTTGTTATGTGAAGATACTTCCTTTTCCAGCATAGGCCTCAAAGCGCTCGAAATAAACACTTGCAGATTCTAGGAAAGGAGTGTTTCAAAACAGTCCTATCAATGTAAACGTTCAAGTCTGTGAGTTGAATGCACTCATCACACAGAAGTTTCTGAGAATGCTTCTCTGTAGTTGTTATGTGAAGATACTTCGTTTTCCAGCATAGGCCTCAAAGCGCTCGAAATAAACACTTGCAGATTCTACAAAAGGAGTGTTTCCAAACTGCTCTCTCATAGGGAATGTTCAAGTCTGTGAGTTCAATGCGGTAATCACACAGACGTTTGTGAGAATGCTTCTGTGTAGTTTTTATGTGAAGAGATTACCTTTTCCAGCATAGGCGTCAAAGCGATCCAAATAAGCACTTGCAGATTCTACAAATCAGTGTTTCCAAACTGCTCTATCAGAGGGAATGTTCAAGTCTGTGAGTTCAATGCAGTAATCACACAGACGTTTGTGAGAATGCTTCTGTCTAGTGTTTAGGTGAAGATATTTCTTTACCTAGAATAGGCCTTAAAGCGCTCCAAATTTCCACTTGCAGATTCTACAAAAAGAGTGTTTCAAAACTGCTCTTTCAAAAGAAAGGCTCAAGTCTGTGAGTTGAATGCACTCATCACAAAGAAGTTTCTGAGAATGCTTCTGTGTAGTTGTTATGTCAAGATACTTCCTTTTCCAGCATAGGCCTCAAAGCGCTCGAAATAAACACTTGCAGATTCTAGGAAAGGAGTGTTTCAAAACAGTCCTATCAAAATAAACGTTCAAGTCTGTGAGTTGAATGCACTCATCACACAGAAGGTTCTCAGAATGCTTCTGTGTAGTTTTTAGGTGAACATATTTCATTTCCCAGCACAGGCCTGAGAGCGCTCCAAATATGCACTTGCAGATTCTACAAAAAGAGAGCTTGAAAACTCTTCCACCAAAAAGAGGCTTCAACTCTATAAGTAGAATGCACTCATCACAAAGAAGTTTCTGAGAATGCTTCTGTCTAGTTTTTATGTGAAGATATTTCCTTTTCCAGCATAGGCGTCAAAGGGTTCCAAATAAACACTTGCAGATTCTACTAAAGGAGTGTTTCCAAACTGCTCTATCAAAAGCAATGTTCAAGTCTGTGAGTTGAATGCACTAATCACACAGAAGTTTGTGAGAATTCTTCCGTCTAGTTTTTAGGTGAAGATATCTCTTTTCCTAGAATAGGCCTTAAAGCGCTCCAAATATCCACTTGCAGATTCTACAAAAAGAGTGTTTCAAAACTGCTCTTTCAAAAGAAAGGCTCAAGTCTGTGAGTTGAATGCACTCATCACAAAGAAGTTTCTGAGAATGTTTCTGTGTAGTTGCTATGTGAAGATACTTCCTTTTCCAGAATAGGCCTCAAAGCGCTCGAAATAAACACATGCAGATTCTACAAAAGGAGTGTTTCAAAACAGTCCTATCAAAATAAACTTTCAAGTCTGTGAGTTGAATGCACTCATCACACAGAAGTTTCTGAGAATGCTTCTGTGTAGTTTTTAGGTAGAGATATTTCCTCTTCCAGCATAGGTGTCAAACCGATCCAAATAAACACTTGCCGATTCTGCAAAAGGAGTGTTTCCAAACTGCTCTATCAAGAGGAATGTTCAAGTCTGTGAGTAGAATGCACTCGCCACAAAGAAGTTTCTGAGAATGTTTCTGTCTAGTTTTTATGTGAAGATATTTCCTTTTCGAGCATAGGCGTCAAAGCGCTCCAAATAAACACTTGCAGATTCTACAAAAGGAGTGTTTCCAAACTGCTCTATCAGAGGGAATGTTCAAGTCTGTGAGTTGAATGCACTAGTAAGACAGAAGTTTGTGAGAATGCTTCTGTGTACTTTTTAGGTGAAGATATTTCTTTTCCCAGCATAGGCCTCAAAGCCCTCCAAATATCCACTTGCAGACTCTACAAAAAGTGTGTTTCAAAACTGCTCTTTCAAAAGGAAGGCTCAAGTCTGTGAGTTGAATGCACTCATCACAAAGAAGTTTCTGAGAATGCTTCTGTGTAGTTGTTATGTGAAGATACTTCCTTTTCCAGCTTAGGCCTCAAAGCGCTCGAAATAAACACTTGCAGATTCTACGAAAGGAGTGTTTCAAAACTGTCCTATCAAAATAAACGTTCAAGTCTGTGAGTTGAATGCACTCATCACACAGAAGTTTCTGAGAATGCTTCTGTGTAGTTTTTAGGTGAACATATTTCATTTCCCAGCACAGGCCTCAGAGCGCTCCAAATATGCACTTGCAGATTCTACAAAAAGAGAGCTTGAAAACTCTTCCACCGAAAAGAGGCTTCAACTCCATGAGTAGAATGCGCTCATCACAAAGAAGTTTCTGAGAATGCTTCTGTCTAGTTTTATGTGAAGATATTTCCTTTTCCAGCATAGGCGTCAAAGCGCTCCAAATAAACACTTGCAGAATCTACTAAAGGAGTGTTTCCAAACTGCTCTATCAAAAGCAATGTTCAAGTCTGTGAGTTGAATGCACTAATCACACAGAAGTTTGTGAGAATTCTTCCGTCTAGTTTTTAGGTGAAGATATTTCTTTTCCCAGAATAGGCCTTAAAGCGCTCCAAATATCCACTTGCAGATTCTACAAAAAGAGTGTTTCAAAACTGCTCTTTCCAAAGAAAGGCTCAAGTCTGTGAGTTGAATGCACTCATCACAAAGAAGTTTCTGAGAATGCTTCTGTGTAGTTGTTATGTGAAGATACTTCCTTTTCCAGCATAGGCCTCAAAGTGCTCGAAATAAACACATTCAGATTCTACAAAAGGAGTGTTTCAAAACTGTCCTATCAAAAGAAACGTTCAAGTCTGTGAGTTGAATGCCCTCATCACAGAGAAGTTTCTGAGAATGCTTCTGTGTAGTTTTTAGGTGAAGATAATTCCTTTTCCAGCATAGGCGTCAAAGCGATCCAAATAAGCACTTGCAGATTCTACAAAAGGAGTGTTTCCAAACTGCTCTATCAGAGGGAATGTTCAAGTCTGTGAGTAGAATGCACTCACCACAAAGAAGTTTCTGAGAGTGCTTCTGTCTAGTTTTTATGTGAAGATATTTCCTTTTCCAGCATAGGCCTCAAAGCGCTCAAAATAAACACTTGCAGATTCTACAAAAGGAGTGTTTCCAAACTGCTCTATCAGAGGGAATGTTCAAGTCTGTGAGTTGAATGCACTAGTAAGACAGAAGTTTGTGAGAATGCTTCTGTGTAGTTTTTGGGTGAAGATAGTTCTTTTCCCAGCATAGGCCTCAAAGCCCTCCAAATATCCACTTGCAGACTCTACAAAAAGAGTGTTTCAAAACTGCTCTTTCAAAAGGAAGGCTCGAGTCTGTGAGTTGAATGCACTCATCACTAAGAAGTTTCTGAGAATGCTTCTGGGTAGTTGTTATGTGAAGATACTTCCTTTTCGAGCATAGGCCTCAAAGCGCTCGAAATAAACACTTGCAGATTCTACGAAAGGAGTGTTTCAAAACTGTCCTATCAAAATAAACGTTCAAGTCTGTGAGTTGAATGCACTCATCACACAGAAGTTTCTGAGAATGCTTCTGTGTAGTTTTTAGGTGAACATATTTCATTTCCCAGCACAGGCCTCAGAGCGCTCCAAATATGCACTTGCAGATTCTACAAAAAGAGAGCTTGAAAACTCTCCCACCAAAAAGAGGCTTCAACTCTATGAGTAGAATGCGCTCATCACATAGAAGTTTCTGAGAATGCTTCTGTCTAGTTTTTATGTGAAGATATTTCCTTTTCCAGCATAGGCGTCAAAGCGCTCCAAATAAACACTTGCAGATTCTACTAAAGGTGTGTTTCCAAACTGCTCTATCAAAAGCAATGTTCAAGTCTGTGAGTTGAATGCACTAATCACACAGAAGTTTGTGAGAATTCTTCCGTCTAGTTTTTAGGTGAAGATATTACTTTTCCCAGAATAGGCCTTAAAGCGCTCCAAATATCCACTTGCAGATTCTACAAAAAGAGTGTTTCAAAACTGCTCTTTCAAAAGAAAGGCTCAAGTCTGTGAGTTGAATGCACTCATCACAAAGAAGTTTCTGAGAATGTTTCTGTGTAGTTGCTATGTGAAGATACTTCCTTTTCCAGAATAGGCCTCAAAGCGCTCGAAATAAACACTTGCAGATTCTACAAAAGGAGTGTTTCCAAACTGCTCTATCAGAGGGAATGTTCAAGTCTGTGAGTCCAATGCAGTAATCACACAGACGTTTGTGAGAATGCTTCTGTCAAGTTTTTATGTGAAGATATTACCTTTTCTAGCATAGGCGTCAAAGCGATCCAAATAAGCACTTGCAGATTCTACAAAAGCAGTGTTTCCAAACTGCTCTATCAGAGGGAATGTTCAAGTCTGTGAGTTCAATGCAGTAATCACACAGACGTTTGTGAGAATGCTTCTGTCTAGTGTTTAGGTGAAGATATTTCTTTTCCCAGAATAGGCCTTAAAGCGCTCCAAATTTCCACTTGCAGATTCTACAAAAAGAGTGCTTCAAAACTGCTCTTTCAAAAGAAAGGCTCAAGTCTGTGAGTTGAATGCACTCATCACAAAGAAGTTTCTGAGAATGCTTCTGTGTAGTTGTTATGTGAAGCTACTTCCTTTTCCAGCATAGGCCTCAAAGCGCTCGAAATAAACACTTGCAGATTCTAGGAAAGGAGTGTTTCAAAACAGTCCTATCAAAATAAACGTTCAAGTCTGTGAGTTGAATGCACTCATCACACAGAAGTTTCTGAGAAAGCTTCTGTGTAGTTTTCAGGTGGAGATATTTCCTTTTCCAGCATAGGCGTCAAAGCGATCCAAATAAACACTTGCAGATTCTACAAAAGGAGTGTTTCCAAACTGCTCTATCAAGAGGAATGTTCAAGTCCGTGAGTAGAATGCACTCATCACAAAGAAGTTTCTGAGAATGCTTCTGTCTAGTTTTTATGTGAAGATATTCCCTTTTCCAGCATAGGCGTCAAAGCGCTCCAAATAAACACTTGCAGATTCTACAAAAGGAGTGTTTCCAAACTGCTCTATCAGAGGGAATGTTCAAGTCTGTGAGTTGAATGCACTAGTCAGACAGAAGTTTGTGAGAACGCTTCTGTTTAGTTTTTAGGTGAAGATATTCCTTTTCCCAGCATAGGCCTCAAAGCCCTCCAAATATCCACTTGCAGACACTACGAAAAGAGTGTTTCAAAACTGCTCTTTCAAAAGGAAGGCTCAAGTCTGTGAGTTGAATGCACTCATCACAAAGAAGTTTCTGAGAATGCTTCTGTGTAGTTGTTATGTGAAGATATTTCCTTTACCAGCATAGGCCTCAAAGCGCTCGAAATAAACACTTGCAGATTCTACGAAAGGAGTGTTTCAAAACTATCCTATCAAAATAAACGTTCAAGTCTGTGAGTTGAATGCACTCATCACACAGAAGTTTCTGAGAATGCTTCTGTGTAGTTTTTAGGTGAACATATTTCATTTCCCAGCACAGGCCTCAGAGCGCTCCAAATATGCACTTGCAGATTCTTCAAAAAGAGACCTTGAAAACTCTTCCACCAAAAAGAGGCTTCAACTCTATGAGTAGAATGCTCTCATCACAAAGAAGTTTCTGAGAATGCTTCTGTCTAGTTTTTATGTGAAGATATTCCCTTTTCCAGCATAGGCGTCAAAGCGCTCCAAATAAACACTTGCAGATTCTACAAAAGGAGTGTTTCCAAACTGCTCTATCAGAGGGAATGTTCAAGTCTGTGAGTTGAATGCACTAGTCAGACAGAAGTTTGTGAGAATGCTTCTGTTTAGTTTTTAGGTGAAGATATTCCTTTTCCCAGCATAGGCCTCAAAGCCCTCCAAATATCCACTTGCAGACTCTACAAAAAGAGTGTTTCAAAACTGCTCTTTCAAAAGGAAGGCTCAAGTCTGTGAGTTGAATGCACTCATCACAAAGAAGTTTCTGAGAATGCTTCTGTGTAGTTGTTATGTGAAGATATTTCCTTTACCAGCATAGGCCTCAAAGCGGTCGAAATAAACACTTGCAGATTCTACGAAAGGAGTGTTTCAAAACTGTCCTATCAAAATAAACGTTCAAGTCTGTGAGTTGAATGCACTCATCACACAGAAGTTTCTGAGAATGCTTCTGTGTAGTTTTTAGGTGAACATATTTCATTTCCCAGCACAGGCCTCAGAGCGCTCCAAATATGCACTTGCAGATTCTACAAAAAGAGACCTTGAAAACTCTTCCACCAAAAAGAGGCTTCAACTCTATGAGTAGAATGCTCTCATCACAAAGAAGTTTCTGAGAATGCTTCTGTCTAGTTTTTATGTGAAGATATTTCCTTTTCCAGCATTGGCTTCAAAGCGCTCCAAATAAACACTTGCAGATTCTACTAAAGGAGTGTTTCCAAACTGCTCTATCAAAAGGAATGTTCAAGTCTGTGAGTTGAATGCACTAATGACACAGAAGTTTGTGAGAATTCTTCTGTCTAGTTTTTAGATGAAGATATTTCTTTTCCCAGAATAGGCCTTAAAGCGCTCCAAATATCCACTTGCAGATTCTACAAAAAGAGTGTTTCAAAACTGCTCTTTCAAAAGAAAGGCTCAAGTCTGTGAGTTGAATGCACTCATCACAAAGAAGTTTCTGAGAATGCTTCTGTGTAGTTGTTAAGTGAAGATACTTCCTTTTCCAGCATAGGCCTCAAAGCGCTCGAAATAAACACTTGCAGATTCTACAAAAGGAGAGTTTCAAAACTGTCCTGTCAAAAGAAACGTTAAAGTCTGTGAGTTGAATGCCCTCATCACAGAGAAGTTTCTGAGAATGCTTCTGTGTAGTTTTTAGGTGAAGATATTTCCTTTTCCAGCATAGGCGTCAAAGCGATCCAAATAAACACTTGCAGATTTTACAAAAGGAGTGTTTCCAAACTGCTCTATCAGAGGGAATGTTCAATTCTGTGAGTTCAATGCAGTAATCACACAGACGTTTGTGAGAATGCTTCTGTGTAGTTTTTAGGTGAAGATATTCCTTTTCCCAGCATAGGCCTCAAAGCCCTCCAAATATCCACTTGCAGACTCTACAAAAAGAGTGTTTCAAAACTGCTCTTTCAAAAGGAAGGCTCAAGTCTGTGAGTTGAATGCACTCATCACAAACAAGTTTCTGAGAATGCTTCTGTGTAGTTGTTATGTGAAGATACTTCCTTTTCCAGCATAGGCCTCAAAGCGCTCGAAATAAACACTTGCAGATTCTACGAAAGGAGTGTTTCAAAACTGTCCTATCAAAATAAACGTTCAAGTCTGTGAGTTGAATGCACTCATCACACAGAAGTTTCTGAGAATGCTTCTGTGTAGTTTTTAGGTGAACATATTTCGTTTCCCATAACAGGCCTCAGAGCGCTCCAAATATGCACTTGCAGATTCTACAAAAAGAGAGCTAGAAAACTCTTCCACCAAAAAGATGTTTCAACTCTATGAGTAGAATGCACTCATCACAAAGAAGTTTCTGAGAATGCTTCTGTCTAGTTTTTATGTGAAGATATTTCCTTTTCCAGCATAGGCGTCAAAGCGCTCCAAATAAACACTTGCAGATTCTACTAAAGGAGAGTTTCCAAACTGCTCTATCAAAAGCAATGTTCAAGTCTGTGAGTTGAATGAACTAATCACACAGAAGTTTGTGAGAATTCTTCCGTCTAGTTTTTAGGTGAAGATATTTCTTTTCCCAGAATAGGCCTTAAAGCGCTCCAAATATCCACTTGCAGATTCTACAAAAAGAGTGTTTCAAAACTGCTCTTTCAAAAGAAAGGCTCAAGTCCGTGAGTTGAATGCACTCATCACAAAGAAGTTTCTGAGAATGCTTCTGTGTAGTTGTTATGTGAAGATATTTCCTTTTCCAGCATAGGCCTCAAAGCGCTCGAAATAAACACATGCAGATTCTACAAAAGGAGTGTTTCAAAACTGTCCTATCAAAAGAAACGTTCAAGTCTGTGAGTTGAATGCCCTCATCACAGAGAAGTTTCTGAGAATGCTTCTGTGTAGTTTTTAGGTGAAGATAATTCCTTTTCCAGCATAGGTGTCAAAGCGATCCAAATAAGCACTTGCAGATTCTACAAAAGGAGTGTTTCCAAACTGCTCTATCAGAGGGAATGTTCAAGTCTGTGAGTTGAATGCACTACTAAGACAGAAGTTTGTGAGAATGTTTCTGTGTAGTTTTTAGGCGAAGATATTTCTTTTCCCAGCATAGGCCTCAAAGCCCTCCAAATATCCACTTGCAGACTCTACAAAAAGAGTGTTTCAAAACTGCTCTTTCAAAAGGAAGGCTCAAGTCTGTGAGTTGAATGCACTCATCACAAAGAAGTTTCTGAGAATGCTTCTGTGTAGTTGTTATGTGAAGATACTTCCTTTTCGAGCACAGGCCTCAAAGCGCTCGAAATAAACACTTGCAGATTCTACGAAAGGAGTGTTTCAAAACTGTCCTATCAAAAGAAACGTTCAAGTCTGTGAGTTGAATGCCGTCATCATAGAGAAGTTTCTGAGAATGCTTCTGTGTAGTTTTTAGGTGAAGATAATTCCTTTTCCAGCATTGGTGTCAAAGCGATCCAAATAAGCACTTGCAGATTCTACAAAAGGAGTGTTTC
Source organism: Pongo pygmaeus (assembly GCF_028885625.2). Lineage (NCBI taxonomy): Eukaryota > Metazoa > Chordata > Mammalia > Primates > Hominidae > Pongo > Pongo pygmaeus. The sequence goes on along the minus strand of NC_072381.2, from coordinate 41,496,933 downwards.
CAAACTGCTCTATCAGAGGGAATGTTCAAGTCTGTGAGTTCAATGCAGTAATCACACAGAGGTTTGTGAGAATGCTTCTGTCTAGTGTTTAGGTGAAGATATTTCTTTTCCCAGAATAGGCCTTAAAGCGCTCCAAATTTCCACTTGCAGATTCTACAAAAAGAGTGTTTCAAAACTGCTCTTTCAAAAGAAAGGCTCAAGTCTGTGAGTTGAATGCACTCATCACAAAGAAGTTTCTGAGAATGCTTCTGTGTAGTTCTTATGGGAAGACACTTCCTTTTCCAGCATAGGCCTCAAAGCGCTCGAAATAAACACTTGCAGATTCTACAAAAGGAGTGTTTCCAAACTGCTCTATCAGAGGGAATGTTCAAGTCTGTGAGTCCAATGCAGTAATCACACAGACGTTTGTGAGAATGCTTCTGTCAAGTTTTTATGTGAAGATATTACCTTTTCCAGCATAGGCGTCAAAGCGATCCAAATAAGCACTTGCAGATTCTACAAAAGCAGTGTTTCCAAACTGCTCTATCAGAGGGAATGTTCAAGTCTGTGAGTTCAATGCAGTAATCACACAGACGTTTGTGAGAATGCTTCTGTCTAGTGTTTAGGTGAAGATATTTCTTTTCCCAGAATAGGCCTTAAAGCGCTCCAAATTTCCACTTGAAGATTCTACAAAAAGAGTGCTTCAAAACTGCTCTTTCAAAAGAAAGGCTCAAGTCTGTGAGTAGAATGCACTCATCACAAAGAAGTTTCTGAGAATGCTTCTGTGTAGTTGTTATGTGAAGCTACTTCCTTTTCCAGCATAGGCCTCAAAGCGCTCGAAATAAACACTTGCAGATTCTAGGAAAGGAGTGTTTCAAAACAGTCCTATCAAAATAAACGTTCAAGTCTGTGAGTTGAATGCACTCATCACACAGAAGTTTCTGAGAAAGCTTCTGTGTAGTTTTCAGGTGGAGATATTTCCTTTTCCAGCATAGGCGTCAAAGCGATCCAAATAAACACTTGCAGATTCTACAAAAGGAGTGTTTCCAAACTGCTCTATCAAGAGGAATGTTCAAGTCCGTGAGTAGAATGCACTCACCACAAAGAAGTTTCTGAGAATGCTTCTGTCTAGTTTTTATGTGAAGATATTCCCTTTTCCAGCATAGGCGTCAAAGCGCTCCAAATAAACACTTGCAGATTCTACAAAAGGAGTGTTTCCAAACTGCTCTATCAGAGGGAATGTTCAAGTCTGTGAGTTGAATGCACTAGTCAGACAGAAGTTTGTGAGAATGCTTCTGTTTAGTTTTTAGGTGAAGATATTCCTTTTCCCAGCATAGGCCTCAAAGCCCTCCAAATATCCACTTGCAGACTCTACAAAAAGAGTGTTTCAAAACTGCTCTTTCAAAAGGAAGGCTCAAGTCTGTGAGTTGAATGCACTCATCACAAAGAAGTTTCTGAGAATGCTTCTGTGTAGTTGTTATGTGAAGATATTTCCTTTACCAGCATAGGCCTCAAAGCGCTCGAAATAAACACTTGCAGATTCTACGAAAGGAGTGTTTCAAAACTGTCCTATCAAAATAAACGTTCAAGTCTGTGAGTTGAATGCACTCATCACACAGAAGTTTCTGAGAATGCTTCTGTGTAGTTTTTAGGTGAACATATTTCATTTCCCAGCACAGGCCTCAGAGCGCTCCAAATATGCACTTGCAGATTTTACAAAAAGAGACCTTGAAAACTCTTCCACGAAAAAGAGGCTTCATCTCTATGAGTAGAATGCTCTCATCACAAAGAAGTTTCTGAGAATGCTTCTGTCTAGTTTTTATGTGAAGATATTTCCTTTTCCAGCATTGGCTTCAAAGCGCTCCAAATAAACACTTGCAGATTCTACTAAAGGAGTGTTTCCAAACTGCTCTATCAAAAGGAATGTTCAAGTCTGTGAGTTGAATGCACTAATGACACAGAAGTTTGTGAGAATTCTTCTGTCTAGTTTTTAGATGAAGATATTTCTTTTCCCAGAATAGGCCTTAAAGCGCTCCAAATATCCACTTGCAGATTCTACAAAAAGAGTGTTTCAAAACTGCTCTTTCAAAAGAAAGGCTCAAGTCTGTGAGTTGAATGCACTCATCACAAAGAAGTTTCTGAGAATGCTTCTGTGTAGTTGTTAAGCGAAGATACTTCCTTTTCCAGCATAGGCCTCAAAGCGCTCGAAATAAACACTTGCAGAATATACAAAAGGAGAGTTTCAAAACTGTCCTGTCAAAAGAAACGTTAAAGTCTGTGAGTTGAATGCACTCATCACAGAGAAGTTTCTGAGAATGCTTCTGTGTAGTTTTTAGGTGAAGATATTTCCTTTTCCAGCATAGGCGTCAAAGCGATCCAAATAAACACTTGCAGATTCTACAAAAGGAGTGTTTCCAAACTGCTCTATCAGAGGGAATGTTCAAGTCTGTGAGTTCAATGCAGTAATCACACAGACGTTTGTGAGAATGCTTCTGTCTAGTGTTTAGTTGAAGATATTTCTTTTCCCAGAATAGGCCTTAAAGCGCTCCAAATTTCCACTTGCAGATTCTACAAAAAGAGTGTTTCAAAACTGCTCTTTCAAAAGAAAGGCTCAAGTCTGTGAGTTGAATGCACTCATCACAAAGAAGTTTCTGAGAATGCTTCTGTGTAGTTCTTATGTGAAGATACTTCCTTTTCCAGCATAGGCCTCAAAGCGCTCGAAATAAACACTTGCAGATTCTACGAAAGGAGTGTTTCAAAACTGTCCTATCAAAATAAACGTTCAAGTCTGTGAGTTGAATGCACTCATCACACAGAAGTTTCTGAGAATGCTTCTGTGTAGTTTTTAGGTGAACATATTTCGTTTCCCATAACAGGCCTCAGAGCGCTCCAAATATGCACTTGCAGATTCTACAAAAAGAGAGCTAGAAAACTCTTCCACCAAAAAGATGTTTCAACTCTATGAGTAGAATGCACTCATCACAAAGAAGTTTCTGAGAATGCTTCTGTCTAGTTTTTATGTGAAGATATTTCCTTTTCCAGCATAGGCGTCAAAGCGCTCCAAATAAACACTTGCAGATTCTACTAAAGGAGAGTTTCCAAACTGCTCTATCAAAAGCAATGTTCAAGTCTGTGAGTTGAATGAACTAATCACACAGAAGTTTGTGAGAATTCTTCCGTCTAGTTTTTAGGTGAAGATATTTCTTTTCCCAGAATAGGCCTTAAAGCGCTCCAAATATCCACTTGCAGATTCTACAAAAAGAGTGTTTCAAAACTGCTCTTTCAAAAGAAAGGCTCAAGTCTGTGAGTTGAATGCACTCATCACAAAGAAGTTTCTGAGAATTCTTCTGTGTAGTTGTTATGTGAAGATATTTCCTTTTCCAGCATAGGCCTCAAAGCGCTCGAAATAAACACATGCAGATTCTACAAAAGGAGTGTTTCAAAACTGTCCTATCAAAAGAAACGTTCAAGTCTGTGAGTTGAATGCCCTCATCACAGAGAAGTTTCTGAGAATGCTTCTGTGTAGTTTTTAGGTGAAGATAATTCCTTTTCCAGCATAGGTGTCAAAGCGATCCAAATAAGCACTTGCAGATTCTACAAAAGGAGTGTTTCCAAACTGCTCTATCAGAGGGAATGTTCAAGTCTGTGAGTTGAATGCACTACTAAGACAGAAGTTTGTGAGAATGTTTCTGTGTAGTTTTTAGACGAAGATATTTCTTTTCCCAGCATAGGCCTCAAAGCCCTCCAAATATCCACTTGCAGACTCTACAAAAAGAGTGTTTCAAAACTGCTCTTTCAAAAGGAAGGCTCAAGTCTGTGAGTTGAATGCACTCATCACAAAGAAGTTTCTGAGAATGCTTCTGTGTAGTTGTTATGTGAAGATATTTCCTTTACCAGCATAGGCCTCAAAGCGCTCGAAATAAACACTTGCAGATTCTACGAAAGGAGTGTTTCAAAACTGTCCTATCAAAATAAACGTTCAAGTCTGTGAGTTGAATGCACTCATCACACAGAAGTTTCTGAGAATGCTTCTGTGTAGTTTTTAGGTGAACATATTTCATTTCCCAGCACAGGCCTCAGAGCGCTCCAAATATGCACTTGCAGATTTTACAAAAAGAGACCTTGAAAACTCTTCCACGAAAAAGAGGCTTCATCTCTATGAGTAGAATGCTCTCATCACAAAGAAGTTTCTGAGAATGCTTCTGTCTAGTTTTTATGTGAAGATATTTCCTTTTCCAGCATTGGCTTCAAAGCGCTCCAAATAAACACTTGCAGATTCTACTAAAGGAGTGTTTCCAAACTGCTCTATCAAAAGGAATGTTCAAGTCTGTGAGTTGAATGCACTAATGACACAGAAGTTTGTGAGAATTCTTCTGTCTAGTTTTTAGATGAAGATATTTCTTTTCCCAGAATAGGCCTTAAAGCGCTCCAAATATCCACTTGCAGATTCTACAAAAAGAGTGTTTCAAAACTGCTCTTTCAAAAGAAAGGCTCAAGTCTGTGAGTTGAATGCACTCATCACAAAGAAGTTTCTGAGAATGCTTCTGTGTAGTTGTTAAGCGAAGATACTTCCTTTTCCAGCATAGGCCTCAAAGCGCTCGAAATAAACACTTGCAGATTCTACAAAAGGAGAGTTTCAAAACTGTCCTGTCAAAAGAAACGTTAAAGTCTGTGAGTTGAATGCACTCATCACACAGAAGTTTCTGAGAATGCTTCTGTGTAGCTTTTAGGTGAAGATATTTCCTTTTCCAGCATAGGCGTCAAAGCGATCCAAATAAACACTTGCAGATTCTACAAAAGGAGTGTTTCCAAACTGCTCTATCAGAGGGAATATTCAAGTCTGTGAGTTCAATGCAGTAATCACACAGACGTTTGTGAGAATGCTTCTGTGTAGTTTTTAGGTGAAGATATTCCTTTTCCCAGCATAGGCCTCAAAGCCCTCCAAATATCCACTTGCAGACTCTACAAAAAGAGTGTTTCAAAACTGCTCTTTCAAAAGGAAGGCTCAAGTCTGTGAGTTGAATGCACTCATCACAAAGAAGTTTCTGAGAATGCTTCTGTGTAGTTGTTATGTGAAGATATTTCCTTTACCAGCATAGGCCTCAAAGCGCTCGAAATAAACACTTGCAGATTCTACGAAAGGAGTGTTTCAAAACTGTCCTATCAAAATAAACGTTCAAGTCTGTGAGTTGAATGCACTCATCACACAGAAGTTTCTGAGAATGCTTCTGTGTAGTTTTTAGGTGAACATATTTCGTTTCCCATCACAGGCCTCAGAGCGCTCCAAATATGCACTTGCAGATTCTACAAAAAGAGAGCTAGAAAACTCTTCCACCAAAAAGATGTTTCAGCTCTATGAGTAGAATGCACTCATCACAAAGAAGTTTCTGAGAATGCTTCTGTCTAGTTTTTATGTGAAGATATTTCCTTTTCCAGCATAGGCGTCAAAGCGCTCCAAATAAACACTTGCAGATTCTACTAAAGGAGAGTTTCCAAACTGCTCTATCAAAAGCAATGTTCAAGTCTGTAAGTTGAATGAACTAATCACACAGAAGTTTGTGAGAATTCTTCCGTCTAGTTTTTAGGTGAAGATATTTCTTTTCCCAGAATAGGCCTTAAAGCGCTCCAAATATCCACTTGCAGATTCTACAAAAAGAGTGTTTCAAAACTGCTCTTTCAAAAGAAAGGCTCAAGTCTGTGAGTTGAATGCACTCATCACAAAGAAGTTTCTGAGAATGCTTCTGTGTAGTTGTTATGTGAAGATATTTCCTTTTCCAGCATAGGCCTCAAAGCGCTCGAAATAAACACATGCAGATTCTACAAAAGGAGTGTTTCAAAACTGTCCTATCAAAAGAAACGTTCAAGTCTGTGAGTTGAATGCCCTCATCACAGAGAAGTTTCTGAGAATGCTTCTGTGTAGTTTTTAGGTGAAGATAATTCCTTTTCCAGCATAGGTGTCAAAGCGATCCAAATAAGCACTTGCAGATTCTACAAAAGGAGTGTTTCCAAACTGCTCTATCAGAGGGAATGTTCAAGTCTGTGAGTTGAATGCACTACTAAGACAGAAGTTTGTGAGAATGTTTCTGTGTAGTTTTTAGGCGAAGATATTTCTTTTCCCAGCATAGGCCTCAAAGCCCTCCAAATATCCACTTGCAGACTCTACAAAAAGAGTGTTTCAAAACTGCTCTTTCAAAAGGAAGGCTCAAGTCTGTGAGTTGAATGCACTCATCACAAAGAAGTTTCTGAGAATGCTTCTGTGTAGTTGTTATGTGAAGATACTTCCTTTTCGAGCACAGGCCTCAAAGCGCTCGAAATAAACACTTGCAGATTCTACGAAAGGAGTGTTTCAAAACTGTCCTATCAAAAGAAACGTTCAAGTCTGTGAGTTGAATGCCCTCATCACAGAGAAGTTTCTGAGAATGCTTCTGTGTAGTTTTTAGGTGAAGATAATTCCTTTTCCAGCATTGGTGTCAAAGCGATCCAAATAAGCACTTGCAGATTCTACAAAAGGAGTGTTTCCAAACTGCTCTATCAGAGGGAATGTTCAAGTCTGTGAGTTCAATGCAGTAATCACACAGACGTTTGTGAGAATGCTTCTGTCTAGTGTTTAGGTGAAGATATTTCTTTTCCCAGAATAGGCCTTAAAGCGCTCCAAATTTCCACTTGCAGATTCTACAAAAAGAGTGTTTCAAAACTGCTCTTTCAAAAGAAAGGCTCAAGTCTGTGAGTTGAATGCACTCATCACAAAGAAGTTTCTGAGAATGCTTCTGTGTAGTTCTTATGTGAAGACACTTCCTTTTCCAGCATAGGCCTCAAAGCGCTCGAAATAAACACTTGCAGATTCTACAAAAGGAGTGTTTCCAAACTGCTCTATCAGAGGGAATGTTCAAGTCTGTGAGTCCAATGCAGTAATCACACAGACGTTTGTGAGAATGCTTCTGTCAAGTTTTTATGTGAAGATATTACCTTTTCCAGCATAGGCGTCAAAGCGATCCAAATAAGCACTTGCAGATTCTACAAAAGCAGTGTTTCCAAACTGCTCTATCAGAGGGAATGTTCAAGTCTGTGAGTTCAATGCAGTAATCACACAGACGTTTGTGAGAATGCTTCTGTCTAGTGTTTAGGTGAAGATATTTCTTTTCCCAGAATAGGCCTTAAAGCGCTCCAAATTTCCACTTGCAGATTCTACAAAAAGAGTGCTTCAAAACTGCTCTTTCAAAAGAAAGGCTCAAGTCTGTGAGTTGAATGCACTCATCACAAAGAAGTTTCTGAGAATGCTTCTGTGTAGTTGTTATGTGAAGCTACTTCCTTTTCCAGCATAGGCCTCAAAGCGCTCGAAATAAACACTTGCACATTCTAGGAAAGGAGTGTTTCAAAACAGTCCTATCAAAATAAACGTTCAAGTCTGTGAGTTGAATGCACTCATCACACAGAAGTTTCTGAGAAAGCTTCTGTGTAGTTTTCAGGGGGAGATATTTCCTTTTCCAGCATAGGCGTCAAAGCGATCCAAATAAACACTTGCAGATTCTACAAAAGGAGTGTTTCCAAACTGCTCTATCAAGAGGAATGTTCAAGTCCGTGAGTAGAATGCACTCATCACAAAGAAGTTTCTGAGAATGCTTCTGTCTAGTTTTTATGTGAAGATATTCCCTTTTCCAGCATAGGCGTCAAAGCGCTCCAAATAAACACTTGCAGATTCTACAAAAGGAGTGTTTCCAAACTGCTCTATCAGAGGGAATGTTCAAGTCTGTGAGTTGAATGCACTAGTCAGACAGAAGTTTGTGAGAACGCTTCTGTTTAGTTTTTAGGTGAAGATATTCCTTTTCCCAGCATAGGCCTCAAAGCCCTCCAAATATCCACTTGCAGACACTACAAAAAGAGTGTTTCAAAACTGCTCTTTCAAAAGGAAGGCTCAAGTCTGTGAGTTGAATGCACTCATCACAAAGAAGTTTCTGAGAATGCTTCTGTGTAGTTGTTATGTGAAGATATTTCCTTTACCAGCATAGGCCTCAAAGCGCTCGAAATAAACACTTGCAGATTCTACGAAAGGAGTGTTTCAAAACTATCCTATCAAAATAAACGTTCAAGTCTGTGAGTTGAATGCACTCATCACACAGAAGTTTCTGAGAATGCTTCTGTGTAGTTTTTAGGTGAACATATTTCATTTCCCAGCACAGGCCTCAGAGCGCTCCAAATATGCACTTGCAGATTCTACAAAAAGAGACCTTGAAAACTCTTCCACCAAAAAGAGGCTTCAACTCTATGAGTAGAATGCTCTCATCACAAAGAAGTTTCTGAGAATGCTTCTGTCTAGTTTTTATGTGAAGATATTTCCTTTTCCAGCATTGGCTTCAAAGCGCTCCAAATAAACACTTGCAGATTCTACTAAAGGAGTGTTTCCAAACTGCTCTATCAAAAGGAATGTTCAAGTCTGTGAGTTGAATGCACTAATGACACAGAAGTTTGTGAGAATTCTTCTGTCTAGTTTTTAGATGAAGATATTTCTTTTCCCAGAATAGGCCTTAAAGCGCTGCAAATATCCACTTGCAGATTCTACAAAAAGAGTGTTTCAAAACTGCTCTTTCAAAAGAAAGGCTCAAGTCTGTGAGTTGAATGCACTCATCACAAAGAAGTTTCTGAGAATGCTTCTGTGTAGTTGTTAAGTGAAGATACTTCCTTTTCCAGCATAGGCCTCAAAGCGCTCGAAATAAACACTTGCAGATTCTACAAAAGGAGAGTTTCAAAACTGTCCTGTCAAAAGAAACGTTAAAGTCTGTGAGTTGAATGCACTCATCACACAGAAGTTTCTGAGAATGCTTCTGTGTAGCTTTTAGGTGAAGATATTTCCTTTTCCAGCATAGGCGTCAAAGCGATCCAAATAAACACTTGCAGATTCTACAAAAGGAGTGTTTCCAAACTGCTCTATCAGAGGGAATGTTCAAGTCTGTGAGTTCAATGCAGTAATCACACAGACGTTTGTGAGAATGCTTCTGTGTAGTTTTTAGGTGAAGATATTCCTTTTCCCAGCATAGGCCTCAAAGCCCTCCAAATATCCACTTGCAGACTCTACAAAAAGAGTGTTTCAAAACTGCTCTTTCAAAAGGAAGGCTCAAGTCTGTGAGTTGAATGCACTCATCACAAAGAAGTTTCTGAGAATGCTTCTGTGTAGTTGTTATGTGAAGATACTTCCTTTTCGAGCATAGGCCTCAAAGCGCTCGAAATAAACACTTGCAGATTCTACGAAAGGAGTGTTTCAAAACTGTCCTATCAAAATAAACGTTCAAGTCTGTGAGTTGAATGCACTCATCACACAGAAGTTTCTGAGAATGCTTCTGTGTAGTTTTTAGGTGAACATATTTCGTTTCCCATCACAGGCCTCAGAGCGCTCCAAATATGCACTTGCAGATTCTACAAAAAGAGAGCTAGAAAACTCTTCCACCAAAAAGATGTTTCAACTCTATGAGTAGAATGCACTCATCACAAAGAAGTTTCTGAGAATGCTTCTGTCTAGTTTTTATGTGAAGATATTTCCTTTTCCAGCATAGGCGTCAAAGCGCTCCAAATAAACACTTGCAGATTCTACTAAAGGAGAGTTTCCAAACTGCTCTATCAAAAGCAATGTTCAAGTCTGTAAGTTGAATGAACTAATCACACAGAAGTTTGTGAGAATTCTTCCGTCTAGTTTTTAGGTGAAGATATTTCTTTTCCCAGAATAGGCCTTAAAGCGCTCCAAATATCCACTTGCAGATTCTACAAAAAGAGTGTTTCAAAACTGCTCTTTCAAAAGAAAGGCTCAAGTCTGTGAGTTGAATGCACTCATCACAAAGAAGTTTCTGAGAATGCTTCTGTGTAGTTGTTATGTGAAGATATTTCCTTTTCCAGCATAGGCCTCAAAGCGCTCGAAATAAACACATGCAGATTCTACAAAAGGAGTGTTTCAAAACTGTCCTATCAAAAGAAACGTTCAAGTCTGTGAGTTGAATGCCCTCATCACAGAGAAGTTTCTGAGAATGCTTCTGTGTAGTTTTTAGGTGAAGATAATTCCTTTTCCAGCATAGGTGTCAAAGCGATCCAAATAAGCACTTGCAGATTCTACAAAAGGAGTGTTTCCAAACTGCTCTATCAGAGGGAATGTTCAAGTCTGTGAGTTGAATGCACTACTAAGACAGAAGTTTGTGAGAATGTTTCTGTGTAGTTTTTAGGCGAAGATATTTCTTTTCCCAGCATAGGCCTCAAAGCCCTCCAAATATCCACTTGCAGACTCTACAAAAAGAGTGTTTCAAAACTGCTCTTTCAAAAGGAAGGCTCAAGTCTGTGAGTTGAATGCATTCATCACAAAGAAGTTTCTGAGAATGCTTCTGTGTAGTTGTTATGTGAAGATACTTCCTTTTCGAGCACAGGCCTCAAAGCGCTCGAAATAAACACATGCAGATTCTACAAAAGGAGTGTTTCAAAACTGTCCTATCAAAAGAAACGTTCAAGTCTGTGAGTTGAATGCCCTCATCACAGAGAAGTTTCTGAGAATGCTTCTGTGTAGTTTTTAGGTGAAGATAATTCCTTTTCCAGCATAGGTGTCAAAGCGATCCAAATAAGCACTTGCAGATTCTACAAAAGGAGTGTTTCCAAACTGCTCTATCAGAGGGAATGTTCAAGTCTGTGAGTTGAATGCACTACTAAGACAGAAGTTTGTGAGAATGTTTCTGTGTAGTTTTTAGGCGAAGATATTTCTTTTCCCAGCATAGGCCTCAAAGCCCTCCAAATATCCACTTGCAGACTCTACAAAAAGATAGTTTCAAAACTGCTCTTTCAAAAGGAAGGCTCAAGTCTGTGAGTTGAATGCACTCATCACAAAGAAGTTTCTGAGAATGCTTCTGTGTAGTTGTTATGTGAAGATACTTCCTTTTCGAGCACAGGCCTCAAAGCGCTCGAAATAAACACTTGCAGATTCTACGAAAGGAGTGTTTCAAAACTGTCCTATCAAAAGAAACGTTCAAGTCTGTGAGTTGAATGCCCTCATCACAGAGAAGTTTCTGAGAATGCTTCTGTGTAGTTTTTAGGTGAAGATAATTCCTTTTCCAGCATTGGTGTCAAAGCGATCCAAATAAGCACTTGCAGATTCTACAAAAGGAGTGTTTCCAAACTGCTCTATCAGAGGGAATGTTCAAGTCTGTGAGTTCAATGCAGTAATCACACAGACGTTTGTGAGAATGCTTCTGTCTAGTGTTTAGGTGAAGATATTTCTTTTCCCAGAATAGGCCTTAAAGCGCTCCAAATTTCCACTTGCAGATTCTACAAAAAGAGTGTTTCAAAACTGCTCTTTCAAAAGAAAGGCTCAAGTCTGTGAGTTGAATGCACTCATCACAAAGAAGTTTCTGAGAATGCTTCTGTGTAGTTCTTATGTGAAGACACTTCCTTTTCCAGCATAGGCCTCAAAGCGCTCGAAATAAACACTTGCAGATTCTACAAAAGGAGTGTTTCCAAACTGCTCTATCAGAGGGAATGTTCAAGTCTGTGAGTCCAATGCAGTAATCACACAGACGTTTGTGAGAATGCTTCTGTCAAGTTTTTATGTGAAGATATTACCTTTTCTAGCATAGGCGTCAAAGCGATCCAAATAAGCACTTGCAGATTCTACAAAAGCAGTGTTTCCAAACTGCTCTATCAGAGGGAATGTTCAAGTCTGTGAGTTCAATGCAGTAATCACACAGACGTTTGTGAGAATGCTTCTGTCTAGTGTTTAGGTGAAGATATTTCTTTTCCCAGAATAGGCCTTAAAGCGCTCCAAATTTCCACTTGCAGATTCTACAAAAAGAGTGCTTCAAAACTGCTCTTTCAAAAGAAAGGCTCAAGTCTGTGAGTTGAATGCACTCATCACAAAGAAGTTTCTGAGAATGCTTCTGTGTAGTTGTTATGTGAAGCTACTTCCTTTTCCAGCATAGGCCTCAAAGCGCTCGAAATAAACACTTGCAGATTCTAGGAAAGGAGTGTTTCAAAACAGTCCTATCAAAATAAACGTTCAAGTCTGTGAGTTGAATGCACTCATCACACAGAAGTTTCTGAGAAAGCTTCTGTGTAGTTTTCAGGTGGAGATATTTCCTTTTCCAGCATAGGCGTCAAAGCGATCCAAATAAACACTTGCAGATTCTACAAAAGGAGTGTTTCCAAACTGCTCTATCAAGAGGAATGTTCAAGTCCGTGAGTAGAATGCACTCATCACAAAGAAGTTTCTGAGAATGCTTCTGTCTAGTTTTTATGTGAAGATATTCCCTTTTCCAGCATAGGCGTCAAAGCGCTCCAAATAAACACTTGCAGATTCTACAAAAGGAGTGTTTCCAAACTGCTCTATCAGAGGGAATGTTCAAGTCTGTGAGTTGAATGCACTAGTCAGACAGAAGTTTGTGAGAACGCTTCTGTTTAGTTTTTAGGTGAAGATATTCCTTTTCCCAGCATAGGCCTCAAAGCCCTCCAAATATCCACTTGCAGACACTACGAAAAGAGTGTTTCAAAACTGCTCTTTCAAAAGGAAGGCTCAAGTCTGTGAGTTGAATGCACTCATCACAAAGAAGTTTCTGAGAATGCTTCTGTGTAGTTGTTATGTGAAGATATTTCCTTTACCAGCATAGGCCTCAAAGCGCTCGAAATAAACACTTGCAGATTCTACGAAAGGAGTGTTTCAAAACTATCCTATCAAAATAAACGTTCAAGTCTGTGAGTTGAATGCACTCATCACACAGAAGTTTCTGAGAATGCTTCTGTGTAGTTTTTAGGTGAACATATTTCATTTCCCAGCACAGGCCTCAGAGCGCTCCAAATATGCACTTGCAGATTCTTCAAAAAGAGACCTTGAAAACTCTTCCACCAAAAAGAGGCTTCAACTCTATGAGTAGAATGCTCTCATCACAAAGAAGTTTCTGAGAATGCTTCTGTCTAGTTTTTATGTGAAGATATTCCCTTTTCCAGCATAGGCGTCAAAGCGCTCCAAATAAACACTTGCAGATTCTACAAAAGGAGTGTTTCCAAACTGCTCTATCAGAGGGAATGTTCAAGTCTGTGAGTTGAATGCACTAGTCAGACAGAAGTTTGTGAGAATGCTTCTGTTTAGTTTTTAGGTGAAGATATTCCTTTTCCCAGCATAGGCCTCAAAGCCCTCCAAATATCCACTTGCAGACTCTACAAAAAGAGTGTTTCAAAACTGCTCTTTCAAAAGGAAGGCTCAAGTCTGTGAGTTGAATGCACTCATCACAAAGAAGTTTCTGAGAATGCTTCTGTGTAGTTGTTATGTGAAGATATTTCCTTTACCAGCATAGGCCTCAAAGCGGTCGAAATAAACACTTGCAGATTCTACGAAAGGAGTGTTTCAAAACTGTCCTATCAAAATAAACGTTCAAGTCTGTGAGTTGAATGCACTCATCACACAGAAGTTTCTGAGAATGCTTCTGTGTAGTTTTTAGGTGAACATATTTCATTTCCCAGCACAGGCCTCAGAGCGCTCCAAATATGCACTTGCAGATTCTACAAAAAGAGACCTTGAAAACTCTTCCACCAAAAAGAGGCTTCAACTCTATGAGTAGAATGCTCTCATCACAAAGAAGTTTCTGAGAATGCTTCTGTCTAGTTTTTATGTGAAGATATTTCCTTTTCCAGCATTGGCTTCAAAGCGCTCCAAATAAACACTTGCAGATTCTACTAAAGGAGTGTTTCCAAACTGCTCTATCAAAAGGAATGTTCAAGTCTGTGAGTTGAATGCACTAATGACACAGAAGTTTGTGAGAATTCTTCTGTCTAGTTTTTAGATGAAGATATTTCTTTTCCCAGAATAGGCCTTAAAGCGCTCCAAATATCCACTTGCAGATTCTACAAAAAGAGTGTTTCAAAACTGCTCTTTCAAAAGAAAGGCTCAAGTCTGTGAGTTGAATGCACTCATCACAAAGAAGTTTCTGAGAATGCTTCTGTGTAGTTGTTAAGTGAAGATACTTCCTTTTCCAGCATAGGCCTCAAAGCGCTCGAAATAAACACTTGCAGATTCTACAAAAGGAGAGTTTCAAAACTGTCCTGTCAAAAGAAACGTTAAAGTCTGTGAGTTGAATGCCCTCATCACAGAGAAGTTTCTGAGAATGCTTCTGTGTAGTTTTTAGGTGAAGATATTTCCTTTTCCAGCATAGGCGTCAAAGCGATCCAAATAAACACTTGCAGATTTTACAAAAGGAGTGTTTCCAAACTGCTCTATCAGAGGGAATGTTCAATTCTGTGAGTTCAATGCAGTAATCACACAGACGTTTGTGAGAATGCTTCTGTGTAGTTTTTAGGTGAAGATATTCCTTTTCCCAGCATAGGCCTCAAAGCCCTCCAAATATCCACTTGCAGACTCTACAAAAAGAGTGTTTCAAAACTGCTCTTTCAAAAGGAAGGCTCAAGTCTGTGAGTTGAATGCACTCATCACAAACAAGTTTCTGAGAATGCTTCTGTGTAGTTGTTATGTGAAGATACTTCCTTTTCCAGCATAGGCCTCAAAGCGCTCGAAATAAACACTTGCAGATTCTACGAAAGGAGTGTTTCAAAACTGTCCTATCAAAATAAACGTTCAAGTCTGTGAGTTGAATGCACTCATCACACAGAAGTTTCTGAGAATGCTTCTGTGTAGTTTTTAGGTGAACATATTTCGTTTCCCATAACAGGCCTCAGAGCGCTCCAAATATGCACTTGCAGATTCTACAAAAAGAGAGCTAGAAAACTCTTCCACCAAAAAGATGTTTCAACTCTATGAGTAGAATGCACTCATCACAAAGAAGTTTCTGAGAATGCTTCTGTCTAGTTTTTATGTGAAGATATTTCCTTTTCCAGCATAGGCGTCAAAGCGCTCCAAATAAACACTTGCAGATTCTACTAAAGGAGAGTTTCCAAACTGCTCTATCAAAAGCAATGTTCAAGTCTGTGAGTTGAATGAACTAATCACACAGAAGTTTGTGAGAATTCTTCCGTCTAGTTTTTAGGTGAAGATATTTCTTTTCCCAGAATAGGCCTTAAAGCGCTCCAAATATCCACTTGTAGATTCTACAAAAAGAGTGTTTCAAAACTGCTCTTTCAAAAGAAAGGCTCAAGTCTGTGAGTTGAATGCACTCATCACAAAGAAGTTTCTGAGAATGCTTCTGTGTAGTTGTTATGTGAAGATATTTCCTTTTCCAGCATAGGCCTCAAAGCGCTCGAAATAAACACATGCAGATTCTACAAAAGGAGTGTTTCAAAACTGTCCTATCAAAAGAAACGTTCAAGTCTGTGAGTTGAATGCCCTCATCACAGAGAAGTTTCTGAGAATGCTTCTGTGTAGTTTTTAGGTGAAGATAATTCCTTTTCCAGCATAGGTGTCAAAGCGATCCAAATAAGCACTTGCAGATTCTACAAAAGGAGTGTTTCCAAACTGCTCTATCAGAGGGAATGTTCAAGTCTGTGAGTTGAATGCACTACTAAGACAGAAGTTTGTGAGAATGTTTCTGTGTAGTTTTTAGGCGAAGATATTTCTTTTCCCAGCATAGGCCTCAAAGCCCTCCAAATATCCACTTGCAGACTCTACAAAAAGAGTGTTTCAAAACTGCTCTTTCAAAAGGAAGGCTCAAGTCTGTGAGTTGAATGCACTCATCACAAACAAGTTTCTGAGAATGCTTCTGTGTAGTTGTTATGTGAAGATACTTCCTTTTCGAGCACAGGCCTCAAAGCGCTCGAAATAAACACTTGCAGATTCTACGAAAGGAGTGTTTCAAAACTGTCCTATCAAAAGAAACGTTCAAGTCTGTGAGTTGAATGCCGTCATCATAGAGAAGTTTCTGAGAATGCTTCTGTGTAGTTTTTAGGTGAAGATAATTCCTTTTCCAGCATTGGTGTCAAAGCGATCCAAATAAGCACTTGCAGATTCTACAAAAGGAGTGTTTCCAAACTGCTCTATCAGAGGGAATGTTCAAGTCTGTGAGTTCAATGCAGTAATCACACAGAGGTTTGTGAGAATGCTTCTGTCTAGTGTTTAGGTGAAGATATTTCTTTTCCCAGAATAGGCCTTAAAGCGCTCCAAATTTCCACTTGCAGATTCTACAAAAAGAGTGTTTCAAAACTGCTCTTTCAAAAGAAAGGCTCAAGTCTGTGAGTTGAATGCACTCATCACAAAGAAGTTTCTGAGAATGCTTCTGTGTAGTTCTTATGGGAAGACACTTCCTTTTCCAGCATAGGCCTCAAAGCGCTCGAAATAAACACTTGCAGATTCTACAAAAGGAGTGTTTCCAAACTGCTCTATCAGAGGGAATGTTCAAGTCTGTGAGTCCAATGCAGTAATCACACAGACGTTTGTGAGAATGCTTCTGTCAAGTTTTTATGTGAAGATATTACCTTTTCCAGCATAGGCGTCAAAGCGATCCAAATAAGCACTTGCAGATTCTACAAAAGCAGTGTTTCCAAACTGCTCTATCAGAGGGAATGTTCAAGTCTGTGAGTTCAATGCAGTAATCACACAGACGTTTGTGAGAATGCTTCTGTCTAGTGTTTAGGTGAAGATATTTCTTTTCCCAGAATAGGCCTTAAAGCGCTCCAAATTTCCACTTGAAGATTCTACAAAAAGAGTGCTTCAAAACTGCTCTTTCAAAAGAAAGGCTCAAGTCTGTGAGTAGAATGCACTCATCACAAAGAAGTTTCTGAGAATGCTTCTGTGTAGTTGTTATGTGAAGCTACTTCCTTTTCCAGCATAGGCCTCAAAGCGCTCGAAATAAACACTTGCAGATTCTAGGAAAGGAGTGTTTCAAAACAGTCCTATCAAAATAAACGTTCAAGTCTGTGAGGTGAATGCACTCATCACACAGAAGTTTCTGAGAAAGCTTCTGTGTAGTTTTCAGGTGGAGATATTTCCTTTTCCAGCATAGGCGTCAAAGCGATCCAAATAAACACTTGCAGATTCTACAAAAGGAGTGTTTCCAAACTGCTCTATCAAGAGGAATGTTCAAGTCCGTGAGTAGAATGCACTCACCACAAAGAAGTTTCTGAGAATGCTTCTGTCTAGTTTTTATGTGAAGATATTCCCTTTTCCAGCATAGGCGTCAAAGCGCTCCAAATAAACACTTGCAGATTCTACAAAAGGAGTGTTTCCAAACTGCTCTATCAGAGGGAATGTTCAAGTCTGTGAGTTGAATGCACTAGTCAGACAGAAGTTTGTGAGAATGCTTCTGTTTAGTTTTTAGGTGAAGATATTCCTTTTCCCAGCATAGGCCTCAAAGCCCTCCAAATATCCACTTGCAGACTCTACAAAAAGAGTGTTTCAAAACTGCTCTTTCAAAAGGAAGGCTCAAGTCTGTGAGTTGAATGCACTCATCACAAAGAAGTTTCTGAGAATGCTTCTGTGTAGTTGTTATGTGAAGATATTTCCTTTACCAGCATAGGCCTCAAAGCGCTCGAAATAAACACTTGCAGATTCTACGAAAGGAGTGTTTCAAAACTGTCCTATCAAAATAAACGTTCAAGTCTGTGAGTTGAATGCACTCATCACACAGAAGTTTCTGAGAATGCTTCTGTGTAGTTTTTAGGTGAACATATTTCATTTCCCAGCACAGGCCTCAGAGCGCTCCAAATATGCACTTGCAGATTTTACAAAAAGAGACCTTGAAAACTCTTCCACGAAAAAGAGGCTTCATCTCTATGAGTAGAATGCTCTCATCACAAAGAAGTTTCTGAGAATGCTTCTGTCTAGTTTTTATGTGAAGATATTTCCTTTTCCAGCATTGGCTTCAAAGCGCTCCAAATAAACACTTGCAGATTCTACTAAAGGAGTGTTTCCAAACTGCTCTATCAAAAGGAATGTTCAAGTCTGTGAGTTGAATGCACTAATGACACAGAAGTTTGTGAGAATTCTTCTGTCTAGTTTTTAGATGAAGATATTTCTTTTCCCAGAATAGGCCTTAAAGCGCTCCAAATATCCACTTGCAGATTCTACAAAAAGAGTGTTTCAAAACTGCTCTTTCAAAAGAAAGGCTCAAGTCTGTGAGTTGAATGCACTCATCACAAAGAAGTTTCTGAGAATGCTTCTGTGTAGTTGTTAAGCGAAGATACTTCCTTTTCCAGCATAGGCCTCAAAGCGCTCGAAATAAACACTTGCAGAATATACAAAAGGAGAGTGGCAAAACTGTCCTGTCAAAAGAAACGTTAAAGTCTGTGAGTTGAATGCACTCATCACAGAGAAGTTTCTGAGAATGCTTCTGTGTAGTTTTTAGGTGAAGATATTTCCTTTTCCAGCATAGGCGTCAAAGCGATCCAAATAAACACTTGCAGATTCTACAAAAGGAGTGTTTCCAAACTGCTCTATCAGAGGGAATGTTCAAGTCTGTGAGTTCAATGCAGTAATCACACAGACGTTTGTGAGAATGCTTCTGTCTAGTGTTTAGCTGAAGATATTTCTTTTCCCAGAATAGGCCTTAAAGCGCTCCAAATTTCCACTTGCAGATTCTACAAAAAGAGTGTTTCAAAACTGCTCTTTCAAAAGAAAGGCTCAAGTCTGTGAGTTGAATGCACTCATCACAAAGAAGTTTCTGAGAATGCTTCTGTGTAGTTCTTATGTGAAGATACTTCCTTTTCCAGCATAGGCCTCAAAGCGCTCGAAATAAACACTTGCAGATTCTACGAAAGGAGTGTTTCAAAACTGTCCTATCAAAATAAACGTTCAAGTCTGTGAGTTGAATGCACTCATCACACAGAAGTTTCTGAGAATGCTTCTGTGTAGTTTTTAGGTGAACATATTTCGTTTCCCATAACAGGCCTCAGAGCGCTCCAAATATGCACTTGCAGATTCTACAAAAAGAGAGCTAGAAAACTCTTCCACCAAAAAGATGTTTCAACTCTATGAGTAGAATGCACTCATCACAAAGAAGTTTCTGAGAATGCTTCTGTCTAGTTTTTATGTGAAGATATTTCCTTTTCCAGCATAGGCGTCAAAGCGCTCCAAATAAACACTTGCAGATTCTACTAAAGGAGAGTTTCCAAACTGCTCTATCAAAAGCAATGTTCAAGTCTGTGAGTTGAATGAACTAATCACACAGAAGTTTGTGAGAATTCTTCCGTCTAGTTTTTAGGTGAAGATATTTCTTTTCCCAGAATAGGCCTTAAAGCGCTCCAAATATCCACTTGCAGATTCTACAAAAAGAGTGTTTCAAAACTGCTCTTTCAAAAGAAAGGCTCAAGTCTGTGAGTTGAATGCACTCATCACAAAGAAGTTTCTGAGAATTCTTCTGTGTAGTTGTTATGTGAAGATATTTCCTTTTCCAGCATAGGCCTCAAAGCGCTCGAAATAAACACATGCAGATTCTACAAAAGGAGTGTTTCAAAACTGTCCTATCAAAAGAAACGTTCAAGTCTGTGAGTTGAATGCCCTCATCACAGAGAAGTTTCTGAGAATGCTTCTGTGTAGTTTTTAGGTGAAGATAATTCCTTTTCCAGCATAGGTGTCAAAGCGATCCAAATAAGCACTTGCAGATTCTACAAAAGGAGTGTTTCCAAACTGCTCTATCAGAGGGAATGTTCAAGTCTGTGAGTTGAATGCACTACTAAGACAGAAGTTTGTGAGAATGTTTCTGTGTAGTTTTTAGACGAAGATATTTCTTTTCCCAGCATAGGCCTCAAAGCCCTCCAAATATCCACTTGCAGACTCTACAAAAAGAGTGTTTCAAAACTGCTCTTTCAAAAGGAAGGCTCAAGTCTGTGAGTTGAATGCACTCATCACAAAGAAGTTTCTGAGAATGCTTCTGTGTAGTTGTTATGTGAAGATATTTCCTTTACCAGTATAGGCCTCAAAGCGCTCGAAATAAACACTTGCAGATTCTACGAAAGGAGTGTTTCAAAACTGTCCTATCAAAATAAACGTTCAAGTCTGTGAGTTGAATGCACTCATCACACAGAAGTTTCTGAGAATGCTTCTGTGTAGTTTTTAGGTGAACATATTTCATTTCCCAGCACAGGCCTCAGAGCGCTCCAAATATGCACTTGCAGATTTTACAAAAAGAGACCTTGAAAACTCTTCCACGAAAAAGAGGCTTCATCTCTATGAGTAGAATGCTCTCATCACAAAGAAGTTTCTGAGAATGCTTCTGTCTAGTTTTTATGTGAAGATATTTCCTTTTCCAGCATTGGCTTCAAAGCGCTCCAAATAAACACTTGCAGATTCTACTAAAGGAGTGTTTCCAAACTGCTCTATCAAAAGGAATGTTCAAGTCTGTGAGTTGAATGCACTAATGACACAGAAGTTTGTGAGAATTCTTCTGTCTAGTTTTTAGATGAAGATATTTCTTTTCCCAGAATAGGCCTTAAAGCGCTCCAAATATCCACTTGCAGATTCTACAAAAAGAGTGTTTCAAAACTGCTCTTTCAAAAGAAAGGCTCAAGTCTGTGAGTTGAATGCACTCATCACAAAGAAGTTTCTGAGAATGCTTCTGTGTAGTTGTTAAGCGAAGATACTTCCTTTTCCAGCATAGGCCTCAAAGCGCTCGAAATAAACACTTGCAGAATATACAAAAGGAGAGTTTCAAAACTGTCCTGTCAAAAGAAACGTTAAAGTCTGTGAGTTGAATGCACTCATCACAGAGAAGTTTCTGAGAATGCTTCTGTGTAGTTTTTAGGTGAAGATATTTCCTTTTCCAGCATAGGCGTCAAAGCGATCCAAATAAACACTTGCAGATTCTACAAAAGGAGTGTTTCCAAACTGCTCTATCAGAGGGAATGTTCAAGTCTGTGAGTTCAATGCAGTAATCACACAGACGTTTGTGAGAATGCTTCTGTCTAGTGTTTAGCTGAAGATATTTCTTTTCCCAGAATAGGCCTTAAAGCGCTCCAAATTTCCACTTGCAGATTCTACAAAAAGAGTGTTTCAAAACTGCTCTTTCAAAAGAAAGGCTCAAGTCTGTGAGTTGAATGCACTCATCACAAAGAAGTTTCTGAGAATGCTTCTGTGTAGTTCTTATGTGAAGATACTTCCTTTTCCAGCATAGGCCTCAAAGCGCTCGAAATAAACACTTGCAGATCCTACGAAAGGAGTGTTTCAAAACTGTCCTATCAAAATAAACGTTCAAGTCTGTGAGTTGAATGCACTCATCACACAGAAGTTTCTGAGAATGCTTCTGTGTAGTTTTTAGGTGAACATATTTCGTTTCCCATAACAGGCCTCAGAGCGCTCCAAATATGCACTTGCAGATTCTACAAAAAGAGAGCTAGAAAACTCTTCCACCAAAAAGATGTTTCAACTCTATGAGTAGAATGCACTCATCACAAAGAAGTTTCTGAGAATGCTTCTGTCTAGTCTTTATGTGAAGATATTTCCTTTTCCAGCATAGGCGTCAAAGCGCTCCAAATAAACACTTGCAGATTCTACTAAAGGAGAGTTTCCAAACTGCTCTATCAAAAGCAATGTTCAAGTCTGTGAGTTGAATGAACTAATCACACAGAAGTTTGTGAGAATTCTTCCGTCTAGTTTTTAGGTGAAGATATTTCTTTTCCCAGAATAGGCCTTAAAGCGCTCCAAATATCCACTTGCAGATTCTACAAAAAGAGTGTTTCAAAACTGCTCTTTCAAAAGAAAGGCTCAAGTCTGTGAGTTGAATGCACTCATCACAAAGAAGTTTCTGAGAATTCTTCTGTGTAGTTGTTATGTGAAGATATTTCCTTTTCCAGCATAGGCCTCAAAGCGCTCGAAATAAACACATGCAGATTCTACAAAAGGAGTGTTTCAAAACTGTCCTATCAAAAGAAACGTTCAAGTCTGTGAGTTGAATGCCCTCATCACAGAGAAGTTTCTGAGAATGCTTCTGTGTAGTTTTTAGGTGAAGATAATTCCTTTTCCAGCATAGGTGTCAAAGCGATCCAAATAAGCACTTGCAGATTCTACAAAAGGAGTGTTTCCAAACTGCTCTATCAGAGGGAATGTTCAAGTCTGTGAGTTGAATGCACTACTAAGACAGAAGTTTGTGAGAATGTTTCTGTGTAGTTTTTAGGCGAAGATATTTCTTTTCCCAGCATAGGCCTCAAAGCCCTCCAAATATCCACTTGCAGACTCTACAAAAAGAGTGTTTCAAAACTGCTCTTTCAAAAGGAAGGCTCAAGTCTGTGAGTTGAATGCACTCATCACAAAGAAGTTTCTGAGAATGCTTCTGTGTAGTTGTTATGTGAAGATATTTCCTTTACCAGCATAGGCCTCAAAGCGCTCGAAATAAACACTTGCAGATTCTACGAAAGGAGTGTTTCAAAACTGTCCTATCAAAATAAACGTTCAAGTCTGTGAGTTGAATGCACTCATCACACAGAAGTTTCTGAGAATGCTTCTGTGTAGTTTTTAGGTGAACATATTTCATTTCCCAGCACAGGCCTCAGAGCGCTCCAAATATGCACTTGCAGATTTTACAAAAAGAGACCTTGAAAACTCTTCCACGAAAAAGAGGCTTCATCTCTATGAGTAGAATGCTCTCATCACAAAGAAGTTTCTGAGAATGCTTCTGTCTAGTTTTTATGTGAAGATATTTCCTTTTCCAGCATTGGCTTCAAAGCGCTCCAAATAAACACTTGCAGATTCTACTAAAGGAGTGTTTCCAAACTGCTCTATCAAAAGGAATGTTCAAGTCTGTGAGTTGAATGCACTAATGACACAGAAGTTTGTGAGAATTCTTCTGTCTAGTTTTTAGATGAAGATATTTCTTTTCCAGGAATAGGCCTTAAAGCGCTCCAAATATCCACTTGCAGATTCTACAAAAAGAGTGTTTCAAAACTGCTCTTTCAAAAGAAAGGCTCAAGTCTGTGAGTTGAATGCACTCATCACAAAGAAGTTTCTGAGAATGCTTCTGTGTAGTTGTTAAGTGAAGATACTTCCTTTTCCAGCATAGGCCTCAAAGCGCTCGAAATAAACACTTGCAGAATATACAAAAGGAGAGTTTCAAAACTGTCCTGTCAAAAGAAACGTTAAAGTCTGTGAGTTGAATGCACTCATCACAGAGAAGTTTCTGAGAATGCTTCTGTGTAGTTTTTAGGTGAAGATATTTCCTTTTCCAGCATAGGCGTCAAAGCGATCCAAATAAACACTTGCAGATTCTACAAAAGGAGTGTTTCCAAACTGCTCTATCAGAGGGAATGTTCAAGTCTGTGAGTTCAATGCAGTAATCACACAGACGTTTGTGAGAATGCTTCTGTCTAGTGTTTAGCTGAAGATATTTCTTTTCCCAGAATAGGCCTTAAAGCGCTCCAAATTTCCACTTGCAGATTCTACAAAAAGAGTGTTTCAAAACTGCTCTTTCAAAAGAAAGGCTCAAGTCTGTGAGTTGAATGCACTCATCACAAAGAAGTTTCTGAGAATGCTTCTGTGTAGTTCTTATGTGAAGATACTTCCTTTTCCAGCATAGGCCTCAAAGCGCTCGAAATAAACACTTGCAGATTCTACGAAAGGAGAGTTTCAAAACTGTCCTATCAAAATAAACGTTCAAGTCTGTGAGTTGAATGCACTCATCACACAGAAGTTTCTGAGAATGCTTCTGTGTAGTTTTTAGGTGAACATATTTCGTTTCCCATAACAGGCCTCAGAGCGCTCCAAATATGCACTTGCAGATTCTACAAAAAGAGAGCTAGAAAACTCTTCCACCAAAAAGATGTTTCAACTCTATGAGTAGAATGCACTCATCACAAAGAAGTTTCTGAGAATGCTTCTGTCTAGTTTTTATGTGAAGATATTTCCTTTTCCAGCATAGGCGTCAAAGCGCTCCAAATAAACACTTGCAGATTCTACTAAAGGAGAGTTTCCAAACTGCTCTATCAAAAGCAATGTTCAAGTCTGTGAGTTGAATGAACTAATCACACAGAAGTTTGTGAGAATTCTTCCGTCTAGTTTTTAGATGAAGATATTTCTTTTCCCAGAATAGGCCTTAAAGCGCTCCAAATATCCACTTGCAGATTCTACAAAAAGAGTGTTTCAAAACTGCTCTTTCAAAAGAAAGGCTCAAGTCTGTGAGTTGAATGCACTCATCACAAAGAAGTTTCTGAGAATGCTTCTGTGTAGTTGTTAAGTGAAGATACTTCCTTTTCCAGCATAGGCCTCAAAGCGCTC
This sequence comes from Pongo pygmaeus, assembly GCF_028885625.2. Taxonomy (NCBI): domain Eukaryota; kingdom Metazoa; phylum Chordata; class Mammalia; order Primates; family Hominidae; genus Pongo; species Pongo pygmaeus. Next base: position 41,472,860 of record NC_072381.2, on the reverse strand, counting down.
GAAATAAACATTTGCAGAATATACAAAAGGAGAGTTTCAAAACTGTCCTGTCAAAAGAAACGTTAAAGTCTGTGAGTTGAATGCACTCATCACAGAGAAGTTTCTGAGAATGCTTCTGTGTAGTTTTTAGGTGAAGATATTTCCTTTTCCAGCATAGGCGTCAAAGCGATCCAAATAAACACTTGCAGATTCTACAAAAGGAGTGTTTCCAAACTGCTCTATCAGAGGGAATGTTCAAGTCTGTGAGTTCAATGCAGTAATCACACAGACGTTTGTGAGAATGCTTCTGTCTAGTGTTTAGCTGAAGATATTTCTTTTCCCAGAATAGGCCTTAAAGCGCTCCAAATTTCCACTTGCAGATTCTACAAAAAGAGTGTTTCAAAACTGCTCTTTCAAAAGAAAGGCTCAAGTCTGTGAGTTGAATGCACTCATCACAAAGAAGTTTCTGAGAATGCTTCTGTGTAGTTCTTATGTGAAGATACTTCCTTTTCCAGCATAGGCCTCAAAGCGCTCGAAATAAACACTTGCAGATTCTACGAAAGGAGTGTTTCAAAACTGTCCTATCAAAATAAACGTTCAAGTCTGTGAGTTGAATGCACTCATCACACAGAAGTTTCTGAGAATGCTTCTGTGTAGTTTTTAGGTGAACATATTTCGTTTCCCATAACAGGCCTCAGAGCGCTCCAAATATGCACTTGCAGATTCTACAAAAAGAGAGCTAGAAAACTCTTCCACCAAAAAGATGTTTCAACTCTATGAGTAGAATGCACTCATCACAAAGAAGTTTCTGAGAATGCTTCTGTCTAGTTTTTATGTGAAGATATTTCCTTTTCCAGCATAGGCGTCAAAGCGCTCCAAATAAACACTTGCAGATTCTACTAAAGGAGAGTTTCCAAACTGCTCTATCAAAAGCAATGTTCAAGTCTGTGAGTTGAATGAACTAATCACACAGAAGTTTGTGAGAATTCTTCCGTCTAGTTTTTAGGTGAAGATATTTCTTTTCCCAGAATAGGCCTTAAAGCGCTCCAAATATCCACTTGCAGATTCTACAAAAAGAGTGTTTCAAAACTGCTCTTTCAAAAGAAAGGCTCAAGTCTGTGAGTTGAATGCACTCATCACAAAGAAGTTTCTGAGAATTCTTCTGTGTAGTTGTTATGTGAAGATATTTCCTTTTCCAGCATAGGCCTCAAAGCGCTCGAAATAAACACATGCAGATTCTACAAAAGGAGTGTTTCAAAACTGTCCTATCAAAAGAAACGTTCAAGTCTGTGAGTTGAATGCCCTCATCACAGAGAAGTTTCTGAGAATGCTTCTGTGTAGTTTTTAGGTGAAGATAATTCCTTTTCCAGCATAGGTGTCAAAGCGATCCAAATAAGCACTTGCAGATTCTACAAAAGGAGTGTTTCCAAACTGCTCTATCAGAGGGAATGTTCAAGTCTGTGAGTTGAATGCACTACTAAGACAGAAGTTTGTGAGAATGTTTCTGTGTAGTTTTTAGGCGAAGATATTTCTTTTCCCAGCATAGGCCTCAAAGCCCTAAAAATATCCACTTGCAGACTCTACAAAAAGAGTGTTTCAAAACTGCTCTTTCAAAAGGAAGGCTCAAGTCTGTGAGTTGAATGCACTCATCACAAAGAAGTTTCTGAGAATGCTTCTGTGTAGTTGTTATGTGAAGATACTTCCTTTTCGAGCACAGGCCTCAAAGCGCTCGAAATAAACACTTGCAGATTCTACGAAAGGAGTGTTTCAAAACTGTCCTATCAAAATAAACGTTCAAGTCTGTGAGTTGAATGCACTCATCACACAGAAGTTTCTGAGAATGCTTCTGTGTAGTTTTTAGGTGAACATATTTCGTTTCCCATCACAGGCCTCAGAGCGCTCCAAATATGCACTTGCAGATTCTACAAAAAGAGAGCTAGAAAACTCTTCCACCAAAAAGATGTTTCAACTCTATGAGTAGAATGCACTCATCACAAAGAAGTTTCTGAGAATGCTTCTGTCTAGTTTTTATGTGAAGATATTTCCTTTTCCAGCATAGGCGTCAAAGCGCTCCAAATAAACACTTGCAGATTCTACTAAAGGAGAGTTTCCAAACTGCTCTATCAAAAGCAATGTTCAAGTCTGTGAGTTGAATGAACTAATCACACAGAAGTTTGTGAGAATTCTTCCGTCTAGTTTTTAGGTGAAGATATTTCTTTTCCCAGAATAGGCCTTAAAGCGCTCCAAATATCCACTTGCAGATTCTACAAAAAGAGTGTTTCAAAACTGCTCTTTCAAAAGAAAGGCTCAAGTCTGTGAGTTGAATGCACTCATCACAAAGAAGTTTCTGAGAATGCTTCTGTGTAGTTGTTATGTGAAGATATTTCCTTTTCCAGCATAGGCCTCAAAGCGCTCGAAATAAACACATGCAGATTCTACAAAAGGAGTGTTTCAAAACTGTCCTATCAAAAGAAACGTTCAAGTCTGTGAGTTGAATGCCCTCATCACAGAGAAGTTTCTGAGAATGCTTCTGTGTAGTTTTTAGGTGAAGATAATTCCTTTTCCAGCATAGGTGTCAAAGCGATCCAAATAAGCACTTGCAGATTCTACAAAAGGAGTGTTTCCAAACTGCTCTATCAGAGGGAATGTTCAAGTCTGTGAGTTGAATGCACTACTAAGACAGAAGTTTGTGAGAATGTTTCTGTGTAGTTTTTAGGCGAAGATATTTCTTTTCCCAGCATAGGCCTCAAAGCCCTCCAAATATCCACTTGCAGACTCTACAAAAAGAGTGTTTCAAAACTGCTCTTTCAAAAGGAAGGCTCAAGTCTGTGAGTTGAATGCACTCATCACAAAGAAGTTTCTGAGAATGCTTCTGTGTAGTTGTTATGTGAAGATACTTCCTTTTCGAACACAGGCCTCAAAGCGCTCGAAATAAACACTTGCAGATTCTACGAAAGGAGTGTTTCAAAACTGTCCTATCAAAAGAAACGTTAAAGTCTGTGAGTTGAATGCCCTCATCACACAGAAGTTTCTGAGAATGCTTCTGTGTAGTTTTTAGGTGAACATATTTCGTTTCCCATCACAGGCCTCAGAGCGCTCCAAATATGCACTTGCAGATTCTACAAAAAGAGAGCTAGAAAACTCTTCCACCAAAAAGATGTTTCAACTCTATGAGTAGAATGCACTCATCACAAAGAAGTTTCTGAGAATGCTTCTGTCTAGTTTTTATGTGAAGATATTTCCTTTTCCAGCATAGGCGTCAAAGCGCTCCAAATAAACACTTGAAGATTCTACTAAAGGAGAGTTTCCAAACTGCTCTATCAAAAGCAATGTTCAAGTCTGTGAGTTGAATGAACTAATCACACAGAAGTTTGTGAGAATTCTTCCGTCTAGTTTTTAGGTGAAGATATTTCTTTTCCCAGAATAGGCCTTAAAGCGCTCCAAATATCCACTTGCAGATTCTACAAAAAGAGTGTTTCAAAACTGCTCTTTCAAAAGAAAGGCTCAAGTCTGTGAGTTGAATGCACTCATCACAAAGAAGTTTCTGAGAATTCTTCTGTGTAGTTGTTATGTGAAGATATTTCCTTTTCCAGCATAGGCCTCAAAGCGCTCGAAATAAACACATGCAGATTCTACAAAAGGAGTGTTTCAAAACTGTCCTATCAAAAGAAACGTTCAAGTCTGTGAGTTGAATGCCCTCATCACAGAGAAGTTTCTGAGAATGCTTCTGTGTAGTTTTTAGGTGAAGATAATTCCTTTTCCAGCATAGGTGTCAAAGCGATCCAAATAAGCACTTGCAGATTCTACAAAAGGAGTGTTTCCAAACTGCTCTATCAGAGGGAATGTTCAAGTCTGTGAGTTGAATGCACTACTAAGACAGAAGTTTGTGAGAATGTTTCTGTGTAGTTTTTAGGCGAAGATATTTCTTTTCCCAGCATAGGCCTCAAAGCCCTAAAAATATCCACTTGCAGACTCTACAAAAAGAGTGTTTCAAAACTGCTCTTTCAAAAGGAAGGCTCAAGTCTGTGAGTTGAATGCACTCATCACAAAGAAGTTTCTGAGAATGCTTCTGTGTAGTTGTTATGTGAAGATACTTCCTTTTCGAGCACAGGCCTCAAAGCGCTCGAAATAAACACTTGCAGATTCTACGAAAGGAGTGTTTCAAAACTGTCCTATCAAAATAAACGTTCAAGTCTGTGAGTTGAATGCACTCATCACACAGAAGTTTCTGAGAATGCTTCTGTGTAGTTTTTAGGTGAACATATTTCGTTTCCCATCACAGGCCTCAGAGCGCTCCAAATATGCACTTGCAGATTCTACAAAAAGAGAGCTAGAAAACTCTTCCACCAAAAAGATGTTTCAACTCTATGAGTAGAATGCACTCATCACAAAGAAGTTTCTGAGAATGCTTCTGTCTAGTTTTTATGTGAAGATATTTCCTTTTCCAGCATAGGCGTCAAAGCGCTCCAAATAAACACTTGCAGATTCTACTAAAGGAGAGTTTCCAAACTGCTCTATCAAAAGCAATGTTCAAGTCTGTGAGTTGAATGAACTAATCACACAGAAGTTTGTGAGAATTCTTCCGTCTAGTTTTTAGGTGAAGATATTTCTTTTCCCAGAATAGGCCTTAAAGCGCTCCAAATATCCACTTGCAGATTCTACAAAAAGAGTGTTTCAAAACTGCTCTTTCAAAAGAAAGGCTCAAGTCTGTGAGTTGAATGCACTCATCACAAAGAAGTTTCTGAGAATGCTTCTGTGTAGTTGTTATGTGAAGATATTTCCTTTTCCAGCATAGGCCTCAAAGCGCTCGAAATAAACACATGCAGATTCTACAAAAGGAGTGTTTCAAAACTGTCCTATCAAAAGAAACGTTCAAGTCTGTGAGTTGAATGCCCTCATCACAGAGAAGTTTCTGAGAATGCTTCTGTGTAGTTTTTAGGTGAAGATAATTCCTTTTCCAGCATAGGTGTCAAAGCGATCCAAATAAGCACTTGCAGATTCTACAAAAGGAGTGTTTCCAAACTGCTCTATCAGAGGGAATGTTCAAGTCTGTGAGTTGAATGCACTACTAAGACAGAAGTTTGTGAGAATGTTTCTGTGTAGTTTTTAGGCGAAGATATTTCTTTTCCCAGCATAGGCCTCAAAGCCCTCCAAATATCCACTTGCAGACTCTACAAAAAGAGTGTTTCAAAACTGCTCTTTCAAAAGGAAGGCTCAAGTCTGTGAGTTGAATGCACTCATCACAAAGAAGTTTCTGAGAATGCTTCTGTGTAGTTGTTATGTGAAGATACTTCCTTTTCGAACACAGGCCTCAAAGCGCTCGAAATAAACACTTGCAGATTCTACGAAAGGAGTGTTTCAAAACTGTCCTATCAAAAGAAACGTTAAAGTCTGTGAGTTGAATGCCCTCATCACACAGAAGTTTCTGAGAATGCTTCTGTGTAGTTTTTAGGTGAACATATTTCGTTTCCCATCACAGGCCTCAGAGCGCTCCAAATATGCACTTGCAGATTCTACAAAAAGAGAGCTAGAAAACTCTTCCACCAAAAAGATGTTTCAACTCTATGAGTAGAATGCACTCATCACAAAGAAGTTTCTGAGAATGCTTCTGTCTAGTTTTTATGTGAAGATATTTCCTTTTCCAGCATAGGCGTCAAAGCGCTCCAAATAAACACTTGCAGATTCTACTAAAGGAGAGTTTCCAAACTGCTCTATCAAAAGCAATGTTCAAGTCTGTGAGTTGAATGAACTAATCACACAGAAGTTTGTGAGAATTCTTCCGTCTAGTTTTTAGGTGAAGATATTTCTTTTCCCAGAATAGGCCTTAAAGCGCTCCAAATATCCACTTGCAGATTCTACAAAAAGAGTGTTTCAAAACTGCTCTTTCAAAAGAAAGGCTCAAGTCTGTGAGTTGAATGCACTCATCACAAAGAAGTTTCTGAGAATGCTTCTGTGTAGTTGTTATGTGAAGATATTTCCTTTTCCAGCATAGGCCTCAAAGCGCTCGAAATAAACACATGCAGATTCTACAAAAGGAGTGTTTCAAAACTGTCCTATCAAAGGAAACGTTCAAGTCTGTGAGTTGAATGCCCTCATCACAGAGAAGTTTCTGAGAATGCTTCTGTGTAGTTTTTAGGTGAAGATAATTCCTTTTCCAGCATAGGTGTCAAAGCGATCCAAATAAGCACTTGCAGATTCTACAAAAGGAGTGTTTCCAAACTGCTCTATCAGAGGGAATGTTCAAGTCTGTGAGTTGAATGCACTACTAAGACAGAAGTTTGTGAGAATGTTTCTGTGTAGTTTTTAGGCGAAGATATTTCTTTTCCCAGCATAGGCCTCAAAGCCCTCCAAATATCCACTTGCAGACTCTACAAAAAGAGAGTTTCAAAACTGCTCTTTCAAAAGGAAGGCTCAAGTCTGTGAGTTGAATGCACTCATCACAAAGAAGTTTCTGAGAATGCTTCTGTGTAGTTGTTATGTGAAGATACTTCCTTTTCGAGCACAGGCCTCAAAGCGCTGGAAATAAACACTTGCAGATTCTACGAAAGGAGTGTTTCAAAACTGTCCTATCAAAAGAAACGTTCAAGTCTGTGAGTTGAATGCCCTCATCACAGAGAAGTTTCTGAGAATGCTTCTGTGTAGTTTTTAGGTGAAGATAATTCCTTTTCCAGCATTGGTGTCAAAGCGATCCAAATAAGCACTTGCAGATTCTACAAAAGGAGTGTTTCCAAACTGCTCTATCAGAGGGAATGTTCAAGTCTGTGAGTTCAATGCAGTAATCACACAGACGTTTGTGAGAATGCTTCTGTCTAGTGTTTAGGTGAAGATATTTCTTTTCCCAGAATAGGCCTTAAAGCGCTCCAAATTTCCACTTGCAGATTCTACAAAAAGAGTGTTTCAAAACTGCTCTTTCAAAAGAAAGGCTCAAGTCTGTGAGTTGAATGCACTCATCACAAAGAAGTTTCTGAGAATGCTTCTGTGTAGTTCTTATGTGAAGACACTTCCTTTTCCAGCATAGGCCTCAAAGCGCTCGAAATAAACACTTGCAGATTCTACAAAAGGAGTGTTTCCAAACTGCTCTATCAGAGGGAATGTTCAAGTCTGTGAGTCCAATGCAGTAATCACACAGACGTTTGTGAGAATGCTTCTGTCAAGTTTTTATGTGAAGATATTACCTTTTCCAGCATAGGCGTCAAAGCGATCCAAATAAGCACTTGCAGATTCTACAAAAGCAGTGTTTCCAAACTGCTCTATCAGAGGGAATGTTCAAGTCTGTGAGTTCAATGCAGTAATCACACAGACGTTTGTGAGAATGCTTCTGTCTAGTGTTTAGGTGAAGATATTTCTTTTCCCAGAATAGGCCTTAAAGCGCTCCAAATTTCCACTTGCAGATTCTACAAAAAGAGTGCTTCAAAACTGCTCTTTCAAAAGAAAGGCTCAAGTCTGTGAGTTGAATGCACTCATCACAAAGAAGTTTCTGAGAATGCTTCTGTGTAGTTGTTATGTGAAGCTACTTCCTTTTCCAGCATAGGCCTCAAAGCGCTCGAAATAAACACTTGCAGATTCTAGGAAAGGAGTGTTTCAAAACAGTCCTATCAAAATAAACGTTCAAGTCTGTGAGTTGAATGCACTCATCACACAGAAGTTTCTGAGAAAGCTTCTGTGTAGTTTTCAGGTGGAGATATTTCCTTTTCCAGCATAGGCGTCAAAGCGATCCAAATAAACACTTGCAGATTCTACAAAAGGAGTGTTTCCAAACTGCTCTATCAAGAGGAATGTTCAAGTCCGTGAGTAGAATGCACTCATCACAAAGAAGTTTCTGAGAATGCTTCTGTCTAGTTTTTATGTGAAGATATTCCCTTTTCCAGCATAGGCGTCAAAGCGCTCCAAATAAACACTTGCAGATTCTACAAAAGGAGTGTTTCCAAACTGCTCTATCAGAGGGAATGTTCAAGTCTGTGAGTTGAATGCACTAGTCAGACAGAAGTTTGTGAGAACGCTTCTGTTTAGTTTTTAGGTGAAGATATTCCTTTTCCCAGAATAGGCCTCAAAGCCCTCCAAATATCCACTTGCAGACACTACAAAAAGAGTGTTTCAAAACTGCTCTTTCAAAAGGAAGGCTCAAGTCTGTGAGTTGAATGCACTCATCACAAAGAAGTTTCTGAGAATGCTTCTGTGTAGTTGTTATGTGAAGATATTTCCTTTACCAGCATAGGCCTCAAAGCGCTCGAAATAAACACTTGCAGATTCTACGAAAGGAGTGTTTCAAAACTATCCTATCAAAATAAACGTTCAAGTCTGTGAGTTGAATGCACTCATCACACAGAAGTTTCTGAGAATGCTTCTGTGTAGTTTTTAGGTGAACATATTTCATTTCCCAGCACAGGCCTCAGAGCGCTCCAAATATGCACTTGCAGATTCTTCAAAAAGAGACCTTGAAAACTCTTCCACCAAAAAGAGGCTTCAACTCTATGAGTAGAATGCTCTCATCACAAAGAAGTTTCTGAGAATGCTTCTGTCTAGTTTTTATGTGAAGATATTTCCTTTTCCAGCATTGGCTTCAAAGCGCTCCAAATAAACACTTGCAGATTCTACTAAAGGAGTGTTTCCAAACTGCTCTATCAAAAGGAATGTTCAAGTCTGTGAGTTGAATGCACTAATGACACAGAAGTTTGTGAGAATTCTTCTGTCTAGTTTTTAGATGAAGATATTTCTTTTCCCAGAATAGACCTTAAAGCGCTGCAAATATCCACTTGCAGATTCTACAAAAAGAGTGTTTCAAAACTGCTCTTTCAAAAGAAAGGCTCAAGTCTGTGAGTTGAATGCACTCATCACAAAGAAGTTTCTGAGAATGCTTCTGTGTAGTTGTTAAGTGAAGATACTTCCTTTTCCAGCATAGGCCTCAAAGCGCTCGAAATAAACACTTGCAGATTCTACAAAAGGAGAGTTTCAAAACTGTCCTGTCAAAAGAAACGTTAAAGTCTGTGAGTTGAATGCACTCATCACACAGAAGTTTCTGAGAATGCTTCTGTGTAGCTTTTAGGTGAAGATATTTCCTTTTCCAGCATAGGCGTCAAAGCGATCCAAATAAACACTTGCAGATTCTACAAAAGGAGTGTTTCCAAACTGCTCTATCAGACGGAATGTTCAAGTCTGTGAGTTCAATGCAGTAATCACACAGACGTTTGTGAGAATGCTTCTGTGTAGTTTTTAGGTGAAGATATTCCTTTTCCCAGCATAGGCCTCAAAGCCCTCCAAATATCCACTTGCAGACTCTACAAAAAGAGTGTTTCAAAACTGCTCTTTCAAAAGGAAGGCTCAAGTCTGTGAGTTGAATGCACTCATCACAAAGAAGTTTCTGAGAATGCTTCTGTGTAGTTGTTATGTGAAGATACTTCCTTTTCGAGCATAGGCCTCAAAGCGCTCGAAATAAACACTTGCAGATTCTACGAAAGGAGTGTTTCAAAACTGTCCTATCAAAATAAACGTTCAAGTCTGTGAGTTGAATGCACTCATCACACAGAAGTTTCTGAGAATGCTTCTGTGTAGTTTTTAGGTGAACATATTTCGTTTGCCATCACAGGCCTCAGAGCGCTCCAAATATGCACTTGCAGATTCTACAAAAAGAGAGCTAGAAAACTCTTCCACCAAAAAGATGTTTCAACTCTATGAGTAGAATGCACTCATCACAAAGAAGTTTCTGAGAATGCTTCTGTCTAGTTTTTATGTGAAGATATTTCCTTTTCCAGCATAGGCGTCAAAGCGCTCCAAATAAACACTTGCAGATTCTACTAAAGGAGAGTTTCCAAACTGCTCTATCAAAAGCAATGTTCAAGTCTGTAAGTTGAATGAACTAATCACACAGAAGTTTGTGAGAATTCTTCCGTCTAGTTTTTAGGTGAAGATATTTCTTTTCCCAGAATAGGCCTTAAAGCGCTCCAAATATCCACTTGCAGATTCTACAAAAAGAGTGTTTCAAAACTGCTCTTTCAAAAGAAAGGCTCAAGTCTGTGAGTTGAATGCACTCATCACAAAGAAGTTTCTGAGAATGCTTCTGTGTAGTTGTTATGTGAAGATATTTCCTTTTCCAGCATAGGCCACAAAGCGCTCGAAATAAACACATGCAGATTCTACAAAAGGAGTGTTTCAAAACTGTCCTATCAAAAGAAACGTTCAAGTCTGTGAGTTGAATGCCCTCATCACAGAGAAGTTTCTGAGAATGCTTCTGTGTAGTTTTTAGGTGAAGATAATTCCTTTTCCAGCATAGGTGTCAAAGCGATCCAAATAAGCACTTGCAGATTCTACAAAAGGAGTGTTTCCAAACTGCTCTATCAGAGGGAATGTTCAAGTCTGTGAGTTGAATGCACTACTAAGACAGAAGTTTGTGAGAATGTTTCTGTGTAGTTTTTAGGCGAAGATATTTCTTTTCCCAGCATAGGCCTCAAAGCCCTCCAAATATCCACTTGCAGACTCTACAAAAAGAGTGTTTCAAAACTGCTCTTTCAAAAGGAAGGCTCAAGTCTGTGAGTTGAATGCATTCATCACAAAGAAGTTTCTGAGAATGCTTCTGTGTAGTTGTTATGTGAAGATACTTCCTTTTCGAGCACAGGCCTCAAAGCGCTCGATATAAACACTTGCAGATTCTACGAAAGGAGTGTTTCAAAACTGTCCTATCAAAAGAAACGTTCAAGTCTGTGAGTTGAATGCCCTCATCACAGAGAAGTTTCTGAGAATGCTTCTGTGTAGTTTTTAGGTGAAGATAATTCCTTTTCCAGCATTGGTGTCAAAGCGATCCAAATAAGCACTTGCAGATTCTACAAAAGGAGTGTTTCCAAACTGCTCTATCAGAGGGAATGTTCAAGTCTGTGAGTTCAATGCAGTAATCACACAGACGTTTGTGAGAATGCTTCTGTCTAGTGTTTAGGTGAAGATATTTCTTTTCCCAGAATAGGCCTTAAAGCGCTCCAAATTTCCACTTGCAGATTCTACAAAAAGAGTGTTTCAAAACTGCTCTTTCAAAAGAAAGGCTCAAGTCTGTGAGTTGAATGCACTCATCACAAAGAAGTTTCTGAGAATGCTTCTGTGTAGTTCTTATGTGAAGACACTTCCTTTTCCAGCATAGGCCTCAAAGCGCTCGAAATAAACACTTGCAGATTCTACAAAAGGAGTGTTTCCAAACTGCTCTATCAGAGGGAATGTTCAAGTCTGTGAGTCCAATGCAGTAATCACACAGACGTTTGTGAGAATGCTTCTGTCAAGTTTTTATGTGAAGATATTACCTTTTCCAGCATAGGCGTCAAAGCGATCCAAATAAGCACTTGCAGATTCTACAAAAGCAGTGTTTCCAAACTGCTCTATCAGAGGGAATGTTCAAGTCTGTGAGTTCAATGCAGTAATCACACAGACGTTTGTGAGAATGCTTCTGTCTAGTGTTTAGGTGAAGATATTTCTTTTCCCAGAATAGGCCTTAAAGCGCTCCAAATTTCCACTTGCAGATTCTACAAAAAGAGTGCTTCAAAACTGCTCTTTCAAAAGAAAGGCTCAAGTCTGTGAGTTGAATGCACTCATCACAAAGAAGTTTCTGAGAATGCTTCTGTGTAGTTGTTATGTGAAGCTACTTCCTTTTCCAGCATAGGCCTCAAAGCGCTCGAAATAAACACTTGCAGATTCTAGGAAAGGAGTATTTCAAAACAGTCCTATCAAAATAAACGTTCAAGTCTGTGAGTTGAATGCACTCATCACACAGAAGTTTCTGAGAAAGCTTCTGTGTAGTTTTCAGGTGGAGATATTTCCTTTTCCAGCATAGGCGTCAAAGCGATCCAAATAAACACTTGCAGATTCTACAAAAGGAGTGTTTCCAAACTGCTCTATCAAGAGGAATGTTCAAGTCCGTGAGTAGAATGCACTCATCACAAAGAAGTTTCTGAGAATGCTTCTGTCTAGTTTTTATGTGAAGATATTCCCTTTTCCAGCATAGGCGTCAAAGCGCTCCAAATAAACACTTGCAGATTCTACAAAAGGAGTGTTTCCAAACTGCTCTATCAGAGGGAATGTTCAAGTCTGTGAGTTGAATGCACTAGTCAGACAGAAGTTTGTGAGAACGCTTCTGTTTAGTTTTTAGGTGAAGATATTCCTTTTCCCAGCATAGGCCTCAAAGCCCTCCAAATATCCACTTGCAGACACTACAAAAAGAGTGTTTCAAAACTGCTCTTTCAAAAGGAAGGCTCAAGTCTGTGAGTTGAATGCACTCATCACAAAGAAGTTTCTGAGAATTCTTCTGTGTAGTTGTTATGTGAAGATATTTCCTTTACCAGCATAGGCCTCAAAGCGCTCGAAATAAACACTTGCAGATTCTACGAAAGGAGTGTTTCAAAACTATCCTATCAAAATAAACGTTCAAGTCTGTGAGTTGAATGCACTCATCACACAGAAGTTTCTGAGAATGCTTCTGTGTAGTTTTTAGGTGAACATATTTCATTTCCCAGCACAGGCCTCAGAGCGCTCCAAATATGCACTTGCAGATTCTACAAAAAGAGACCTTGAAAACTCTTCCACCAAAAAGAGGCTTCAACTCTATGAGTAGAATGCTCTCATCACAAAGAAGTTTCTGAGAATGCTTCTGTCTAGTTTTTATGTGAAGATATTTCCTTTTCCAGCATTGGCTTCAAAGCGCTCCAAATAAACACTTGCAGATTCTACTAAAGGAGTGTTTCCAAACTGCTCTATCAAAAGGAATGTTCAAGTCTGTGAGTTGAATGCACTAATGACACAGAAGTTTGTGAGAATTCTTCTGTCTAGTTTTTAGATGAAGATATTTCTTTTCCCAGAATAGGCCTTAAAGCGCTCCAAATATCCACTTGCAGATTCTACAAAAAGAGTGTTTCAAAACTGCTCTTTCAAAAGAAAGGCTCAAGTCTGTGAGTTGAATGCACTCATCACAAAGAAGTTTCTGAGAATGCTTCTGTGTAGTTGTTAAGTGAAGATACTTCCTTTTCCAGCATAGGCCTCAAAGCGCTCGAAATAAACACTTGCAGATTCTACAAAAGGAGAGTTTCAAAACTGTCCTGTCAAAAGAAACGTTAAAGTCTGTGAGTTGAATGCACTCATCACACAGAAGTTTCTGAGAATGCTTCTGTGTAGCTTTTAGGTGAAGATATTTCCTTTTCCAGCATAGACGTCAAAGCGATCCAAATAAACACTTGCAGATTCTACAAAAGGAGTGTTTCCAAACTGCTCTATCAGAGGGAATGTTCAAGTCTGTGAGTTCAATGCAGTAATCACACAGAAGTTTGTGAGAATGCTTCTGTGTAGTTTTTAGGTGAAGATATTCCTTTTCCCAGCATAGGCCTCAAAGCCCTCCAAATATCCACTTGCAGACTCTACAAAAAGAGTGTTTCAAAACTGCTCTTTCAAAAGGAAGGCTCAAGTCTGTGAGTTGAATGCACTCATCACAAAGAAGTTTCTGAGAATGCTTCTGTGTAGTTGTTATGTGAAGATACTTCCTTTTCGAGCATAGGCCTCAAAGCGCTCGAAATAAACACTTGCAGATTCTACGAAAGGAGTGTTTCAAAACTGTCCTATCAAAATAAACGTTCAAGTCTGTGAGTTGAATGCACTCATCACACAGAAGTTTCTGAGAATGCTTCTGTGTAGTTTTTAGGTGAACATATTTCGTTTCCCATCACAGGCCTCAGAGCGCTCCAAATATGCACTTGCAGATTCTACAAAAAGAGAGCTAGAAAACTCTTCCACCAAAAAGATGTTTCAACTCTATGAGTAGAATGCACTCATCACAAAGAAGTTTCTGAGAATGCTTCTGTCTAGTTTTTATGTGAAGATATTTCCTTTTCCAGCATAGGCGTCAAAGCGCTCCAAATAAACACTTGCAGATTCTACTAAAGGAGAGTTTCCAAACTGCTCTATCAAAAGCAATGTTCAAGTCTGTAAGTTGAATGAACTAATCACACAGAAGTTTGTGAGAATTCTTCCGTCTAGTTTTTAGGTGAAGATATTTCTTTTCCCAGAATAGGCCTTAAAGCGCTCCAAATATCCACTTGCAGATTCTACAAAAAGAGTGTTTCAAAACTGCTCTTTCAAAAGAAAGGCTCAAGTCTGTGAGTTGAATGCACTCATCACAAAGAAGTTTCTGAGAATGCTTCTGTGTAGTTGTTATGTGAAGATATTTCCTTTTCCAGCATAGGCCTCAAAGCGCTCGAAATAAACACATGCAGATTCTACAAAAGGAGTGTTTCAAAACTGTCCTATCAAAAGAAACGTTCAAGTCTGTGAGTTGAATGCCCTCATCACAGAGAAGTTTCTGAGAATGCTTCTGTGTAGTTTTTAGGTGAAGATAATTCCTTTTCCAGCATAGGTGTCAAAGCGATCCAAATAAGCACTTGCAGATTCTACAAAAGGAGTGTTTCCAAACTGCTCTATCAGAGGGAATGTTCAAGTCTGTGAGTTGAATGCACTACTAAGACAGAAGTTTGTGAGAATGTTTCTGTGTAGTTTTTAGGCGAAGATATTTCTTTTCCCAGCATAGGCCTCAAAGCCCTCCAAATATCCACTTGCAGACTCTACAAAAAGAGAGTTTCAAAACTGCTCTTTCAAAAGGAAGGCTCAAGTCTGTGAGTTGAATGCACTCATCACAAAGAAGTTTCTGAGAATGCTTCTGTGTAGTTGTTATGTGAAGATACTTCCTTTTCGAGCACAGGCCTCAAAGCGCTGGAAATAAACACTTGCAGATTCTACGAAAGGAGTGTTTCAAAACTGTCCTATCAAAAGAAACGTTCAAGTCTGTGAGTTGAATGCCCTCATCACAGAGAAGTTTCTGAGAATGCTTCTGTGTAGTTTTTAGGTGAAGATAATTCCTTTTCCAGCATTGGTGTCAAAGCGATCCAAATAAGCACTTGCAGATTCTACAAAAGGAGTGTTTCCAAACTGCTCTATCAGAGGGAATGTTCAAGTCTGTGAGTTCAATGCAGTAATCACACAGACGTTTGTGAGAATGCTTCTGTCTAGTGTTTAGGTGAAGATATTTCTTTTCCCAGAATAGGCCTTAAAGCGCTCCAAATTTCCACTTGCAGATTCTACAAAAAGAGTGTTTCAAAACTGCTCTTTCAAAAGAAAGGCTCAAGTCTGTGAGTTGAATGCACTCATCACAAAGAAGTTTCTGAGAATGCTTCTGTGTAGTTCTTATGTGAAGACACTTCCTTTTCCAGCATAGGCCTCAAAGCGCTCGAAATAAACACTTGCAGATTCTACAAAAGGAGTGTTTCCAAACTGCTCTATCAGAGGGAATGTTCAAGTCTGTGAGTCCAATGCAGTAATCACACAGACGTTTGTGAGAATGCTTCTGTCAAGTTTTTATGTGAAGATATTACCTTTTCCAGCATAGGCGTCAAAGCGATCCAAATAAGCACTTGCAGATTCTACAAAAGCAGTGTTTCCAAACTGCTCTATCAGAGGGAATGTTCAAGTCTGTGAGTTCAATGCAGTAATCACACAGACGTTTGTGAGAATGCTTCTGTCTAGTGTTTAGGTGAAGATATTTCTTTTCCCAGAATAGGCCTTAAAGCGCTCCAAATTTCCACTTGCAGATTCTACAAAAAGAGTGCTTCAAAACTGCTCTTTCAAAAGAAAGGCTCAAGTCTGTGAGTTGAATGCACTCATCACAAAGAAGTTTCTGAGAATGCTTCTGTGTAGTTGTTATGTGAAGCTACTTCCTTTTCCAGCATAGGCCTCAAAGCGCTCGAAATAAACACTTGCAGATTCTAGGAAAGGAGTGTTTCAAAACAGTCCTATCAAAATAAACGTTCAAGTCTGTGAGTTGAATGCACTCATCACACAGAAGTTTCTGAGAAAGCTTCTGTGTAGTTTTCAGGTGGAGATATTTCCTTTTCCAGCATAGGCGTCAAAGCGATCCAAATAAACACTTGCAGATTCTACAAAAGGAGTGTTTCCAAACTGCTCTATCAAGAGGAATGTTCAAGTCCGTGAGTAGAATGCACTCATCACAAAGAAGTTTCTGAGAATGCTTCTGTCTAGTTTTTATGTGAAGATATTCCCTTTTCCAGCATAGGCGTCAAAGCGCTCCAAATAAACACTTGCAGATTCTACAAAAGGAGTGTTTCCAAACTGCTCTATCAGAGGGAATGTTCAAGTCTGTGAGTTGAATGCACTAGTCAGACAGAAGTTTGTGAGAACGCTTCTGTTTAGTTTTTAGGTGAAGATATTCCTTTTCCCAGAATAGGCCTCAAAGCCCTCCAAATATCCACTTGCAGACACTACAAAAAGAGTGTTTCAAAACTGCTCTTTCAAAAGGAAGGCTCAAGTCTGTGAGTTGAATGCACTCATCACAAAGAAGTTTCTGAGAATGCTTCTGTGTAGTTGTTATGTGAAGATATTTCCTTTACCAGCATAGGCCTCAAAGCGCTCGAAATAAACACTTGCAGATTCTACGAAAGGAGTGTTTCAAAACTATCCTATCAAAATAAACGTTCAAGTCTGTGAGTTGAATGCACTCATCACACAGAAGTTTCTGAGAATGCTTCTGTGTAGTTTTTAGGTGAACATATTTCATTTCCCAGCACAGGCCTCAGAGCGCTCCAAATATGCACTTGCAGATTCTTCAAAAAGAGACCTTGAAAACTCTTCCACCAAAAAGAGGCTTCAACTCTATGAGTAGAATGCTCTCATCACAAAGAAGTTTCTGAGAATGCTTCTGTCTAGTTTTTATGTGAAGATATTTCCTTTTCCAGCATTGGCTTCAAAGCGCTCCAAATAAACACTTGCAGATTCTACTAAAGGAGTGTTTCCAAACTGCTCTATCAAAAGGAATGTTCAAGTCTGTGAGTTGAATGCACTAATGACACAGAAGTTTGTGAGAATTCTTCTGTCTAGTTTTTAGATGAAGATATTTCTTTTCCCAGAATAGACCTTAAAGCGCTGCAAATATCCACTTGCAGATTCTACAAAAAGAGTGTTTCAAAACTGCTCTTTCAAAAGAAAGGCTCAAGTCTGTGAGTTGAATGCACTCATCACAAAGAAGTTTCTGAGAATGCTTCTGTGTAGTTGTTAAGTGAAGATACTTCCTTTTCCAGCATAGGCCTCAAAGCGCTCGAAATAAACACTTGCAGATTCTACAAAAGGAGAGTTTCAAAACTGTCCTGTCAAAAGAAACGTTAAAGTCTGTGAGTTGAATGCACTCATCACACAGAAGTTTCTGAGAATGCTTCTGTGTAGCTTTTAGGTGAAGATATTTCCTTTTCCAGCATAGGCGTCAAAGCGATCCAAATAAACACTTGCAGATTCTACAAAAGGAGTGTTTCCAAACTGCTCTATCAGACGGAATGTTCAAGTCTGTGAGTTCAATGCAGTAATCACACAGACGTTTGTGAGAATGCTTCTGTGTAGTTTTTAGGTGAAGATATTCCTTTTCCCAGCATAGGCCTCAAAGCCCTCCAAATATCCACTTGCAGACTCTACAAAAAGAGTGTTTCAAAACTGCTCTTTCAAAAGGAAGGCTCAAGTCTGTGAGTTGAATGCACTCATCACAAAGAAGTTTCTGAGAATGCTTCTGTGTAGTTGTTATGTGAAGATACTTCCTTTTCGAGCATAGGCCTCAAAGCGCTCGAAATAAACACTTGCAGATTCTACGAAAGGAGTGTTTCAAAACTGTCCTATCAAAATAAACGTTCAAGTCTGTGAGTTGAATGCACTCATCACACAGAAGTTTCTGAGAATGCTTCTGTGTAGTTTTTAGGTGAACATATTTCGTTTGCCATCACAGGCCTCAGAGCGCTCCAAATATGCACTTGCAGATTCTACAAAAAGAGAGCTAGAAAACTCTTCCACCAAAAAGATGTTTCAACTCTATGAGTAGAATGCACTCATCACAAAGAAGTTTCTGAGAATGCTTCTGTCTAGTTTTTATGTGAAGATATTTCCTTTTCCAGCATAGGCGTCAAAGCGCTCCAAATAAACACTTGCAGATTCTACTAAAGGAGAGTTTCCAAACTGCTCTATCAAAAGCAATGTTCAAGTCTGTAAGTTGAATGAACTAATCACACAGAAGTTTGTGAGAATTCTTCCGTCTAGTTTTTAGGTGAAGATATTTCTTTTCCCAGAATAGGCCTTAAAGCGCTCCAAATATCCACTTGCAGATTCTACAAAAAGAGTGTTTCAAAACTGCTCTTTCAAAAGAAAGGCTCAAGTCTGTGAGTTGAATGCACTCATCACAAAGAAGTTTCTGAGAATGCTTCTGTGTAGTTGTTATGTGAAGATATTTCCTTTTCCAGCATAGGCCACAAAGCGCTCGAAATAAACACATGCAGATTCTACAAAAGGAGTGTTTCAAAACTGTCCTATCAAAAGAAACGTTCAAGTCTGTGAGTTGAATGCCCTCATCACAGAGAAGTTTCTGAGAATGCTTCTGTGTAGTTTTTAGGTGAAGATAATTCCTTTTCCAGCATAGGTGTCAAAGCGATCCAAATAAGCACTTGCAGATTCTACAAAAGGAGTGTTTCCAAACTGCTCTATCAGAGGGAATGTTCAAGTCTGTGAGTTGAATGCACTACTAAGACAGAAGTTTGTGAGAATGTTTCTGTGTAGTTTTTAGGCGAAGATATTTCTTTTCCCAGCATAGGCCTCAAAGCCCTCCAAATATCCACTTGCAGACTCTACAAAAAGAGTGTTTCAAAACTGCTCTTTCAAAAGGAAGGCTCAAGTCTGTGAGTTGAATGCATTCATCACAAAGAAGTTTCTGAGAATGCTTCTGTGTAGTTGTTATGTGAAGATACTTCCTTTTCGAGCACAGGCCTCAAAGCGCTCGATATAAACACTTGCAGATTCTACGAAAGGAGTGTTTCAAAACTGTCCTATCAAAAGAAACGTTCAAGTCTGTGAGTTGAATGCCCTCATCACAGAGAAGTTTCTGAGAATGCTTCTGTGTAGTTTTTAGGTGAAGATAATTCCTTTTCCAGCATTGGTGTCAAAGCGATCCAAATAAGCACTTGCAGATTCTACAAAAGGAGTGTTTCCAAACTGCTCTATCAGAGGGAATGTTCAAGTCTGTGAGTTCAATGCAGTAATCACACAGACGTTTGTGAGAATGCTTCTGTCTAGTGTTTAGGTGAAGATATTTCTTTTCCCAGAATAGGCCTTAAAGCGCTCCAAATTTCCACTTGCAGATTCTACAAAAAGAGTGTTTCAAAACTGCTCTTTCAAAAGAAAGGCTCAAGTCTGTGAGTTGAATGCACTCATCACAAAGAAGTTTCTGAGAATGCTTCTGTGTAGTTCTTATGTGAAGACACTTCCTTTTCCAGCATAGGCCTCAAAGCGCTCGAAATAAACACTTGCAGATTCTACAAAAGGAGTGTTTCCAAACTGCTCTATCAGAGGGAATGTTCAAGTCTGTGAGTCCAATGCAGTAATCACACAGACGTTTGTGAGAATGCTTCTGTCAAGTTTTTATGTGAAGATATTACCTTTTCCAGCATAGGCGTCAAAGCGATCCAAATAAGCACTTGCAGATTCTACAAAAGCAGTGTTTCCAAACTGCTCTATCAGAGGGAATGTTCAAGTCTGTGAGTTCAATGCAGTAATCACACAGACGTTTGTGAGAATGCTTCTGTCTAGTGTTTAGGTGAAGATATTTCTTTTCCCAGAATAGGCCTTAAAGCGCTCCAAATTTCCACTTGCAGATTCTACAAAAAGAGTGCTTCAAAACTGCTCTTTCAAAAGAAAGGCTCAAGTCTGTGAGTTGAATGCACTCATCACAAAGAAGTTTCTGAGAATGCTTCTGTGTAGTTGTTATGTGAAGCTACTTCCTTTTCCAGCATAGGCCTCAAAGCGCTCGAAATAAACACTTGCAGATTCTAGGAAAGGAGTGTTTCAAAACAGTCCTATCAAAATAAACGTTCAAGTCTGTGAGTTGAATGCACTCATCACACAGAAGTTTCTGAGAAAGCTTCTGTGTAGTTTTCAGGTGGAGATATTTCCTTTTCCAGCATAGGCGTCAAAGCGATCCAAATAAACACTTGCAGATTCTACAAAAGGAGTGTTTCCAAACTGCTCTATCAAGAGGAATGTTCAAGTCCGTGAGTAGAATGCACTCATCACAAAGAAGTTTCTGAGAATGCTTCTGTCTAGTTTTTATGTGAAGATATTCCCTTTTCCAGCATAGGCGTCAAAGCGCTCCAAATAAACACTTGCAGATTCTACAAAAGGAGTGTTTCCAAACTGCTCTATCAGAGGGAATGTTCAAGTCTGTGAGTTGAATGCACTAGTCAGACAGAAGTTTGTGAGAACGCTTCTGTTTAGTTTTTAGGTGAAGATATTCCTTTTCCCAGCATAGGCCTCAAAGCCCTCCAAATATCCACTTGCAGACACTACAAAAAGAGTGTTTCAAAACTGCTCTTTCAAAAGGAAGGCTCAAGTCTGTGAGTTGAATGCACTCATCACAAAGAAGTTTCTGAGAATTCTTCTGTGTAGTTGTTATGTGAAGATATTTCCTTTACCAGCATAGGCCTCAAAGCGCTCGAAATAAACACTTGCAGATTCTACGAAAGGAGTGTTTCAAAACTATCCTATCAAAATAAACGTTCAAGTCTGTGAGTTGAATGCACTCATCACACAGAAGTTTCTGAGAATGCTTCTGTGTAGTTTTTAGGTGAACATATTTCATTTCCCAGCACAGGCCTCAGAGCGCTCCAAATATGCACTTGCAGATTCTACAAAAAGAGACCTTGAAAACTCTTCCACCAAAAAGAGGCTTCAACTCTATGAGTAGAATGCTCTCATCACAAAGAAGTTTCTGAGAATGCTTCTGTCTAGTTTTTATGTGAAGATATTTCCTTTTCCAGCATTGGCTTCAAAGCGCTCCAAATAAACACTTGCAGATTCTACTAAAGGAGTGTTTCCAAACTGCTCTATCAAAAGGAATGTTCAAGTCTGTGAGTTGAATGCACTAATGACACAGAAGTTTGTGAGAATTCTTCTGTCTAGTTTTTAGATGAAGATATTTCTTTTCCCAGAATAGGCCTTAAAGCGCTCCAAATATCCACTTGCAGATTCTACAAAAAGAGTGTTTCAAAACTGCTCTTTCAAAAGAAAGGCTCAAGTCTGTGAGTTGAATGCACTCATCACAAAGAAGTTTCTGAGAATGCTTCTGTGTAGTTGTTAAGTGAAGATACTTCCTTTTCCAGCATAGGCCTCAAAGCGCTCGAAATAAACACTTGCAGATTCTACAAAAGGAGAGTTTCAAAACTGTCCTGTCAAAAGAAACGTTAAAGTCTGTGAGTTGAATGCACTCATCACACAGAAGTTTCTGAGAATGCTTCTGTGTAGCTTTTAGGTGAAGATATTTCCTTTTCCAGCATAGACGTCAAAGCGATCCAAATAAACACTTGCAGATTCTACAAAAGGAGTGTTTCCAAACTGCTCTATCAGAGGGAATGTTCAAGTCTGTGAGTTCAATGCAGTAATCACACAGAAGTTTGTGAGAATGCTTCTGTGTAGTTTTTAGGTGAAGATATTCCTTTTCCCAGCATAGGCCTCAAAGCCCTCCAAATATCCACTTGCAGACTCTACAAAAAGAGTGTTTCAAAACTGCTCTTTCAAAAGGAAGGCTCAAGTCTGTGAGTTGAATGCACTCATCACAAAGAAGTTTCTGAGAATGCTTCTGTGTAGTTGTTATGTGAAGATACTTCCTTTTCGAGCATAGGCCTCAAAGCGCTCGAAATAAACACTTGCAGATTCTACGAAAGGAGTGTTTCAAAACTGTCCTATCAAAATAAACGTTCAAGTCTGTGAGTTGAATGCACTCATCACACAGAAGTTTCTGAGAATGCTTCTGTGTAGTTTTTAGGTGAACATATTTCGTTTCCCATCACAGGCCTCAGAGCGCTCCAAATATGCACTTGCAGATTCTACAAAAAGAGAGCTAGAAAACTCTTCCACCAAAAAGATGTTTCAACTCTATGAGTAGAATGCACTCATCACAAAGAAGTTTCTGAGAATGCTTCTGTCTAGTTTTTATGTGAAGATATTTCCTTTTCCAGCATAGGCGTCAAAGCGCTCCAAATAAACACTTGCAGATTCTACTAAAGGAGAGTTTCCAAACTGCTCTATCAAAAGCAATGTTCAAGTCTGTAAGTTGAATGAACTAATCACACAGAAGTTTGTGAGAATTCTTCCGTCTAGTTTTTAGGTGAAGATATTTCTTTTCCCAGAATAGGCCTTAAAGCGCTCCAAATATCCACTTGCAGATTCTACAAAAAGAGTGTTTCAAAACTGCTCTTTCAAAAGAAAGGCTCAAGTCTGTGAGTTGAATGCACTCATCACAAAGAAGTTTCTGAGAATGCTTCTGTGTAGTTGTTATGTGAAGATATTTCCTTTTCCAGCATAGGCCTCAAAGCGCTCGAAATAAACACATGCAGATTCTACAAAAGGAGTGTTTCAAAACTGTCCTATCAAAAGAAACGTTCAAGTCTGTGAGTTGAATGCCCTCATCACAGAGAAGTTTCTGAGAATGCTTCTGTGTAGTTTTTAGGTGAAGATAATTCCTTTTCCAGCATAGGTGTCAAAGCGATCCAAATAAGCACTTGCAGATTCTACAAAAGGAGTGTTTCCAAACTGCTCTATCAGAGGGAATGTTCAAGTCTGTGAGTTGAATGCACTACTAAGACAGAAGTTTGTGAGAATGTTTCTGTGTAGTTTTTAGGCGAAGATATTTCTTTTCCCAGCATAGGCCTCAAAGCCCTCCAAATATCCACTTGCAGACTCTACAAAAAGAGTGTTTCAAAACTGCTCTTTCAAAAGGAAGGCTCAAGTCTGTGAGTTGAATGCATTCATCACAAAGAAGTTTCTGAGAATGCTTCTGTGTAGTTGTTATGTGAAGATACTTCCTTTTCGAGCACAGGCCTCAAAGCGCTCGATATAAACACTTGCAGATTCTACGAAAGGAGTGTTTCAAAACTGTCCTATCAAAAGAAACGTTCAAGTCTGTGAGTTGAATGCCCTCATCACAGAGAAGTTTCTGAGAATGCTTCTGTGTAGTTTTTAGGTGAAGATAATTCCTTTTCCAGCATTGGTGTCAAAGCGATCCAAATAAGCACTTGCAGATTCTACAAAAGGAGTGTTTCCAAACTACTCTATCAGAGGGAATGTTCAAGTCTGTGAGTTCAATGCAGTAATCACACAGACGTTTGTGAGAATGCTTCTGTCTAGTGTTTAGGTGAAGATATTTCTTTTCCCAGAATAGGCCTTAAAGCGCTCCAAATTTCCACTTGCAGATTCTACAAAAAGAGTGTTTCAAAACTGCTCTTTCAAAAGAAAGGCTCAAGTCTGTGAGTTGAATGCACTCATCACAAAGAAGTTTCTGAGAATGCTTCTGTGTAGTTCTTATGTGAAGACACTTCCTTTTCCAGCATAGGCCTCAAAGCGCTCGAAATAAACACTTGCAGATTCTACAAAAGGAGTGTTTCCAAACTGCTCTATCAGAGGGAATGTTCAAGTCTGTGAGTCCAATGCAGTAATCACACAGACGTTTGTGAGAATGCTTCTGTCAAGTTTTTATGTGAAGATATTACCTTTTCCAGCATAGGCGTCAAAGCGATCCAAATAAGCACTTGCAGATTCTACAAAAGCAGTGTTTCCAAACTGCTCTATCAGAGGGAATGTTCAAGTCTGTGAGTTCAATGCAGTAATCACACAGACGTTTGTGAGAATGCTTCTGTCTAGTGTTTAGGTGAAGATATTTCTTTTCCCAGAATAGGCCTTAAAGCGCTCCAAATTTCCACTTGCAGATTCTACAAAAAGAGTGCTTCAAAACTGCTCTTTCAAAAGAAAGGCTCAAGTCTGTGAGTTGAATGCACTCATCACAAAGAAGTTTCTGAGAATGCTTCTGTGTAGTTGTTATGTGAAGCTACTTCCTTTTCCAGCATAGGCCTCAAAGCGCTCGAAATAAACACTTGCAGATTCTAGGAAAGGAGTGTTTCAAAACAGTCCTATCAAAATAAACGTTCAAGTCTGTGAGTTGAATGCACTCATCACACAGAAGTTTCTGAGAAAGCTTCTGTGTAGTTTTCAGGTGGAGATATTTCCTTTTCCAGCATAGGCGTCAAAGCGATCCAAATAAACACTTGCAGATTCTACAAAAGGAGTGTTTCCAAACTGCTCTATCAAGAGGAATGTTCAAGTCCGTGAGTAGAATGCACTCATCACAAAGAAGTTTCTGAGAATGCTTCTGTCTAGTTTTTATGTGAAGATATTCCCTTTTCCAGCATAGGCGTCAAAGCGCTCCAAATAAACACTTGCAGATTCTACAAAAGGAGTGTTTCCAAACTGCTCTATCAGAGGGAATGTTCAAGTCTGTGAGTTGAATGCACTAGTCAGACAGAAGTTTGTGAGAACGCTTCTGTTTAGTTTTTAGGTGAAGATATTCCTTTTCCCAGCATAGGCCTCAAAGCCCTCCAAATATCCACTTGCAGACACTACAAAAAGAGTGTTTCAAAACTGCTCTTTCAAAAGGAAGGCTCAAGTCTGTGAGTTGAATGCACTCATCACAAAGAAGTTTCTGAGAATGCTTCTGTGTAGTTGTTATGTGAAGATATTTCCTTTACCAGCATAGGCCTCAAAGCGCTCGAAATAAACACTTGCAGATTCTACGAAAGGAGTGTTTCAAAACTATCCTATCAAAATAAACGTTCAAGTCTGTGAGTTGAATGCACTCATCACACAGAAGTTTCTGAGAATGCTTCTGTGTAGTTTTTAGGTGAACATATTTCATTTCCCAGCACAGGCCTCAGAGCGCTCCAAATATGCACTTGCAGATTCTACAAAAAGAGACCTTGAAAACTCTTCCACCAAAAAGAGGCTTCAACTCTATGAGTAGAATGCTCTCATCACAAAGAAGTTTCTGAGAATGCTTCTGTCTAGTTTTTATGTGAAGATATTTCCTTTTCCAGCATTGGCTTCAAAGCGCTCCAAATAAACACTTGCAGATTCTACTAAAGGAGAGTTTCCAAACTGCTCTATCAAAAGGAATGTTCAAGTCTGTGAGTTGAATGCACTAATGACACAGAAGTTTGTGAGAATTCTTCTGTCTAGTTTTTAGATGAAGATATTTCTTTTCCCAGAATAGGCCTTAAAGCGCTCCAAATATCCACTTGCAGATTCTACAAAAAGAGTGTTTCAAAACTGCTCTTTCAAAAGAAAGGCTCAAGTCTGTGAGTTGAATGCACTCATCACAAAGAAGTTTCTGAGAATGCTTCTGTGTAGTTGCTAAGTGAAGATACTTCCTTTTCCAGCATAGGCCTCAAAGCGCTCGAAATAAACACTTGCAGATTCTACAAAAGGAGAGTTTCAAAACTGTCCTGTCAAAAGAAACGTTCAAGTCTGTGAGTTGAATGCCCTCATCACAGAGAAGTTTCTGAGAATGCTTCTGTGTAGTTTTTAGGTGAAGATAATTCCTTTTCCAGCATAGGTGTCAAAGCGATCCAAATAAGCACTTGCAGATTCTACAAAAGGAGTGTTTCCAAACTGCTCTATCAGAGGGAATGTTCAAGTCTGTGAGTTGAATGCACTACTAAGACAGAAGTTTGTGAGAATGTTTCTGTGTAGTTTTTAGGCGAAGATATTTCTTTTCCCAGCATAGGCCTCAAAGCCCTCCAAATATCCACTTGCAGACTCTACAAAAAGATAGTTTCAAAACTGCTCTTTCAAAAGGAAGGCTCAAGTCTGTGAGTTGAATGCACTCATCACAAAGAAGTTTCTGAGAATGCTTCTGTGTAGTTGTTATGTGAAGATACTTCCTTTTCGAGCACAGGCCTCAAAGCGCTCGAAATAAACACTTGCAGATTCTACGAAAGGAGTGTTTCAAAACTGTCCTATCAAAAGAAACGTTCAAGTCTGTGAGTTGAATGCCCTCATCACAGAGAAGTTTCTGAGAATGCTTCTGTGTAGTTTTTAGGTGAAGATAATTCCTTTTCCAGCATTGGTGTCAAAGCGATCCAAATAAGCACTTGCAGATTCTACAAAAGGAGTGTTTCCAAACTGCTCTATCAGAGGGAATGTTCAAGTCTGTGAGTTCAATGCAGTAATCACACAGACGTTTGTGAGAATGCTTCTGTCTAGTGTTTAGGTGAAGATATTTCTTTTCCCAGAATAGGCCTTAAAGCGCTCCAAATTTCCACTTGCAGATTCTACAAAAAGAGTGTTTCAAAACTGCTCTTTCAAAAGAAAGGCTCAAGTCTGTGAGTTGAATGCACTCATCACAAAGAAGTTTCTGAGAATGCTTCTGTGTAGTTCTTATGTGAAGACACTTCCTTTTCCAGCATAGGCCTCAAAGCGCTCGAAATAAACACTTGCAGATTCTACAAAAGGAGTGTTTCCAAACTGCTCTATCAGAGGGAATGTTCAAGTCTGTGAGTCCAATGCAGTAATCACACAGACGTTTGTGAGAATGCTTCTGTCAAGTTTTTATGTGAAGATATTACCTTTTCTAGCATAGGCGTCAAAGCGATCCAAATAAGCACTTGCAGATTCTACAAAAGCAGTGTTTCCAAACTGCTCTATCAGAGGGAATGTTCAAGTCTGTGAGTTCAATGCAGTAATCACACAGACGTTTGTGAGAATGCTTCTGTCTAGTGTTTAGGTGAAGATATTTCTTTTCCCAGAATAGGCCTTAAAGCGCTCCAAATTTCCACTTGCAGATTCTACAAAAAGAGTGCTTCAAAACTGCTCTTTCAAAAGAAAGGCTCAAGTCTGTGAGTTGAATGCACTCATCACAAAGAAGTTTCTGAGAATGCTTCTGTGTAGTTGTTATGTGAAGCTACTTCCTTTTCCAGCATAGGCCTCAAAGCGCTCGAAATAAACACTTGCAGATTCTAGGAAAGGAGTGTTTCAAAACAGTCCTATCAAAATAAACGTTCAAGTCTGTGAGTTGAATGCACTCATCACACAGAAGTTTCTGAGAAAGCTTCTGTGTAGTTTTCAGGTGGAGATATTTCCTTTTCCAGCATAGGCGTCAAAGCGATCCAAATAAACACTTGCAGATTCTACAAAAGGAGTGTTTCCAAACTGCTCTATCAAGAGGAATGTTCAAGTCCGTGAGTAGAATGCACTCATCACAAAGAAGTTTCTGAGAATGCTTCTGTCTAGTTTTTATGTGAAGATATTCCCTTTTCCAGCATAGGCGTCTAAGCGCTCCAAATAAACACTTGCAGATTCTACAAAAGGAGTGTTTCCAAACTGCTCTATCAGAGGGAATGTTCAAGTCTGTGAGTTGAATGCACTAGTCAGACAGAAGTTTGTGAGAACGCTTCTGTTTAGTTTTTAGGTGAAGATATTCCTTTTCCCAGCATAGGCCTCAAAGCCCTCCAAATATCCACTTGCAGACACTACGAAAAGAGTGTTTCAAAACTGCTCTTTCAAAAGGAAGGCTCAAGTCTGTGAGTTGAATGCACTCATCACAAAGAAGTTTCTGAGAATGCTTCTGTGTAGTTGTTATGTGAAGATATTTCCTTTACCAGCATAGGCCTCAAAGCGCTCGAAATAAACACTTGCAGATTCTACGAAAGGAGTGTTTCAAAACTATCCTATCAAAATAAACGTTCAAGTCTGTGAGTTGAATGCACTCATCACACAGAAGTTTCTGAGAATGCTTCTGTGTAGTTTTTAGGTGAACATATTTCATTTCCCAGCACAGGCCTCAGAGCGCTCCAAATATGCACTTGCAGATTCTTCAAAAAGAGACCTTGAAAACTCTTCCACCAAAAAGAGGCTTCAACTCTATGAGTAGAATGCTCTCATCACAAAGAAGTTTCTGAGAATGCTTCTGTCTAGTTTTTATGTGAAGATATTCCCTTTTCCAGCATAGGCGTCAAAGCGCTCCAAATAAACACTTGCAGATTCTACAAAAGGAGTGTTTCCAAACTGCTCTATCAGAGGGAATGTTCAAGTCTGTGAGTTGAATGCACTAGTCAGACAGAAGTTTGTGAGAATGCTTCTGTTTAGTTTTTAGGTGAAGATATTCCTTTTCCCAGCATAGGCCTCAAAGCCCTCCAAATATCCACTTGCAGACTCTACAAAAAGAGTGTTTCAAAACTGCTCTTTCAAAAGGAAGGCTCAAGTCTGTGAGTTGAATGCACTCATCACAAAGAAGTTTCTGAGAATGCTTCTGTGTAGTTGTTATGTGAAGATATTTCCTTTACCAGCATAGGCCTCAAAGCGGTCGAAATAAACACTTGCAGATTCTACGAAAGGAGTGTTTCAAAACTGTCCTATCAAAATAAACGTTCAAGTCTGTGAGTTGAATGCACTCATCACACAGAAGTTTCTGAGAATGCTTCTGTGTAGTTTTTAGGTGAACATATTTCATTTCCCAGCACAGGCCTCAGAGCGCTCCAAATATGCACTTGCAGATTCTACAAAAAGAGACCTTGAAAACTCTTCCACCAAAAAGAGGCTTCAACTCTATGAGTAGAATGCTCTCATCACAAAGAAGTTTCTGAGAATGCTTCTGTATAGTTTTTATGTGAAGATATTTCCTTTTCCAGCATTGGCTTCAAAGCGCTCCAAATAAACACTTGCAGATTCTACTAAAGGAGTGTTTCCAAACTGCTCTATCAAAAGGAATGTTCAAGTCTGTGAGTTGAATGCACTAATGACACAGAAGTTTGTGAGAATTCTTCTGTCTAGTTTTTAGATGAAGATATTTCTTTTCCCAGAATAGGCCTTAAAGCGCTCCAAATATCCACTTGCAGATTCTACAAAAAGAGTGTTTCAAAACTGCTCTTTCAAAAGAAAGGCTCAAGTCTGTGAGTTGAATGCACTCATCACAAAGAAGTTTCTGAGAATGCTTCTGTGTAGTTGTTAAGTGAAGATACTTCCTTTTCCAGCATAGGCCTCAAAGCGCTCGAAATAAACACTTGCAGATTCTACAAAAGGAGAGTTTCAAAACTGTCCTGTCAAAAGAAACGTTAAAGTCTGTGAGTTGAATGCCCTCATCACAGAGAAGTTTCTGAGAATGCTTCTGTGTAGTTTTTAGGTGAAGATATTTCCTTTTCCAGCATAGGCGTCAAAGCGATCCAAATAAGCACTTGCAGATTCTACAAAAGGAGTGTTTCCAAACTGCTCTATCAGAGGGAATGTTCAAGTCTGTGAGTTGAATGCACTACTAAGACAGAAGTTTGTGAGAATGTTTCTGTGTAGTTTTTAGGCGAAGATATTTCTTTTCCCAGCATAGGCCTCAAAGCCCTCCAAATATCCACTTGCAGACTCTACAAAAAGATAGTTTCAAAACTGCTCTTTCAAAAGGAAGGCTCAAGTCTGTGAGTTGAATGCACTCATCACAAAGAAGTTTCTGAGAATGCTTCTGTGTAGTTGTTATGTGAAGATACTTCCTTTTCGAGCACAGGCCTCAAAGCGCTCGAAATAAACACTTGCAGATTCTACGAAAGGAGTGTTTCAAAACTGTCCTATCAAAAGAAACGTTCAAGTCTGTGAGTTGAATGCCCTCATCACAGAGAAGTTTCTGAGAATGCTTCTGTGTAGTTTTTAGGTGAAGATAATTCCTTTTCCAGCATTGGTGTCAAAGCGATCCAAATAAGCACTTGCAGATTCTACAAAAGGAGTGTTTCCAAACTGCTCTATCAGAGGGAATGTTCAAGTCTGTGAGTTCAATGCAGTAATCACACAGACGTTTGTGAGAATGCTTCTGTCTAGTGTTTAGGTGAAGATATTTCTTTTCCCAGAATAGGCCTTAAAGCGCTCCAAATTTCCACTTGCAGATTCTACAAAAAGAGTGTTTCAAAACTGCTCTTTCAAAAGAAAGGCTCAAGTCTGTGAGTTGAATGCACTCATCACAAAGAAGTTTCTGAGAATGCTTCTGTGTAGTTCTTATGTGAAGACACTTCCTTTTCCAGCATAGGCCTCAAAGCGCTCGAAATAAACACTTGCAGATTCTACAAAAGGAGTGTTTCCAAACTGCTCTATCAGAGGGAATGTTCAAGTCTGTGAGTCCAATGCAGTAATCACACAGACGTTTGTGAGAATGCTTCTGTCAAGTTTTTATGTGAAGATATTACCTTTTCTAGCATAGGCGTCAAAGCGATCCAAATAAGCACTTGCAGATTCTACAAAAGCAGTGTTTCCAAACTGCTCTATCAGAGGGAATGTTCAAGTCTGTGAGTTCAATGCAGTAATCACACAGACGTTTGTGAGAATGCTTCTGTCTAGTGTTTAGGTGAAGATATTTCTTTTCCCAGAATAGGCCTTAAAGCGCTCCAAATTTCCACTTGCAGATTCTACAAAAAGAGTGCTTCAAAACTGCTCTTTCAAAAGAAAGGCTCAAGTCTGTGAGTTGAATGCACTCATCACAAAGAAGTTTCTGAGAATGCTTCTGTGTAGTTGTTATGTGAAGCTACTTCCTTTTCCAGCATAGGCCTCAAAGCGCTCGAAATAAACACTTGCAGATTCTAGGAAAGGAGTGTTTCAAAACAGTCCTATCAAAATAAACGTTCAAGTCTGTGAGTTGAATGCACTCATCACACAGAAGTTTCTGAGAAAGCTTCTGTGTAGTTTTCAGGTGGAGATATTTCCTTTTCCAGCATAGGCGTCAAAGCGATCCAAATAAACACTTGCAGATTCTACAAAAGGAGTGTTTCCAAACTGCTCTATCAAGAGGAATGTTCAAGTCCGTGAGTAGAATGCACTCATCACAAAGAAGTTTCTGAGAATGCTTCTGTCTAGTTTTTATGTGAAGATATTCCCTTTTCCAGCATAGGCGTCAAAGCGCTCCAAATAAACACTTGCAGATTCTACAAAAGGAGTGTTTCCAAACTGCTCTATCAGAGGGAATGTTCAAGTCTGTGAGTTGAATGCACTAGTCAGACAGAAGTTTGTGAGAACGCTTCTGTTTAGTTTTTAGGTGAAGATATTCCTTTTCCCAGCATAGGCCTCAAAGCCCTCCAAATATCCACTTGCAGACACTACGAAAAGAGTGTTTCAAAACTGCTCTTTCAAAAGGAAGGCTCAAGTCTGTGAGTTGAATGCACTCATCACAAAGAAGTTTCTGAGAATGCTTCTGTGTAGTTGTTATGTGAAGATATTTCCTTTACCAGCATAGGCCTCAAAGCGCTCGAAATAAACACTTGCAGATTCTACGAAAGGAGTGTTTCAAAACTATCCTATCAAAATAAACGTTCAAGTCTGTGAGTTGAATGCACTCATCACACAGAAGTTTCTGAGAATGCTTCTGTGTAGTTTTTAGGTGAACATATTTCATTTCCCAGCACAGGCCTCAGAGCGCTCCAAATATGCACTTGCAGATTCTTCAAAAAGAGACCTTGAAAACTCTTCCACCAAAAAGAGGCTTCAACTCTATGAGTAGAATGCTCTCATCACAAAGAAGTTTCTGAGAATGCTTCTGTCTAGTTTTTATGTGAAGATATTCCCTTTTCCAGCATAGGCGTCAAAGCGCTCCAAATAAACACTTGCAGATTCTACAAAAGGAGTGTTTCCAAACTGCTCTATCAGAGGGAATGTTCAAGTCTGTGAGTTGAATGCACTAGTCAGACAGAAGTTTGTGAGAATGCTTCTGTTTAGTTTTTAGGTGAAGATATTCCTTTTCCCAGCATAGGCCTCAAAGCCCTCCAAATATCCACTTGCAGACTCTACAAAAAGAGTGTTTCAAAACTGCTCTTTCAAAAGGAAGGCTCAAGTCTGTGAGTTGAATGCACTCATCACAAAGAAGTTTCTGAGAATGCTTCTGTGTAGTTGTTATGTGAAGATATTTCCTTTACCAGCATAGGCCTCAAAGCGGTCGAAATAAACACTTGCAGATTCTACGAAAGGAGTGTTTCAAAACTGTCCTATCAAAATAAACGTTCAAGTCTGTGAGTTGAATGCACTCATCACACAGAAGTTTCTGAGAATGCTTCTGTGTAGTTTTTAGGTGAACATATTTCATTTCCCAGCACAGGCCTCAGAGCGCTCCAAATATGCACTTGCAGATTCTACAAAAAGAGACCTTGAAAACTCTTCCACCAAAAAGAGGCTTCAACTCTATGAGTAGAATGCTCTCATCACAAAGAAGTTTCTGAGAATGCTTCTGTCTAGTTTTTATGTGAAGATATTTCCTTTTCCAGCATTGGCTTCAAAGCGCTCCAAATAAACACTTGCAGATTCTACTAAAGGAGTGTTTCCAAACTGCTCTATCAAAAGGAATGTTCAAGTCTGTGAGTTGAATGCACTAATGACACAGAAGTTTGTGAGAATTCTTCTGTCTAGTTTTTAGATGAAGATATTTCTTTTCCCAGAATAGGCCTTAAAGCGCTCCAAATATCCACTTGCAGATTCTACAAAAAGAGTGTTTCAAAACTGCTCTTTCAAAAGAAAGGCTCAAGTCTGTGAGTTGAATGCACTCATCACAAAGAAGTTTCTGAGAATGCTTCTGTGTAGTTGTTAAGTGAAGATACTTCCTTTTCCAGCATAGGCCTCAAAGCGCTCGAAATAAACACTTGCAGATTCTACAAAAGGAGAGTTTCAAAACTGTCCTGTCAAAAGAAACGTTAAAGTCTGTGAGTTGAATGCACTCATCACAGAGAAGTTTCTGAGAATGCTTCTGTGTAGTTTTTAGGTGAAGATATTTCCTTTTCCAGCATAGGCGTCAAAGCGATCCAAATAAACACTTGCAGATTTTACAAAAGGAGTGTTTCCAAACTGCTCTATCAGAGGGAATGTTCAATTCTGTGAGTTCAATGCAGTAATCACACAGACGTTTGTGAGAATGCTTCTGTGTAGTTTTTAGGTGAAGATATTCCTTTTCCCAGCATAGGCCTCAAAGCCCTCCAAATATCCACTTGCAGACTCTACAAAAAGAGTGTTTCAAAACTGCTCTTTCAAAAGGAAGGCTCAAGTCTGTGAGTTGAATGCACTCATCACAAACAAGTTTCTGAGAATGCTTCTGTGTAGTTGTTATGTGAAGATACTTCCTTTTCCAGCATAGGCCTCAAAGCGCTCGAAATAAACACTTGCAGATTCTACGAAAGGAGTGTTTCAAAACTGTCCTATCAAAATAAACGTTCAAGTCTGTGAGTTGAATGCACTCATCACACAGAAGTTTCTGAGAATGCTTCTGTGTAGTTTTTAGGTGAACATATTTCGTTTCCCATAACAGGCCTCAGAGCGCTCCAAATATGCACTTGCAGATTCTACAAAAAGAGAGCTAGAAAACTCTTCCACCAAAAAGATGTTTCAACTCTATGAGTAGAATGCACTCATCACAAAGAAGTTTCTGAGAATGCTTCTGTCTAGTTTTTATGTGAAGATATTTCCTTTTCCAGCATAGGCGTCAAAGCGCTCCAAATAAACACTTGCAGATTCTACTAAAGGAGAGTTTCCAAACTGCTCTATCAAAAGCAATGTTCAAGTCTGTGAGTTGAATGAACTAATCACACAGAAGTTTGTGAGAATTCTTCCGTCTAGTTTTTAGGTGAAGATATTTCTTTTCCCAGAATAGGCCTTAAAGCGCTCCAAATATCCACTTGTAGATTCTACAAAAAGAGTGTTTCAAAACTGCTCTTTCAAAAGAAAGGCTCAAGTCTGTGAGTTGAATGCACTCATCACAAA
Organism: Pongo pygmaeus; assembly: GCF_028885625.2. Classification (NCBI taxonomy): domain Eukaryota; kingdom Metazoa; phylum Chordata; class Mammalia; order Primates; family Hominidae; genus Pongo; species Pongo pygmaeus. The sequence goes on along the minus strand of NC_072381.2, from coordinate 41,439,248 downwards.
GAAGTTTCTGAGAATGCTTCTGTGTAGTTGTTATGTGAAGATATTTCCTTTTCCAGCATAGGCCTCAAAGCGCTCGAAATAAACACATGCAGATTCTACAAAAGGAGTGTTTCAAAACTGTCCTATCAAAAGAAACGTTCAAGTCTGTGAGTTGAATGCCCTCATCACAGAGAAGTTTCTGAGAATGCTTCTGTGTAGTTTTTAGGTGAAGATAATTCCTTTTCCAGCATAGGTGTCAAAGCGATCCAAATAAGCACTTGCAGATTCTACAAAAGGAGTGTTTCCAAACTGCTCTATCAGAGGGAATGTTCAAGTCTGTGAGTTGAATGCACTACTAAGACAGAAGTTTGTGAGAATGTTTCTGTGTAGTTTTTAGGCGAAGATATTTCTTTTCCCAGCATAGGCCTCAAAGCCCTCCAAATATCCACTTGCAGACTCTACAAAAAGAGTGTTTCAAAACTGCTCTTTCAAAAGGAAGGCTCAAGTCTGTGAGTTGAATGCACTCATCACAAAGAAGTTTCTGAGAATGCTTCTGTGTAGTTGTTATGTGAAGATACTTCCTTTTCGAGCACAGGCCTCAAAGCGCTCGAAATAAACACTTGCAGATTCTACGAAAGGAGTGTTTCAAAACTGTCCTATCAAAAGAAACGTTCAAGTCTGTGAGTTGAATGCCGTCATCATAGAGAAGTTTCTGAGAATGCTTCTGTGTAGTTTTTAGGTGAAGATAATTCCTTTTCCAGCATTGGTGTCAAAGCGATCCAAATAAGCACTTGCAGATTCTACAAAAGGAGTGTTTCCAAACTGCTCTATCAGAGGGAATGTTCAAGTCTGTGAGTTCAATGCAGTAATCACACAGAGGTTTGTGAGAATGCTTCTGTCTAGTGTTTAGGTGAAGATATTTCTTTTCCCAGAATAGGCCTTAAAGCGCTCCAAATTTCCACTTGCAGATTCTACAAAAAGAGTGTTTCAAAACTGCTCTTTCAAAAGAAAGGCTCAAGTCTGTGAGTTGAATGCACTCATCACAAGGAAGTTTCTGAGAATGCTTCTGTGTAGTTCTTATGGGAAGACACTTCCTTTTCCAGCATAGGCCTCAAAGCGCTCGAAATAAACACTTGCAGATTCTACAAAAGGAGTGTTTCCAAACTGCTCTATCAGAGGGAATGTTCAAGTCTGTGAGTCCAATGCAGTAATCACACAGACGTTTGTGAGAATGCTTCTGTCAAGTTTTTATGTGAAGATATTACCTTTTCCAGCATAGGCGTCAAAGCGATCCAAATAAGCACTTGCAGATTCTACAAAAGCAGTGTTTCCAAACTGCTCTATCAGAGGGAATGTTCAAGTCTGTGAGTTCAATGCAGTAATCACACAGACGTTTGTGAGAATGCTTCTGTCTAGTGTTTAGGTGAAGATATTTCTTTTCCCAGAATAGGCCTTAAAGCGCTCCAAATTTCCACTTGAAGATTCTACAAAAAGAGTGCTTCAAAACTGCTCTTTCAAAAGAAAGGCTCAAGTCTGTGAGTAGAATGCACTCATCACAAAGAAGTTTCTGAGAATGCTTCTGTGTAGTTGTTATGTGAAGCTACTTCCTTTTCCAGCATAGGCCTCAAAGCGCTCGAAATAAACACTTGCAGATTCTAGGAAAGGAGTGTTTCAAAACAGTCCTATCAAAATAAACGTTCAAGTCTGTGAGGTGAATGCACTCATCACACAGAAGTTTCTGAGAAAGCTTCTGTGTAGTTTTCAGGTGGAGATATTTCCTTTTCCAGCATAGGCGTCAAAGCGATCCAAATAAACACTTGCAGATTCTACAAAAGGAGTGTTTCCAAACTGCTCTATCAAGAGGAATGTTCAAGTCCGTGAGTAGAATGCACTCACCACAAAGAAGTTTCTGAGAATGCTTCTGTCTAGTTTTTATGTGAAGATATTCCCTTTTCCAGCATAGGCGTCAAAGCGCTCCAAATAAACACTTGCAGATTCTACAAAAGGAGTGTTTCCAAACTGCTCTATCAGAGGGAATGTTCAAGTCTGTGAGTTGAATGCACTAGTCAGACAGAAGTTTGTGAGAATGCTTCTGTTTAGTTTTTAGGTGAAGATATTCCTTTTCCCAGCATAGGCCTCAAAGCCCTCCAAATATCCACTTGCAGACTCTACAAAAAGAGTGTTTCAAAACTGCTCTTTCAAAAGGAAGGCTCAAGTCTGTGAGTTGAATGCACTCATCACAAAGAAGTTTCTGAGAATGCTTCTGTGTAGTTGTTATGTGAAGATATTTCCTTTACCAGCATAGGCCTCAAAGCGCTCGAAATAAACACTTGCAGATTCTACGAAAGGAGTGTTTCAAAACTGTCCTATCAAAATAAACGTTCAAGTCTGTGAGTTGAATGCACTCATCACACAGAAGTTTCTGAGAATGCTTCTGTGTAGTTTTTAGGTGAACATATTTCATTTCCCAGCACAGGCCTCAGAGCGCTCCAAATATGCACTTGCAGATTTTACAAAAAGAGACCTTGAAAACTCTTCCACGAAAAAGAGGCTTCATCTCTATGAGTAGAATGCTCTCATCACAAAGAAGTTTCTGAGAATGCTTCTGTCTAGTTTTTATGTGAAGATATTTCCTTTTCCAGCATTGGCTTCAAAGCGCTCCAAATAAACACTTGCAGATTCTACTAAAGGAGTGTTTCCAAACTGCTCTATCAAAAGGAATGTTCAAGTCTGTGAGTTGAATGCACTAATGACACAGAAGTTTGTGAGAATTCTTCTGTCTAGTTTTTAGATGAAGATATTTCTTTTCCCAGAATAGGCCTTAAAGCGCTCCAAATATCCACTTGCAGATTCTACAAAAAGAGTGTTTCAAAACTGCTCTTTCAAAAGAAAGGCTCAAGTCTGTGAGTTGAATGCACTCATCACAAAGAAGTTTCTGAGAATGCTTCTGTGTAGTTGTTAAGCGAAGATACTTCCTTTTCCAGCATAGGCCTCAAAGCGCTCGAAATAAACACTTGCAGAATATACAAAAGGAGAGTGGCAAAACTGTCCTGTCAAAAGAAACGTTAAAGTCTGTGAGTTGAATGCACTCATCACAGAGAAGTTTCTGAGAATGCTTCTGTGTAGTTTTTAGGTGAAGATATTTCCTTTTCCAGCATAGGCGTCAAAGCGATCCAAATAAACACTTGCAGATTCTACAAAAGGAGTGTTTCCAAACTGCTCTATCAGAGGGAATGTTCAAGTCTGTGAGTTCAATGCAGTAATCACACAGACGTTTGTGAGAATGCTTCTGTCTAGTGTTTAGCTGAAGATATTTCTTTTCCCAGAATAGGCCTTAAAGCGCTCCAAATTTCCACTTGCAGATTCTACAAAAAGTGTGTTTCAAAACTGCTCTTTCAAAAGAAAGGCTCAAGTCTGTGAGTTGAATGCACTCATCACAAAGAAGTTTCTGAGAATGCTTCTGTGTAGTTCTTATGTGAAGATACTTCCTTTTCCAGCATAGGCCTCAAAGCGCTCGAAATAAACACTTGCAGATTCTACGAAAGGAGTGTTTCAAAACTGTCCTATCAAAATAAACGTTCAAGTCTGTGAGTTGAATGCACTCATCACACAGAAGTTTCTGAGAATGCTTCTGTGTAGTTTTTAGGTGAACATATTTCGTTTCCCATAACAGGCCTCAGAGCGCTCCAAATATGCACTTGCAGATTCTACAAAAAGAGAGCTAGAAAACTCTTCCACCAAAAAGATGTTTCAACTCTATGAGTAGAATGCACTCATCACAAAGAAGTTTCTGAGAATGCTTCTGTCTAGTTTTTATGTGAAGATATTTCCTTTTCCAGCATAGGCGTCAAAGCGCTCCAAATAAACACTTGCAGATTCTACTAAAGGAGAGTTTCCAAACTGCTCTATCAAAAGCAATGTTCAAGTCTGTGAGTTGAATGAACTAATCACACAGAAGTTTGTGAGAATTCTTCCGTCTAGTTTTTAGGTGAAGATATTTCTTTTCCCAGAATAGGCCTTAAAGCGCTCCAAATATCCACTTGCAGATTCTACAAAAAGAGTGTTTCAAAACTGCTCTTTCAAAAGAAAGGCTCAAGTCTGTGAGTTGAATGCACTCATCACAAAGAAGTTTCTGAGAATTCTTCTGTGTAGTTGTTATGTGAAGATATTTCCTTTTCCAGCATAGGCCTCAAAGCGCTCGAAATAAACACATGCAGATTCTACAAAAGGAGTGTTTCAAAACTGTCCTATCAAAAGAAACGTTCAAGTCTGTGAGTTGAATGCCCTCATCACAGAGAAGTTTCTGAGAATGCTTCTGTGTAGTTTTTAGGTGAAGATAATTCCTTTTCCAGCATAGGTGTCAAAGCGATCCAAATAAGCACTTGCAGATTCTACAAAAGGAGTGTTTCCAAACTGCTCTATCAGAGGGAATGTTCAAGTCTGTGAGTTGAATGCACTACTAAGACAGAAGTTTGTGAGAATGTTTCTGTGTAGTTTTTAGACGAAGATATTTCTTTTCCCAGCATAGGCCTCAAAGCCCTCCAAATATCCACTTGCAGACTCTACAAAAAGAGTGTTTCAAAACTGCTCTTTCAAAAGGAAGGCTCAAGTCTGTGAGTTGAATGCACTCATCACAAAGAAGTTTCTGAGAATGCTTCTGTGTAGTTGTTATGTGAAGATATTTCCTTTACCAGCATAGGCCTCAAAGCGCTCGAAATAAACACTTGCAGATTCTACGAAAGGAGTGTTTCAAAACTGTCCTATCAAAATAAACGTTCAAGTCTGTGAGTTGAATGCACTCATCACACAGAAGTTTCTGAGAATGCTTCTGTGTAGTTTTTAGGTGAACATATTTCATTTCCCAGCACAGGCCTCAGAGCGCTCCAAATATGCACTTGCAGATTTTACAAAAAGAGACCTTGAAAACTCTTCCACGAAAAAGAGGCTTCATCTCTATGAGTAGAATGCTCTCATCACAAAGAAGTTTCTGAGAATGCTTCTGTCTAGTTTTTATGTGAAGATATTTCCTTTTCCAGCATTGGCTTCAAAGCGCTCCAAATAAACACTTGCAGATTCTACTAAAGGAGTGTTTCCAAACTGCTCTATCAAAAGGAATGTTCAAGTCTGTGAGTTGAATGCACTAATGACACAGAAGTTTGTGAGAATTCTTCTGTCTAGTTTTTAGATGAAGATATTTCTTTTCCCAGAATAGGCCTTAAAGCGCTCCAAATATCCACTTGCAGATTCTACAAAAAGAGTGTTTCAAAACTGCTCTTTCAAAAGAAAGGCTCAAGTCTGTGAGTTGAATGCACTCATCACAAAGAAGTTTCTGAGAATGCTTCTGTGTAGTTGTTAAGCGAAGATACTTCCTTTTCCAGCATAGGCCTCAAAGCGCTCGAAATAAACACTTGCAGAATATACAAAAGGAGAGTTTCAAAACTGTCCTGTCAAAAGAAACGTTAAAGTCTGTGAGTTGAATGCACTCATCACAGAGAAGTTTCTGAGAATGCTTCTGTGTAGTTTTTAGGTGAAGATATTTCCTTTTCCAGCATAGGCGTCAAAGCGATCCAAATAAACACTTGCAGATTCTACAAAAGGAGTGTTTCCAAACTGCTCTATCAGAGGGAATGTTCAAGTCTGTGAGTTCAATGCAGTAATCACACAGACGTTTGTGAGAATGCTTCTGTCTAGTGTTTAGCTGAAGATATTTCTTTTCCCAGAATAGGCCTTAAAGCGCTCCAAATTTCCACTTGCAGATTCTACAAAAAGAGTGTTTCAAAACTGCTCTTTCAAAAGAAAGGCTCAAGTCTGTGAGTTGAATGCACTCATCACAAAGAAGTTTCTGAGAATGCTTCTGTGTAGTTCTTATGTGAAGATACTTCCTTTTCCAGCATAGGCCTCAAAGCGCTCGAAATAAACACTTGCAGATTCTACGAAAGGAGTGTTTCAAAACTGTCCTATCAAAATAAACGTTCAAGTCTGTGAGTTGAATGCACTCATCACACAGAAGTTTCTGAGAATGCTTCTGTGTAGTTTTTAGGTGAACATATTTCGTTTCCCATAACAGGCCTCAGAGCGCTCCAAATATGCACTTGCAGATTCTACAAAAAGAGAGCTAGAAAACTCTTCCACCAAAAAGATGTTTCAACTCTATGAGTAGAATGCACTCATCACAAAGAAGTTTCTGAGAATGCTTCTGTCTAGTCTTTATGTGAAGATATTTCCTTTTCCAGCATAGGCGTCAAAGCGCTCCAAATAAACACTTGCAGATTCTACTAAAGGAGAGTTTCCAAACTGCTCTATCAAAAGCAATGTTCAAGTCTGTGAGTTGAATGAACTAATCACACAGAAGTTTGTGAGAATTCTTCCGTCTAGTTTTTAGGTGAAGATATTTCTTTTCCCAGAATAGGCCTTAAAGCGCTCCAAATATCCACTTGCAGATTCTACAAAAAGAGTGTTTCAAAACTGCTCTTTCAAAAGAAAGGCTCAAGTCTGTGAGTTGAATGCACTCATCACAAAGAAGTTTCTGAGAATTCTTCTGTGTAGTTGTTATGTGAAGATATTTCCTTTTCCAGCATAGGCCTCAAAGCGCTCGAAATAAACACATGCAGATTCTACAAAAGGAGTGTTTCAAAACTGTCCTATCAAAAGAAACGTTCAAGTCTGTGAGTTGAATGCCCTCATCACAGAGAAGTTTCTGAGAATGCTTCTGTGTAGTTTTTATGTGAAGATAATTCCTTTTCCAGCATAGGTGTCAAAGCGATCCAAATAAGCACTTGCAGATTCTACAAAAGGAGTGTTTCCAAACTGCTCTATCAGAGGGAATGTTCAAGTCTGTGAGTTGAATGCACTACTAAGACAGAAGTTTGTGAGAATGTTTCTGTGTAGTTTTTAGGCGAAGATATTTCTTTTCCCAGCATAGGCCTCAAAGCCCTCCAAATATCCACTTGCAGACTCTACAAAAAGAGTGTTTCAAAACTGCTCTTTCAAAAGGAAGGCTCAAGTCTGTGAGTTGAATGCACTCATCACAAAGAAGTTTCTGAGAATGCTTCTGTGTAGTTGTTATGTGAAGATATTTCCTTTACCAGCATAGGCCTCAAAGCGCTGGAAATAAACACTTGCAGATTCTACGAAAGGAGTGTTTCAAAACTGTCCTATCAAAATAAACGTTCAAGTCTGTGAGTTGAATGCACTCATCACACAGAAGTTTCTGAGAATGCTTCTGTGTAGTTTTTAGGTGAACATATTTCATTTCCCAGCACAGGCCTCAGAGCGCTCCAAATATGCACTTGCAGATTTTACAAAAAGAGACCTTGAAAACTCTTCCACGAAAAAGAGGCTTCATCTCTATGAGTAGAATGCTCTCATCACAAAGAAGTTTCTGAGAATGCTTCTGTCTAGTTTTTATGTGAAGATATTTCCTTTTCCAGCATTGGCTTCAAAGCGCTCCAAATAAACACTTGCAGATTCTACTAAAGGAGTGTTTCCAAACTGCTCTATCAAAAGGAATGTTCAAGTCTGTGAGTTGAATGCACTAATGACACAGAAGTTTGTGAGAATTCTTCTGTCTAGTTTTTAGATGAAGATATTTCTTTTCCAGGAATAGGCCTTAAAGCGCTCCAAATATCCACTTGCAGATTCTACAAAAAGAGTGTTTCAAAACTGCTCTTTCAAAAGAAAGGCTCAAGTCTGTGAGTTGAATGCACTCATCACAAAGAAGTTTCTGAGAATGCTTCTGTGTAGTTGTTAAGTGAAGATACTTCCTTTTCCAGCATAGGCCTCAAAGCGCTCGAAATAAACACTTGCAGAATATACAAAAGGAGAGTTTCAAAACTGTCCTGTCAAAAGAAACGTTAAAGTCTGTGAGTTGAATGCACTCATCACAGAGAAGTTTCTGAGAATGCTTCTGTGTAGTTTTTAGGTGAAGATATTTCCTTTTCCAGCATAGGCGTCAAAGCGATCCAAATAAACACTTGCAGATTCTACAAAAGGAGTGTTTCCAAACTGCTCTATCAGAGGGAATGTTCAAGTCTGTGAGTTCAATGCAGTAATCACACAGACGTTTGTGAGAATGCTTCTGTCTAGTGTTTAGCTGAAGATATTTCTTTTCCCAGAATAGGCCTTAAAGCGCTCCAAATTTCCACTTGCAGATTCTACAAAAAGAGTGTTTCAAAACTGCTCTTTCAAAAGAAAGGCTCAAGTCTGTGAGTTGAATGCACTCATCACAAAGAAGTTTCTGAGAATGCTTCTGTGTAGTTCTTATGTGAAGATACTTCCTTTTCCAGCATAGGCCTCAAAGCGCTCGAAATAAACACTTGCAGATTCTACGAAAGGAGAGTTTCAAAACTGTCCTATCAAAATAAACGTTCAAGTCTGTGAGTTGAATGCACTCATCACACAGAAGTTTCTGAGAATGCTTCTGTGTAGTTTTTAGGTGAACATATTTCGTTTCCCATAACAGGCCTCAGAGCGCTCCAAATATGCACTTGCAGATTCTACAAAAAGAGAGCTAGAAAACTCTTCCACCAAAAAGATGTTTCAACTCTATGAGTAGAATGCACTCATCACAAAGAAGTTTCTGAGAATGCTTCTGTCTAGTTTTTATGTGAAGATATTTCCTTTTCCAGCATAGGCGTCAAAGCGCTCCAAATAAACACTTGCAGATTCTACTAAAGGAGAGTTTCCAAACTGCTCTATCAAAAGCAATGTTCAAGTCTGTGAGTTGAATGAACTAATCACACAGAAGTTTGTGAGAATTCTTCCGTCTAGTTTTTAGATGAAGATATTTCTTTTCCCAGAATAGGCCTTAAAGCGCTCCAAATATCCACTTGCAGATTCTACAAAAAGAGTGTTTCAAAACTGCTCTTTCAAAAGAAAGGCTCAAGTCTGTGAGTTGAATGCACTCATCACAAAGAAGTTTCTGAGAATGCTTCTGTGTAGTTGTTAAGTGAAGATACTTCCTTTTCCAGCATAGGCCTCAAAGCGCTCGAAATAAACATTTGCAGAATATACAAAAGGAGAGTTTCAAAACTGTCCTGTCAAAAGAAACGTTAAAGTCTGTGAGTTGAATGCACTCATCACAGAGAAGTTTCTGAGAATGCTTCTGTGTAGTTTTTAGGTGAAGATATTTCCTTTTCCAGCATAGGCGTCAAAGCGATCCAAATAAACACTTGCAGATTCTACAAAAGGAGTGTTTCCAAACTGCTCTATCAGAGGGAATGTTCAAGTCTGTGAGTTCAATGCAGTAATCACACAGACGTTTGTGAGAATGCTTCTGTCTAGTGTTTAGCTGAAGATATTTCTTTTCCCAGAATAGGCCTTAAAGCGCTCCAAATTTCCACTTGCAGATTCTACAAAAAGAGTGTTTCAAAACTGCTCTTTCAAAAGAAAGGCTCAAGTCTGTGAGTTGAATGCACTCATCACAAAGAAGTTTCTGAGAATGCTTCTGTGTAGTTCTTATGTGAAGATACTTCCTTTTCCAGCATAGGCCTCAAAGCGCTCGAAATAAACACTTGCAGATTCTACGAAAGGAGTGTTTCAAAACTGTCCTATCAAAATAAACGTTCAAGTCTGTGAGTTGAATGCACTCATCACACAGAAGTTTCTGAGAATGCTTCTGTGTAGTTTTTAGGTGAACATATTTCGTTTCCCATAACAGGCCTCAGAGCGCTCCAAATATGCACTTGCAGATTCTACAAAAAGAGAGCTAGAAAACTCTTCCACCAAAAAGATGTTTCAACTCTATGAGTAGAATGCACTCATCACAAAGAAGTTTCTGAGAATGCTTCTGTCTAGTTTTTATGTGAAGATATTTCCTTTTCCAGCATAGGCGTCAAAGCGCTCCAAATAAACACTTGCAGATTCTACTAAAGGAGAGTTTCCAAACTGCTCTATCAAAAGCAATGTTCAAGTCTGTGAGTTGAATGAACTAATCACACAGAAGTTTGTGAGAATTCTTCCGTCTAGTTTTTAGGTGAAGATATTTCTTTTCCCAGAATAGGCCTTAAAGCGCTCCAAATATCCACTTGCAGATTCTACAAAAAGAGTGTTTCAAAACTGCTCTTTCAAAAGAAAGGCTCAAGTCTGTGAGTTGAATGCACTCATCACAAAGAAGTTTCTGAGAATTCTTCTGTGTAGTTGTTATGTGAAGATATTTCCTTTTCCAGCATAGGCCTCAAAGCGCTCGAAATAAACACATGCAGATTCTACAAAAGGAGTGTTTCAAAACTGTCCTATCAAAAGAAACGTTCAAGTCTGTGAGTTGAATGCCCTCATCACAGAGAAGTTTCTGAGAATGCTTCTGTGTAGTTTTTAGGTGAAGATAATTCCTTTTCCAGCATAGGTGTCAAAGCGATCCAAATAAGCACTTGCAGATTCTACAAAAGGAGTGTTTCCAAACTGCTCTATCAGAGGGAATGTTCAAGTCTGTGAGTTGAATGCACTACTAAGACAGAAGTTTGTGAGAATGTTTCTGTGTAGTTTTTAGGCGAAGATATTTCTTTTCCCAGCATAGGCCTCAAAGCCCTAAAAATATCCACTTGCAGACTCTACAAAAAGAGTGTTTCAAAACTGCTCTTTCAAAAGGAAGGCTCAAGTCTGTGAGTTGAATGCACTCATCACAAAGAAGTTTCTGAGAATGCTTCTGTGTAGTTGTTATGTGAAGATACTTCCTTTTCGAGCACAGGCCTCAAAGCGCTCGAAATAAACACTTGCAGATTCTACGAAAGGAGTGTTTCAAAACTGTCCTATCAAAATAAACGTTCAAGTCTGTGAGTTGAATGCACTCATCACACAGAAGTTTCTGAGAATGCTTCTGTGTAGTTTTTAGGTGAACATATTTCGTTTCCCATCACAGGCCTCAGAGCGCTCCAAATATGCACTTGCAGATTCTACAAAAAGAGAGCTAGAAAACTCTTCCACCAAAAAGATGTTTCAACTCTATGAGTAGAATGCACTCATCACAAAGAAGTTTCTGAGAATGCTTCTGTCTAGTTTTTATGTGAAGATATTTCCTTTTCCAGCATAGGCGTCAAAGCGCTCCAAATAAACACTTGCAGATTCTACTAAAGGAGAGTTTCCAAACTGCTCTATCAAAAGCAATGTTCAAGTCTGTGAGTTGAATGAACTAATCACACAGAAGTTTGTGAGAATTCTTCCGTCTAGTTTTTAGGTGAAGATATTTCTTTTCCCAGAATAGGCCTTAAAGCGCTCCAAATATCCACTTGCAGATTCTACAAAAAGAGTGTTTCAAAACTGCTCTTTCAAAAGAAAGGCTCAAGTCTGTGAGTTGAATGCACTCATCACAAAGAAGTTTCTGAGAATGCTTCTGTGTAGTTGTTATGTGAAGATATTTCCTTTTCCAGCATAGGCCTCAAAGCGCTCGAAATAAACACATGCAGATTCTACAAAAGGAGTGTTTCAAAACTGTCCTATCAAAAGAAACGTTCAAGTCTGTGAGTTGAATGCCCTCATCACAGAGAAGTTTCTGAGAATGCTTCTGTGTAGTTTTTAGGTGAAGATAATTCCTTTTCCAGCATAGGTGTCAAAGCGATCCAAATAAGCACTTGCAGATTCTACAAAAGGAGTGTTTCCAAACTGCTCTATCAGAGGGAATGTTCAAGTCTGTGAGTTGAATGCACTACTAAGACAGAAGTTTGTGAGAATGTTTCTGTGTAGTTTTTAGGCGAAGATATTTCTTTTCCCAGCATAGGCCTCAAAGCCCTCCAAATATCCACTTGCAGACTCTACAAAAAGAGTGTTTCAAAACTGCTCTTTCAAAAGGAAGGCTCAAGTCTGTGAGTTGAATGCACTCATCACAAAGAAGTTTCTGAGAATGCTTCTGTGTAGTTGTTATGTGAAGATACTTCCTTTTCGAACACAGGCCTCAAAGCGCTCGAAATAAACACTTGCAGATTCTACGAAAGGAGTGTTTCAAAACTGTCCTATCAAAAGAAACGTTAAAGTCTGTGAGTTGAATGCCCTCATCACACAGAAGTTTCTGAGAATGCTTCTGTGTAGTTTTTAGGTGAACATATTTCGTTTCCCATCACAGGCCTCAGAGCGCTCCAAATATGCACTTGCAGATTCTACAAAAAGAGAGCTAGAAAACTCTTCCACCAAAAAGATGTTTCAACTCTATGAGTAGAATGCACTCATCACAAAGAAGTTTCTGAGAATGCTTCTGTCTAGTTTTTATGTGAAGATATTTCCTTTTCCAGCATAGGCGTCAAAGCGCTCCAAATAAACACTTGAAGATTCTACTAAAGGAGAGTTTCCAAACTGCTCTATCAAAAGCAATGTTCAAGTCTGTGAGTTGAATGAACTAATCACACAGAAGTTTGTGAGAATTCTTCCGTCTAGTTTTTAGGTGAAGATATTTCTTTTCCCAGAATAGGCCTTAAAGCGCTCCAAATATCCACTTGCAGATTCTACAAAAAGAGTGTTTCAAAACTGCTCTTTCAAAAGAAAGGCTCAAGTCTGTGAGTTGAATGCACTCATCACAAAGAAGTTTCTGAGAATGCTTCTGTGTAGTTGTTATGTGAAGATATTTCCTTTTCCAGCATAGGCCTCAAAGCGCTCGAAATAAACACATGCAGATTCTACAAAAGGAGTGTTTCAAAACTGTCCTATCAAAGGAAACGTTCAAGTCTGTGAGTTGAATGCCCTCATCACAGAGAAGTTTCTGAGAATGCTTCTGTGTAGTTTTTAGGTGAAGATAATTCCTTTTCCAGCATAGGTGTCAAAGCGATCCAAATAAGCACTTGCAGATTCTACAAAAGGAGTGTTTCCAAACTGCTCTATCAGAGGGAATGTTCAAGTCTGTGAGTTGAATGCACTACTAAGACAGAAGTTTGTGAGAATGTTTCTGTGTAGTTTTTAGGCGAAGATATTTCTTTTCCCAGCATAGGCCTCAAAGCCCTCCAAATATCCACTTGCAGACTCTACAAAAAGAGAGTTTCAAAACTGCTCTTTCAAAAGGAAGGCTCAAGTCTGTGTGTTGAATGCACTCATCACAAAGAAGTTTCTGAGAATGCTTCTGTGTAGTTGTTATGTGAAGATACTTCCTTTTCGAGCACAGGCCTCAAAGCGCTGGAAATAAACACTTGCAGATTCTACGAAAGGAGTGTTTCAAAACTGTCCTATCAAAAGAAACGTTCAAGTCTGTGAGTTGAATGCCCTCATCACAGAGAAGTTTCTGAGAATGCTTCTGTGTAGTTTTTAGGTGAAGATAATTCCTTTTCCAGCATTGGTGTCAAAGCGATCCAAATAAGCACTTGCAGATTCTACAAAAGGAGTGTTTCCAAACTGCTCTATCAGAGGGAATGTTCAAGTCTGTGAGTTCAATGCAGTAATCACACAGACGTTTGTGAGAATGCTTCTGTCTAGTGTTTAGGTGAAGATATTTCTTTTCCCAGAATAGGCCTTAAAGCGCTCCAAATTTCCACTTGCAGATTCTACAAAAAGAGTGTTTCAAAACTGCTCTTTCAAAAGAAAGGCTCAAGTCTGTGAGTTGAATGCACTCATCACAAAGAAGTTTCTGAGAATGCTTCTGTGTAGTTCTTATGTGAAGACACTTCCTTTTCCAGCATAGGCCTCAAAGCGCTCGAAATAAACACTTGCAGATTCTACAAAAGGAGTGTTTCCAAACTGCTCTATCAGAGGGAATGTTCAAGTCTGTGAGTCCAATGCAGTAATCACACAGACGTTTGTGAGAATGCTTCTGTCAAGTTTTTATGTGAAGATATTACCTTTTCCAGCATAGGCGTCAAAGCGATCCAAATAAGCACTTGCAGATTCTACAAAAGCAGTGTTTCCAAACTGCTCTATCAGAGGGAATGTTCAAGTCTGTGAGTTCAATGCAGTAATCACACAGACGTTTGTGAGAATGCTTCTGTCTAGTGTTTAGGTGAAGATATTTCTTTTCCCAGAATAGGCCTTAAAGCGCTCCAAATTTCCACTTGCAGATTCTACAAAAAGAGTGCTTCAAAACTGCTCTTTCAAAAGAAAGGCTCAAGTCTGTGAGTTGAATGCACTCATCACAAAGAAGTTTCTGAGAATGCTTCTGTGTAGTTGTTATGTGAAGCTACTTCCTTTTCCAGCATAGGCCTCAAAGCGCTCGAAATAAACACTTGCAGATTCTAGGAAAGGAGTGTTTCAAAACAGTCCTATCAAAATAAACGTTCAAGTCTGTGAGTTGAATGCACTCATCACACAGAAGTTTCTGAGAAAGCTTCTGTGTAGTTTTCAGGTGGAGATATTTCCTTTTCCAGCATAGGCGTCAAAGCGATCCAAATAAACACTTGCAGATTCTACAAAAGGAGTGTTTCCAAACTGCTCTATCAAGAGGAATGTTCAAGTCCGTGAGTAGAATGCACTCATCACAAAGAAGTTTCTGAGAATGCTTCTGTCTAGTTTTTATGTGAAGATATTCCCTTTTCCAGCATAGGCGTCAAAGCGCTCCAAATAAACACTTGCAGATTCTACAAAAGGAGTGTTTCCAAACTGCTCTATCAGAGGGAATGTTCAAGTCTGTGAGTTGAATGCACTAGTCAGACAGAAGTTTGTGAGAACGCTTCTGTTTAGTTTTTAGGTGAAGATATTCCTTTTCCCAGCATAGGCCTCAAAGCCCTCCAAATATCCACTTGCAGACACTACAAAAAGAGTGTTTCAAAACTGCTCTTTCAAAAGGAAGGCTCAAGTCTGTGAGTTGAATGCACTCATCACAAAGAAGTTTCTGAGAATGCTTCTGTGTAGTTGTTATGTGAAGATATTTCCTTTACCAGCATAGGCCTCAAAGCGCTCGAAATAAACACTTGCAGATTCTACGAAAGGAGTGTTTCAAAACTATCCTATCAAAATAAACGTTCAAGTCTGTGAGTTGAATGCACTCATCACACAGAAGTTTCTGAGAATGCTTCTGTGTAGTTTTTAGGTGAACATATTTCATTTCCCAGCACAGGCCTCAGAGCGCTCCAAATATGCACTTGCAGATTCTTCAAAAAGAGACCTTGAAAACTCTTCCACCAAAAAGAGGCTTCAACTCTATGAGTAGAATGCTCTCATCACAAAGAAGTTTCTGAGAATGCTTCTGTCTAGTTTTTATGTGAAGATATTTCCTTTTCCAGCATTGGCTTCAAAGCGCTCCAAATAAACACTTGCAGATTCTACTAAAGGAGTGTTTCCAAACTGCTCTATCAAAAGGAATGTTCAAGTCTGTGAGTTGAATGCACTAATGACACAGAAGTTTGTGAGAATTCTTCTGTCTAGTTTTTAGATGAAGATATTTCTTTTCCCAGAATAGACCTTAAAGCGCTGCAAATATCCACTTGCAGATTCTACAAAAAGAGTGTTTCAAAACTGCTCTTTCAAAAGAAAGGCTCAAGTCTGTGAGTTGAATGCACTCATCACAAAGAAGTTTCTGAGAATGCTTCTGTGTAGTTGTTAAGTGAAGATACTTCCTTTTCCAGCATAGGCCTCAAAGCGCTCGAAATAAACACTTGCAGATTCTACAAAAGGAGAGTTTCAAAACTGTCCTGTCAAAAGAAACGTTAAAGTCTGTGAGTTGAATGCACTCATCACACAGAAGTTTCTGAGAATGCTTCTGTGTAGCTTTTAGGTGAAGATATTTCCTTTTCCAGCATAGGCGTCAAAGCGATCCAAATAAACACTTGCAGATTCTACAAAAGGAGTGTTTCCAAACTGCTCTATCAGACGGAATGTTCAAGTCTGTGAGTTCAATGCAGTAATCACACAGACGTTTGTGAGAATGCTTCTGTGTAGTTTTTAGGTGAAGATATTCCTTTTCCCAGCATAGGCCTCAAAGCCCTCCAAATATCCACTTGCAGACTCTACAAAAAGAGTGTTTCAAAACTGCTCTTTCAAAAGGAAGGCTCAAGTCTGTGAGTTGAATGCACTCATCACAAAGAAGTTTCTGAGAATGCTTCTGTGTAGTTGTTATGTGAAGATACTTCCTTTTCGAGCATAGGCCTCAAAGCGCTCGAAATAAACACTTGCAGATTCTACGAAAGGAGTGTTTCAAAACTGTCCTATCAAAATAAACGTTCAAGTCTGTGAGTTGAATGCACTCATCACACAGAAGTTTCTGAGAATGCTTCTGTGTAGTTTTTAGGTGAACATATTTCGTTTGCCATCACAGGCCTCAGAGCGCTCCAAATATGCACTTGCAGATTCTACAAAAAGAGAGCTAGAAAACTCTTCCACCAAAAAGATGTTTCAACTCTATGAGTAGAATGCACTCATCACAAAGAAGTTTCTGAGAATGCTTCTGTCTAGTTTTTATGTGAAGATATTTCCTTTTCCAGCATAGGCGTCAAAGCGCTCCAAATAAACACTTGCAGATTCTACTAAAGGAGAGTTTCCAAACTGCTCTATCAAAAGCAATGTTCAAGTCTGTAAGTTGAATGAACTAATCACACAGAAGTTTGTGAGAATTCTTCCGTCTAGTTTTTAGGTGAAGATATTTCTTTTCCCAGAATAGGCCTTAAAGCGCTCCAAATATCCACTTGCAGATTCTACAAAAAGAGTGTTTCAAAACTGCTCTTTCAAAAGAAAGGCTCAAGTCTGTGAGTTGAATGCACTCATCACAAAGAAGTTTCTGAGAATGCTTCTGTGTAGTTGTTATGTGAAGATATTTCCTTTTCCAGCATAGGCCACAAAGCGCTCGAAATAAACACATGCAGATTCTACAAAAGGAGTGTTTCAAAACTGTCCTATCAAAAGAAACGTTCAAGTCTGTGAGTTGAATGCCCTCATCACAGAGAAGTTTCTGAGAATGCTTCTGTGTAGTTTTTAGGTGAAGATAATTCCTTTTCCAGCATAGGTGTCAAAGCGATCCAAATAAGCACTTGCAGATTCTACAAAAGGAGTGTTTCCAAACTGCTCTATCAGAGGGAATGTTCAAGTCTGTGAGTTGAATGCACTACTAAGACAGAAGTTTGTGAGAATGTTTCTGTGTAGTTTTTAGGCGAAGATATTTCTTTTCCCAGCATAGGCCTCAAAGCCCTCCAAATATCCACTTGCAGACTCTACAAAAAGAGTGTTTCAAAACTGCTCTTTCAAAAGGAAGGCTCAAGTCTGTGAGTTGAATGCATTCATCACAAAGAAGTTTCTGAGAATGCTTCTGTGTAGTTGTTATGTGAAGATACTTCCTTTTCTAGCACAGGCCTCAAAGCGCTCGATATAAACACTTGCAGATTCTACGAAAGGAGTGTTTCAAAACTGTCCTATCAAAAGAAACGTTCAAGTCTGTGAGTTGAATGCCCTCATCACAGAGAAGTTTCTGAGAATGCTTCTGTGTAGTTTTTAGGTGAAGATAATTCCTTTTCCAGCATTGGTGTCAAAGCGATCCAAATAAGCACTTGCAGATTCTACAAAAGGAGTGTTTCCAAACTGCTCTATCAGAGGGAATGTTCAAGTCTGTGAGTTCAATGCAGTAATCACACAGACGTTTGTGAGAATGCTTCTGTCTAGTGTTTAGGTGAAGATATTTCTTTTCCCAGAATAGGCCTTAAAGCGCTCCAAATTTCCACTTGCAGATTCTACAAAAAGAGTGTTTCAAAACTGCTCTTTCAAAAGAAAGGCTCAAGTCTGTGAGTTGAATGCACTCATCACAAAGAAGTTTCTGAGAATGCTTCTGTGTAGTTCTTATGTGAAGACACTTCCTTTTCCAGCATAGGCCTCAAAGCGCTCGAAATAAACACTTGCAGATTCTACAAAAGGAGTGTTTCCAAACTGCTCTATCAGAGGGAATGTTCAAGTCTGTGAGTCCAATGCAGTAATCACACAGACGTTTGTGAGAATGCTTCTGTCAAGTTTTTATGTGAAGATATTACCTTTTCCAGCATAGGCGTCAAAGCGATCCAAATAAGCACTTGCAGATTCTACAAAAGCAGTGTTTCCAAACTGCTCTATCAGAGGGAATGTTCAAGTCTGTGAGTTCAATGCAGTAATCACACAGACGTTTGTGAGAATGCTTCTGTCTAGTGTTTAGGTGAAGATATTTCTTTTCCCAGAATAGGCCTTAAAGCGCTCCAAATTTCCACTTGCAGATTCTACAAAAAGAGTGCTTCAAAACTGCTCTTTCAAAAGAAAGGCTCAAGTCTGTGAGTTGAATGCACTCATCACAAAGAAGTTTCTGAGAATGCTTCTGTGTAGTTGTTATGTGAAGCTACTTCCTTTTCCAGCATAGGCCTCAAAGCGCTCGAAATAAACACTTGCAGATTCTAGGAAAGGAGTGTTTCAAAACAGTCCTATCAAAATAAACGTTCAAGTCTGTGAGTTGAATGCACTCATCACACAGAAGTTTCTGAGAAAGCTTCTGTGTAGTTTTCAGGTGGAGATATTTCCTTTTCCAGCATAGGCGTCAAAGCGATCCAAATAAACACTTGCAGATTCTACAAAAGGAGTGTTTCCAAACTGCTCTATCAAGAGGAATGTTCAAGTCCGTGAGTAGAATGCACTCATCACAAAGAAGTTTCTGAGAATGCTTCTGTCTAGTTTTTATGTGAAGATATTCCCTTTTCCAGCATAGGCGTCAAAGCGCTCCAAATAAACACTTGCAGATTCTACAAAAGGAGTGTTTCCAAACTGCTCTATCAGAGGGAATGTTCAAGTCTGTGAGTTGAATGCACTAGTCAGACAGAAGTTTGTGAGAACGCTTCTGTTTAGTTTTTAGGTGAAGATATTCCTTTTCCCAGCATAGGCCTCAAAGCCCTCCAAATATCCACTTGCAGACACTACAAAAAGAGTGTTTCAAAACTGCTCTTTCAAAAGGAAGGCTCAAGTCTGTGAGTTGAATGCACTCATCACAAAGAAGTTTCTGAGAATTCTTCTGTGTAGTTGTTATGTGAAGATATTTCCTTTACCAGCATAGGCCTCAAAGCGCTCGAAATAAACACTTGCAGATTCTACGAAAGGAGTGTTTCAAAACTATCCTATCAAAATAAACGTTCAAGTCTGTGAGTTGAATGCACTCATCACACAGAAGTTTCTGAGAATGCTTCTGTGTAGTTTTTAGGTGAACATATTTCATTTCCCAGCACAGGCCTCAGAGCGCTCCAAATATGCACTTGCAGATTCTACAAAAAGAGACCTTGAAAACTCTTCCACCAAAAAGAGGCTTCAACTCTATGAGTAGAATGCTCTCATCACAAAGAAGTTTCTGAGAATGCTTCTGTCTAGTTTTTATGTGAAGATATTTCCTTTTCCAGCATTGGCTTCAAAGCGCTCCAAATAAACACTTGCAGATTCTACTAAAGGAGTGTTTCCAAACTGCTCTATCAAAAGGAATGTTCAAGTCTGTGAGTTGAATGCACTAATGACACAGAAGTTTGTGAGAATTCTTCTGTCTAGTTTTTAGATGAAGATATTTCTTTTCCCAGAATAGGCCTTAAAGCGCTCCAAATATCCACTTGCAGATTCTACAAAAAGAGTGTTTCAAAACTGCTCTTTCAAAAGAAAGGCTCAAGTCTGTGAGTTGAATGCACTCATCACAAAGAAGTTTCTGAGAATGCTTCTGTGTAGTTGTTAAGTGAAGATACTTCCTTTTCCAGCATAGGCCTCAAAGCGCTCGAAATAAACACTTGCAGATTCTACAAAAGGAGAGTTTCAAAACTGTCCTGTCAAAAGAAACGTTAAAGTCTGTGAGTTGAATGCACTCATCACACAGAAGTTTCTGAGAATGCTTCTGTGTAGCTTTTAGGTGAAGATATTTCCTTTTCCAGCATAGGCGTCAAAGCGATCCAAATAAACACTTGCAGATTCTACAAAAGGAGTGTTTCCAAACTGCTCTATCAGAGGGAATGTTCAAGTCTGTGAGTTCAATGCAGTAATCACACAGAAGTTTGTGAGAATGCTTCTGTGTAGTTTTTAGGTGAAGATATTCCTTTTCCCAGCATAGGCCTCAAAGCCCTCCAAATATCCACTTGCAGACTCTACAAAAAGAGTGTTTCAAAACTGCTCTTTCAAAAGGAAGGCTCAAGTCTGTGAGTTGAATGCACTCATCACAAAGAAGTTTCTGAGAATGCTTCTGTGTAGTTGTTATGTGAAGATACTTCCTTTTCGAGCATAGGCCTCAAAGCGCTCGAAATAAACACTTGCAGATTCTACGAAAGGAGTGTTTCAAAACTGTCCTATCAAAATAAACGTTCAAGTCTGTGAGTTGAATGCACTCATCACACAGAAGTTTCTGAGAATGCTTCTGTGTAGTTTTTAGGTGAACATATTTCGTTTCCCATCACAGGCCTCAGAGCGCTCCAAATATGCACTTGCAGATTCTACAAAAAGAGAGCTAGAAAACTCTTCCACCAAAAAGATGTTTCAACTCTATGAGTAGAATGCACTCATCACAAAGAAGTTTCTGAGAATGCTTCTGTCTAGTTTTTATGTGAAGATATTTCCTTTTCCAGCATAGGCGTCAAAGCGCTCCAAATAAACACTTGCAGATTCTACTAAAGGAGAGTTTCCAAACTGCTCTATCAAAAGCAATGTTCAAGTCTGTAAGTTGAATGAACTAATCACACAGAAGTTTGTGAGAATTCTTCCGTCTAGTTTTTAGGTGAAGATATTTCTTTTCCCAGAATAGGCCTTAAAGCGCTCCAAATATCCACTTGCAGATTCTACAAAAAGAGTGTTTCAAAACTGCTCTTTCAAAAGAAAGGCTCAAGTCTGTGAGTTGAATGCACTCATCACAAAGAAGTTTCTGAGAATGCTTCTGTGTAGTTGTTATGTGAAGATATTTCCTTTTCCAGCATAGGCCTCAAAGCGCTCGAAATAAACACATGCAGATTCTACAAAAGGAGTGTTTCAAAACTGTCCTATCAAAAGAAACGTTCAAGTCTGTGAGTTGAATGCCCTCATCACAGAGAAGTTTCTGAGAATGCTTCTGTGTAGTTTTTAGGTGAAGATAATTCCTTTTCCAGCATAGGTGTCAAAGCGATCCAAATAAGCACTTGCAGATTCTACAAAAGGAGTGTTTCCAAACTGCTCTATCAGAGGGAATGTTCAAGTCTGTGAGTTGAATGCACTACTAAGACAGAAGTTTGTGAGAATGTTTCTGTGTAGTTTTTAGGCGAAGATATTTCTTTTCCCAGCATAGGCCTCAAAGCCCTCCAAATATCCACTTGCAGACTCTACAAAAAGAGTGTTTCAAAACTGCTCTTTCAAAAGGAAGGCTCAAGTCTGTGAGTTGAATGCATTCATCACAAAGAAGTTTCTGAGAATGCTTCTGTGTAGTTGTTATGTGAAGATACTTCCTTTTCGAGCACAGGCCTCAAAGCGCTCGATATAAACACTTGCAGATTCTACGAAAGGAGTGTTTCAAAACTGTCCTATCAAAAGAAACGTTCAAGTCTGTGAGTTGAATGCCCTCATCACAGAGAAGTTTCTGAGAATGCTTCTGTGTAGTTTTTAGGTGAAGATAATTCCTTTTCCAGCATTGGTGTCAAAGCGATCCAAATAAGCACTTGCAGATTCTACAAAAGGAGTGTTTCCAAACTGCTCTATCAGAGGGAATGTTCAAGTCTGTGAGTTCAATGCAGTAATCACACAGACGTTTGTGAGAATGCTTCTGTCTAGTGTTTAGGTGAAGATATTTCTTTTCCCAGAATAGGCCTTAAAGCGCTCCAAATTTCCACTTGCAGATTCTACAAAAAGAGTGTTTCAAAACTGCTCTTTCAAAAGAAAGGCTCAAGTCTGTGAGTTGAATGCACTCATCACAAAGAAGTTTCTGAGAATGCTTCTGTGTAGTTCTTATGTGAAGACACTTCCTTTTCCAGCATAGGCCTCAAAGCGCTCGAAATAAACACTTGCAGATTCTACAAAAGGAGTGTTTCCAAACTGCTCTATCAGAGGGAATGTTCAAGTCTGTGAGTCCAATGCAGTAATCACACAGACGTTTGTGAGAATGCTTCTGTCAAGTTTTTATGTGAAGATATTACCTTTTCCAGCATAGGCGTCAAAGCGATCCAAATAAGCACTTGCAGATTCTACAAAAGCAGTGTTTCCAAACTGCTCTATCAGAGGGAATGTTCAAGTCTGTGAGTTCAATGCAGTAATCACACAGACGTTTGTGAGAATGCTTCTGTCTAGTGTTTAGCTGAAGATATTTCTTTTCCCAGAATAGGCCTTAAAGCGCTCCAAATTTCCACTTGCAGATTCTACAAAAAGAGTGCTTCAAAACTGCTCTTTCAAAAGAAAGGCTCAAGTCTGTGAGTTGAATGCACTCATCACAAAGAAGTTTCTGAGAATGCTTCTGTGTAGTTGTTATGTGAAGCTACTTCCTTTTCCAGCATAGGCCTCAAAGCGCTCGAAATAAACACTTGCAGATTCTAGGAAAGGAGTGTTTCAAAACAGTCCTATCAAAATAAACGTTCAAGTCTGTGAGTTGAATGCACTCATCACACAGAAGTTTCTGAGAAAGCTTCTGTGTAGTTTTCAGGTGGAGATATTTCCTTTTCCAGCATAGGCGTCAAAGCGATCCAAATAAACACTTGCAGATTCTACAAAAGGAGTGTTTCCAAACTGCTCTATCAAGAGGAATGTTCAAGTCCGTGAGTAGAATGCACTCATCACAAAGAAGTTTCTGAGAATGCTTCTGTCTAGTTTTTATGTGAAGATATTCCCTTTTCCAGCATAGGCGTCAAAGCGCTCCAAATAAACACTTGCAGATTCTACAAAAGGAGTGTTTCCAAACTGCTCTATCAGAGGGAATGTTCAAGTCTGTGAGTTGAATGCACTAGTCAGACAGAAGTTTGTGAGAACGCTTCTGTTTAGTTTTTAGGTGAAGATATTCCTTTTCCCAGCATAGGCCTCAAAGCCCTCCAAATATCCACTTGCAGACACTACAAAAAGAGTGTTTCAAAACTGCTCTTTCAAAAGGAAGGCTCAAGTCTGTGAGTTGAATGCACTCATCACAAAGAAGTTTCTGAGAATGCTTCTGTGTAGTTGTTATGTGAAGATATTTCCTTTACCAGCATAGGCCTCAAAGCGCTCGAAATAAACACTTGCAGATTCTACGAAAGGAGTGTTTCAAAACTATCCTATCAAAATAAACGTTCAAGTCTGTGAGTTGAATGCACTCATCACACAGAAGTTTCTGAGAATGCTTCTGTGTAGTTTTTAGGTGAACATATTTCATTTCCCAGCACAGGCCTCAGAGCGCTCCAAATATGCACTTGCAGATTCTACAAAAAGAGACCTTGAAAACTCTTCCACCAAAAAGAGGCTTCAACTCTATGAGTAGAATGCTCTCATCACAAAGAAGTTTCTGAGAATGCTTCTGTCTAGTTTTTATGTGAAGATATTTCCTTTTCCAGCATTGGCTTCAAAGCGCTCCAAATAAACACTTGCAGATTCTACTAAAGGAGAGTTTCCAAACTGCTCTATCAAAAGGAATGTTCAAGTCTGTGAGTTGAATGCACTAATGACACAGAAGTTTGTGAGAATTCTTCTGTCTAGTTTTTAGATGAAGATATTTCTTTTCCCAGAATAGGCCTTAAAGCGCTCCAAATATCCACTTGCAGATTCTACAAAAAGAGTGTTTCAAAACTGCTCTTTCAAAAGAAAGGCTCAAGTCTGTGAGTTGAATGCACTCATCACAAAGAAGTTTCTGAGAATGCTTCTGTGTAGTTGCTAAGTGAAGATACTTCCTTTTCCAGCATAGGCCTCAAAGCGCTCGAAATAAACACTTGCAGATTCTACAAAAGGAGAGTTTCAAAACTGTCCTGTCAAAAGAAACGATAAAGTCTGTGAGTTGAATGCACTCATCACAGAGAAGTTTCTGAGAATGCTTCTGTGTAGTTTTTAGGTGAAGATATTTCCTTTTCCAGCATAGGCGTCAAAGCGATCCAAATAAACACTTGCAGATTCTACAAAAGGAGTGTTTCCAAACTGCTCTATCAGAGGGAATGTTCAAGTCTGTGAGTTCAATGCAGTAATCACACAGACGTTTGTGAGAATGCTTCTGTGTAGTTTTTAGGTGAAGATATTCCTTTTCCCAGCATAGGCCTCAAAGCCCTCCAAATATCCACTTGCAGACTCTACAAAAAGAGTGTTTCAAAACTGCTCTTTCAAAAGGAAGGCTCAAGTCTGTGAGTTGAATGCACTCATCACAAAGAAGTTTCTGAGAATGCTTCTGTGTAGTTGTTATGTGAAGATACTTCCTTTTCGAGCATAGGCCTCAAAGCGCTCGAAATAAACACTTGCAGATTCTACGAAAGGAGTGTTTCAAAACTGTCCTATCAAAATAAACGTTCAAGTCTGTGAGTTGAATGCACTCATCACACAGAAGTTTCTGAGAATGCTTCTGTGTAGTTTTTAGGTGAACATATTTCGTTTCCCAGCACAGGCCTCAGAGCGCTCCAAATATGCACTTGCAGATTCTACAAAAAGAGAGCTAGAAAACTTTTCCACCAAAAAGAGGCTTCAACTCTATGAGTAGAATGCACTCATCACAAAGAAGTTTCTGAGAATGCTTCTGTCTAGTTTTTATGTGAAGATATTTCCTTTTCCAGCATAGGCGTCAAAGCGCTCCAAATAAACACTTGCAGATTCTACTAAAGGAGAGTTTCCAAACTGCTCTATCAAAAGCAATGTTCAAGTCTGTGAGTTGAATGAACTAATCACACAGAAGTTTGTGAGAATTCTTCCGTCTAGTTTTTAGGTGAAGATATTTCTTTTCCCAGAATAGGCCTTAAAGCGCTCCAAATATCCACTTGCAGATTCTACAAAAAGAGTGTTTCAAAACTGCTCTTTCAAAAGAAAGGCTCAAGTCTGTGAGTTGAATGCACTCATCACAAAGAAGTTTCTGAGAATGCTTCTGTGTAGTTGTTATGTGAAGATATTTCCTTTTCCAGCATAGGCCTCAAAGCGCTCGAAATAAACACATGCAGATTCTACAAAAGGAGTGTTTCAAAACTGTCCTATCAAAAGAAACGTTCAAGTCTGTGAGTTGAATGCCCTCATCACAGAGAAGTTTCTGAGAATGCTTCTGTGTAGTTTTTAGGTGAAGATAATTCCTTTTCCAGCATAGGTGTCAAAGCGATCCAAATAAGCACTTGCAGATTCTACAAAAGGAGTGTTTCCAAACTGCTCTATCAGAGGGAATGTTCAAGTCTGTGAGTTCAATGCAGTAATCACACAGACGTTTGTGAGAATGCTTCTGTCTAGTGTTTAGGTGAAGATATTTCTTTTCCCAGAATAGGCCTTAAAGCGCTCCAAATTTCCACTTGCAGATTCTACAAAAAGAGTGTTTCAAAACTGCTCTTTCAAAAGAAAGGCTCAAGTCTGTGAGTTGAATGCACTCATCACAAAGAAGTTTCTGAGAATGCTTCTGTGTAGTTCTTATGTGAAGACACTTCCTTTTCCAGCATAGGCCTCAAAGCGCTCGAAATAAACACTTGCAGATTCTACAAAAGGAGTGTTTCCAAACTGCTCTATCAGAGGGAATGTTCAAGTCTGTGAGTCCAATGCAGTAATCACACAGACGTTTGTGAGAATGCTTCTGTCAAGTTTTTATGTGAAGATATTACCTTTTCCAGCATAGGCGTCAAAGCGATCCAAATAAGCACTTGCAGATTCTACAAAAGCAGTGTTTTCAAACTGCTCTATCAGAGGGAATGTTCAAGTCTGTGAGTTCAATGCAGTAATCAAACAGACGTTTGTGAGAATGCTTCTGTCTAGTGTTTAGGTGAAGATATTTCTTTTCCCAGAATAGGCCTTAAAGCACTCCAAATTTCCACTTGCAGATTCTACAAAAAGAGTGCTTCAAAACTGCTCTTTCAAAAGAAAGGCTCAAGTCTGTGAGTTGAATGCACTCATCACAAAGAAGTTTCTGAGAATGCTTCTGTGTAGTTGTTAAGTGAAGCTACTTCCTTTTCCAGCATAGGCCTCAAAGCGCTCGAAATAAACACTTGCAGATTCTAGGAAAGGAGTGTTTCAAAACAGTCCTATCAAAATAAACGTTCAAGTCTGTGAGTTGAATGCACTCATCACAAAGAAGTTTCTGAGAAAGCTTCTGTGTAGTTTTCAGGTGGAGATATTTCCTTTTCCAGCATATGCGTCAAAGCGATCCAAATAAACACATGCAGATTCTACAAAAGGAGTGTTTCAAAACTGTCCTATCAAAAGAAACGTTCAAGTCTGTGAGTTGAATGCCCTCATCACAGACAAGTTTCTGAGAATGCTTCTGTGTAGTTTTTAGGTGAAGATAATTCCTTTTCCAGCATAGGTGTCAAAGCGATCCAAATAAGCACTTGCAGATTCTACAAAAGGAGTGTTTCCAAACTGCTCTATCAGAGGGAATGTTCAAGTCTGTGAGTTCAATGCAGTAATCACACAGACGTTTGTGAGAATGCTTCTGTCTAGTGTTTAGCTGAAGATATTTCTTTTCCCAGAATAGGCCTTAAAGCGCTCCAAATTTCCACTTGCAGATTCTACAAAAAGAGTGTTTCAAAACTGCTCTTTCAAAAGAAAGGCTCAAGTCTGTGAGTTGAATGCACTCATCACAAAGAAGTTTCTGAGAATGCTTCTGTGTAGTTCTTATGTGAAGATACTTCCTTTTCCAGCATAGGCCTCAAAGCGCTCGAAATAAACACTTGCAGATTCTACGAAAGGAGTGTTTCAAAACTGTCCTATCAAAATAAACGTTCAAGTCTGTGAGTTGAATGCACTCATCACACAGAAGTTTCTGAGAATGCTTCTGTGTAGTTTTTAGGTGAACATATTTCGTTTCCCATCACAGGCCTCAGAGCGCTCCAAATATGCACTTGCAGATTCTACAAAAAGAGAGCTAGAAAACTCTTCCACCAAAAAGATGTTTCAACTCTATGAGTAGAATGCACTCATCACAAAGAAGTTTCTGAGAATGCTTCTGTCTACTTTTTATGTGAAGATATTTCCTTTTCCAGCATAGGCGTCAAAGCGCTCCAAATAAACACTTGCAGATTCTACTAAAGGAGAGTTTCCAAACTGCTCTATCAAAAGCAATGTTCAAGTCTGTGAGTTGAATGAACTAATCACACAGAAGTTTGTGAGAATTCTTCCGTCTAGTTTTTAGGTGAAGATATTTCTTTTCCCAGAATAGGCCTTAAAGCGCTCCAAATATCCACTTGCAGATTCTACAAAAAGAGTGTTTCAAAACTGCTCTTTCAAAAGAAAGGCTCAAGTCTGTGAGTTGAATGCACTCATCACAAAGAAGTTTCTGAGAATGCTTCTGTGTAGTTGTTATGTGAAGATATTTCCTTTTCCAGCATAGGCCTCAAAGCGCTCGAAATAAACACATGCAGATTCTACAAAAGGAGTGTTTCAAAACTGTCCTATCAAAAGAAACGTTCAAGTCTGTGAGTTGAATGCCCTCATCACAGAGAAGTTTCTGAGAATGCTTCTGTGTAGTTTTTAGGTGAAGATAATTCCTTTTCCAGCATAGGTGTCAAAGCGATCCAAATAAGCACTTGCAGATTCTACAAAAGGAGTGTTTCCAAACTGCTCTATCAGAGGGAATGTTCAAGTCTGTGAGTTGAATGCACTACTAAGACAGAAGTTTGTGAGAATGTTTCTGTGTAGTTTTTAGGCGAAGATATTTCTTTTCCCAGCATAGGCCTCAAAGCCCTCCAAATATCCACTTGCAGACTCTACAAAAAGAGTGTTTCAAAACTGCTCTTTCAAAAGGAAGGCTCAAGTCTGTGAGTTGAATGCACTCATCACAAAGAAGTTTCTGAGAATGCTTCTGTGTAGTTGTTATGTGAAGATACTTCCTTTTCGAGCACAGGCCTCAAAGCGCTCGAAATAAACACTTGCAGATTCTACGAAAGGAGTGTTTCAAAACTGTCCTATCAAAATAAACGTTCAAGTCTGTGAGTTGAATGCACTCATCACACAGAAGTTTCTGAGAATGCTTCTGTGTAGTTTTTAGGTGAACATATTTCGTTTCCCATCACAGGCCTCAGAGCGCTCCAAATATGCACTTGCAGATTCTACAAAAAGAGAGCTAGAAAACTCTTCCACCAAAAAGATGTTTCAACTCTATGAGTAGAATGCACTCATCACAAAGAAGTTTCTGAGAATGCTTCTGTCTAGTTTTTATGTGAAGATATTTCCTTTTCCAGCATAGGCGTCTAAGCGCTCCAAATAAACACTTGCAGATTCTACTAAAGGAGAGTTTCCAAACTGCTCTATCAAAAGCAATGTTCAAGTCTGTGAGTTGAATGAACTAATCACACAGAAGTTTGTGAGAATTCTTCCGTCTAGTTTTTAGGTGAAGATATTTCTTTTCCCAGAATAGGCCTTAAAGCGCTCCAAATATCCACTTGCAGATTCTACAAAAAGAGTGTTTCAAAACTGCTCTTTCAAAAGAAAGGCTCAAGTCTGTGAGTTGAATGCACTCATCACAAAGAAGTTTCTGAGAATGCTTCTGTGTAGTTGTTATGTGAAGATATTTCCTTTTCCAGCATAGGCCTCAAAGCGCTCGAAATAAACACATGCAGATTCTACAAAAGGAGTGTTTCAAAACTGTCCTATCAAAAGAAACGTTCAAGTCTGTGAGTTGAATGCCCTCATCACAGAGAAGTTTCTGAGAATGCTTCTGTGTAGTTTTTAGGTGAAGATAATTCCTTTTCCAGCATAGGTGTCAAAGCGATCCAAATAAGCACTTGCAGATTCTACAAAAGGAGTGTTTCCAAACTGCTCTATCAGAGGGAATGTTCAAGTCTGTGAGTTGAATGCACTACTAAGACAGAAGTTTGTGAGAATGTTTCTGTGTAGTTTTTAGGCGAAGATATTTCTTTTCCCAGCATAGGCCTCAAAGCCCTCCAAATATCCACTTGCAGACTCTACAAAAAGAGTGTTTCAAAACTGCTCTTTCAAAAGGAAGGCTCAAGTCTGTGAGTTGAATGCACTCATCACAAAGAAGTTTCTGAGAATGCTTCTGTGTAGTTGTTATGTGAAGATACTTCCTTTTCGAGCACAGGCCTCAAAGCGCTCGAAATAAACACTTGCAGATTCTACGAAAGGAGTGTTTCAAAACTGTCCTATCAAAATAAACGTTCAAGTCTGTGAGTTGAATGCACTCATCACACAGAAGTTTCTGAGAATGCTTCTGTGTAGTTTTTAGGTGAACATATTTCGTTTCCCATCACAGGCCTCAGAGCGCTCCAAATATGCACTTGCAGATTCTACAAAAAGAGAGCTAGAAAACTCTTCCACCAAAAAGATGTTTCAACTCTATGAGTAGAATGCACTCATCACAAAGAAGTTTCTGAGAATGCTTCTGTCTAGTTTTTATGTGAAGATATTTCCTTTTCCAGCATAGGCGTCAAAGCGCTCCAAATAAACACTTGCAGATTCTACTAAAGGAGAGTTTCCAAACTGCTCTATCAAAAGCAATGTTCAAGTCTGTGAGTTGAATGAACTAATCACACAGAAGTTTGTGAGAATTCTTCCGTCTAGTTTTTAGGTGAAGATATTTCTTTTCCCAGAATAGGCCTTAAAGCGCTCCAAATATCCACTTGCAGATTCTACAAAAAGAGTGTTTCAAAACTGCTCTTTCAAAAGAAAGGCTCAAGTCTGTGAGTTGAATGCACTCATCACAAAGAAGTTTCTGAGAATGCTTCTGTGTAGTTGTTATGTGAAGATATTTCCTTTTCCAGCATAGGCCTCAAAGCGCTCGAAATAAACACATGCAGATTCTACAAAAGGAGTGTTTCAAAACTGTCCTATCAAAAGAAACGTTCAAGTCTGTGAGTTGAATGCCCTCATCACAGAGAAGTTTCTGAGAATGCTTCTGTGTAGTTTTTAGGTGAAGATAATTCCTTTTCCAGCATAGGGGTCAAAGCGATCCAAATAAGCACTTGCAGATTCTACAAAAGGAGTGTTTCCAAACTGCTCTATCAGAGGGAATGTTCAAGTCTGTGAGTTGAATGCACTACTAAGACAGAAGTTTGTGAGAATGTTTCTGTGTAGTTTTTAGGCGAAGATATTTCTTTTCCCAGCATAGGCCTCAAAGCCCTCCAAATATCCACTTGCAGACCCTACAAAAAGAGTGTTTCAAAACTGCTCTTTCAAAAGGAAGGCTCAAGTCTGTGAGTTGAATGCACTCATCACAAAGAAGTTTCTGAGAATGCTTCTGTGTAGTTGTTATGTGAAGATACTTCCTTTTCGAGCACAGGCCTCAAAGCGCTCGAAATAAACACTTGCAGATTCTACGAAAGGAGTGTTTCAAAACTGTCCTATCAAAAGAAACGTTCAAGTCTGTGAGTTGAATGCCCTCATCATAGAGAAGTTTCTGAGAATGCTTCTGTGTAGTTTTTAGGTGAAGATAATTCCTTTTCCAGCATTGGTGTCAAAGCGATCCAAATAAGCACTTGCAGATTCTACAAAAGGAGTGTTTCCAAACTGCTCTATCAGAGGGAATGTTCTAGTCTGTGAGTTCAATGCAGTAATCACACAGAGGTTTGTGAGAATGCTTCTGTCTAGTGTTTAGGTGAAGATATTTCTTTTCCCAGAATAGGCCTTAAAGCGCTCCAAATTTCCACTTGCAGATTCTACAAAAAGAGTGTTTCAAAACTGCTCTTTCAAAAGAAAGGCTCAAGTCTGTGAGTTGAATGCACTCATCACAAAGAAGTTTCTGAGAATGCTTCTGTGTAGTTCTTATGGGAAGACACTTCCTTTTCCAGCATAGGCCTCAAAGCGCTCGAAATAAACACTTGCAGATTCTACAAAAGGAGTGTTTCCAAACTGCTCTATCAGAGGGAATGTTCAAGTCTGTGAGTCCAATGCAGTAATCACACAGACGTTTGTGAGAATGCTTCTGTCAAGTTTTTATGTGAAGATATTACCTTTTCCAGCATAGGCGTCAAAGCGATCCAAATAAGCACTTGCAGATTCTACAAAAGCAGTGTTTCCAAACTGCTCTATCAGAGGGAATGTTCAAGTCTGTGAGTTCAATGCAGTAATCACACAGACATTTGTGAGAATGCTTCTGTCTAGTGTTTAGGTGAAGATATTTCTTTTCCCAGAATAGGCCTTAAAGCGCTCCAAATTTCCACTTGCAGATTCTACAAAAAGAGTGCTTCAAAACTGCTCTTTCAAAAGAAAGGCTCAAGTCTGTGAGTAGAATGCACTCATCACAAAGAAGTTTCTGAGAATGCTTCTGTGTAGTTGTTATGTGAAGCTACTTCCTTTTCCAGCATAGGCCTCAAAGCGCTCGAAATAAACACTTGCAGATTCTAGGAAAGGAGTGTTTCAAAACAGTCCTATCAAAATAAACGTTCAAGTCTGTGAGTTGAATGCACTCATCACACAGAAGTTTCTGAGAAAGCTTCTGTGTAGTTTTCAGTTGGAGATATTTCCTTTTCCAGCATAGGCGTCAAAGCGATCCAAATAAACACTTGCACATTCTACAAAAGGAGTGTTTCCAAACTGCTCTATCAAGAGGAATGTTCAAGTCCGTGAGTAGAATGCACTCACCACAAAGAAGTTTCTGAGAATGCTTCTGTCTAGTTTTTATGTGAAGATATTCCCTTTTCCAGCATAGGCGTCAAAGCGCTCCAAATAAACACTTGCAGATCCTACAAAAGGAGTGTTTCCAAACTGCTCTATCAGAGGGAATGTTCAAGTCTGTGAGTTGAATGCACTAGTCAGACAGAAGTTTGTGAGAATGCTTCTGTTTAGTTTTTAGGTGAAGATATTCCTTTTCCCAGCATAGGCCTCAAAGCCCTCCAAATATCCACTTGCAGACTCTACAAAAAGAGTGTTTCAAAACTGCTCTTTCAAAAGGAAGGCTCAAGTCTGTGAGTTGAATGCACTCATCACAAACAAGTTTCTGAGAATGCTTCTGTGTAGTTGTTATGTGAAGATATTTCCTTTACCAGCATAGGCCTCAAAGCGCTCGAAATAAACACTTGCAGATTCTACGAAAGGAGTGTTTCAAAACTGTCCTATCAAAATAAACGTTCAAGTCTGTGAGTTGAATGCACTCATCACACAGAAGTTTCTGAGAATGCTTCTGTGTAGTTTTTAGGTGAACATATTTCATTTCCCAGCACAGGCCTCAGAGCGCTCCAAATATGCACTTGCAGATTCTACAAAAAGAGACCTTGAAAACTCTTCCACCAAAAAGAGGCTTCAACTCTATGAGTAGAATGCTCTCATCACAAAGAAGTTTCTGAGAATGCTTCTGTCTAATTTTTATGTGAAGATATTTCCTTTTCCAGCATTGGCTTCAAAGCGCTCCAAATAAACACTTGCAGATTCTACTAAAGGAGTGTTTCCAAACTGCTCTATCAAAAGGAATGTTCAAGTCTGTGAGTTGAATGCACTAATGACACAGAAGTTTGTGAGAATTCTTCTGTCTAGTTTTTAGATGAAGATATTTCTTTTCCCAGAATAGGCCTTAAAGCGCTCCAAATATCCACTTGCAGATTCTACAAAAAGAGTGTTTCAAAACTGCTCTTTCAAAAGAAAGGCTCAAGTCTGTGAGTTGAATGCACTCATCACAAAGAAGTTTCTGAGAATGCTTCTGTGTAGTTGTTAAGTGAAGATACTTCCTTTTCCAGCATAGGCCTCAAAGCGCTCGAAATAAACACTTGCAGAATCTACAAAAGGAGAGTTTCAAAACTCTCTTGTCAAAAGAAACGTTAAAGTCTGTGAGTTGAATGCACTCATCACAGAGAAGTTTCTGAGAATGCTTCTGTGTAGTTTTTAGGTGAAGATATTTCCTTTTCCAGCATAGGCGTCAAAGCGATCCAAATAAACACTTGCAGATTCTACAAAAGGAGTGTTGCCAAACTGCTCTATCGGAGGGAATGTTCAAGTCTGTGAGTTCAATGCAGTAATCACACAGACGTTTGTGAGAATGCTTCTGTCTAGTGCTTAGCTGAAGATATTTCTTTTCCCAGAATAGGCCTTAAAGCGCTCCAAATTTCCACTTGCAGATTCTACAAAAAGAGTGTTTCAAAACTGCTCTTTCAAAAGAAAGGCTCAAGTCTGTGAGTTGAATGCACTCATCACAAAGAAGTTTCTGAGAATGCTTCTGTGTAGTTCTTATGTGAAGATACTTCCTTTTCCAGCATAGGCCTCAAAGCGCTCGAAATAAACACTTGCAGATTCTACGAAAGGAGTGTTTCAAAACTGTCCTATCAAAATAAACGTTCAAGTCTGTGAGTTGAATGCACTCATCACACAGAAGTTTCTGAGAATGCTTCTGTGTAGTTTTTAGGTGAACATATTTCGTTTCCCATCACAGGCCTCAGAGCGCTCAAAATATGCACTTGCAGATTCTACAAAAAGAGAGCTAGAAAACTCTTCCACCAAAAAGATGTTTCAACTCTATGAGTAGAATGCCCTCATCACAGAGAAGTTTCTGAGAATGCTTCTGTGTAGTTTTTAGGTGAAGATAATTCCTTTTCCAGCATAGGTGTCAAAGCGATCCAAATAAGCACTTGCAGATTCTACAAAAGGAGTGTTTCCAAACTGCTCTATCAGAGGGAATGTTCAAGTCTGTGAGTTGAATGCACTACTAAGACAGAAGTTTGTGAGAATGTTTCTGTGTAGTTTGTAGGCGAAGATATTTCTTTTCCCAGCATAGGCCTCAAAGCCCTCCAAATATCCACTTGCAGACTCTACAAAAAGAGTGTTTCAAAACTGCTCTTTCAAAAGGAAGGCTCAAGTCTGTGAGTTGAATGCACTCATCACAAAGAAGTTTCTGAGAATGCTTCTGTGTAGCTGTTATGTGAAGATACTTCCTTTTCGAGCACAGGCCTCAAAGGGCTCGAAATAAACACTTGCAGATTCTACGAAAGGAGTGTTTCAAAACTGTCCTATCAAAAGAAACGTTCAAGTCTGTGAGTTGAATGGCCTCATCACAGAGAAGTTTCTGAGAATGCTTCTGTGTAGTTTTTAGGTGAAGATAATTCCTTTTCCAGCATTGGTGTCAAAGCGATCCAAATAAGCACTTGCAGATTCTAGAAAAGGAGTGTTTCCAAACTGCTCTATCAGAGGGAATGTTCAAGTCTGTGAGTTCAATGCAGTAATCACACAGACGTTTGTGAGAATGCTTCTGTCTAGTGTTTAGGTGAAGATATTTCTTTTCCCAGAATAGGCCTTAAAGCGCTCCAAATTTCCACTTGCAGATTCTACAAAAACAGTGTTTCAAAACTGCTCTTTCAAAAGAAAGGCTCAAGTCTGTGAGTTGAATGCACTCATCACAAAGAAGTTTCTGAGAATGCTTCTGTGTAGTTGTTATGTGAAGATATTTCCTTTTCCAGCATAGGCCTCAAAGCGCTTGAAATAAACACATGCAGATTCTACAAAAGGAGTGTTTCAAAACTGTCGTATCAAAAGAAACGTTCAAGTCTGTGAGTTGAATGCCCTCATCACAGAGAAGTTTCTGAGAATGCTTCTGTGTAGTTTTTAGTTGAAGATAATTCCTTTTCCAGCATAGGCGTAAAAGCGATCCAAATAAGCACTTGCAGATTCTACAAAAGGAGTGTTTCCGAACTGCTCTATCAGAGGGAATGTTCAAGTCTGTGAGTTCAATGCAGTAATCACACAGACGTTTGTGAGAATGCTTCTGTCTAGTGTTTAGGTGAAGATATTTCTTTTCCCAGAATAGGCCTTAAAGCGCTCCAAATTTCCACTTGCAGATTCTACAAAAAGAGTGTTTCAAAACTGCTCTTTCAAAAGAAAGGCTCAAGTCTGTGAGTTGAATGCACTCATCACAAAGAAGTTTCTGAGAATTCTTCTGTGTAGTTGTTATGTGAAGCTACTTCCTTTTCCAGCATAGGCCTCAAAGCGCTCGAAATAAACACTTGCAGATTCTAGGAAAGGAGTGTTTCAAAACAGTCCTATCAAAGTGAACGTTCAAGTCTGTGAGTTGAATGCACTCATCACAAAGAAGTTTCTGAGAATGCTTCTGTGTAGTTGTTATGTGAAGATACTTCGTTTTCCAGCATAGACCTCAAAGCGCTCGAAATAACCACTTGCAGATTCTACAAAAGTAGTGTTTCCAAACTGCTCTCTCAGAGGGAATGTTCAAGTCTGTGAGTTCAATGCAGTAATCACATAGACGTTTGTGAGAATGCTTCGGTGTAGTTTTTATGTGAAGATATTACCTTTTCCAGCATAGGCGTCAAAGCCATCCAAATAAGCAATTGCAGATTCTACAAAAGCAGTGTTTCCAAACTGCTCTATCAGAGGGAATGTTCAAGTCTGTGAGTTCAATGCAGTAATCACACAGACGTTTGTGAGAATGCTTCTGTCTAGTGTTTAGGTGAAGATATTTCTTTTCCCAGAATAGGCCTTAAAGCGCTCCAAATTTCCTCTTTCAGATTCTACAAAAAGAGTGTTTCAAAACTGCTCTTTCAAAAGAAATGCTCAAGTCTGTGAGTTGAATGCACTCATCACATAGAAGTCTCTGAGAATGCTTCTGTGTAGTTGTTATGTGAAGCTACTTCCTTTTCCAGCATAGGCCTCAAAGTGCTCGAAAAAAACACTTGCAGATTCTAGGAAAGGAGTGTTTCAAAACAGTCCTATCAAAATAAACTTTCAAGTCTGTGCGTTGAATGCACTCATCACACAGAAGTTTCTGAGAAAGCTTCTGTGTAGTTTTTAGGTGGAGATATTTCCTTTTCCAGCATAGGCGTCAAAGCGATCCAAATAAACACTTGCAGATTCTACAAAAGGAGTGTTTCCAAACTGCTCTATCAAGAGGAATGTTCAAGTCCGTGAGTAGAATGCACTCACCACAAAGAAGTTTCTGAGAATGCTTCTGTCTAGTTTTTATGTGAAGATATTCCCTTTTCCAGCATAGGCGTCAAAGCGATCCAAATAAGCACTTGCAGATTCTACAAAAGGAGTGTTTCCAAACTGCTCTATCAAAAGCAATGTTGAAGTCTGTGAGTTCAATGCAGTAATCACACAGAAGTTTGTGAGAATCCTTCCGTCTAGTTTTTAGGTGAAGATATTTCTTTTCCCAGAATAGGCCTTAAAGCGCTCCAAATTTCCACTTGCAGATTCTACAAAAAGAGTGTTTCAAAACTGCTCTTTCAAAAGAAAGGCTCAAGTCTGTGAGTTGAATGCACTCATCACAAAGAAGTTTCTGAGAATGCTTCTGTGTAGTTGTTATGTGAAGATACTTCCTTTTCCAGCATAGGCCTAAAAGCGCTCGAAATAAACACTTGCAGATTCTAGGAAAGGAGTGTTTCAAAACTGTCCTATCAAAATAAACGTTCAAGTCTGTGAGTGGAATGCACTCATCACACAGAAGTTTCTGAGAATGCTTCTGTGTAGTTTTTAGGTAGAGATATTTCCTTTTCCAGCATAGGCGTCAAAGCGATCCAAATAAACACTTGCCGATTCTACAAAAGGAGTGTTTCCAAACTGCTCTATCAAGAGGAATGTTCAAGTCTGTGAGTAGAATGCACTCGCCACAAAGAAGTTTCTGAGAATGCTTCTGTCTAGTTTTTATGTGAAGATATTTCCTTTTCGAGCATAGGCGTCAAAGCGCTCCAAATAAACACTTGCAGATTCTATAAAAGGAGTGTTTCCAAACTGCTCTATCAGAGGGAATGTTCAAGTCTGTGAGTTGAATGCACTAGTAAGACAGAAGTTTGTGAGAATGCTTCTGTGTAGTTTTTAGGTGAAGATATTTCTTTTCCCAGCATAGGCCTCAAAGCCATCTAAATATCCACTTGCAGACCCTACAAAAAGAGTGTTTCAAAACTGCTCTTTCAAAAGGAAGGCTCAAGTCTGTGAGTTGAATGCACTCATCACAAAGAAGATTCTGAGAATGCTTCTGTTTAGTTGTTATGTGAAGATACTTCCTTTTCGAGCATAGGCCTCAAAGCGCTCGAAATAAACACTTGCAGATTCTACGAAAGGAGTGTTTCAAAACTGTCCTATCAAAATAAACGTTCAAGTCTGTGAGTTGAATGCACTCATCACACAGAAGTTTCTGAGAATGCTTCTGTGTAGTTTTTAATTGAACATATTTCATTTCCCAGCACAGGCCTCAGAGCGCTCCAAATATGCACTTGCAGATTCTACGAAAAGAGAGCTTGAAAACTCTTCCACCAAAAAGAGGCTTCAACTCTATTAGTAGAATGCACTCATCACAAAGAAGTTTCTGAGAATGCTTCTGTCTAGTTTTTATGTGAAGATATTTCCTTTTCCAGCATAGGCGTCAAAGCGCTCCAAATAAACACTTGCAGATTCTACTAAAGGAGTGTTTCCAAACTGCTCTACCAAAAGCAATGTTCAAGTCTGTGAGTTGAATGAACTAATCACACAGAAGTTTGTGAGAATCCTTCCGTCTAGTTTTTAGGTGAAGATATTTCTTTTCCCAGAAAAGGCCTTAAAGCGCTCCAAATATCCACTTGCAGATTCTACAAAAAGAGTGTTTCAAAACTGCTCTTTCAAAAGAAAGGCTCAAGTCTGTGAGTTGAATGCACTCATCACAAAGAAGTTTCTGAGAATGTTTCTGTGTGATTGTTATGTGAAGATATTTCCTTTTCCAGAATAGGCCTCAAAGCGCTCGAAATAAACACAAGCAGATTCTACAAAAGGAGTGTTTCAAAACTGTCCTATCAAAAGAAACGTTCAAGTCTGTGAGTTGAATGCCCTCATGACAGAGCAGTTTCTGAGAATGCTGCTGTGTAGTTTTTAGGTGAAGATAATTCCTTTTCCAGCATAGGCGTCAAAGCGATCCAAATAAGCACTTGCAGATTCTACAAAAGGAGTGTTTCCAAACTGCTCTATCAGAGGGAATGTTCAAGTCTGTGAGTTCAATGCAGTAATCACACAGACGTTTGTGAGAATGCTTCTGTCTAGTGTTTAGGTGAAGATATTTCTTTTCCCAGAATAGGCCTTAAAGCGCTCCAAATTTCCACTTGCAGATTCTACAAAAAGAGTGTTTCAAAACTGCTCTTTCAAAAGAAAGGCTCAAGTCTGTGAGTTGAATGCACTCATCACAAAGAAGTTTCTGAGAATGCTTCTGTGTAGTTGTTATGTGAAGATACTTCCTTTTCCAGCATAGGCCTCAAAGCGCTCGAAATAAACACATGCAGATTCTACAAAAGGAGTGTTTCAAAACTGTCCTATCAAAAGAAACGTTCAAGTCTGTGAGTTGAATGCCCTCATCACAGAGAAGTTTCTGAGAATGCTTCTGTGTAGTTGTTATGTGAAGATACTTCGTTTTCCAGCATAGGCCTCAAAGCGCTCGAAATAACCACTTGCAGATTCTACAAAAGTAGTGTTTCCAAACTGCTCTCTCAGAGGGAATGTTCAAGTCTGTGAGTTCAATGCAGTAATCACACAGACGTTTGTGAGAATGCTTCTGTCTAGTTTTTATGTGAAGATATTACCTTTTCCAGCATAGGCGTCAA
Source organism: Pongo pygmaeus (assembly GCF_028885625.2). Lineage (NCBI taxonomy): Eukaryota > Metazoa > Chordata > Mammalia > Primates > Hominidae > Pongo > Pongo pygmaeus. Next base: position 41,400,876 of record NC_072381.2, on the reverse strand, counting down.
AGCGATCCAAATAAGCACTTGCAGATTCTACAAAAGCAGTGTTTCCAAACTGCTCTATCAGAGGGAATGTTCAAGTCTGTGAGTTCAATGCAGTAATCACACAGACGTTTGTGAGAATGCTTCTGTCTAGTGTTTAGGTGAAGATATTTCTTTTCCCAGAATAGGCCTTAAAGCGCTCCAAATTTCCACTTGCAGATTCTACAAAAATAGTGTTTCAAAACTGCTCTTTCAAAAGAAAGGCTCAAGTCTGTGAGTTGAATGCATTCATCACAAAGAAGTCTCTGAGAATGCTTCTGTGTAGTTGTTATGTGAAGATACTTCCTTTTCCAGCATAGGCCTCAAAGCACTCGAAATAAACACTTGCAGATTCTAGGAAAGGAGTGTTTCAAAACAGTCCTATCAAAATAAACGTTCAAGTCTGTGAGTTGAATGCACTCATCACACAGAAGTTTCTGAGAATGCTTCTGTGTAGTTTTTAGGTAGAGATATTTCCTTTTCCAGCATAGGCGTCAAAGCGATGCAAATAAACACTTGCCGATTCTACAAAAGGAGTGTTTCCAAACTGCTCTATCAAGAGGAATGTTCAAGTCTGTGAGTAGAATGCACTCGCCACAAAGAAGTTTCTGAGAATGCTTCTGTCTAGTTTTTATGTGAAGATATTTCTTTTTCGAGCATAGGCGTCAAAGCGCTCCAAATAAACACTTGCAGATTCTCCAAAAGGAGTGTTTCCAAACTGCTCTATCAGAGGGAATGTTCAAGTCTGTGAGTTGAATGCACTAGTAAGACAGAAGTTTGTGAGAATGCTTCTGTGTAGTTTTTAGGTGAAGATATTTCTTTTCCCAGCATAGACCTCAAAGCCCTCCAAATATCCACTTGCAGACTCTACAAAAAGAGTGTTTCAAAGCTGCTCTTTCAAAAGAAAGGCTCAAGTCTGTGAGTTGAATGCACTCATCACAAAGAAGTTTCTGAGAATGCTTCTGTGTAGTTTTTAGGTTGAGATATTTCCTTTTGGAGCATAGGCCTCAAAACGCTCAAAATAAACACTTGCAGATTCTACGAAAGGAGTGTTTCAAAACTGTCCTATCAAAATAAACGTTCAAGTCTGTGAGTTGAATGCACTCATCACACAGAAGTTTCTGAGAATGTTTCTGTGTAGTTTTTAGGTGAACATATTTCATTTCCCAGCACAGGCCTCAGAGCGCTCCAAATATGCACTTGCAGATTCTACAAAAAGAGAGTTTCAAAACTCTTCCACCAAAAAGAGGCTTCAACTCTATGAGTAGAATGCACTCATCACAAAGAAGTTTCTGAGAATGCTTCTGTCTAGTTTTTATGTGAAGATATTTCCTTTTCCAGCATGGGCGTCAAAGCGCTCCAAATAAACACTTGCAGATTCTACTAAAGGAGTGTTTCCAAACTGCTCTATCAAAAGCAATGTTCAAGTCTGTGAGTTGAATGCACTAATCACACAGAAGTTTGTGAGAATCCTTCCGTCTAGTTTTTAGGTGAAGATATTTCTTTTCCCAGAATAGGCCTTAAAGCGCTCCAAATATCCACTTGCAGATTCTACAAAAAGAGTGTTTCAAAACTGCTCTTTCAAAAGAAAAGCTCAAGTCTGTGAGTTGAATGCACTCATCACAAAGAAGTTTCTGAGAATGCTTCTGGGTAGTTGTTATGTGAAGATACTTCCTTTTCGAGCATAGGCCTCAAAGGGCTCGAAATAAACACTTGCAGATTCTACGAAAGGAGTGTTTCAAAACTGTCCTATCAAAATAAACGTTCAAGTCTGTGAGTTGAATGCACTCATCACACAGAAGTTTCTGAGAATGCTTCTGTGTAGTTTTTAGGTGAACATATTTCATTTCCCAGCACAGGCCTCAGAGCGCTCCAAATATGCACTTGCAGATTCTACAAAAAGAGAGCTTGAAAACTCTTCCACCAAAAAGAGGCTTCAACTCTATGAGTAGAATGCGCTCATCACATAGAAGTTTCTGAGAATGCTTCTGTCTAGTTTTTATGTGAAGATATTTCCTTTTTCAGCATAGGCGTCAAAGCGCTCCAAATACACACTTGCAGATTCTACTAAAGGAGTGTTTCCAAACCGCTCTATCAAAAGCAATGTTCAAGTCTGTGAGTTGAATGCACTAATCACACAGAAGTTTGTGAGAATTCTTCCGTCTAGTTTTTAGGTGAAGATATTACTTTTCCCAGAATAGGCCTTAAAGCGCTCCAAATATCCACTTGCAGATTCTACAAAAAGAGTGTTTCAAAACTGCTCTTTCAAAAGAAAGGCTTAAGTCTGTGAGCTGAATGCACTCATCACAAAGAAGTTTCTGAGAATGCTTCTGTGTAGCTGTTATATGAAGATACTTCCTTTTCCAGCATAGGCCTCAAAGCGCTCGAAATAAACACATGCAGATTCTACAAAAGGAGTGTTTCAAAACTGTCCTATCAGAGGGAATGTTCAATTCTGTGAGTTCAATGCAGTAATCACACAGACGTTTGTGAGAATGCTTCTGTCTAGTGTTTAGGTGAAGATATTTCTTTTCCTAGAATAGGCCTTAAAGCGCTCCAAATTTCCACTTGCAGATTCTGAAAAAAGAGTGTTTCAAAACTGCTCTTTCAAAAGAAAGGCTCAAGTCTGTGAGTTGAATGCACTCATCACAAAGAAGTTTCTGAGAATGCTTCTGTGTAGTTGTTATGTGAAGATAGTTCCTTTTCCAGCATAGGCCTCAAAGCGCTCGAAATAAACACATGCAGATTCTACAAAAGGAGTGTTTCAAAACTGTCCTATCAAAAGAAACGTTCAAGTCTGTGAGTTGAATGCCCTCATCACAGAGAACTTTCTGAGAATGCTTCTGTGTAGTTTTTAGGTGAAGATAATTCCTTTTCCAGCATAGGCGTCAAAGCGATCCAAATAAGCACTTGCAGATTCTACAAAAGGAGTGTTTCCAAACTGCTCTATCAGAGGGAATGTTCAAGTCTGTGAGTTCAATGCAGTAATCACACAGACGTTTGTGAGAATGCTTCTGTCTAGTGTTTAGGTGAAGATATTTCTTTTCCCAGAATAGGCCTTAAAGCGCTCCAAATTTCCACTTGCAGATTCTACAAAAAGAGTGTTTCAAAACTGCTCTTTCAAAAGAAAGGCTCAAGTCTGTGAGTTGAATGCACTCATCACAAACAAGTTTCTGAGAATGCTTCTGTGTAGTTGTTATGTGAAGATACTTCCTTTTCCAGCATAGGCCTCAAAGCGCTCGAAATAAACACTTGCAGATTCTAGGAAAGGAGTGTTTCAAAACAGTCCTATCAATGTAAACGTTCAAGTCTGTGAGTTGAATGCACTCATCACACAGAAGTTTCTGAGAATGCTTCTCTGTAGTTGTTATGTGAAGATACTTCGTTTTCCAGCATAGGCCTCAAAGCGCTCGAAATAAACACTTGCAGATTCTACAAAAGGAGTGTTTCCAAACTGCTCTCTCATAGGGAATGTTCAAGTCTGTGAGTTCAATGCGGTAATCACACAGACGTTTGTGAGAATGCTTCTGTGTAGTTTTTATGTGAAGAGATTACCTTTTCCAGCATAGGCGTCAAAGCGATCCAAATAAGCACTTGCAGATTCTACAAATCAGTGTTTCCAAACTGCTCTATCAGAGGGAATGTTCAAGTCTGTGAGTTCAATGCAGTAATCACACAGACGTTTGTGAGAATGCTTCTGTCTAGTGTTTAGGTGAAGATATTTCTTTACCTAGAATAGGCCTTAAAGCGCTCCAAATTTCCACTTGCAGATTCTACAAAAAGAGTGTTTCAAAACTGCTCTTTCAAAAGAAAGGCTCAAGTCTGTGAGTTGAATGCACTCATCACAAAGAAGTTTCTGAGAATGCTTCTGTGTAGTTGTTATGTCAAGATACTTCCTTTTCCAGCATAGGCCTCAAAGCGCTCGAAATAAACACTTGCAGATTCTAGGAAAGGAGTGTTTCAAAACAGTCCTATCAAAATAAACGTTCAAGTCTGTGAGTTGAATGCACTCATCACACAGAAGGTTCTCAGAATGCTTCTGTGTAGTTTTTAGGTGAACATATTTCATTTCCCAGCACAGGCCTGAGAGCGCTCCAAATATGCACTTGCAGATTCTACAAAAAGAGAGCTTGAAAACTCTTCCACCAAAAAGAGGCTTCAACTCTATAAGTAGAATGCACTCATCACAAAGAAGTTTCTGAGAATGCTTCTGTCTAGTTTTTATGTGAAGATATTTCCTTTTCCAGCATAGGCGTCAAAGGGTTCCAAATAAACACTTGCAGATTCTACTAAAGGAGTGTTTCCAAACTGCTCTATCAAAAGCAATGTTCAAGTCTGTGAGTTGAATGCACTAATCACACAGAAGTTTGTGAGAATTCTTCCGTCTAGTTTTTAGGTGAAGATATCTCTTTTCCTAGAATAGGCCTTAAAGCGCTCCAAATATCCACTTGCAGATTCTACAAAAAGAGTGTTTCAAAACTGCTCTTTCAAAAGAAAGGCTCAAGTCTGTGAGTTGAATGCACTCATCACAAAGAAGTTTCTGAGAATGTTTCTGTGTAGTTGCTATGTGAAGATACTTCCTTTTCCAGAATAGGCCTCAAAGCGCTCGAAATAAACACATGCAGATTCTACAAAAGGAGTGTTTCAAAACAGTCCTATCAAAATAAACTTTCAAGTCTGTGAGTTGAATGCACTCATCACACAGAAGTTTCTGAGAATGCTTCTGTGTAGTTTTTAGGTAGAGATATTTCCTCTTCCAGCATAGGCGTCAAACCGATCCAAATAAACACTTGCCGATTCTGCAAAAGGAGTGTTTCCAAACTGCTCTATCAAGAGGAATGTTCAAGTCTGTGAGTAGAATGCACTCGCCACAAAGAAGTTTCTGAGAATGTTTCTGTCTAGTTTTTATGTGAAGATATTTCCTTTTCGAGCATAGGCGTCAAAGCGCTCCAAATAAACACTTGCAGATTCTACAAAAGGAGTGTTTCCAAACTGCTCTATCAGAGGGAATGTTCAAGTCTGTGAGTTGAATGCACTAGTAAGACAGAAGTTTGTGAGAATGCTTCTGTGTACTTTTTAGGTGAAGATATTTCTTTTCCCAGCATAGGCCTCAAAGCCCTCCAAATATCCACTTGCAGACTCTACAAAAAGTGTGTTTCAAAACTGCTCTTTCAAAAGGAAGGCTCAAGTCTGTGAGTTGAATGCACTCATCACAAAGAAGTTTCTGAGAATGCTTCTGTGTAGTTGTTATGTGAAGATACTTCCTTTTCCAGCTTAGGCCTCAAAGCGCTCGAAATAAACACTTGCAGATTCTACGAAAGGAGTGTTTCAAAACTGTCCTATCAAAATAAACGTTCAAGTCTGTGAGTTGAATGCACTCATCACACAGAAGTTTCTGAGAATGCTTCTGTGTAGTTTTTAGGTGAACATATTTCATTTCCCAGCACAGGCCTCAGAGCGCTCCAAATATGCACTTGCAGATTCTACAAAAAGAGAGCTTGAAAACTCTTCCACCGAAAAGAGGCTTCAACTCCATGAGTAGAATGCGCTCATCACAAAGAAGTTTCTGAGAATGCTTCTGTCTAGTTTTATGTGAAGATATTTCCTTTTCCAGCATAGGCGTCAAAGCGCTCCAAATAAACACTTGCAGAATCTACTAAAGGAGTGTTTCCAAACTGCTCTATCAAAAGCAATGTTCAAGTCTGTGAGTTGAATGCACTAATCACACAGAAGTTTGTGAGAATTCTTCCGTCTAGTTTTTAGGTGAAGATATTTCTTTTCCCAGAATAGGCCTTAAAGCGCTCCAAATATCCACTTGCAGATTCTACAAAAAGAGTGTTTCAAAACTGCTCTTTCCAAAGAAAGGCTCAAGTCTGTGAGTTGAATGCACTCATCACAAAGAAGTTTCTGAGAATGCTTCTGTGTAGTTGTTATGTGAAGATACTTCCTTTTCCAGCATAGGCCTCAAAGTGCTCGAAATAAACACATTCAGATTCTACAAAAGGAGTGTTTCAAAACTGTCCTATCAAAAGAAACGTTCAAGTCTGTGAGTTGAATGCCCTCATCACAGAGAAGTTTCTGAGAATGCTTCTGTGTAGTTTTTAGGTGAAGATAATTCCTTTTCCAGCATAGGCGTCAAAGCGATCCAAATAAGCACTTGCAGATTCTACAAAAGGAGTGTTTCCAAACTGCTCTATCAGAGGGAATGTTCAAGTCTGTGAGTAGAATGCACTCACCACAAAGAAGTTTCTGAGAGTGCTTCTGTCTAGTTTTTATGTGAAGATATTTCCTTTTCCAGCATAGGCCTCAAAGCGCTCAAAATAAACACTTGCAGATTCTACAAAAGGAGTGTTTCCAAACTGCTCTATCAGAGGGAATGTTCAAGTCTGTGAGTTGAATGCACTAGTAAGACAGAAGTTTGTGAGAATGCTTCTGTGTAGTTTTTGGGTGAAGATAGTTCTTTTCCCAGCATAGGCCTCAAAGCCCTCCAAATATCCACTTGCAGACTCTACAAAAAGAGTGTTTCATAACTGCTCTTTCAAAAGGAAGGCTCGAGTCTGTGAGTTGAATGCACTCATCACTAAGAAGTTTCTGAGAATGCTTCTGGGTAGTTGTTATGTGAAGATACTTCCTTTTCGAGCATAGGCCTCAAAGCGCTCGAAATAAACACTTGCAGATTCTACGAAAGGAGTGTTTCAAAACTGTCCTATCAAAATAAACGTTCAAGTCTGTGAGTTGAATGCACTCATCACACAGAAGTTTCTGAGAATGCTTCTGTGTAGTTTTTAGGTGAACATATTTCATTTCCCAGCACAGGCCTCAGAGCGCTCCAAATATGCACTTGCAGATTCTACAAAAAGAGAGCTTGAAAACTCTCCCACCAAAAAGAGGCTTCAACTCTATGAGTAGAATGCGCTCATCACATAGAAGTTTCTGAGAATGCTTCTGTCTAGTTTTTATGTGAAGATATTTCCTTTTCCAGCATAGGCGTCAAAGCGCTCCAAATAAACACTTGCAGATTCTACTAAAGGTGTGTTTCCAAACTGCTCTATCAAAAGCAATGTTCAAGTCTGTGAGTTGAATGCACTAATCACACAGAAGTTTGTGAGAATTCTTCCGTCTAGTTTTTAGGTGAAGATATTACTTTTCCCAGAATAGGCCTTAAAGCGCTCCAAATATCCACTTGCAGATTCTACAAAAAGAGTGTTTCAAAACTGCTCTTTCAAAAGAAAGGCTTAAGTCTGTGAGTTGAATGCACTCATCACAAAGAAGTTTCTGAGAATGCTTCTGTGTAGTTGTTATATGAAGATAATTCCTTTTCCAGCATAGGCCTCAAAGCGCTCGAAATAAACACATGCAAATTCTACAAAAGGAATGTTTCAAAACTGTCCTATCAAAATAAACGTTCAAGTCTGTGAGTTGAATGCCCTCAACACAGAGAAGTTTCTGAGAATGCTTCTGTGTAGTTTTTAGGTGAAGATAATTCCTTTTCCAGCATAGGCGTCAAAGCGATCCAAATAAGCACTTGCAGATTCTACAAAAGGAGTGTTTCCAAACTGCCCTATCAGAGGGAATGTTCAAGTCTGTGAGTTCAATGCAGTAATCAAACAGACGTTTGTGAGAATGCTTCTGTCTAGTGTTTAGGTGAAGATATTTCTTTTCCCAGAATAGGCCTTAAAGCGCTCCAAATTTCCACTTGAGGATTCTGAAAAAAGAGTGTTTCAAAACTGCTCTTTCAAAAGAAAGGCTCAAGTCTGTGAGTTGAATGCACTCATCACAAAGAAGTTTCTGAGAATGCTTCTGTGTAGTTGTTATGTGAAGATACTTCCTTTTCCAGCATAGGCCTTAAAGCGCTCGAAATAAACACATGCAGATTCTTCAAAAGGAGTGTTTCAAAACTGTCCTATCAAAAGAAACGTTCAAGTCTGTGAGTTGAATGCCCTCATCACAGAGAACTTTCTGAGAATGCTTCTGTGTAGTTTTTAGGTGAAGATAATTCCTTTGCAGCATAGGCGTCAAAGCGATCCAAATAAGCACTTGCAGATTCTACAAAAGGAGTGTTTCCAAACTGCTCTATCAGAGGGAATGTTAAAGTCTGTGAGTTCAATGCAGTAATCACACAGACGTTTGTGAGAATGCTTCTGTCTAGTGTTTAGGTGAAGATATTTCTTTTCCCAAAATAGGCCTTAAAGCGCTCCAAATTTCCACTTGCAGATTCTACAAAAAGAGTGTTTCAAAACTGCTCTTTCAAAAGAAAGGCTCAAGTCTGTGAGTTGAATGCACTCATCACAAAGAAGTTTCTGAGACTGCTTCTGTGTAGTTCTTATGTGAAGATACTTCCTTTTCCAGCATAGGCCTCAAAGCGCTCGAAATAAACACTTGCAGATTCTAGGAAAGGAGTGTTTCAAAACAGTCCTATCAAAGTAAACGTTCAAGTCTGTGAGTTGAATGCACTCATCACACAGAAGTTTCTGAGAATGCTTCTCTGTAGTTGTTATGTGAAGATACTTCGTTTTCCAGCATAGGCCTCAAAGCGCTCCAAATATGCACTTGCAGATTCTACAAAAAGAGAGCTTGAAAACTCTTCCACCAATAAGAGCCTTCAACTCTATGAGTAGAATGCACTCATCACAAAGAAGTTTCTGAGAATGCTTCTGTCTAGTTTTTATGTGAAGATATTTCCTTTTCCAGCATTGGCTTCAAAGCGCTCCAAATAAACACTTGCAGATTCTACTAAAGGAGTGTTTCCAAACTGCTCTATCAAAAGAAATGTTCAAGTCTGTGAGTTGAATGCACTAATGACACAGAAGTTTGTGAGAATTCTTCTGTCTAGTTTTTAGATGAAGATATTTCTTTTCCCAGAATAGGCCTTAAAGCGCTCCAAATATCCACTTGCAGATTCTACAAAAAGAGTGTTTCAAAACTGCTCTTTCAAAAGAAAGGCTCAAGTCTGTGAGTTGAATGCACTCATCACAAAGAAGTTTCTGAGAATGCTTCTGTGTAGTTGTTAAGTGAAGATACTTCCTTTTCCAGCATAGGCCTCAAAGCGCTCGAAATAAACACTTGCAGATTCTACAAAAGGAGAGTTTCAAAACTGTCCTGTCAAAAGAAACGTTAAAGTCTGTGAGTGGAATGCACTCATCACAGAGAAGTTTCTGAGAATGCTTCTGTGTAGTTTTTAGGTGAAGATATTTCCTTTTCCAGCATAGGCGTCAAAGCGATCCAAATAAACACTTGCAGATTCTACAAAAGGAGTGTTTCCAAACTGCTCTATCAGAGGGAATGTTCAAGTCTGTGAGTTCAATGCAGTAATCACACAGACGTTTGTGAGAATGCTTCTGTGTAGTTTTTAGGTGAAGATATTCCTTTTCCCAGCATAGGCCTCAAAGCCCTCCAAATATCCACTTGCAGACTCTACAAAAAGGGTGTTTCGAAACTGCTCTTTCAAAAGGAAGGCTCAAGTCTGTGAGTTGAATGCACTCATCACAAAGAAGTTTCTGAGAATGCTTCTGTGTAATTGTTATGTGAAGATACTTCCTTTTCGAGCATAGGCCTCAAAGCGCTCGAAATAAACACTTGCAGATTCTACGAAAGGAGTGTTTCAAAACTGTCCTATCAAAATAAACGTTCAAGTCTGTGAGTTGAATGCACTCATCACACAGAAGTTTCTGAGAATGCTTCTGTGTAGTTTTTAGGTGAACATATTTCATTTCCCAGCACAGGCCTCAGATCGCTCCAAATACGCACTTGTAGATTCTACAAAAAGAGAGCTTGAAAACACTTCCACCAAAAAGAGGCTTCAACTCTTTCAGTAGAATGCACTCATCACAAAGAAGTATCTGAGAATGCTTCTGTGTAGTTTTTAGGTGAACATATTTCATTTCCCAGCACAGGCCTCAGAGCGCTCCAAATATGCACTTGCAGATTCTACAAAAAGAGAGTTTGAAAACTCTTCCACCAAAAAGAGGCTTCAACTCTATGAGTAGAATGCACTCATCACAAAGAAGTTTCTGAGAATGCTTCTGTCTAGTTTTTATGTGAAGATATTTCCTTTTCCAGCATAGGCGTCAAAGCGCTCCAAATAAACACTTGCAGATTCTACTAAAGGAGTGTTTCCAAACTGCTCTATCAAAAGCAATGTTCAAGTCTGTGAGTTGAAGGCACTAATCACACAGAAGTTTGTGAGAATCCTTCCGTCTAGTTTTTAGGTGAAGATATTTCTTTTCCCAGAATAGGCCTTAAAGCGCTCCAAATATCCACTTGCAGATTCTACAAAAAGAGTGTTTCAAAACTGCTCTTTCAAAAGAAAGGCTCTAGTCTGTGAGTTGAATGCATTCATCACAAAGAAGTTTCTGAGAATGTTTCTGTGTAGTTGTTATGTGAAGATACTTCCTTTTCCAGAATAGGCCTCAAAGCGCTCGAAATAAACACATGCAGATTCTACAAAAGGAGTGTTTCAAAACTGTCCTATCAAAAGAAACGTTCAAGTCTGTGAGTTGAATGCCCTCATGACAGAGAAGTTTCTGAGAATGCTGCTGTGTAGTTTTTAGGTGAAGATAATTCCTTTTCCAGCATAGGCGTCAAAGCGATCCAAATAAGCACTTGCAGATTCTACAAAAGGAGTGTTTCCAAACTGCTCTATCAGAGGGAATGTTAAAGTCTGTGAGTTCAATGCAGTAATCACACAGACGTTTGTGAGAATGCTTCTGTCTAGTGTTTAGGTGAAGATATTTCTTTTCCCAGAATAGGCCTTAAAGCGCTCCAAATTTCCACTTGCAGATTCTACAAAAAGAGTGTTTCAAAACTGCTCTTTCAAAAGAAAGGCTCAAGTCTGTGAGTTGAATGCACTCATCACAAAGAAGTTTCTGAGAATGCTTCTGTGTAGTTGTTATGTGAAGATACTTCCTTTTCCAGCATAGGCCTCAAAGCGCTCGAAATAAACACTTGCAGATTCTAGGAAAGGAGTGTTTCAAAACAGTCCTATCAAAATAAACGTTCAAGTCTGTGAGTTGAATGCACTCATCACACAGAAGTTTCTGAGAATGCTTCTGTGTAGTTTTTAGGGGAACCTATTTCATTTCCCAGCACAGGCATGAGAGCGATCAAAATATGCACTTGCAGATTCTACAAAAAGAGAGCTTGAAAACTCTTCCACCAAAAAGAGGCTTCAACTCTATGAGTAGAATGCGCTCATCACAAAGAAGTTTCTGAGAATGCTTCTGTCTAGTTTTTATGTGAAGATATTTCCTTTTCCAGCATGGGCGTCAAAGCGCTCCAAATAAACACTTGCAGATTCTACTAAAGGAGTGTTTCCAAACTGCTCTATCAAAAGCAATGTACAAGTCTGTGAGTTGAATGCACTAATCACACAGAAGTTTGTGAGAATTCTTCCGTCTAGTTTTTAGGTGAAGATATTTCTTTTCCCAGAATAGGCCTTAAAGCGCTCCAAATATCCACTTGCAGATTCTACAAAAAGAGTGTTTCAAAACTGCTCTTTCCAAAGAAAGGCTCAAGTCTGTGAGTTGAATGCACTCATCACAAAGAAGTTTCTGAGAATGCTTCTGTGTAGTTGTTATGTGAAGATACTTCCTTTTCCAGCATAGGCCTCAAAGTGCTCGAAATAAACACATTCAGATTCTACAAAAGGAGTGTTTCAAAACTGTCCTATCAAAAGAAACGTTCAAGTCTGTGAGTTGAATGCCCTCATCACAGAGAAGTTTCTGAGAATGCTTCTGTGTAGTTTTTAGGTGAAGATAATTCCTTTTCCAGCATAGGCGTCAAAGCGATCCAAATAAGCACTTGCAGATTCTACAAAAGGAGTGTTTCCAAACTGCTCTATCAGAGGGAATGTTCAAGTCTGTGAGTAGAATGCACTCACCACAAAGAAGTTTCTGAGAGTGCTTCTGTCTAGTTTTTATGTGAAGATATTTCCTTTTCCAGCATAGGCCTCAAAGCGCTCAAAATAAACACTTGCAGATTCTACAAAAGGAGTGTTTCCAAACTGCTCTATCAGAGGGAATGTTCAAGTCTGTGAGTTGAATGCACTAGTAAGACAGAAGTTTGTGAGAATGCTTCTGTGTAGTTTTTGGGTGAAGATAGTTCTTTTAACAGCATAGGCCTCAAAGCCCTCCAAATATCCACTTGCAGACTCTACAAAAAGAGTGTTTCAAAACTGCTCTTTCAAAAGGAAGGCTCGAGTCTGTGAGTTGAATGCACTCATCACTAAGAAGTTTCTGAGAATGCTTCTGGGTAGTAGTTATGTGAAGATACTTCCTTTTCGAGCATAGGCCTCAAAGCGCTCGAAATAAACACTTGCAGATTCTACGAAAGGAGTGTTTCAAAACTGTCCTATCAAAATAAACGTTCAAGTCTGTGAGTTGAATGCACTCATCACACAGAAGTTTCTGAGAATGCTTCTGTGTAGTTTTTAGGTGAACATATTTCATTTCCCAGCACAGGCCTCAGAGCGCTCCAAATATGCACTTGCAGATTCTACAAAAAGAGAGCTTGAAAACTCTCCCACCAAAAAGAGGCTTCAACTCTATGAGTAGAATGCGCTCATCACATAGAAGTTTCTGAGAATGCTTCTGTCTAGTTTTTATGTGAAGATATTTCCTTTTCCAGCATAGGCGTCAAAGCGCTCCAAATAAACACTTGCAGATTCTACTAAAGGTGTGTTTCCAAACTGCTCTATCAAAAGCAATGTTCAAGTCTGTGAGTTGAATGCACTAATCACACAGAAGTTTGTGAGAATTCTTCCGTCTAGTTTTTAGGTGAAGATATTACTTTTCCCAGAATAGGCCTTAAAGCGCTCCAAATATCCACTTGCAGATTCTACAAAAAGAGTGTTTCAAAACTGCTCTTTCAAAAGAAAGGCTTAAGTCTGTGAGTTGAATGCACTCATCACAAAGAAGTTTCTGAGAATGCTTCTGTGTAGTTGTTATATGAAGATAATTCCTTTTCCAGCATAGGCCTCAAAGCGCTCGAAATAAACACATGCAAATTCTACAAAAGGAATGTTTCAAAACTGTCCTATCAAAATAAACGTTCAAGTCTGTGAGTTGAATGCCCTCAACACAGAGAAGTTTCTGAGAATGCTTCTGTGTAGTTTTTAGGTGAAGATAATTCCTTTTCCAGCATAGGCGTCAAAGCGATCCAAATAAGCACTTGCAGATTCTACAAAAGGAGTGTTTCCAAACTGCCCTATCAGAGGGAATGTTCAAGTCTGTGAGTTCAATGCAGTAATCAAACAGACGTTTGTGAGAATGCTTCTGTCTAGTGTTTAGGTGAAGATATTTCTTTTCCCAAAATAGGCCTTAAAGCGCTCCAAATTTCCACTTGCAGATTCTACAAAAAGAGTGTTTCAAAACTGCTCTTTCAAAAGAAAGGCTCAAGTCTGTGAGTTGAATGCACTCATCACAAAGAAGTTTCTGAGACTGCTTCTGTGTAGTTCTTATGTGAAGATACTTCCTTTTCCAGCATAGGCCTCAAAGCGCTCGAAATAAACACTTGCAGATTCTAGGAAAGGAGTGTTTCAAAACAGTCCTATCAAAGTAAACGTTCAAGTCTGTGAGTTGAATGCACTCATCACACAGAAGTTTCTGAGAATGCTTCTCTGTAGTTGTTATGTGAAGATACTTCGTTTTCCAGCATAGGCCTCAAAGCGCTCCAAATATGCACTTGCAGATTCTACAAAAAGAGAGCTTGAAAACTCTTCCACCAATAAGAGCCTTCAACTCTATGAGTAGAATGCACTCATCACAAAGAAGTTTCTGAGAATGCTTCTGTCTAGTTTTTATGTGAAGATATTTCCTTTTCCAGCATTGGCTTCAAAGCGCTCCAAATAAACACTTGCAGATTCTACTAAAGGAGTGTTTCCAAACTGCTCTATCAAAAGAAATGTTCAAGTCTGTGAGTTGAATGCACTAATGACACAGAAGTTTGTGAGAATTCTTCTGTCTAGTTTTTAGATGAAGATATTTCTTTTCCCAGAATAGGCCTTAAAGCGCTCCAAATATCCACTTGCAGATTCTACAAAAAGAGTGTTTCAAAACTGCTCTTTCAAAAGAAAGGCTCAAGTCTGTGAGTTGAATGCACTCATCACAAAGAAGTTTCTGAGAATGCTTCTGTGTAGTTGTTAAGTGAAGATACTTCCTTTTCCAGCATAGGCCTCAAAGCGCTCGAAATAAACACTTGCAGATTCTACAAAAGGAGAGTTTCAAAACTGTCCTGTCAAAAGAAACGTTAAAGTCTGTGAGTGGAATGCACTCATCACAGAGAAGTTTCTGAGAATGCTTCTGTGTAGTTTTTAGGTGAAGATATTTCCTTTTCCAGCATAGGCGTCAAAGCGATCCAAATAAACACTTGCAGATTCTACAAAAGGAGTGTTTCCAAACTGCTCTATCAGAGGGAATGTTCAAGTCTGTGAGTTCAATGCAGTAATCACACAGACGTTTGTGAGAATGCTTCTGTGTAGTTTTTAGGTGAAGATATTCCTTTTCCCAGCATAGGCCTCAAAGCCCTCCAAATATCCACTTGCAGACTCTACAAAAAGGGTGTTTCGAAACTGCTCTTTCAAAAGGAAGGCTCAAGTCTGTGAGTTGAATGCACTCATCACAAAGAAGTTTCTGAGAATGCTTCTGTGTAATTGTTATGTGAAGATACTTCCTTTTCGAGCATAGGCCTCAAAGCGCTCGAAATAAACACTTGCAGATTCTACGAAAGGAGTGTTTCAAAACTGTCCTATCAAAATAAACGTTCAAGTCTGTGAGTTGAATGCACTCATCACACAGAAGTTTCTGAGAATGCTTCTGTGTAGTTTTTAGGTGAACATATTTGATTTCCCAGCACAGGCCTCAGATCGCTCCAAATACGCACTTGCAGATTCTACAAAAAGAGAGCTTGAAAACTCTTCCACCAAAAAGAGGCTTCAACTCTTTCAGTAGAATGCACTCATCACAAAGAAGTATCTGAGAATGCTTCTGTGTAGTTTTTAGGTGAACATATTTCATTTCCCAGCACAGGCCTCAGAGCGCTCCAAATATGCACTTGCAGATTCTACAAAAAGAGAGCTTGAAAACTCTCCCACCAAAAAGAGGCTTCAACTCTATGAGTAGAATGCGCTCATCACATAGAAGTTTCTGAGAATGCTTCTGTCTAGTTTTTATGTGAAGATATTTCCTTTTCCAGCATAGGCGTCAAAGCGCTCCAAATAAACACTTGCAGATTCTACTAAAGGTGTGTTTCCAAACTGCTCTATCAAAAGCAATGTTCAAGTCTGTGAGTTGAATGCACTAATCACACAGAAGTTTGTGAGAATTCTTCCGTCTAGTTTTTAGGTGAAGATATTACTTTTCCCAGAATAGGCCTTAAAGCGCTCCAAATATCCACTTGCAGATTCTACAAAAAGAGTGTTTCAAAACTGCTCTTTCAAAAGAAAGGCTTAAGTCTGTGAGTTGAATGCACTCATCACAAAGAAGTTTCTGAGAATGCTTCTGTGTAGTTGTTATATGAAGATAATTCCTTTTCCAGCATAGGCCTCAAAGCGCTCGAAATAAACACATGCAAATTCTACAAAAGGAATGTTTCAAAACTGTCCTATCAAAATAAACGTTCAAGTCTGTGAGTTGAATGCCCTCAACACAGAGAAGTTTCTGAGAATGCTTCTGTGTAGTTTTTAGGTGAAGATAATTCCTTTTCCAGCATAGGCGTCAAAGCGATCCAAATAAGCACTTGCAGATTCTACAAAAGGAGTGTTTCCAAACTGCCCTATCAGAGGGAATGTTCAAGTCTGTGAGTTCAATGCAGTAATCAAACAGACGTTTGTGAGAATGCTTCTGTCTAGTGTTTAGGTGAAGATATTTCTTTTCCCAGAATAGGCCTTAAAGCGC
This sequence comes from Pongo pygmaeus, assembly GCF_028885625.2. NCBI lineage: Eukaryota > Metazoa > Chordata > Mammalia > Primates > Hominidae > Pongo > Pongo pygmaeus. Next base: position 41,384,971 of record NC_072381.2, on the reverse strand, counting down.
TCCAAATTTCCACTTGAGGATTCTGAAAAAAGAGTGTTTCAAAACTGCTCTTTCAAAAGAAAGGCTCAAGTCTGTGAGTTGAATGCACTCATCACAAAGAAGTTTCTGAGAATGCTTCTGTGTAGTTGTTAAGTGAAGATACTTCCTTTTCCAGCATAGGCCTTAAAGCGCTCGAAATAAACACATGCAGATTCTTCAAAAGGAGTGTTTCAAAACTGTCCTATCAAAAGAAACGTTCAAGTCTGTGAGTTGAATGCCCTCATCACAGAGAACTTTCTGAGAATGCTTCTGTGTAGTTTTTAGTTGAAGATAATTCCTTTGCAGCATAGGCGTCAAAGCGATCCAAATAAGCACTTGCAGATTCTACAAAAGGAGTGTTTCCAAACTGCTCTATCAGAGGGAATGTTCAAGTCTGTGAGTTCAATGCAGTAATCACACAGACGTTTGTGAGAATGCTTCTGTCTAGTGTTTAGGTGAAGATATTTCTTTTCCCAAAATAGGCCTTAAAGCGCTCCAAATTTCCACTTGCAGATTCTACAAAAAGAGTGTTTCAAAACTGCTCTTTCAAAAGAAAGGCTCAAGTCTGTGAGTTGAATGCACTCATCACAAAGAAGTTTCTGAGACTGCTTCTGTGTAGTTCTTATGTGAAGATACTTCCTTTTCCAGCATAGGCCTCAAAGCGCTCGAAATAAACACTTGCAGATTCTAGGAAAGGAGTGTTTCAAAACAGTCCTATCAAAGTAAACGTTCAAGTCTGTGAGTTGAATGCACTCATCACACAGAAGTTTCTGAGAATGCTTCTCTGTAGTTGTTATGTGAAGATACTTCGTTTTCCAGCATAGGCCTCAAAGCGCTCCAAATATGCACTTGCAGATTCTACAAAAAGAGAGCTTGAAAACTCTTCCACCAATAAGAGCCTTCAACTCTATGAGTAGAATGCACTCATCACAAAGAAGTTTCTGAGAATGCTTCTGTCTAGTTTTTATGTGAAGATATTTCCTTTTCCAGCATTGGCTTCAAAGCGCTCCAAATAAACACTTGCAGATTCTACTAAAGGAGTGTTTCCAAACTGCTCTATCAAAAGAAATGTTCAAGTCTGTGAGTTGAATGCAATAATGACACAGAAGTTTGTGAGAATTCTTCTGTCTAGTTTTTAGATGAAGATATTTCTTTTCCCAGAATAGGCATTAAAGCGCTCCAAATATCCACTTGCAGATTCTACAAAAAGAGTGTTTCAAAACTGCTCTTTCAAAAGAAAGGCTCAAGTCTGTGAGTTGAATGCACTCATCACAAAGAAGTTTCTGAGAATGCTTCTGTGTAGTTGTTAAGTGAAGATACTTCCTTTTCCAGCATAGGCCTCAAAGCGCTCGAAATAAACACTTGCAGATTCTACAAAAGGAGAGTTTCAAAACTATCCTGTCAAAAGAAACGTTAAAGTCTGTGAGTGGAATGCACTCATCACAGAGAAGTTTCTGAGAATGCTTCTGTGTAGTTTTTAGGTGAAGATATTTCCTTTTCCAGCATAGGCGTCAAAGCGATCCAAATAAACACTTGCAGATTCTACAAAAGGAGTGTTTCCAAACTGCTCTATCAGAGGGAATGTTCAAGTCTGTGAGTTCAATGCAGTAATCACACAGACGTTTGTGAGAATGCTTCTGTGTAGTTTTTAGGTGAAGATATTCCTTTTCCCAGCATAGGCCTCAAAGCCCTCCAAATATCCACTTGCAGACTCTACAAAAAGGGTGTTTCGAAACTGCTCTTTCAAAAGGAAGGCTCAAGTCTGTGAGTTGAATGCACTCATCACAAAGAAGTTTCTGAGAATGCTTCTGTGTAATTGTTATGTGAAGATACTTCCTTTTCGAGCATAGGCCTCAAAGCGCTCGAAATAAACACTTGCAGATTCTACGAAAGGAGTGTTTCAAAACTGTCCTATCAAAATAAACGTTCAAGTCTGTGAGTTGAATGCACTCATCACACAGAAGTTTCTGAGAATGCTTCTGTGTAGTTTTTAGGTGAACATATTTCATTTCCCAGCACAGGCCTCAGATCGCTCCAAATACGCACTTGTAGATTCTACAAAAAGATAGCTTGAAAACTCTTCCACCAAAAAGAGGCTTCAACTCTTTCAGTAGAATGCACTCATCACAAAGAAGTATCTGAGAATGCTTCTGTGTAGTTTTTAGGTGAACATATTTCATTTCCCAGCACAGGCCTCAGAGCGCTCCAAATATGCACTTGCAGATTCTACAAAAAGAGAGTTTGAAAACTCTTCCACCAAAAAGAGGCTTCAACTCTATGAGTAGAATGCACTCATCACAAAGAAGTTTCTGAGAATGCTTCTGTCTAGTTTTTATGTGAAGATATTTCCTTTTCCAGCATAGGCGTCAAAGCGCTCCAAATAAACACTTGCAGATTCTACTAAAGGAGTGTTTCCAAACTGCTCTATCAAAAGCAATGTTCAAGTCTGTGAGTTGAAGGCACTAATCACACAGAAGTTTGTGAGAATCCTTCCGTCTAGTTTTTAGGTGAAGATATTTCTTTTCCCAGAATAGGCCTTAAAGCGCTCCAAATATCCACTTGCAGATTCTACAAAAAGAGTGTTTCAAAACTGCTCTTTCAAAAGAAAGGCTCTAGTCTGTGAGTTGAATGCATTCATCACAAAGAAGTTTCTGAGAATGTTTCTGTGTAGTTGTTATGTGAAGATACTTCCTTTTCCAGAATAGGCCTCAAAGCGCTCGAAATAAACACATGCAGATTCTACAAAAGGAGTGTTTCAAAACTGTCCTATCAAAAGAAACGTTCAAGTCTGTGAGTTGAATGCCCTCATGACAGAGAAGTTTCTGAGAATGCTGCTGTGTAGTTTTTAGGTGAAGATAATTCCTTTTCCAGCATAGGCGTCAAAGCGATCCAAATAAGCACTTGCAGATTCTACAAAAGGAGTGTTTCCAAACTGCTCTATCAGAGGGAATGTTAAAGTCTGTGAGTTCAATGCAGTAATCACACAGACGTTTGTGAGAATGCTTCTGTCTAGTGTTTAGGTGAAGATATTTCTTTTCCCAGAATAGGCCTTAAAGCGCTCCAAATTTCCACTTGCAGATTCTACAAAAAGAGTGTTTCAAAACTGCTCTTTCAAAAGAAAGGCTCAAGTCTGTGAGTTGAATGCACTCATCACAAAGAAGTTTCTGAGAATGCTTCTGTGTAGTTGTTATGTGAAGATACTTCCTTTTCCAGCATAGGCCTCAAAGCGCTCGAAATAAACACTTGCAGATTCTAGGAAAGGAGTGTTTCAAAACAGTCCTATCAAAATAAACGTTCAAGTCTGTGAGTTGAATGCACTCATCACACAGAAGTTTCTGAGAATGCTTCTGTGTAGTTTTTAGGGGAACCTATTTCATTTCCCAGCACAGGCCTGAGAGCGCTCCAAATATGCACTTGCAGATTCTACAAAAAGAGAGCTTGAAAACTCTGCCACCAAAAAGAGGCTTCAACTCTATGAGTAGAATGCGCTCATCACAAAGAAGTTTCTGAGAATGCTTCTATCTAGTTTTTATGTGAAGATATTTCCTTTTCGAGCATAGGCGTCAAAGCGATCCAAATAAACACTGGCAGATTCTACAAAAGGAGTGTTTCCAAACTGCTCTATCAGAGGGAATGTTCAAGTCTGTGAGTAGAATGCACTCACCACGAAGAAGTTTCTGAGAGTGCTTCTGTCTAGTTTTTATGTGAAGATATTTCCTTTTCCAGCATAGGCGTCAAAGCGCTCCAAATAAACACTTGCAGATTCTACAAAAGGAGTGTTTCCGAACTGCTCTATCAGAGGGAATGTTCAAGTCTGTGAGTTGAATGCACTACTAAGACAGAAGTTTGTGAGAATGTTTCTGTGTAGTTTTTAGGCGAAGATATTTCTTTTCCCAGCATAGGCCTCAAAGCCCTCCAAATATCCACTTGCAGAATCTACAAAAACAGTGTTTCAAAACTGCTCTTTCAAAAGGAAGGCTCAAGTCTGTGAGTTGAATGCACTCATCACAAAGAAGTTTCTGAGAATGCTTCTGTGTAGTTGTTATGTGAAGATACTTCCTTTTCGAGCATAGGCCTCAAAGCGCTCGAAATAAACACTTGCAGATTCTACGAAAGGAGTGTTTCAAAACTGTCCTATCAAAATAAACGTTCAAGTCTGTGAGTTGAATGCACTCATCACACAGAAGTTTCTGAGAATGCTTCTGTGTAGTTTTTAGTTGAACATATTTCATTTCCCAGCACAGGCCTCAGAGCGCTCCAAATATGCACTTGCAGATTCTGCAAAAAGAGAGCTTGAAAACTCTTCCACCAAAAAGAGGCTTCAACTCTATGAGTAGAATGCACTCATCACAAAGAAGTTTCTGAGAATGCTTCTGTCTAGTTTTATGTGAAGATATTTCCTTTTCCAGCATAGGCGTCAAAGCGCTCCAAATAAACACTTGCAGATTCTACTAAAGGAGTGTTTCCAAACTGCTCTATCAAAAGCAATGTTCAAGTCTGTGAGTTGAATGCACTAATCACACAGAAGTTTGTGAGAATCCTTCCGTCTAGTTTTTAGGTGAAGATATTTCTTTTCCCAGAATAGGCCTTAAAGCGCTCCAAATATCCACTTGCAGATTCTACAAAAAGAGTGTTTCAAAACTGCTCTTTCAAAAGAAAGGCTCAAGTCTGTGAGTTGAATGCACTCATCAGAAAGAAGTTTCTGAGAATGTTTATGTGTAGTTGTTATGTGAAGATACTTCCTTTTCCAGAATAGGCCTCAAAGCGCTCGAAATAAACACATGCAGATTCTACAAAAGGAGTGTTTCAAAACTGTCCTATCAAAAGAAACGTTCAAGTCTGTGAGTTGAATGCTCTCATGACAGAGAAGTTTCTGAGAATGCTGCTGTGTAGTTTTTAGGTGAAGATAATTCTTTTTCCAGCATAGGCGTCAAAGCGATCCAAATAAGCACTTGCAGATTCTACAAAAGGAGTGTTTCCAAACTGCTCTATCAGAGGGAATGTTCAAGTCTGTGAGTTCAATGCAGTAATCACACAGACGTTTGTGAGAATGCTTCTGTCTAGTGTTTAGGTGAAGATATTTCTTTTCCAAGAATAGGCCTTAAAGCGCTCCAAATTTCCACTTGCAGATTCTACAAAAAGAGTGTTTCAAAACTGCTCTTTCAAAAGAAAGGCTCAAGTCTGTGAGTTGAATGCACTCATCACAAAGAAGTTTCTGAGAATGCTTCTGTGTAGTTGTTATGTGAAGATATTTCCTTTTCCAGCATAGGCCTCAAAGCGCTCGAAATAAACACATGCAGATTCTACAAAAGGAGTGTTTCAAAACAGTCCTATCAAAATAAACGTTCAAGTCTGTGAGTTGAATGCACTCATCACACAGAAGTTTCTGAGAATGCTTCTGTGTAGTTTTTAGGTAGAGATATTTCCTTTTCCAGCATAGGCGTCAAAGCGATCCAAATAAACCCTTGCCGATTCTACAAAAGGACTGTTTCCAAACTGCTCTATCAAGAGGAATGTTCAAGTCTGTGAGTAGAATGCACTCGCCACAAAGAAGTTTCTGAGAATGCTTCTGACTAGTTTTTATGTGAAGATATTTCCTTTTCGAGCATAGGCGTCAAAGCGCGCCAAATAAACACTTGCAGATACTACAAAAGGAGTGTTTCCAAACTGCTCTATCAGAGGGAATGTTCAAGTCTGTGAGTTGAATGCACTAGTAAGACAGAAGTTTGTGAGAATGCTTCTGTGTAGTTTTTAGGTGAAGATATTTCTTTTCCCAGCATAGGCCTCAAAGCCCTCCAAATATCCACTTGCAGACTCTACAAAAAGTGTGTTTCAAAACTGCTCTTTCAAAAGGAAGGCTGAAATCTGTGAGTTGAATGCACTCATCACAAAGAAGTTTCTGAGAATGCTTCTGTGTAGTTGTTATGTGAAGATACTTCCTTTTCCAGCTTAGGCCTCAAAGCGCTCGAAATAAACACTTGCAGATTCTACGAAAGGAGTGTTTCAAAACTGTCCTATCAAAATAAACGTTCAAGTCTGTGAGTTGAATGCACTCATCACACAGAAGTTTCTGAGAATGCTTCTGTGTAGTTTTTAGGTGAACATATTTCATTTCCCAGCACAGGCCTCAGAGCGCTCCAAATATGCACTTGCAGATTCTACAAAAAGAGAGCTTGAAAACTCTTCCACCAAAAAGAGGCTTCATCTCTATGAGTAGAATGCGCTCATCACAAAGAAGTTTCTGAGAATGCTTCTGTCTAGTTTTTATGTGAAGATATTTCCTTTTCCAACATAGGCGTCAAAGCGCTCCAAATAAACACTTGCAGATTCTACAAAAGGAGTGTTTCCAAACTGCTCTATCAGAGGGAATGTTCAAGTCTGTGAGTTGAATGCACTACTAAGACAGAAGTTTGTGAGAATGCTTCTGTGTAGTTTTTAGGTGAAGATATTTCTTTTCCCAGCATAGGCCTCAAAGCCCTCCAAATATCCACTTGCAGACTCTACAAAAAGTGTGTTTCAAAACTGCTCTTTCAAAAGGAAGGCTCAAGTCTGTGAGTTGAATGCACTCATCACAAAGAAGTTTCTGAGAATGCTTCTGTGTAGTTGTTATGTGAAGATACTTCCTTTTCCAGCTTAGGCCTCAAAGCGCTCGAAATAAACACTTGCAGATTCTACGAAAGGAGTGTTTCAAAACTGTCCTATCAAAATAAACGTTCAAGTCTGTGAGTTAAATGCACTCATCACACAGAAGTTTCTGAGAATGCTTCTGTGTAGTTTTTAGGTGAACATATTTCATTTCCCAGCACAGGCCTCAGAGCGCTCCAAATATGCACTTGCAGATTCTACAAAAAGAGAGCTTGAAAACTCTTCCACCAAAAAGAGGCTTCAACTCTATGAGTAGAATGCACTCATCACAAAGAAGTTTCTGAGAATGCTTCTGTCTAGTTTTTATGTGAAGATATTTCCTTTTCCAGCATAGGCGTCAAAGCGCTCCAAATAAACACTTGCAGATTCTACTAAAGGAGTGTTTCCAAACTGCTCTATCAAAAGCAATGTTCAAGTCTGTGAGTTGAATGCACTAATCACACAGAAGTTTGTGAGAATTCTTCCATCTAGTTTTTAGGTGAAGATATTTCTTTTCCCAGAATAGGCCTTAAAGCGCTCCAAATATCCACTTGCAGATTCTACAAAAAGAGTGTTTCAAAACTGCTCTTTCAAAAGAAAGGCTCAAGTCTGTGAGTTGAATGCACTCATCACAAAGAAGTTTCTGAGAATGCTTTTGTCTAGTTTTTATGTGAAGATATTCCCTTTTCCAGCATAGGCGTCAAAGCGATCCAAATAAACACTTGCAGATTCTACAAAAGGAGTGTTTCCAAACTGCTCTATCAGAGGGAATGTTCAAGTCTGTGAGTAGAATGCACTCAACACAAAGAAGTTTCTGAGAGTGCTTCTGTCTAGTTTTTATGTGAAGATATTTCCTTTTCCAGCATAGGCGTCAAAGCGCTCCAAATAAACACTTGCAGATTCTACAAAAGGAGTGTTTCCGAACTGCTCTATCATAGGGAATGTTCAAGTCTGTGAGTTGAATGCACGAGTAAGACAGAAGTTTGTGAGGATATTTCTGTGTAGTTTTTAGGCGAAGATATTTCTTTTCCCATCATAGGCCTCAAAGCCCTCCAAATATCCACTTGCAGACTCTACAAAAAGAGTGTTTCAAAACTGCTCTTTCAAAAGGAAGGCTCAAGTCTGTGAGTTGAATGCACTCATCACAAAGAAGTTTCTGAGAATGCTTCTGTGTAGTCGTTATGTGAAGATACTTCCTTTTCCAGCATAGGCCTCAAAGAGCTCGAAATGAACAATTGCAGCTTCTAGGAAAGGAGTGTTTCAAAACAGTCCTATCAAAATAAACGTTCAAGTCTGTGAGTTGAATGCACTCATCACACAGAAGTTTATGAGAATGCTTCTGTGTAGTTTTTAGGTGGAGATATTTCCTTTTCCAGCATAGGCGTCAAAGCGCTCCAAATAAACACTTGCAGATTCTACAAAAGGAGTGTTTCCGAACTGCTCTATCAGAGGGAATGTTCAAGTCTGTGAGTTGAATGCACTAGTAAGACAGAAGTTTGTGAGAATGTTTCTGTGTAGTTTTTAGGCGAAGATAGATCTTTTCCCAGCTTAGGCCTCAAAGCCCTCCAAATACACACTTGCAGACTCTACAAAAAGAGTGTTTCAAAACTGCTCTTTCAAAAGGAAGGCTCAAGTCTGTGAGTTGAATGCACTCATCACAAAGAAGTTTCTGAGAATGCTTCTGTGTAGTCGTTATGTGAAGATACTTCCTTTTCCAGCTTAGGCCTCAAAGCACTCGAAATAAACACTTGCAGGTTCTAGGAAAGGAGTGTTTCAAAACAGTCCTATCAAAATAAACGTTCAAGTCTGTGAGTTGAATGCACTCATCACACAGAAGTTTATGAGAATGCTTCTGTGTAGTTTTTAGGTGGAGATATTTCCTTTTCCAGCATAGGCGTCAAAGCGATCCAAATAAACACTTGCAGATTCTACAAAAGGAGTGTTTCCAAACTGCTCTATCAAGAGGAATGTTCAATTCTGTGAGTAGAATGCACTCACCACAAAGAAGTTTCTGAGAATGCTTCTGTCTAGTTTTTATGTGAAGATATTTCCTTTTCCAGCATAGGCGTCAAAGCGCTCCAAATAAACACTTGCAGATTCTACTAAAGGAGTGTTTCCAAACTGCTCTATCAAAAGCAATGTTCAAGTCTGTGAGTTGAATGCACTAATCACACAGAAGTTTGTGAGAATCCTTCCGTCTAGTTTTTAGGTGAAGATATTTCTTTTCCCAGAATAGGCCTTAAAGCGCTCCAAATATCCACTTGCAGATTCTACAAAAAGAGTGTTTCAAAACTGCTCTTTCAAAAGAAAGGCTCAAGTCTGTGAGTTGAATGCACTCATCACAAAGAAGTTTCTGAGAATGTTTCTGTGTAGTTGTTATGTGAAGATACTTCCTTTTCCAGAATAGGCCTCAAAGCGCTCGAAATAAACACCTGCAGATTCTACAAAAGGAGTGTTTCAAAACTGTCCTATCAAAAGAAACGTTCAAGTCTGTGAGTTGAATGCTCTCATGACAGAGAAGTTTCTGAGAATGCTGCTGTGTAGTTTTTAGGTGAAGATAATTCTTTTTCCAGCATAGCGTCAAAGCGATCCAAATAAGCACTTGCAGATTCTACAAAAGGAGTGTTTCCAAACTGCTCTATCAGAGGGAATGTTCAAGTCTGTGAGTTCAATGCAGTAATCACACAGACGTTTGTGAGAATGCTTCTCTCTAGTGTTTAGGTGAAGATATTTCTTTTCCCAGAATAGGCCTTAAAGCGCTCCAAATTTCCACTTGCAGATTCTACAAAAAGAGTGTTTCAAAACTGCTCTTTCAAAAGAAAGGCTCAAGTCTGTGAGTTGAATGCACTCATCACAAAGAAGTTTCTGAGAATGCTTCTGTGTAGTTGTTATGTGAAGATATTTCCTTTTCCAGCATAGGCCTCAAAGAGCTCGAAATAAACACTTGCAGATTCTAGGAAAGGAGTGTTTCAAAACAGTCCTATCAAAATAAACGTTCAAGTCTGTGAGTTGAATGTACTCATCACACAGAAGTTTCTGAGAATGCTTCTGTGTAGTTTTTAGGTAGAGATATTTCCTTTTCCAGCATAGGCGTCAAAGCGATCCAAATAAACACTTGCCGATTAGAAAAAAGGAGTGTTTCCAAAGTGCTCTATCAAGAGGAATGTTCAAGTCTGTGAGAAGAATGCACTCGCCACAAAGAAGTTTCTGAGAATGCTTCTGTCTAGTTTTTATGTGAAGATATTTCCTTTTCGAGCATAGGCGTCAAAGCGCTCCAAATAAACACTTGCAGATTCTACAAAAGGAGGGTTTCCAAACTGCTCTATCAGAGGGAATGTTCAAGTCTGTGAGTTGAATGCACTAGTAAGACAGAAGTTTGTGAGAATGCTTCTGTGTAGTTTTTAGGTGAAGATATTTCTTTTCCCAGCATAGGCCTCAAAGCCCTCCAAATATCCACTTGCAGACTCTACAAAAAGAGTGTTTCAAAACTGCTCTTTCAAAAGGAAGGCTCAAGTCTGTGAGTTGAATGCACTCATCACAAAGAAGTTTCTGAGAATGCTTCTGTGTAGTTGTTATGTGAAGATACTTCCTTTTCCAGCTTAGGCCTCAAAGCGCTCGAAATAAACACTTGCAGATTCTACGAAAGGAGTGTTTCAAAACTGTCCTATCAAAATAAACGTTCAAGTCTGTGAGTTGAATGCACTCATCACACAGAAGTTTCTGAGAATGCTTCTGTGTAGTTTTTAGGTGAACATATTTCATTTCCCAGCACAGGCCTGAGAGCGCTCCAAATATACACTTGCAGATTCTACAAAAAGAGAGCTTGAAAACTCTTCCACCAAAAAGAGGCTTCAACTCTATGAGTAGAATGCGCTCATCACAAAGGAGTTTCTGAGAATGCTTCTGTCTAGTTTTTATGTGAAGATATTTCCTTTTCCATCATAGGCGTCAAAGCGCTCCAAATAAACACTTGCAGATTCTACTAAAGGAGTGTTTCCAAACTGCTCTATCAAAAGCAATGTTCAAGTCTGTGAGTTGAATGCACTAATCACACAGAAGTTTGTGAGAATTCTTCCGTCTAGTTTTTAGGTGAAGATATTTCTTTTCCCAGAATAGGCCTTAAAGCGCTCCAAATATCCACTTGGAGATTCTACAAAAAGAGTGTTTCAAAACTGCTCTTTCAAAAGAAAGGCTCAAGTCTGTGAGTTGAATGCACTCATCACAAAGAAGTTTCTGAGAATGCTTCTGTGTAGTTGTTATGTGAAGATATTTCCTTTTCCAGCATAGGCCTCAAAGTGCTCGAAATAAACACATGCAGATTCTACAAAAGGAGTGTTTCAAAACTGTCCTATCAAAAGAAACGTTCAAGTCTGTGAGTTGAATGCCCTCATCACAAAGAAGTTTCTGAGAATGCTTCTGTGTAGTTTTTAGGTGGAGATATTTCCTTTTCCAGCATAGGCGTCAAAGCGCTCCAAATAAACACTTGCAGATTCTACAAAAGGAGTGTTTCCAAACTGCTCTATCAACAGGAATGTTCAAGTCTGTGAGTTGAATGCTCTAATGACCCAGAAGTTTCTGAGAGTTCTTCTGTCTAGTATTTAGGTGAAGATATTTCTTTTCCCAGAATAGGCCTTAAAGCGCTCCAAATATCCACTTGCAGATTATACAAAAAGAGTGTTTCAAAACTGCTCTTTCAAAAGAAAGGCTCAAGTCTGTGAGTTGAATGCACTCATCACAAAGAAGTTTCTGAGAATGCTTCTGTGTAGTTGTTATGTGAAGATACTTCCTTTTCCAGTATAGGCCTCAGAGCGCCCGAAATAAACACTTGCAGATTCTACAAAAGGAGTGTTTCAAAACTGTCCTATCAAAAGAAACGTTCAAGTCTGTGAGTTGAATGCACTCATCACAGAGAAGCTTCTGAGAATGCTTCTGTGTAGTTTTTAGGTGAACAAATTTCATTTCCCAGCACAGGCCTGAGAGCGCTCCAAATATGCACTTGCAGATTCTACAAAAAGAGAGCTTGAAAACTCTGCCACCAAAAAGAGGCTTCAACTCTATGAGTAGAATGCGCTCATCACAAAGAAGTTTCTGAGAATGCTTCTATCTAGTTTTTATGTGAAGATATTTCCTTTTCGAGCATAGGCGTCAAAGCGATCCAAATAAACACTGGCAGATTCTACAAAAGGAGTGTTTCCAAACTGCTCTATCAGAGGGAATGTTCAAGTCTGTGAGTAGAATGCACTCACCACGAAGAAGTTTCTGAGAGTGCTTCTGTCTAGTTTTTATGTGAAGATATTTCCTTTTCCAGCATAGGCGTCAAAGCGCTCCAAATAAACACTTGCAGATTCTACAAAAGGAGTGTTTCCGAACTGCTCTATCAGAGGGAATGTTCAAGTCTGTGAGTTGAATGCACTACTAAGACAGAAGTTTGTGAGAATGTTTCTGTGTAGTTTTTAGGCGAAGATATTTCTTTTCCCAGCATAGGCCTCAAAGCCCTCCAAATATCCACTTGCAGAATCTACAAAAACAGTGTTTCCAAACTGCTCTTTCAAAAGGAAGGCTCAAGTCTGTGAGTTGAATGCACTCATCACAAAGAAGTTTCTGAGAATGCTTCTGTCTAGTTTTTATGTGAAGATATTTCCTTTTCCAGCATAGGCGTCAAAGCGCTCCAAATAAACACTTGCAGATTCTACGAAAGGAGTGTTTCCAAACTGCTCTATCAAAAGCAATGTTCAAGTCTGTGAGTTGAATACACTAATCACACAGAAGTTTGTGAGAATCCTTCCGTCTAGTTTTTAGGTGAAGATATTTCTTTTCCCAGAATAGGCCTTAAAGCGCTCCAAATATCCACCTGCAGATTCTACAAAAAGAGTGTTTCAAAACTGCTCTTTCAAAAGAAAGGCTCAAGTCTGTGAGTTGAATGCACTCATCACAAAGAAGTTTCTGAGAATGTTTCTGTGTAGTTGTTATGTGAAGATACTTCCTTTTCCAGAATAGGCCTCAAAGCGCTCGAAATAAACACATGCAGATTCTACAAAAGGAGTGTTTCAAAACTGTCCTATCAAAAGAAACGTTCAAGTCTGTGAGTTGAATGCCCTCATCACAGAGAAGTTTCTGAGAATGCTTCTGTGTAGTTTTTAGGTGAAGATAATTCCTTTTCCAGCATAGGCGTCAAAGCGATCCAAATAAGCACTTGCAGATTCTACAAAAGGAGTGTTTCCAATCTGCTGTATCAGAGGGAATGTTCAAGTCTGTGTGTTCAAAGCAGTAATCACACAGACGTTTGTGAGAATGCTTCTGTCTAGTGTTCAGGTGAAGATATTTCTTTTCCCAGAATAGGCCTTAAAGCGCTCCAAATTTCCACTTGCAGATTCTACAAAAAGAGTGTTTCAAAACTGCTCTTTCAAAAGAAAGGCTCAAGTCTGTGAGTTGAATGCACTCATCACAAAGAAGTTTCTGAGAATGCTTCTGTGTAGTTGTTATGTGAAGATACTTCCTTTTCCAGCATAGGCCTCAAAGCGCTCGAAATAAACACTTGCAGATTCTAGGAAAGGAGTGTTTCAAAACAGTCCTATCAAAAGAAACGTTCAAGTCTCTGAGTTGAATGCCCTCATCACAGAGAAGTTTCTGAGAATGCTTCTGTGTAGTTTTTAGGTGAAGATAATTCCTTTTCCAGCATAGGCGTGAAAGCGATCCAAATAAGCACTTGCAGATTCTACAAAAGGAGTGTTTCCAAACTGCTCTATCAGAGGGAATGTTCAAGTCTGTGAGTAGAATGCACTCGCCACAAAGAAGTTTCTGAGAATGCTTCTGTCTAGTTTTTATGTGAAGATATTTCCTTTTCGAGCATAGGCGTCAAAGCGCTCAAATAAACACTTGCAGATTCTACAAAAGGAGTGTTTCCAAACTGCTCTATCAGAGGGAATGTTCAAGTCTGTGAGTTGAATGCACTAGTAAGACAGAAGTTTGTGAGAATGCTTCTGTGTAGTTTTTAGGTGAAGATATTTCTTTTCCCAGCATAGGCCTCAAAGCCCTCCAAATATCCACTTGCAGACTCTACAAAAAGAGTGTTTCAAAACTGCTCTTTCAAAAGGAAGGCTCAAGTCTGTGAGTTGAATGCACTCATCACAAAGAAGTTTCTGAGAATGCTTCTGTGTAGTTGTTATGTGAAGATACTTCCTTTTCCAGCTTAGGCCTCAAAGCGCTCGAAATAAACAGTTGCAGATTCTACGAAAGGAGTGTTTCAAAACTGTCCTATCAAAATAAACGTTCAAGTCTGTGAGTTGAATGCACTCATCACACAGAAGTTTCTGAGAATGCTTCTGTGTAGTTTTTAGGTGAACATATTTCATTTCCCAGCACAGGCCTCAGAGCGCTCCAAATATGCACTTGCAGATTCTACAAAAAGAGAGCTTGAAAACTCTTCCACCAAAAAGAGGCTTCATCTCTATGAGTAGAATGCGCTCATCACAAAGAAGTTTCTGAGAATGCTTCTGTCTAGTTTTTATGTGAAGATATTTCCTTTTCCAGCATAGGCGTCAAAGCGCTCCAAATAAACACTTGCAGATTCTACTAAAGGAGTGTTTCCAAACTGCTCTATCAAAAGCAATGTTCAAGTCTGTGAGTTGAATGCACTAATCACACAGAAGTTTGTGAGAATTCTTCCGTCTAGTTTTTAGGTGAAGATATATCTTTTCCCAGAATAGGCCTTAAAGCGCTCCAAATATCCACCTGCAGATTCTACAAAAAGAGTGTTTCAAAACTGCTCTTTCAAAAGAAAGGCTCAGGTCTGTGAGTTGAATGCACTCGTCACAAAGAAGTTTCTGAGAATGCTTCTGTCTAGTTTTTATGTGAAGATATTCCCTTTTCCAACATAGGCGTCAAAGCGATCCAAAAAAGCACTTGCAGATTCTACAAAAGGAGTGTTTCCAAACTGCTCTATCAGAGGGAATGTTCAAGTCTGTGAGTAGAATGCACTCACCACAAAGAAGTTTCTGAGAGTGCTTCTGTCTAGTTTTTATGTGAAGATATTTCCTTTTCCAGCATAGGCGTCAAAGCGCTCCAAATAAACACTTGCAGATTCTACAAAAGGAGTGTTTCCAAACTGCTCTATCAGAGGGAATGTTCAAGTCTGTGAGTTGAATGCACTAGTAAGACAGAAGTTTGTGAGAATGCTTCTGTGTAGTTTTTAGGTGAAGATATTTCTTTTCCCAGCATAGGCCTCAAAGCCCTCCAAATATCCACTTGCAGACTCTACAAAAAGAGTGTTTCAAAACTGCTCTTTCAAAACGAATGCTCAAGTCTGTGAGTTGAATGCACTCATCACAAAGAAGTTTCTGAGAATGCTTCTGTGCAGTTGTTATGTGAAGATACTTCCTTTTCGAGCATAAGCCTCAAAGCGCTCGAAATAAACACCTGCAGATTCTACGAAAGGAGTGTTTCAAAACTGTCCTATCAAAATAAAAGTTCAAGTCTGTGAGTTGAATGCACTCATCACACAGAAGTTTCTGAGAATGCTTCTGTGTAGTTTTTAGGTGAACATATTTCATTTCCCAGCACAGGCCTCAGAGCGCTCCAAATATGCACTTGCAGATTCTACAAAAAGAGAGCTTGAAAACTCTTCCACCAAAAAGAGGCTTCAACTCTATGAGTAGAATGCGCTCATCACAAAGAAGTTTCTGAGAATGCTTCTGTCTAGTTTTTATGTGAAGATATTTCCTTTTCGAGCATAGGAGTCAAAGCAATCCAAATAAACACTGGCAGATTCTACAAAAGGAGTGTTTCCAAACTGCTCTATCAGAGGGAATGTTCAAGTCTGTGAGTAGAATGCACTCACCACAAAGAAGTTTCTGAGAGTGCTTCTGTCTAGTTTTTATGTGAAGATATTTCCTTTTCCAGCATAGGCGTCAAAGCGCTCCAAATAAACACTTGCAGATTCTACAAAAGGAGTGTTTCTGAACTGCTCTATCAGAGGGAATGTTCAAGTCTGTGAGTTGAATGCACTACTAAGACAGAAGTTTGTGAGAATGTTTCTGTGTAGTTTTTAGGCGAAGATATTTCTTTTCCCAGCATAGGCCTCAAAGCCCTCCAAATATCCACTTGCAGACTCTAGAAAAAGAGTGTTCCAAAACTGGTCTTTCAAAAGGAAGGCTCAATTCTGTGAGTTGAATGCACTCATCACAAAGAAGTTTCTGAGAATGCTTCTGTGTAGTTGTTATGTGAAGATACTTCCTTTTCGAGCATAGGCCTCAAAGCGCTCGAAATAAACACTTGCAGATTCTACGAAAGGAGTGTTTCAAAACTGTCCTATCAAAATAAACGTTCAAGTCTGTGAGTTGAATGGACTCATCACAGAGAAGTTTCTGAGAATGCTTCTGTGTAGTTTTTAGGTGAACATATTTCATTTCCCAGCACAGGCCTCAGAGCGCTCCAAATATGCACTTGCAGATTCTACAAAAAGAGAGCTTGAAAGCTCTTCCACCAAAAAGAGGCTTTAACTGTATGAGTAGAATGCGCTCATCACAAAGAAGTTTCTGAGAATGCTTCTGTCTAGTTTTTATGTGAAGATATTTCCTTTTCCAGCATAGGCGTCAAAGCGCTCCAAATAAACACTTGCAGATTCTACTAAAGGAGTGTTTCCAAACTGCTCTATCAAAAGCAATGTTCAAGTCTGTGAGTTGAATGCACTAATCACACAGAAGTTTGTGAGAATCCTTCCGTCTAGTATTTAGGTGAAGATATTTCTTTTCCCAGAATAGGCCTTAAAGCGCTGCAAATATCCACTTGCAGATTCTACAAAAAGAGTGTTTCAAAGCTGCTCTTTCAAAAGAAAGGCTCAAGTCTGTGAGTTGAATGCACTCATCACAAAGAAGTTTCTTAGAATGTTTCTGTGTAGTTGTTATGTGAAGATACTTCCTTTTGCAGAATAGGCCACAAAGCGCTCGAAATAAACACATGCAGATTCTACAAAAGGAGTGTTTCAAAGCTGTCCTATCAAAAGAAACGTTCAAGTCTGTGGGTTGAATGCTCTCATGACAGAGAAGTTTCTGAGAATGCTGCTGTGTAGTTGTTATGGGAAGATACTTCCTTTTCCAGCATAGGCCTCAAAGCACTCGAAATAAACACTTGCAGATTCTATGAAAGGAGTGTTTCAAAACAGTCCTATCAAAATAAACGTTCAAGTCTGTGAGTTGAATGCACTCATCACACAGAAGTTTATGAGAATGCTTCTGTGTAGTTTTTAGGTGGAGATATTTCCTTTTCCAGCATAGGCGTCAAAGCGCTCCAAATAAACACTTGCAGATTCTACAAAAGGAGTGTTTCCGAACTGCTCTATCAGAGGGAATGTTCAAGTCTGTGAGTTGAATGCACTAGTAAGACAGAAGTTTGTGAGAATGTTTCTGTGTAGTTTTTAGGCGAAGATAGATCTTTTCCCAGCTTAGGCCTCAAAGCCCTCCAAATATACACTTGCAGACTCTACAAAAAGAGTGTTTCAAAACTGCTCTTTCAAAAGGAAGGCTCAAGTCTGTGAGTTGAATGCACTCATCACAAAGAAGTTTCTGAGAATGCTTCTGTGTAGTCGTTATGTGAAGATACTTCCTTTTCCAGCTTAGGCCTCAAAGCACTCGAAATAAACACTTGCAGGTTCTAGGAAAGGAGTGTTTCAAAACAGTCCTATCAAAATAAACGTTCAAGTCTGTGAGTTGAATGCACTCATCACACAGAAGTTTATGAGAATGCTTCTGTGTAGTTTTTAGGTGGAGATATTTCCTTTTCCAGCATAGGCGTCAAAGCGATCCAAATAAACACTTGCAGATTCTACAAAAGGAGTGTTTCCAAACTGCTCTATCAAGAGGAATGTTCAATTCTGTGAGTAGAATGCACTCACCACAAAGAAGTTTCTGAGAATGCTTCTGTCTAGTTTTTATGTGAAGATATTTCCTTTTCCAGCATAGGCGTCAAAGCGCTCCAAATAAACACTTGCAGATTCTACTAAAGGAGTGTTTCCAAACTGCTCTATCAAAAGCAATGTTCAAGTCTGTGAGTTGAATGCACTAATCACACAGAAGTTTGTGAGAATCCTTCCGTCTAGTTTTTAGGTGAAGATATTTCTTTTCCCAGAATAGGCCTTAAAGCGCTCCAAATATCCACTTGCAGATTCTACAAAAAGAGTGTTTCAAAACTGCTCTTTCAAAAGAAAGGCTCAAGTCTGTGAGTTGAATGCACTCATCACAAAGAAGTTTCTGAGAATGTTTCTGTGTAGTTGTTATGTGAAGATACTTCCTTTTCCAGAATAGGCCTCAAAGCGCTCGAAATAAACACCTGCAGATTCTACAAAAGGAGTGTTTCAAAACTGTCCTATCAAAAGAAACGTTCAAGTCTGTGAGTTGAATGCTCTCATGACAGAGAAGTTTCTGAGAATGCTGCTGTGTAGTTTTTAGGTGAAGATAATTCTTTTTCCAGCATAGCGTCAAAGCGATCCAAATAAGCACTTGCAGATTCTACAAAAGGAGTGTTTCCAAACTGCTCTATCAGAGGGAATGTTCAAGTCTGTGAGTTCAATGCAGTAATCACACAGACGTTTGTGAGAATGCTTCTGTCTAGTGTTTAGGTGAAGATATTTCTTTTCCCAGAATAGGCCTTAAAGCGCTCCAAATTTCCACTTGCAGATTCTACAAAAAGAGTGTTTCAAAACTGCTCTTTCAAAAGAAAGGCTCAAGTCTGTGAGTTGAATGCACTCATCACAAAGAAGTTTCTGAGAATGCTTCTGTGTAGTTGTTATGTGAAGATATTTCCTTTTCCAGCATAGGCCTCAAAGAGCTCGAAATAAACACTTGCAGATTCTAGGAAAGGAGTGTTTCAAAACAGTCCTATCAAAATAAACGTTCAAGTCTGTGAGTTGAATGTACTCATCACACAGAAGTTTCTGAGAATGCTTCTGTGTAGTTTTTAGGTAGAGATATTTCCTTTTCCAGCATAGGCGTCAAAGCGATCCAAATAAACACTTGCCGATTAGACAAAAGGAGTGTTTCCAAACTGCTCTATCAAGAGGAATGTTCAAGTCTGTGAGAAGAATGCACTCGCCACAAAGAAGTTTCTGAGAATGCTTCTGTCTAGTTTTTATGTGAAGATATTTCCTTTTCGAGCATAGGCGTCAAAGCGCTCCAAATAAACACTTGCAGATTCTACAAAAGGAGGGTTTCCAAACTGCTCTATCAGAGGGAATGTTCAAGTCTGTGAGTTGAATGCACTAGTAAGACAGAAGTTTGTGAGAATAATTCTGTGTAGTTTTTAGGTGAAGATATTTCTTTTCCCAGCATAGGCCTCAAAGCCCTCCAAATATCCACTTGCAGACTCTACAAAAAGAGTGTTTCAAAACTGCTCTTTCAAAAGGAAGGCTCAAGTCTGTGAGTTGAATGCACTCATCGCAAAGAAGTTTCTGAGAATGCTTCTGTGTAGTTGTTATGTGAAGATACTTCCTTTTCCAGCTTAGGCCTCAAAGCGCTCGAAATAAACACTTGCAGATTCTACGAAAGGAGTGTTTCAAAACTGTCCTATCAAAATAAACGTTCAAGTCTGTGAGTTGAATGCACTCATCACACAGAAGCTTCTGAGAATGCTTCTGTGTAGTTTTTAGGTGAACATATTTCATTTCCCAGCACAGGCCTGAGAGCGCTCCAAATATACACTTGCAGATTCTACAAAAAGAGAGCTTGAAAACTCTTCCACCAAAAAGAGGCTTCAACTCTATGAGTAGAATGCGCTCATCACAAAGGAGTTTCTGAGAATGCTTCTGTCTAGTTTTTATGTGAAGATATTTCCTTTTCCAGCATAGGCGTCAAAGCGCTCCAAATAAACACTTGCAGATTCTACTAAAGGAGTGTTTCCAAACTGCTCTATCAAAAGCAATGTTCAAGTCTGTGAGTTGAATGCACTAATCACACAGAAGTTTGTGAGAATTCTTCCGTCTAGTTTTTAGGTGAAGATATTTCTTTTCCCAGAATAGGCCTTAAAGCGCTCCAAATATCCACTTGGAGATTCTACAAAAAGAGTGTTTCAAAACTGCTCTTTCAAAAGAAAGGCTCAAGTCTGTGAGTTGAATGCACTCATCACAAAGAAGTTTCTGAGAATGCTTCTGTGTAGTTGTTATGTGAAGATATTTCCTTTTCCAGCATAGGCCTCAAAGTGCTCGAAATAAACACATGCAGATTCTACAAAAGGAGTGTTTCAAAACTGTCCTATCAAAAGAAACGTTCAAGTCTGTGAGTTGAATGCCCTCATCACAAAGAAGTTTCTGAGAATGCTTCTGTGTAGTTTTTAGGTGGAGATATTTCCTTTTCCAGCATAGGCGTCAAAGCGCTCCAAATAAACACTTGCAGATTCTACAAAAGGAGTGTTTCCAAACTGCTCTATCAACAGGAATGTTCAAGTCTGTGAGTTGAATGCTCTAATGACCCAGAAGTTTCTGAGAATTCTTCTGTCTAGTATTTAGGTGAAGATATTTCTTTTCCCAGAATAGGCCTTAAAGCGCTCCAAATATCCACTTGCAGATTCTACAAAAAGAGTGTTTCAAAACTGCTCTTTCAAAAGAAAGGCTCAAGTCTGTGAGTTGAATGCACTCATCACAAAGAAGTTTCTGAGAATGCTTCTGTGTAGTTGTTATGTGAAGATACTTCCTTTTCCAGTATAGGCCTCAGAGCGCCCGAAATAAACACTTGCAGATTCTACAAAAGGAGTGTTTCAAAACTGTCCTATCAAAAGAAACGTTCAAGTCTGTGAGTTGAATGCACTCATCACAGAGAAGCTTCTGAGAATGCTTCTGTGTAGTTTTTAGGTGAACAAATTTCATTTCCCAGCACAGGCCTGAGAGCGCTCCAAATATGCACTTGCAGATTCTACAAAAAGAGAGCTTGAAAACTCTGCCACCAAAAAGAGGCTTCAACTCTATGAGTAGAATGCGCTCATCACAAAGAAGTTTCTGAGAATGCTTCTATCTAGTTTTTATGTGAAGATATTTCCTTTTCGAGCATAGGCGTCAAAGCGATCCAAATAAACACTGGCAGATTCTACAAAAGGAGTGTTTCCAAACTGCTCTATCAGAGGGAATGTTCAAGTCTGTGAGTAGAATGCACTCACCACGAAGAAGTTTCTGAGAGTGCTTCTGTCTAGTTTTTATGTGAAGATATTTCCTTTTCCAGCATAGGCGTCAAAGCGCTCCAAATAAACACTTGCAGATTCTACAAAAGGAGTGTTTCCGAACTGCTCTATCAGAGGGAATGTTCAAGTCTGTGAGTTGAATGCACTACTAAGACAGAAGTTTGTGAGAATGTTTCTGTGTAGTTTTTAGGCGAAGATATTTCTTTTCCCAGCATAGGCCTCAAAGCCCTCCAAATATCCACTTGCAGAATCTACAAAAACAGTGTTTCCAAACTGCTCTTTCAAAAGGAAGGCTCAAGTCTGTGAGTTGAATGCACTCATCACAAAGAAGTTTCTGAGAATGCTTCTGTCTAGTTTTTATGTGAAGATATTTCCTTTTCCAGCATAGGCGTCAAAGCGCTCCAAATAAACACTTGCAGATTCTACGAAAGGAGTGTTTCCAAACTGCTCTATCAAAAGCAATGTTCAAGTCTGTGAGTTGAATACACTAATCACACAGAAGTTTGTGAGAATCCTTCCGTCTAGTTTTTAGGTGAAGATATTTCTTTTCCCAGAATAGGCCTTAAAGCGCTCCAAATATCCACCTGCAGATTCTACAAAAAGAGTGTTTCAAAACTGCTCTTTCAAAAGAAAGGCTCAAGTCTGTGAGTTGAATGCACTCATCACAAAGAAGTTTCTGAGAATGTTTCTGTGTAGTTGTTATGTGAAGATACTTCCTTTTCCAGAATAGGCCTCAAAGCGCTCGAAATAAACACATGCAGATTCTACAAAAGGAGTGTTTCAAAACTGTCCTATCAAAAGAAACGTTCAAGTCTGTGAGTTGAATGCCCTCATCACAGAGAAGTTTCTGAGAATGCTTCTGTGTAGTTTTTAGGTGAAGATAATTCCTTTTCCAGCATAGGCGTCAAAGCGATCCAAATAAGCACTTGCAGATTCTACAAAAGGAGTGTTTCCAATCTGCTGTATCAGAGGGAATGTTCAAGTCTGTGTGTTCAAAGCAGTAATCACACAGACGTTTGTGAGAATGCTTCTGTCTAGTGTTCAGGTGAAGATATTTCTTTTCCCAGAATAGGCCTTAAAGCGCTCCAAATTTCCACTTGCAGATTCTACAAAAAGAGTGTTTCAAAACTGCTCTTTCAAAAGAAAGGCTCAAGTCTGTGAGTTGAATGCACTCATCACAAAGAAGTTTCTGAGAATGCTTCTGTGTAGTTGTTATGTGAAGATACTTCCTTTTCCAGCATAGGCCTCAAAGCGCTCGAAATAAACACTTGCAGATTCTAGGAAAGGAGTGTTTCAAAACAGTCCTATCAAAAGAAACGTTCAAGTCTCTGAGTTGAATGCCCTCATCACAGAGAAGTTTCTGAGAATGCTTCTGTGTAGTTTTTAGGTGAAGATAATTCCTTTTCCAGCATAGGCGTGAAAGCGATCCAAATAAGCACTTGCAGATTCTACAAAAGGAGTGTTTCCAAACTGCTCTATCAGAGGGAATGTTCAAGTCTGTGAGTAGAATGCACTCGCCACAAAGAAGTTTCTGAGAATGCTTCTGTCTAGTTTTTATGTGAAGATATTTCCTTTTCGAGCATAGGCGTCAAAGCGCTCAAATAAACACTTGCAGATTCTACAAAAGGAGTGTTTCCAAACTGCTCTATCAGAGGGAATGTTCAAGTCTGTGAGTTGAATGCACTAGTAAGACAGAAGTTTGTGAGAATGCTTCTGTGTAGTTTTTAGGTGAAGATATTTCTTTTCCCAGCATAGGCCTCAAAGCCCTCCAAATATCCACTTGCAGACTCTACAAAAAGAGTGTTTCAAAACTGCTCTTTCAAAAGGAAGGCTCAAGTCTGTGAGTTGAATGCACTCATCACAAAGAAGTTTCTGAGAATGCTTCTGTGTAGTTGTTATGTGAAGATACTTCCTTTTCCAGCTTAGGCCTCAAAGCGCTCGAAATAAACAGTTGCAGATTCTACGAAAGGAGTGTTTCAAAACTGTCCTATCAAAATAAACGTTCAAGTCTGTGAGTTGAATGCACTCATCACACAGAAGTTTCTGAGAATGCTTCTGTGTAGTTTTTAGGTGAACATATTTCATTTCCCAGCACAGGCCTCAGAGCGCTCCAAATATGCACTTGCAGATTCTACAAAAAGAGAGCTTGAAAACTCTTCCACCAAAAAGAGGCTTCATCTCTATGAGTAGAATGCGCTCATCACAAAGAAGTTTCTGAGAATGCTTCTGTCTAGTTTTTATGTGAAGATATTTCCTTTTCCAGCATAGGCGTCAAAGCGCTCCAAATAAACACTTGCAGATTCTACTAAAGGAGTGTTTCCAAACTGCTCTATCAAAAGCAATGTTCAAGTCTGTGAGTTGAATGCACTAATCACACAGAAGTTTGTGAGAATTCTTCCGTCTAGTTTTTAGGTGAAGATATATCTTTTCCCAGAATAGGCCTTAAAGCGCTCCAAATATCCAACTGCAGATTCTACAAAAAGAGTGTTTCAAAACTGCTCTTTCAAAAGAAAGGCTCAGGTCTGTGAGTTGAATGCACTCGTCACAAAGAAGTTTCTGAGAATGCTTCTGTCTAGTTTTTATGTGAAGATATTCCCTTTTCCAACATAGGCGTCAAAGCGATCCAAAAAAGCACTTGCAGATTCTACAAAAGGAGTGTTTCCAAACTGCTCTATCAGAGGGAATGTTCAAGTCGGTGAGTAGAATGCACTCACCACAAAGAAGTTTCTGAGAGTGCTTCTGTCTAGTTTTTATGTGAAGATATTTCCTTTTCCAGCATAGGCGTCAAAGCGCTCCAAATAAACACTTGCAGATTCTACAAAAGGAGTGTTTCCAAACTGCTCTATCAGAGGGAATGTTCAAGTCTGTGAGTTGAATGCACTAGTAAGACAGAAGTTTGTGAGAATGCTTCTGTGTAGTTTTTAGGTGAAGATATTTCTTTTCCCAGCATAGGCCTCAAAGCCCTCCAAATATCCACTTGCAGACTCTAGAAAAAGAGTGTTCCAAAACTGCTCTTTCAAAAGGAAGGCTCAATTCTGTGAGTTGAATGCACTCATCACAAAGAAGTTTCTGAGAATGCTTCTGTGTAGTTGTTATGTGAAGATACTTCCTTTTCGAGCATAAGCCTCAAAGCGCTCGAAATAAACACTTGCAGATTCTACGAAAGGAGTGTTTCAAAACTGTCCTATCAAAATAAACGTTCAAGTCTGTGAGTTGAATGGACTCATCACAGAGAAGTTTCTGAGAATGCTTCTGTGTAGTTTTTAGGTGAACATATTTCATTTCCCAGCACAGGCCTCAGAGCGCTCCAAATATGCACTTGCAGATTCTACAAAAAGAGAGCTTGAAAGCTCTTCCACCAAAAAGAGGCTTTAACTGTATGAGTAGAATGCGCTCATCACAAAGAAGTTTCTGAGAATGCTTCTGTCTAGTTTTTATGTGAAGATATTTCCTTTTCCAGCATAGGCGTCAAAGCGCTCCAAATAAACACTTGCAGATTCTACTAAAGGAGTGTTTCCAAACTGCTCTATCAAAAGCAATGTTCAAGTCTGTGAGTTGAATGCACTAATCACACAGAAGTTTGTGAGAATCCTTCCGTCTAGTATTTAGGTGAAGATATTTCTTTTCCCAGAATAGGCCTTAAAGCGCTGCAAATATCCACTTGCAGATTCTACAAAAAGAGTGTTTCAAAGCTGCTCTTTCAAAAGAAAGGCTCAAGTCTGTGAGTTGAATGCACTCATCACAAAGAAGTTTCTTAGAATGTTTCTGTGTAGTTGTTATGTGAAGATACTTCCTTTTGCAGAATAGGCCACAAAGCGCTCGAAATAAACACATGCAGATTCTACAAAAGGAGTGTTTCAAAGCTGTCCTATCAAAAGAAACGTTCAAGTCTGTGGGTTGAATGCTCTCATGACAGAGAAGTTTCTGAGAATGCTGCTGTGTAGTTGTTATGGGGAGATACTTCCTTTTCCAGCATAGGCCTCAAAGCACTCGAAATAAACACTTGCAGATTCTAGGAAAGGAGTGTTTCAAAACAGTCCTATCAAAATAAACGTTCAAGTCTGTGAGGTGAATGCACTCATCACAAAGAAGTTTCTGAGAATGCTTCTGTGTAGTTTTTAGGTGGAGATATTTCCTTTTCCAGCATAGGCGTCAAAGCGCTCCAAATAAACACTTGCAGATTCTACAAAAGGAGTGTTTCCAAACTGCTCTATCAACAGGAATGTTCAAGTCTGTGAGTTGAATGCCCTAATGACACAGAAGTTTCTGAGAATTCTTCTGTCTATTTTTTAGGTGAAGATATTTCTTTTCCCAGAATAGGCCTTAAAGCGCTCCAAATATCCACTTGCAGATTCTACAAAAAGAGTGTTTCAAAACTGCTCTTTCAAAAGAAAGGCTCAAGTCTGTGAGTTGAATGCACTCATCACAAAGAAGTTTCTGAGAATGCTTCTGTGTAGTTGTTATGTGAAGATACTTCCTTTTCCAGAATAGGCCTCAGAGCGCTCGAAATAAACACTTGCAGATTCTACAAAAGGAGTGTTTCAAAACTGTCCTATCAAAAGAAACGTTCAAGTCTGTGAGTTGAATGCACTCATCACAGAGAAGCTTCTGAGAATGCTTCTGTGTAGTTTTTAGGTGAACAAATTTCATTTCCCAGCACAGGCCTGAGAGCGCTCCAAATATGCACTTGCAGATTCTTCAAAAAGAGAGCTTGAAAACTCTGCCACCAAAAAGAGGCTTCAACTCTATGAGTAGAATGCGCTCATCACAAAGAAGTTTCTGAGAATGCTTCTGTCTAGTTTTTATGTGAAGATATTTCCTTTTCCAGCATAGGCGTCAAAGCGATCCAAATAAACACTGGCAGATTCTACAAAAGGAGTGTTTCCAAACTGCTCTATCAGAGGGAATGTTCAAGTCTGTGAGTAGAATGCACTCACCACAAAGAAGTTTCTGAGAGTGCTTCTGTCTAGTTTTTATGTGAAGATATTTCCTTTTCCAGCATAGGCGTCAAAGCGCTCCAAATAAACACTTGCAGATTCTACAAAAGGAGTGTTTCCGAACTGCTCTATCAGAGGGAATGTTCAAGTCTGTGAGTTGAATGCACTACTAAGACAGAAGTTTGTGAGAATGTTTCTGTGTAGTTTTTAGGCGAAGATATTTCTTTTCCCAGCATAGGCCTCAAAGCCCTCCAAATATCCACTTGCAGAATCTACAAAAACAGTGTTTCAAAACTGCTCTTTCAAAAGGAAGGCTCAAGTCTGTGAGTTGAATGCACTCATCACAAAGAAGTTTCTGAGAATGCTTCTGTCTAGTTTTTATGTGAAGATATTTCCTTTTCCAGCATAGGCGTCAAAGCGCTCCAAATAAACACTTGCAGATTCTACGAAAGGAGTGTTTCCAAACTGCTCTATCAAAAGCAATGTTCAAGTCTGTGAGTTGAATACACTAATCACACAGAAGTTTGTGAGAATCCTTCCGTCTAGTTTTTAGGTGAAGATATTTCTTTTCCCAGAATAGGCCTTAAAGCGCTCCAAATATCCACTTGCAGATTCTACAAAAAGAGTGTTTCAAAACTGCTCTTTCAAAAGAAAGGCTCAAGTCTGTGAGTTGAATGCACTCATCACAAAGAAGTTTCTGAGAATGTTTCTGTGTAGTTGTTATGTGAAGATACTTCCTTTTCCAGAATAGGCCTCAAAGCGCTCGAAATAAACACATGCAGATTCTACAAAAGGAGTGTTTCAAAACTGTCCTATCAAAAGAAACGTTCAAGTCTGTGAGTTGAATGCCCTCATCACAGAGAAGTTTCTGAGAATGCTTCTGTGTAGTTTTTAGGTGAAGATAATTCCTTTTCCAGCATAGGCGTCAAAGCGATCCAAATAAGCACTTGCCGATTCTACAAAAGGAGTGTTTCCAAACTGCTCTATCTGAGGGAATGTTCAAGTCTGTGAGTTCAATGCAGTAATCACACAGACGTTTGTGAGAATGCTTCTGTCTAGTGTTTAGGTGAAGATATTTCTTTTCCCAGAATAGGCCTTAAAGCGCTCCAAATTTCCACTTGCAGATTCTACAAAAAGAGTGTTTTAAAACTGCTCTTTCAAAAGAAAGGCTCAAGTCTGTGAGTTGAATGCACTCATCACAAAGAAGTTTCTGAGAATGCTTCTGTGTAGTTGTTATGTGAAGATACTTCCTTTTCCAGCAAAGGCCTCAAAGCGCTCGAAATAAACACTTGCAGATTCTAGGAAAGGAGTGTTTCAAAACAGTCCTATCAAAAGAAACGTTCAAGTCTCTGAGTTGAATGCCCTCATCACAGAGAAGTTTCTGAGAATGCTTCTGTGTAGTTTTTAGGTGAAGATAATTCCTTTTCCAGCATAGGCGTGAAAGCGATCCAAATAAGCACTTGCAGATTCTACAAAAGGAGTGTTTCCAAACTGCTCTATCAGAGGGAATGTTCAAGTCTGTGAGTAGAATGCACTCGCCACAAAGAAGTTTCTGAGAATGCTTCTGTCTAGTTTTTATGTGAAGATATTTCCTTTTCGAGCATAGGCGTCAAAGCGCTCCAAATAAACACTTGCAGATTCTACAAAATGAGTGCTTCCAAACTGATCTATCAGAGGGAATGTTCAAGTCTGTGAGTTGAATGCACTAGTAAGACAGAAGTTTGTGAGAATGCTTCTGTGTAGTTTTTAGGTGAAGATATTTCTTTTCCCAGCATAGGCCTCAAAGCCCTCCAAATATCCACTTGCAGACTCTACAAAAAGAGTGTTTCAAAACTGCTCTTTCAAAAGGAAGGCTCAAGTCTGTGAGTTGAATGCACTCATCACAAAGAAGTTTCTGAGAATGCTTCTGTGTAGTTGTTATGTGAAGATACTTCCTTTTCGAGCATAAGCCTCAAAGCGCTCGAAATAAACACTTGCAGATTCTACGAAAGGAGTGTTTCAAAACTGTCCTATCAAAATAAACGTTCAAGTCTGTGAGTTGAATGGACTCATCACAGAGAAGTTTCTGAGAATGCTTCTGTGTAGTTTTTAGGTGAACATATTTCATTTCCCAGCACAGGCCTCAGAGCGCTCCAAATATGCACTTGCAGATTCTGCAAAAAGAGAGCTTGAAAGCTCTTCCACCAAAAAGAGGCTTTAACTGTATGAGTAGAATGCGCTCATCACAAAGAAGTTTCTGAGAATGCTTCTGTCTAGTTTTTATGTGAAGATATTTCCTTTTCCAGCATAGGCGTCAAAGCGCTCCAAATAAACACTTGCAGATTCTACTAAAGGAGTGTTTCCAAACTGCTCTATCAAAATCAATGTTCAAGTCTGTGAGTTGAATGCACTAATCACACAGAAGTTTGTGAGAATCCTTCCGTCTAGTATTTAGGTGAAGATATTTCTTTTCCCAGAATAGGCCTTAAAGCGCTGCAAATATCCACTTGCAGATTCTACAAAAAGAGTGTTTCAAAGCTGCTCTTTCAAAAGAAAGGCTCAAGTCTGTGAGTTGAATGCACTCATCACAAAGAAGTTTCTTAGAATGTTTCTGTGTAGTTGTTATGTGAAGATACTTCCTTTTGCAGAATAGGCCACAAAGCGCTCGAAATAAACACATGCAGATTCTACAAAAGGAGTGTTTCAAAGCTGTCCTATCAAAAGAAACGTTCAAGTCTGTGGGTTGAATGCTCTCATGACAGAGAAGTTTCTGAGAATGCTGCTGTGTAGTTGTTATGGGAAGATACTTCCTTTTCCAGCATAGGCCTCAAAGCACTCGAAATAAACACTTGCAGATTCTAGGAAAGGAGTGTTTCAAAACAGTCCTGTCAAAATAAACGTTCAAGTCTGTGAGGTGAATGCACTCATCACAAAGAAGTTTCTGAGAATGCTTCTGTGTAGTTTTTAGGTGGAGATATTTCCTTTTCCAGCATAGGCGTCAAAGCGCTCCAAATAAACACTTGCAGATTCTACAAAAGGAGTGTTTCCAAACTGCTCTATCAACAGGAATGTTCAAGTCTGTGAGTTGAATGCCCTAATGACACAGAAGTTTCTGAGAATTCTTCTGTCTATTTTTTAGGTGAAGATATTTCTTTTCCCAGAATCGGCCTTAAAGCGCTCCAAATATCCACTTGCAGATTCTACAAAAAGAGTGTTTCAAAACTGCTCTTTCAAAAGAAAGGCTCAAGTCTGTGAGTTGAATGCACTCATCACAAAGAAGTTTCTGAGAATGCTTCTGTGTAGTTGTTATGTGAAGATACTTCCTTTTCCAGAATAGGCCTCAGAGCGCTCGAAATAAACACTTGCAGATTCTACAAAAGGAGTGTTTCAAAACTGTCCTATCAAAAGAAACGTTCAAGTCTGTGAGTTGAATGCACTCATCACAGAGAAGCTTCTGAGAATGCTTCTGTGTAGTTTTTAGGTGAACAAATTTCATTTCCCAGCACAGGCCTGAGAGCGCTCCAAATATGCACTTGCAGATTCTTCAAAAAGAGAGCTTGAAAACTCTGCCACCAAAAAGAGGCTTCAACTCTATGAGTAGAATGCGCTCATCACAAAGAAGTTTCTGAGAATGCTTCTGTCTAGTTTTTATGTGAAGATATTTCCTTTTCCAGCATAGGCGTCAAAGCGATCCAAATAAACACTGGCAGATTCTACAAAAGGAGTGTTTCCAAACTGCTCTATCAGAGGGAATGTTCAAGTCTGTGAGTAGAATGCACTCACCACAAAGAAGTTTCTGAGAGTGCTTCTGTCTAGTTTTTATGTGAAGATATTTCCTTTTCCAGCATAGGCGTCAAAGCGCTCCAAATAAACACTTGCAGATTCTACAAAAGGAGTGTTTCCGAACTGCTCTATCAGAGGGAATGTTCAAGTCTGTGAGTTGAATGCACTACTAAGACAGAAGTTTGTGAGAATGTTTCTGTGTAGTTTTTAGGCGAAGATATTTCTTTTCCCAGCATAGGCCTCAAAGCCCTACAAATATCCACTTGCAGAATCTACAAAAACAGTGTTTCAAAACTGCTCTTTCAAAAGGAAGGCTCAAGTCTGTGAGTTGAATGCACTCATCACAAAGAAGTTTCTGAGAATGCTTCTGTCTAGTTTTTATGTGAAGATATTTCCTTTTCCAGCATAGGCGTCAAAGCGCTCCAAATAAACACTTGCAGATTCTACGAAAGGAGTGTTTCCAAACTGCTCTATCAAAAGCAATGTTCAAGTCTGTGAGTTGAATACACTAATCACACAGAAGTTTGTGAGAATCCTTCCGTCTAGTTTTTAGGTGAAGATATTTCTTTTCCCAGAATAGGCCTTAAAGCGCTCCAAATATCCACTTGCAGATTCTACAAAAAGAGTGTTTCAAAACTGCTCTTTCAAAAGAAAGGCTCAAGTCTGTGAGTTGAATGCACTCATCACAAAGAAGTTTCTGAGAATGTTTCTGTGTAGTTGTTATGTGAAGATACTTCCTTTTCCAGAATAGGCCTCAAAGCGCTCGAAATAAACACATGCAGATTCTACAAAAGGAGTGTTTCAAAACTGTCCTATCAAAAGAAACGTTCAAGTCTGTGAGTTGAATGCCCTCATCACAGAGAAGTTTCTGAGAATGCTTCTGTGTAGTTTTTAGGTGAAGATAATTCCTTTTCCAGCATAGGCGTCAAAGCGATCCAAATAAGCACTTGCCGATTCTACAAAAGGAGTGTTTCCAAACTGCTCTATCTGAGGGAATGTTCAAGTCTGTGAGTTCAATGCAGTAATCACACAGACGTTTGTGAGAATGCTTCTGTCTAGTGTTTAGGTGAAGATATTTCTTTTCCCAGAATAGGCCTTAAAGCGCTCCAAATTTCCACTTGCAGATTCTACAAAAAGAGTGTTTTAAAACTGCTCTTTCAAAAGAAAGGCTCAAGTCTGTGAGTTGAATGCACTCATCACAAAGAAGTTTCTGAGAATGCTTCTGTGTAGTTGTTATGTGAAGATACTTCCTTTTCCAGCAAAGGCCTCAAAGCGCTCGAAATAAACACTTGCAGATTCTAGGAAAGGAGTGTTTCAAAACAGTCCTATCAAAAGAAACGTTCAAGTCTCTGAGTTGAATGCCCTCATCACAGAGAAGTTTCTGAGAATGCTTCTGTGTAGTTTTTAGGTGAAGATAATTCCTTTTCCAGCATAGGCGTGAAAGCGATCCAAATAAGCACTTGCAGATTCTACAAAAGGAGTGTTTCCAAACTGCTCTATCAGAGGGAATGTTCAAGTCTGTGAGTAGAATGCACTCGCCACAAAGAAGTTTCTGAGAATGCTTCTGTCTAGTTTTTATGTGAAGATATTTCCTTTTCGAGCATAGGCGTCAAAGCGCTCCAAATAAACACTTGCAGATTCTACAAAATGAGTGCTTCCAAACTGCTCTATCAGAGGGAATGTTCAAGTCTGTGAGTTGAATGCACTAGTAAGACAGAAGTTTGTGAGAATGCTTCTGTGTAGTTTTTAGGTGAAGATATTTCTTTTCCCAGCATAGGCCTCAAAGCCCTCCAAATATCCACTTGCAGACTCTACAAAAAGAGTGTTTCAAAACTGCTCTTTCAAAAGGAAGGCTCAAGTCTGTGAGTTGAATGCACTCATCACAAAGAAGTTTCTGAGAATGCTTCTGTGTAGTTGTTATGTGAAGATACTTCCTTTTCGAGCATAGGCCTCAAAGCGCTCGAAATAAACACTTGCAGATTCTACGAAAGGAGTGTTTCAAAACTGTCCTATCAAAATAAACGTTCAAGTCTGTGAGTTGAATGGACTCATCACAGAGAAGTTTCTGAGAATGCTTCTGTGTAGTTTTTAGGTGAACATATTTCATTACCCAGCACAGGCCTCAGAGCGCTCCAAATATGCACTTGCAGATTCTACAAAAAGAGAGCTTGAAAGCTCTTCCACCAAAAAGAGGCTTTAACTGTATGAGTAGAATGCGCTCATCACAAAGAAGTTTCTGAGAATGCTTCTGTCTAGTTTTTATGTGAAGATATTTCCTTTTCCAGCATAGGCGTCAAAGCGCTCCAAATAAACACTTGCAGATTCTACTAAAGGAGTGTTTCCAAACTGCTCTATCAAAAGCAATGTTCAAGTCTGTGAGTTGAATGCACTAATCACACAGAAGTTTGTGAGAATCCTTCCGTCTAGTATTTAGGTGAAGATATTTCTTTTCCCAGAATAGGCCTTAAAGCGCTGCAAATATCCACTTGCAGATTCTACAAAAAGAGTGTTTCAAAGCTGCTCTTTCAAAAGAAAGGCTCAAGTCTGTGAGTTGAATGCACTCATCACAAAGAAGTTTCTTAGAATGTTTCTGTGTAGTTGTTATGTGAAGATACTTCCTTTTGCAGAATAGGCCACAAAGCGCTCGAAATAAACACATGCAGATTCTACAAAAGGAGTGTTTCAAAGCTGTCCTATCAAAAGAAACGTTCAAGTCTGTGGGTTGAATGCTCTCATGACAGAGAAGTTTCTGAGAATGCTGCTGTGTAGTTGTTATGGGAAGATACTTCCTTTTCCAGCATAGGCCTCAAAGCATTCGAAATAAACACTTGCAGATTCTAGGAAAGGAGTGTTTCAAAACAGTCCTATCAAAATAAACGTTCAAGTCTGTGAGGTGAATGCACTCATCACAAAGAAGTTTCTGAGCATGCTTCTGTGTAGTTTTTAGGTGGAGATATTTCCTTTTCCAGCATAGGCGTCAAAGCGCTCCAAATAAACACTTGCAGATTCTACAAAAGGAGTGTTTCCAAACTGCTCTATCAACAGGAATGTTCAAGTCTGTGAGTTGAATGCTCTAATGACACAGAAGTTTCTGAGAATTCTTCTGTCTATTTTTTAGGTGAAGATATTTCTTTTCCCAGAATAGGCCTTAAAGCGCTCCAAATATCCACTTGCAGATTCTACAAAAAGAGTGTTTCAAAACTGCTCTTTCAAAAGAAAGGCTCAAGTCTGTGAGTTGAATGCACTCATCACAAAGAAGTTTCTGAGAATGCTTCTGTGTAGTTGTTATGTGAAGATACTTCCTTTTCCAGAATAGGCCTCAGAGCGCTCGAAATAAACACTTGCAGATTCTACAAAAGGAGTGTTTCAAAACTGTCCTATCAAAAGAAACGTTCAAGTCTGTGAGTTGAATGCACTCATCACAGAGAAGCTTCTGAGAATGCTTCTGTGTAGTTTTTAGGTGAACAAATTTCATTTCCCAGCACAGGCCTGAGAGCGCTCCAAATATGCACTTGCAGATTCTTCAAAAAGAGAGCTTGAAAACTCTGCCACCAAAAAGAGGCTTCAACTCTATGAGTAGAATGCGCTCATCACAAAGAAGTTTCTGAGAATGCTTCTGTCTAGTTTTTCTGTGAAGATATTTCCTTTTCCAGCATAGGCGTCAAAGCGATCCAAATAAACACTGGCAGATTCTACAAAAGGAGTGTTTCCAAACTGCTCTATCAGAGGGAATGTTCAAGTCTGTGAGTAGAATGCACTCACCACAAAGAAGTTTCTGAGAGTGCTTCTGTCTAGTTTTTATGTGAAGATATTTCCTTTTCCAGCATAGGCGTCAAAGCGCTCCAAATAAACACTTGCAGATTCTACAAAAGGAGTGTTTCCGAACTGCTCTATCAGAGGGAATGTTCAAGTCTGTGAGTTGAATGCACTACTAAGACAGAAGTTTGTGAGAATGTTTCTGTGTAGTTTTTAGGCGAAGATATTTCTTTTCCCAGCATAGGCCTCAAAGCCCTCCAAATATCCACTTGCAGAATCTACAAAAACAGTGTTTCAAAACTGCTCTTTCAAAAGGAAGGCTCAAGTCTGTGAGTTGAATGCACTCATCACAAAGAAGTTTCTGAGAATGCTTCTGTCTAGTTTTTATGTGAAGATATTTCCTTTTCCAGCATAGGCGTCAAAGCGCTCCAAATAAACACTTGCAGATTCTACGAAAGGAGTGTTTCCAAACTGCTCTATCAAAAGCAATGTTCAAGTCTGTGAGTTGAATACACTAATCACACAGAAGTTTGTGAGAATCCTTCCGTCTAGTTTTTAGGTGAAGATATTTCTTTTCCCAGAATAGGCCTTAAAGCGCTCCAAATATCCACTTGCAGATTCTACAAAAAGAGTGTTTCAAAACTGCTCTTTCAAAAGAAAGGCTCACGTCTGTGAGTTGAATGCACTCATCACAAAGAAGTTTCTGAGAATGCTTCTGTGTAG
This sequence comes from Pongo pygmaeus, assembly GCF_028885625.2. Lineage (NCBI taxonomy): Eukaryota > Metazoa > Chordata > Mammalia > Primates > Hominidae > Pongo > Pongo pygmaeus. The sequence continues at coordinate 41,350,994 of NC_072381.2, read as the reverse complement.
TTGTTATGTGAAGATACTTCCTTTTCCAGCTTAGGCCTCAAAGCGCTCGAAATAAACACTTGCAGATTCTACGAAAGGAGTGTTTCAAAACAGTCCTATCAAAAGAAACGTTCAAGTCTCTGAGTTGAATGCCCTCATCACAGAGAAGTTTCTGAGAATGCTTCTGTGTAGTTTTTAGGTGAAGATAATTCCTTTTCCAGCATAGGCGTGAAAGCGATCCAAATAAGCACTTGCAGATTCTACAAAAGGAGTGTTTCCAAACTGCTCTATCAGAGGGAATGTTCAAGTCTGTGAGTAGAATGCACTCGCCACAAAGAAGTTTCTGAGAATGCTTCTGTCTAGTTTTTATGTGAAGATATTTCCTTTTCGAGCATAGGCGTCAAAGCGCTCCAAATAAACACTTGCAGATTCTACAAAATGAGTGCTTCCAAACTGCTCTATCAGAGGGAATGTTCAAGTCTGTGAGTTGAATGCACTAGTAAGACAGAAGTTTGTGAGAATGCTTCTGTGTAGTTTTTAGGTGAAGATATTTCTTTTCCCAGCATAGGCCTCAAAGCCCTCCAAATATCCACTTGCAGACTCTACAAAAAGAGTGTTTCAAAACTGCTCTTTCAAAAGGAAGGCTCAAGTCTGTGAGTTGAATGCACTCATCACAAAGAAGTTTCTGAGAATGCTTCTGTGTAGTTGTTATGTGAAGATACTTCCTTTTCCAGCTTAGGCCTCAAAGCGCTCGAAATAAACACTTGCAGATTCTACGAAAGGAGTGTTTCAAAACTGTCCTATCAAAATAAACGTTCAAGTCTGTGAGTCGAATGCACTCATCACACAGAAGTTTCTGAGAATGCTTCTGTGTAGTTTTTAGGTGAACATATTACATTTCCCAGCACAGGCCTGAGAGCGCTCCAAATATGCACTTGCAGATTCTACAAAAAGAGAGCTTGAAAACTCTTCCACCAAAAAGAGGCTTCAACTCTATGAGTAGAATGCGCTCATCACAAAGGAGTTTCTGAGAATGCTTCTGTCTAGTTTTTATGTGAATATATTTCCTTTTCCATCATAGGCGTCAAAGCGCTCCAAATAAACACTTGCAGATTCTACTAATGGAGTGTTTCCAAACTGCTCTATCAAAAGCAATGTTCAAGTCTGTGAGTTGAATGCACTAATCACACAGAAGTTTGTGAGAATTCTTTCGTCTAGTTTTTAGGTGAAGATATTTCTTCTCCCAGAATAGGCCTTAAAGCGCTGCAAATATCCACTTGCAGATTCTACAAAAAGAGTGTTTCAAAACTGCTCTTTCAAAAGAAAGGCTCAAGTTTGTGAGTTGAATGCACTCATCACAAAGAAGTTTCTGAGAATGCTTCAGTGTAGTTGTTATGTGAAGATACTTCCTTTTCCAGCATAGGCCTCAAAGTGCTCGAAATAAACACATGCAGATTCTACAAAAGGAGTGTTTCAAAACTGTCCTATCAAAAGAAACGTTCAAGTCTGTGAGTTGAATGCCCTCATCACAGAGAAGTTTCTGAGAATGCTTCCGTGTAGTTTTTAGGTGAAGATAATTCCTTTTCCAGCATAGGCGTCAAAGCGATCCAAATAAGCACTTACAGATTCTACAAAAGGAGTGTTTCCTAACTGCTCTATCAGAGGGAATGTTCAAGTCTGTGAGTAGAATGCACTCACCACAAAGAAGTTTCTGAGAGTGCTTCTGTGTAGTTTTTAGGTGGAGATATTTCCTTTTCCAGCATAGGCGTCAAAGCGCTCCAAATAAACACTTGCAGATTCTACAAAAGGAGTGTTTCCAAACTGCTCTATCAACAGGAATGTTCAAGACTGTGAGTTGAATGCACTAATGACACAGAAATTTGTGAGAATTCTTCTGTCTGGTTTTTAGGTGAAGATATTTCTTTTCCCAGAATAGGCCTTAAAGCGCTCCAAATATCCACTTGCAGATTCTACAAAAAGAGTGTTTCAAAACTGCTCTTTCAAAAGAAAGGCTCAAGTCTGTGAGTTGAATGCACTCATCACAAAGAAGTTTCTGAGAATGCTTCTTTGTAGTTGTTATGTGAAGATACTTCCTTTTCCAGTATAGGCCTCAAAGCGCTCGAAATAAACACTTGCAGATTCTACAAAAGGAGTGTTTCAAAACTGTCGTATCAAAAGAAACGTTCAAGTCTGTGAGTTGAATGCACTCATTACAGAGAAGCTTCTGAGAATGCTTCTGTGTAGTTTTTAGGTGAACATATTTCATTTCCCTGCACAGGCCTGAGAGCGCTCCAAATATGCACTTGCAGATTCTGCAAAAAGAGAGCTTGAAAACTCTTCCACCAAAAAGAGGCTTCAACTCTATGAGTAGAATGCGCTCATCACAAAGAAGTTTCTGAGAATGCTTCTGTCTAGTTTTTATGTGAAGATATTTCCTTTTCCAGCATAGGCGTCAAAGCGATCCAAATAAACACTGGCAGATTCTATAAAAGGAGTGTTTCCAAACTGCTCTATCAGAGGGAATGTTCAAGTCTGTGAGTAGAATGCACTCACCACAAAGAAGTTTCTGAGAGTGCTTCTGTCTAGTTTTTATGTGAAGATATTTCCTTTTCCAGCATAGGCGTCAAAGCGCTCCAAATAAACACTTGCAGATTCTACAAAAGGAGTGTTTCCGAACTGCTGTATCAGAGGGAATGTTCAAGTCGGTGAGTTGAATGCACTACTAAGACAGAAGTTTGTGAGAATGTTTCTGTGTGGTTTTTAGGCGAAGATATTTCTTTTCCCAGCATAGGCCTCAAAGCCCTCCAAATATCCACTTGCAGACTCTACAAAAAGAGTGTTTCAAAACTGCTCTTTCAAAAGGAAGGCTCAAGTTTGTGAGGTGAATGCACTCATGACAAAGAAGTTTCTGAGAATGCTTCTGTGTAGCTGTTATGTGAAGATACTTCCTTTTCCAGCATAGGCCTCAAAGCGCTCGAAATAAACACTTGCAGATTTTAGGAAAGGAGTGTTTCAAAACAGTTCTATCAAAATAAACGTTCAAGTCTGTGAGTTGAATGCACTCATGACACAGAAGTTTCTGAGAATGTTTCTGTGTAGTTTTTAGGTAGAGATATTTCCTTTTCCAGCATAGGCGTCAAAGCGATCCAAATATACACTTGCCGATTCTACAAAAGGAGTGTTTCCAAACTGCACTTTCAAGAGGAATGTTCAAGTCCGTGAGTAGAATGCACTCGCCACAAAGAAGTTTCTGAAAATGCTTCTGTCTAGTTTTTATGTGAAGATATTTCCTTTTCGAGCATAGGCATCAAAGCGCTCCAAATAAACACTTGCAGATTCTACAAAAGGATTGTTTCCAAACTGCTCTATCAGAGGGAATGTTCAAGTCTGTGAGTTGAATGCACTAGTAAGAGAGAAGTTTGTGAGAATGCTTCTGTGTAGTTTTTAGGTGAAGATATTTCTTTTCCCAGCATAGGCCTCAAAGCCCTCCAAATATCCACTTGCAGACTCTACAAAAAGAGTGTTTCAAAACTGCTCTTTTAAAAGGAAGGCTCAAGTCTGTGAGTTGAATGCACTCATCACAAAAAAGTTTCTGAGAATGCTTCTGTGTAGTTATTATGTGAAGATACTTCCTTTTCCAGCTTAGGCCTCAAAGCGCTCGAAATAAACACTTGCAGATTCTACGAAAGGAGTGTTTCAAAACTGTCCTATCAAAAGAAACGTTCAAGTCTGTGAGTTGAATGCACTCATCACAGAGAAGTTTCTGAGAATGCTTCTGTGTAGTTTTTAGGTGAAGATATTTCCTTTTCCAGCATAGGCGTCAAAGCGCTCCAAATAAACACTTGCAGATTCTACAAAAGGAGTGTTTCCAAACTGCTCTATCAAAAGCAATGTTCAAGTCTGTGAGTTGAATGCACTAATCACACAGAAGTTTGTGAGAATCCTTCCGTCTAGTTTTTAGGTGAAGATATATCTTTTCCCAGAATACGCCTTAAAGCGCTGCAAATATCCACTTGCAGATTCTACAAAAAGAGTGTTTCAAAACTGCTCTTTCAAAAGAAAGGCTCAAGTCTGTGAGTTGAATGCACTCATCACAAAGAAGTTTCTGAGAATGTTTCTGTGTAGTTGTTATGTGAAGATACTTCCTTTTCCAGAATAGGCCTCAAAGCGCTCGAAATAAACACATGCAGATTCTACAAAAGGAGTGTTTCAAAACTATCCTATCAAAAGAAACGTTCAAGTCTGTGAGTTGAATGCTCTCATGACAGAGAAGTTTCTGAGAATGCTGCTGTGTAGTTGTTATGGGAAGATACTTCCTTTTCCAGCATAGGCCTCAAAGCACTCGAAATAAACACTTGCAGATTCTAGGAAAGGAGTGATTCAAAACAGTCCTATCAAAATAAACGTTCAAGTCTGTGAGTTGAATGCACTCATCACAAAGAAGTTTCTGAGAATGCTTCTGTGTAGTTTTTAGGTGGAGATATTTCCTTTTCCAGCATAGGCGTCAAAGCGCTCCAAATAAACACTTGCAGATTCTACAAAAGGAGTGTTTCCAAACTGCTCTATCAACAGGAATGTTCAAGTCTGTGAGTTGAATGCTCTAATGACACAGAAGTTTCTGAGAATTCTTCTGTCTAGTTTTTAGGTGAAGATATTTCTTTTCCCAGAACAGGCCTTAAAGCGCTCCAAAAATCCACTTGCAGACTCTACAAAAAGAGTGTTTCAAAACTGCTCTTTCAAAAGAAAGGCTCAAGTCTGTGAGTTGAATGCACTCATCACAAAGAAGTTTCTGAGAATGCTTCTGTGTAGTTATTATGTGAAGATACTTCCTTTTCCAGCTTAGGCCTCAAAGCGCTCGAAATAAACACTTGCAGATTCTACGAAAGGAGTTTTTCAAAACTGTCCTATCAAAATAAACGTTCAAGTCTGTGAGTTGAATGCACTCATGACACAGAAGATTCTGAGAATGCTTCTGTGTAGTTTTTAGGTGAACATATTTCATTTCCCAGCACAGGCGTCAGGGCGCTCCAAATATGCACTTGCAGATTCTACAAAAAGAGAGCTTGAAAACTCTTCCACCAAACAGAGGCTTCAACTCTATGAGTAGAATGCGCTCATCACAAAGAAGTTTCTGAGAATGCTTCTGTCTAGTTTTTATGTGAAGATATTTCCTTTTCCATCATAGGCGACAAAGCGCTCCAAATAAACACTGGCAGATTCTACTAAAGGAGTGTTTCCAAACTGCTCTATCAGAGGGAATGTTCAAGTCTGTGAGTAGAATGCACTCACCACAAAGAAGTTTCTTAGAGTGCTTCTGTCTAGGTTTTATGTGAAGATATTTCCTTTTCCAGCATAGGCGTCAAAGCGCTCCAAATAATCACTTGCAGATTCTACAAAAGGAGTGTTTCCAAACTGCTCTATCAACAGGAATGTTCAAGTCTGAGAGTTGAATGCACTAATGACACAGACGTTTGTGAGAATTCTTCTGTCTAGTTTTTAGGTGAAGATATTTCTTTTCCCAGAATAGGCCTTAAAGCGCTCCAAATATCCACTTGCAGATTCTGCAAAAAGAGTGTTGCAAAACTGCTCTTTTAAAAGAAAGGCTCAAGTCTGTGAGTTGAATGCACTCATCACAAAGAAGTTTCTGAGAATGCTTCTGTGTAGTTGTTATGTGAAGATACTTCCTTTTCCAGTATAGGCCTCAAAGCGCTCGAAATAAACACTTGCAGATTCTACAAAAGGAGTGTTTCTAAACTGTCCTATCAAAAGAAACGTTCAAGTCTGTGAGTTGAATGCACTCATCGCAGAGCAGCTTCTGAGAATGCTTCTGTGTAGTTTTTAGGTGAAGATATTTCCTTTTCCAGCATAGGGGTCAAAGCGATCCAAATAAACACTTGCAGATTCTACAAAAGGAGTGTTTCCATACTGCTCTATCAGAGGGAATGTTCAAGTCTGTGAGTTCAATGCAGTAATCACACAGACGTTTGTGAGAATGCTTCTGTCTAGTGTTTAGGTGAAGATATTTCTTTTCCCAGAATAGGCCTTAAAGCGCTCCAAATTTCCACTTGCAGATTCTACAAAAAGAGTGTTTCAAAACTGCTCTTTCAAAAGAAAGGCTCAAGTCTGTGAGTTGACTGCACTCATCACAAAGAAGTTTCTGAGAATGCTTCTGTGTAGTTGTTATGTGAAGATACTTCCTTTTCCAGCATAGGCCTCAAAGCGCTCGAAATAAACACTTGCAGATTCTAGGAAAGGAGTGTTTCAAAACAGTCCTATCAAAAGAAACGTTCAAGTCTGTGAGTTGAATGCACTCATCACACAGAAGTTTCTGAGAATGCTTCTGTGTAGTTTTTAGGTAGAGATATTTCCTTTTCCAGCATAGGCGTCAAAGCGATCCGAATAAACACTTGCCGATTCTACAAAAGGAGTGTTTCCAAACTGCTCTATCAAGAGGAATGTTCAAGTCTGTGAGTGGAATGCACTCGCCACAAAGAAGTTTCTGAGAATGCTTCTGTCTAGTTTTTATGTGAAGATATTTCCTTTTCGAGCATAGGCGTCAAAGCGCTCCAAATAAACACTTGCAGATTCTACAAAAGGAGTGTTTCCAAACTGCTCTATCAGAGGGAATGTTCAAGTCTGTGAGTTGAATGCACTAGTAAGACAGAAGTTTGTGAGAATGCTTCTGTGTAGTTTTTAGGTGAAGATATTTCTTTTCCCAGCATAGGCCTCAAAGCCCTCCAAATATCCACTTGCAGACTCTACAAAAAGAGTGTTTCAAAACTGCTCTTTCAAAAGGAAGGCTCAAGTCTGTGAGTTGAATGGACTCATCACAAAGAAGTTTCTGAGAATGCTTCTGTGTAGTTGTTATGTGAAGATACTTCCTTTCCCAGCATAGGCCTCAAAGCACTCGAAATAAACACTTGCAGATTCTAGGAAAGGAGTGTTTCAAAACAGTCCTATCAAAATAAACGTTCAAGTCTGTGAGTTGAATGCACTCATCACAAAGAAGTTTCTGAGAATGCTTCTGTGTAGTTTTTAGGTGGAGATATTTCCTTTTCCAGCATAGGCGTCAAAGCGCTCCAAATAAACACTTGCAGATTCTACAAAAGGAGTGTTTCCAAACTGTTCTATCAACAGGAATGTTAAAGTCTGAGAGTTGAATGCACTAATGACACAGAAGTTTGTGAGAATTCTTCTGTCTAGTTTTTAGGTGAAGATATTTCTTTTCCCAGAATAGGCCTTAAAGCGCTCCAAATATCCACTTGCAGATTCTACAAAAAGAGTGTTTCAAAACTGCTCTTTCAAAAGAAAGGCTCAAGTCTGTGAGTTGAATGCACTCATCACAAAGAAGTTTCTGAGAATGCTTCTGCGTAGTTGTTATGTGAAGATACTTTCTTTTCCAGTATAGGCCTCAAAGCGCTCGAAATAAACACTTGCAGATTCTACAAAAGGAGTGTTTCTAAACTGTCCTGTCAAAAGAAACGTTCAAGTCTGTGAGTTGAATGCACTCATCACAGAGAAGCTTCTGAGAATGCTTCTGTTTAGTTTTTAGGTGAAGATATTTCCTTTTCCAGCATAGGCGTCAAAGCGATCCAAATAAACACTTGCAGATTCTACAAAAGGAGTGTTTCCAAACTGCTCTATCAGAGGGAATGTTCAAGTCTGTGAGTAGAATGCACTCAACACAAAGAAGTTTCTGAGAGTGCTTCTGTCTAGTTTTTATGTGAAGATATTTCCTTTTCCAGCATAGGCGCCAAAGCGCTCCAAATAAACACTTGCAGATTCTACAAATGGAGTGTTTCCGAACTGCTCTATCAGAGGGAATGTTCAAGTCTGTGAGTTGGATGCACTAGTAAGACAGAAGTTTGTGAGAGTGTTTCTGTGTAGTTTTTAGGCGAAGATATTTCTTTTCCCAGCATAGGCCTCAAAGCCCTCCAAATATCCACTTGCAGACTCTACAAAAAGAGTGTTTCAAAACTGCTCTTTCAAAAGGAAGGCTCAAGTCTGCGAGTTGAATGCACTCATCACAAAGAAGTTTCTGAGAATGCTTCTGTGTAGTCGTTATGTGAAGATACATCCTTTTCCAGCTAAGGCCTCAAAGCGCTCGAAATAAACACTTGCAGCTTCTAGGAAAGGAGTGTTTCAAAACAGTCCTATCAAAATAAACGTTCAAGTCTGTGAGTTGAATGCACTCATCACACAGAAGTTATGAGAATGCTTCTGTGTAGTTTTTAGGTGGAGATATTTCCTTTTCCAGGATAGGCGTCAAAGCGATCCAAATAAACACTTGCAGATTCTACAAAAGGAGTGTTTCCAAACTGCTCTATCAAGTGGAATGTTCAATTCTGTGAGTAGAATGCACTCACCACAAAGAAGTTTCTGAGAATGCTTCTGTCTAGTTTTTATGTGAAGGTATTTCCTTTTCCAGCATAGGCGTCAAAGTGCTCCAAATAAACACTTGCACATTCTACTAAAGGAGTGTTTCCAAACTGCTCTATCAGAAGCAATGTTCAAGTCTGTGAGTTGAATGCACTAATCACACAGAAGTTTGTGAGAATTCTTCCGTCTAGTTTTTAGGTGAAGATATATCTTTTCCCAGAATAGGCCTTAAAGCGCTCCAAATATCCACCTGCAGATTCTACAAAAAGAGTGTTTCAAAACTGCTCTTTCAAAAGAAAGGCTCAGGTCTGTGAGTTGAATGCACTCGTCACAAAGAAGTTTCTGAGAATGCTTCTGTCTAGTTTTTATGTGAAGATATTCCCTTTTCCAGCATAGGCGTCAAAGCGATCCAAATAAACACTTGCAGATTCTACAAAAGGAGTGTTTCCAAACTGTCCTATCAAAAGAAACGTTCAAGTCTGTGAGTTGAATGCCCTCATGACAGAGAAGTTTCTGAGAATGCTGCTGTGTAGTTTTTAGTTGAAGATAATTCCTTTTCCAGCATAGGCGTCAAAGCGATCCAAATAAGCACTTGCAGGTTCTACAAAAGGAGTGTTTCCAAACTGCTCTATCAGAGGGAATGTTAAAGTCTGTGAGTTCAATGCAATAATCACACAGACGTTTGTGAGAATGCTTCTGTCTAGTGTTTAGGTGAAGATATTTCTTTTCCCAGAATAGGCCTTAAAGCGCTCCAAATTTCCACTTGCAGATTCTACAAAAAGAGTGTTTCAAAACTGCTCTTTCAAAAGAAAGGCTCAAGTCTGTGAGTTGAATGCACTCATCACAAAGAAGTTTCTGAGAATGCTTCTGTGTAGTTGTTATGTGAAGATACTTCCTTTTCCAGCATAGGCGTTAAAGCGATCCAAATAAACACTGGCAGATTCTACAAAAGGAGTGTTTCCAAACTGCTCTATCAGAGGGAATGTTCAAGTCTGTGAGTAGAATGCACTCACCACAAAGAAGTTTCTGAGAGTGCTTCTGTCTAGTTTTTATGTGAAGATATTTCCTTTTCCAGCATAGGCATCAAAGCGCTCCAAATAAACACTTGCAGATTCTACAAAAGGAGTGTTTCCAAACTGCTCTATCAGAGGGAATGTTCAAGTCTGTGAGTTGAATGCACTACTAAGACAGAAGTTTGTGAGAATGTTTCTGTGTAGTTTTTAGGCGAAGATATTTCTTTTCCCAGCATAGGCCTCAAAGCCCTCCAAATATCCACTTGCAGAGTCTACAAAAAGAGTGTTTCAAAACTGCTCTTTCAAAAGGAAGGCTCAAGTCTGTGAGTTGAATGCACTCATCACAAAGAAGTTTCTGAGAATGCTTCTGTGTAGTTTTTAGGTGAACATATTACATTTCCCAGCACAGGCCTGAGAGCGCTCCAAATATGCACTTGCAGATTCTACAAAAAGAGAGCTTGAAAACTCTTCCACCAAAAAGAGGCTTCAACCCTATGAGTAGAATGCGCTCATCACAAAGGAGTTTCTGAGAATGCTTCTGTCTAGTTTTTATGTGAAGATATTTCCTTTTCCATCATAGGCGTCAAAGCGCTCCAAATAAACACTTGCAGATTCTACTAAAGGAGTGTTTCAAAACTGTCCTATCAAAAGAAACGTTCAAGTCTGTGAGTTGAATGCCCTCATCACAGAGAAGTTTCTGAGAATGCTTCTGTGTAGTTTTTAGGTGAAGATAATTCCTTTTCCAGCATAGGCGTCAAAGCGATCCAAATAAGCACGTGCAGATTCTACAAAAGGAGTGTTTCCAAACTGCTCTATCAGAGGGAATGTTCAAGTCTGTGAGTAGAATGCACTCACCACAAAGAAGTTTCTGAGAGTGCTTCTGTGTAGTTTTTAGGTGGAGATATTTCCTTTTCCAGCATAGGCGTCAAAGCGCTCCAAATAAACACTTGCAGATTCTACAAAAGGAGTGTTTCCAAACTGCTCTATCAACAGGAATGTTCAAGACTGTGAGTTGAATGCACTAATCACACCGAAGTTTGTGAGAATTCTTCTGTCTAGTTTTTAGGTGAAGATATTTCTTTTCTCAGAATAGGCCTTAAAGCGCTCCAAATATCCACTTGCAGATTCTACAAAAAGAGTGTTTCAAAACTGCTCTTTCAAAAGAAAGGCTCAAGTCTGTGAGTTGAATGCACTCATCACAAAGAAGTTTCTGAGAATGCTTCTGTGTAGTTGTTATGTGAAGATACTTCCTTTTCCAGTATAGGCCTCAAAGCGCTCGAAATAAACACTTGCAGATTCTACAAAAGGAGTGCTTCAAAACTGTCCTATCAAAAGAAACGTTCAAGTCTGTGAGTTGAATGCACTCATTACAGAGAAGCTTCTGAGAATGCTTCTGTGTAGTTTTTAGGTGAACATATTTCATTTCCCTGCACAGGCCTGAGAGCGCTCCAAATATGCACTTGCAGATCCTACAAAAAGAGAGCTTGAAAACTCTTCCACCAAAAAGAGGCTTCAACTCTATGAGTAGAATGCGCTCATCACAAAGAAGTTTCTGAGAATGCTTCTGTCTAGTTTTTATGTGAAGATATTTCCTTTTCGAGCATAGGCGTCAAAGCGATCCAAATAAACACTGGCAGATTCTACAAAAGGAGTGTTTCCAAACTGCTCTATCAAGAGGAATGTTCAAGTCTGTGAGTAGAATGCACTCACCATAAAGAAGTTTCTCAGAGTGCTTCTGTCTAGTTTTTATGTGAAGATATTTCCTTTTCCAGCATAGGCGTCAAAGCGCTCCAAATAAACACTTGCAGATTCTACAAAAGGAGTGTTTCCGAACTGCTCTATCAGAGGGAATGTTCAAGTCTGTGAGTTGAATGCACTACTAAGACAGAAGTTTGTGAGAATGTTTCTGTGTAGTTTTTAGGCGCAGATATTTCTTTTCCCAGCATAGGCCTCAAAGCCCTCCAAATATCCACTTGCAGACTCTAGAAAAAGAGTGTTTCAAAACTGCTCTTTCAAAAGGAAGGCTCAAGTCTGTGAGTTGAATGCACTCATCACAAAGAAGTTTCTGAGAATGCTTCTGTGTAGTTGTTATGTGAAGATACTTCCTTTTCGAGCATAGGCCTCAAAGCGCTCGAAATAAACACTTGCAGATTCTACGAAAGGAGTGTTTCAAAACTGTCCTATCAAAATAAACGTTCAAGTCTGTGAGTTGAATGCACTCATCACACAGAAGTTTCTGAGAATGCTTCTGTGTAGTTTTTAGGTGAACATATTTCATTTCCCAGCACAGGCCTCAGAGCGCTCCAAATATGCACTTGCAGATTCTACAAAAAGAGAGCTTGAAAGCTCTTCCACCAAAAAGAGGCTTCAACTGTATGAGTAGAATGCGCTCATCACAAAGAAGTTTCTGAGAATGCTTCTGTCTAGTTTTTATGTGAAGATATTTCCTTTTCCAGCATAGGCGTCAAAGCGCTCCAAATAAACACTTGCAGATTCTACTAAAGGAGTGTTTCCAAACTGCTCTATCAAAAGCAATGTTCAAGTCTGTGAGTTGAATGCACTAATCACACAGAAGTTTGTGAGAATCCTTCCGTCTAGTTTTTAGGTGAAGATATTTCTTTTCCCAGAATAGGCCTTAAAGCGCTGCAAATATCCACTTGCAGATTCTACAAAAAGAGTGTTTCAAAACTGCTCTTTCAAAAGAAAGGCTCAAGTCTGTGAGTTGAATGCACTCATCACAAAGAAGTTTCTGAGAATGTTTCTGTGTAGTTGTTATGTGAAGATACTTCCTTTTCCAGAATAGGCCTCAAAGCGCTCGAAATAAACACATGCAGATTCTACAAAAGGAGTGTTTCAAAACTGTCCTATCAAAAGAAACGTTCAAGTCTGTGAGTTGAATGCTCTCATGACAGAGAAGTTTCTGAGAATGCTGCTGTGTAGTTGTTACGGGAAGATACTTCCTTTTCCAGCTTAGGCCTCAAAGCACTCGAAATAAACACTTGCAGATTCTAGGAAAGGAGTGTTTCAAAACAGTCCTATCAAAATAAACGTTCAAGTCTGTGAGTTGAATGCACTCATCACAAAGAAGTTTCTGAGAATGCTTCTGTGTAGTTTTTAGCTGGAGATATTTCCTTTTCCAGCATAGGCGTCAAAGCGCTCCAAATAAACACTTGCAGATTCTACAAAAGAAGTGTTTCCAAACTGCTCTATCAACAGGAATGTTCAAGTCTGTGAGTTGAATGCTCTAATGACACAGAAGTTTCTGAGAATTCTTCTGTCTAGTTTTTAGGTGAAGATATTTCTTTTCCCAGAATAGGCCTTAAAGCTCTCCAAATATCCACTTGCAGATTCTACAAAAAGAGTGTTTCAAAACTGCTCTTTCAAAAGAAAGGCTCAAGTCTGTGAGTTGAATGCACTCATCACAAAGAAGTTTCTGAGAATGCTTCTGTGTAGTTGTTATGTGAAGATACTTCCTTTTCCAGTATAGGCCTCAGAGCGCTCGAAGTAAACACTTGCAGATTCTACAAAAGGAGTGTTTCAAAACAGTCCTATCAAAAGAAACGTTCAAGTCTGTGAGTTGAATGCACTCATCACAGAGAAGCTTCTGAGAATGCTTCTGTGTAGTTTTTAGGTGAACAAATTTCATTTCCCAGCACAGGCCTGAGAGCGCTCCAAATATGCACTTGCAGATTCTACAAAAAGAGAGCTTGAAAACTCTGCCACCAAAAAGAGGCTTCAACTCTATGAGTAGAATGCGCTCATCACAAAGAAGTTTCTGAGAATGCTTCTGTCTAGTTTTTATGTGAAGATATTTCCTTTTCGAGCATAGGCGTCAAAGCGATCCAAATAAACACTGGCAGATTCTACAAAAGGAGTGTTTCCAAACTGCTCTATCAGAGGGAATGTTCAAGTCCGTGAGTAGAATGCACTCACCACAAAGAAGTTTCTGAGAGTGCTTCTGTCTAGTTTTTATGTGAAGATATTTCCTTTTCCAGCATAGGCGTCAAAGCGCTCCAAATAAACACTTGCAGATTCTACAAAAGGAGTGTTTCCGAACTGCTCTATCAGAGGGAATGTTCAAGTCTGTGAGTTGAATGCACTACTAAGACAGAAGTTTGTGAGAATGTTTCTGTGTAGTTTTTAGGCGAAGATATTTCTTTTCCCAGCATAGGCCTCAAAGCCCTCCAAATATCCACTTGCAGAATCTACAAAAACAGTGTTTCAAAACTGCTCTTTCAAAAGGAAGGCTCAAGTCTGTGAGTTGAATGCACTCATCACAAAGAAGTTTCTGAGAATGCTTCTGTCTAGTTTTTATGTGAAGATATTTCCTTTTCCAGCATAGGCGTCAAAGCGCTCCAAATAAACACTTGCAGATTCTACTAAAGGAGTGTTTCCAAACTGCTCTATCAAAAGCAATGTTCAAGTCTGTGAGTTGAATGCACTAATCACACAGAAGTTTGTGAGAATCCTTCCGTCTAGTTTTTAGGTGAAGATATTTCTTTTCCCAGAATAGGCCTTAAAGCGCTCCAAATATCCACTTGCAGATTCTACAATAAGAGTGTTTCAAAACTGCTCTTTCAAAAGAAAGGCTCAAGTCTGTGAGTTGAATGCACTCATCACAAAGAAGTTTCTGAGAATGTTTCTGTGTAGTTGTTATGTGAAGATACTTCCTTTTCCAGAATAGGCCTCAAAGCGCTCGAAATAAACACATGCAGATTCTACAAAAGGAGTGTTTCAAAACTGTCCTATCAAAAGAAACGTTCAAGTCTGTGAGTTGAATGCTCTCATGACAGAGAAGTTTCTGAGAATGCTGCTGTGTAGTTGTTACGGGAAGATACTTCCTTTTCCAGCTTAGGCCTCAAAGCACTCGAAATAAACACTTGCAGATTCTAGGAAAGGAGTGTTTCAAAACAGTCCTATCAAAATAAACGTTCAAGTCTGTGAGTTGAATGCACTCATCACAAAGAAGTTTCTGAGAATGCTTCTGTGTAGTTTTTAGCTGGAGATATTTCCTTTTCCAGCATAGGCGTCAAAGCGCTCCAAATAAACACTTGCAGATTCTACAAAAGAAGTGTTTCCAAACTGCTCTATCAACAGGAATGTTCAAGTCTGTGAGTTGAATGCTCTAATGACACAGAAGTTTCTGAGAATTCTTCTGTCTAGTTTTTAGGTGAAGATATTTCTTTTCCCAGAATAGGCCTTAAAGCTCTCCAAATATCCACTTGCAGATTCTACAAAAAGAGTGTTTCAAAACTGCTCTTTCAAAAGAAAGGCTCAAGTCTGTGAGTTGAATGCACTCATCACAAAGAAGTTTCTGAGAATGCTTCTGTGTAGTTGTTATGTGAAGATACTTCCTTTTCCAGTATAGGCCTCAGAGCGCTCGAAGTAAACACTTGCAGATTCTACAAAAGGAGTGTTTCAAAACAGTCCTATCAAAAGAAACGTTCAAGTCTGTGAGTTGAATGCACTCATCACAGAGAAGCTTCTGAGAATGCTTCTGTGTAGTTTTTAGGTGAACAAATTTCATTTCCCAGCACAGGCCTGAGAGCGCTCCAAATATGCACTTGCAGATTCTACAAAAAGAGAGCTTGAAAACTCTGCCACCAAAAAGAGGCTTCAACTCTATGAGTAGAATGCGCTCATCACAAAGAAGTTTCTGAGAATGCTTCTGTCTAGTTTTTATGTGAAGATATTTCCTTTTCGAGCATAGGCGTCAAAGCGATCCAAATAAACACTGGCAGATTCTACAAAAGGAGTGTTTCCAAACTGCTCTATCAGAGGGAATGTTCAAGTCCGTGAGTAGAATGCACTCACCACAAAGAAGTTTCTGAGAGTGCTTGTGTCTAGTTTTTATGTGAAGATATTTCCTTTTCCAGCATAGGCGTCAAAGTGCTCCAAATAAACACTTGCAGATTCTACAAAAGGAGTGTTTCCGAACTGCTCTATCAGAGGGAATGTTCAAGTCTGTGAGTTGAATGCACTACTAAGACAGAAGTTTGTGAGAATGTTTCTGTGTAGTTTTTAGGCGAAGATATTTCTTTTCCCAGCATAGGCCTCAAAGCCCTCCAAATATCCACTTGCAGAATCTACAAAAACAGTGTTTCAAAACTGCTCTTTCAAAAGGAAGGCTCAAGTCTGTGAGTTGAATGCACTCATCACAAAGAAGTTTCTGAGAATGCTTCTGTCTAGTTTTTATGTGAAGATATTTCCTTTTCCAGCATAGGCGTCAAAGCGCTCCAAATAAACACTTGCAGATTCTACTAAAGGAGTGTTTCCAAACTGCTCTATCAAAAGCAATGTTCAAGTCTGTGAGTTGAATGCACTAATCACACAGAAGTTTGTGAGAATCCTTCCGTCTAGTTTTTAGGTGAAGATATTTCTTTTCCCAGAATAGGCCTTAAAGCGCTCCAAATATCCACTTGCAGATTCTACAAAAAGAGTGTTTCAAAACTGCTCTTTCAAAAGAAAGGCTCAAGTCTGTGAGTTGAATGCACTCATCACAAAGAAGTTTCTGAGAATGTTTCTGTGTAGTTGTTATGTGAAGATACTTCCTTTTCCAGAATAGGCCTCAAAGCGCTCGAAATAAACACATGCAGATTCTACAAAAGGAGTGTTTCAAAACTGTCCTATCAAAAGAAACGTTCAAGTCTGTGAGTTGAATGCTCTCATGACAGAGAAGTTTCTGAGAATGCTGCTGTGTAGTTGTTACGGGAAGATACTTCCTTTTCCAGCTTAGGCCTCAAAGCACTCGAAATAAACACTTGCAGATTCTAGGAAAGGAGTGTTTCAAAACAGTCCTATCAAAATAAACGTTCAAGTCTGTGAGTTGAATGCACTCATCACAAAGAAGTTTCTGAGAATGCTTCTGTGTAGTTTTTAGCTGGAGATATTTCCTTTTCCAGCATAGGCGTCAAAGCGCTCCAAATAAACACTTGCAGATTCTACAAAAGAAGTGTTTCCAAACTGCTCTATCAACAGGAATGTTCAAGTCTGTGAGTTGAATGCTCTAATGACACAGAAGTTTCTGAGAATTCTTCTGTCTAGTTTTTAGGTGAAGATATTTCTTTTCCCAGAATAGGCCTTAAAGCTCTCCAAATATCCACTTGCAGATTCTACAAAAAGAGTGTTTCAAAACTGCTCTTTCAAAAGAAAGGCTCAAGTCTGTGAGTTGAATGCACTCATCACAAAGAAGTTTCTGAGAATGCTTCTGTGTAGTTGTTATGTGAAGATACTTCCTTTTCCAGTATAGGCCTCAGAGCGCTCGAAGTAAACACTTGCAGATTCTACAAAAGGAGTGTTTCAAAACAGTCCTATCAAAAGAAACGTTCAAGTCTGTGAGTTGAATGCACTCATCACAGAGAAGCTTCTGAGAATGCTTCTGTGTAGTTTTTAGGTGAACAAATTTCATTTCCCAGCACAGGCCTGAGAGCGCTCCAAATATGCACTTGCAGATTCTACAAAAAGAGAGCTTGAAAACTCTGCCACCAAAAAGAGGCTTCAACTCTATGAGTAGAATGCGCTCATCACAAAGAAGTTTCTGAGAATGCTTCTGTCTAGTTTTTATGTGAAGATATTTCCTTTTCGAGCATAGGCGTCAAAGCGATCCAAATAAACACTGGCAGATTCTACAAAAGGAGTGTTTCCAAACTGCTCTATCAGAGGGAATGTTCAAGTCCGTGAGTAGAATGCACTCACCACAAAGAAGTTTCTGAGAGTGCTTCTGTCTAGTTTTTATGTGAAGATATTTCCTTTTCCAGCATAGGCGTCAAAGCGCTCCAAATAAACACTTGCAGATTCTACAAAAGGAGTGTTTCCGAACTGCTCTATCAGAGGGAATGTTCAAGTCTGTGAGTTGAATGCACTACTAAGACAGAAGTTTGTGAGAATGTTTCTGTGTAGTTTTTAGGCGAAGATATTTCTTTTCCCAGCATAGGCCTCAAAGCCCTCCAAATATCCACTTGCAGAATCTACAAAAACAGTGTTTCAAAACTGCTCTTTCAAAAGGAAGGCTCAAGTCTGTGAGTTGAATGCACTCATCACAAAGAAGTTTCTGAGAATGCTTCTGTCTAGTTTTTATGTGAAGATATTTCCTTTTCCAGCATAGGCGTCAAAGCGCTCCAAATAAACACTTGCAGATTCTACTAAAGGAGTGTTTCCAAACTGCTCTATCAAAAGCAATGTTCAAGTCTGTGAGTTGAATGCACTAATCACACAGAAGTTTGTGAGAATCCTTCCGTCTAGTTTTTAGGTGAAGATATTTCTTTTCCCAGAATAGGCCTTAAAGCGCTCCAAATATCCACTTGCAGATTCTACAATAAGAGTGTTTCAAAACTGCTCTTTCAAAAGAAAGGCTCAAGTCTGTGAGTTGAATGCACTCATCACAAAGAAGTTTCTGAGAATGTTTCTGTGTAGTTGTTATGTGAAGATACTTCCTTTTCCAGAATAGGCCTCAAAGCGCTCGAAATAAACACATGCAGATTCTACAAAAGGAGTGTTTCAAAACTGTCCTATCAAAAGAAACGTTCAAGTCTGTGAGTTGAATGCTCTCATGACAGAGAAGTTTCTGAGAATGCTGCTGTGTAGTTGTTACGGGAAGATACTTCCTTTTCCAGCATAGGCCTCAAAGCACTCGAAATAAACACTTGCAGATTCTAGGAAAGGAGTGTTTCAAAACAGTCCTATCAAAATAAACGTTCAAGTCTGTGAGTTGAATGCACTCATCACAAAGAAGTTTCTGAGAATGCTTCTGTGTAGTTTTCAGGTGGAGATATTTCCTTTTCCAGCATAGGCGTCAAAGCGCTCCAAATAAACACTTGCAGATTCTACAAAAGAAGTGTTTCCAAACTACTCTATCAGAGGGAATGTTCAAGTCTGTGAGTAGAATGCACTCGCCACAAAGAAGTTTCTGAGAATGCTTCTGTCTAGTTTTTATGTGAAGATATTTCCTTTTCGAGCATAGGCGTCAAAGCGCTCCAAATAAACACTTGCAGATTCTACAAAAGGAGTGTTTCCAAACTGCTCTATCAGAGGGAATGTTCCAGTCTGTGAGTTGAATGCACTAGTAAGACAGAAGTTTGTGAGAATGCTTCTGTGTAGTTTTTAGGTGAAGATATTTCTTTTCCCAACATAGGACTCAAAGCCCTCCAAATATCCACTTGCAGACTCTACAAAAAGAGTGTTTCAAAACTGCTCTTTCAAAAGGAAGGCTCAAGTCTGTGAGTTGAATGCACTCATCACAAAGAAGTTTCTGAGAATGCTTCTGTGTACTTGTTATGTGAAGATACTTCCTTTTCCAGCATAGGCCTCAAAGCGCTCGAAATAAACACTTGCAGATTCTACGAAAGGAGTGTTTCAAAACTGTCCTATCAAAATAAACGTTCAAGTCTGTGAGTCGAATGCACTCATCACACAGAAGTTTCTGAGAATGCTTCTGTGTAGTTTTTAGGTGAACATATTACATTTCCCAGCACAGGCCTGAGAGCGCTCTAAATATGCACTTGCAGATTCTACAAAAAGAGAGCTTGAAAACTCTTCCACCAAAAAGAGGCTTCAACTCTATGAGTAGAATGCGCTCATCACAAAGGAGTTTCTGAGAATGCTTCTGTCTAGTTTTTATGTGAAGATATTTCCTTTTCCATCATAGGCGTCAAAGCGCTCCAAATAAACACTTGCAGATTCTACTAAAGGAGTGTTTCCAAACTGCTCTATCAAAAGCAATGTTCAAGTCTGTGAGTTGAATGCACTAATCACACAGAAGTTTGTGAGAATTCTTTCGTCTAGTTTTTAGGTGAAGATATTTCTTCTCCCAGAATAGGCCTTAAAGCGCTGCAAATATCCACTTGCAGATTCTACAAAAAGAGTGTTTCAAAACTGCTCTTTCAAAAGAAAGGCTCAAGTTTGTGAGTTGAATGCACTCATCACAAAGAAGTTTCTGAGAATGCTTCTGTGTAGTTGTTATGTGAAGATACTTCCTTTTCCAGCATAGGCCTCAAAGTGCTCGAAATAAACACATGCAGATTCTACAAAAGGAGTGTTTCAAAACTGTCCTATCAAAAGAAACGTTCAAGTCTGTGAGTTGAATGCCCTCATCACAGAGAAGTTTCTGAGAATGCTTCTGTGTAGTTTTTAGGTGAAGATAATTCCTTTTCCAGCATAGGCGTCAAAGCGATCCAAATAAGCACTTGCAGATTCTACAAAAGGAGTGTTTCCAAACTGCTCTATCCGAGGGAATGTTCAAGTCTGTGAGTAGAATGCACTCACCACAAAGAAGTTTCTGAGAGTGCTTCTGTGTAGTTTTTAGGTGGAGATATTTCCTTTTCCAGCATAGGCGTCAAAGCGCTCCAAATAAACACTTGCAGATTCTACAAAAGGAGTGTTTCCAAACTGCTCTATCAACAGGAATGTTCAAGACTGTGAGTTGAATGCACTAATGACACAGAAGTTTGTGAGAATTCTTCTGTCTAGTTTTTAGGTGAAGATATTTCTTTTCCCAGAATAGGCCTTAAAGCGCTCCAAATATCCACTTGCAGATTCTACAAAAAGAGTGTTTCAAAACTGCTCTTTCAAAAGAAAGGCTCAAGTCTGTGAGTTGAATGCACTCATCACACAGAAGTTTCTGAGAATGCTTCTGTGTAGTTTTTAGGTGAACATATTTCATTTCCCAGCACAGGCCTCAGAGCGCTCCAAATATGCACTTGCAGATTCTACAAAAAGAGAGCTTGAAAACTCTTCCACCGAAAAGAGGCTTCAACTCTATGAGTAGAATGCACTCATCACAAAGAAGTTTCTGAGAATGCTTCTGTCTAGTTTTTATGGGAAGATATTTCCTTTTCCAGCATAGGCGTCAAAGCGCTCCAAATAAACACTTGCAGATTCTACAAAAGGAGTGTTTCCAAACTGCTCTCTCAAGAGGAATGTTCAAGTCTGTGAATAGAATGCACTCATCACAAAGAAGTTTCTGAGAATGCTTCTGTCTAGTTTTTATGTGAAGATATTTCCTTTTCCAGCATAGGCGTCACAGCGTTCCAAATAAACACTTGCAGATCCTACAAAAGGAGTGTTTCCAAACTGCTCTATCAGAGGGAATGTTCAAGTCTGTGAGTTGAATGCAATAATCAGACAGAAGTTTGTGAGAATGCTTCTGTCTAGTTTTTAGGGGAAGATATTTCTTTTCCCAGAATAGGCCTTAAAGCGCTCCAAATATCCACTTGCAGATTCAACAAAAAGAGTGTTTCAAAACTGCCCTTTCAAAAGAAAGGCTGAAGTCAGTGAGTTGAATGCACTCATCACAAAGAAGTTTCTGAGAATGCTTCTGTGTAGTTGTTATGTGAAGATACTTCCTTTTCCAGCATAGGCCTCAAAGCGTTCGAAATAAACACTTGCAGATTCTGCGAAAGGAGTGTTTCAAAACTGTCCTATCAAAAGAAACGTTCAAGTCCGTGAGTTGAATGCACTCATCACACTGAAGTTTCTGAGAATGCTTCTGTGTAGTGTTTAGGTGAAGATATTTCATTTTCCAGAATAGGCCTCGGAGCGCTCCAATTATGCACTTGCAGTTTCTTCAAAAAGAGAACTTCAGAACTCTTCTATCAAAAAGAGGCTTCAACTCTGTGAGTAGAATGCACTCATCACAAAGAAGTTTCTGAGAATGCTTCTGTCTAGTTTTTATATGAAGATATTTCCTTTTCCAGCATAGGCGTCAAAGCGCTCCAAATAAACACTTGCCGATTCTACAAAAGGAGTGTTTCCAAACTGCCCTATCAGAGGGAGTGTTCAAGTCTGTGAGTTGAATGCACTAATCACACAGAAGTTTGTGAGAATGCTTCTGTCTAGTTTTTAGGTGAAGATATTTCTTTTCACAGAATAGGCCTTAAAGCGCTCCAAATATCCACTTGCAGATTCTACAAAAACAGTGTTTCAAAACTGCCCTTTCAAAAGAAATGCTGAAGTCTGTGAGTTGAATGCACTCATCACAAAGAAGTTTCTGAGAATGCTTCTGTGTAGTTGTTATGTGAAGATACTTCCTTTTCCAGCATAGGCCTCAAAGCGCTCGTAATAAACACTTGCAGATTCTAGGAAAGGAGTGTTTCAAAACTGTCCTGTCAAAAGAAACGTTCAAGTCTGTGTGTTGAATGCACTCATCACACAGAAGTTTCTGAGAATGCTTCTGTGTAGTTTTTAGGTGAAGATATTTCATTTCCCAGCACACGCCTCGGAGCGCTCCAAATATGCACTTGCAGATTCTACAAAAAGAGAGCTTGAAAACTCTTCCACCAAAAAGAGGCTTCAACTCTGTGAGTAGAATGCACTCATCACAAAGAAGTTTCTGAGAATGCTTCTGTTTAGTTGTTATGTGAAGATAATTCCTTTTCCAAAATAGGCCTCAAAGCGCTCGAAATAAACACTTGCAGATTCTACGAAAGGAGTGTTTCAAAACTGTCCTATCAGAAGAAACGTTCCAGTCTGTGAGCTGAATGCACTCATCTCACAGAAGTTTCTGAGAATGTTTCTGTGTAGTTTTTATGTGAAGATATTTCCTTTTCCAGCATAGGCGTCAAAGCGTTCCAAATAAACACTTGCAGATTCCACAAAAGGAGTGTTTCCAAACTGCTCTCTCAAGAGGAATGTTCAAGTCTGTCAGTAGAATGCACTCATCACAAAGAAGTTTCTGAGAATGCTTCTGTCTAGTTTTTATGGGAAGATATTTCCTTTTCCAGCATAGGCGTCAAAGCGCTCCAAATAAACACTTGCAGATTCTACAAAAGGAGTGTTTCCAAACTGCTCTCTCAAGAGGAATGTTCAAGTCTGTGAATAGAATGCACTCATCACAAAGAAGTTTCTGAGAATGCTTCTGTGTAGTGTTTAGGTGAAGATATTTCATTTTCCAGCATAGGCCTCGGAGCGCTCCAAATATGCACTTGCAGTTTCTTCAAAAAGAGAACTTCAGAACTCTTCTATCAAAAAGAGGCTTCAACTCTGTGAGTAGAATGCACTCATCACAAAGAAGTTTCTGAGAATGCTTCTGTCTAGTTTTTATATGAAGATATTTCCTTTTCCAGCATAGGCTCCAAAGCGCTCCAAATAAACACTTGCAGATTCTACAAAAGGAGTGTTTCCAAACTGCCCTATCAGAGGGAGTGTTCAAGTCTGTGAGTTGAATGCACTCACCACACAGAAGTTTGTGAGAATGCTTCTGTCTAGTTTTTAGGTGAAGATATTTCTTTTCGCAGAATAGGCCTTAAAGCGCTCCAAATATCCACTTGCAGATTCTACAAAAAGAGTGTTTCAAAACTGCCCTTTCAAAAGAAATGCTGAAGTCTGTGAGTTGAAGGCACTCATCACAAAGAAGTTTCTGAGAATGCTTCTGTGTAGTTGTTATGTGAAGATACTTCCTTTTCCAGCATATGCCTCAAAGCGCTCGAAATAAACACTTGCAGATTCTACAAAAGGAGTGTTTCAAAACTGTCCTATCAAAAGAAACGGTCAAGTCTGTGAGTTGAATGCACTCATCACACAGAAGTTTCTGAGAATGCTTCTGTGTAGTTTTTAGGTGAAGATATTTCATTTCCCAGCATACGCCTCGGAGCGCTCCAAATATGCACTTGCAGATTCTACAAAAAGAGAGCTTGAAAACTCTTCCACCAAAAAGAGGCTTCAACTCTGTGAGTAGAATGCACTGATCACAAAGAAGTTTCTGAGAATGCTTCTGTGTAGTTGGTATGTGAAGATAATTCCTTTTCCAAAATAGGCCTCAAAGCGCTCGAAATAAACAATTGCAGATTCTACGAAAGGAGTATTTCAAAACTGTCCTATCAAAAGAAACGTTCCAGTCTGTGAGCTGAATGCGCTCATCTCACAGAAGTTTCTGAGAATGTTTCTGTGTAGTTTTTATGTGAAGATATTTCCTTTTCCAGCATAGGCCTCAAAGCGTTCCAAATAAACACTTGCAGATTCCACAAAAGGAGTGTTTCCAAACTGCTCTCTCAAGAGGAATGTTCAAGTCTGTGAGTAGAATGCACTCATCACAAAGAAGTTTCTGAGAATACTTCTGTCTAGTTTTTATGGGAAGATATTTCCTTTTCCAGCATAGGCGTCAAAGCCCTCCAAATAAACACTTGCAGATTCTACAAAAGGAGTGTTTCCAAACTGCTCTCTCAAGAGGAATGTTCAAGTCTGTGAATAGAATGCACTCATCACAAAGAAGTTTCTGAGAATGCTTCTGTCTAGTTTTTATGTGAAGATATTTCCTTTTCCAGCATAGGCGTAACAGCGTTCCAAATAAACACTTGCAGATTCTACAAAAGGAGTGTTTCCAAACTGCTCTATCAGAGGAAATGTTCAAGTCTGTGAGTTGAATGCAATAATCAGACAGAAGTTTGTGAGAATGCTTCTGTCTAGTTTTTAGGTGAAGATATTTCTTTTCCCAGAATAGGCCTTAAAGCGCTCCAAATATCCACTTGCAGATTCTACAAAAAAGTGTTTCAAAACTGCCCTTTCAGAAGAAAGGCTGAAGTCAGTGAGTTGAATGCACTCATCACAAAGAAGTTTCTGAGAATGCTTCTGTGTAGTTGTTATGTGAAGATACTTCCTTTTCCAGCATAGGCCTCAAAGCGCTCGTAATAAACACTTGCAGATTCTAGGAAAGGAGTGTTTCAAAACAGTCCTATCAAAATAAACGTTCAAGTCTGTGAGTTGAATGCACTCATCACACAGAAGTTTCTGAGAATGCTTCTGTGTAGTTTTTAGGTAGAGATATTTCATTTCCCAGCACAGGCCTGAGAGCGCTCCAAATATGCACTTGCAGATTCTACAAAAAGAGAGCTTGAAAACTCTTCCACCAAAAAGAGGCTTCAACTCTATGAGTAGAATGCACTCATCACAAAGAAGTTTCTGAGAATGCTTCTGTCTAGTTTTTATGTGAAGATATTTCCTTTTCCAGCATAGGCATCAAAGCGATCCAAATAAACACTGGCAGATTCTACAAAAGGAGTGTTTCCAAACTGCTCTATCAGAGGGAATGTTCAAGTCTGTGAGTAGAATGCACTCACCACAAAGAAGTTTCTGAGAGTGCTTCTGTCTAGTTTTTATGTGAAGATATTTCCTTTTCCAGCATAGGCGTCAAAGCGCTCCAAATAAACACTTGCAGATTCTACAAAAGGAGTGTTTCCAAACTGCTCTATCAGAGGGAATGTTCAAGTCTGTGAGTTGAATGCACTACTAAGACAGAAGTTTGTGAGAATGTTTCTGTGTAGTTTTTAGGCGAAGATATTTCTTTTCCCAGCATAGGCCTCAAACCCTCCAAATATCCACTTGCAGACCCTCCAAAAAGAGTGTTTCAAAACTGCTCTTTCAAAAGGAAGGCTCAAGTCTGTGAGTTGAAAGCACTCATCACAAAGAAGTTTCTGAGTATGCTTCTGTGTAGTTGTTATGTGAAGATACTTCCTTTTCGATCATAGGCCTAAAAGCGCTCGAAATAAAAACTTGCAGATTCTACGAAAGGAGTGTTTCAAAACTGTCCTATCAAAATAAACGTTCAAGTCTGTGAGATGAATGCACTCATCACACAGAAGTTTCTGAGAATGCTTCTGTGTAGTGTTTAGGTGAAGATATTTCATTTTCCAGCATAGGCCTCGGAGCGCTCCAAATATGCACTTGCAGTTTCTTCAAAAAGAGAACTTCAGAACTCTTCTATCAAAAAGAGGCTTCAACTCTGTGAGTAGAATGCACTCATCACAAAGAAGTTTCTGAGAATGCTTCTGTCTAGTTTTTATGGGAGGATATTTCCTTTTCCAGCATAGGCGTCAAAGCGCTCCAAATAAACACTTGCAGATTCTACAAAAGGAGTGTTTCCAAACTGCTCTCTCAAGAGGAATGTTCAAGTCTGTGAATAGAATGCACTCATCACAAAGAAGTTTCTGAGAATGCTTCTGTCTAGTTTTTAGTTGAAGATATTTCCTTTTCCAGCATAGGCGTCACAGCGTTCCAAATAAACACTTGCAGATTCTACAAAAGGAGTGTTTCCAAACTGCTCTATCAGAGGGAATGTTCCAGTCTGTGAGTTGAATGCAATAATCAGACAGAAGTTTGTGAGAATGCTTCTGTCTAGTTTTTAGGGGAAGATATTTCTTTTCCCAGAATAGGCCTTAAAGCGCTCCAAATATCCACTTGCAGATTCTACAAAAAAGTGTTTCAAAACTGCCCTTTCAAAAGAAAGGCTGAAGTCAGTGAGTTGAATGCACTCATCACAAAGAAGTTTCTGAGAATGCTTCTGTGTAGTTGTTATGTGAAGATACTTCCTTTTCCAGCATAGGCCTCAAAGCTCTCGAAATAAACACTTGCGGATTCTACGAAAGGAGTGTTTCAAAACTGTCCTATCAAAAGAAACGTTCAAGTCCGTGAGTTGAATGCACTCATCACACAGAAGTTTCTGAGAATGCTTCTGTGTAGTGTTTAGGTGAAGATATTTCATTTTCCAGCATAGGCCTCGGAGCGCTCCAAATATACACTTGCAGTTTCTTCAAAAAGAGAACTTCAGAACTCTTCTATCAAAAAGAGGCTTCAACTTGTGAGTAGAATGCACTCATCACAAGGAAGTTTCTGAGAATGCTTCTGTCTAGTTTTTATATGTAGATATTTCCTTTTCCAGCATAGGCGTCAAAGCGCTCCAAATAAACACTTGCAGATTCTACGAAAGGAGGGTTTCAAAACTGTCCTATGAAAAGAAACATTCAAGTCCGTGAGTTGAATGCACTCATCACACAGAAGTTTCTGAGAATGCTTCTGTGTAGTTTTCAGGATAAGATATTTCATTTCCCAGCATAGGCCTCGGAGCTCTCGAAATATGCACTTGCAGATTCTACAAAAAGAGAGCTTGAAAACTCTTCCACCTAAAAGCGGCTTCAACTCTGTGAGCAGAATGCACTCATCACACAGAAGTTTCTGAGAATGCTTCTGTCTAGTTTTTATGTGAAGATATTTCCTTTTCCAGCATAGGCGTCAAAGCGCTCCAAATAAACACTTGCAGATTCTACAAAAGGAGTGTTTCCAAACTGCTCTATCAAAAGGAATGTTCAAGTCTGTGAGTGAAGTGCACCCTAGGCACAGAGGTTTGTGAGCATGCTTCTCTCTAGTTTTCAGGTGAAGATGTTTCATTTCCCAGCATAGGCCTCAAAGAGCTCCAAATATCCACTTGCAGATTCTACAAATAGAGTGTTTCAAAACTACTCTTTCAAAAGGAAGGGTCAAGTTTGTGAGTGGAATGCACTCATCACCAAGAAGTTTCTGAGAATGCCTCTGTCTAGTTGTTATGTGAAGATATTTCCTTTTCCAGCATAGGCCTCAAAGCGCTCCTAGTAAACACTTGCAGATTCTACAAAAGGAGTGTTACAAAACTGTTATATCCAAAAGAACGTTCATGTCTGTGAGTTGAATGCACTCATCACACAGAATTTTCCGAGAATGCTTCTGGCTAGTTTTTAGGTGAAGAAAATTCATTTCCCAGCATAGGCCTCAATGCGCTCCAAATATCCACTTACAGATTCTACAAAAAGAGTGTTTCAAAACTGCTCTTTCAAAAGGAAGGTTCAAGTCTGTGAGTTGAATGTACTCATCACAAAGAAGTTTCTGAGAATGCTTCCGTCTAGTTCTTATGTGAAGATATTTCCTTTTCCAGCGTAGGCCTCAGAGATCTCCAAATATCCACTTGCAGTTTCTACAAAAAGTGTGTTTCAAAACTGCTCTTTCAAAAGGAACGTTCAAGTCTGTAAGTTGAACTCATTCTTGAGTAAGAGGTTTCTGAGAATGGTTCTATCTAGTTTTCATCTGCATGTATTTCCTTTTCCACTAGATGCCGCAATCGCTCCAAATATACACTTGCAGAAATTACAAAAAGAGTGTTTCTAAACTATTCTATGAAAAATCTGTTTCAACTCTGTGAGTTGAGTGCAAGCACCGCAAAGTAGTTTCTGAGAATGCTTCTGTCTAGTTTTTAGCGGTAGATATTTCATTTCCCAGAATAGGCCTCAGAGCGCTCCAAATATCGACCTGCAGATAATACAAAAAGAGTGTTTAAAAACTACTCTTTTAAAAGGAAGGGTAAAGTTTGTGAGTTGAATGCACTCATCACCAAGAAATTTCTGAGAATGCCTCTGTCTAGTTGATATGTGAAGATATTTCCTTTTGCAGCATAGGCCTCAAAGCGCTCCAAATAAACACTTGCAGATACTACAAAAGGAGTACTACAAAACTGTTATATCCAAAAGAACGTTCATGTCTGTGAGTTAAATGCACTCATCACACAGAAGTTTCTGAGAAGGCTTCTGTGTAGTTTTTAGGTGAAGATATTTCCTTTTCCAGCATAGGCGTCCAAGCGCTCCAAATAAACACTTGCAGATTCTACAAAAGGAGTGTTTCCAAACTGCTCTATCAGAGGGAAAGTTCAAGTCTGTGAGTTGAATGCACTAATCACACAAAAGATTGTGAGAGTGCTCCTGTCTAGTTTTTAGGTGAAGATATTTCTTTTCCCAGCATAGGCCTCAAAGCCCTCCAAATATCCACTTGCAGACACTACAAAAAGAGTGTTTCAAAACTGCTCTTTCAAAAGGAAGGCTCAAGTCTGTGAGTTGAATGCACTCATCACAAAGAAGTTTGTGAGACTGCTTCCGCGTAGTTGTTATGTGAAGATACTTCCTTTTGCAGCATAGGCCTCAAAGCGCTCGAAATAAACACTTGCAGATTCTACAAAAGGAGTGTTTCAAAACTGTCCTATGAAAAGAAACGTTCCAGTCTGTGAGTTGAATGCACTCATCACACAGAAGTTTCTGAGAATGCTTCTGTGTAGTTTTTAGGAGAAGATATTTGATTTCCCAGAATAGGCCTCAGAGAGATCCAAATATGCACTTGCAGTTTCTTCAAAAAGAGATCTTCAGAACTCTTCCACCAATAAAAGGCTTCAACCCTGTGAGTGGTATGCACTCATCACAAAGAAGTTTCTGAGAAGGCTTCTGTCTAGTTTTTATGTGAAGACATTTCCATTTCCAGCATAGGCATCAAAGCGCTTCAAATAAACACTTGCAGATTCTACAAAAGGAGTGTTTCCAAACTGCTCTCTCAAAAGGAATGTTCAAGTCTGTGAGATGAATGCACTTATCACACAGAAGTTTGTGAGAATGTTTCTGTCTAGTTTTTAGGTGAAGATATTTCTTTTCCCAGAATAGGCCTTATAGCGCTACAAATATCCACTTGCAGATTCTACAAAAAGAGTGTTTCAAAACTGCTCTTTCAAAAGGAAGGCTCAAGTCTGTGAGTTGAATGCACTCATCACAGAGAAGTGTCTGAGAATGCTTCTGTGTAGTTTTTAGGTGGAGATATTTCCTTTTCCAGGCTAGGCTTCAAAGCGATCCAAATAAACACTTGCAGATTCTACAAAAGGAGTGTTTCCAAACTGCTCTCTCAAGAGGAATGTTCAAGTCTGTGAGTAGAATGCACTCATCACAAAGAAGTTTGTGAGAATGCTTCTGGCTAGTTTTTATTTGAAGATATTTCCTTTTCCAGCATAGGCGTCAAAGCGTTCCAAATATACACTTGCAGATTCTACAAAAGGAGTGTTTCCAAACTGCTCTATCAGAGGGAATGTTCAAGTCTGTGAGTTGAATGCACTAATCAGACAGAAGTTTGTGAGAATGCTTCTGTCTAGTTTTTAGGTGAAGATAATTCCTTTTCCATCATAGGCGTCAAAGCGCTCCAAATAAACACTGGCAGATTCTACTAAAGGAGTGTTTCCAAACTGCTCTATCAGAGGGAATGTTCAAGTCTGTGAGTAGAATGCACTCACCACAAAGAAGTTTCTTAGAGTGCTTCTGTCTAGTTTTTATGTGAAGATATTTCCTTTTCCAGCATAGGCGTCAAAGCGCTCCAAATAATCACTTGCAGATTCTACAAAAGGAGTGTTTCCAAACTGCTCTATCAACAGGAATGTTCAAGTCTGAGAGTTGAATGCACTAATGACACAGACGTTTGTGAGAATTCTTCTGTCTAGTTTTTAGGTGAAGATATTTCTTTTCCCAGAATAGGCCTTAAAGCGCTCCAAATATCCACTTGCAGATTCTGCAAAAAGAGTGTTGCAAAACTGCTCTTTTAAAAGAAAGGCTCAAGTCTGTTAGTTGAATGCACTCATCACAAAGAAGTTTCTGAGAATGCTTCTGTGTAGTTGTTATGTGAAGATACTTCCTTTTCCAGTATAGGCCTCAAAGCGCTCGAAATAAACACTTGCAGATTCTACAAAAGGAGTGTTTCTAAACTGTCCTATCAAAAGAAACGTTCAAGTCTGTGAGTTGAATGCACTCATCGCAGAGCAGCTTCTGAGAATGCTTCTGTGTAGTTTTTAGGTGAAGATATTTCCTTTTCCAGCATAGGGGTCAAATCGATCCAAATAAACACTTGCAGATTCTACAAAAGGAGTGTTTCCAAACTGCTCTATCAAGAGGAATGTTCAAGTCTGTGAGTAGCATGCACTCACCACAAAGAAGTTTCTGAGAATGCTTCTGTCTAGTTTTTATGTGAAGATATTTCCTTTTCCAGCATAGGCGTCAAAGCGCTCCAAATAAACACTTGCAGATTCTACTAAAGGAGTGTTTCCAAACTGCTCTATCAAAAGCAATGTTCAAGTCTGTGAGTTGAATGCACTAATCACACAGAAGTTTGTGAGAATCCTTCCGTCTAGTTTTTAGATGAAGATATTTCTTTTCCCAGAATAGGCCTTAAAGCGCTCCAAATATCCACTTGCAGATTCTACAAAAAGAGTGTTTCAAAACTGCTCTTTCAAAAGAAAGGCTCACGTCTGTGAGTTGAATGCACTCATCACAAAAAAGTTTCTGAGAATGTTTCTGTGTAGTTGTTATGTGAAGATACTTCCTTTTCCAGCTTAGGCCTCAAAGCGCTCGAAATAAACACTTGCAGATTCTACGAAAGGAGTGTTTCAAAACTGTCCTATCAAAATAAACGTTCAGGTCTGTGAGTTGAATGCACTCATCACACAGAAGTTTCTGAGAATGCTTCTGTGTAGTTTTTAGGTGAACATATTTCATTTCCCAGCACAGGCCTCAGAGCGCTCCAAATATGCACTTGCAGATTCTACAAAAAGAGAGCTTGAAAACTCTTCCACCAAAAAGAGGCTTCAACTCTATGAGTAGAATGCGCTCATCACAAAGAAGTTTCTGAGAATGCTTCTGTCTAGTTTTTATGTGAAGATATTTCCTTTTCCAGCATAGGCGTCAAAGTGATCCAAATAAGCACTTGCAGATTCTACAAAAGGAGTGTTTCCAAACTGCCCTATCAGAGAGAATGTTCAAGTCTGTGAGTTCAATGCAGTAATCACACAGACGTTTGTGAGAATGCTTCTGTCTAGTGTTTAGGTGAAGATATTTCTTTTCCCAGAATAGGCCTTAAAGTGCTCCAAATTTCCACTTGCAGATTCTACAAAAAGAGTGTTTCAAAACTGCTCTTTCAAAAGAAAGGCTAAAGTCTGTGAGTTGAATGCACTCATCACAAAGAAGTTTCTGAGAATGCTTCTGTGTAGTTGTTATGTGAAGATACTTCCTTTCCCAGCATAGGCCTCAAAGCACTCGAAATAAACACTTGCAGATTCTAGGAAAGGAGTGTTTCAAAACAGTCCTATCAAAATAAACGTTCAAGTCTGTGAGTTGAATGCACTCATCACAAAGAAGTTTCTGAGAATGCTTCTGTGTAGTTTTTAGGTGGAGATATTTCCTTTTCCAGCATAGGCGTCAAAGCGCTCCAAATAAACACTTGCAGATTCTACAAAAGGAGTGTTTCCAAACTGTTCTATCAACAGGAATGTTAAAGTCCGAGAGTTGAATGCACTAATGACACAGAAGTTTGTGAGAATTCTTCTGTCTAGTTTTTAGGTGAAGATATTTCTTTTCCCAGAATAGGCCTTAAAGCGCTCCAAATATCCACTTGCAGATTCTACAAAAAGAGTGTTTCAAAACTGCTCTTTCAAAAGAAAGGCTCAAGTCTGTGAGTTGAATGCACTCATCACAAAGAAGTTTCTGAGAATGCTTCTGCGTAGTTGTTATGTGAAGATACTTCCTTTTCCAGTATAGTCCTCAAAGCGCTCGAAATAAACACTTGCAGATTCTACAAAAGGAGTGTTTCTAAACTGTCCTATCAAAAGAAACGTTCAAGTCTGTGAGTTGAATGCACTCATCACAGAGAAGCTTCTGAGAATGCTTCTGTGTAGTTTTTAGGTGAAGATATTTCCTTTTCCAGCATAGGCGTCAAAGCGATCCAAATAAACACTTGCAGATTCTACAAAAGGAGTGTTTCCAAACTGCTCTATCAGAGGGAATGTTCAAGTCTGTGAGTAGAATGCACTCAACACAAAGAAGTTTCTGAGAGTGCTTCTGTCTAGTTTTTATGTGAAGATATTTCCTTTTCCAGCATAGGCGTCAAAGCGCTCCAAATAAACACTTGCAGATTCTACAAATGGAGTGTTTCCGAACTGCTCTATCAGAGGGAATGTTCAAGTCTGTGAGTTGGATGCACTAGTAAGACAGAAGTTTGTGAGAGTGTTTCTGTGTAGTTTTTAGGCGAAGATATTTCTTTTCCCAGCATAGGCCTCAAAGCCCTCCAAATATCCACTTGCAGACTCTACAAAAAGAGTGTTTCAAAACTGCTCTTTCAAAAGGAAGGCTCAAGTCTGTGAGTTGAATGCACTCATCACAAAGAAGTTTCTGAGAATGCTTCTGTGTAGTCGTTACGTGAAGATACTTCCTTTTCCAGCTTAGGCCTCAAAGCGCTCGAAATAAACACTTGCAGCTTCTAGGAAAGGAGTGTTTCAAAACAGTCCTATCAAAATAAACGTTCAAGTCTGTGAGTTGAATGCACTCATCACACAGAAGTTTATGAGAATGCTTCTGTGTAGTTTTTAGGTGGAGATATTTCCTTTTCCAGCATAGGCGTCAAAGCGATCCAAATAAACACTTTCAGATTCTACAAAAGGAGTGTTTCCAAACTGCTCTATCAAGAGGAATGTTCAATTCTGTGAGTAGAATGCACTCACCACAAAGAAGTTTCTGAGAATGCTTCTGTCTAGTTTTTATGTGAAGATATTTCCTTTTCCAGCATAGGCGTCAAAGCGCTGCAAATAAACACTTGCAGATTCTACTAAAGGAGTGTTTCCAAACTGCTCTATCAAAAGCAATGTTCAAGTCTGTGAGTTGAATGCACTCATTACAGAGAAGCTTCTGAGAATGCTTCTGTGTAGTTTTTAGGTGAACATATTTCATTTCCCTGCACAGGCCTGAGAGCGCTCCAAATATGCACTTGCAGATTCTACAAAAAGAGTGTCTCAAAACTGCTCTTTCAAAAGAAAGGCTCAAGTCTGTGAGTTGAATGCACTCATCACAAAGAAGTTTCTGAGAATGTTTCTGTGTAGTTGTTATGTGAAGATACTTCCTTTTCCAGGATAGGCCTCAAAGCGCTCGAAATAAACACATGCAGATTCTACAAAAGGAGTGTTTCAAAACTGTCCTATCAAAAGAAACGTTCAAGTCTGTGAGTTGAATGCCCTCATCACAGAGAAGTTTCTGAGAATGCTTCTGTGTAGTTTTTAGGTGAAGATAATTCCTTTTCCAGCATAGGCGTCAAAGCGATCCAAATAAGCACTTGCCGATTCTACAAAAGGAGTGTTTCCAAACTGCTCTATCAGAGGGAATGTTCAAGTCTGTGAGTTCAATGCAGTAATCACACAGACGTTTGTGAGAATGCTTCTGTCTAGTGTTTAGGTGAAAATATTTCTTTTCCCAGAATAGGCCTTAAAGCGCTCCAAATTTCCACTTGCAGATTCTACTAAAAGAGTGTTTCAAAACTGCTCTTTCAAAAGAAAGGCTCAAGTATGTGAGTTGAATGCACTCATAACAAAGAAGTTTCTGAGAATGCTTCTGTGTAGTTGTTGTGTGAAGATACTTCCTTTTCCAGCATAGGCCTCAAAGCGCTCGAAATAAACACTTGCAGATTCTAGGAAAGGAGTGTTTCAAAACAGTACTATCAAAAGAAACGTTCAAGTCTCTGAGTTGAATGCCCTCATCACAGAGAAGTTTCTGAGAATGCTTCTGTGTAGTTTTTAGGTGAAGATAATTCCTTTTCCAGCGTAGGCGTGAAAGCGATCCAAATAAGCACTTGCAGATTCTACAAAAGGAGTGTTTCCAAACTGCTCTATCAGAGGGAATGTTCAAGTCTGTGAGTAGAATGCACTCGCCACAAAGAAGTTTCTGAGAATGCTTCTGTCTAGTTTTTATGTGAAGATATTTCCTTTTCGAGCATAGGCGTCAAAGCGCTCCAAATAAACACTTGCAGATTCTACAAAAGGAGTGTTTCCAAACTGATCTATCAGAGGGAATGTTCAAGTCTGTGAGTTGAATGCACTAGTAAGACAGAAGTTTGTGAGAGTGCTTCTGTGTAGTTTTTAGGTGAAGATATTTCTTTTCCCAGCATAGGCCTAAAAGCCCTCCAAATATCCACTTGCAGACTCTACAAAAAGAGTGTTTCAAAACTGCTCTTTCAAAAGGAAGGCTCAAGTCTGTGAGTTGAATGCACTCATCACAAAGAAGTTTCTGAGAATGCTTCTGTGTAGTTGTTATGTGAAGATACTTCCTTTTCCAGCTTAGGCCTCAAAGCGCTCGAAATAAACACTTGCAGATTCTACGAAAGGAGTGTTTCGAAACTGTCCTATCAAAATAAACTTTCAAGTCTGTGAGTCGAATGCACTCATCACACAGAAGTTTCTGAGAATGCTTCTGTGTAGTTTTTAGGTGAACATATTACATTTCCCAGCACAGGCCTGAGAGCGCTCCAAATATGCACTTGCAGATTCTACAAAAACAGAGGTTGAAAACTCTTCCACCAAAAAGAGGCTTCAACTCTATGAGTAGAATGCGCTCATCACAAAGGAGTTTCTGAGAATGCTTCTGTCTAGTTTTTATGTGAAGATATTTCCTTTTCCATCATAGGCGTAAAAGCGCTCCAAATAAACACTTGCAGATTCTACTAAAGGAGTGTTTCAAAACTGTCCTATCAAAAGAAACGTTCAAGTCTGTGAGTTGAATGCCCTCATCACAGAGAAGTTTCTGAGAATGCTTCTGGGTAGTTTTTAGGTGAAGATAATTCCTTTTCCAGCATAGGCGTCAAAGCGATCCAAATAAGCACGTGCAGATTCTACAAAAGGAGTGTTTCCAAACTGCTCTATCAGAGGGAATGTTCAAGTCTGTGAGTAGAATGCACTCACCACAAAGAAGTTTCTGAGAGTGCTTCTGTGTAGTTTTTAGGTGGAGATATTTCCTTTTCCAGCATAGGCGTCAAAGCGCTCCAAATAAACACTTGCAGATTCTACAAAAGGAGTGTTTCCAAACTGCTCTATCAACAGGAATGTTCAAGACTGTGAGTTGAATGCACTAATCACACAGAAGTTTGTGAGAATTCTTCTGTCTAGTTTTTAGGTGAAGATATTTCTTTTCTCAGAATAGGCCTTAAAGCGCTCCAAATATCCACTTGCAGATTCTACAAAAAGAGTGTTTCAAAACTGCTCTTTCAAAAGAAAGGCTCAAGTCTGTGAGTTGAATGCACTCATCACAAAGAAGTTTCTGAGAATGCTTCTGTGTAGTTGTTATGTGAAGATACTTCCTTTTCCAGTATAGGCCTCAAAGCGCTCGAAATAAACACTTGCAGATTCTACAAAAGGAGTGCTTCAAAACTGTCCTATCAAAAGAAACGTTCAAGTCTGGGAGTTGAATGCACTCATTACAGAGAAGCTTCTGAGAATGCTTCTGTGTAGTTTTTAGGTGAACATATTTCATTTCCCTGCACAGGCCTGAGAGCGCTCCAAATATGCACTTGCAGATTCTACAAAAAGAGAGCTTGAAAACGCTTCCACCAAAAAGAGGCTTCAACTCTATGAGTAGAATGCGCTCATCACAAAGAAGTTTCTGAGAATGCTTCTGTCTAGTTTTTATGTGAAGATATTTCCTTTTCGAGCATAGGCGTCAAAGCGATCCAAATAAACACTGGCAGATTCTACAAAAGGAGTGTTTCCAAACTGCTCTATCAGAGGGAATGTTCAAGTCTGTGAGTAGAATGCACTCACCATAAAGAAGTTTCTCAGAGTGCTTCTGTCTAGTTTTTATGTGAAGATATTTCCTTTTCCAGCATAGGCGTCAAAGCGCTCCAAATAAACACTTGCAGATTCTACAAAAGGAGTGTTTCCGAACTGCTCTATCAGAGGGAAGGTTCAAGTCTGTGAGTTGAATGCACTACTAAGACAGAAGTTTGTGAGAATGTTTCTGTGTAGTTTTTAGGCGAAGATATTTCTTTTCCCAGCATAGGCCTCAAAGCCCTCCAAATATCCACTTGCAGACTCTAGAAAAACAGTGTTTCAAAACTGCTCTTTCAAAAGGAAGGCTCAAGTCTGTGAGTTGAATGCACTCATCACAAAGAAGTTTCTGAGAATGCTTCTGTGTAGTTGTTATGTGAAGATACTTCCTTTTCGAGCATAGGCCTCAAAGCGCTCGAAATAAACACTTGCAGATTCTACGAAAGGAGTGTTTCAAAACTGTCCTATCAAAATAAACGTTCAAGTCTGTGAGTTGAATGCACTCATCACACAGAAGTTTCTGAGAATGCTTCTGTGTAGTTTTTAGGTGAACATATTTCATTTCCCAGCACAGGCCTCAGAGCGCTCCAAATATGCACTTGCAGATTCTACAAAAAGAGAGCTTGAAAGCTCTTCCACCAAAAAGAGGCTTCAACTGTATGAGTAGAATGCGCTCATCACAAAGAAGTTTCTGAGAATGCTTCTGTCTAGTTTTTATGTGAAGATATTTCCTTTTCCAGCATAGGCGTCAAAGCGCTCCAAATAAACACTTGCAGATTCTACTAAAGGAGTGTTTCCAAACTGCTCTATCAAAAGCAATGTTCAAGTCTGTGAGTTGAATGCACTAATCACACAGAAGTTTGTGAGAATCCTTCCGTCTAGTTTTTAGGTGAAGATATTTCTTTTCCCAGAATAGGCCTTAAAGCGCTGCAAATATCCACTTGCATATTCTACAAAAAGAGTGTTTCAAAACTGCTCTTTCAAAAGAAAGGCTCAAGTCTGTGAGTTGAATGCACTCATCACAAAGAAGTTTCTGAGAATGTTTCTGTGTAGTTGTTATGTGAAGATACTTCCTTTTCCAGAATAGGCCTCAAAGCGCTCGAAATAAACACATGCAGATTCTACAAAAGGAGTGTTTCAAAACTGTCCTATCAAAAGAAACGTTCAAGTCTGTGAGTTGAATGCTCTCATGACAGAGAAGTTTCTGAGAATGCTGCTGTGTAGTTGTTACGGGAAGATACTTCCTTTTCCAGCTTAGGCCTCAAAGCACTCGAAATAAACACTTGCAGATTCTAGGAAAGGAGTGTTTCAAAACAGTCCTATCAAAATAAACGTTCAAGTCTGTGAGTTGAATGCACTCATCACAAAGAAGTTTCTGAGAATGCTTCTGTGTAGTTTTTAGCTGGAGATATTTCCTTTTCCAGCATAGGCGTCAAAGCGCTCCAAATAAACACTTGCAGATTCTACAAAAGAAGTGTTTCCAAACTGCTCTATCAACAGGAATGTTCAAGTCTGTGAGTTGAATGCTCTAATGACACAGAAGTTTCTGAGAATTCTTCTGTCTAGTTTTTAGGTGAAGATATTTCTTTTCCCAGAATAGGCCTTAAAGCGCTCCAAATATCCACTTGCAGATTCTACAAAAAGAGTGTTTCAAAACTGCTCTTTCAAAAGAAAGGCTCAAGTCTGTGAGTTGAATGCACTCATCACAAAGAAGTTTCTGAGAATGCTTCTGTGTAGTTGTTATGTGAAGATACTTCCTTTTCCAGTATAGGCCTCAGAGCGCTCGAAATAAACACTTGCAGATTCTACAAAAGGAGTGTTTCAAAACAGTCCTATCAAAAGAAACGTTCAAGTCCGTGAGTTGAATGCACTCATCACAGAGAAGCTTCTGAGAATGCTTCTGTGTAGTTTTTAGGTGAACAAATTTCATTTCCCAGCACAGGCCTGAGAGCGCTCCAAATATGCACTTGCAGATTCTACAAAAAGAGAGCTTGAAAGCTCTTCCACCAAAAAGAGGCTTCAACTGTATGAGTAGAATGCGCTCATCACAAAGAAGTTTCTGAGAATGCTTCTGTCTAGTTTTTATGTGAAGATATTTCCTTTTCCAGCATAGGCGTCAAAGCGCTCCAAATAAACACTTGCAGATTCTACTAAAGGAGTGTTTCCAAACTGCTCTATCAAAAGCAATGTTCAAGTCTGTGAGTTGAATGCACTAATCACACAGAAGTTTGTGAGAATCCTTCCGTCTAGTTTTTAGGTGAAGATATTTCTTTTCCCAGAATAGGCCTTAAAGCGCTGCAAATATCCACTTGCATATTCTACAAAAAGAGTGTTTCAAAACTGCTCTTTCAAAAGAAAGGCTCAAGTCTGTGAGTTGAATGCACTCATCACAAAGAAGTTTCTGAGAATGTTTCTGTGTAGTTGTTATGTGAAGATACTTCCTTTTCCAGAATAGGCCTCAAAGCGCTCGAAATAAACACATGCAGATTCTACAAAAGGAGTGTTTCAAAACTGTCCTATCAAAAGAAACGTTCAAGTCTGTGAGTTGAATGCTCTCATGACAGAGAAGTTTCTGAGAATGCTGCTGTGTAGTTGTTACGGGAAGATACTTCCTTTTCCAGCTTAGGCCTCAAAGCACTCGAAATAAACACTTGCAGATTCTAGGAAAGGAGTGTTTCAAAACAGTCCTATCAAAATAAACGTTCAAGTCTGTGAGTTGAATGCACTCATCACAAAGAAGTTTCTGAGAATGCTTCTGTGTAGTTTTTAGCTGGAGATATTTCCTTTTCCAGCATAGGCGTCAAAGCGCTCCAAATAAACACTTGCAGATTCTACAAAAGAAGTGTTTCCAAACTGCTCTATCAACAGGAATGTTCAAGTCTGTGAGTTGAATGCTCTAATGACACAGAAGTTTCTGAGAATTCTTCTGTCTAGTTTTTAGGTGAAGATATTTCTTTTCCCAGAATAGGCCTTAAAGCGCTCCAAATATCCACTTGCAGATTCTACAAAAAGAGTGTTTCAAAACTGCTCTTTCAAAAGAAAGGCTCAAGTCTGTGAGTTGAATGCACTCATCACAAAGAAGTTTCTGAGAATGCTTCTGTGTAGTTGTTATGTGAAGATACTTCCTTTTCCAGTATAGGCCTCAGAGCGCTCGAAATAAACACTTGCAGATTCTACAAAAGGAGTGTTTCAAAACAGTCCTATCAAAAGAAACGTTCAAGTCCGTGAGTTGAATGCACTCATCACAGAGAAGCTTCTGAGAATGCTTCTGTGTAGTTTTTAGGTGAACAAATTTCATTTCCCAGCACAGGCCTGAGAGCGCTCCAAATATGCACTTGCAGATTCTACAAAAAGAGAGCTTGAAAACTCTGCCACCAAAAAGAGGCTTCAACTCTATGAGTAGAATGCGCTCATCACAAAGAAGTTTCTGAGAATGCTTCTGTCTAGTTTTTATGTGAAGATATTTCCTTTTCGAGCATAGGCGTCAAAGCGATCCAAATAAACACTGGCAGATTCTACAAAAGGAGTGTTTCCAAACTGCTCTATCAGAGGGAATGTTCAAGTCCGTGAGTAGAATGCACTCACCACAAAGAAGTTTCTGAGAGTGCTTCTGTCTAGTTTTTATGTGAAGATATTTCCTTTTCCAGCATAGGCGTCAAAGCGCTCCAAATAAACACTTGCAGATTCTACAAAAGGAGTGTTTCCGAACTGCTCTATCAGAGGGAATGTTCAAGTCTGTGAGTTGAATGCACTACTAAGACAGAAGTTTGTGAGAATGTTTCTGTGTAGTTTTTAGGCGAAGATATTTCTTTTCCCAGCATAGGCCTCAAAGCCCTCCAAATATCCACTTGCAGAATCTACAAAAACAGTGTTTCAAAACTGCTCTTTCAAAAGGAAGGCTCAAGTCTGTGAGTTGAATGCACTCATCACAAAGAAGTTTCTGAGAATGCTTCTGTCTAGTTTTTATGTGAAGATATTTCCTTTTACAGCATAGGCGTCAAAGCGCTCCAAATAAACACTTGCAGATTCTACTAAAGGAGTGTTTCCAAACTGCTCTATCAAAAGCAATGTTCAAGTCTGTGAGTTGAATGCACTAATCACACAGAAGTTTGTGAGAATCCTTCCGTCTAGTTTTTAGGTGAAGATATTTCTTTTCCCAGAATAGGCCTTAAAGCGCTCCAAATATCCACTTGCAGATTCTACAAAAAGAGTGTTTCAAAACTGCTCTTTCAAAAGAAAGGCTCAAGTCTGTGAGTTGAATGCACTCATCACAAAGAAGTTTCTGAGAATGTTTCTGTGTAGTTGTTATGTGAAGATACTTCCTTTTCCAGAATAGGCCTCAAAGCGCTCGAAATAAACACATGCAGATTCTACAAAAGGAGTGTTTCAAAACTGTCCTATCAAAAGAAACGTTCAAGTCTGTGAGTTGAATGCTCTCATGACAGAGAAGTTTCTGAGAATGCTGCTGTGTAGTTGTTACGGGAAGATACTTCCTTTTCCAGCATAGGCCTCAAAGCACTCGAAATAAACACTTGCAGTTTCTAGGAAAGGAGTGTTTCAAAACAGTCCTATCAAAATAAACGTTCAAGTCTGTGAGTTGAATGCACTCATCACAAAGAAGTTTCTGAGAATGCTTCTGTGTAGTTTTTAGGTGGAGATATTTCCTTTTCCAGCATAGGCGTCAAAGCGCTCCAAATAAACACTTGCAGATTCTACAAAAGAAGTGTTTCCAAACTGCTCTATCAACAGGAATGTTCAAGTCTGTGAGTTGAATGCTCTAATGACACAGAAGTTTCTGAGAATTCTTCTGTCTAGTTTTTAGGTGAAGATATTTCTTTTCCCAGAATAGGCCTTAAAGCGCTCCAAATATCCACTTGCAGATTCTACAAAAAGAGTGTTTCAAAACTGCTCTTTCAAAAGAAAGGCTCAAGTCTGTGAGTTGAATGCACTCATCACAAAGAAGTTTCTGAGAATGCTTCTGTGTAGTTGTTATGTGAAGATACTTCCTTTTCCAGTATAGGCCTCAGAGCGCTCGAAATAAACACTTGCAGATTCTACAAAAGGAGTGTTTCAAAACAGTCCTATCAAAAGAAACGTTCAAGTCTGTGAGTTGAATGCACTCATCACAGAGAAGCTTCTGAGAATGCTTCTGTGTACTTTTTAGGTGAACAAATTTCATTTCCCAGCACAGGCCTGAGAGCGCTCCAAATATGCACTTGCAGATTCTACAAAAAGAGAGCTTGAAAACTCTGCCACCAAAAAGAGGCTTCAACTCTATGAGTAGAATGCGCTCATCACAAAGAAGTTTCTGAGAATGCTTCTGTCTAGTTTTTATGTGAAGATATTTCCTTTTCGAGCATAGGCGTCAAAGCGATCCAAATAAACACTGGCAGATTCTACAAAAGGAGTGTTTCCAAACTGCTCTATCAGAGGGAATGTTCAAGTCTGTGAGTAGAATGCACTCACCACAAAGAAGTTTCTGAGAGTGCTTCTGTCTAGTTTTTATGTGAAGATATTTCCTTTTCCAGCATAGGCGTCAAAGCGCTCCAAATAAACACTTGCAGATTCTACAAAAGGAGTGTTTCCGAACTGCTCTATCAGAGGGAATGTTCAAGTCTGTGAGTTGAATGCACTACTAAGACAGAAGTTTGTGAGAATGTTTCTGTGTAGTTTTTAGGCGAAGATATTTCTTTTCCCAGCGTAGGCCTCAAAGCCCTCCAAATATCCACTTGCAGAATCTACAAAAACAGTGTTTCAAAACTGCTCTTTCAAAAGGAAGGCTCAAGTCTGCGAGTTGAATGCACTCATCACAAAGAAGTTTCTGAGAATGCTTCTGTCTAGTTTTTATGTGAAGATATTTCCTTTTCGAGCATAGGCGTCAAAGCGATCCAAATAAACACTGGCAGATTCTACAAAAGGAGTGTTTCCAAACTGCTCTATCAGAGGGAATGTTCAAGTCTGTGAGTAGAATGCACTCACCACAAAGAAGTTTCTGAGAGTGCTTCTGTCTAGTTTTTATGTGAAGATATTTCCTTTTCCAGCATAGGCGTCAAAGCGCTCCAAATAAACACTTGCAGATTCTACAAAAGGAGTGTTTCCGAACTGCTCTATCAGAGGGAATGTTCAAGTCTGTGAGTTGAATGCACTACTAAGACAGAAGTTTGTGAGAATGTTTCTGTGTAGTTTTTAGGCGAAGATATTTCTTTTCCCAGCATAGGCCTCAAAGCCCTCCAAATATCCACTTGCAGAATCTACAAAAACAGTGTTTCAAAACTGCTCTTTCAAAAGGAAGGCTCAAGTCGGCGAGTTGAATGCACTCATCACATAGAAGTTTCTGAGAATGCTTCTGTCTAGTTTTTATGTGAAGATATTTCCTTTTCCAGCATAGGCGTCAAAGCGCTCCAAATAAACACTTGCAGATTCTAGGAAAGGAGTGTTTCCAAACTGCTCTATCAAAAGCAATGTTCAAGTCTGTGAGTTGAATACACTAATCACACAGAAGTTTGTGAGAATCCTTCCGTCTAGTTTTTAGGTGAAGATATTTCTTTTCCCAGAATAGGCCTTAAAGCGCTCCAAATATCCACTTGCAGATTCTACAAAAAGAGTGTTTCAAAACTGCTCTTTCAAAAGAAAGGCTCACGTCTGTGAGTTGAATGCACTCATCACAAAGAAGTTTCTGAGAATGTTTCTGTGTAGTTGTTATGTGAAGATACTTCCTTTTCCAGAATAGGCCTCAAAGCGCTCGAAATAAACACATGCACATTCTACAAAAGGAGTGTTTCAAAACTGTCCTATCAAAAGAAACGTTCAAGTCTGTGAGTTGAATGCCCTCATCACAGAGAAGTTTCTGAGAATGCTTCTGTGTAGTTTGTAGGTGAAGATAATACCTTTTCCAGCATAGGCATCAAAGGGATCCAAATAAGCACTTGCCGATTCTACAAAAGGAGTGTTTCCAAACTGCTCTATCAGAGGGAATGTTCAAGTCTGTGAGTTCAATGCAGTAATCACACAGACGTTTGTGAGAATGCTTCTGTCTAGTGTTTAGGTGAAGATATTTCTTTTCCCAGAATAGGCCTTAAAGCGCTCCAAATTTCCACTTGCAGATTCTACAAAAAGAGTGTTTCAAAACTGCTCTTTCCAAAGAAAGGCTCAAGTCTGTGAGTTGAATGCACTCATCACAAAGAAGTTTCTGAGAATGCTTCTGTGTAGTTGTTATGTGAAGATACTTCCTTTTCCAGCATAGGCCTCAAAGCGCTCGAAATAAACACTTGCAGATTCTAGGAAAGGAGTGTTTCAAAACAGTCCTATCAAAAGAAACGTTCAAGTCTCTGAGTTGAATGCCCTCATCACAGAGAAGTTTCTGAGAATGCGTCTGTGTAGTTTTTATGTGAAGATAATTCCTTTTCCAGCATAGGCGTGAAAGCGATCCAAATAAGCACTTGCAGATTCTACAAAAGGAGTGTTTCCAAACTGCTCTATCAGAGGGAATGTTCAAGTCTGTGAGTAGAATGCACTCGCCACAAAGAAGTTTCTGAGAATGCTTCTGTCTAGTTTTTATGTGAAGATATTTCCTTTTCGAGCATAGGCGTCAAAGCGCTCCAAATAAACACTTGCAGATTCTACAAAAGGAGTGTTTCCAAACTGCTCTATCAGAGGGAATGTTCAAGTCTGTGAGTTGAATGCACTAGTAAGACAGAAGTTTGTGAGAATGCTTCTGTGTAGTTTTTAGGTGAAGATATTTCTTTTCCCAGCATAGGCCTCAAAGCCCTCCAAATATCCACTTGCAGACTCTACAAAAAGAGTGTTTCAAAACTGCTCTTTCAAAAGGAAGGCTCAAGTCTGTGAGTTGAATGGACTCATCACAAAGAAGTTTCTGAGAATGCTTCTGTGTAGTTGTTATGTGAAGATACTTCCT
The DNA here is from genome assembly GCF_028885625.2 of Pongo pygmaeus. NCBI lineage: Eukaryota > Metazoa > Chordata > Mammalia > Primates > Hominidae > Pongo > Pongo pygmaeus. The sequence continues at coordinate 41,307,544 of NC_072381.2, read as the reverse complement.
TTCCCAGCATAGGCCTCAAAGCACTCGAAATAAACACTTGCAGATTCTAGGAAAGGAGTGTTTCAAAACAGTCCTATCAAAATAAACGTTCAAGTCTGTGAGTTGAATGCACTCATCACAAAGAAGTTTCTGAGAATGCTTCTGTGTAGTTTTTAGGTGGAGATATTTCCTTTTCCAGCATAGGCGTCAAAGCGCTCCAAATAAACACTTGCAGATTCTACAAAAGGAGTGTTTCCAAACTGTTCTATCAACAGGAATGTTAAAGTCTGAGAGTTGAATGCACTAATGACACAGAAGTTTGTGAGAATTCTTCTGTCTAGTTTTTAGGTGAAGATATTTCTTTTCCCAGAATAGGCCTTAAAGCGCTCCAAATATCCACTTGCAGATTCTACAAAAAGAGTGTTTCAAAACTGCTCTTTCAAAAGAAAGGCTCAAGTCTGTGAGTTGAATGCACTCATCACAAAGAAGTTTCTGAGAATGCTTCTGCGTAGTTGTTATGTGAAGATACTTTCTTTTCCAGTATAGGCCTCAAAGCGCTCGAAATAAACACTTGCAGATTCTACAAAAGGAGTGTTTCTAAACTGTCCTATCAAAAGAAACGTTCAAGTCTGTGAGTTGAATGCACTCATCACAGAGAAGCTTCTGAGAATGCTTCTGTGTAGTTTTTAGGTGAAGATATTTCCTTTTCCAGCATAGGCGTCAAAGCGATCCAAATAAACACTTGCAGATTCTACAAAAGGAGTGTTTCCAAACTGCTCTATCAGAGGGAATGTTCAAGTCTGTGAGTAGAATGCACTCAACACAAAGAAGTTTCTGAGAGTGCTTCTGTCTAGTTTTTATGTGAAGATATTTCCTTTTCCAGCATAGGCGTCAAAGCGCTCCAAATAAACACTTGCAGATTCTACAAATGGAGTGTTTCCGAACTGCTCTATCAGAGGGAATGTTCAAGTCTGTGAGTTGGATGCACTAGTAAGACAGAAGTTTGTGAGAGTGTTTCTGTGTAGTTTTTAGGCGAAGATATTTCTTTTCCCAGCATAGGCCTCAAAGCCCTCCAAATATCCACTTGCAGACTCTACAAAAAGAGTGTTTCAAAACTGCTCTTTCAAAAGGAAGGCTCAAGTCTGCGAGTTGAATGCACTCATCACAAAGAAGTTTCTGAGAATGCTTCTGTGTAGTCGTTATGTGAAGATACATCCTTTTCCAGCTAAGGCCTCAAAGCGCTCGAAATAAACACTTGCAGCTTCTAGGAAAGGAGTGTTTCAAAACAGTCCTATCAAAATAAACGTTCAAGTCTGTGAGTTGAATGCACTCATCACACAGAAGTTATGAGAATGCTTCTGTGTAGTTTTTAGGTGGAGATATTTCCTTTTCCAGCATAGGCGTCAAAGCGATCAAAATAAACACTTGCAGATTCTACAAAAGGAGTGTTTCCAAACTGCTCTATCAAGTGGAATGTTCAATTCTGTGAGTAGAATGCACTCACCACAAAGAAGTTTCTGAGAATGCTTCTGTCTAGTTTTTATGTGAAGGTATTTCCTTTTCCAGCATAGGCGTCAAAGTGCTCCAAATAAACACTTGCACATTCTACTAAAGGAGTGTTTCCAAACTGCTCTATCAGAAGCAATGTTCAAGTCTGTGAGTTGAATGCACTAATCACACAGAAGTTTGTGAGAATTCTTCCGTCTAGTTTTTAGGTGAAGATATATCTTTTCCCAGAATAGGCCTTAAAGCGCTCCAAATATCCACCTGCAGATTCTACAAAAAGAGTGTTTCAAAACTGCTCTTTCAAAAGAAAGGCTCAGGTCTGTGAGTTGAATGCACTCGTCACAAAGAAGTTTCTGAGAATGCTTCTGTCTAGTTTTTATGTGAAGATATTCCCTTTTCCAGCATAGGCGTCAAAGCGATCCAAATAAACACTTGCAGATTCTACAAAAGGAGTGTTTCCAAACTGTCCTATCAAAAGAAACGTTCAAGTCTGTGAGTTGAATGCCCTCATGACAGAGAAGTTTCTGAGAATGCTGCTGTGTAGTTTTTAGTTGAAGATAATTCCTTTTCCAGCATAGGCGTCAAAGCGATCCAAATAAGCACTTGCAGATTCTACAAAAGGAGTGTTTCCAAACTGCTCTATCAGAGGGAATGTTAAAGTCTGTGAGTTCAATGCAGTAATCACACAGACGTTTGTGAGAATGCTTCTGTCTAGTGTTTAGGTGAAGATATTTCTTTTCCCAGAATAGGCCTTAAAGCGCTCCAAATTTCCACTTGCAGATTCTACAAAAAGAGTGTTTCAAAACTGCTCTTTCAAAAGAAAGGCTCAAGTCTGTGAGTTGAATGCACTCATCACAAAGAAGTTTCTGAGAATGCTTCTGTGTAGTTGTTATGTGAAGATACTTCCTTTTCCAGCATAGGCGTTAAAGCGATCCAAATAAACACTGGCAGATTCTACAAAAGGAGTGTTTCCAAACTGCTCTATCAGAGGGAATGTTCAAGTCTGTGAGTAGAATGCACTCACCACAAAGAAGTTTCTGAGAGTGCTTCTGTCTAGTTTTTATGTGAAGATATTTCCTTTTCCAGCATAGGCATCAAAGCGCTCCAAATAAACACTTGCAGATTCTACAAAAGGAGTGTTTCCAAACTGCTCTATCAGAGGGAATGTTCAAGTCTGTGAGTTGAATGCACTACTAAGACAGAAGTTTGTGAGAATGTTTCTGTGTAGTTTTTAGGCGAAGATATTTCTTTTCCCAGCATAGGCCTCAAAGCCCTCCAAATATCCACTTGCAGAGTCTACAAAAAGAGTGTTTCAAAACTGCTCTTTCAAAAGGAAGGCTCAAGTCTGTGAGTTGAATGCACTCATCACAAAGAAGTTTCTGAGAATGCTTCTGTGTAGTTTTTAGGTGAACATATTACATTTCCCAGCACAGGCCTGAGAGCGCTCCAAATATGCACTTGCAGATTCTACAAAAAGAGAGCTTGAAAACTCTTCCAACAAAAAGAGGCTTCAACTCTATGAGTAGAATGCGCTCATCACAAAGGAGTTTCTGAGAATGCTTCTGTCTAGTTTTTATGTGAAGATATTTCCTTTTCCATCATAGGCGTCAAAGCGCTCCAAATAAACACTTGCAGATTCTACTAAAGGAGTGTTTCAAAACTGTCCTATCAAAAGAAACGTTCAAGTCTGTGAGTTGAATGCCCTCATCACAGAGAAGTTTCTGAGAATGCTTCTGTGTAGTTTTTAGGTGAAGATAATTCCTTTTCCAGCATAGGCGTCAAAGCGATCCAAATAAGCACGTGCAGATTCTACAAAAGGAGTGTTTCCAAACTGCTCTATCAGAGGGAATGTTCAAGTCTGTGAGTAGAATGCACTCACCACAAAGAAGTTTCTGAGAGTGCTTCTGTGTAGTTTTTAGGTGGAGATATTTCCTTTTCCAGCATAGGCGTCAAAGCGCTCCAAATAAACACTTGCAGATTCTACAAAAGGAGTGTTTCCAAAATGCTCTATCAACAGGAATGTTCAAGACTGTGAGTTGAATGCACTAATGACAGAGAAGTTTGTGAGAATTCTTCTGTCTAGTTTTTAGGTGAAGATATTTCTTTTCCCAGAATACGCCTTAAAGCGCTGCAAATATCCACTTGCAGATTCTACAAAAAGAGTGTTTCAAAACTGCTCTTTCAAAAGAAAGGCTCAAGTCTGTGAGTTGAATGCACTCATCACAAAGACGTTTCTGAGAATATTTCTGTGTAGTTGTTATGTGAAGATACTTCCTTTTCCAGAATAGGCCTCAAAGCGCTCGAAATAAACACATGCAGATTCTACAAAAGGAGTGTTTCAAAACTATCCTATCAAAAGAAACGTTCAAGTCTGTGAGTTGAATGCTCTCATGACAGAGAAGTTTCTGAGAATGCTGCTGTGTAGTTGTTATGGGAAGATACTTCCTTTTCCAGCATAGGCCTCAAAGCACTCGAAATAAATACTTGCAGATTCTAGGAAAGGAGTGATTCAAAACAGTCCTATCAAAATAAACGTTCAAGTCTGTGAGTTGAATGCACTCATCACAAAGAAGTTTCTGAGAATGCTTCTGTGTAGTTTTTAGGTGGAGATATTTCCTTTTCCAGCATAGGCGTCAAAGCGCTCCAAATAAACACTTGCAGATTCTACAAAAGGAGTGTTTCCAAACTGCTCTATCAACAGGAATGTTCAAGTCTGTGAGTTGAATGCTCTAATGACACAGAAGTTTCTGAGAATTCTTCTGTCTAGTTTTTAGGTGAAGATATTTCTTTTCCCAGAATAGGCCTTAAAGCGCTCCAAATATCCACTTGCAGATTCTACAAAAAGAGTGTTTCAAAACTGCTCTTTCAAAAGAAAGGCTCAAGTCTGTGAGTTGAATGCACTCATCACAAAGAAGTTTCTGAGAATGCTTCTTTGTAGTTGTTATGTGAAGATACTTCCTTTTCCAGTATAGGCCTCAGAGCGCTCGAAATAAACACTTGCAGATACTACAAAAGGAGTGTTTCAAAACTGTCCTATCAAAAGAAACGTTCAAGTCTGTGAGTTGAATGCACTCATCACAGAGAAGCTACTGAGAATGCTTCTGTGTAGTTTTTAGGTGAACAAATTTCATTTCCCAGCACAGGCCTGAGAGCGCTCCAAATATGCACTTGCAGATTCTACAAAAAGAGAGCTTGAAAACTCTGCCACCAAAAAGAGGCTTCAACTCTATGAGTAGAATGCGCTCATCACAAAGAAGTTTCTGAGAATGCTTCTGTCTAGTTTTATGTGAAGATATTTCCTTTTCGAGCATAGGCGTCAAAGCGATCCAAATAAACACTGGCAGATTCTACAAAAGGAGTGTTTCCAAACTGCTCTATCAGAGGGAATGTTGAAGTCTGTGAGTTGAATGCACTAGTAAGACAGAAGTTTGTGAGAATGCTTCTGTGTAGTTTTTAGGTGAAGATATTTCTTTTCCCAGCATAGGCCTCAAAGCCCTCCAAATATCCACTTGCAGACTCTAGAAAAAGAGTGTTTCAAAACTGCTCTTTTTAAAGGAAGGCTCAAGTCTGTGAGTTGAATGCACTCATCACAAAGAAGTTTCTGAGAATGCTTCTGTGTAGTTATTATGTGAAGATACTTCCTTTTCCAGCTTAGGCCTCAAAGCGCTCGAAATAAACACTTGCAGATTCTACGAAAGGAGTGTTTCAAAACTGTCCTATCAAAATAAACGTTCAAGTCTGTGAGTTGAATGCACTCATGACACAGAAGTTTCTGAGAATGCTTCTGTGTAGTTTTTAGGTGAACATATTTCATTTCCCAGCACAGGCGTCAGGGCGCTCCCAATATGCACTTGCAGATTCTATAAAAAGAGAGCTTGAAAACTCTTCCACCAAAAAGAGGCTTCAACTCTATGAGTAGAATGCGCTCATCACAAAGAAGTTTCTGAGAATGCTTCTGTCTAGTTTTTATGTGAAGATATTTCCTTTTCCATCATAGGCGTCAAAGCGCTCCAAATAAACACTGGCAGATTCTACTAAAGGAGTGTTTCCAAACTGCTCTATCAGAGGGAATGTTCAAGTCTGTGAGTAGAATGCACTCACCACAAAGAAGTTTCTTAGAGTGCTTCTGTCTAGTTTTTATGTGAAGATATTTCCTTTTCCAGCATAGGCGTCAAAGCGCTCCAAATAATCACTTGCAGATTCTACAAAAGGAGTGTTTCCAAACTGCTCTATCAACAGGAATGGTCAAGTCTGAGAGTTGAATGCACTAATGACACAGACGTTTGTGAGAATTCTTCTGTCTAGTTTTTAGGTGAAGATATTTCTTTTCCCAGAATAGGCCTTAAAGCGCTCCAAATATCCACTTGCAGATTCTGCAAAAAGAGTGTTGCAAAACTGCTCTTTTAAAAGAAAGGCTCAAGTCTGTGAGTTGAATGCACTCATCACAAAGAAGTTTCTGAGAATGCTTCTGTGTAGTTGTTATGTGAAGATACTTCCTTTTCCAGTATAGGCCTCAAAGCGCTCGAAATAAACACTTGCAGATTCTACAAAAGGAGTGTTTCTAAACTGTCCTATCAAAAGAAACGTTCAAGTCTGTGAGTTGAATGCACTCATCGCAGAGCAGCTTCTGAGAATGCTTCTGTGTAGTTTTTAGGTGAAGATATTTCCTTTTCCAGCATAGGGGTCAAAGCGATCCAAATAAACACTTGCAGATTCTACAAAAGGAGTGTTTCCAAACTGCTCTATCAAGAGGAATGTTCAAGTCTGTGAGTAGCATGCACTCACCACAAAGAAGTTTCTGAGAATGCTTCTGTCTAGTTTTTATGTGAAGATATTTCCTTTTCCAGCATAGGCGTCAAAGCGCTCCAAATAAACACTTGCAGATTCTACTAAAGGAGTGTTTCCAAACTGCTCTATCAAAAGCAATGTTCAAGTCTGTGAGTTGAATGCACTAATCACACAGAAGTTTGTGAGAATCCTTCCGTCTAGTTTTTAGATGAAGATATTTCTTTTCCCAGAATAGGCCTTAAAGCGCTCCAAATATCCACTTGCAGATTCTACAAAAAGAGTGTTTCAAAACTGCTCTTTCAAAAGAAAGGCTCACGTCTGTGAGTTGAATGCACTCATCACAAAGAAGTTTCTGAGAATGTTTCTGTGTAGTTGTTATGTGAAGATACTTCCTTTTCCAGAATAGGCCTCAAAGCGCTCGAAATAAACACTTGCAGATTCTACAAAAGGAGTGTTTCAAAACTGTCCTATCAAAAGAAACGTTCAAGTCTGTGAGTTGAATGCCCTCATCACAGAGAAGTTTCTGAGAATGCTTCTGTGTAGTTTTTAGTTGAAGATAATTCCTTTTCCAGCATAGGCGTCAAAGCGATCCAAATAAGCACTTGCAGATTCTACAAAAGGAGTGTTTCCAAACTGCTCTATCAGAGGGAATGTTCAAGTCTGTGAATTCAATGCAGTAATCACACAGACGTTTGTGAGAATGCTTCTGTCTAGTGTTTAGGTGAAGATATTTCTTTTCCCAGAATAGGCCTTAAAGCGCTCCAAATTTCCACTTGCAGATTCTACAAAAAGAGTGTTTCAAAACTGCTCTTTCAAAAGAAAGGCTCAAGTCTGTGAGTTGAATGCACTCATCACAAAGAAGTTTCTGAGAATGCTTCTGTGTAGTTGTTATGTGAAGATACTTCCTTTTCCAGCATAGGCCTCAAAGCGCTCGAAATAAACACTTGCAGATTCTAGGAAAGGAGTGTTTCAAAACAGTCCTATCAAAAGAAACGTTCAAGTCTGTGAGTTGAATGCACTCATCACACAGAAGTTTCTGAGAATGCTTCTGTGTAGTTTTTAGGTAGAGATATTTCCTTTTCCAGCATAGGCGTCAAAGCGATCCGAATAAACACTTGCCGATTCTACAAAAGGAGTGTTTCCAAACTGCTCTATCAAGAGGAATTTTCAAGTCTGTGAGTAGAATGCACTCGCCACAAAGAAGTTTCTGAGAATGCTTCTGTCTAGTTTTTATGTGAAGATATTTCCTTTTCGAGCATAGGCGTCAAAGCGCTCCAAATAAACACTTGCAGATTCTACAAAAGGAGTGTTTCCAAACTGCTCTATCAGAGGGAATGTTCAAGTCTGTGAGTTGAATGCCCTAGTAAGACAGAAGTTTGTGAGAATGCTTCTGTGTAGTTTTTAGGTGAAGATATTTCTTTTCCCAGCATAGGCCTCAAAGCCCTCCAAATATCCACTTGCAGACTCTACAAAAAGAGTGTTTCAAAACTGCTCTTTCAAAAGGAAGGCTCAAGTCTGTGAGTTGAATGCACTCATCACAAAGAAGTTTCTGAGAATGCTTCTGTGTAGTTGTTATGTGAAGATACTTCCTTTTCCAGCTTAGGCCTCAAAGCGCTCGAAATAAACACTTGCAGATTCTACGAAAGGAGTGTTTCAAAACTGTCCTATCAAAATAAACGTTCAGGTCTGTGAGTTGAATGCACTCATCACACAGAAGTTTCTGAGAATGCTTCTGTGTAGTTTTTAGGTGAACATATTTCATTTCCCAGAACAGGCCTCAGAGCGCTCCAAATATGCACTTGCAGATTCTACAAAAAGAGAGCTTGAAAACTCTTCCACCAAAAAGAGGCTTCAACTCTATGAGTAGAATGCGCTCATCACAAAGAAGTTTCTGAGAATGCTTCTGTGTAGTTTTTAGGTAGAGATATTTCCTTTTCCAGCATAGGCGTCAAAGCGCTCCAAATAAACACTTGCAGATTCTACAAAAGGAGTGTTTCCAAACTGTTCTATCAACAGGAATGTTAAAGTCTGAGAGTTGAATGCACTAATGACACAGAAGTTTGTGAGAATTCTTCTGTCTAGTTTTTAGGTGAAGATATTTCTTTTCCCAGAATAGGCCTTAAAGCGCTCCAAATATCCACTTGCAGATTCTACAAAAAGAGTGTTTCAAAACTGCTCTTTCAAAAGAAAGGCTCAAGTCTGTGAGTTGAATGCACTCATCACAAAGAAGTTTCTGAGAATGCTTCTGCGTAGTTGTTATGTGAAGATACTTCCTTTTCCAGTATAGGCCTCAAAGCGCTCGAAATAAACACTTGCAGATTCTACAAAAGGAGTGTTTCTAAACTGTCCTATCAAAAGAAACGTTCAAGTCTGTGAGTTGAATGCACTCATCACAGAGAAGCTTCTGAGAATGCTTCTGTGTAGTTTTTAGGTGAAGATATTTCCTTTTCCAGCATAGGCGTCAAAGCGATCCAAATAAACACTTGCAGATTCTACAAAAGGAGTGTTTCCAAACTGCTCTATCAGAGGGAATGTTCAAGTCTGTGAGTAGAATGCACTCAACACAAAGAAGTTTCTGAGAGTGCTTCTGTCTAGTTTTTATGTGAAGATATTTCCTTTTCCAGCATAGGCGTCAAAGCACTCCAAATAAACACTTGCAGATTCTACAAATGGAGTGTTCCCGAACTGCTCTATCAGAGGGAATGTTCAAGTCTGTGAGTTGGATGCACTAGTAAGACAGAAGTTTGTGAGAGTGTTTCTGTGTAGTTTTTAGGCGAAGATATTTCTTTTCCCAGCATAGGCCTCAAAGCCCTCCAAATATCCACTTGCAGACTCTACAAAAAGAGTGTTTCAAAACTGCTCTTTCAAAAGGAAGGCTCAAGTCTGTGAGTTGAATGCACTCATCACAAAGAAGTTTCTGAGAATGCTTCTGTGTAGTCGTTATGTGAAGATACTTCCTTTTCCAGCTTAGGCCTCAAAGCGCTCGAAATAAACACTTGCAGCTTCTAGGAAAGGAGTGTTTCAAAACAGTCCTATCAAAATAAACGTTCAAGTCTGTGAGTTGAATGCACTCATCACACAGAAGTTTATGAGAATGCTTCTGTGTAGTTTTTAGGTGGAGATATTTCCTTTTCCAGCATAGGCGTCAAAGCGATCCAAATAAACACTTTCAGATTCTACAAAAGGAGTGTTTCCAAACTGCTCTATCAAGAGGAATGTTCAATTCTGTGAGTAGAATGCACTCACCACAAAGAAGTTTCTGAGAATGCTTCTGTCTAGTTTTTATGTGAAGATATTTCCTTTTCCAGCATAGGCGTCAAAGCGCTGCAAATAAACACTTGCAGATTCTACTAAAGGAGTGTTTCCAAACTGCTCTATCAAAAGCAATGTTCAAGTCTGTGAGTTGAATGCACTCATTACAGAGAAGCTTCTGAGAATGCTTCTGTGTAGTTTTTAGGTGAACATATTTCATTTCCCTGCACAGGCCTGAGAGCGCTCCAAATATGCACTTGCAGATTCTACAAAAAGAGAGCTTGAAAACTCTTCCACCAAAAAGAGGCTTCAACTCTATGAGTAGAATGCGCTCATCACAAAGAAGTTTCTGAGAATGCTTCTGTCTAGTTTTTATGTGAAGATATTTCCTTTTCGAGCATAGGCGTCAAAGCGATCCAAATAAACACTGGCAGATTCTACAAAAGGAGTGTTTCCAAACTGCTCTATCAGAGGGAATGTTCAAGTCTGTGAGTAGAATGCACTCACCATAAAGAAGTTTCTCAGAGTGCTTCTGTCTAGTTTTTATGTGAAGATATTTCCTTTTCCAGCATAGGCGTCAAAGCGCTCCAAATAAACACTTGCAGATTCTACAAAAGGAGTGTTTCCGAACTGCTCTATCAGAGGGAATGTTCAAGTCTGTGAGTTGAATGCACTACTAAGACAGAAGTTTGTGAGAATGTTTCTGTGTAGTTTTTAGGCGAAGATATTTCTTTTCCCAGCATAGACCTCAAAGCCCTCCAAATATCCACTTGCAGACTCTAGAAAAAGAGTGTTTCAAAACTGCTCTTTCAAAAGGAAGGCTCAAGTCCGTGAGTTGAATGCACTCATCACAAAGAAGTTTCTGAGAATGCTTCTGTGTAGTTGTTATGTGAAGATACTTCCTTTTCCAGCATAGGCCTCAAAGCACTCGAAATAAACACTTGCAGATTCTACGAAAGGAGTGTTTCAAAACTGTCCTATCAAAATAAACGTTCAAGTCTGTGAGTTGAATACACTCATCACACAGAAGTTTCTGAGAATGCTTCTGTGTAGTTTTTAGGTGAACATATTTCATTTCCCAGCACAGGCCTCAGAGCGCTCCAAATATGCACTTGCAGATTCTACAAAAAGAGAGCTTGAAAGCTCTTCCACCAAAAAGAGGCTTCAACTGTATGAGTAGAATGCGCTCATCACAAAGAAGTTTCTGAGAATGCTTCTGTCTAGTTTTTATGTGAAGATATTTCCTTTTCCAGCATAGGCGTCAAAGCGCTCCAAATAAACACTTGCAGATTCTACTAAAGGAGTGTTTCCAAACTGCTCTATCAAAAGCAATGTTCAAGTCTGTGAGTTGAATGCACTAATCACACAGAAGTTTGTGAGAATCCTTCCGTCTAGTTTTAAGGTGAAGATATTTCTTTTCCCAGAATAGGCCTTAAAGCGCTCCAAATATCCACTTGCAGATTCTACAAAAAGAGTGTTTCAAAACTGCTCTTTCAAAAGAAAGGCTCAAGTCTGTGAGTTGAATGCACTCATCACAAAGAAGTTTCTGAGAATGTTTCTGTGTAGTTGTTATATGAAGATACTTCCTTTTCCAGAATAGGCCTCAAAGCGCTCGAAATAAACACATGCAGATTCTACAAAAGGAGTGTTTCAAAACTGTCCTATCAAAAGAAACGTTCAAGTCTGTGAGTTGAATGCTCTCATGACAGAGAAGTTTCTGAGAATGCTGCTGTGTAGTTGTTATGGGAAGATACTTCCTTTTCCAGCATAGGCCTCAAAGAACTCGAAATAAACGCTTGCAGATTCTAGGAAAGGAGTGTTTCAAAACAGTCCTATCAAAATAAACGTTCAAGTCTGTGAGTTGAATGCACTCATCACAAAGAAGTTTCTGAGAATGCTTCTGTGTAGTTTTTAGGTGGAGATATTTCCTTTTCCAGCATAGGCGTCAAAGCGCTCCAAATAAACACTTGCAGATACTAGGAAAGGAGTGTTTCCAAACTGCTCTATCAAAAGCAATGTTCAAGTCTGTGAGTTGAATACACTAATCACACAGAAGTTTGTGAGAATCCTTCCGTCTAGTTTTTAGGTGAAGATATTTCTTTTCCCAGAATAGGCCTTAAAGCGCTCCAAATATCCACATGCAGATTCTACAAAAGGAGTGTTTCAAAACTGTCCTATCAAAAGAAACGTTCAAGTCTGTGAATTGAATGCCCTCATCACAGAGAAGTTTCTGAGAATGCTTCTGTGTAGTTTTTAGGTGAAGATAATTCCTTTTCCAGCATAGGCGTCAAAGCAATCCAAATAAGCACTTGCCGATTCTACAAAAGGAGTGTTTCCAAACTGCTCTATCAGAGGGAATGTTCAAGTCTGTGAGTTCAATGCAGTAATCACACAGACGTTTGTGAGAATGCTTCTGTCTAGTGTTTAGGTGAAAATATTTCTTTTCCCAGAATAGGCCTTAAAGCGCTCCAAATTTCCACTTGCAGATTCTACAAAAAGAGTGTTTCAAAACTGCTCTTTCAAAAGAAAGGCTCAAGTCTGTGAGTTGAATGCACTCATAACAAAGAAGTTTCTGAGAATGCTTCTGTGTAGTTGTTATGTGAAGATACTTCCTTTTCCAGCATAGGCCTCAAAGCGCTCGAAATAAACACTTGCAGATTCTAGGAAAGGAGTGTTTCAAAACAGTCCTATCAAAAGAAACGTTCAAGTCTCTGAGTTGAATGTCCCCATCACAGAGAAGTTTCTGAGAATGCTTCTGTGTAGTTTTTAGGTGAAGATAATTCCTTTTCCAGCGTAGGCGTGAAAGCGATCCAAATAAGCACTTGCAGATTCTACAAAAGGAGTGTTTCCAAACTGCTCTATCAGAGGGAATGTTCAAGTCTGTGAGTAGAATGCACTCGCCACAAAGAAGTTTCTGAGAATGCTTCTGTCTAGTTTTTATGTGAAGATATTTCCTTTTCGAGCATAGGCGTCAAAGCGCTCCAAATAAACACTTGCAGATTCTACAAAAGGAGTGTTTCCAAACTGCTCTATCAGAGGGAATGTTCAAGTCTGTGAGTTGAATGCACTAGTAAGACAGAAGTTTGTGAGAATGCTTCTGTGTAGTTTTTAGGTGAAGATATTTCTTTTCCCAGCATAGGCCTAAAAGCCCTCCAAATATCCACTTGCAGACTCTACAAAAAGAGTGTTTCAAAACTGCTCTTTCAAAAGGAAGGCTCAAGTCTGTGAGTTGAATGCACTCATCACAAAGAAGTTTCTGAGAATGCTTCTGTGTAGTTGTTATGTGAAGATACTTCCTTTTCCAGCTTAGGCCTCAAAGCGCTCGAAATAAACACTTGCAGATTCTACGAAAGGAGTGTTTCGAAACTGTCCTATCAAAATAAACTTTCAAGTCTGTGAGTCGAATGCACTCATCACACAGAAGTTTCTGAGAATGCTTCTGTGTAGTTTTTAGGTGAACATATTACATTTCCCAGCACAGGCCTGAGAGCGCTCCAAATATGCACTTGCAGATTCTACAAAAAGAGAGGTTGAAAACTCTTCCACCAAAAAGAGGCTTCAACTCTATGAGTAGAATGCGCTCATCACAAAGGAGTTTCTGAGAATGCTTCTGTCTAGTTTTTATGTGAAGATATTTCCTTTTCCATCATAGGCGTCAAAGCGCTCCAAATAAACACTTGCAGATTCTACTAAAGGAGTGTTTCAAAACTGTCCTATCAAAAGAAACGTTCAAGTCTGTGAGTTGAATGCCCTCATCACAGAGAAGTTTCTGAGAATGCTTCTGTGTAGTTTTTAGGTGAAGATAATTCCTTTTCCAGCATAGGCGTCAAAGCGATCCAAATAAGCACGTGCAGATTCTACAAAAGGAGTGTTTCCAAACTGCTCTATCAGAGGGAATGTTCAAGTCCGTGAGTAGAATGCACTCACCACAAAGAAGTTTCTGAGAGTGCTTCTGTCTAGTTTTTGTGTGAAGATATTTCCTTTTCCAGCATAGGCGTCAAAGCGCTCCAAACAAACACTTGCAGATTCTACAAAAGGAGTGTTTCCGAACTGCTCTATCAGAGGGAATGTTCAAGTCTGTGAGTTGAATGCACTACTAAGACAGAAGTTTGTGAGAATGTTTCTGTGTAGTTTTTAGGCGAAGATATTTCTTTTCCCAGCATAGGCCTCAAAGCCCTCCAAATATCCACTTGCAGAATCTACAAAAACAGTGTTTCAAAACTGCTCTTTCAAAAGGAAGGCTCAAGTCTGTGAGTTGAATGCACTCATCACAAAGAAGTTTCTGAGAATGCTTCTGTCTAGTTTTTATGTGAAGATATTTCCTTTTCCAGCATAGGCGTCAAAGCGCTCCAAATAAACACTTGCAGATTCTACTAAAGGAGTGTTTCCAAACTGCTCTATCAAAAGCAATGTTCAAGTCTGTGAGTTGAATGCACTAATCACACAGAAGTTTGTGAGAATCCTTCCGTCTAGTTTTTAGGTGAAGATATTTCTTTTCCCAGAATAGGCCTTAAAGCGCTCCAAATATCCACTTGCAGATTCTACAATAAGAGTGTTTCAAAACTGCTCTTTCAAAAGAAAGGCTCAAGTCTCTGAGTTGAATGCACTCATCACAAAGAAGTTTCTGAGAATGTTTCTGTGTAGTTGTTATGTGAAGATACTTCCTTTTCCAGAATAGGCCTCAAAGCGCTCGAAATAAACACATGCAGATTCTACAAAAGGAGTGTTTCAAAACTGTCCTATCAAAAGAAACGTTCAAGTCTGTGAGTTGAATGCTCTCATGACAGAGAAGTTTCTGAGAATGCTGCTGTGTAGTTGTTACGGGAAGATACTTCCTTTTCCAGCATAGGCCTCAAAGCACTCGAAATAAACACTTGCAGATTCTAGGAAAGGAGTGTTTCAAAACAGTCCTATCAAAATAAACGTTCAAGTCTGTGAGTTGAATGCACTCATCACAAAGAAGTTTCTGAGAATGCTTCTGTGTAGTTTTCAGGTGGAGATATTTCCTTTTCCAGCATAGGCGTCAAAGCGCTCCAAATAAACACTTGCAGATTCTACAAAAGAAGTGTTTCCAAACTGCTCTATCAACAGGAATGTTCAAGTCTGTGAGTTGAATGCTCTAATGACACAGAAGTTTCTGAGAATTCTTCTGTCTAGTTTTTAGGTGAAGATATTTCTTTTCCCAGAATAGGCCTTAAAGCGCTCCAAATATCCACTTGCAGATTCTACAAAAAGAGTGTTTCAAAACTGCTCTTTCAAAAGAAAGGCTCAAGTCTGTGAGTTGAATGCACTCATCACAAAGAAGTTTCTGAGAATGCTTCTGTGTAGTTGTTATGTGAAGATACTTCCTTTTCCAGTATAGGCCTCAGAGCGCTCGAAATAAACACTTGCAGATTCTACAAAAGGAGTGTTTCAAAACAGTCCTATCAAAAGAAACGTTCAAGTCCGTGAGTTGAATGCACTCATCACAGAGAAGCTTCTGAGAATGCTTCTGTGTAGTTTTTAGGTGAACAAATTTCATTTCCCAGCACAGGCCTGAGAGCGCTCCAAATATGCACTTGCAGATTCTACAAAAAGAGAGCTTGAAAACTCTGCCACCAAAAAGAGGCTTCAACTCTATGAGTAGAATGCGCTCATCACAAAGAAGTTTCTGAGAATGCTTCTGTCTAGTTTTTATGTGAAGATATTTCCTTTTCGAGCATAGGCGTCAAAGCGATCCAAATAAACACTGGCAGATTCTACAAAAGGAGTGTTTCCAAACTGCTCTATCAGAGGGAATGTTCAAGTCCGTGAGTAGAATGCACTCACCACAAAGAAGTTTCTGAGAGTGCTTCTGTCTAGTTTTTATGTGAAGATATTTCCTTTTCCAGCATAGGCGTCAAAGCGCTCCAAATAAACACTTGCAGATTCTACAAAAGGAGTGTTTCCGAACTGCTCTATCAGAGGGAATGTTCAAGTCTGTGAGTTGAATGCACTACTAAGACAGAAGTTTGTGAGAATGTTTCTGTGTAGTTTTTAGGCGAAGATATTTCTTTTCCCAGCATAGGCCTCAAAGCCCTCCAAATATCCACTTGCAGAATCTACAAAAACAGTGTTTCAAAACTGCTCTTTCAAAAGGAAGGCTCAAGTCTGTGAGTTGAATGCACTCATCACAAAGAAGTTTCTGAGAATGCTTCTGTCTAGTTTTTATGTGAAGATATTTCCTTTTACAGCATAGGCGTCAAAGCGCTCCAAATAAACACTTGCAGATTCTACTAAAGGAGTGTTTCCAAACTGCTCTATCAAAAGCAATGTTCAAGTCTGTGAGTTGAATGCACTAATCACACAGAAGTTTGTGAGAATCCTTCCGTCTAGTTTTTAGGTGAAGATATTTCTTTTCCCAGAATAGGCCTTAAAGCGCTCCAAATATCCACTTGCAGATTCTACAAAAAGAGTGTTTCAAAACTGCTCTTTCAAAAGAAAGGCTCAAGTCTGTGAGTTGAATGCACTCATCACAAAGAAGTTTCTGAGAATGTTTCTGTGTAGTTGTTATGTGAAGATACTTCCTTTTCCAGAATAGGCCTCAAAGCGCTCGAAATAAACACATGCAGATTCTACAAAAGGAGTGTTTCAAAACTGTCCTATCAAAAGAAACGTTCAAGTCTGTGAGTTGAATGCTCTCATGACAGAGAAGTTTCTGAGAATGCTGCTGTGTAGTTGTTACGGGAAGATACTTCCTTTTCCAGCATAGGCCTCAAAGCACTCGAAATAAACACTTGCAGATTCTAGGAAAGGAGTGTTTCAAAACAGTCCTATCAAAATAAACGTTCAAGTCTGTGAGTTGAATGCACTCATCACAAAGAAGTTTCTGAGAATGCTTCTGTGTAGTTTTTAGGTGGAGATATTTCCTTTTCCAGCATAGGCGTCAAAGCGCTCCAAATAAACACTTGCAGATTCTACAAAAGAAGTGTTTCCAAACTGCTCTATCAACAGGAATGTTCAAGTCTGTGAGTTGAATGCTCTAATGACACAGAAGTTTCTGAGAATTCTTCTGTCTAGTTTTTAGGTGAAGATATTTCTTTTCCCAGAATAGGCCTTAAAGGGCTCCAAATATCCACTTGCAGATTCTACAAAAAGAGTGTTTCAAAACTGCTCTTTCAAAAGAAAGGCTCAAGTCTGTGAGTTGAATGCACTCATCACAAAGAAGTTTCTGAGAATGCTTCTGTGTAGTTGTTATGTGAAGATACTTCCTTTTCCAGTATAGGCCTCAGAGCGCTCGAAATAAACACTTGCAGATTCTACAAAAGGAGTGTTTCAAAACAGTCCTATCAAAAGAAACGTTCAAGTCTGTGAGTTGAATGCACTCATCACAGAGAAGCTTCTGAGAATGCTTCTGTGTAGTTTTTAGGTGAACAAATTTCATTTCCCAGCACAGGCCTGAGAGCGCTCCAAATATGCACTTGCAGATTCTACAAAAAGAGAGCTTGAAAACTCTGCCACCAAAAAGAGGCTTCAACTCTATGAGTAGAATGCGCTCATCACAAAGAAGTTTCTGAGAATGCTTCTGTCTAGTTTTTATGTGAAGATATTTCCTTTTCGAGCATAGGCGTCAAAGCGATCCAAATAAACACTGGCAGATTCTACAAAAGGAGTGTTTCCAAACTGCTCTATCAGAGGGAATGTTCAAGTCCGTGAGTAGAATGCACTCACCACAAAGAAGTTTCTGAGAGTGCTTCTGTCTAGTTTTTGTGTGAAGATATTTCCTTTTCCAGCATAGGCGTCAAAGCGCTCCAAACAAACACTTGCAGATTCTACAAAAGGAGTGTTTCCGAACTGCTCTATCAGAGGGAATGTTCAAGTCTGTGAGTTGAATGCACTACTAAGACAGAAGTTTGTGAGAATGTTTCTGTGTAGTTTTTAGGCGAAGATATTTCTTTTCCCAGCATAGGCCTCAAAGCCCTCCAAATATCCACTTGCAGAATCTACAAAAACAGTGTTTCAAAACTGCTCTTTCAAAAGGAAGGCTCAAGTCTGTGAGTTGAATGCACTCATCACAAAGAAGTTTCTGAGAATGCTTCTGTCTAGTTTTTATGTGAAGATATTTCCTTTTCCAGCATAGGCGTCAAAGCGCTCCAAATAAACACTTGCAGATTCTACTAAAGGAGTGTTTCCAAACTGCTCTATCAAAAGCAATGTTCAAGTCTGTGAGTTGAATGCACTAATCACACAGAAGTTTGTGAGAATCCTTCCGTCTAGTTTTTAGGTGAAGATATTTCTTTTCCCAGAATAGGCCTTAAAGCGCTCCAAATATCCACTTGCAGATTCTACAATAAGAGTGTTTCAAAACTGCTCTTTCAAAAGAAAGGCTCAAGTCTGTGAGTTGAATGCACTCATCACAAAGAAGTTTCTGAGAATGTTTCTGTGTAGTTGTTATGTGAAGATACTTCCTTTTCCAGAATAGGCCTCAAAGCGCTCGAAATAAACACATGCAGATTCTACAAAAGGAGTGTTTCAAAACTGTCCTATCAAAAGAAACGTTCAAGTCTGTGAGTTGAATGCTCTCATGACAGAGAAGTTTCTGAGAATGCTGCTGTGTAGTTGTTACGGGAAGATACTTCCTTTTCCAGCATAGGCCTCAAAGCACTCGAAATAAACACTTGCAGATTCTAGGAAAGGAGTGTTTCAAAACAGTCCTATCAAAATAAACGTTCAAGTCTGTGAGTTGAATGCACTCATCACAAAGAAGTTTCTGAGAATGCTTCTGTGTAGTTTTCAGGTGGAGATATTTCCTTTTCCAGCATAGGCGTCAAAGCGCTCCAAATAAACACTTGCAGATTCTACAAAAGAAGTGTTTCCAAACTGCTCTATCAACAGGAATGTTCAAGTCTGTGAGTTGAATGCTCTAATGACACAGAAGTTTCTGAGAATTCTTCTGTCTAGTTTTTAGGTGAAGATATTTCTTTTCCCAGAATAGGCCTTAAAGCGCTCCAAATATCCACTTGCAGATTCTACAAAAAGAGTGTTTCAAAACTGCTCTTTCAAAAGAAAGGCTCAAGTCTGTGAGTTGAATGCACTCATCACAAAGAAGTTTCTGAGAATGCTTCTGTGTAGTTGTTATGTGAAGATACTTCCTTTTCCAGTATAGGCCTCAGAGCGCTCGAAATAAACACTTGCAGATTCTACAAAAGGAGTGTTTCAAAACAGTCCTATCAAAAGAAACGTTCAAGTCCGTGAGTTGAATGCACTCATCACAGAGAAGCTTCTGAGAATGCTTCTGTGTAGTTTTTAGGTGAACAAATTTCATTTCCCAGCACAGGCCTGAGAGCGCTCCAAATATGCACTTGCAGATTCTACAAAAAGAGAGCTTGAAAACTCTGCCACCAAAAAGAGGCTTCAACTCTATGAGTAGAATGCGCTCATCACAAAGAAGTTTCTGAGAATGCTTCTGTCTAGTTTTTATGTGAAGATATTTCCTTTTCGAGCATAGGCGTCAAAGCGATCCAAATAAACACTGGCAGATTCTACAAAAGGAGTGTTTCCAAACTGCTCTATCAGAGGGAATGTTCAAGTCCGTGAGTAGAATGCACTCACCACAAAGAAGTTTCTGAGAGTGCTTCTGTCTAGTTTTTATGTGAAGATATTTCCTTTTCCAGCATAGGCGTCAAAGCGCTCCAAATAAACACTTGCAGATTCTACAAAAGGAGTGTTTCCGAACTGCTCTATCAGAGGGAATGTTCAAGTCTGTGAGTTGAATGCACTACTAAGACAGAAGTTTGTGAGAATGTTTCTGTGTAGTTTTTAGGCGAAGATATTTCTTTTCCCAGCATAGGCCTCAAAGCCCTCCAAATATCCACTTGCAGAATCTACAAAAACAGTGTTTCAAAACTGCTCTTTCAAAAGGAAGGCTCAAGTCTGTGAGTTGAATGCACTCATCACAAAGAAGTTTCTGAGAATGCTTCTGTCTAGTTTTTATGTGAAGATATTTCCTTTTACAGCATAGGCGTCAAAGCGCTCCAAATAAACACTTGCAGATTCTACTAAAGGAGTGTTTCCAAACTGCTCTATCAAAAGCAATGTTCAAGTCTGTGAGTTGAATGCACTAATCACACAGAAGTTTGTGAGAATCCTTCCGTCTAGTTTTTAGGTGAAGATATTTCTTTTCCCAGAATAGGCCTTAAAGCGCTCCAAATATCCACTTGCAGATTCTACAAAAAGAGTGTTTCAAAACTGCTCTTTCAAAAGAAAGGCTCAAGTCTGTGAGTTGAATGCACTCATCACAAAGAAGTTTCTGAGAATGTTTCTGTGTAGTTGTTATGTGAAGATACTTCCTTTTCCAGAATAGGCCTCAAAGCGCTCGAAATAAACACATGCAGATTCTACAAAAGGAGTGTTTCAAAACTGTCCTATCAAAAGAAACGTTCAAGTCTGTGAGTTGAATGCTCTCATGACAGAGAAGTTTCTGAGAATGCTGCTGTGTAGTTGTTACGGGAAGATACTTCCTTTTCCAGCATAGGCCTCAAAGCACTCGAAATAAACACTTGCAGATTCTAGGAAAGGAGTGTTTCAAAACAGTCCTATCAAAATAAACGTTCAAGTCTGTGAGTTGAATGCACTCATCACAAAGAAGTTTCTGAGAATGCTTCTGTGTAGTTTTTAGGTGGAGATATTTCCTTTTCCAGCATAGGCGTCAAAGCGCTCCAAATAAACACTTGCAGATTCTACAAAAGAAGTGTTTCCAAACTGCTCTATCAACAGGAATGTTCAAGTCTGTGAGTTGAATGCTCTAATGACACAGAAGTTTCTGAGAATTCTTCTGTCTAGTTTTTAGGTGAAGATATTTCTTTTCCCAGAATAGGCCTTAAAGGGCTCCAAATATCCACTTGCAGATTCTACAAAAAGAGTGTTTCAAAACTGCTCTTTCAAAAGAAAGGCTCAAGTCTGTGAGTTGAATGCACTCATCACAAAGAAGTTTCTGAGAATGCTTCTGTGTAGTTGTTATGTGAAGATACTTCCTTTTCCAGTATAGGCCTCAGAGCGCTCGAAATAAACACTTGCAGATTCTACAAAAGGAGTGTTTCAAAACAGTCCTATCAAAAGAAACGTTCAAGTCTGTGAGTTGAATGCACTCATCACAGAGAAGCTTCTGAGAATGCTTCTGTGTACTTTTTAGGTGAACAAATTTCATTTCCCAGCACAGGCCTGAGAGCGCTCCAAATATGCACTTGCAGATTCTACAAAAAGAGAGCTTGAAAACTCTGCCACCAAAAAGAGGCTTCAACTCTATGAGTAGAATGCGCTCATCACAAAGAAGTTTCTGAGAATGCTTCTGTCTAGTTTTTATGTGAAGATATTTCCTTTTCGAGCATAGGCGTCAAAGCGATCCAAATAAACACTGGCAGATTCTACAAAAGGAGTGTTTCCAAACTGCTCTATCAGAGGGAATGTTCAAGTCTGTGAGTAGAATGCACTCACCACAAAGAAGTTTCTGAGAGTGCTTCTGTCTAGTTTTTATGTGAAGATATTTCCTTTTCCAGCATAGGCGTCAAAGCGCTCCAAATAAACACTTGCAGATTCTACAAAAGGAGTGTTTCCGAACTGCTCTATCAGAGGGAATGTTCAAGTCTGTGAGTTGAATGCACTACTAAGACAGAAGTTTGTGAGAATGTTTCTGTGTAGTTTTTAGGCGAAGATATTTCTTTTCCCAGCATAGGCCTCAAAGCCCTCCAAATATCCACTTGCAGAATCTACAAAAACAGTGTTTCAAAACTGCTCTTTCAAAAGGAAGGCTCAAGTCTGCGAGTTGAATGCACTCATCACAAAGAAGTTTCTGAGAATGCTTCTGTCTAGTTTTTATGTGAAGATATTTCCTTTTCGAGCATAGGCGTCAAAGCGCTCCAAATAAACACTTGCAGATTCTAGGAAAGGAGTGTTTCCAAACTGCTCTATCAAAAGCAATGTTCAAGTCTGTGAGTTGAATACACTAATCACACAGAAGTTTGTGAGAATCCTTCCGTCTAGTTTTTAGGTGAAGATATTTCTTTTCCCAGAATAGGCCTTAAAGCGCTCCAAATATCCACTTGCAGATTCTACAAAAAGAGTGTTTCAAAACTGCTCTTTCAAAAGAAAGGCTCACGTCTGTGAGTTGAATGCACTCATCACAAAGAAGTTTCTGAGAATGTTTCTGTGTAGTTGTTATGTGAAGATACTTCCTTTTCCAGAATAGGCCTCAAAGCGCTCGAAATAAACACATGCACATTCTACAAAAGGAGTGTTTCAAAACTGTCCTATCAAAAGAAACGTTCAAGTCTGTGAGTTGAATGCCCTCATCACAGAGAAGTTTCTGAGAATGCTTCTGTGTAGTTTGTAGGTGAAGATAATACCTTTTCCAGCATAGGCATCAAAGGGATCCAAATAAGCACTTGCCGATTCTACAAAAGGAGTGTTTCCAAACTGCTCTATCAGAGGGAATGTTCAAGTCTGTGAGTTCAATGCAGTAATCACACAGACGTTTGTGAGAATGCTTCTGTCTAGTGTTTAGGTGAAGATATTTCTTTTCCCAGAATAGGCCTTAAAGCGCTCCAAATTTCCACTTGCAGATTCTACAAAAAGAGTGTTTCAAAACTGCTCTTTCCAAAGAAAGGCTCAAGTCTGTGAGTTGAATGCACTCATCACAAAGAAGTTTCTGAGAATGCTTCTGTGTAGTTGTTATGTGAAGATACTTCCTTTTCCAGCATAGGCCTCAAAGCGCTCGAAATAAACACTTGCAGATTCTAGGAAAGGAGTGTTTCAAAACAGTCCTATCAAAAGAAACGTTCAAGTCTCTGAGTTGAATGCCCTCATCACAGAGAAGTTTCTGAGAATGCGTCTGTGTAGTTTTTATGTGAAGATAATTCCTTTTCCAGCATAGGCGTGAAAGCGATCCAAATAAGCACTTGCAGATTCTACAAAAGGAGTGTTTCCAAACTGCTCTATCAGAGGGAATGTTCAAGTCTGTGAGTAGAATGCACTCGCCACAAAGAAGTTTCTGAGAATGCTTCTGTCTAGTTTTTATGTGAAGATATTTCCTTTTCGAGCATAGGCGTCAAAGCGCTCCAAATAAACACTTGCAGATTCTACAAAAGGAGTGTTTCCAAACTGCTCTATCAGAGGGAATGTTCAAGTCTGTGAGTTGAATGCACTAGTAAGACAGAAGTTTGTGAGAATGCTTCTGTGTAGTTTTTAGGTGAAGATATTTCTTTTCCCAGCATAGGACTCAAAGCCCTCCAAATATCCACTTGCAGACTCTACAAAAAGAGTGTTTCAAAACTGCTCTTTCAAAAGGAAGGCTCAAGTCTGTGAGTTGAATGCACTCATCACAAAGAAGTTTCTGAGAATGCTTCTGTGTACTTGTTATGTGAAGATACTTCCTTTTCCAGCTTAGGCCTCAAAGCGCTCGAAATAAACACTTGCAGATTCTACGAAAGGAGTGTTTCAAAACTGTCCTATCAAAATAAACGTTCAAGTCTGTGAGTCGAATGCACTCATCACACAGAAGTTTCTGAGAATGCTTCTGTGTAGTTTTTAGGTGAACATATTACATTTCCCAGCACAGGCCTGAGAGCGCTCTAAATATGCACTTGCAGATTCTACAAAAAGAGAGCTTGAAAACTCTTCCACCAAAAAGAGGCTTCAACTCTATGAGTAGAATGCGCTCATCACAAAGGAGTTTCTGAGAATGCTTCTGTCTAGTTTTTATGTGAAGATATTTCCTTTTCCATCATAGGCGTCAAAGCGCTCCAAATAAACATTTGCAGATTCTACTAAAGGAGTGTTTCCAAACTGCTCTATCAAAAGCAATGTTCAAGTCTGTGAGTTGAATGCACTAATCACACAGAAGTTTGTGAGAATTCTTTCGTCTAGTTTTTAGGTGAAGATATTTCTTCTCCCAGAATAGGCCTAAAAGCGCTGCAAATATCCACTTGCAGATTCTACAAAAAGAGTGTTTCAAAACTGCTCTTTCAAAAGAAAGGCTCAAGTTTTTGAGTTGAATGCACTCATCACAAAGAAGTTTCTGAGAATGCTTCTGTGTAGTTGTTATGTGAAGATACTTCCTTTTCCAGCATAGGCCTCAAAGTGCTCGAAATAAACACATGCAGATTCTACAAAAGGAGTGTTTCAAAACTGTCCTATCAAAAGAAACGTTCAAGTCTGTGAGTTGAATGCCCTCATCACAGAGAAGTTTCTGAGAATGCTTCTGTGTAGTTTTTAGGTGAAGATAATTCCTTTTCCAGCATAGGCGTCAAAGCGATCCAAATAAGCACTTGCAGATTCTACAAAAGGAGTGTTTCCAAACTGCTCTATCCGTGGGAATGTTCAAGTCTGTGAGTAGAATGCACTCACCACAAAGAAGTTTCTGAGAGTGCTTCTGTGTAGTTTTTAGGTGGAGATATTTCCTTTTCCAGCATAGGCGTCAAAGCGCTCCAAATAAACACTTGCAGATTCTACAAAAGGAGTGTTTCCAAACTGCTCTATCAACAGGAATGTTCAAGACTGTGAGTTGAATGCACTAATCACACAGAAGTTTGTGAGAATTCTTCTGTCTAGTTTTTAGGTGAAGATATTTCTTTTCCCAGAATAGGCCTTAAAGCGCTCCAAATATCCACTTGCAGATTCTACAAAAAGAGTGTTTCAAAACTGCTCTTTCAAAAGAAAGGCTCAAGTCTGTGAGTTGAATGCACTCATCACACAGAAGTTTCTGAGAATGCTTCTGTGTAGTTTTTAGGTGAACATATTTCATTTCCCAGCACAGGCCTCAGAGCGCTCCAAATATGCACTTGCAGATTCTACAAAAAGAGAGCTTGAAAACTCTTCCACCGAAAAGAGGCTTCAACTCTATGAGTAGAATGCACTCATCACAAAGAAGTTTCTGAGAATGCTTCTGTCTAGTTTTTATGGGAAGATATTTCCTTTTCCAGCATAGGCGTCAAAGCGCTCCAAATAAACACTTGCAGATTCTACAAAAGGAGTGTTTCCAAACTGCTCTCTCAAGAGGAATGTTCAAGTCTGTGAATAGAATGCACTCATCACAAAGAAGTTTCTGAGAATGCTTCTGTCTAGTTTTTATGTGAAGATATTTCCTTTTCCAGCATAGGCGTCACAGCGTTCCAAATAAACACTTGCAGATCCTACAAAAGGAGTGTTTCCAAACTGCTCTATCAGAGGGAATGTTCAAGTCTGTGAGTTGAATGCAATAATCAGACAGAAGTTTGTGAGAATGCTTCTGTCTAGTTTTTAGGGGAAGATATTTCTTTTCCCAGAATAGGCCTTAAAGCGCTCCAAATATTCACTTGCAGATTCAACAAAAAGAGTGTTTCAAAACTGCCCTTTCAAAAGAAAGGCTGAAGTCAGTGAGTTGAATGCACTCATCACAAAGAAGTTTCTGAGAATGCTTGTGTGTAGTTGTTATGTGAAGATACTTCCTTTTCCAGCATAGGCCTCAAAGCGTTCGAAATAAACACTTGCAGATTCTGCGAAAGGAGTGTTTCAAAACTGTCCTATCAAAAGAAACGTTCAAGTCCGTGAGTTGAATGCACTCATCACACTGAAGTTTCTGAGAATGCTTCTGTGTAGTGTTTAGGTGAAGATATTTCATTTTCCAGCATAGGCCTCGGAGCGCTCCAATTATGCACTTGCAGTTTCTTCAAAAAGAGAACTTCAGAACTCTTCTATCAAAAAGAGGCTTCAACTCTGTGAGTAGAATGCACTCATCACAAAGAAGTTTCTTAGAATGCTTCTGTCTAGTTTTTATATGAAGATATTTCCTTTTCCAGCATAGGCGTCAAAGCACTCCAAATAAACACTTGCAGATTCTACAAAAGGAGTGTTTCCAAACTGCCCTATCAGAGGGAGTGTCCAATTCTGTGAGTTGAATGCACTCACCACACAGAAGTTTGTGAGAATGCTTCTGTCTAGTTTTTAGGTGAAGATATTTCTTTTCGCAGAATAGGCCTTAAAGCGCTCCAAATATCCACTTGCAGATTCTACAAAAAGAGTGTTTCAAAACTGCCCTTTCAAAAGAAATGCTGAAGACTGTGAGTTGAAGGCACTCATCACAAAGAAGTTTCTGAGAATGCTTCTGTGTAGTTGTTATGTGAAGATACTTCCTTTTCCAGCATATGTCTCAAAGCGCTCGAAATAAACACTTGCAGATTCTACAAAAGGAGTGTTTCAAAACTGTCCTATCAAAAGAAACGTTCAAGTCTGTGAGTTGAATGCACTCATCACACAGAAGTTTCTGAGAATGCTTCTGTGTAGTTTTTAGGTGAAGATATTTCATTTCCCAGCATACGCCTCGGAGCGCTCCAAATATGCACTTGCAGATTCTACAAAAAGAGAGCTTGAAAACTCTTCCACCAAAAAGAGGCTTCAACTCTGTGAGTAGAATGCACTCATCACAAAGAAGTTTCTGAGAATGCTTCTGTGTAGTTGGTATGTGAAGATAATTCCTTTTCCAAAATAGGCCTCAAAGCGCTCGAAATAAACAATTGCAGATTCTACGAAAGGAGTATTTCAAAACTGTCCTATCAAAAGAAACGTTCCAGTCTGTGAGCTGAATGCGCTCATCTCACAGAAGTTTCTGAGAATGTTTCTGTGTAGTTTTTATGTGAAGATATTTCCTTTTCCAGCATAGGCGTCAAAGCGTTCCAAATAAACACTTGCAGATTCCACAAAAGGAGTGTTTCCAAACTGCTCTCTCAAGAGGAATGTTCAAGTCTGTGAGTAGAATGCACTCATCACAAAGAAGTTTCTGAGAATGCTTCTGTCTAGTTTTTATGGGAAGATATTTCCTTTTCCAGCATAGGCGTCAAAGCGCTCCAAATAAACACTTGCAGATTCTACAAAAGGAGTGTTTCCAAACTGCTCTCTCAAGAGGAATGTTCAAGTCTGTGAATAGAATGCACTCATCACAAAGAAGTTTCTGAGAATGCTTCTGTCTAGTTTTTATGTGAAGATATTTCCTTTTCCAGCATAGGCGTCACAGCGTTCCAAATAAACACTTGCAGATTCTACAAAAGGAGTGTTTCCAAACTGCTCTATCAGAGGAAATGTTCAAGTCTGTGAGTTGAATGCAATAATCAGACAGAAGTTTGTGAGAATGCTTCTGTCTAGTTTCTAGGTGAAGATATTTCTTTTCCCAGAATAGGCCTTAAAGCGCTCCAAATATCCACTTGCAGATTCTACAAAAAAGTGTTTCAAAACTGCCCTTTCAGAAGAAAGGCTGAAGTCAGTGAGTTGAATGCACTCATCACAAAGAAGTTTCTGAGAATGCTTCTGTGTAGTTGTTATGTGAAGATACTTCCTTTTCCAGCATAGGCCTCAAAGCGCTCGTAATAAACACTTGCAGATTCTAGGAAAGGAGTGTTTCAAAACAGTCCTATCAAAATAAACGTTCAAGTCTGTGAGTTGAATGCACTCATCACACAGAAGTTTCTGAGAATGCTTCTGTGTAGTTTTTAGGTAGAGATATTTCATTTCCCAGCACAGGCCTGAGAGAGCTCCAAATATGCACTTGCAGATTCTACAAAAAGAGAGCTTGAAAACTCTTCCACCAAAAAGAGGCTTCACCTCTATGAGTAGAATGCACTCATCACAAAGAAGTTTCTGAGAATGCTTCTGTCTAGTTTTTATGTGAAGATATTTCCTTTTCCAGCATAGGCATCAAAGCGATCCAAATAAACACTGGCAGATTCTACAAAAGGAGTGTTTCCAAACTGCTCTATCAGAGGGAATGTTCAAGTCTGTGAGTAGAATGCACTCACCACAAAGAAGTTTCTGAGAGTGCTTCTGTCTAGTTTTTATGTGAAGATATTTCCTTTTCCAGCATAGGCGTCAAAGCGCTCCAAATAAACACTTGCAGATTCTACAAAAGGAGTGTTTCCGAACTGCTCTATCAGAGGGAATGTTCAAGTCTGTGAGTTGAATGCACTACTAAGACAGAAGTTTGTGAGAATGTTTCTGTGTAGTTTTTAGGCGAAGATATTTCTTTTCCCAGCATAGGCCTCAAAGCCCTCCAAATATCCACTTGCAGGATCTACAAAAACAGTGTTTCAAAACTGCTCTTTCAAAAGGAAGGCTCAAGTCTGTGAGTTGAATGCACTCATCACAAAGAAGTTTCTGAGAATGCTTCTGTCTAGTTTTTATGTGAAGATATTTCCTTTTCCAGCATAGGCGTCAAAGCGCTCCAAATAAACACTTGCAGATTCTACTAAAGGAGTGTTTCCAAACTGCTCTATCAAAAGCAATGTTCAAGTCTGTGAGTTGAATGCACTAATCACACAGAAGTTTGTGAGAATCCTTCCGTCTAGTTTTTAGGTGAAGATATTTCTTTTCCCAGAATAGGCCTTAAAGCGCTCCAAATATCCACTTGCAGATTCTACAAAAAGAGTGTTTCAAAACTGCTCTTTCAAAAGAAAGGCTCAAGTCTGTGAGTTGAATGCACTCATCACAAAGAAGTTTCTGAGAATGTTTCTGTGTAGTTGTTATGTGAAGATACTTCCTTTTCCAGAATAGGCCTCAAAGCGCTCGAAATAAACACATGCAGATTCTACAAAAGGAGTGTTTCAAAACTGTCCTATCAAAAGAAACGTTCAAGTCTGTGAGTTGAATGCTCTCATGACAGAGAAGTTTCTGAGAATGCTGCTGTGTAGTTGTTACGGGAAGATACTTCCTTTTCCAGCATAGGCCTCAAAGCACTCGAAATAAACACTTGCAGATTCTAGGAAAGGAGTGTTTCAAAACAGTCCTATCAAAATAAACGTTCAAGTCTGTGAGTTGAATGCACTCATCACAAAGAAGTTTCTGAGAATGCTTCTGTGTAGTTTTTAGGTGGAGATATTTCCTTTTCCAGCATAGGCGTCAAAGCGCTCCAAATAAACACTTGCAGATTCTACAAAAGAAGTGTTTCCAAACTGCTCTATCAACAGGAATGTTCAAGTCTGTGAGTTGAATGCTCTAATGACACAGAAGTTTCTGAGAATTCTTCTGTCTAGTTTTTAGGTGAAGATATTTCTTTTCCCAGAATAGGCCTTAAAGCGCTCCAAATATCCACTTGCAGATTCTACAAAAAGAGTGTTTCAAAACTGCTCTTTCAAAAGAAAGGCTCAAGTCTGTGAGTTGAATGCACTCATCACAAAGAAGTTTCTGAGAATGCTTCTGTGTAGTTGTTATGTGAAGATACTTCCTTTTCCAGTATAGGCCTCAGAGCGCTCGAAATAAACACTTGCAGATTCTACAAAAGGAGTGTTTCAAAACAGTCCTATCAAAAGAAACGTTCAAGTCTGTGAGTTGAATGCACTCATCACAGAGAAGCTTCTGAGAATGCTTCTGTGTAGTTTTTAGGTGAACAAATTTCATTTCCCAGCACAGGCCTGAGAGCGCTCCAAATATGCACTTGCAGATTCTACAAAAAGAGAGCTTGAAAACTCTGCCACCAAAAAGAGGCTTCAACTCTATGAGTAGAATGCGCTCATCACAAAGAAGTTTCTGAGAATGCTTCTGTCTAGTTTTTATGTGAAGATATTTCCTTTTCGAGCATAGGCGTCAAAGCGATCCAAATAAACACTGGCAGATTCTACAAAAGGAGTGTTTCCAAACTGCTCTATCAGAGGGAATGTTCAAGTCTGTGAGTAGAATGCACTCACCACAAAGAAGTTTCTGAGAGTGCTTCTGTCTAGTTTTTATGTGAAGATATTTCCTTTTCCAGCATAGGCGTCAAAGCGCTGCAAATAAACACTTGCAGATTCTACAAAAGGAGTGTTTCCGAACTGCTCTATCAGAGGGAATGTTCAAGTCTGTGAGTTGAATGCACTACTAAGACAGAAGTTTGTGAGAATGTTTCTGTGTAGTTTTTAGGCGAAGATATTTCTTTTCCCAGCATAGGCCTCAAAGCCCTCCAAATATCCACTTGCAGAATCTACAAAAACAGTGTTTCAAAACTGCTCTTTCAAAAGGAAGGCTCAAGTCTGCGAGTTGAATGCACTCATCACAAAGAAGTTTCTGAGAATGCTTCTGTCTAGTTTTTATGTGAAGATATTTCCTTTTCCAGCATAGGCGTCAAAGCGCTCCAAATAAACACTTGCAGATTCTAGGAAAGGAGTGTTTCCAAACTGCTCTATCAAAAGCAATGTTCAAGTCTGTGAGTGGAATACACTAATCACACAGAAGTTTGTGAGAATCCTTCCGTCTAGTTTTTAGGTGAAGATATTTCTTTTCCCAGAATAGGCCTTAAAGCGCTCCAAATATCCACTTGCAGATTCTACAAAAAGAGTGTTTCAAAACTGCTCTTTCAAAAGAAAGGCTCACGTCTGTGAGTTGAATGCACTCATCACAAAGAAGTTTCTGAGAATGTTTCTGTGTAGTTGTTATGTGAAGATACTTCCTTTTCCAGAATAGGCCTCAAAGCGCTCTAAATAAACACATGCAGATTCTACAAAAGGAGTGTTTCAAAACTGTCCTATCAAAAGAAACGTTCAAGTCTGTGAGTTGAATGCCCTCATCACAGAGAAGTTTCTGAGAATGCTTCTGTGTAGTTTTTAGGTGAAGATAATACCTTTTCCAGCTTAGGCATCAAAGGGATCCAAATAAGCACTTGCCGATTCTACAAAAGGAGTGTTTCCAAACTGCTCTATCAGAGGGAATGTTCAAGTCTGTGAGTTCAATGCAGTAATCACACAGACGTTTGTGAGAATGCTTCTGTCTAGTGTTTAGCTGAAGATATTTCTTTTCCCAGAATAGGCCTTAAAGCGCTCCAAATTTCCACTTGCAGATTCTACAAAAAGAGTGTTTCAAAACTGCTCTTTCAAAAGAAAGGCTCAAGTCTGTGAGTTGAATGCACTCATCACAAAGAAGTTTCTGAGAATGCTTCTGTGTAGTTGTTATGTGAAGATACTTCCTTTTCCAGCATAGGCCTCAAAGCGCTCGAAATAAACACTTGCAGATTCTAGGAAAGGAGTGTTTCAAAACAGTCCTATCAAAAGAAACGTTCAAGTCTCTGAGTTGAATGCCCTCATCACAGAGAAGTTTCTGAGAATGCTTCTGTGTAGTTTTTAGGTGAAGATAATTCCTTTTCCAGCATAGGCGTGAAAGCGATCCAAATAAGCACTTGCAGATTCTACAAAAGGAGTGTTTCCAAACTGCTCTATCAGAGGGAATGTTCAAGTCTGTGAGTAGAATGCACTCGCCACAAAGAAGTTTCTGAGAATGCTTCTGTCTAGTTTTTATGTGAAGATATTTCCTTTTCGAGCATAGGCGTCAAAGCGCTCCAAATAAACAATTGCAGATTCTACAAAAGGAGTGTTTCCAAACTGCTCTATCAGAGGGAATGTTCAAGTCTGTGAGTTGAATGCACTAGTAAGACAGAAGTTTGTGAGAATGCTTCTGTGTAGTTTTTAGGTGAAGATATTTCTTTTCCCAGCATAGGACTCAAAGCCCTCCAAATATCCACTTGCAGACTCTACAAAAAGAGTGTTTCAAAACTGCTCTTTCAAAAGGAAGGCTCAAGTCTGTGAGTTGAATGCACTCATCACAAAGAAGTTTCTGAGAATGCTTCTGTGTACTTGTTATGTGAAGATACTTCCTTTTCCAGCTTAGGCCTCAAAGCGCTCGAAATAAACACTTGCAGATTCTACGAAAGGAGTGTTTCAAAACTGTCCTATCAAAATAAACGTTCAAGTCTGTGAGTCGAATGCACTCATCACACAGAAGTTTCTGAGAATGCTTCTGTGTAGTTTTTAGGTGAACATATTACATTTCCCAGCACAGGCCTGAGAGCGCTCTAAATATGCACTTGCAGATTCTACAAAAAGAGAGCTTGAAAACTCTTCCACCAAAAAGAGGCTTCAACTCTATGAGTAGAATGCGCTCATCACAAAGGAGTTTCTGAGAATGCTTCTGTCTAGTTTTTATGTGAAGATATTTCCTTTTCCATCATAGGCGTCAAAGCGCTCCAAATAAACACTTGCAGATTCTACTAAAGGAGTGTTTCCAAACTGCTCTATCAAAAGCAATGTTCAAGTCTGTGAGTTGAATGCACTAATCACACAGAAGTTTGTGAGAATTCTTTCGTCTAGTTTATCGGTGAAGATATTTCTTCTCCCAGAATAGGCCTTAAAGCGCTGCAAATATCCACTTGCAGATTCTACAAAAAGAGTGTTTCAAAACTGCTCTTTCAAAAGAAAGGCTCAAGTTTGTGAGTTGAATGCACTCATCACAAAGAAGTTTCTGAGAATGCTTCTGTGTAGTTGTTATGTGAAGATACTTCCTTTTCCAGCATAGGCCTCAAAGTGCTCGAAATAAACACATGCAGATTCTACAAAAGGAGTGTTTCAAAACTGTCCTATCAAAAGAAACGTTCAAGTCTGTGAGTTGAATGCCCTCATCACAGAGAAGTTTCTGAGAATGCTTCTGTGTAGTTTTTAGGTGAAGATAATTCCTTTTCCAGCATAGGCGTCAAAGCGATCCAAATAAGCACTTGCAGATTCTACAAAAGGAGTGTTTCCAAACTGCTCTATCCGAGGGAATGTTCAAGTCTGTGAGTAGAATGCACTCACCACAAAGAAGTTTCTGAGAGTGCTTCTGTGTAGTTTTTAGGTGGAGATATTTCCTTTTCCAGCATAGGCGTCAAAGCGCTCCAAATAAACACTTGCAGATTCTACAAAAGGAGTGTTTCCAAACTGCTCTATCAACAGGAATGTTCAAGACTGTGAGTTGAATGCACTAATGACACAGAAGTTTGTGAGAATTCTTCTGTCTAGTTTTTAGGTGAAGATATTTCTTTTCCCAGAATAGGCCTTAAAGCGCTCCAAATATCCACTTGCAGATTCTACAAAAAGAGTGTTGCAAAACTGCTCTTTCAAAAGAAAGGCTCAAGTCTGTGAGTTGAATGCACTCATCACACAGAAGTTTCTGAGAATGCTTCTGTGTAGTTTTTAGGTGAACATATTTCATTTCCCAGCACAGGCCTCAGAGCGCTCCAAATATGCACTTGCAGATTCTACAAAAAGAGAGCTTGAAAACTCTTCCACCGAAAAGAGGCTTCAACTCTATGAGTAGAATGCACTCATCACAAAGAAGTTTCTGAGAATGCTTCTGTCTAGTTTTTATGGGAAGATATTTCCTTTTCCAGCATAGGCGTCAAAGCGCTCCAAATAAACACTTGCAGATTCTACAAAAGGAGTGTTTCCAAACTGCTCTCTCAAGAGGAATGTTCAAGTCTGTGAATAGAATGCACTCATCACAAAGAAGTTTCTGAGAATGCTTCTGTCTAGTTTTTATGTGAAGATATTTCCTTTTCCAGCATAGGCGTCACAGCGTTCCAAATAAACACTTGCAGATCCTACAAAAGGAGTGTTTCCAAACTGCTCTATCAGAGGGAATGTTCAAGTCTGTGAGTTGAATGCAATAATCAGACAGAAGTTTGTGAGAATGCTTCTGTCTAGTTTTTAGGGGAAGATATTTCTTTTCCCAGAATAGGCCTTAAAGCGCTCCAAATATCCACTTGCAGATTCAACAAAAAGAGTGTTTCAAAACTGCCCTTTCAAAAGAAAGGCTGAAGTCAGTGAGTTGAATGCACTCATCACAAAGAAGTTTCTGAGAATGCTTCTGTGTAGTTGTTATGTGAAGATACTTCCTTTTCCAGCATAGGCCTCAAAGCGTTCGAAATAAACACTTGCAGATTCTGCGAAAGGAGTGTTTCAAAACTGTCCTATCAAAAGAAACGTTCAAGTCCGTGAGTTGAATGCACTCATCACACTGAAGTTTCTGAGAATGCTTCTGTGTAGTGTTTAGGTGAAGATATTTCATTTTCCAGCATAGGCCTCGGAGCGCTCCAATTATGCACTTGCAGTTTCTTCAAAAAGAGAACTTCAGAACTCTTCTATCAAAAAGAGGCTTCAACTCTGTGAGTAGAATGCACTCATCACAAAGAAGTTTCTGAGAATGCTTCTGTCTAGTTTTTATATGAAGATATTTCCTTTTCCAGCATAGGCGTCAAAGCGCTCCAAATAAACACTTGCAGATTCTACAAAAGGAGTGTTTCCAAACTGCCCTATCAGAGGGAGTGTTCAATTCTGTGAGTTGAATGCACTCACCACACAGAAGTTTGTGAGAATGCTTCTGTCTAGTTTTTAGGTGAAGATATTTCTTTTCGCAGAATAGGCCTTAAAGCGCTCCAAATATCCACTTGCAGATTCTACAAAAAGAGTGTTTCAAAACTGCCCTTTCAAAAGAAATGCTGAAGTCTGTGAGTTGAAGGCACTCATCACAAAGAAGTTTCTGAGAATGCTTCTGTGTAGTTGTTATGTGAAGATACTTCCTTTTCCAGCATATGTCTCAAAGCGCTCGAAATAAACACTTGCAGATTCTACAAAAGGAGTGTTTCAAAACTGTCCTATCAAAAGAAACGTTCAAGTCTGTGAGTTGAATGCACTCATCACACAGAAGTTTCTGAGAATGCTTCTGTGTAGTTTTTAGGTGAAGATATTTCATTTCCCAGCATACGCCTCGGAGCGCTCCAAATATGCACTTGCAGATTCTACAAAAAGAGAGCTTGAAAACTCTTCCACCAAAAAGAGGCTTCAACTCTGTGAGTAGAATGCACTCATCACAAAGAAGTTTCTGAGAATGCTTCTGTGTAGTTGGTATGTGAAGATAATTCCTTTTCCAAAATAGGCCTCAAAGCGCTCGAAATAAACAATTGCAGATTCTACGAAAGGAGTATTTCAAAACTGTCCTATCAAAAGAAACGTTCCAGTCTGTGAGCTGAATGCGCTCATCTCACAGAAGTTTCTGAGAATGTTTCTGTGTAGTTTTTATGTGAAGATATTTCCTTTTCCAGCATAGGCGTCAAAGCGTTCCAAATAAACACTTGCAGATTCCACAAAAGGAGTGTTTCCAAACTGCTCTCTCAAGAGGAATGTTCAAGTCTGTGAGTAGAATGCACTCATCACAAAGAAGTTTCTGAGAATGCTTCTGTCTAGTTTTTATGGGAAGATATTTCCTTTTCCAGCATAGGCGTCAAAGCGCTCCAAATAAACACTTGCAGATTCTACAAAAGGAGTGTTTCCAAACTGCTCTCTCAAGAGGAATGTTCAAGTCTGTGAATAGAATGCACTCATCACAAAGAAGTTTCTGAGAATGCTTCTGTCTAGTTTTTATGTGAAGATATTTCCTTTTCCAGCATAGGTGTCACAGCGTTCCAAATAAACACTTGCAGATTCTACAAAAGGAGTGTTTCCAAACTGCTCTATCAGAGGAAATGTTCAAGTCTGTGACTTGAATGCAATAATCAGACAGAAGTTTGTGAGAATGCTTCTGTCTAGTTTTTAGGTGAAGATATTTCTTTTCCCAGAATAGGCCTTAAAGCGCTCCAAATATCCACTTGCAGATTCTACAAAAAAGTGTTTCAAAACTGCCCTTTCAGAAGAAAGGCTGAAGTCAGTGAGTTGAATGCACTCATCACAAAGAAGTTTCTGAGAATGCTTCTGTGTAGTTGTTATGTGAAGATACTTCCTTTTCCAGCATAGGCCTCAAAGCGCTCGTAATAAACACTTGCAGATTCTAGGAAAGGAGTGTTTCAAAACAGTCCTATCAAAATAAACGTTCAAGTCTGTGAGTTGAATGCACTCATCACACAGAAGTTTCTGAGAATGCTTCTGTGTAGTTTTTAGGTAGAGATATTTCATTTCCCAGCACAGGCCTGAGAGCGCTCCAAATATGCACTTGCAGATTCTACAAAAAGAGAGCTTGAAAACTCTTCCACCAAAAAGAGGCTTCAACTCTATGAGTAGAATGCACTCATCACAAAGAAGTTTCTGAGAATGCTTCTGTCTAGTTTTTATGTGAAGATATTTCCTTTTCCAGCATAGGCATCAAAGCGATCCAAATAAACACTGGCAGATTCTACAAAAGGAGTGTTTCCAAACTGCTCTATCAGAGGGAATGTTCAAGTCTGTGAGTAGAATGCACTCACCACAAAGAAGTTTCTGAGAGTGCTTCTGTCTAGTTTTTATGTGAAGATATTTCCTTTTCCAGCATAGGCGTCAAAGCGCTCCAAATAAACACTTGCAGATTCTACAAAAGGAGTGTTTCCGAACTGCTCTATCAGAGGGAATGTTCAAGTCTGTGAGTTGAATGCACTACTAAGACAGAAGTTTGTGAGAATGTTTCTGTGTAGTTTTTAGGCGAAGATATTTCTTTTCCCAGCATAGGCCTCAAAGCCCTCCAAATATCCACTTGCAGACTCTCCAAAAAGAGTGTTTCAAAACTGCTCTTTCAAAGGGAAGGCTCAAGTCTGTGAGTTGAATGCACTCATCACAAAGAAGTTTCTGAGAATGCTTCTGTGTAGTTGTTATGTGAAGATACTTCCTTTTCGAGCATAGGCCTAAAAGCGCTCGAAATAAAAACTTGCAGATTCTACGAAAGGAGTGTTTCAAAACAGTCCTATCAAAATAAACGTTCAAGTCTGTGAGTTGAATGCACTCATCACACAGAAGTTTCTGAGAATGCTTCTGTGTAGTGTTTAGGTGAAGATATTTCATTTTCCAGCATAGGCCTCGGAGCGCTCCAAATATGCACTTGCAGTTTCTTCAAAAAGAGAACTTCAGAACTCTTCTATCAAAAAGAGGCTTCAACTCTGTGAGTAGAATGCACTCATCACAAAGAAGTTTCTGAGAATGCTTCTGTCTAGTTTTTATATGAAGATATTTCCTTTTCCAGCATAGGCGTCAAGGCGCTCCAAATAAACACTTGCCGATTCTACAAAAGGAGTGTTTCCAAACTGCCCTATCAGAGGGAGTGTTCAAGTCTGTGAGTTGAATGCACTAATCACCCAGAAGTTTGTGTGAATGCTTCTGTCTAGTTTTTAGGTGAAGATATTTCTTTTCACAGAATAGGCCTTAAAGCGCTCCAAATATCCACTTGCAGATTCTACAAAAACAGTGTTTCAAAACTGCCCTTTCAAAAGAAATGCTGAAGTCTGTGAGTTGAATGCACTCATCACAAAGAAGTTTCTGAGAATGCTTCTGTGTAGTTGTTATGTGAAGATACTTCCTTTTCCAGCATAGGCCTCAAAGCACTCGAAATAAACACTTGCAGATTCTACGAAAGGAGTGTTTCAAAACTGTCCTATCAAAATAAACGTTCAAGTCTGTGAGTTGAATGCACTCATCACACAGAAGTTTCTGAGAATGCTTCTGTGTAGTTTTTAGGTGAAGATATTTCATTTCCCAGCACACGCCTCGGAGCGCTCCAAATATGCATTTGCAGATTCTACAAAAAGAGAGCTTGAAAACTCTTCCACCAAAAAGAGGCTTCAACTCTGTGAGTAGAATGCACTCATCACAAAGAAGTTTCTGAGAATGCTTCTGTTTAGTTGTTATGTGAAGATAATTCCTTTTCCAAAATAGGCCTCAAAGCTCTCGAAATAAACACTTGCAGGTTCTATGAAAGGAGTGTTTCAAAACTGTCCTATCAAAAGAAACGTTCCAGTCTGTGAGCTGAATGCACTCATCACACAGAAGTTTCTGAGAATGTTTCTGTGTAGTTTTTATGTGAAGATATTTCCTTTTCCAGCATAGGCGTCAAAGCGTTCCAAATAAACACTTGCAGATTCTACAAAAGGAGTGTTTCCAAACTGCTCTCTCAAGAGGAATGTTCAAGTCTGTGAGTAGAATGCACTCCTCACAAAGAAGTTTCTGAGAATGCTTCTGTCTAGTTTTTATGTGAAGATATTTCCTTTTCCAGCATAGGCGTCACAGCGTTCCAAATAAACACTTGCAGATCCTACAAAAGGAGTGTTTCCAAACTGCTCTATCAGAGGGAATGTTCAAGTCTGTGAGTTGAATGCAATAATCAGACAGAAGTTTGTGAGAATGCTTCTGTCTAGTTTTTAGGGGAAGATATTTCTTTTCCCAGAATAGGCCTTAAAGCGCTCCAAATATCCACTTGCAGATTCAACAAAAAGAGTGTTTCAAAACTGCCCTTTCAAAAGAAAGGCTGAAGTCAGTGAGTTGAATGCACTCATCACAAAGAAGTTTCTGAGAATGCTTCTGTGCAGTTGTTATGTGAAGATACTTCCTTTTCCAGCATAGGCCTCAAAGCGTTCGAAATAAACAATGGCAGATTCTGCGAAAGGAGTGTTTCAAAACTGTCCTATCAAAAGAAACGTTCAAGTCCGTGAGTTGAATGCACTCATCACACAGAAGTTTCTGAGAATGCTTCTGTGTAGTGTTTAGGTGAAGATATTTCATTTTCCAGCATAGGCCTCGGAGCGCTCCAAATATGCACTTGCAGTTTCTTCAAAAAGAGAACTTCAGAACTCTTCTATCAAAAAGAGGCTTCAACTCTGTGAGTAGAATGCACTCATCACAAAGAAGTTTCTGAGAATGCTTCTGTCTAGTTTTTATATGAAGATATTTCCTTTTCCAGCATAGGCTTCAAAGCGCTCCAAATAAACACTTGCAGATTCTACAAAAGGAGTGTTTCCAAACTGCCCTATCAGAGGGAGTGTTCAAGTCTGTGAGTTGAATGCACTCACAACACAGAAGTTTGTGAGAATGCTTCTGTCTAGTTTTTAGGTGAAGATATTTCTTTTCGCAGAATAGGCCTTAAAGCGCTCCAAATATCCACTTGCAGATTCTACAAAAAGAGTGTTTCAAAACTGCCCTTTCAAAAGAAATGCTGAAGTCTGTGAGTTGAAGGCACTCATCACAAAGAAGTTTCTGAGAATGCTTCTGTGTAGTTGTTATGTGAAGATACTTCCTTTTCCAGCATAGGCCTCAAAGCGCTCGAAATAAACACTTGCAGATTCTACAAAAGGAGTGTTTCAAAACTGTCCTATCAAAAGAAACGTTCAAGTCTGTGAGTTGAATGCACTCATCACACAGAAGTTTCTGAGAATGCTTCTGTGTAGTTTTTAGGTAGAGATATTTCATTTCCCAGCACAGGCCTGAGAGCGCTCCAAATATGCACTTGCAGATTCTACAAAAAGAGAGCTTGAAAACTCTTCCACCAAAAAGAGGCTTCAACTCTATGAGTAGAATGCACTCATCACAAAGAAGTTTCTGAGAATGCTTCTGTCTAGTTTTTATGTGAAGATATTTCCTTTTCCAGCATAGGCATCAAAGCGATCCAAATAAACACTGGCAGATTCTACAAAAGGAGTGTTTCCAAACTGCTCTATCAGAGGGAATGTTCAAGTCTGTGAGTAGAATGCACTCACCACAAAGAAGTTTCTGAGAGTGCTTCTGTCTAGTTTTTATGTGAAGATATTTCCTTTTCCAGCATAGGCGTCAAAGCGCTCCAAATAAACACTTGCAGATTCTACAAAAGGAGTGTTTCCGAACTGCTCTATCAGAGGGAATGTTCAAGTCTGTGAGTTGAATGCACTACTAAGACAGAAGTTTGTGAGAATGTTTCTGTGTAGTTTTTAGGCGAAGATATTTCTTTTCCCAGCATAGGCCTCAAAGCCCTCCAAATATCCACTTGCAGACTCTCCAAAAAGAGTGTTTCAAAACTGCTCTTTCAAAGGGAAGGCTCAAGTCTGTGAGTTGAATGCACTCATCACAAAGAAGTTTCTGAGAATGCTTCTGTGTAGTTGTTATGTGAAGATACTTCCTTTTCGAGCATAGGCCTAAAAGCGCTCGAAATAAAAACTTGCAGATTCTACGAAAGGAGTGTTTCAAAACAGTCCTATCAAAATAAACGTTCAAGTCTGTGAGTTGAATGCACTCATCACACAGAAGTTTCTGAGAATGCTTCTGTGTAGTGTTTAGGTGAAGATATTTCATTTTCCAGCATAGGCCTCGGAGCGCTCCAAATATGCACTTGCAGTTTCTTCAAAAAGAGAACTTCAGAACTCTTCTATCAAAAAGAGGCTTCAACTCTGTGAGTAGAATGCACTCATCACAAAGAAGTTTCTGAGAATGCTTCTGTCTAGTTTTTATATGAAGATATTTCCTTTTCCAGCATAGGCGTCAAGGCGCTCCAAATAAACACTTGCCGATTCTACAAAAGGAGTGTTTCCAAACTGCCCTATCAGAGGGAGTGTTCAAGTCTGTGAGTTGAATGCACTAATCACCCAGAAGTTTGTGTGAATGCTTCTGTCTAGTTTTTAGGTGAAGATATTTCTTTTCACAGAATAGGCCTTAAAGCGCTCCAAATATCCACTTGCAGATTCTACAAAAACAGTGTTTCAAAACTGCCCTTTCAAAAGAAATGCTGAAGTCTGTGAGTTGAATGCACTCATCACAAAGAAGTTTCTGAGAATGCTTCTGTGTAGTTGTTATGTGAAGATACTTCCTTTTCCAGCATAGGCCTCAAAGCACTCGAAATAAACACTTGCAGATTCTACGAAAGGAGTGTTTCAAAACTGTCCTATCAAAATAAACGTTCAAGTCTGTGAGTTGAATGCACTCATCACACAGAAGTTTCTGAGAATGCTTCTGTGTAGTTTTTAGGTGAAGATATTTCATTTCCCAGCACACGCCTCGGAGCGCTCCAAATATGCATTTGCAGATTCTACAAAAAGAGAGCTTGAAAACTCTTCCACCAAAAAGAGGCTTCAACTCTGTGAGTAGAATGCACTCATCACAAAGAAGTTTCTGAGAATGCTTCTGTTTAGTTGTTATGTGAAGATAATTCCTTTTCCAAAATAGGCCTCAAAGCGCTCGAAATAAACACTTGCAGGTTCTATGAAAGGAGTGTTTCAAAACTGTCCTATCAAAAGAAACGTTCCAGTCTGTGAGCTGAATGCACTCATCACACAGAAGTTTCTGAGAATGTTTCTGTGTAGTTTTTATGTGAAGATATTTCCTTTTCCAGCATAGGCGTCAAAGCGTTCCAAATAAACACTTGCAGATTCTACAAAAGGAGTGTTTCCAAACTGCTCTCTCAAGAGGAATGTTCAAGTCTGTGAGTAGAATGCACTCATCACAAAGAAGTTTCTGAGAATGCTTCTGTCTAGTTTTTATGTGAAGATATTTCCTTTTCCAGCATAGGCGTCACAGCGTTCCAAATAAACACTTGCAGATCCTACAAAAGGAGTGTTTCCAAACTGCTCTATCAGAGGGAATGTTCAAGTCTGTGAGTTGAATGCAATAATCAGACAGAAGTTTGTGAGAATGCTTCTGTCTAGTTTTTAGGGGAAGATATTTCTTTTCCCAGAATAGGCCTTAAAGCGCTCCAAATATCCACTTGCAGATTCAACAAAAAGAGTGTTTCAAAACTGCCCTTTCAAAAGAAAGGCTGAAGTCAGTGAGTTGAATGCACTCATCACAAAGAAGTTTCTGAGAATGCTTCTGTGCAGTTGTTATGTGAAGATACTTCCTTTTCCAGCATAGGCCTCAAAGCGTTCGAAATAAACAATGGCAGATTCTGCGAAAGGAGTGTTTCAAAACTGTCCTATCAAAAGAAACGTTCAAGTCCGTGAGTTGAATGCACTCATCACACAGAAGTTTCTGAGAATGCTTCTGTGTAGTGTTTAGGTGAAGATATTTCATTTTCCAGCATAGGCCTCGGAGCGCTCCAAATATGCACTTGCAGTTTCTTCAAAAAGAGAACTTCAGAACTCTTCTATCAAAAAGAGGCTTCAACTCTGTGAGTAGAATGCACTCATCACAAAGAAGTTTCTGAGAATGCTTCTGTCTAGTTTTTATATGAAGATATTTCCTTTTCCAGCGTAGGCTTCAAAGCGCTCCAAATAAACACTTGCAGATTCTACAAAAGGAGTGTTTCCAAACTGCCCTATCAGAGGGAGTGTTCAAGTCTGTGAGTTGAATGCA
The DNA here is from genome assembly GCF_028885625.2 of Pongo pygmaeus. Classification (NCBI taxonomy): domain Eukaryota; kingdom Metazoa; phylum Chordata; class Mammalia; order Primates; family Hominidae; genus Pongo; species Pongo pygmaeus. Next base: position 41,266,226 of record NC_072381.2, on the reverse strand, counting down.
CTCACCACACAGAAGTTTGTGAGAATGCTTCTGTCTAGTTTTTAGGTGAAGATATTTCTTTTCGCAGAATAGGCCTTAAAGCGCTCCAAATATCCACTTGCAGATTCTACAAAAAGAGTGTTTCAAAACTGCCCTTTCAAAAGAAATGCTGAAGTCTGTGAGTTGAAGGCACTCATCACAAAGAAGTTTCTGAGAATGCTTCTGTGTAGTTGTTATGTGAAGATACTTCCTTTTCCAGCATATGCCTCAAAGCGCTCGAAATAAACACTTGCAGATTCTACAAAAGGAGTGTTTCAAAACTGTCCTATCAAAAGAAACGTTCAAGTCTGTGAGTTGAATGCACTCATCACACAGAAGTTTCTGAGAATGCTTCTGTGTAGTTTTTAGGTGAAGATATTTCATTTCCCAGCATACGCCTCGGAGCGCTCCAAATATGCACTTGCAGATTCTACAAAAAGAGAGCTTGAAAACTCTTCCACCAAAAAGAGGCTTCAACTCTGTGAGTAGAATGCACTGATCACAAAGAAGTTTCTGAGAATGCTTCTGTGTAGTTGGTATGTGAAGATAATTCCTTTTCCAAAATAGGCCTCAAAGCGCTCGAAATAAACAATTGCAGATTCTACGAAAGGAGTATTTCAAAACTGTCCTATCAAAAGAAACGTTCCAGTCTGTGAGCTGAATGCGCTCATCTCACAGAAGTTTCTGAGAATGTTTCTGTGTAGTTTTTATGTGAAGATATTTCCTTTTCCAGCATAGGCGTCAAAGCGTTCCAAATAAACACTTGCAGATTCCACAAAAGGAGTGTTTCCAAACTGCTCTCTCAAGAGGAATGTTCAAGTCTGTGAGTAGAATGCACTCATCACAAAGAAGTTTCTGAGAATGCTTCTGTCTAGTTTTTATGGGAAGATATTTCCTTTTCCAGCATAGGCGTCAAAGCCCTCCAAATAAACACTTGCAGATTCTACAAAAGGAGTGTTTCCAAACTGCTCTCTCAAGAGGAATGTTCAAGTCTGTGAATAGAATGCACTCATCACAAAGAAGTTTCTGAGAATGCTTCTGTCTAGTTTTTATGTGAAGATATTTCCTTTTCCAGCATAGGCGTCACAGCGTTCCAAATAAACACTTGCAGATTCTACAAAAGGAGTGTTTCCAAACTGCTCTATCAGAGGAAATGTTCAAGTCTGTGAGTTGAATGCAATAATCAGACAGAAGTTTGTGAGAATGCTTCTGTCTAGTTTTTAGGTGAAGATATTTCTTTTCCCAGAATAGGCCTTAAAGCGCTCCAAATATCCACTTGCAGATTCTACAAAAAAGTGTTTCAAAACTGCCCTTTCAGAAGAAAGGCTGAAGTCAGTGAGTTGAATGCACTCATCACAAAGAAGTTTCTGAGAATGCTTCTGTGTAGTTGTTATGTGAAGATACTTCCTTTTCCAGCATAGGCCTCAAAGCGCTCGTAATAAACACTTGCAGATTCTAGGAAAGGAGTGTTTCAAAACAGTCCTATCAAAATAAACGTTCAAGTCTGTGAGTTGAATGCACTCATCACACAGAAGTTTCTGAGAATGCTTCTGTGTAGTTTTTAGGTAGAGATATTTCATTTCCCAGCACAGGCCTGAGAGCGCTCCAAATATGCACTTGCAGATTCTACAAAAGGAGAGCTTGAAAACTCTTCCACAAAAAGAGGCTTCAACTCTATGAGTAGAATGCACTCATCACAAAGAAGTTTCTGAGAATGCTTCTGTCTAGTTTTTATGTGAAGATATTTCCTTTTCCAGCATAGGCATCAAAGCGATCCAAATAAACACTGGCAGATTCTACAAAAGGAGTGTTTCCAAACTGCTCTATCAGAGGGAATGTTCAAGTCTGTGAGTAGAATGCACTCACCACAAAGAAGTTTCTGAGAGTGCTTCTGTCTAGTTTTTATGTGAAGATATTTCCTTTTCCAGCATAGGCGTCAAAGCGCTCCAAATAAACACTTGCAGATTCTACAAAAGGAGTGTTTCCAAACTGCTCTATCAGAGGGAATGTTCAAGTCTGTGAGTTGAATGCACTACTAAGACAGAAGTTTGTGAGAATGTTTCTGTGTAGTTTTTAGGCGAAGATATTTCTTTTCCCAGCATAGGCCTCAAAGCCCTCCAAATATCCACTTGCAGACCCTCCAAAAAGAGTGTTTCAAAACTGCTCTTTCAAAAGGAAGGCTCAAGTCTGTGAGTTGAATGCACTCATCACAAAGAAGTTTCTGAGTATGCTTCTGTGTAGTTGTTATGTGAAGATACTTCCTTTTCGATCATAGGCCTAAAAGCGCTCGAAATAAAAACTTGCAGATTCTACGAAAGGAGTGTTTCAAAACTGTCCTATCAAAATAAACGTTCAAGTCTGTGAGTTGAATGCACTCATCACACAGAAGTTTCTGAGAATGCTTCTGTGTAGTGTTTAGGTGAAGATATTTCATTTTCCAGCATAGGCCTCGGAGCGCTCCAAATATGCACTTGCAGTTTCTTCAAAAAGAGAACTTCAGAACTCTTCTATCAAAAAGAGGCTTCAACTCTGTGAGTAGAATGCACTCATCACAAAGAAGTTTCTGAGAATGCTTCTGTCTAGTTTTTATATGAAGATATTTCCTTTTCCAGCATAGGCGTCAAAGCGCTCCAAATAAACACTTGCCGATTCTACAAAAGGAGTGTTTCCAAACTGCCCTATCAGAGGGAGTGTTCAAGTCTGTGAGTTGAATGCACTAATCACACAGAAGTTTGTGAGAATGCTTCTGTCTAGTTTTTAGGTGAAGATATTTCTTTTCACAGAATAGGCCTTAAAGCGCTCCAAATATCCACTTGCAGATTCTACAAAAACAGTGTTTCAAAACTGCCCTTTCAAAAGAAATGCTGAAGTCTGTGAGTTGAATGCACTCATCACAAAGAAGTTTCTGAGAATGCTTCTGTGTAGTTGTTATGTGAAGATACTTCCTTTTCCAGCATAGGCCTCAAAGCACTCGAAATAAACACTTGCAGATTCTACAAAAGGAGTGTTTCAAAACTGTCCTGTCAAAAGAAACGTTCAAGTCTGTGAGTTGAATGCACTCATCACACAGAAGTTTCTGAGAATGCTTCTGTGTAGTTTTTAGGTGAAGATATTTCATTTCCCAGCACACGCCTCGGAGCGCTCCAAATATGCACTTGCAGATTCTACAAAAAGAGAGCTTGAAAACTCTTCCACCAAAAAGAGGCTTCAACTCTGTGAGTAGAATGCACTCATCACAAAGAAGTTTCTGAGAATGCTTCTGTTTAGTTGTTATGTGAAGATAATTCCTTTTCCAAAATAGGCCTCAAAGCGCTCGAAATAAACACTTGCAGATTCTACGAAAGGAGTGTTTCAAAACTGTCCTATCAGAAGAAACGTTCCAGTCTGTGAGCTGAATGCACTCATCTCACAGAAGTTTCTGAGAATGTTTCTGTGTAGTTTTTATGTGAAGATATTTCCTTTTCCAGCATAGGCGTCAAAGCGTTCCAAATAAACACTTGCAGATTCCACAAAAGGAGTGTTTCCAAACTGCTCTCTCAAGAGGAATGTTCAAGTCTGTCAGTAGAATGCACTCATCACAAAGAAGTTTCTGAGAATGCTTCTGTCTAGTTTTTATGGGAAGATATTTCCTTTTCCAGCATAGGCGTCAAAGCGCTCCAAATAAACACTTGCAGATTCTACAAAAGGAGTGTTTCCAAACTGCTCTCTCAAGAGGAATGTTCAAGTCTGTGAATAGAATGCACTCATCACAAAGAAGTTTCTGAGAATGCTTCTGTCTAGTTTTTAGTTGAAGATATTTCCTTTTCCAGCATAGGCGTCACAGCGTTCCAAATAAACACTTGCAGATTCTACAAAAGGAGTGTTTCCAAACTGCTCTATCAGAGGGAATGTTCCAGTCTGTGAGTTGAATGCAATAATCAGACAGAAGTTTGTGAGAATGCTTCTGTCTAGTTTTTAGGGGAAGATATTTCTTTTCCCAGAATAGGCCTTAAAGCGCTCCAAATATCCACTTGCAGATTCTACAAAAAAGTGTTTCAAAACTGCCCTTTCAAAAGAAAGGCTGAAGTCAGTGAGTTGAATGCACTCATCACAAAGAAGTTTCTGAGAATGCTTCTGTGTAGTTGTTATGTGAAGATACTTCCTTTTCCAGCATAGGCCTCAAAGCTCTCGAAATAAACACTTGCGGATTCTACGAAAGGAGTGTTTCAAAACTGTCCTATCAAAAGAAACGTTCAAGTCCGTGAGTTGAATGCACTCATCACACAGAAGTTTCTGAGAATGCTTCTGTGTAGTGTTTAGGTGAAGATATTTCATTTTCCAGCATAGGCCTCGGAGCGCTCCAAATATACACTTGCAGTTTCTTCAAAAAGAGAACTTCAGAACTCTTCTATCAAAAAGAGGCTTCAACTTGTGAGTAGAATGCACTCATCACAAGGAAGTTTCTGAGAATGCTTCTGTCTAGTTTTTATATGTAGATATTTCCTTTTCCAGCATAGGCGTCAAAGCGCTCCAAATAAACACTTGCAGATTCTACGAAAGGAGGGTTTCAAAACTGTCCTATCAAAAGAAACATTCAAGTCTGTGAGTTGAATGCACTCATCACACAGAAGTTTCTGAGAATGCTTCTGTGGAGTTTTTAGGTGAAGATATTTCCTTTTCCAGCATCGTCATCATAGCGATCCAAATAAACACTTGCAGATTCCACAAAAGGAGTGTTTCCAAACTGCTCTATCAAAAGGAATGTTGAAGTCTGTGAGTTGAATGCACTTATCACACAGAAGTTTGTGAGAATGCCTCTGTCTAGTTTTTAGGTGAAGATATTTCTTTTCCCAGAATAGGCCTTAAAGCGCTTCGAATATCCACTTGCAGATTCTACAAAAAGAGTGTTTCAAAACTGCTCTTTCAAAAGAAAGGCTCAAGTCTGTGAGTTGAATGCACTCATCGCAAAGAAGTTTCTGAGAATGCTTCTGTGTAGTTTTTATGTGAAGATACTTCCTTTTCCAGCATAGGCCTCAAAGCGCTCGAAATAAACACTTGCAGATTCTACGAAAGGAGTGTTTCAAAACTGTCCTATGAAAAGAAACGTTCAAGTCCGTGAGTTGAATGCACTCATCACACAGAAGTTTCTGAGAATGCTTCTGTGTAGTTTTCAGGATAAGATATTTCATTTCCCAGCATAGGCCTCGGAGCTCTCGAAATATGCACTTGCAGATTCTACAAAAAGAGAGCTTGAAAACTCTTCCACCTAAAAGCGGCTTCAACTCTGTGAGCAGAATGCACTCATCACACAGAAGTTTCTGAGAATGCTTCTGTCTAGTTTTTATGTGAAGATATTTCCTTTTCCAGCATAGGCGTCAAAGCGCTCCAAATAAACACTTGCAGATTCTACAAAAGGAGTGTTTCCAAACTGCTCTATCAAAAGGAATGTTCAAGTCTGTGAGTGAAGTGCACCCTAGGCACAGAGGTTTGTGAGCATGCTTCTCTCTAGTTTTCAGGTGAAGATGTTTCATTTCCCAGCATAGGCCTCAAAGAGCTCCAAATATCCACTTGCAGATTCTACAAATAGAGTGTTTCAAAACTACTCTTTCAAAAGGAAGGGTCAAGTTTGTGAGTGGAATGCACTCATCACCAAGAAGTTTCTGAGAATGCCTCTGTCTAGTTGTTATGTGAAGATATTTCCTTTTCCAGCATAGGCCTCAAAGCGCTCCTAGTAAACACTTGCAGATTCTACAAAAGGAGTGTTACAAAACTGTTATATCCAAAAGAACGTTCATGTCTGTGAGTTGAATGCACTCATCACACAGAATTTTCCGAGAATGCTTCTGGCTAGTTTTTAGGTGAAGAAAATTCATTTCCCAGCATAGGCCTCAATGCGCTCCAAATATCCACTTACAGATTCTACAAAAAGAGTGTTTCAAAACTGCTCTTTCAAAAGGAAGGTTCAAGTCTGTGAGTTGAATGTACTCATCACAAAGAAGTTTCTGAGAATGCTTCCGTCTAGTTCTTATGTGAAGATATTTCCTTTTCCAGCGTAGGCCTCAGAGATCTCCAAATATCCACTTGCAGTTTCTACAAAAAGTGTTTTTCAAAACTGCTCTTTCAAAAGGAACGTTCAAGTCTGTAAGTTGAACTCATTCTTGAGTAAGAGGTTTCTGAGAATGGTTCTATCTAGTTTTCATCTGCATGTATTTCCTTTTCCACTAGATGCCGCAATCGCTCGAAATATACACTTGCAGAAATTACAAAAAGAGTGTTTCTAAACTATTCTATGAAAAATCTGTTTCAACTCTGTGAGTTGAGTGCAAGCACCGCAAAGTAGTTTCTGAGAATGCTTCTGTCTAGTTTTTAGCGGTAGATATTTCATTTCCCAGAATAGGCCTCAGAGCGCTCCAAATATCGACCTGCAGATAATACAAAAAGAGTGTTTAAAAACTACTCTTTTAAAAGGAAGGGTAAAGTTTGTGAGTTGAATGCACTCATCACCAAGAAATTTCTGAGAATGCCTCTGTCTAGTTGATAAGTGAAGATATTTCCTTTTGCAGCATAGGCCTCAAAGCGCTCCAAATAAACACTTGCAGATACTACAAAAGGAGTACTACAAAACTGTTATATCCAAAAGAACGTTCATGTCTGTGAGTTAAATGCACTCATCACACAGAAGTTTCTGAGAAGGCTTCTGTGTAGTTTTTAGGTGAAGATATTTCCTTTTCCATCATAGGCGTCCAAGCGCTCCAAATAAACACTTGCAGATTCTACAAAAGGAGTGTTTCCAAACTGCTCTATCAGAGGGAAAGTTCAAGTCTGTGAGTTGAATGCACTAATCACACAAAAGTTTGTGAGAGTGCTCCTGTCTAGTTTTTAGGTGAAGATATTGCTTTTCCCAGCATAGGCCTCAAAGCCCTCCAAATATCCACTTGCAGACACTACAAAAAGAGTGTTTCAAAACTGCTCTTTCAAAAGGAAGGCTCAAGTCTGTGAGTTGAATGCACTCATCACAAAGAAGTTTGTGAGACTGCTTCCGCGTAGTTGTTATGTGAAGATACTTCCTTTTGCAGCATAGGCCTCAAAGCGCTCGAAATAAACACTTGCAGATTCTACAAAAGGAGTGTTTCAAAACTGTCCTATGAAAAGAAACGTTCCAGTCTGTGAGTTGAATGCACTCATCACACAGAAGTTTCTGAGAATGCTTCTGTGTAGTTTTTAGGAGAAGATATTTGATTTCCCAGAATAGGCCTCAGAGAGATCCAAATATGCACTTGCAGTTTCTTCAAAAAGAGAACTTCAGAACTCTTCCACCAATAAAAGGCTTCAACCCTGTGAGTAGTATGCACTCATCACAAAGAAGTTTCTGAGAAGGCTTCTGTCTAGTTTTTATGTGAAGACATTTCCATTTCCAGCATAGGCATCAAAGCGCTTCAAATAAACACTTGCAGATTCTACAAAAGGAGTGTTTCCAAACTGCTCTCTCAAAAGGAATGTTCAAGTCTGTGAGATGAATGCACTTATCACACAGAAGTTTGTGAGAATGTTTCTGTCTAGTTTTTAGGTGAAGATATTTCTTTTCCCAGAATAGGCCTTATAGCGCTACAAATATCCACTTGCAGATTCTACAAAAAGAGTGTTTCAAAACTGCTCTTTCAAAAGGAAGGCTCAAGTCTGTGAGTTGAATGCACTCATCACAGAGAAGTGTCTGAGAATGCTTCTGTGTAGTTTTTAGGTGGAGATATTTCCTTTTCCAGCCTAGGCTTCAAAGCGATCCAAATAAACACTTGCAGATTCTACAAAAGGAGTGTTAACAAACTGCTCTCTCAAGAGGAATGTTCAAGTCTGTGAGTAGAATGCACTCATCACAAAGAAGTTTGTGAGAATGCTTCTGGCTAGTTTTTATTTGAAGATATTTCCTTTTCCAGCATAGGCGTCAAAGCGTTCCAAATATACACTTGCAGATTCTACAAAAGGAGTGTTTCCAAACTGCTCTATCAGAGGGAATGTTCAAGTCTGTGAGTTGAATGCACTAATCAGACAGAAGTTTGTGAGAATGCTTCTGTCTAGTTTTTAGGTGAAGATATTTCTTTTCCCAGCAAAGGCCTCAAAGCCCTCCAAATATCCACTTGCAGACTCTACAAAAAGAGTGTTTCAAAACTGCTCTTTCAAAAGGAAGGCTCAAGTCTGTGAGTTGAATGCACTCATCACAAAGAAGTGTCTGAGAATGCTTCTGTGTAGTTTTTATATGAAGATACTTCCTTTTCCAGCATAGGCCTCAAATCTCTCGAAATACACACTTGCAGATTCTACGAAAGGAGTGTTTCAAAACTGTCCTATCAAAAGAAACGTTCAAGTCGGTGAGTTGAATGCACTCATCACACAGAAGTTTCTGAGAATGCTTCTGTCTAGTTTTTAGTTGAAGATATTTCCTTTTCCAGCATCGTCGTCAAAGCGATCCAAATAAACACTTGCAGATTCTACAAAAGGAGTGTTTCCAAACTGCTCTCTCAAGAGGAATGTTCAAGTCTGTGAGTAGAATGCACTCATCACAAAGAAGTTTCTGAGAATGCTGCTGTCTAGTTTTTATGTGAAGATATTTCCTTTTCCAGCATAGGCGTCAAAGCGCTCCAAATAAACACTTGCAGATTCTACAAAAGGAGTGTTTCCAAACTGCTCTATCAAAAGGAATGTTCAAGTCTGTGTGTTGAATGCACTGATCAGACAGAAGTTTGTGAGAATGCTTCTGTCTAGATTTTAGGTGAAGATATTTCGCTTCCCAGCATAGGCCTCAAAGCCTTCCAAATATCCACTTGCAGACTCTACAAAAAGAGTGTTTCAAAACTGCTCTTTCAAAAGGAAGGCTCAAGTCTGTGAGTTGAATGCACTCATCGCAAAGAAGTTTCTGAGAATGCTTCTGTGTAGTTTTTATGTGAAGATACTTCCTTTTCCAGCATAGGCCTCAAAGCGCTCGAATTAAACACTTGCAGATTCTACGAAAGGAGTGTTTCAAAACTGTCCTATCAAAAGGAACGTTCAAGTCCGTGAGTTGAATGCACTCATCACACAGAAGTTTCTGAGAATGCTTCTGTGTAGTTTTTAGGTGAAGATATTTCCTTTTCCAGCATCGTCGTCAAAACGATCCAAATAAACACTTGCAGATTCTACAAAAGGAGTGTTTCCAAACTGCTCTCTCAAGAGGAATGTTCAAGTCTGTGAGTAGAATGCACTCATCACAAAGAAGTTTCTGAGAATGCTTCTGTCTAGTTTTTATGTGAAGATATTTCCTTTTCCAGCATAGGTGTCAAAGCGCTCCAAATAAACACCTGCAGATTCTACAAAAGGACTGTTTCCAAACTGCTCTATCAAAAGGAATGTTCAGGTCTGTGAGTTGAATGCACTAATCACACAGAAGTTTGTGAGAATGCCTCTGTCTACTTTTTAGGTGAAGATATTTCTTTTCCCAGAATAGGCCTTAAATTCCTCCAAATATCCACTTGCAGATTCTACAAAAGTAGTGTTTCAAAACTGCACTTTCAAAAGAAAGGCTCAAGTCTGTGAGTTGAATCCACTCATCACAAAGAAGTTTCTGAGAATGCTTCTGTGTAGCTGTTATGTGAAGATACTGCCTTTTCCAGCATAGGCCTCAAAGCGCTCGAAATAAACTCTTGCAGATTCTGCAAAAGGAGTGTTTTAAAACTGTCCTATCAAAAGAAACGTTCAAGTCTGTGAGTTGAATGCACTCATCACACAGAAGTTTCTGAGAATGCTTCTTTGTAGTTTTTAGGTGAAGATATTTCCTTTTCCCGCATCATCGTCAAATCGATCGAAATAAACACTTGCAGATTCTTCAAAAGGTGTGTTTCCAAACTGCTCTCTCAAGAGGAATGTTCAACTCTGTGAGTAGAATGCACTCATCACAAAGAAGTTTCTGAGAATGCTTCTGGCTAGTTTTTATGTGAAGATATTTCCTTTTCCAGCAGAGGCGTCAAAGCGTTCCAAATAAACACTTGCAGATTCTACAAAAGGAGTGTTTGCAAACTGCTCTATCAGAGGGAATGTTCAAGTCTGTGAGTTGAATGCGCTAAGCAGACAGAAGTTTGTGAGAATGCTTCTTTCTAGTTTTTAGGTGAAGACATATCTTTTCCCAGCATAGGCCTAAAAGCCCTCCAAATATCCACTTGCCGACTCTACAAAAAGAGTGTTTCAAAACTGCTCTTTCAAAAGGAAGGCTCAAGTCTGTGAGTTGAATGCACTCATCGCAAAGAAGTTTCTGAGAATGCTTCTGTGTAGTTGTTATGTGAAGATACTTCCTTTTCCAGCATAGGCCTCAAAGCGCTCGAAATAAACACCTGCAGATTCTACGACAGGAGTGTTTCAAAACTGTCCTATCAAAAGAAACGTTCAAGTCTGTGAGTTGAATGCACTCATCACACAGAAGTTTCTGAGAATTCTTCTGTGTAGTTCTTAGGTGAAGTTATTTCATTTCCCAGCATAGGCCTCGGAGCGCTCCAAATATGCACTTGCAGATTCTACAAAAAGGGAGCTTGAAAACTCTTCCACCAAAAAGAGGCTTCAACTCTTTGAGTAGAATGCACTCATCACAAAGAAGTTTCTGAGAATGCTTCTGTCTCGTTTTTATGTGAAGATATTTCCTTTTCCAGTATCGGCGTCAAAGCGACCAAATAAACACTTGCAGATTCTACAAAAGGAGTGTTTACAAACTGCTCTCTCAAGAGGAATGTTCAAGTCTGTGAGTAGAATGCACTCATCACAAAGAAGTTTCTGAGAATGCTTCTGTCTAGTTTTTATGTGAAGATATTTCCTTTTCCAGCATAGGCGTCAAAGCGCTCCAAATAAACACTTGCAGATTCTACAAAAGGAGTGTTTCCAAACTGCTCTATCAAAAGGAATGTTCAAGTCTGTGAGTTGAATGCACTAATCAGACTGAAGTTTCTGAGAATGCTTCTGTCTAGTTTTTAGGTGAAGATATTTCTTTTCCCAGCATATGCCTCAAAGCCCTCCAAATATCCACTTGCAGACTCTACAAAAAGAGTGTTTCAAAACTGCCCTTTCAAAAGGAAGGCTCAAGTCTGTGAGTTGAATGTACTCATCACAAAGAAGTTTCTGAGAATGCTTCTGTGTAGTTTTTATGTGAAGATACTTCCTTTTCCAGCATAGGCCTCAAAGCGCTCGAAATTAACACTTGAAGATTCTACGAAAAGGAGTGTTTCAAAACTGTCCTATCAAAAGAAACGTTCAAGTCTGTGAGTTGAATGCACTCATCACACAGAAGTTTCTGAGAATGCTTCTGTGTAGTTCTTAGGTGAAGATATTTCATTTCCCAGCATAGGCTTCGGAGCGCTCCAAATATGCACTTGCAGATTCTACAAAAAGGGAGCTTGAAAACTCTTGCACCAAAAAGAGGCTTCAACTCTTTGAGTAGAATGCACTCACCACAAAGAAGTTTCTGAGAATGCTTCTGTCTCGTTTTTATGTGAAGATATTTCCTTTTCCAGCATCGGCATCAAAGCGATCCAAATAAACACTTGCAGATTTTACAAAAGGAGTGTTTACAAACTGCTCTCTGAAGAGGAATGTTCAAGTCGGTGAGTAGAATGCACTCATCACAAAGGAGTTTCTGAGAATGCTTCTGTCTAGTTTTTATGTGAAGATATTTCCTTTTCCAACATAGGTGTCAAAGCGCTCCAAATAAACACTTGCAGATTCTACAAAAGGAGTGTTTCCAAACTGCTGTATCAAAAGGAATTTTGAAGTCTGTGAGTTGAATGCACTAATCACACAGAAGTTTGTGAGAATGCCTCTGTCTAGTTTTTAGGTGAAGATATTTGTTTTCCCAGAATAGGCCTAAAAGCGCTCCAAATATCCACTTGCAGATTCTACAAAAATAGTGTTTCAAACTGCACTTTCAAAAGAAAGGCTCAAGTCTGTGAGTTGAATGCACTCATCACAAAGAAGTTTCTGAGAATGCTTCTGTGTAGTTGTTATGTGAAGATACTGCCTTTTCCAGCATAGGCCTCAAAGCGCTCGAAATAAACTCTTACAGATTCTGCAAAAGGAGTGTTTCAAAACTGTCCTATCAAAAGAAACGTTCAAGTCTGTAAGTTGAATGCACTCATCACACAGAAGTTTCTGAGAATGCTTCTGTCTAGTTTTTAGGTGAAGACATTTCCTTTTCCAACATAGGCGTGAAAGCGCTCCAAATAAACACTTGCATATTAAACAAAAGGAGTGTTTCCAAACTGCTCTATCAAAAGGAATGTTGAAGTCTGTGAGTTGAATGCACTTATCACACAGAAGTTTGTGAGAATGCCTCTGTCTAGTTTTTAGGTGAAGATATTTCTTTTCCCAGAATAGGCCTTAAAGCGCTCCAAATATGCACTTGCAGATTCTAAAAAAAGAGTGTTTCAAAACTGGTCTTTCAAAAGAAAGGCTCAAGTCTGTGAGTTGAATGCACTCATCACAAAGAGGTTTCTGAGAATGCTTCTGTGTAGTTGTTATGTGAAGGCAATTCCTTTTCCAGCATAGGCCTCAAAGCGCTCGAAATAAACACTTGCAGATTCTACAAAAGGAGTGTTTCAAAACTGTCCTATCAAAAGAAACGTTCACGTCTGTGAGTTGAATGCACTCATCACAAAGAAGTTTCTGAGAATGTTTCTGGGTAGTTTTTAGGTGGAGATATTTCCTTTTCCAGCCTAGGCTTCAAAGCGATCCAAATAAACACTTGCAGATTCTACAAAAGGAGTGTTTCCAAACTGCTCTCTCAAGAGGAATGTTCAAGTCTGTGAGTTGAATGCTCTCATCACACAGAAGTTTCTGAGAATGCTTCTGTGTAGTTCTTAGGTGAAGATATTTCATTTCCCAGCATAGGCCTCGGAGCGCTCCAAATATGCACTTGCAGATTCTACAAAAAGGGAGCTTGAAAACTCTTCCACCAAAAAGAGGCTTCAACTCTTTGAGTAGAATGCACTCATCAGAAAGAAGTTTCTGAGAATGCTTCTGTCTAGTTTTTATGTGAAGATATTTCCTTTTCCGCCGTAGGCGTCAAAGCACTCCAAATAAACACTTGCAGATTCTACAAAAGGATTGTTTCCAAACTGTTCTATCAAAAGCAATGTTCAAGTCGGTGAGATGAATGCACTAATCACACAGAAGTTTGTGAGAATGCTTCTGTCTAGTTTTTAGGTGAAGATATTTCATTTCCCAGAATAGGCCTTAAAGCGCTCCAAATATCCAATTGCAGGTTCTAAAAAAAGAGTGTTTCAAAACTGCTCTTTCAAAAGAAAGGCTGAAGTCTATGAGTTGAATGCACTCATCACAAAGAAGTGTCTGAGAATGCTTCTGTGTAGTTGTTATGTGAAGATACTTCCTTTTCCAGCATAGGCCTCAAAGCGCTCTATTTAAAACCTTGCAGATTCTACGAAAGGAGGGTTTCAAAACTGTCCTATCAAAAGAAACATTCAAGTCTGTGAGTTGAATGCACTCATCACACAGAAGTTTCTGAGAATGCTTCTGTGTAGTTTTTAGGTGAACATATTTCATTTCCCAGCATAGGCCACGGAGCGCTCCAAATATGCACTTGCAGATTCTATAAAAAGAGAGCTAGAAAACTCTTCCACCAAAAAGAGGCTTCAACTTTGTGAGCAGAATGCACTCATCACACAGAAGTTTCTGAGAATGCTTCTGTCTAGTTTGTATGTGAAGATATTTCCTTTTCCATCATAGGCGTCAAAGCGCTCCAAATAAACACTTGCAGATTCTACGAAAGGAGTGTTTCAAAACTGTCCTATCAAAAGTAACGTTCAAGTCGGTGAGTTGAATGCACTCATCACACAGAAGTTTCTGAGAATGTTTCTGTGTAGTTTTTAGGTGAAGATATTTCCTTTTCCAGCATCGTCGTCATAGCGATCCAAATAAACACTTGCAGATTCCACAAAAGGAATGTTTCCAAACTGCTCTATCAAAAGGAATGTTGAAGTCTGTGAGTTGAATGCACTTATCACACAGAAGTTTGTGAGAATGCCTCTGTCTAGTTTTTAGGTGAAGATATTTCTTTTCCCAGAATAGGCCTTAAAGCGCTCCAAATATCCACTTGCAGATTGTACAAAAAGAGTGTTTCAAAACTGCTCTTTCAAAAGAAAGGCTCAAGTCTGTGAGTTGAATACACTCATTGCAAAGAAGTTTCTGAGAATGCTTCTGTGTAGTTTTTATGTGAAGATACTACCTTTTCCAGCATAGGCCTCAAAGCGCTCGAAATAAACACTTACAGATTCTTCGAAAAGGAGTGTTTCAAAACTGTCCTATCAAAAGAAATGTTCAAGTCTGTGAGTTGAATGCACTCATCACACAGAAGTTTCTAAGAATTCTTCTGTGTAGTTCTTAGGTGAAGATATTTCATTTCCCAGCATAGGCCTCGGAGCGCTCCAAATATGCACTTGCAGATTCTACAAAAAGGGAGCTTGAAAACTCTTCCACCAAAAAGAGGCTTCAACTCTTTGAGTAGAATGTACTCATCACAAAGAAGTTTCTGAGAATGCTTCTGTCTAGTTTTTATCTGAAGATATTTCCTTTTCCAGCATAGGCGTCAAAGCGCTCCAAATAAACACTTGCAGATTCTACAAGAGGAGTGTTTCCAAACTGCTCTCTCAAAAGTAATGTTGAAGTCTGTGAGTTGAATGCACTAATCAGACAGAAGCTTGTGAGAATGCTTCTGTCTAGTTTTTAAGTGAAGATATACCTTTTCCCAGCACATGCCACAAAGCCCTCCAAATATCCACTTGCAGACTCTACAAAAAGAGTGTTTCATAACTGCTCTTTCAAAAGAAAGGCTCAAATCTGTGAGTTGAATGCACTCATCGCAAAGAAGTTTCTGAGAATGCTTCTGTGTAGTTTTTATGTGAAGATACTTCCTTTTCCAGCATAGGCCTCAAAGCGCTCGAAATAAACACCTGCAGATTCTACGAAAGGATTGTTTCAAAACTGTCCTACCAAAAGAAACGTTCAAGTCTGTGAGTTGAATGCACTCATCACACAGAAGTTTCTGAGAATGCTTCTGTGTAGTTTTTAGGTGAAGATATTTCCTTTTCCAGCATCGTCGTCAAAGCGATCCAAATAAACACTTGCAGATTCCACAAAAGGAGTGTTTCCAAATTGCTCTATCAAAACAAATGTTGATGTCTGTGAGTTGAACGCACTTATCACACAGAAGTTTGTGAGAATGCCTCTGTCTAGTTTTTAGGTGAAGATATTTCTTTTCCCAGAATAGGCCTTAAAGCGCTCCAAATATCCACTTGCACATTCTACAAAAAGAGTGTTTCAAAACTGCTCTTTCAAAAGAAAGGCTAAAGTCTGTGAGTTGAATGCACTCATCACAAAGAAGTTTCTGAGAATGCTTCTGTCTAGTTTTTATGTGAAGATACTTCCTTTTCCAGCCTAGGACTCAAAGCGCTCGAAATAAACACTTGCAGATTCTACAAAAGGAGTGTTTCAAAACTGTCCTATCAAAAGAAACGTTCAAGTCTGTGAGTTGAATGCACTCATTACACAGAAGTTTCTGAGAATGCTTCTGTGTAGTTTTTAGGTGAAGATATTTCCTTTTCCAGCATCGTCGTCAAAGCGATCCAAATAAACACTTGCAGATTCTACAAAAGGAGTGTTTCCAAACTGCTCTCTGAAGAGGAATGTTCAAGTCTGTGGGTAGAATGCACTCATCACAAAGAAGTTTCTGAGAATGCTTCTGTCTAGTTTTTATGTGAAGATATTTCCTTTTCCAGGATAGGCGTCAAAGCGTTCCAAATGAACAATTGCAGATTCTACAAAAGGAGTGTTTCCAAACTGCTCTATCAGAGGGATTGTTGAAGTTTGTGAGTTGAATGCACTAATCAGACAGAAGCTTGTGAGAATGCTTCTGTCTAGTTTTTAAGTGAAGATATTTCTTTTCCAGCACATGCCTCAAAGCCCTCCAAATATCCACTTGCAGACTCTACAAAAAGAGTGTTTCATAACTGCTCTTTCAAAAGAAAGGCTCAAGTCTGTGAGTAGAATGCACTCATCACAAAGAAGTGTCTGAGAATGCTTCTGTGTAGTTGTTATGTGAAGATACTTCCTTTTCCAGCATAGGCCTCAAAGCAGTCGAAATAAACACTGGCAGATTCTACGAAAGGAGTGTTTCAAAACTGTCCTATCAAAAGAAACGTTCAAGTCTGTGAGTTGAATGCACTCATCACACAGAAGTTTCTGAGAATGCTTCTGTGTAGTTTTTAGGTGAAGATATTTCCTTTTCCAGCCTAGGCGTCAGAGCGATCCAAATAAACACTTGCAGATTCTACAAAAGGAGTGTTTCCAAACTGCTCTCTCAAGAGGAATGTTCAAGTCTGTGAGTAGAATGCACTCATCACAAAGAAGTTTCTGAGAATGTTTCTGGCTAGTTTTCATTTGAAGATATTTCCTTTTCCAGCATAGGCGTCAAAGCGTTCCAAATAAACACTTGCAGATTGTACAAAAGGAGTGTTTCCAAACTGCTCTATCAGAGGGAATGTTCAAGTCTGTGAGTTGAATGCACTAATCAGACAGAAGTTTGTGAGAATGCTTCTTTCTAGTTTTTAGGTGAAGACATTACTTTTCCCAGCATAGGCCCCAAAATGCCCTCCAAATATCCACTTGCAGACTCTACAAAAAGAGTGTTTCAAAACTGCTCTTTCAAAAGGAAGGCTCAAGACAGTGAGTTGAATGCACTCATCAAAAAGAAGTTTCTGAGAATTCTTCTGTGTAGTTGTTATGTGAAGATACTTCCTTTTCCAGCATAGGCCTCAAAGCACTCGAAATAAACACTTTCAGATTCTACAAAAGGAGTGTTTCAAAACTGTCCTATCAAAAGAAACGTTCAAGTCTGTGAGTTGAATGCACTCATCACACAGAAGTTTCTGAGAATGCTTCTGTGTAGTTTTTATGTGAAGATATTTCCTTTTCCAGCATAGGCGTCAAAGCCCTCCAAATAAACACTTGAAGAATCGACAAAAGGAGTGTTTCCAAAATGCTCTATCAAAAGGAATGTTCAAGTCTGTGAGTTGAATGCACTAATCTCACAGAAGTTTGTGAGAATGCCTCTGTCTAGTTTTAAGGTGAAGATATTTCTTTTCCCAGAATAGGCCTTAAAGCGCTCCAAATATCCACTTGCAGATTCTACAAAAATAGTGTTTCAAAACTGCTCTTTCAAAAGGAAGGCTCAAGTCTGTGAGTTTAATGCACTCATCACACAGAAGTTTCTGAGAATGCTTCTGTGTAGTTTTTAGGTGAAGATATTTCCTTTTCCAGCATCGTCGTCAAAGCGATCCAAATAAACACTTGCAGATTCTACAAAAGGAGTGTTTCCAAACTGCTCTCTCAAGAGGAATGTTCAAGTCTGTGAGTAGAATGCATTCATCACAAAGAAGTTTCTGAGAATGCTTCTGTCTAATTTTTATGTGAAGATATTTCCTTTTCCAGCATAGGCGTCAAAGCGCTCCAAATAAACACTTGCAGATTCTACAAAAGGAGTGTTTCCAAACTGCTCTATCAAAAGGAATGTTCAAGTCTGTGAGTTGAATGCACTAATCAGACAGAAGTTTCTGAGAATCCTTCTGTCTAGTTTTTAGGTTTAGATGTTTCTTTTCCCAGCATAGGCCTCAAAGCCCTCCAAATATCCACCTGCAGATTCTACAAAAAGAGTGTTTCAAAACTGCTCTTTCAAAAGGAAGGCTCAAGTCTGTGAGTTGAATGCACTCATCACAAAGAAGTTTCTGAGAATGCTTCTGTGTAGTTTTTATGTGAGGATACTTCCTTTTCCAGCATAGGCCTCAAAGCTCTCGAAATAAACACTTGCAGATTCTTCGAAAAGGAGTGTTTCAAAACTGTCCTATCAAAAGAAACGTTCAAGTCTGTGAGTTGAATGCACTCATCACACAGAAGTTTCTGAGAATGCTTCTGTGTAGTTTTTAGGTGAACATATTTCATTTCCCAGCACAGGCCTCAGAGCGCTCCAAATATGCACTTGCAGATTCTACAAAAAGAGACCTTGAAAACTCTTCCACCAAAAAGAGGCTTCAACTCTATGAGTAGAATGCTCTCATCACAAAGAAGTTTCTGAGAATGCTTCTGTCCAGTTTTTATGTGAAGATATTTCCTTTCCAGCATAGGCGTCAAAGTGCTCCAAATAAACACTTGCAGATTCTACAAAAGGAGTGTTTCCACACTGCTCTATCAGAGGGAATGTTCAAGTCTGTGAGTTGAATGCACTAATCAGACAGAAGTTTGTGAGAATGCTTCTGTCTAGTTTTTAGGTGAAGATATTTCTTTTCCCAGCATAGGCCTCAAAGCCCTACAAATATCCACTTGCAGACTGTACAAAAAGAGTGTTTCAAAACTGCTCTTTCAAAAGGAAGGCTCAAGTCTGTGAGTTGAATGCAATCATCACAAAGAAGTTTCTGAGAATGCTTCTGTGTAGTTGTTATGTGAAGATACTTCCATTTTCAGCATTGGCCTCAAAGCGTTCGAAATAAACACTGGCAGATGCTACGAAAGGAGTGTTTCAAAACTGTCCTATCAAAAGAAACGTTCAAGTCTGTGAGTTGAATGCACTCATCACACAGAAGTTTCTGAGAATGCTTCTGTGTAGTTGTTAGGTGAAGATATTACATTTCCCAGCATAGGCCTCGGAGCGCTCCAAATATGCACTTGCAGATTCTACAAAAAGAGAGCTTGAAAACTCTTCCACCAAAAAAAGGCTTCAACCCTGTGAGTAGAATGCACTCATCACAAAGAAGTTTCTGAGAATGCTTCTGGCTAGTTTTTATTTGAAAATATTTCCTTTTCCAGCATAGGCGTCAAAGCGTTCCAAATAAACACTTGCAGATTGTACAAAAGGAGTGTTTCCAAACTGCTCTATCAGACGGAATGTTCAAGTCTGTGAGTTGAATGCACTAATCAGACAGAAGTTTGTGAGAATGCTTCTTTCTAGTTTTTAGGTGAAGACATTTCTTTTCCCAGCATAGGCCTCAAAGCCCTCCAAATATCCACTTGCAGACTCTACAAAAAGAGTGTTTCAAAACTGCTCTTTCAAAAGGAAGGCTCAAGTCTGTGAGTTGAATGCACTCATCACAAAGAAGTTTCTGAGAATTCTTCTGTGTAGTTCTTATGTGAAGATACTTCCTTTTCCAGCATAGGCCTCAAAGCACTCGAAATAAACACTTGCAGATTCTACAAAATGAGTGTTTCAAAACTGTCCTATTAAAAGAAACGTTCAAGTCTGTGAGTTGAATGCACTCATCACACAGAAGTTTCTGAGAATGCTTCTGTGTAGTTTTTAAGTGAAGATATTTCCTTTTCCAGCATAGGCGTCAAAGCGCTCCAAATAAACACTTGCAGATTCTACAAAAGGAGTGTTTCCAAACTGCTCTCACAAAAGTAACGTTCAAGTCTGTGAGTTGAATGCACTCATCACACAGAAGTTTCTGAGAATGCTTCTGTGTAGTTTTTAGGTGAAGATATTTCCTTTTCCAGCATCGTCGTCAAAGCGATCCAAATAAACACTTGCAGATTCCACAAAAGGAGTGTTTCCAAATTGCTCTATCAAAACAAATGTTGAAGTCTGTGAGTTGAATGCACTTATCACACAGAAGTTTGTGAGAATACCTCTGTCTTGTTTTTAGGTGAAGATATTTCTTTTCCCAGAATAGGCCTTAAAGCGCTCCAAATATCCACTTGCAGATTCTACAAAAAGAGTGTTTCAAAACTGCTCTTTCAAAAGAAAGGCTCAAGTCTGTGAGTTGAATGCACTCATCACAAAGAAGTTTCTGAGAATGCTTCTGTGTAGTTGTTATGTGAAGATACTTCCTTTTTCAGCCTAGGACTCAAAGCGCTCGAAATAAACACTTGCAGATTCTACAAAAGGAGTGTTTCAAAACTGTCCTGTCAAAAGAAAAGTTCAAGTCTGTGAGTTGAATGCACTCATCACACAGAAGTTTCTGAGAATGCTTCTGTGTAGTTTTTAGGTGAAGATATTTCCTTTTAATGCCTAGGCGTCAAAGCAATCCAAATAAACACTTGCAGATTCTACAAAGGGAGTGTTTCCAAACTGCTCTCTCAAGAGGAATGTTCAAGTCTGTGAGTAGAATGCACTCATCACAAAGAAGTTTCTGAGAATGCTTCTGGCTAGTTTTTATTTGAAGATATTTCCTTTTCCAGCATAGGCGTCAAAGCTTTCTAAATAAACACTTGCAGATTCTACAAAAGGAGTGTTTCCAAACTGCTCTATCAGAGGGAATGTTCAATTCTGTGAGTTGAATGCCGTAATCAGACAGAAGTTTGTGAGAATGCTTCTTTCTAGTTTTTAGGTGAAGATATTTCTTTTCCCCGCATCATCGTCAAAGCAATTAAAATGAACACTTGCAGATTCTACAAAAGGAGTGTTTCCAAACTGTTCTCTCAAGAGCAATGTTCAAGTCTGTGAGTAGAAGGCACTCATCACAAAGAAGTTTCTGAGAATGCTTCTGTCTAGTTTTTATGTGAAGATATTTCCTTTTCCAGCATAGGCGTCAAAGTGCTCCAAATAAACACTTGCAGATTCCACAAAAGGAGTGTTTCCAAACTGCTCTATCAAAAGGAATGTTGAAGTCCATGAGTTGAATGCACTTATCACACTGAAGTTTGTGAGAATGCCTCTGTCTAGTTTTTAGGTGAAGATATTTCTTTTCCCAGAATAGACCTTAAAGCGCTCCAAATATCCAATTGCAGATTCTACAAAAAGAGCGTTTCAAAACTGCTCTTTCAAAAGAACGGCTCAAGTCTGTGAGTTGAATGCACTCATCACAAAGAAGTTTCTGAGAATGCTTCTGTGTAGTTTTTATGTGAAGATATTTCCTTTTCCAGCATAGGCGTCAAAGCGCTCCAAATAAACACTTGAAGAATCTACAAAAGGAGTGTTTCCAAAATGCTCTATCAAAAGGAATGTTCAAGTCTGTGAGTTGAATGCACTAATCTCACAGAAGTTTGTGAGAATGCCTCTGTCTAGTTTTTAGGTGAAGATATTTCTTTTCCCAGAATAGGCCTTAAAGCGCTCCAAATATCCACTTGCAGATTCTACAAAAATAGTGTTTCAAAACTGCTCTTTCTAAAGGAAGGCTCAAGTCTGTGAGTTTAGTGCACTCATCACACAGAAGTTTCTGAGAATTCTTCTGTGTAGTTCTTAGGTGAAGATATTTCATTTCCCAGCATAGGCCTCGGAGCGCTCCAAATATGCACTTGCAGATTCTACAAAAAGGGAGCTTGAAAACTCTTACACCAAAAAGAGGCTTCAACTCTTTGAGTACAATGCACTCATCACACAGAAGTTTCTGAGAATGCTTCTGTCTAGTTTTTATGTGAAGATATTTCCTTTTCCAGCATAGGCGTCAAAGCGTTCCAAATGAACAATTGCAGATTCTACAAAAGGAGTGTTTCCAAACTGCTCTATCAGAGGGATTGTTGAAGTCTATGAGTTGAATGCACTAATCAGACAGAAGCTTGTGAGACTGCTTCTGTCTAGTTTTTAAGTGAAGATATATCTTTTCCCAGCACATGCCTCAAAGCCCTCCAAATATCCACTTGCAGACTCTACAAAAAGAGTGTTTCATAACTGCTCTTTCAAAAGAAAGATTAAGTCTGTGAGTTGAATGCACTCATCACAAAGAAGTGTCTGAGAATGCTTCTGTGTAGTTGTTATGTGAAGATACTTCCTTTTCCAGCATAGGCCTCAAAGCGCTCGAAATAAACACTGGCAGATTCTACGAAAGGAGTGTTTCAAAACTGTCCTATCAAAAGAAACGTTCAAGTCTGTGAGTTGAATGCACTCATCACACAGAAGTTTCTGAGAATGCTTCTGTGTAGTTTTTAGGTGAAGATATTTCCTTTTCCAGCCTAGGCGTCAAAGCGATCCAAATAAACACTTGCAGATTCTACAAAAGGAGTGTTTCCAAACTGCTCTCTCAAGAGGAATGTTCAAGTCTGTGAGTAGAAGGCACTCATCACAAAGAAGTTTCTGAGAATGCTTCTGTGTAGTTTTTATGTGAAGATACTTCCTTTTCCAGCATAGGACTCAAAGCGCTCGAAATAAACACTTGCAGATTCTACAAAAGGAGTGTTTCAAAACTGTCCTATCAAAAGAAACGTTCAAGTCTGTGAGTTGAATGCACTCATCACACAGAAGTTTCTGAGAATGCTTCTGTGTAGTTTTTAGGTGAAGATATTTCCTTTTCCAGCAACGTCGTCAAAGCGATCCAAATAAACACTTGCAGATTCTACAAAAGGAGTGTTTCAAAACTGTCCTATCAAAAGAAACGTTCAAGTCTGTGAGTTGAATGCACTCATCACACAGAAGTCTCTGAGAATGCTTCTGTGTAGTTTTTATGTGAAGATATTTCCTTTTCCAGCATAGGCGTCAAAGCGCTCCAAATAAACACTTGCAGATTCTACAAAAGGAGTGTTTCCAAACTGCTCTCACAAAAGTAACGTTCAAGTCTGTGAGTTGAATGCACTCATCACACAGAAGTTTCTGAGAATGCTTCTGTGTAGTTTTTAGGTGAAGATATTTCCTTTTCCAGCATCGTCGTCAAAGCGATCCAAATAAACACTTGCGGATTCCACAAAAGGAGTGTTTCCAAATTGCTCTATCAAAAGAAACGTTGAAGTCGGTGAGTTGAATGCACTTATCACACAGAAGTTTGTGAGAATGCCTCTGTCTAGTTGTTAGGTGAAGATATTTCTTTTCCCAGAATAGGCCTTAAAGCGCTCCAAATATCCACTTGCAGATTCTACAAAAAGAGTGTTTCAAAACTTCTCTTTCAAAAGAAAGGCTCAAGTCTGTGAGTTGAGTGCACTCATCACAAAGAAGTTTCTGAGAATGCTTCTGTGTAGTTTTTATGCGAAGATACTTCCTTTTCCAGCCTAGGACTCAAAGCGCTCGAAATAAACACTTGCAGATTCTACAAAAGGAGTGTTTCAAAACTGTCCTGTCAAAAGAAACGTTCAAGTCTGTGAGTTGAATGCACTCATCACACAGAAGTTTCTGAGAATGCTTCTGTGTAGTTTTTAGGTGTAGATATTTCCTTTTAAAGCCTAGGCGTCAAAGCGATCCAAATAAACACTTGCAGATTCTACAAAGGGAGTGTTTCCAAACTGCTCTCTCCAGAGGAATGTTCAAGTCTCTGAGTAGAATGCACTCATCACAAAGAAGTTTCTGAGAATGCTTCTGGCTAGTTTTTATTTGAAGATATTTCCTTTTCCAGCATAGGCGTCAAAGCGTTCCAAATAAACACTTGCAGATTCTACAAAAGGAGTGTTTCCAAACTGCTCTATGAGAGGGAATATTCAAGTCCGTGATTTGAATGCCCTAATCAGACAGAAGTTTGTGAGAATGCTTCTTTCTAGTTTTTAAGTGAAGAGATTTCTTTTCCCAGCATAGGCCTCAAAGCACTCCAAATATCCACTTGCAGACTCTACAAAAAGAGTGTTTCAAAACTGCTCTTTCAAAAGGAAGGCTCAAGTCTGTGAGTTGAATGCACTCATCACAAAGAAGTTTCTGAGAATGCTTCTGTGTAGTTGTTATGTGAAGATACTTCCTTTTCCAGCAAAGGCCTCAAAGCGCTCGAAATAAACACTTGCAGATTCTACAAAAGGAGTGTTTCAAAACTGTCCTATCAAAAGAAACGTTCAAGTCTGTGAGTTGAATGCACTCATCACACAGAAGTTTCTGAGAATGCTTCTGTCTAGTTTTTATGTGAAGATATTTCCTTTTCCAACATAGGCATCAAAGCGCTGCAAATAAACACTTGCAGATTCCACAAAAGGAGTGTTTCCAAACTGCTCTATCAAAAGGAATGTGGAAGTCTGTGAGTTGAATGCACTTATCACACTGAAGTTTGTGAGAATGCCTCTGTCTAGTTTTTAGGTGAAGATATTTCTTTTCCCAGAATAGGCCTTAAAGCGCTCCAAATATCCACTTGCAGATTCTACAAAAAGAGCGTTTCAAAACTGCTCTTTCAAAAGAAAGGCTCAAGTCTGTGGGTTGAATGCACTCATCACAAAGAAGTTTCTGAGAATGCTTCTGTGTAGTTGTTATGTGAAGATACTTCCTTTTCCAGCATAGGCCTCAAAGTGCTCGAAATAAACACTTGCAGATTCTACAAAAGGAGAGTTTCAAAACTGTCCTATCAAAAGAAACGTTCAAGTCTGTGAGTTGAATGCACTCATCACACAGAAGTTTCTGAGAATGCTTCTCTGTAGTTTTTAGGTGAAGATATTTCCTTTTAAAGCCTAGGCGTCAAAGGGATCCAAATAAACACTTGCAGATTCTACAAAAGGAGGGTTTCCAAACTGCTCTCTCAAGTGGAATATTCAAGTCTGTGAGTAGAATGCACTCATCACAAAGAAGTTTCTGAGAATGCTTCTGTCCAGTTTTTATGTGAAGATATTTCCTTTTCCAGCATAGGCGTCAAGGTGCTCCAAATAAACACTTGCAGATTCTACAAAAGGAGTGTTTCCACACTGCTCTATCAGAGGGAATGTTCAAGTCTGTGAGTTGAATGCACTAATCAGACAGAAGTTTGTGAGAATGCTTCTGTCTAGTTTTTAGGTGAAGATATTTGTTTTCCCAGCTTAGGCCTGAAAGCACTACAAATATCCACTTGCAGACTCTACAAAAAGAGTGTTTCAAAATTGCTCTTTCAAAAGGAAGGCTCAAGCCTGTGAGTTGAATGCAATCATCACAAAGAAGTTTCTGAGAATGCTTCCGTGTAGTTGTTATGTGAAGATACTTCCTTTTTCAGCATTGGCCTCAAAGCGCTCGAAATAAACACTGGCAGATGCTACGAAAGGAGTGTTTCAAAACTGTCCTATCAAAAGAAACTTTCAAGTCCGTGAGTTGAATGCACTCATCACACAGAAGTTTCTGAGAATGCTTCTGTGTAGTTTTTAGGTGAAGATATTTCATTTCCCAGCATAGGCCTCGGAGCGCTCCAAATATGCACTTGCAGATTCTACAAAAAGAGAGCTTGAAAACTCTTCCACCAAAAAAAGGCTTCAACCCTGTGAGTAGAATGCACTCATCACAAAGAAGTTTCTGAGAATTCTTCTGGCTAGTTTTTATTTGAAAATATTTCCTTTTCCAGCATAGGCGTCAAAGCGTTCCAAATAAACACTTGCAGATTGTACAAAAGGAGTGTTTCCAAACTGCTCTATCAGAGGGAATGTTCAAGTCTGGGAGTTGAATGCACTAATCAGACAGAAGTTTGTGAGAATGCTTCTTTCTACTTTTTAGGTGAAGACATTTCTTTTCACAGCATAGGCCTCAATGCCCTCCAAATATCCACTTGCAGACTCTACAAAAAGAGTGTTTCAAAACTGCTCTTTCAAAAGGAAGGCTCAAGTCTGTGAGTTGAATGCACTCATCACAAAGAAGTTTCTGAGAATTCTTCTGTGTAGTTGTTATGTGAAGATACTTCCTTTTCCGGCGTAGGCCTCAAAGCACTCGAAATAAACACTTGCAGATTCTACAAAATGAGTGTTTCAAAACTGTCCTATCAAAAGAAACGTTCAAGTCTGTGAGTTGAATGCACTCATCACACAGAAGTTTCTGAGAATGCTTCTGTGTAGTTTTTAGGTGAAGATATTTCCTTTTCCAGCATAGGCGTCAAAGCGCTCCAAATAAACACTTGCAGATTCTACAAAAGGAGTGTTTCCAAACTGCTCTCACAAAAGTAACGTTCAAGTCTGTGAGTTGAATGCACTCATCACACAGAAGTTTCTGAGAATGCTTCTGTGTAGTTTTTAGGTGAAGATATTTCCTTTTCCAGCATCGTCGTCAAAGCGATCCAAATAAACACTTGCAGATTCCACAAAAGGAGTGTTTCCAAATTGCTCTATCAAAAGCAATGTTGAAGTCTGTGAGTTGAATGCACTTATCACACAGAAGTTTGTGAGAATGCCTCTGTCTAGTTGTTAGGTGAAGATATTTCTTTTCCCAGAATAGGCCTTAAAGCGCTCCAAATATCCACTTGCAGATTCTACAAAAAGAGTGTTTCAAAACTGCTCTTTCAAAAGAAAGGCTCAAGTCTGTGAGTTGAGTGCACTCATCACAAAGAAGTTTCTGAGAATGCTTCTGTGTAGTTTTTATGTGAAGATACTACCTTTTCCAGCCTAGGACTCAAAGCGCTCGAAATAAACACTTGCAGATTCTACAAAAGGAGTGTTTCAAAACTGTCCTGTCAAAAGAAACGTTCAAGCCTGTGAGTTGAATGCACTCATCACACAGAAGTTTCTGAGAATGCTTCTGTGTAGTTTTTAGATGAAGATATTTCCTTTTAAACCTAGGCGTCAAAGCGATTAAAATAAACACTTGCAGATTCTACAAAGGGAGTGTTTCCAAACTGCTCTCTCAAGAGGAATGTTCAAGTCTGTGAGTAGAATGCACTCATCACAAAGAAGTTTCTGAGAATGCTTCTGGCTAGTTTTTATTTGAAGATATTTCCTTTTCCAGCATAGGCGTCAAAGCGTTCTAAATAAACACTTGCAGATTCTACAAAAGGAGTGTTTCCAAACTGCTCTATCAGAGGGAATGTTCAAGTCTGTGAGTTGAATGCCCTAATCAGACAGAAGTTTGTGAGAATGCTTCTTTCTAGTTTTTAGGTGAAGATATTTCTTTTCCCAGCATATGCCTCAAAGCCCTCCAAATATCCACTTGCAGACCCTACAAAAAGAGTGTTTCAAAACTGCTCTTTCAAAAGGAAGGCTCAAGTCTGTGAGTTGAATGCAATCATCACAAAGAA
Source organism: Pongo pygmaeus (assembly GCF_028885625.2). Taxonomy (NCBI): domain Eukaryota; kingdom Metazoa; phylum Chordata; class Mammalia; order Primates; family Hominidae; genus Pongo; species Pongo pygmaeus. Next base: position 41,239,371 of record NC_072381.2, on the reverse strand, counting down.
GTTTCTGAGAATGCTTCTGTGTAGTTTTTATGTGAAGATACTTCCTTTTCCAGCATAGGCCTCAAAGCGCTCGAAATAAACACCTGCAGATACTACGAAAGGAGTGTTTCAAAACTGTCCTATCAAAAGAAACGTTCAAGTCTGTGAGGTGAATGCACTCATCACACAGAAGTTTCTGAGAATGCTTCTGTGTAGTTTTTCGGTGAAGATATTTCCTTTTCCAGCATCATCGTCAAAGCGATCCAAATGAACACTTGCAGATTCTACAAAAGGAGTGTTTCCAAACTGTTCTCTCAAGAGCAATGTTCAAGTCTGTGAGTAGAAGGCACTCATCACAAAGAAGTTTCTGAGAATGCTTCTGTCTAGTTTTTATGTGAAGATATTTCCTTTTCCAGCATAGGCGTCAAAGCACTCCAAATAAACACTTGCAGATTCCACAAAAGGAGTGTTTCCAAACTGCTCTATCAAAAGGAATGTTGAAGTCTGTGAGTTGAATGCACTCATCACACAGAAGTTTCTGAGAATGCTTCTGTGTAGCTTTTAGGTGAAGATATTTCCTTTTCCAGCATCGTCGTCAAAGCGATCCAAATAAACACTTGCAGATTCCACAAAAGGAGTGTTTCCAAATTGCTCTATCAAAACAAATGTTGAAGTCTGTGAGTTGAATGCACTTATCACACAGAAGTTTGTGAGAATGCCTCTGTCTAGTTTTTAGGTGAAGATATTTCTTTTCCCAGAATAGGCCTTAAAGCGCTCCAAATATCCACTTGCATATTCTACAAAAAGAGTGTTTCAAAACTGCTCTTTCAAAAGAAAGGCTCAAGTCTGTGAGTTGAATGCACTCATCACAAAGAAGTTTCTGAGAATGCTTCTGTGTAGTTTTTATGTGAAGATACCTACTTTTCCAGCCTAGGACTCAAAGCGCTCGAAATAAACACTTGCAGATTCTACAAAAGGAGTGTTTCAAAACTGTCCTATCAAAAGAAACGTTCAAGTCTGTGAGTTGAATGCACTCATCACACAGAAGTTTCTGAGAATGCTTCTGTGTAGTTTTTACGTGAAGATATTTCCTTTTAAAGCCTAGGCGTCAAAGCGATCCAAATAAACACTTGCAGATTCTACAAAGGGAGTGTTTACAAACTGCTCTCTCAAGAGGAATGTTCAAGTCTGTGAGTAGAATGCACTCATCACAAAGAAGTTTCTGAGAATTCTTCTGGCTAGTTTTTATTTGAAAATATTTCCTTTTCCAGCATAGGCGTCAAAGCGTTCCAAATAAACACTTGCAGATTGTACAAAAGGAGTGTTTCCAAACTGCTCTATCAGAGGGAATGTTCAAGTCTGTGAGTTGAATGCACTAATCAGACAGAAGTTTGTGAGAATGCTTCTTTCTAGTTTTTAGGTGAAGACATTTCTTTTCCCAGCATAGGCCTCAAAGCCCTCCAAATATCCACTTGCAGACTCTACAAAAAGAGTGTTTCAAAACTGCTCTTACAAAAAGAAGGCTCAAGTCTGTGAGTTGAATGCACTCATCACAAAGAAGTTTCTGAGAATTCTTCTGTGTAGTTGTTATGTGAAGATACTTCCTTTTCCAGCATAGGCCTCAAAGCACTAGAAATAAACACTTGCAGATTCTACAAAATGAGTGTTTCAAAACTGTCCTATCAAAAGAAACGTTCAAGTCTGTGAGTTGAATGCACTCATCACACAGAAGTCTCTGAGAATGCTTCTGTGTAGTTTTTATGTGAAGATATTTCCTTTTCCAGCATAGGCGTCAAAGCGCTCCAAATAAACACTTGCAGATTCTACAAAAGGAGTGTTTCCAAACTGCTCTCACAAAAGTAACGTTCAAGTCTGTGAGTTGAATGCACGCATCACACAGAAGTTTCTGAGAATGCTTCTGTGTAGTTTTTAGGTGAAGATATTTCCTTTTCCAGCATCGTCGTCAAAGCGATCCAAATAAACACTTGCGGATTCCACAAAAGGAGTGTTTCCAAATTGCTCTATGAAAAGAAACGTTGAAGTCGGTGAGTTGAATGCACTTATCACACAGAAGTTTGTGAGAATGCCTCTGTCTAGTTGTTAGGTGAAGATATTTCTTTTCCCAGAATAGGCCTTAAAGCGCTCCAAATATCCACTTGCAGATTCTACAAAAAGAGTGTTTCAAAACTTCTCTTTCAAAAGAAAGGCTCAAGTCTGTGAGTTGAGTGCACTCATCACAAAGAAGTTTCTGAGAATGCTTCTGTGTAGTTTTTATGCGAAGATACTTCCTTTTCCAGCCTAGGACCCAAAGCGCTCGAAATAAACACTTGCAGATTCTACAAAAGGAGTGTTTCAAAACTGTCCTGTCAAAAGAAACGTTCAAGTCTGTGAGTTGAATGCACTCATCACACAGAAGTTTCTGAGAATGCTTCTGTGTAGTTTTTAGGTGTAGATATTTCCTTTTAAAGCCTAGGCGTCAAAGCGATCCAAATAAACACTTGCAGATTCTACAAAGGGAGTGTTTCCAAACTGCTCTCTCAAGAGGAATATTCAAGTCTCTGAGTAGAATGCACTCATCACAAAGAAGTTTCTGAGAATGCTTCTGGCTAGTTTTTATTTGAAGATATTTCCTTTTCCAGCATAGGCGTCAAAGCGTTCCAAATAAACACTTGCAGATACTACAAAAGGAGTGTTTCCAAACTGCTCTATGAGAGGGAATGTTCAAGTCCGTGAGTTGAATGCCCTAATCAGACAGAAGTTTGTGAGAATGCTTCTTTCTAGTTTTTAAGTGAAGAGATTTCTTTTCCCAGCATAGGCCTCAAAGCCCTCCAAATATCCACTTGCAGACTCTACAAAAAGAGTGTTTCAAAACTGCTCTTTCAAAAGGAAGGCTCAAGTCTGTGAGTTGAATGCACTCATCACAAAGAAGTTTCTGAGAATACTTCTGTGTAGTTGTTATGTGAAGATACTTCCTTTTCCAGCAAAGGCCTCAAAGCGCTCGAAATAAACACTTGCAGATTCTACAAAAGGAGTGTTTCAAAACTGTCCTATCAAAAGAAACGTTCAAGTCTGTGAGTTGAATGCACTCATCACACAGAAGTTTCTGAGAATGCTTCTGTCTAGTTTTTATGTGAAGATATTTCCTTTTCCAACATAGGCGTCAAATCGCTGCAAATAAACACTTGCAGATTCCACAAAAGGAGTGTTTCCAAACTGCTCTATCAAAAGGAATGTGGAAGTCTGTGAGTTGAATGCACTTATCACACTGAAGTTTGTGAGAATGCCTCTGTCTAGTTTTTAGGTGAAGATATTTCTTTTCCCAGAATAGGCCTTAAAGCGCTCCAAATATCCACTTGCAGATTCTACAAAAAGAGCGTTTCAAAACTGCTCTTTCAAAAGAAAGGCTCAAGTCTGTGGGTTGAATGCACTCATCACGAAGAAGTTTCTGAGAATGCTTCTGTGTAGTTGTTATGTGAAGATACTTCCTTTTCCAGCATAGGCCTCAAAGTGCTCGAAATAAACACTTGCAGATTCTACAAAAGGAGAGTTTCAAAACTGTCCTATCAAAAGAAACGTTCAAGTCTGTGAGTTGAATGCACGCATCACACAGAAGTTTCTGAGAATGCTTCTGTGTAGTTTTTAGGTGAAGATATTTCCTTTTAAAGCCTAGGCGTCAAAGGGATCCAAATAAACACTTGCAGATTCTACAAAAGGAGGGTTTCCAAACTGCTCTCTCAAGTGGAATATTCAAGTCTGTGAGTAGAATGCACTCATCACAAAGAAGTTTCTGAGAATGCTTCTGTCCAGTTTTTATGTGAAGATATTTCCTTTTCCAGCATAGGCGTCAAGGTGCTCCAAATAAACACTTGCAGATTCTACAAAAGGAGTGTTTCCACACTGCTCTATCAGAGGGAATGTTCAAGTCTGTGAGTTGAATGCACTAATCAGACAGAAGTTTGTGAGAATGCTTCTGTCTAGTTTTTAGGTGAAGATATTACTTTTCCCAGCATAGGCCTGAAAGCCCTACAAATATCCACTTGCAGACTCTACAAAAAGAGTGTTTCAAAACTGCTCTTTCAAAAGGAAGGCTCAAGTCTGTGAGTTGAATGCAATCATCACAAAGAAGTTTCTGAGAATGCTTCCGTGTAGTTGTTATGTGAAGATACTTCCTTTTTCAGCATTGGCCTCAAAGCGCTCGAAATAAACACTGGCAGATGCTACGAAAGGAGTGTTTCAAAACTGTCCTATCAAAAGAAACGTTCAAGTCTGTGAGTTGAATGCACTCATCACACAGAAGTTTCTGAGAATGCTTCTGTGTAGTTTTTAGGTGAAGATATTTCATTTCCCAGCATAGGCCTCGGAGAGCTCCAAATATGCACTTGCAGATTCTACAAAAAGAGAGCTTGAAAACTCTTCCACCAAAAAAAGGCTTCAACCCTGTGAGTAGAATGCACTCATCACAAAGAAGTTTCTGAGAATGCTTCTGGCTAGTTTTTATTTGAAAATATTTCCTTTTCCAGCATAGGCGTCAAAGCGTTCCAAATAAACACTTGCAGACTGTACAAAAGGAGTGTTTCCAAACTGCTCTATCAGAGGGAATGTTCAAGTCTGGGAGTTGAATGCACTAATCAGACAGAAGTTTGTGAGAATGCTTCTTTCTAGTTTTTAGGTGAAGACATTTCTTTTCACAGCATAGGCCTCAAAGCCCTCCAAATATCCACTTGCAGACTCTACAAAAAGAGTGTTTCAAAACTGCTCTTTCAAAAGGAAGGCTCAAGTCTGTGAGTTGAATGCACTCATCACAAAGAAGTTTCTGAGAATTCTTCTGTGTAGTTGTTATGTGAAGATACTTCCTTTTCCGGCGTAGGCCTCAAAGCACTCGAAATAAACACTTGCAGATTCTACAAAATGAGTGTTTCAAAACTGTCCTATCAAAAGAAACGTTCAAGTCTGTGAGTTGAATGCACTCATCACACAGAAGTTTCTGAGAATGCTTCTGTGTAGTTTTTAGGTGAAGATATTTCCTTCTCCAGCATAGGCGTCAAAGCGCTCCAAATAAACACTTGCAGATTCTACAAAAGGAGTGTTTCCAAACTGCTCTCACAAAAGTAACGTTCAAGTCTGTGAGTTGAATGCACTCATCACACAGAAGTTTCTGAGAATGCTTCTGTGTAGTTTTTAGGTGAAGATATTTCCTTTTCCAGCATCGTCGTCAAAGCGATCCAAATAAACAATTGCAGATTCCACAAAAGGAGTGTTTCCAAATTGCTCTATCAAAAGCAATGTTGAAGTCTGTGAGTTGAATGCACTTATCACACAGAGGTTTGTGAGAATGCCTCTGTCTAGTTGTTAGGTGAAGATATTTCTTTTCCCAGAATAGGCCTTAAAGCGCTCCAAATATCCACTTGCAGACTCTACAAAAAGAGTGTTTCAAAACTGCTCTTTCAAAAGGAAGGCTCAAGTCTGTGAGTTGAATGCACTCATCACAAAGAAGTTTCTGAGAATACTTCTGTGTAGTTGTTATGTGAAGATATTCCTTTTCCAGCAAAGGCCTCAAAGCGCTCGAAATAAACACTTGCAGATTCTACAAAAGGAGTGTTTCAAAACTGTCCTATCAAAAGAAACGTTCAAGTCTGTGAGTTGAATGCACTCATCACACAGAAGTTTCTGAGAATGCTTCTGTCTAGTTTTTATGTGAAGATATTTCCTTTTCCAACATAGGCGTCAAATCGCTGCAAATAAACACTTGCAGATTCCACAAAAGGAGTGTTTCCAAACTGCTCTATCAAAAGGAATGTGGAAGTCTGTGAGTTGAATGCACTTATCACACTGAAGTTTGTGAGAATGCCTCTGTCTAGTTTTTAGGTGAAGATATTTCTTTTCCCAGAATAGGCCTTAAAGCGCTCCAAATATCCACTTGCAGATTCTACAAAAAGAGCGTTTCAAAACTGCTCTTTCAAAAGAAAGGCTCAAGTCTGTGGGTTGAATGCACTCATCACGAAGAAGTTTCTGAGAATGCTTCTGTGTAGTTGTTATGTGAAGATACTTCCTTTTCCAGCATAGGCCTCAAAGTGCTCGAATAAACACTTGCAGATTCTACAAAAGGAGAGTTTCAAAACTGTCCTATCAAAAGAAACGTTCAAGTCTGTGAGTTGAATGCACGCATCACACAGAAGTTTCTGAGAATGCTTCTGTGTAGTTTTTAGGTGAAGATATTTCCTTTTAAAGCCTAGGCGTCAAAGGGATCCAAATAAACACTTGCAGATTCTACAAAAGGAGGGTTTCCAAACTGCTCTCTCAAGTGGAATATTCAAGTCTGTGAGTAGAATGCACTCATCACAAAGAAGTTTCTGAGAATGCTTCTGTCCAGTTTTTATGTGAAGATATTTCCTTTTCCAGCATAGGCGTCAAGGTGCTCCAAATAAACACTTGCAGATTCTACAAAAGGAGTGTTTCCACACTGCTCTATCAGAGGGAATGTTCAAGTCTGTGAGTTGAATGCACTAATCAGACAGAAGTTTGTGAGAATGCTTCTGTCTAGTTTTTAGGTGAAGATATTTCTTTTCCCAGCATAGGCCTGAAAGCCCTACAAATATCCACTTGCAGACTCTACAAAAAGAGTGTTTCAAAACTGCTCTTTCAAAAGGAAGGCTCAAGTCTGTGAGTTGAATGCAATCATCACAAAGAAGTTTCTGAGAATGCTTCCGTGTAGTTGTTATGTGAAGATACTTCCTTTTTCAGCATTGGCCTCAAAGCGCTCGAAATAAACACTGGCAGATGCTACGAAAGGAGTGTTTCAAAACTGTCCTATCAAAAGAAACGTTCAAGTCTGTGAGTTGAATGCACTCATCACACAGAAGTTTCTGAGAATGCTTCTGTGTAGTTTTTAGTTGAAGATATTTCATTTCCCAGCATAGGCCTCGGAGCGCTCCAAATATGCACTTGCAGATTCTACAAAAAGAGACCTTGAAAACTCTTCCACCAAAAAAAGGCTTCAACCCTGTGAGTAGAATGCACTCATCACAAAGAAGTTTCTGAGAATGCTTCTGGCTAGTTTTTATTTGAAAATATTTCCTTTTCCAGCATAGGCGTCAAAGCGTTCCAAATAAACACTTGCAGATTGTACAAAAGGAGTGTCTCCAAACTGCTCTATCAGAGGGAATGTTCAAGTCTGGGAGTTGAATGCACTAATCAGACAGAAGTTTGTGAGAATGCTTCTTTCTAGTTTTTAGGTGAAGACATTTCTTTTCACAGCATAGGCCTCAAAGCCCTCCAAATATCCACTTGCAGACTCTACAAAAAGAGTGTTTCAAAACTGCTCTTTCAAAAGGAAGGCTCAAGTCTGTGAGTTGAATGCACTCATCACAAAGAAGTTTCTGAGAATTCTTCTGTGTAGTTGTTATGTGAAGATACTTCCTTTTCCGGCGTAGGCCTCAAAGCACTCGAAATAAACACTTGCAGATTCTACAAAATGAGTGTTTCAAAACTGTCCTATCAAAAGAAACTTTCAAGTCTGTGAGTTGAATGCACTCATCACACAGAAGTTTCTGAGAATGCTTCTGTGTAGTTTTTAGGTGAAGATATTTCCTTTTCCAGCATAGGCGTCAAAGCGCTCCAAATAAACACTTGCAGATTCTACAAAAGGAGTGTTTCCAAACTGCTCTCACAAAAGTAACGTTCAAGTCTGTGAGTTGAATGCACTCATCACACAGAAGTTTCTGAGAATGCTTCTGTGTAGTTTTTAGGTGAAGATATTTCCTTTTCCAGCATCGTCGTCAAAGCGATCCAAATAAACAATTGCAGATTCCACAAAAGGAGTGTTTCCAAATTGCTCTATCAAAAGCAATGTTGAAGTCTGTGAGTTGAATGCACTTATCACACAGAGGTTTGTGAGAATGCCTCTGTCTAGTTGTTAGGTGAAGATATTTCTTTTCCCAGAATAGGCCTTAAAGCGCTCCAAATATCCACTTGCAGATTCTACAAAAAGAGTGTTTCAAAACTGCTCTTTCAAAAGAAAGGCTCAAGTCTGTGAGTTGAATGCACTCATCACAAAGAAGCTTCTGAGAATGCTTCTGTGTAGTTTTTATGCGAAGATACTTCCTTTTCCAGCCTAGGACTCAAAGCGCTCGAAATAAACACTTGCAGATTCTACAAAAGGAGTGTTTCAAAACTGTCCTGTCAAAAGAAACGTTCAAGTCTGTGAGTTGAATGCACTCATCACACAGAAGTTTCTGAGAATGCTTCTGTGTAGTTTTTAGGTATAGATATTTCCTTTTAAAGCCTAGGCGTCAAAGCGATCCAAATAAACACTTGCAGATTCTACAAAGGGAGTGTTTCCAAACTGCTCTCTCAAGAGGAATGTTCAAGTCTGTGAGTAGAATGCACTCATCACAAAGAAGTTTCTGAGAATGCTTCTGGCTAGTTTTTATTTGAAGATATTTCCTTTTCCAGTATAGGCGTCAAAGCGTTCCAAATAAACACTTGCAGATTCTACAAAAGGAGTGTTTCCAAACTGCTCTATGAGAGGGAATGTTCAAGTCCGTGAGTTGAATGCCCTAATCAGACAGAAGTTTGTGAGAATGCTTCTTTCTAGTTTTTAAGTGAAGAGATTTCTTTTCCCAGCATAGGCCTCAAAGCCCTACAAATATCCACTTGCAGACTCTACAAAAAGAGTGTTTCAAAACTGCTCTTTCAAAAGGAAGGCTCAAGTCTGTGAGTTGAATGCACTCATCACAAAGAAGTTTCTGAGAATACTTCTGTGTAGTTGTTATGTGAAGATACTTCCTTTTCCAGCAAAGGCCTCAAAGCGCTCGAAATAAACACTTGCAGATTCTACAAAAGGAGTGTTTCAAAACTGTCCTATCAAAAGAAACGTTCAAGTCTGTGAGTTGAATGCACTCATCACACAGAAGTTTCTGAGAATGCTTCTGTGTAGTTTTTATGGGAAGATATTTCCTTTTCCAGCATAGGCGTCAAAGCGCTCCAAATAAACACTTGCAGATTCTACAAAAAGAGTGTTTCCAAACTGCTCTATCAGAGGGAATGTTGAAGTCTGTGAGTTGAATGCACTAATCAGACAGAAGCTTGTGAGAATGCTTCTGTCTAGTTTTTAGGTGAAGATATTTCTTTTCCCAGCATATGCCTCAAAACCCTCCAAATATCCACTTGCAGACTCTACAAAAAGAGGGTTTCAAACTGCTCTTTCAAAAGGAAGGCTCAAGTCTGTGAGTTGAATGCACTCATCACAAAGAAGTTTCTGAGAATGCTTCTGTGTAGTTGTTATGTGAAGATACTTCCTTTTCCAGCATAGGCCTCAAAGCGCTCGAAATAAACACTTGCAGATTCTACGAAAGGAGTGTTTCAAAACTGTCCTATCAAAAGAAACGTTCAAGTCTGTGAGTTGAATGCACTCATCACACAGAAGTTTCTGAGAATTCTTCTGTGTAGTTCTTAGGTGAAGACATTTCATTTCCCAGCATAGGCCTCGGAGCGCTCCAAATATGCACTTGCAGATTCTACAAAAAGGGAGCTTGAAAACTCTTCCACCAAAAAGAGGTTTCAACTCTTTGAGTAGAATGTACTCATCACAAAGAAGTTTCTGAGAATGCTTCTGTCTCGTTTTTATGTGAAGATATTTCCTTTTCCAGCATCGGCGTCAAAGCGATCCAAGTAAACACTTGCAGATTCTACAAAAGGAGTGTTTACAAACTGCTCTCTCAAGAGGAATGTTCAAGTCTGTGAGTAGAATGCACTCATCACAAAGAAGTTTCTGAGAATGCTTCTGTCTAGTTTTTATGTGAAGATATTTGCTTTTCCAGCATAGGCGTCAAAGCGTTCCAAATGAACAATTGCAGATTCTACAAAAGGAGTGTTTCCAAACTGTTCTATCAGAGGGAATGTTTAAGTCTGTGAGTTGAATGCACTAATCAGACAGAAGCTTGTGAGAATGCTTCTGTCTAGATTTAGGTGAAGATATTTCTTTTCCCAGCATATGCCTCAAAGCCCTCCAAATATCCACTTGCAGACTCTACAAAAAGAGTGTTTCAAAACTGCTCTTTCAAAAGGAAGGCTTAAGTCTGTGAGTTGAATGCACTCATCACAAAGAAGTTTCTGAGAATGCTTCTGTGTAGTTTTTATGTGAAGATACTTCCTTTTACAGCATAGGCCTCAAAGCGCTCGAAATAAACAACTGCAGATACTACGAAAGGAGTGTTTCAAAACTGTCCTATCAAAAGAAACGTTCAAGTCTGTGAGTTGAATGCACTCATCACACAGAAGTTTCTGAGAATGCTTCTGTGTAGTTTTTAGGTGAAGATATTTCCTTTTCCAGCATCATCGTCAAAGCGATCCAAATGAACACTTGCAGATTCTACAAAAGGAGTGTTTCCAAACTGTTCTCTCAAGAGCAATGTTCAAGTCTGTGAGTAGAAGGCACTCCTCACAAAGAAGTTTCTGAGAATGCTTCTGTCTAGTTTTTATGTGAAGATATTTCCTTTTCCAACATAGGCGTCAAAGCGCTCCAAATAAACACTTGCAGATTCCACAAAAGGAGTGTTTCCAAACTGCTCTATCAAAAGGAATGTTGAAGTCTGTGAGTTGAATGCACTTATCACACTGAAGTTTGTGAGAATGCCTCTGTCTAGTTTTTAGGTGAAGATATTTCTTTTCCCAGAATAGGCCTTAAAGCGCTCCAAATATCCACTTGCAGATGCTACAAAAAGAGCGTTTCAAAACTGCTCTTTCAAAAGAAAGGCTCAAGTCTGTGAGTTGAATGCACTCATCACAAAGAAGTTTCTGAGAATGCTTCTGTGTAGTTGTTATGTGAAGATACTTCCTTTTCCAGCACAGGCCTCAAAGCGCTCGAAATAAACACTTGCAGATTCTACAAAAGGAGAGTTTCAAAACTGTCTTATCAAAAGAAACGTTCAAGTCTGTGAGTTGAATACACTCATCACACAGAAGTTTCTGAGAATGCTTCTGTGTAGTTTTTAGGTGAAGATATTTCCTTTTAAAGCCTAGGCGTCAAAGGGATCCAAATAAACACTTGCGGATTCTACAAAAGGTGAGTTTCCAAACTGCTCTCTCAAGTGGAATATTCAAGTCTGTGAGTAGAATGCACTCACCACAAAGAAGTTTCTGAGAATGCTTCTGTCCAGTTTTTATGTGAAGATATTTCCTTTCCAGCATAGGCGTCAAAGTGCTCCAAATAAACACTTGCAGATTCTACAAAAGAAGTGTTTCCACACTGCTCTATCAGAGGGAATGTTCAAGTCTGTGAGTTGAATGCACTAATCAGACAGAAGTTTGTGAGAATGCTTCTGTCTAGTTTTTAGGTGAAGATATTTCTTTTCCCAGCATATTCCTCAAAGCCCTACAAATATCCACTTGCAGACTCTACAAAAAGAGTGTTTCAAAACTGCTCTTTCAAAAGGAAGGCTCAAGTCTGTGAGTTGAATGCAATCATCACAAAGATGTTTCTGAGAATGCTTCTGTGTAGTTGTTATGTGAAGATACTTCCTTTTTCAGCATTGGCCTCAATGCGCTCGAAATAAACACTTGCAGATTCTTCGAAAAGGAGTGTTTCAAAACTGTCCTATCAAAAGAAAAGTTCAAGTCTGTGAGTTGAATGCACTCATCACACAGAAGTTTCTGAGAATGCTTCTGTGTAGTTTTTACGTGAAGAGATATCCTTTTCCAGCATAGGCGTCAGAGCGCTCCAAATAAACACTTGCAGAATCTACAAAAGGAGTGTTTCCAAACTGCTCTATCAAAAGGAATGTTCACGTCTGTGAGTTGAATGCACTCATCACACAGAAGTTTCTGAGAATGCTTCTGTGTAGTTTTTAGGTAAAGATATTTCCTTTTCCAGCATCGTCGTCAAAGCGATCCAAATAAACACTTGCAGATTCTACAAAAGGAGTGTTTCCAAACTGCTCTCTCAAGAGGAATGTTCAAGTCGCGAGTAGAATGCACTCATCACAAAGAAGTTTCTGAGAATGCTTCTGTCTAGTTTTTATGTGAAGATATTTCCTTTTCCAGCATAGGCGTCAAAGCGCTCCAAATAAACACTTGCAGATTCTACAAAAGGAGTGTTTCCAAACTGCTCTATCAAGAGGAATGTTCAAGTCTGTGAGTTGAATGCACTAATCAGAAAGAAGTTTCTGAGAATGCTTCTGTCTAGTTTTTAGGTGAAGATATTTCTTTTCCCAGTATAGGCCTCAAAGCCCTCCAAATATCCAATTGCAGACTCTACAAAAAGAGTGTTTCAAAACTGCTCTTTCAAAAGGAAGGCTCAAGTCTGTGAGTTGAATGCACTCATCACAAAGAAGTTTCTGAGAAGGCTTCTGTGTAGTTGTTATGTGAAGATACTTCCTTTTCCAGCATAGGCCTCAAAACTCTCGAAATTAACACTTGCAGATTCTTCGAAAAGGAGTGTTTCAAAACTGTCCTATCAAAAGAAACGTTCAAGTCTGTGAGTTGAATGCACTCATCACACAGAAGTTTCTGAGAATTCTTCTGTGTAGTTCTTAGGTGAAGATATTTCATTTCCCAGCATAGGCCTCGGAGCGCTCCAAATATGCACTTGCAGATTCTACAAAAAAGGAGCTTGAAAACTCTTCCACCAAAAAGAGGCTTCAACTCTTTGAGTAGAATGCACTCATCACAAAGAAGTTTCTGAGAATGCTTCTGTCTCGTTTTTATATGAAGATATTTCCTTTTCCAGCATAGGCGTCAAAGCGCTCCAAATAAATACTTGCACATTCTACAAAAGGAGTGTTTCCAAACTGCTCTCTCAAAAGGAATGTTGAAGTCTGTGAGATGAATGCACTAATCACACAGAAGTTTGTGAGAATGCTTCTGTCTAGTTTTTAGGTGAAGATATTTCTTTTCCCAGAATTGGCCTTATAGCGCTCCAAATATCCACTTGCAGATTCTACAAAAAGAGTGTTTCATAACTGCTCTTTCAAAAGAAAGGCTCAAGTCTGTGAGTTGAATGCACTCATCACAAAGAAGTGTCTGAGAATGCTTCTGTGTAGTTGTTATGTGAAGATACTTCCTTTTCCTGCATAGGCCTCAAAGCGCTCGAAATAAACACTTGCAGATTCTACGAAAGGAGTGTTTCAAAACTGTCCTATCAAAAGTAACGTTCACGTCGGTGAGTTGAATGCACTCATCACACAGAAGTTTCTGAGAATGCTTCTGTGTAGTTTTTAGGTGAAGATATTTCCTTTTCCAGCATCGTCGTCAAAGCGATCCAAATAAACACTTGCAGATTCTACAAAAGGAGTGTTTCCAAACTGCTCTCTCAAGAGGAATGTTCAAGTCGTGAGTAGAATGCACTCATCACAAAGAAGTTTCTGAGAATGCTTCTGTCTAGTTTTTATGTGAAGATATTTCCTTTTCCAGCATAGGCGTCAAAGCGCTCCAAATAAACACTTGCAGATTCTACAAAAGGAGTGTTTCCAAACTGCTCTATCAAAAGGAATGTTCAAGTCTGTGAGTTGAATGCACTCATCACACAGAAGTTTCTGAGAATGCTTCTGTGTAGTTTTTAGGTGAAGATATTTCCTTTTCCAGCCTAGGCGTGAAAGCGATCCAAATAAACACTTGCAGATTCTACAAAATGAGTGTTTCCAAACTGCTCTCTCAAGAGGAATGTTCAAGTCTGTGAGTAGAATGCACTCATCACAAAGAAGTTTCTGAGAATGCTTCTGTCTAGTTTTTATGTGAAGATATTTCCTTTTCCAGCATAGGCGTCAAAGCGCTCCAAATAAACACTTGCAGATTCTGGAAAAGGAGTGTTTCCAAACTGCTCTATCAGAGGGAATGTTTAAGTCTGTGAGTAGAATGCACTAATCAGACAGAAGCTTGTGAGAATGCTTCTGTCTAGTTTTTAGGTGAAGATATTTCTTTTCGCAGCATATGTCTCAAAGCCCTCCAAATATCCACTTGCAGACTCTACAAAAAGAGGGTTTCAAAACTGCTCTTTGAAAAGGAAGGCTCAAGTCTGTGAGTTGAATGCACTCATCACAAAGAAGTTTCTGAGAATGCTTCTGTGTAGTTGTTATGTGAAGATACTTCCTTTTACAGCATAGGCCTCAAAGCGCTCGAAATAAACACTTGCAGATTCTACAAAAGGAGTGTTTCAAAACTATCCTATCAAAAGAAACGTTCAAGTCTGTGAGTTGAATGCACTCATCACACAGAAGTTTCTGAGAATTCTTCTGTGTAGTTCTTAGGTGAAGATATTTCATTTCCCAGCATAGGCCTCGGAGCGCTCCAAATATGCACTTGCAGATTCTACAAAAAGGGAGCTTGAAAACTCTTCCACCAAAAAGGGGTTTCAACTCTTTGAGTAGAATGCAGTCATCCCAAAGAAGTTTCTGAGAATGCTTCTGTCTCGTTTTTATGTGAAGATATTTCCTTTTCCAGCATCGGCGTCAAAGCGATCCAAATAAACACTTGCAGATTCTACAAAAGGAGTGTTTACAAACTGCTCTCTCAAGAGGAATGTTCAAGTCTGTGAGTAGAATGCACTCATCACCAAGAAGTTTGTGAGAATGCTTCTGTCTAGTTTTTATGTGAAGATATTTCCTTTTCCAGCATAGGCGTCAAAGCGTTCCAAATGAACAATTGCAGATTCTACAAAAGGAGTGTTTCCAAACTGCTCTATCAGAGGGAATGTTTAAGTCTGTGAGTTGAATGCACTAATCAGACAGAAGCTTGTGAGAATGCTTCTGTCTAGTTTTTAGGTGAAGATATTTCTTTTCCCAGCATATGCCTCAAAGCCCTCCAAATATCCACTTGCAGACTCTACAAAAAGAGTGTTTCAAAACTGCTCTTTCAAAAGGAAGGCTCAAGTCTGTGAGTTGAATGCACTCATCACAAAGAAGTTTCTGAGAATGCTTCTGTGTAGTTTTTAGGTGAAGATATTTCCTTTTCCAGCATCATCTTCAAAGCGATCCAAATGAACACTTGCAGATTCTACAAAAGGAGTGTTTCCAAACTGTTCTCTCAAGAGCAATGTTCAAGTCTGTGAGTAGAAGGCACTCCTCACAAAGAAGTTTCTGAGAATGCTTCTGTCTAGTTTTTATGTGAAGATATTTCCTTTTCCAATATAGGCGTCAAAGCGCTCCAAATAAACACTTGCAGATTCCACAAAAGGAGTGTTTCCAAACTGCTCTATCAAAAGGAATGTTGAAGTCTGTGAGTTGAATGCACTTATCACACTGAAGTTTGTGAGAATGCCTCTGTCTAGTTTTTAGGTGAAGATATTTCTTTTCCCAGAATAGGCCTTAAAGCGCTCCAGATATCCACTTGCAGATGCTACAAAAAGAGCGTTTCAAAACTGCTCTTTCAAAAGAAAGGCTCAAGTCTGTGAGTTGAATGCACTCATCACAAAGAAGTTTCTGAGAATGCTTCTGTGTAGTTGTTATGTGAAGATACTTCCTTTTCCAGCACAGGCCTCAAAGCGCTCGAAATAAACACTTGCAGATTCTACAAAAGGAGAGTTTCATAACTGTCCTATCAAAAGAAACGTTCAAGTCTGTGAGTTGAATACACTCATCACACAGAAGTTTCTGAGAATGCTTCTGTGTAGTTTTTAGGTGAAGATATTTCCTTTTAAAGCCTAGGCGTCAAAGGGATCCAAATAAACACTTGCGGATTCTACAAAAGGTGAGTTTCCAAACTGCTCTCTCAAGTGGAATATTCAAGTCTGTGAGTAGAATGCACTCATCACAAAGAAGTTTCTGAGAATGCTTCTGTCCAGTTTTTATGTGAAGATATTTCCTTTCCAGCATAGGCGTCAAAGTGCTCCAAATAAACACTTGCAGATTCTACAAAAGGAGTGTTTCCACACTGCTCTATCAGAGGGAATGTTCAAGTCTGTGAGTTGAATGCACTAATCAGACAGAAGTTTGTGAGAATGCTTCTGTCTAGTTTTTAGGTGAAGATATTTCTTTTCCCAGCATATTCCTCAAAGCCCTACAAATATCCACTTGCAGACTCTACAAAAAGAGTGTTTCAAAACTGCTCTTTCAAAAGGAAGGCTCAAGTCTGTGAGTTGAATGCAATCATCACAAAGAAGTTTCTGAGAATGCTTCTGTGTAGTTGTTATGTGAAGATACTTCCTTTTTCAGCATTGGCCTCAAAGCGCTCGAAATAAACACTGGCAGATGCTACGAAACGAGTGTTTCAAAACTGTCCTATCAAAAGAAACGTTCAAGTCTGTGAGTTGAATGCACTCATCACACAGAAGTTTCTGAGAATGCTTCTGTGTAGTTTTTACGTGAAGATATTTCCTTTTCCAGCATAGGCGTCAAAGCGCTCCAAATAAACACTTGCAGAATCTACAAAAGGAGTGTTTCCAAACCGCTCTATCAAAAGGAATGTTCACGTCTGTGAGTTGAATGCACTCATCACACAGAAGTTTCTGAGAATGCTTCTGTGTAGTTTTTAGGTGAAGATATTTCCTTTTCCAGCATCGTCGTCAAAGCGATCCAAATAAACACTTGCAGATTCTACAAAAGGAGTGTTTCCAAACTGCTCTCTCAAGAGGAATGTTCAAGTCGTGAGTAGAATGCACTCATCACAAAGAAGTTTCTGAGAATGCTTCTGTCTAGTTTTTATGTGAAGATATTTCCTTTTCCAGCATAGGCGTCAAAGCGCTCCAAATAAACACTTGCAGATTCTACAAAAGGAGTGTTTCCAACCTGCTCTATCAAAAGGAATGTTCAAGTCTGTGAGTTGAATGCACTAATCAGACAGAAGTTTCTGAGAATGCTTCTGTCTAGTTTTTAGGTGAAGATATTTCTTTTCCCAGCATAGGCCTCAAAGCCCTCCAAATATCCAATTGCAGACTCTACAAAAAGAGTGTTTCAAAACTGCTCTTTCAAAAGGAAGGCTCAAGTCTGTGAGTTGAATGCACTCATCACAAAGAAGTTTCTGAGAAGGCTTCTGTGTAGTTGTTATGTGAAGATACTTCCTTTTCCAGCATAGGCCTCAAAGCTCTCGAAATAAACACTTGCAGATTCTTCGAAAAGGAGTGTTTCAAAACTGTCCTATCAAAAGAAACGTTCAAGTCTGTGAGTTGAATGCACTCATCACACAGAAGTTTCTGAGAATTCTTCTGTGTAGTTCTTAGGTGAAGATATTTCATTTCCCAGCATAGGTCTCGGAGCACTCAAAATATGCACTTGCAGATTCTACAAAAAGGGAGCTTGAAAACTCTTCCACCAAAAAGAGGCTTCAACTCTTTGAGTAGAATGCACTAATCCAAAGAAGTTTCTGAGAATGCTTCTGTCTCGTTTTTATGTGAAGATATTTCCTTTTCCAGCATAGGCGTCAAAGCGTTCCAAATGAACAATTGCACATTCTACAAAAGGAGTGTTTCCAAACTGCTCTATCAGAGGGATTGTTGAAGTCTGTGAGTTGAATGCACTAATCAGACAGAAGCTTGTGAGAATGCTTCTGTCTAGTTTTTAAGTGAAGATATTTCTTTTCCCAGCACATGCCTCAAAGCCCTCCAAATATCCACTTGCAGACTCTAAAAAAAGAGTGTTTCATAACTGCCCTTTCAAAAGAAAGGCACAAGTCTGTGAGTTGAATGCACTCATCACAAAGAAGTGTCTGAGAATGCTTCTGTGTAGTTGTTATGTGAAGATACTTCCTTTTCCACATAGGCCTCAAAGCGCTCGAAATAAACACTGGCAGATTCTACGAAAGGAGTGTTTCAAAGCTGTCCTGTCAAAAGAAACGTTCAAGTCTGTGAGTTGAATGCACTCATCACACAGAAGTTTCTGAGAATGCTTCTGTGTAGTTTTTACGTGAAGATATTTCCTATTCCAGCATCGTCGTCAAAGCGATCCAAATAAACACTTGCAGATTCTACAAAAGGAGTGTTTCCAAACTGCTCTCTCAAGAGGAATGTTCAAGTGTGTGAGTAGAATGCACTCATCACAAAGAAGTTTCTGAGAATGCTTCTGTCTAGTTTTTACGTGAAGATATTTCCTTTTCCAGCATAGGCGTCAAACTGCTCCAAATAAACACTTGCAGATTCTACAAAAGGAGTGTTTCCAAACTGCTCTTTCAAAAGGAAGGCTCAAGTCTGTGAGTTGAATGCAATCATCACAAAGAAGTTTCTGAGAATGCTTCTGTCTAGTTTTTAGGTGAAGATATTTATTTTCCCAGAATAGGCCTTAAAGCGCTCCAAATATCCACTTGCAGATTCTACAAAAAGAGTGTTTCAAAACTGCTCTTTCAAAAGAAAGGCTCAAGTCTGTGAGTTGAATGCACTCATCACAAAGAAGTTTCTGAGAATGCTTCTGTGTAGTTGTTATGTGAAGATACTTCCTTTTCCAGCATAGGCCTGAAAGCGCTCGAAATAAACACTTGCAGATTCTACAAAAGGAGTGTTTCAAAACTGTCCTATCAAAAGAAACGTTCAAGTCTGTGAGTTGAATGCACTCATCACACAGAAGTTTCTGGGAATGCTTCTGTGTAGTTTTTAGGTGATGATATTTCCTTTTCCAGCATACGCGTCAAAGCGATCCAAATAAACACATGCAGATTCTACAAAAGGTGTGTTTCCAAACTGCTCTCTCAAGAGGAATGTTCAAGTCTGTGAGTAGAATGCACTCCTCACAAAGAAGTTTCGGAGAATGCTTCTGGCTAGTTTTTATGTGAAGATATTTCCCTTTCCTGCATAGGCGTTAAAGCGTTCCAAGTAAACACTTGCAGATTCTACAAAAGGAGTGTTTCCAATCTGCTCTATCAGAGGGAATGTTCAAGTCCGTGAGTTGAATGCACTAATCAGACAGAAGTTTGTGAGAATGCTTTTGTCTAGTTTTTAGGTGAAGATATATCTTTTCCCAGCTGATGCCTCAAAGCCCCCCAAATATCCACTTACAGACTCCACAAAAACAGTGTTTCAAACTGCTCTTTCAAAAGGAAGGCTCAAGTCTGTGAGTTGAATGAACTCATCACAAAGAATTTTCTGAGAATGCTTCTGTGCAGTTGTTATGTGAAGATACTTCCTTTTCTATCATAGGCCTCAAAACGCTCGAAATAAACACTTGCAGATTCTACGAAAGGAGTGTTTCAAAACTGTCCTATCAAAAGAAACGTTCAAGTCTGTGAGTGGAATGCACTCATCACACAGAAGTTTCTGAGAATGCTTCTGTGTAGTTTTTAGGTGAAGATATTTCATTTCCCAGCATAGGCCCCAGAGCGCTCCAAATATGCACTTGCAGATTCTACAAAAAGAGAGCTTGAAAACTTTTCCACCAAAAGGAGGCTTTAACTCTGTGAATAGAATGCACCCATCACAAAGAAGTTTCTGAGAATGCTTCTGTGTAGTTGTTATGTGAAGATACTTCCTTTTCCAAAATAGGCCTCAAAGCGCTCGAAATAAACACTTGCAGCTTCTAAGAAAGGAGTGTTTCAAAACTGTCCTATCAAAAGAAACGTTCATGTCTGTGAGTTGAATGCACTCATCACACAGAAGTTTCTGAGAATGCTTCTGTGTAGTTTTTAGGTGAAGATATTTCCTTTTCCAGCATAGGCATCAAAGCTATCCAAATAAACACTTGCAGATTCCACAAAAGGAGTGTTTCCAAACTGCTCTCACAAGAGGAATGTTCGAGTCTGTGAGTAGAATTCACTCATGACAAAGAAGTTTCTGAGAATGCTTCTGTCTAGTTTTTATGTGAAGATATTTCCTTTTCCGGCATAGGCGTCAAAGCGCTCCAAATAAACACTTGCAGATTCTACAAAAGGAGTGTTTCCAAACTGCCCTATCAAAAGGAATGTTCAAGTCTGTGAGTTGAATGCACTAATCACACAGAAGTTTGTGAGAATGCTTCTGTCTAGTTTTTAGGTGAAGGTATTTCTTTTCCCCGAATAGGCCTTAAAGCGCTCCAAATATCTACTTGCAGATTCTACAAAAAGAGTGTTTCAAAACTGCTCTTTCTAAAGAAAGGCTCAAGTCTGGGAGTTGAATGCACTCATCACAAAGAAGTTTCTGAGAATGCTTCTGTGTAGTTGTTATGTGAAGATACTTCCTTTTCCAGCGTAGGCCTCAAAGCGCTCGAAAGAAACACTTGCAGATTCTACAAAAGGAGTGTTTCAAAACTGTCCTATCAAAAGAAACGTTCAAGTCTGTGAGTTGAATGCACTCATCACACAGAAGTTTCTGAGAATGCTTCTGTGTAGTTTTTAGGTGAAGATATTTCCTTTTCCAGCATAGGCGTCAAAGCGATAAATATAAACACTTGCAGATTCTACAAAAGGAGTGTTTCCAAACTGATCTCTCAAGAGGAATGTTCAAGTCTGTGAGTAGAATGCACTCATCACAGAGAAGTTTCTGAGAATGCTTCTGTCTAGTTTTTATGTGAAGATATTTCCTTTTCCAGCATAGGCGTCAAAGCGTTCCAAATAAACACTTGCAGATTCTACAAAAGGAGTGTTTCCAAACTGCTCTATCCGAGGGAATGTTCAAGTCCGTGAGTTGAATGCACTAATCAGGCAGAAGTTTGTGAGAATGCTTCTGTCAAGTTTTTAGGTGAAGATATTTCTTTTCCCAGCATAGGCCTCAAATACCTCCAAATATCCACTTGCAGACTCTACAGAAAGAGTGCTTCAAAACTGCTCTTTCAAAAGGAAGGCTCAAGTCTGTTAGTTGAATGCACTCATCACAAAGAAGTTTCTGAGAATGCTTCTGTGTACTTGCTATGTGAAGATACTTGCTTTTCCAGCATAGGCCTCAAAGCGCTCGAAATAAACACTTGCAGATTCTACGAAAGGAGTGTTTCAAAACTGTCCTGTCAAAAGAAACGTTCAATTCTGTGAGTTGAATGCACTCATCACACAGAAGTTTCTGAGAATGCTTCTGTGTAGTTTTTAGGTGAAGATATTTCATTTCCCAGCATAGGCTTCGGAGCGCTCCAAATATGCACTTCCAGATTCTACAAAAACAGAGCTTGAAATCTCTTCCACCAAAAAGAGGCTTCAACTCTGTGAGTAGAGTGCACTCATCACACAGAAGTTTCTGAGAATGTTTCTGTCTAGTTTTTTGGTGAAGATATTTCCTTTTCCAACATAGGCGTCAAAGCACTCCAAATAAACACTTGCAGAATCTACAAAAGGTGTG
This sequence comes from Pongo pygmaeus, assembly GCF_028885625.2. Classification (NCBI taxonomy): domain Eukaryota; kingdom Metazoa; phylum Chordata; class Mammalia; order Primates; family Hominidae; genus Pongo; species Pongo pygmaeus. The sequence goes on along the minus strand of NC_072381.2, from coordinate 41,218,241 downwards.
TTTCCAAACTGCTCTATCAAAAGGAATGTTCAAGTCTGTGAGTTGAATGCACTAATCACAGAGAAGTTTGTGAGAATGCTTCTGTCTAGTTTTTAGGTGATGGTATTTCTTTTCCAAGAATAGGCCTTGAAGTGCTCCAAATATCTACTTGCAGATTCTACAAAAAGAGTGTTTCAAAACTGCTCTTTCCAAAGAAAGGCTCAAGTCTGGGAGTTGAATGCACTCATCACACAGAAGTTTCTGAGAATGCTTCTGTGTAGTTGTTATGTGAAGATACTCCCTTTTCCACCGTAGGCCTCAAAGCGCTCGAAATAAACACTTGCAGATTCTACAAAAGCAGTGTTTCAAAACTGTCCTATCAAAAGAAACGTTCAAGTCTGTGAGTTGAATGCACTCATCACACAGAAGTTTCTGAGAATGCTTCTGTGTAGTTTTTAGGTGAAGATATTTCCTTTTCCAGCATAGGCGTCAAAGCGATCCAAATAAACACTTGCAGATTCTACATAAGGAGTGTTTCCAAACTGATCTCTCAAGAGGAATGTTCAAGTCTGTGAGTAGAATGCACTCATCGCAAGGAAGTTTCTGAGAATGCTGCTGTCTAGTTTTTATGTGAAGATATTTCCTTTTCCAGCATACGCGTCAAAGCGTTCCAAATAAACACTTGCAGATTCTACAAAAGGAGTGTTTCCAAACTGCTCTATCAGAGGGAATGTTCAAGTCTGTGAGTTGAATGCACTAATCACACAGAAGTTTCTGAGAATGCTTCTGTGTAATTTTTAGGTGAAGATATTTCATTTCCCAGCATAGGAATCGGAGCGTTCCAAATATGCACTTGCAGATTCTACAAAAAGAGAGCTTGAAAACTCTTCCACCAAAAAGAGGCTTCAACTCTGTGAGTAGAATGCGCTCATCACACAGAAGTTTCTGAGAATGCTTCTGTCTAGTTTTTATGTGAAGATATTTCCTTTTCCAGCATATGCGTCAAACCGCTCCAAATAAACACTTGCAGATTCTACAAAAGGAGTGTTTCCAAACTGCTCTATCAAAAGGAATGTTCAAGTCTGTGAGTTTCATGCACTAATCACACAGAAGGCTGTGAGAATGCTTCTGTCTAGTTTTTAGGTGAAGTTATTTCTTTTCCCAGAATAGGCCTTAAGGCGATCCAAATATCTACTTGCAGATTCTACAAAAAGAGTGTTTCAAAACTGCTCTTTCTAAAGAAAGGCTCAAGTCTTGGAGTTGAATGCACTCATCACAAACAAGTTTCCGAGAATGCTTCTGTGTAGTTGTTTTGTGAAGATAATTCCTTTTCCAGCGTAGGCCTCAAAGCGCTCGAAATAAACACTTGCAGATTCTACAAAAGGAGTGTTTCAAAACTGTCCTATCAAAAGAAACGTTCAATTCTGTGAGTTGAATGCACTCATCACACAGAAGTTTCTGAGAATGCTTCCATGTAGTTTTTAGGTGAAGATATTCCCTTTTCAAGCATAGGCGTCAAAGCGATCAAAATAAACACTTGCAGATTCTACAAAAGGAGTGTTTCCAAACTGCTCTATCAGAGTGAATCTTCAAGTCTGTGAGTTGAATGCACTAATCACACAGAAGTTTCTGAGAATGCTTCTGTGTAATTTTTAGGTGAAGATATTTCATTTCCCAGCATAGGAATCGGAGCGTTCCAAATATGCACTTGCAGATTCTACAAAAAGAGAGCTTGAAAACTCTTCCACCAAAAAGAGGCTTCAACTCTGTGAGTAGAATGCGCTCATCACACAGAAGTTTCTGAGAATGCTTCTGTCTAGTTTTTATGTGAAGATATTTCCTTTTCCAGCATATGCGTCAAACCGCTCCAAATAAACACTTGCAGATTCTACAAAAGGAGTGTTTCCAAACTGCTCTATCAAAAGGAATGTTCAAGTCTGTGAGTTTCATGCACTAATCACACAGAAGGCTGTGAGAATGCTTCTGTCTAGTTTTTAGGTGAAGTTATTTCTTTTCCCAGAATAGGCCTTAAGGCGATCCAAATATCTACTTGCAGATTCTACAAAAAGAGTGTTTCAAAACTGCTCTTTCTAAAGAAAGGCTCAAGTCTTGGAGTTGAATGCACTCATCACAAAGAAGTTTCCGAGAATGCTTCTGTGTAGTTGTTTTGTGAAGATAATTCCTTTTCCAGCGTAGGCCTCAAAGCGCTCGAAATAAACACTTGCAGATTCTACAAAAGGAGTGTTTCAAAACTGTCCTATCAAAAGAAACGTTCAATTCTGTGAGTTGAATGCACTCATCACACAGAAGTTTCTGAGAATGCTTCCATGTAGTTTTTAGGTGAAGATATTCCCTTTTCAAGCATAGGCGTCAAAGCGATCAAAATAAACACTTGCAGATTCTACAAAAGGAGTGTTTCCAAACTGATCTCTCAAGAGGAATGTTCAAGTCTCTGAGTAGAATGCACTCATCACAAGGAAGTTTCTGAGAATGCTTCTGTCTAGTTTTTAGGTGAAGATATTTCCTTTTCCAGCATAGGCGTCAAAGCGTTCCAAATAAACCCTTGCAGAATCTACAAAAGGAGTGTTTCCAAACTGATCTCTCAAGAGGAATATTCAAGTCTGTGAGTAGAATGCACTCATTACAAAGAAGTTTCTGAGACTCCTTCTGTCTAGTTTTTAGGTGAAGATATTTCCTTTTCCTGCATAAGCGTCAAAGCGTTCCAAATAAACACTTGCAGATTCTATAAAAGGAGTGTTTCCAAACTGCCTTATCAGAAGGAATGTTCAAGTCTGTGAATTGAATGCGCTAATCAGACAGAAGATTGTGAGCATGCTTCAGTCTAGTTTTTAGGTTAAGGTAAGTCTTTTCCCAGCATAGGCCTCAAAGCCCTCCAAATATCGACTTGCAGCCTCTACAAAAAGACTCTTTCAAAACTGCTCTTTCAAAAGGAAGGCTCAAGTCTGTGAGTTGAATGCACTCATCACAAAGAATTTTCTGAGAATGCTTCTGTGCAGTTGTTATGTGAAGATACTTCCTTTTCTAACATAGGCCTCAAAGCGCTCGAAATAAACACTTGCAGATTCTACGAAAGGAGTGTTTCAAAACTGTCCTATCAAAAGAAACGTTCAAGTCTGTGAGTTGTATGCACTCATCACACAGAAGTTTCTTAGAATGCTTCTGTGTAGTTTTTAGGTGAAGATATTTCATTTCCAAGCATAGGCCCCAGAGCGCCCCAAATATGCACTTGCAGATTCTACAAAAAGAGAGCTTGAAAACTTTTCCGCGAAAAGGAGGCTTCAACTCTGTGAATAGAATGCACCCATCCCAAAGAAGTTTCTGAGAATGCTTCTGTGTAGTAGTTATGTGAAGATACTTCATTTTCCAAAATAGGCCTCAAAGCGCTCGAAATAAACACTTGCAGATTCTACGAAAGGAGTGTTTCAAAACTGTCCTATCAAAAGAAACGTTCAAGTCTGTGAATTGAATGCACTCTTCTCGCAGTAGTTTCTGAGAATGCTTCTGTGTAGTTTTTAGGTGAAGATACTTCCTTTCCAGCATCGGCGTCAAAGTGATCCAAATAAACACCTGCAGATTCTACAAAAGGAGTGTTTCCAAACTACTCTCTCAAGAGGAATGTTCACGTATGTGAGTAGAATGCAGTCATCATAAAGAAGTTTCTGAGAATGCTTCTGTCTAGTTTTTATGTGAAGATATTTCCTTTTCCAGGATAGGCGTCAAAGCGCTCCAAATAAACACATGCAGATTCTACAAAAGGAGTGTTTCCAAACTGCTCTATCAAAGGGAATGTTCAAGTCTGTGAGTTAAATGCACTAATCACACAGAAGTTTGTGAGAATGCTTCTGTCTAGTTTTTAGGTGAAGATATTTCTTTTCCCACAATAGGCCTATACCGCTCCAAATATCCACTTGCAGATTCTACAAAAAGAGTGTTTCAAAACTGCCCTTTCAAAAGAAAGGCTCAAGTCTGTGAGTTGAATGCACTCATCACAAAGAAGTGTCTGAGAATGCTTCTGTGTAGTTGTTATGTGAAGATACTCCCTTTTCCAGCATAGGCCTCAAAGCGGTCGAAATAAACACTTGCAGATTCTAAGAAAGGAGTGTTTCAAAACTGTCCTATCAAAAGAAACGTTCAAGTCTGTGAGTTGAATGCACTATCACACAGAAGTTTCTGAGAATGCTTCTGTGTAGTTTTTACGTGAAGATATTTCCTTTTCCAGCATCGTCGTCAAAGCGATCCAAATAAACACTTGCAGATTCTACAAAAGGAGTGTTTCCAAACTTCTCTCTCAAGAGGAATATTCAAGTGTGTGAGTAGAATGCAGTCATCACAAAGAAGTTTCTGAGAATGCTTCTGTCTAGTTTTTATGTGAAGATATTTCCTTTTCCAGCATAGGCGTCAAAGCGCTCCAAATAAACACTTGCAGATTCTACAAAAGGAGTGTTTCAAAACTGTCCTATCAAAAGAAACGTTCAAGTCTCTGAGTTGAATGCACTCATCCCACAGAAGTTTCTGAGAATGCTTCTGTGTAGTTTTTAGGTGATGATGTTTCCTTTTCCAGCATACGCGTCAAAGCGATCCAAATAAGCACATGCAGATTCTACAAAAGGAGTGTTTCGAAACTGCTCTCTTAAGAGGAATGTTCAAGTCTGTGAATTGAATGCACTCATCTCGCAGTAGTTTCTGAGAATGCTTCTGTGTAGTTTTTAGGTGAAGATACTTCCTTTTCCAGCATCGGCCTCAAAGCGATCCAAATAAACACATGCAGATTCTACAAAAGGAGTGTTTCAAAACTGTCCTATCAAAAGAAACGTTCAAGTCGGTGGGTTGAATGCACTCATCACAAAGAAGTTTCTGAGAATGCTTCTGGCTAATTTTTATGTGAAGATATTTCCTTTTCCAGCATAGGCATCAAAGCGTTCAAAATAAACACTTGCAGATTCTACAAAAGGAGTGTTTCCAAACTGCTCTATCAGAGGGAATGTTCAAGTCTGCGAGTTGAATGCACTAATCAGACAGAAGTTTGTGAGAATGTTTCCGTCTAGTTTTTAGGCGAAGATATTTCTTTTCCCAGCTTAGGCCTCAAAGCCCTCCAAATATCAACTTGCAGACTCCACAAAAAGAGTGTTTCAAAACTGCTCTTTCAAAAGGAAGGCTCAAGTCTGAGAGTTGAATGCACTCATCACAAAGAAGTTTCTGAGAATGCTTCTGTGAAGTTGTTATGTGAAGATACTTATTTTTCCAGCATAGGCATCAAAGCGCTCGAAATAAACACTTGCGCATTCTTCGAAAGGAGAGTTTCAAAACTGTCCTATCAAAAGAAACGTTCAAGTCTGTGAGTTGAATGCACTATCACATAGAAGTTTGTGAGAAAGCTTCTGTGTAGTTTTTAGGTGAAGATATTTCCTTTTCCAGCATAGGCGTCAAATCGATCCAAATAACCACAAGCAGATTCTACAAAAGGAGTGTTTCCAAACTGCTCTATCAAAAGGAATGTTCAAGTCTGTGAGTTGAATGCACTAATCACACAGAAGTTTGTGAGAACGCTTCTGTCTAGTTTTGAGGTGAAGATATTTCTTTTCCCAGAATAGGCCTTATAGCGCTCCAAATATCCACTTGCAGATTCTACAAAAAGAGTGTTTCAAAACTGCTCTTTCAAAAGAAAGGCTCAAGTCTGTGAGTTGAATGCACTCATCACAAAGAAGTGTCTGAGAATTCTTCTGTGTAGTTGTTATGTGAAGATACTTCCTTTTCCAGCATAGGCCTCAAAGCGCTCGAAATAAACACTTGCAGATTCTACGAAAGGAGTGTTTCAAAACTGTCCTATCAAAAGAAACGTTCAAGTCTGTGAGTTGAATCCACTATCACACAGAAGTTTCTGAGAATGCTTCTGTGTAGTTTTTAGGTGAAGATATTTCCTTTTCTAGCATCGTCGTCAAAGCGATCCAAATAAACACTTGCAGATTCTACAAAAGGAGTGTTTCCAAACTGCTCTCTCAAGAGGAATGTTCAAGAGTGTGAGTAGAATGCAGTCATCACAAAGAAGTTTCTGAGAATGCTTCTATCTTGTTTTTATGTGATGATATTTCCTTTTCCAGCATAGGCGTCAAAGCGCTCCAAATAAACACTTGCTAATTCTACAAAAGGAGTGTTTCCAAACTGCTCTTTCAAAAGAAAGGCTCAAGTCTGTGAGTTAAATGCACTCATCACAAAGAAGGTTCTGAGAATGCTTCTGTGTAGTTGTTATGTGAAGATACTTCCTTTTCCAGCATACGCGTCAAAGCGATCCAAATAAACACATGCAGATTTTACAAAAGGATTGTTTCCAAACTGCTCTCTCAAGAGGAATGTTCAAGTCTGTGAGTAGAATGCACTCATCACAAAGAAGTTTCTGAGAAGGCTTCTGGCTAGTTTTTATGTGAAGGTATTTCCTTTTCCTGCATAGGCGTCAAAGCGTTCCAAATAAACACTGGCAGATTCTACAAAAGGAGTGTTTCCAAACTGCTCTATCAGAGGGAGTGTTCAAGTCCGTGTGTTGAATGCACTAATCAGACAGAAGTTTGTGAGAATGCTTCTGTCTAGTTTTTAGGTGAAGATATTTCCTCTCCCAGCTTAGGCCTCAAAGCCCTCCAAATATCCACTTGCAGACTCCACAAAAACAGTGTTTCCAAACTGCTCTTTCAAAAGGAAGGCTCAAGTCTGTGAGTTGAATGCACTCATCACAAATAATTTTCTGAGAATGCTTCTGTGTAGTTGTTATGTGAAGATACTTCCTTTTCTAACATAGGCCTCAAAGCGCTCGAAATAAACACTTGCAGATTCTACGAAAGGAGTGTTTCAAAACTGTCCTATCAAAAGAAACGTTCAAGTCTGTGAGTTGAATGCACTCATCACACAGAAGTTTCTGAGAATGCTTCTGTGTAGTTTTTAGGTGAAGATATTTCATTTCCAAGCATAGGCCCCAGAGCGCTCCAAATATGCACTTGCAGATTCTACAAAAAGAGAGCTTGAAAACTTTTCCACCAAAAGGAGGCTTCAACTCTGTGAATAGAATGCACCCATCCCAAAGAAGTTTCTGAGAATGCTTCTGTGTGGTTGTTATGTGAAGATACTTCCTTTTCCAAAATAGGCCTCAAAGCGCTCGAAATAAACACTTGCAGATTCTACGAAAGGAGTGTTTCAAAACTGTCCTATCAAAAGAAACGTTCAAGTCTGTGAGTTGAATGCACTCATCACACAGTAGTTTCTGAGAATGCTTCTTTGTAGTTTTTAGGTGAAGATACTTCCTTTTCCAGCATCGGCGTCAAAGTGATCCAAATAAACACCTGCAGATTCTACAAAAGCAGTGTTTCCAAACTACTCTCTCAAGAGGAATGTTCACGTTTGTGAGTAGAATGCAGTCATCACAAAGAAGTTTCTGAGAATGCTTCTGTCTAGTTTTTATGTGAAGATATTTCCTTTTCCAGCATAGGCGTCAAAGCGCTCCAAATAAACACATGCAGATTCTACAAAAGGAGTGTTTCCAAACTGCTCTATCAAAGGGAATGTTCAAGTCTGTGAGTTGAATGCACTAATCACACAGAAGTTTGTGAGAATGCTTCTGTCTAGTTTTTAGGTGAAGATATTTCTTTTCCCACAATAGGCCTTACAGCGCTCCAAATATCCACTTGCAGATTCTACAAAAAGAGTGTTTCAAAACTACTCTTTCAAAAGAAAGGCTCAAGTCTGTGAGTTGAATGCACTCATTACACAGAAGTGTCTGAGAATGCTTCTGTGTAGTGGTTATGTGAAGATACTCCCTTTTCCAGCATAGGCCTCAAAGCCCTCGAAATAAACACTTGCAGATTCTAAGAAAGGAGTGTTTCAAAACTGTCCTATCAAAAGAAACGTTCAAGTCTGTGAGTTGAATGCACTCATCACGCAGAAGTTTCTGAGAATGCTTCTGTGTAGTTTTTAGGTGAAGATATTTCCTTTTCCAGCATCGTCGTCAAAGCGATCCAAATAAATACTTGCAGATTCTACAAAAGGAGTGTTTCCAAACTTCTCTCTCAAGAGCAATATTCAAGTGTGTGAGTAGAATGCAGTCATCACAAAGAAGTTTCTGAGAATGCTTCTGTCTAGTTTTTATGTGAAGATATTTCCTTTTCCAGCATAGGCGTCAAAGCGCTCCAAATAAACACTTGCAGATTCTACATAAGGAGTGTTTCAAAACAGTCCTATCAAAGAAACGTTCAAGTCTCTGAGTTGAATGCACTCATCCCACAGAAGTTTCTGAGAATGCTTCTGTGTAGTTTTTAGGTGATGAAGTTTCCTTTTCCAGCATACGGGTCAAAGCGATCCAAAGAAACACATGCAGATTCTACAAAAGGAGTGTTTCGAAACTGCTCTCTCAAGAGGAATGTTCAAGTCTGTTGGTAGAATGCACTCATCACAAAGAAGTTTCTGAGAATGCTTCTGGCTAGTTTTTATGTGAAGATATTTCCTTTTCCAGCATAGGCATCAAAGCGTTCCAAATAAACACTTGCAGATTCTACAAAAGGAGTGTTTCCAAGCTGCTGTATCAGAGGGAATGTTCAAGTCCGTGAGTTGAATGCACTAATCAGACAGAAGTTTGTGAGAATGCTTCTGTCTAGTTTTTAGGTGAAGATATTTCTTTTCCAGGATTAGGCCTCAAAGCCCTCCAAATATCCACTTGCAGACTCCACAAAAACAGTGTTTCAAAACTGCTTTTTCAAAAGGAAGGCTCAAGTCTGTGAGTTAAATGCACTCATCACAAAGAATTTTCTGAGAATGCTTCTGTGCAGTTGTTATATGAAGATACTTCCTTTTCTATCATAGGCCTCAAAGCGCTCGAAATGAACACTTGCAGATTCTACGAAAGGAGTGTTTCAAAACTGTCCTATCAAAAGAAACGTTCAAGTCTGTGAGTGGAATGCACTCATCACACAGAAGTTTCTGAGAATGCTTCTGTGTAGTTTTTAGGTGAAGATATTTCATTTCCCAGCATAGGCCCCACAGCGCTCCAAATATGCACTTGCAGATTCTACAAAAAGAGAGCTTGAAAACTCTTCCGCCAAAAAGATGCTTCAACTCTGTGAATAGAATGCACCCATCACAAAGAAGTTTCTGAGAATGCTTCTGTGTAGTTGTTATGTGAAGATACTTCCTTTTCCAAAATAGGCCTCAAAGCGCTCGAAATAAACACTTGCAGATTCAAAACTGTCCTATCAAAAGAAACGTTCAAGTCTGTGAGTTGAATGCACTCATCACACAGAAGTTTCTGAGAATGCTTCTGTGTAGTTTTTAGGTGAAGATATTTCATTTCCCAGCATAGGCCTCGGAGCGCGCCAAATATGCAATTGCAGATTCTACAAAAAGAGAGCTTGAAAACTCTTCCGCCAAAAAGAGGCTTCAACTCTGTGAGTAGAATGCACTCATCACAAAGAATTTTCTGAGAATGCTTCTGTGTAGTTTTTATGTGAAGATACTTCCTTTTCCAGCATTGGCCTCAAAGCGCTCGAAATAAACACTTGCAGATTCTAAGAAAGGGGTGTTTCAAAACTGTCCTATCAAAAGAAACGTTCAAGTCCGTGAGTTGAATGCACTCCTCACACAGAAGTTTCTGAGAATGCTTCTGTGTAGTTTTTAGGTGAAGATATTTCATTTCCCAGCATAGGCCTCGGAGCGCTCCCAATATGCACTTGCAGATTCTACAAAAAGAGAGCTTGAAAACTCTTCCACCAAAAAGAGGCTTCAACTCTGTGAGTAGAATGCACTCATCACAAAGAACTTTCTGAGAATGCTTCTGTGTAGTTGTTATGTGAAGTTACATCCTTTTCCAGCAAAGGCCCCAAAGCGCTCGAAATAAACACTTGCAGATTCTACGAAAGGAGTGTTTCAAAGCTGTCCTATCAAAAGAAACGTTCAAGTCTGTGAGTTGAATGCACTCATCACACAGAAGTTTCTGAGAAAGCTTCTGTGTAGTTTTTACGTGAAGATATTTCCTTTTCCAGCATCGTCGTCAAAGCGATCCAAATAAACACTTGCAGATTCTACAAAAGGAGTGTTTCCAAACTGCTCTCTCAAGAGGAATGTTCAAGTGTGTGAGTAGAATGCACTCATCACAAAGAAGTTTCTGAGAATGCTTCTGTCTAGTTTTTATGTGAAGATATTTCCTTTTCCAGCATAGGCGTCAAAGTGCTCCAAATAAACACTTGCAGATTCTACCAAAGGAGTGTTTCCAAACTGCTCTATCAAGAGGAATGTTCAAGTATGTGAGTTGAATGCACTAATCACACAGAAGTTTGTGAGAATGCATCTGTCTAGTTTTTAGGTGAAGATATTTCTTTTCCCAGAATAGGCCTTAAAGCTCTCCAAATATCCACTTGCAGATTCTACAAAAAGAGTGTTTCAAAACTGCTCTTTCAAAAGAAAGGCTCAAGTCTGTGAGTTGAATGCACTCATCACAAAGAAGTTTCTGAGAATGCTTCTCTGTAGTTGTTATGTGAAGTAATTCCTTTTCCAGCGTAGGCCACAAAGCTCTCGAAATAAACACTTGCAGATTCTACAAAAGGAATGTTTCAAAACTGTCCTATCAAAAGAAACGTTCAAGTCTGTGAGTTGAATGCACTCAGCACACAGAAGTTTCTGGGAATGCTTCTGTGTAGTTTTTAGGTGATGATATTTCCTTTTCCAGCATACGCGTCAAAGAGATCCAAATAAACACATGCAGATTCTACAAAAGGAGTGTTTCCAAACTGCTCTCTCAAAAGGAATGTTCAAGTCTGTGAGTAGAATGCACTCATCACAAAGAAGTTTCGGAGAATGCTTCTGGCTAGTTTTTATGTGAAGATATTTCCTTTTCCTGCATAGGCGTTAAAGCGTTCCGAATAAACACTTGCAGATTCTACAAAAGGAGTGTTTCCAAACTGCTCTATCAGAGGTAATGTTCAAGTCCGTGAGTTGAATGCACTAATCAGACAGAAGTTTGTGAGAATGCTTTTGTCTAGCTTTTAGGTGAAGATATATCTTTTCCCAGCTTAGGCCTCAAATCCCTCCAAATATCCACTTACAGACTCCACAAAAACAGTGTTTCAAACTGCTCCTTCAAAAGGAAGGCTCAACTCTGTGAGTTGAATGCACTCATCACAAAGAATTTTCTGAGAGTGCTTCTGTGCAGTTGTTATGTGAAGATACTTCCTTTTCTATCATAGGCCTCAAAGCGCTCGAAATAAACACTTGCAGATTCTACGAAAGGAGTGTTTCAAAACTGTCCTATGAAAAGAAACGTTCAAGTCTGTGAGTTGAATGCACTCATCACACAGAAGTTTCTGAGAATGCTTCTGTGTAGTTTTTAGGTGAAGATATTTCATTTCCCAGCATAGGCCTCGGAGCGCTCCAATTATGCACTTGCAGATTCTACAAAAAGAGAGCTTGAAAACTCTTCCTTCAAAAAGAGGCTTCAATTCTGTGAGTAGAATGCACTCATCACAAAGAAGTTTCTGAGAATGCTTCTGTGTAGTTGTAATGTGAAGATACTTCCTTTTCAAAAAGAGGTCTCAAAGCCCTCTAAATAAACACTTGCAGATTCTACAAAAGGAGTGTTTCCAAACTGCTCTATAAGAGGGAATGTTCAAGTCTGCGAGTTGAATGCACTAATCAGACAGAAGTTTGTGAGACTGTTTCTGTCTAGTTTTTAGGCGAAGATATTTCTTTTCCCAGGTTAGGCTTCAAAGCCCTCCAAATATCAACTTGCAGACTCCACAAAAAGAGTGTTTCAAAACTGCTCTTTCAAAAGGAAGGCTCAAGTCTGAGAGTTGAATGCACTCATCACAAAGAAGTTTCTGAGAATGCTTCTGTGTAGTTGTTGTGTGAAGATACTTCCTTTTCCAGCATACGCCTCAAAGCGCTCGAAATAAACACTTGCAGATACTACGAAAGGAGTGTTTCAAAACTGTCCTATCAAAAGAAACGTTCAAGTCTGTGAACTGAATGCACTCACCTCGCAGTAGTTTCTGAGAATGCTTCGGTGTAGTTTTTAGGTGAAGATACTTCCTTTTCCAGCATCGGCCTCAAAGCGATCCAAATAAACACATGCAGATTCTACAAAAGTAGTGTTTCAAAACTGTCCTATCAAAAGAAACGTTCAAGTCTGTGGGTTGAATGCACTCATCACAAAGAAGTTTCTGAGAATCCTTCTGGCTAGTTTTTATGTGAAGATATTTCCTTTTCCAGCATAGGTGACAAAGCGTTCAAAATAAACACTTGCAGATTCTACAAAAGGAGTGTTTCCAAACTGCTCTATCAGAGGGAATGTTCAAGTCTGCGAGTTGAATGCACTAATCAGACAGAAGTTTGTGAGAATGTTTCTGTCTAGTTTTTAGGCGAAGATATTTCTTTTCCCAGCTTAGGCCTCAAAGCCCTCCAAATATAGACTTGCAGACTCCACAAAAAGAGTGTTTCAAAACTGCTCTTTCAAAAGGAAGGCTCAAGTCTGAGAGTTGAATGCACTCATCACAAAGAAGTTTCTGAGAATGCTTCTGTGTAGTTGTTATGTGAAGATACTCCTATTTCCAGCATAGGCATCAAAGCGCTCGAAATAAACACTTGCAGATTCTTCGAAAGGAGAGTTTCAAAACTGTCGTATCAAAAGAAACGTTCAAGTCTGTGAGTTGAATGCACTATCACATAGAAGTTTGTGAGAAAGCTTCTGTGTAGTTTTTAGGTGAAGATATTTCCTTTTCCAGCATAGGCGTCAAATAGATCCAAATAACCAAAAGCAGATTCTACAAAAGGAGTGTTTCCAAACTGCTCTCTCAAGAGGAATGTTCAAGTCTGAGAGTTGAATGCACTCATCACAAAGAAGATTCTGAGAATGCTTCTGTGTAGTCGTTATGTGAAGATACTTCCTTTTCCAGCATAGGCATCAAAGCGCTCGAAATAAACACTTGCAGATTCTACGAAAGGAGTGTTTCAAAACTGTCCTATCAAAAGAAACGTTCAAGTCTGTGAGTTGAATGCACTCATCACACAGAAGTTTCTGAGAATGCTTCTGTGTAGTTTTTAGGTGAAGATATTTCCTTTTCCAGCATCGTCGTCAAACCGATCCAAATAAACACTTGCAGATCCTACAAAAGGAGTGTTTCCAAACTTGTGTCTCAAGAGGAATGTTCAAGTTTGTGAGTAGAATGCAGTCATCACAAAGAATTTTCTGAGAATGCTTCTGTCTAGTTTTTATGTGAAGATATTTCCTTTTCCAGCATAGGCGTCAAAGCGCTGCAAATAAACAATTGCAGATTCTACAAAAGGAGTGTTTCCAAACTGCTCTATCAAAAGGAATGTTCAAGTCTGTGAGTTGAATGCACTAATCACACAGAAGTTTGTGAGAATGCTTCTGTCTAGTTTTTAGGTGAAGATATTTCTTTTCCCAGAATAGGCCTTATAGAGCTCCAAATATCCACTTGCAGATTCTACATAAAGAGCGTTTCAAAACTGCTCTTTCAAAAGAAAGGCTCAAGTCTGTGAGTTGAATGTACTCATCACAAAGAAAGTTCTGAGAATGCTTCTGTGTAGTTGTTATGTGAAGATACTTCCTTTTAAAAAATAGGCCTCAAAGCAGTCGAAATAAACACTTGCAGATTCTACGAACGGATTGTTTCAAAACTGTCCTATCAGAAGAAACGTTGAAGTCTGTGAGTTGAATGCATTCATCACACAGAAGCTTCTGAGAATGCTTCTGTGTAGTTTTTAGGTGAAGATATTTCATTTCCCAGCATAGGCCTCGGAGCGCTCCAAATATGCACTTGCAGATTCTACAAAAAGAGAGCTTGAAAACTCTTCCACCAAAAAGAGGCTTCAACTCTGTGAGTAGAATGCACTCATCACAAAGAAGTTTCTGAGAATGCTTCTGTGTAGTTGTTATGTGAAGATACTTCCTTTTCCAGCATAGGCCTCAAAGCGCTCGAAATAAACACTTGCAGATTCTACGAAAGGAGTGTTTCAAAACTGTCCTATCAAAAGAAACGTTCAAGTCTGTGAGTTGAATCCACTATCACACAGAAGTTTCTGAGAATGCTTCTGTGTAGTTTTTAGGTGAAGATATTTCCTTTTCCAGCATCGTCGTCAAAGCGATCCAAATAAACACTTGCAGATTCTACAAAAGGAGTGTTTCCAAACTGCTCTCTCAAGAGGAATGTTCAAGAGTGTGAGTAGAATGCAGTCATCACAAAGAAGTTTCTGAGAATGCTTCTATCTAGTTTTTATGTGATGATATTTCCTTTTCCAGCATAGGCGTCAAAGCGCTCCAAATAAACACTTGCTAATTCTACAAAAGGAGTGTTTCCAAACTGCTCTATCAAAAGGAATGTTCAAGTCTGTGAGTTGAATGCACTAATCACACAGAAGTTTGTGAGAATGCTTCTGTCTAGTTTTTAGGTGAAGATATTTCTTTTCCCAGAATAGGCCATATAGCGCTCCAAATATCCACTTGCAGATTCTACAAAAAGAGTGTTTCAAAACTGCTCTTTCAAAAGAAAGGCTCAAGTCTGTGAGTTGAATGCACTCATCACAAAGAAGTGTCTGAGAATTCTTCTGTGTAGTTGTTATGTGAAGATACTTCCTTTTCCAGCATAGGCCTCAAAGCGCTCGAAATAAACACTTGCAGATTCTACGAAAGGAGTGTTTCAAAACTGTCCTATCAAAAGAAACGTTCAAGTCTGTGAGTTGAATCCACTATCACACAGAAGTTTCTGAGAATGCTTCTGTGTAGTTTTTAGGTGAAGATATTTCCTTTTCCAGCATCGTCGTCAAAGCGATCCAAATAAACACTTGCAGATTCTACAAAAGGAGTGTTTCCAAACTGCTCTCTCAAGAGGAATGTTCAAGAGTGTGAGTAGAATGCAGTCATCACAAAGAAGTTTCTGAGAATGCTTCTATCTAGTTTTTATGTGATGATATTTCCTTTTCCAGCATAGGCGTCAAAGCGCTCCAAGTAAACACTTGCTAATTCTACAAAAGGAGTGTTTCCAAACTGCTCTATCAAAAGGAATGTTCAAGTCTGTGAGTTGAATGCACTAATCACACAGTAGTTTGTGAGAATGCTTCTGTCTAGTTTTTAGGTGAAGATATTTCTTTTCCCAGAATAGGCCATATAGCGCTCCAAATATCCACTTGCAGATTCTACAAAAAGAGTGTTTCAAAACTACTCTTTCAAAAGAAAGGCTCAAGTCTGTGAGTTGAATGCACTCATCACAAAGAAGTGTCTGAGAATTCTTCTGTGTAGTTGTTATGTGAAGATACTTCCTTTTCCAGCATACGCGTCAAAGCGATCCAAATAAACACATGCAGATTTTACAAAAGGATTGTTTCAAAACTAACCTATGAAAAGAAACGTTCAAGTCTGTGAGTTGAATGCACTCATCACATAGAAGTTTCTGAGAATGCTTCTGTGTAGTTTTTAGGTGAAGATATTTCCTTTTCCAGCATCGTCGCCATAGTGATCCAAATAAACACTTGCAGATTCTACAAAAGGAGTGTTTCCAAACTGCTCTCTCAAGAGGAATGTTCAAGTGTGTGAGTAGAATGCACTCATCACAAAGAAGTTTCTGAGAATGCTTCTGTCTAGTTTTTATGTGAAGATATTTCCTTTTCCAGCATAGGCGTCAAAGTGCTCCAAATAAACACTTGCAGATTCTACAACAGCAGTGTTTCCAAACTGCTCTAACAAGAGGAATGTTCAAGTCTGTGAGGAGAATGCACTAATCACACAGAAGTTTGTGAGAATGCTTCTGTCTAGTTTTTAGGTGAAGATATTTCTTTTCCCAGAATAGGCCTTAAAGCGCTCCAAATATCCACTTGCAGATTCTACAAAAAGAGTGTTTCAAAACTGCTCTTTCAAAAGAAAGGCTCAAGTCTGTGAGTTGAATGCACTCATCACAAAGAAGTGTCTGAGAATGCTTCTGTGCAGTTGTTATGTGAAGATACTTCCTTTTCCAGCATAGGCCTCAAAGCGCTCGAAATAAACACTTACAGATTCTACGAAAGGAGTGTTTCAAAACTGACTTATGAAAAGAAACGTTCAAGTCAGTGAGTTGAATGCACTCATCACACAGAAGTTTCTGAGAATGCTTCTGTGTAGTTTTTAGGTGAAGATATTTCCTTTTCCAGCATCGTCGTCAAAGCGATCCAAATAAACACTTGCAGATTCTACAAAAGGAGTGTTTCCAAACTGCTCTCTCAAGAGGAATGTTCAAGTGTGTGAGTAGAATGCACTCATCACAAAGAAGTTTCTGAGTATGCTTCTGGCTAGTTTTTATGTGAAGATATTTCCTTTTCCTGCATAGGCGTCAAAGCGTTCCAAATAAACACTTGCAGATTCTACAAAAGGAGTGTTTCCAAACTGCTCTATCAGAGGGAATGTTCATGTCCGTGAGTTGAATGCACTAATCACACAGAAGTTTGTGAGAATGCTTCTGTCTAGTTTTTAGGTGAAGATATTTCTTTTCCCAGATTAGGCCTCAAAGCCCTCCAAATATCCACTTGCAGACTCCACAAAAACAGTGTTTCAAAACTGCTCTTTCAAAAGGAAGGCTCAAGTCTGTGAGTTGAATGCACTCATCACAAATTTTTCTGAGAATGCTTCTGTGCAGTTGTTATGTGAAGATACTTCCTTTTCTATCATAGGCCTCAAAGCGCTCGAAATAAACACTTGCAGATTCTACGAAAGAAGTGTTTCAAAACTGTCCCATCAAAAGAAACGTTCAAGTCTGTGAGTGGAATGCACTCATCACACAGAAGTTTCTGAGAATGCTTCTGTGTAGTTTTTAGGTGAAGATATTTCATTTCCCAGCATAGGCCTCAGAGCGCTCCAAATATGCACTTGCAGATTCTACAAAAAGAGAGCTTGAAAACTTTTCCACCAAAAGGAGGCTTCAACTCTGTGAATAGAATGCACCCATCACAAAGTAGTTTCTGAGAATGCTTCTGTGTAGTTGTTATGTGAAGATACTTCCTTTTCCAAAATAGGCCTCAAAGCGCTCGAAATAAACACTTGCAGATTCAAAACTGTCCTATCAAAAGAAACGTTCAAGTCTGTGAGTTGAATGCACTCATCACACAGAAGTTTCTGAGAATGCTTCTGTGTAGTTTTTAGGTGAAGATATTTCATTTCCCAGCATAGGCCTCGGAGCGCTCCAAATATGCACTTGCAGATTCTACAAAAAGAGAGCTTGAAAACTCTTCCGCCAAAAAGACGCTTCAATTCTGTGAGTAGAATGCACTCATCACAAAGAAGTTTCTGAGAATGCTTCTGTGTATTTGTTATGTGAAGATACTTCCTTTTCCAGCATGGGCCTCAAAGCGCTCGAAATAAACACTTGCAGATTCTACGAAAGGAGTGTTTCAAAGCTGTCCTATCAAAAGAAACGTTCAAGTCTGTGAGTTGAATGCACTATCACACAGAAGTTTCTGAGAATGCTTCTGTGTAGTTTTTAGGTGAAGATATTTCCTTTTCCAGCGTCGTCGTCAAAGCGATCCAAATAAACACTTGCAGATCCTACAAAAGGATTGTTTCCAAACTGCTCTCTCAAGAGGAATGTTCAAGTGTGTGAGTAGAATGCAGTCATCACAAAGAAGTTTCTGAGAATGCTTCTGTCTAGTTTTTATGTGAAGATATTTCCTTTTCCAGCATAGGCGTCAAAGCGCTCCAAATAAACACTTCCAGATTCTACAAAAGGAGTGTTTCCAAACTGTTCTATCAAAAGGAATGTTCAAGTCTGTGAGTTGAATGCACTAATCACACAGAAGTTTGTGAGAATGCTTCTGTCTAGTTTTTAGGTGAAGATATTTCTTTTCCCAGAATAGGCCTTATAGCGCTCCAAATATCCACTTGAAGATTCTACAAAAAGAGTGTTTCAAAACTGCTCTTTCAAAAGAAAGGCTCAAGTCTGTGAGTTGAATGCACTGATCACACAGAAGTTTCTGAGAATGCTTCTGTGTAGTTTTTAGGTGAAGATATTTCATTTCCCAGCATAGGCCCCAGAGCGCTCCAAATATGCACTTGCAGATACTACAAAAAGAGAGCTAGAAAACTTTTCCGCCAAAATTACGCTTCAACTCTGTGAATAGAATGCACCCATCACTAAGAAGTTTCTGAGAATGCTTCTGTGTAGTTGTTATGTGAAGATACTTCCTTTTCCAGCATAGGCCTCAAAGCGCTTGAAATAAACACTTGCAGATTCTACGAAAGGAGTGTTTCAAAACTGTCCTATCAAAAGAAACGTTCAAGTCTGCGAGTTGAACGCACTCATCACACAAAAGTTTCTGAGAATGCTTCTGTGTAGTTTTTAGGTGATGATATTTCCTTTTCCAGCATACGCGTCAAATCGATCCAAATAAACACATGCAGATTCTAAAAAAGGAGTGTTTCCAAACTGCTCTCTCAAGAGGAATGTTCAAGTCTGTGAGTAGAATGCACTCATCACAAAGAAGTTTCTGAGAATCCTTCTGGCTAGTTTTTATGTGAAGATATTTCCTTTTCCAGCATAGGCGTCAAAGCGTTCCAAATAAACACTTGCAGATTCTACAAAAGGAGTGTTTCCATACTACTCTATCAGAGGGAATGTTCAAGTCTGTGAGTTGAATGCACTAACCAGACAGAAGTTTGTGAGAATGCTTCTCTCTAGTTTTTAGGTGAAGATATTTCTTTTCCCAGAATAGGCCTTATAGCGCTCCAAATATCCACTTGCAGATTCTACAGAAAGAGTGTTTCAAAACTGCTCTTCCAAAAGAAAGGCTCAAGTCTGTGAGTTGAATGCACTCATCACAAAGAAGTGTCTGAGAATGCTTCTGTGTGGTTGTTACGTGAAGATACTTCCTTTCCAGCATAGGCCTCAAAGCGCTCGAAATAAACACTTGCAGATTCTACGAA
This sequence comes from Pongo pygmaeus, assembly GCF_028885625.2. NCBI lineage: Eukaryota > Metazoa > Chordata > Mammalia > Primates > Hominidae > Pongo > Pongo pygmaeus. The sequence goes on along the minus strand of NC_072381.2, from coordinate 41,199,316 downwards.
AGGAGTGTTTCAAAACTGTCCTATCAAAAGAAACGTTCAAGTCCGTGAGTTGAATGCACTAATCAGACAGAAGTTTGTTAGAATGCTTCTGTCTAGTTTTTAGTTGAAGATATTTCTTTTCCCAGCTTTGGCCTCAAAGCCCTCCAAATATCCACTTGCAGACTCCACAAAAACATTGTTTCAAAACTGCTCTTTCAAAAGGAAGGCTCAAGTCTGTGAGTTGAATGCACTCATCACAAAGAAGTTTCTGAGAATGCTTCTGTACAGTTGTTATGTGAAGATACTTCCTTTTCTATCATAGGCCTCAAAACGCTCGAAATAAACACTTGCAGATTCTACGAAAGGAGTATTTCAAAACTGTCCTATCAAAAGAAACGTTCAAGTGTTTGAGTTGAATGCACTCATCACACAGTAGTTTCTGAGAATGTTTCTGTGTAATTTTTAGGCGAATATTCTTCCTTTTCCAGCATCGGCGTCAAAGTGATCAAAATAAACACCTGCAGATTCTACAAAAGGAGTGTTTCCAAACTGCTCTCTCAAGAGGAATGTTCACGTATGTGAGTAGAATGCAGTCATCACAAAGAAGTTTCTGAGAATGCTTCTGTCTAGTTTTTATGTGAAGATATTTCCTTTTCCATCATAGGCGTCAAAGCCCTCCAAATAAACACTTGCAAATTCTACAAAAGGAGTGTTTATAAACTGCTCTATCAAAAGGAATGTTCAAGTCTCTGAGTTGAATGCACTAATCACACAGAAGTTTGTGAGAATGCTTCTGTCTAGTTTTTAGGTGAAGATATTTCTTTTCCCAGAATAGGCCTTATAGCGCTCCAAATATCCACTTGCAGATTCTACAAAAAGAGTGTTTCAAAACTGCTCTTTCAAAAGAAAGGCTCAAGTTTGTGAGTTGAATGCACTCATCAAAAAGAAGTGTCTGAGAATGCTTCTGTGTAGTTGTTATGTGAAGATACTTCCTTTTCCAAAATAGGCCTCAAGCGCTCGAAATAAACACTTGCAGATTCTAAGAAAGGGGTGTTTCAAAACTGTCCTATCAAAAGAAACGTTCAAGTCTGTGAGTGGAATGCACTCATCACACAGAAGTTTCTGAGAATGCTTCTGTGTAGTTTTTAGGTGAAGATATTTCATTTCCCAGCATAGGCCTCGGAGCGCTCCAAATATGCACTTGCAGATTCTACAAAAAGAGAGCTTGAAAACTCTTCCACCAAAAAGAGGCTTCAACTCTGTGAGTAGAATGTACTCATCACAAAGAAGTTTCTGAGAATGCTTCTGTGTAGTTGTTATGTGAAGTTACTTCCTTTTCCAGCATAGGCCTCAAAGCGCTCGAAATAAACACTTGCAGATTCTACGAAAGGAGTGTTTCAAAGCTGTCCTATCAAAAGAAACGTTCAAGTCTGTGAGTTGAATGCACTATCACACAGAAGTTTCTGAGAATGCTTCTGTGTAGTTTTTAGGTGAAGTTACTTCCTTTTCCAGCATAGGCGTCAAAGCGATCCAAATAAACACTTGCAGATTCTACAAAAGGAGTGTTTCCAAACTACACTATCAGAGGGAATGTTCAAGTCTGTGAGTTGAATGCACTAATCAGACAGAAGTTTGTGAGAATGCTTCTCTCTAGTTTTTACGTGAAGGTATTTCTTTTCCCAGCTTAGGCCTCAAAGCCCTCCAAATATCCACATGCAGACTCCACAAAAAGAGTGTTTCAAAACTGCTCTTTCAAAAGGAAGGCTCAAGGCTGTGAGTTGAATGTACTCATCACAAAGGATTTTCTGAGAATGCTTCTGTGCAGTTGTTATGTGAAGATACTTCCTTTTCTACCATAGGCCTCAAATCGCTCAAAATAAACACCTGCAGATTCTACGAAAGGAGTGTTTCAAAGCTGTCCTATCAAAAGAAACGTTCAAGTCTGTGAGTTGAATGCACTATCACACAGAAGTTTCTGAGAATGCTTCTGTGTAGTTTTTAGGTGAAGATATTTCCTTTTCCAGTATCGTCGTCAAAGCAATCCAAATAAACACTTGCAGATTCTACAAAAGGAGTGTTTCCAAACTGCTGTCTCAAGAGGAATGTTCAAGTGTGTGAGTAGAATGCAGTCATCACAAAGAAGTTTCTGAGAATGCTTCTGTCTAGTTTTTATGTGAAGATATTTCCTTTTCCAGCATAGGCGTCAAAGCGCTCCAAATAAACACTTGCAGATTCTACAAAAGGAGTGTTTCCAAACTGCTCTATCAAAAGGAATGTTCAAGTCTGTGAGTTGAATGCACTAATCACACAGAAGTCTGTGAGAATGCTTCTGTCTAGTTTTTAGGTGAAGATATTTCTTTTCCCAGAATAGGCCTTATAGCGCTCCAAATATCCACTTGCAGATTCTACAAAAAGAGTGTTTCAAAACTGCTCTTTCAAAAGAAAGGCTCAAGTCTGTGAGTTGAATGCACTCATCACACAGAAGTTTCTGAGAATGCTTCTGTGTAGTTTTTAGGTGAAGATATTTCATTTCCCAGCATAGGCCTCAGAGCGCTCCAAATATGCACTTGCAGATTCTACAAAAAGAGAGCTTGAAAACTCTTCCACTAAAAAGAGGCTTCAACTCTGTGAGTAGAATGCACTCATGACAAAGAAGTTTCTGAGAATGCTTCTGTGTAGCTGTTATGTGAAGATACTTCCTTTTAAAAAATAGGCCTCAAAGCAGTCGAAATAAACACTTGCAGATTCTACGAAAGGAGTGTTTCAAAACTGTCCTATCAAAAGAAACGTTGAAGTCTGTGAGTTGAATGCATTCATCACACAGAAACTTCTGAGAATGCTTCTGTGTAGTTTTTAGGTGATGATATTTCCTTTTCCAGCATACGCGTAAAATCGATCCAAATAAACACATGCAGATTCTAAAAAAGGAGTGTTTCCAAACTGCTCTCTCAAGAGGAATGTTCAAGTCTGTGAGTAGAATGCACTCATCACAAAGAAGTTTCTGAGTATGCTTCTGGCTAGTTTTTATGTGAAGATATTTCCTTTTCCTGCATAAGCGTCAAAGCGTTCCAAATAAACACTTGCAGATTCTACAAAAGGAGTGTTTACAAACTGCTCTATCAGAGGGAATGTTCAAGTCCGTGAGTTGAATGCACTAATCACACAGAAGTTTGTGAGAATGCTTCTGTCTAGTTTTTAGGTGAAGATATTTCTGTTCCCAGATTAGGCCTCAAAGCCCTCCAAATATCCACTTGCAGACTCCACAAAAACAGTGTTTCAAAACTGCTCTTTCAAAAGGAAGGCTCAAGTCTGTGAGTTGAATGTACTCATCACAAAGAATTTTCTGAGAATGCTTCTGTGCAGTTGTTATGTGAAGATACTTCCTTTTCTATCATAGGCCTCAAAGCGCTCGAAATAAACACTTGCAGATTCTACGAAAGGAGTGTTTCAAAACTGTCCCATCAAAAGAAACGTTCAAGTCCGTGAGTGGAATGCACTCATCACACAGAAGTTTCTGAGAATGCTTCTGTGTAGTTTTTAGGTGAAGATATTTCATTTCCCAGCATAGGCCCCAGAGCGCTCCAAATATGCACTTGCAGATTCTACAAAAAGAGAGCTTGAAAACTTTTCCACCAAAAGGAGGCTTCAACTCTGTGAATAGAATGCACCCATCACAAAGAAGTTTCTGAGAATGCTTCTGTGTAGTTGTTATGTGAAGATACTTCCTTTTCCAAAATAGGCCTCAAAGCGCTCGAAATAAACACTTGCAGATTCAAAACTGTCCTATCAAAAGAAACGTTCAAGTCTGTGAGTTGAATGCACTCATCACACAGAAGTTTCTGAGAATGCTTCTGTGTAGTTTTTAGGTGAAGATATTTCTTTTCCCAACATAGGCCTCGGAGCGCTCCAAATATGCACTTGCAGAGTCTACAAAAAGAGAGCTTGAAAACTCTTCCACCAAAAAGAGGCTTCAACTCTGTGAGTAGAATGCACTCATCACAAAGAAGTTTCTGAGAATGCTTCTGTGTAGTTGTTATGTGAAGATACTTCCTTTTCCAGCATAGGCCTCAAAGCGCTCGAAATAAACACTTGCAGATTCTACGAAAGGAGCGTTTCAAAGCTGTCCTATCAAAAGAAACGTTCAAGTCTGTGAGTTGAATGCACTATCACGCAGAAGTTTCTCAGAATGCTTCTGTGTAGTTTTTAGGTGAAGATATTTCCTTTTCCAGCATCGTCATCAAAGCGCTCCAAATAAACACATGCAGATTCTACAAAAGGAGTGTTTCCAAACTGCCCACTCAGAGGGAATGTTCAAATCCGTGAGTTGAATGCGCTAATCACACAGATGTTTGTGAGATTACCTCTCTCTAGTTTTTAGGTGAAGATATTTCCTTTTCCAGCATAGACGTCAAAGCGCTCCAAATAAACACTTGCAGATTCTACAAAAGGAGTGTTTCCAAACTGCTCTATCAAAAGGAATGTTCAAGTCTGTGAGTTGATTGCACTAATCAGACAGAAGATTGTGAGAATGCTTCTGTATAGTTTTTAGGTGAAGGTATGTCTTTTCCCAGCATAGGCCTGAAAGCCCTCCAAATATCGACTTGCAGCCTCTGCAAAAAGAGTGTTTCAAAACTTCTCTTTCAAAAGGAAGGCTCAAGTCTGTGAGTTGAATGCACTCATCACAAAGAAGTTTCTGAGAATGCTTCTGTGTAGTTGTTATGTGAAGATACTTCCTTTTCCAGCATAGGCCTCAAAGCGCTCGAAATAAACACTTGCAGATTCTACGAAAGGAGTGTTTCAAAACTTTCCTATCAAAAGAAACGTTCAAGTCTGTGAGTTGAATGCACTCATCACACAGAAGTTTCTGAGAATGCTTCTGTGTAGTTTTCAGGTGAAGATATTTCATTTGCAGCATAGGCCTCGGAGCGCTCCAAATATGCACTTGCAGATTCTACAAAAAGAGAGCTTGAAAACTCTTCCACCAAAAAGAGCCTTCAACTCTCTGAGTAGAATGCACTCATCACAAAGAAGTTTCTGAGAATTCTTCTGTCTAGTTTTTATGTGAAGATATTTCCTTTTCCAGCATAAGCGTCAAAACGTTCCAAATAAACACTTGCAGATTCTATAAAAGGAGTGTTTCCAAACTGCTCTATCAGAGGGAATGTTCAAGTCTGTGAGTTGAATGCACTAATCTGACAGAAGTTTGTGAGAATGCTTCTGTCTAGTTTTTAGGTGAAGGTATGTCTTTTCCCAGCATAGGCTTCAAATCCCTCCAAATATCGACTTGCAGACTCTACAAAAAGAGTGTTTCAAAACTGCTCTTTGAAATGGAAGGCTCAAGTTTGTGAGTTGAATGCACTCATCACAAGGAAGTTTCTGAGAATGCTTCTGTGTAGTTGTTATGTGAAGATACTTCCTTTTCCAGCTTAGGCCTCAAAGCGCTCGAAATAAACACTTGCAGATTCTATGAAAGGAGTGTTTCAAAACTGTCTTATCAAAAGAAACGTTCAAGTCTGTGAGTTGAATGCACTCATCACACAGAAGTTTCTGAGAAGGCTTCGGTGTAGTTTTAAGGTGAAGATATTTCATTTCCCAGCATAGGCCTCGGAGCGCTCCAAATATGCACTTGCAGATTCTACAAAAAGAGAGCTTGAAAACTCTTCCACCAAAAAGAGGCTTCAACTCTCTGAGTAGAATGCACTCATCACAAAGCAGTTTCTGAGAATGCTTCTGTCTAGTTTTTATGTGAAGATATTTCCTTTTCCAGCGTAGGCGTCAAAGCGCTCCAAATAAACACTTGCAGATTCTACAAAAGTAGTGTTTCCAAACTGCTCTATCAAAAGGAATGTTCAAGTCTGTGAGTTGATTGCACTAATCAGACAGAAGATTGTGAGAATGCTTCTGTATAGTTTTTAGGTGAAGGTATGTCTTTTCCCAGCATAGGCCTGAAAGCCCTCCAAATATCGACTTGCAGCCTCTGCAAAAAGAGTGTTTCAAAACTTCTCTTTCAAAAGGAAGGCTCAAGTCTGTGAGTTGAATGCACTCATCACAAAGAAGTTTCTGAGAATGCTTCTGTGTAGTTGTTATGTGAAGATACTTCCTTTTCCAGCATAGGCCTCAAAGCGCTCGAAATAAACACTTGCAGATTCTACGAAAGGAGTGTTTCAAAACTTTCCTATCAAAAGAAACGTTCAAGTCTGTGAGTTGAATGCACTCATCACACAGAAGTTTCTGAGAATGCTTCTGTGTAGTTTTCAGGTGAAGATATTTCATTTGCAGCATAGGCCTCGGAGCGCTCCAAATATGCACTTGCAGATTCTACAAAAAGAGAGCTTGAAAACTCTTCCACCAAAAAGAGCCTTCAACTCTCTGAGTAGAATGCACTCATCACAAAGAAGTTTCTGAGAATTCTTCTGTCTAGTTTTTATGTGAAGATATTTCCTTTTCCAGCATAAGCGTCAAAACGTTCCAAATAAACACTTGCAGATTCTATAAAAGGAGTGTTTCCAAACTGCTCTATCAGAGGGAATGTTCAAGTCTGTGAGTTGAATGCACTAATCTGACAGAAGTTTGTGAGAATGCTTCTGTCTAGTTTTTAGGTGAAGGTATGTCTTTTCCCAGCATAGGCTTCAAATCCCTCCAAATATCGACTTGCAGACTCTACAAAAAGAGTGTTTCAAAACTGCTCTTTGAAATGGAAGGCTCAAGTTTGTGAGTTGAATGCACTCATCACAAGGAAGTTTCTGAGAATGCTTCTGTGTAGTTGTTATGTGAAGATACTTCCTTTTCCAGCTTAGGCCTCAAAGCGCTCGAAATAAACACTTGCAGATTCTATGAAAGGAGTGTTTCAAAACTGTCTTATCAAAAGAAACGTTCAAGTCTGTGAGTTGAATGCACTCATCACACAGAAGTTTCTGAGAAGGCTTCGGTGTAGTTTTAAGGTGAAGATATTTCATTTCCCAGCATAGGCCTCGGAGCGCTCCAAATATGCACTTGCAGATTCTACAAAAAGAGAGCTTGAAAACTCTTCCACCAAAAAGAGGCTTCAACTCTCTGAGTAGAATGCACTCATCACAAAGCAGTTTCTGAGAATGCTTCTGTCTAGTTTTTATGTGAAGATATTTCCTTTTCCAGCGTAGGCGTCAAAGCGCTCCAAATAAACACTTGCAGATTCTACAAAAGTAGTGTTTCCAAACTGCTCTATCAAAAGGAATGTTCAAGTCTGTGAGTTGATTGCACTAATCAGACAGAAGATTGTGAGAATGCTTCTGTCTAGTTTTTAGGTGAAGGTATGTCTTTTCCCAGCATAGGCCTCAAAGCCCTCCAAATATCGACTTGCAGCCTCTGCTAAAAGAGTGTTTCAAAACTTCTCTTTCAAAAGGAAGGCTCAAGTCTGTGAGTTGAATGCACTCATCACAAAGAAGTTTCTGAGAATGCTTCTGTGTAGTTGTTATGTGAAGATACTTCCTTTTCCAGCATAGGCCTCAAAGCGCTCGAAATAAACACTTGCAGATTCTACGAAAGGAGTGTTTCAAAACTGTCCTATCAAAAGAAACGTTCAAGTCTGTGAGTGGAATGCACTCATCACACAGAAGTTTCTGAGAATGCTTCTGTGTAGTTTTTAGGGGAAGATATTTCATTTCCCAGCATAGGCCTCGGAGCGCTCCAAATATGCACTTGCAGATTCTACAAAAAGAGAGCTTGAAAACTCTTCCACCAAAAAGAGCCTTCAACTCTCTGAGTAGAATGCACTCATCACAAAGGAGTTTGTGAGAACGCTTCTGTCTAGTTTTTATGTGAAGATATTTAGTTTTCCAGCATAGGCGTCAAAGCTCTCCAAATAAACACTTGCAGATTCTACAAAAGGAGTGTTTCCAAACTGCTCTATCAAAAGGAATGTTCAAGTCTGTCAGTTGAATGCACTAATCACACAGAAGTTTGTGAGAATTCTTCTGTCTAGTTTCAGGTGAAGATATTTCTTTTTCCAGAAAAGGCCTAAAAGCGCTCCAAATATCCACTTGCTGATTCTACAAAAAGAGTGTTTCAAAACTGCTCTTTCAAAAGAAAGGCTCAAGCCTGTGAGTTGAATGCACTCATCACAAAGAAGTTTCTGAGAATGCTTCTGTGTAGTTGCTATGTGAAGATACTTCCTTTTCCAGCATAGGCCTCAAAGCGCTCGAAATAAACACTTGCAGATTCTATGAAAGGAGTGTTTCAAAACCGTCCTATCAAAAGAAACGTTCAAGTCTGTGAGTTGAAAGCACTCATCACACATAAGTTTCTGAGAATGCTTCTGTGTAGTTTTTATGTGAAGATATTTCCTTTTCCACCATAGGCATCAAAGCGATCCAAATAAACAATTGCAGATTCTACAAAAGCACTGTTTCCAAACTGCTCTCTCAAGAGGAATGTTCAAGTCTGTGAGTAGAATGCACTCATCACAAAGAAGTTTCTGAGAATGCTTCTGTGTAGTTGTTATGTGAAGATACTTCCTTTTCCGGCATAGGCCTCCAAGCGCTCGAAATAAACACTTGCAGATTCTACGAAAGGAGTGTTTCAAAACTGTCCTATCAAAAGAAACGTTCAAGTCTGTGAGTTGAATGTACCCATCACACAAAAGTTTCTGAGAATGCTTCTGTGTAGTTTTTAGGTGAAGATATTTCATTTCCCAGCATAGGTCTCGGAGCGCTCCAAATATGCACTTGCAGGTTCTACAAAAAGAGAGCTTGAAAACTCTTCCACCAAAAAGAGGCTTCAACTCTATGAGTAGAATGCACTCATCACAAAGAAGTTTCTGAGAATTCTTCTGTCTAGTTTTTATATGAAGATATTTCCTTTTCCAGCATAGGCTTCAAAGCGCTCCAAATAAACACTTGCAGATTCTACAAAAGGAGTGTTTCCAAACTGCTCTATCAAAAGGAATTTTCAAGTCTGTGAGTTGAATGCATTAATCAGACAGAAGACTGTGAGAATGCTTCTGCCTAGTTTTTAGGTGAAGGTATGTCTTTTCCCAGCATAGGCCAGAAAGCCCTCGAAATATCGACTTGCAGCCTCTGCAAAAAGAGTGTTTCAAAACTTCTCTTTCAAAAGGAAGGCTCAAGTCTGTGAGTTGAATGCACTCATCACAAAGAAGTTTCTGAGAATGCTTCTGTGTAGTTGTTATGTGAAGATACTTCCTTTTCCAGCATAGGCCTCAAAGCGCTCGAAATAAACACTTGCAGATTCTACGAAAGGAGTGTTTCAAAACTGCCCTATCAAAAGAAACGTTCAAGTCTGTGAGTTGAATGCACTCATCACACAGAAGTTTCTGAGAATGCTTCTGCGTAGTTTTTAGGTGAAGATATTTCATTTCCGAGCATAGGCCTCGGAGCGCTCCAAATATGCACTTGCAGATTCTACAAAAAGAGAGCTTGAAAACTCTTCCACCAAAAAGAGCCTTCAACTCTCTGAGTAGAATGCACTCATCACAAAGAAGTTTCTGAGAATTCTTCTGTCTAGTTTTTATGTGAAGATATTTCCTTTTCCAGCATAGGCGTCAAAGCTCTCCAAATAAACACTTGCAGGTTCTACAAAAGGAGTGTTTCCAAACTGCTCTATCAAAAGGAATGTTCAAGTCTGTCAGTTGAATGCACTTATCACACAGAAGTTTGTGAGAATTCTTCTGTCTAGGTTTTAGGTGAAGATATTTCTTTTTCCAGAAAAGCCCTTAAAGCCCTCCAAATATCCACTTGCAGATTCTACAAAAAGAGTGTTTCAAAACTGCTCTTTCCAAAGAAAGGCTCAAGTCTGTGAGTTGAATGCACTCATCACAAAGAAGTTTCTGAGAATGCTTCTGTGTAGTTGTTACGTGAAGATACTTCCTTTTCCACCATAGGCCTCAAAGCGCTCGAAATAAACACTTGCAGATTCTACGAAAGGAGTGTTTCAAAACTGTCCTATCAAAAGAAAGGTTCAAGGCTGTGATTTGAATGCACTCATCACACAGAAGTTTCTGAGAATGCTTCTGTGTAGTTTTTAGGTGAAGATATTTCATTTCCCAGCATAGGTCTCGGAGCACTCCAAATATGCACTTGCAGGTTCTACAAAAAGAGAGCTTGAAAACTCTTCCACCAAAAAGAGGCTTCAACTCTCTGAGTAGAATGCACTCATCACAAAGCAGTTTCTGAGAATGCTTCTGTCTAGTTTTTATGTGAAGATATTTCCTTTTCCAGCATAGGCTTCAAAGCGCTCCAAATAAACACTTGCAGATTCTGCAAAAGGAGTGTTTCCAAACTGCTCTATCAAAAGGAATTTTCAAGTCTGTGAGTTGAATGCATTAATCCGACAGAAGATTGTGAGAATGCTTCTGTCTAGTTTTTAGGTAAAGGTATGTCTTTTCCCAGCATAGGCCTGAAAGCCCTCCAAATATCGACTTGCAGCCTCTGCAAAAAGAGTGTTTCAAAACTTCTCTTTCAAAGGGAAGGCTCAAGTCTGTGAGCTGAATGCACTCATCACAAAGAAGTTTCTGAGAATGCTTCTGTGTATTTGTTATGTGAAGATACTTCCTTTTCCAGCATAGGCCCCAAAGCGCTCGAAATAAACACTTGCAGATTCTACGAAAGGAGTGTTTCAAAACTGTCCTATCAAAAGAAACGTTCAAGTCTGTGAGTTGAATGCACTCATCACACACAAGTTTCTGAGGATGCCTCTGTGTAGTTTTTAGGTGAAGATATTTCCTTTTCCATCATAGGCGTCAAAGCGATCCAAATAAACACTTACAGATTCTACAAAAGGAGTGTTTCCACACTGCTTTCTCAAGAGGAATGTTCAAGTCTGTGAGTAGAATGCACTCATCACAAAGAAGTTTCTGAGAATTCTTCTGTCTAGTTTTTATGGGAAGATATTTCCTTTTCCAGCATAGGCGTCAAAGCGCTCCAAATAAACACTTGCAGATTCTCAAAAGGAGTATTTCCAAACTGCCCTATCAGAGGGAATGTTCAAGTCCGTAAGTTGAATGCACTAATCACACAGATGTTTGTGAGAATTCTTCTGTCTAGTTTTTAGGTGAAGATATTTCCTTTTCCAGCATAGGCGTCAAAGCGATCCAAATAAACACTTGCAGATTCTACAAAAGCAGTGTTTCCAAACTGCTCTCTCAAGAGGAATGTTCAAGTCTGTGAGTAGAACGCACTCATCACAAAGAAGTTTTTGAGAATACTTCTGTCTCGTTTTTATGTGAAGATATTTCCTTTTCAGGCCTAAGCGTCAAAGGGGTCCAAATAAACACTTGCAGATTCAATAAAAGGAGTGTTTCCAAACTGCTCTACCAGAGGGAATGTTCAAGTCTGTGAGTTGAATGCACTAATCCCACAGAAGTTTATGAGAATGCTTCTGTCTAGTTTTTAGGTGAAGGTATGTCTTTTCTCAGGATAGGCCTCAAACCCTCCAAATATCGACTTGCAGCCTCTACAAAAAGAGTGTTTCAAAACTGCTCTTTCAAAAAAAAGGCTCATGTCTGTGAGTTGAATGCACTCATCAGAAGAAGTTTCTGAGAATGCTTCTGTGTAGTTGTTATGTGAAGATATTTCCTTTTCCAGCATAGACGTCAAAGCGCTCCAAATAAACACTTGTAGATTCTACAAAAGGAGTGTTTCAAAACTGTCCTATCAGAGGGAATGTTCAAGTCTGTGAGTTGAAAGCACTCATTACACAGAAGTATGTGAGAACCCTTCTGTGTAGTTTTTAGGTGAAGATATTTCTTTTCCCATCATAGGCCTCAAAGCGCTCCAAATATCCACTTGCAGATTCTACAAAAAGTGTGTTTCAAAACTGCTCTTTCAAAAGAAAGGCTCAAGTCTGTGAGTTGAATGCACTCATCACAAAGAAGTTTCTGAGAATGCTTCTGTGTAGTTGTTATGTGAAGATACTTCCTTTTCCAGCATAGGCCTCAAAGCGATCGAAATAAACACTTGCAGATTCTACAAAAGGAGTGTTTCAAAGCTGTCCTCTCAAAAGAAACGTTCAAGTCTGTGAGTTGAATGCACTCATCACACAGAAGTTTCTGAGAATGCTTCTGTGTAGTTTTTAGGTGAAGATATTTCATTTCCCAGCTTACGCCTCGGAGCGCTCAAAATATGCATTTGCAGATTCTACAAAAAGAGAGCTTCAAAACTCTTCCACCACAAAGAGGCTTCAACTCTTTGAGTAGAATGCACTCATCACAAAGATTTTTCTGAGAATGCTTCTGGGTAGATGTTATGTGAAGATACCTCCTGTTTCCACCTTAGGCCCCAAAGCGCTCGAAATAAAGACGTGCAGATTCTACGAAAGGAGTGTTTCAAAACTGTCCTATCAAAAGAATCGTTCAAGTCTGTGAGTTGAATGCACTCATCACACAGAAGTTTAAGAGAATGCTTCTGTGTAGTTTTTAGGTGCAGATATTTCATTTCCCAGCATAGGCCTCGGAGTGCTCCAAATATGCACTTCCAGATTCTACAAAAAGAGAGCTTCAAAACTCTTCCAGCAAAAAGAGGCTTCAACTCTGTGAGTAGAATGCACTCATCAAAAAGAAGTTTCTAAGAATGCTTCTGTCTAGTTTTTATATGAAGATATTTCCTTTTCCAGTATAGGCGTCAAAGTGCTCCAAATAAACACTTGCAGATTCTACAAAAGGAGTGTTTCAAAACTGTCCTATCAGAGGGAATGTTCAAGTCTATGAATTGAAAGCACCCATCACACAGAAGTTTTTGAGAATGCTTCTGTGCAGTTTTAAGGTGAAGATATTTCTTTTCCCAGCACAGGCCTCAAAGCGCTCCAAATATCCACTTGCAGATTCTACAAAAAGAGTGTTTCGAAACTGCTCTTTCTAAAGGAAGGCTCAAGTCTGTGAGTTGAATGCACTCATCACAAAGAAGTTTCTGAGAATGCTTCTGTGTTGTTATTATGTGAAGATACTTCCTTTTCAAGCTTAGGCCTCAAAGCGATCGAAATAAACACTTGCAGATTCTACAAAAGGAGTGTTTCAAAACTGTCCTATCAAAAGAAACGTTCAAGTCTGTGAGTTGAATGCACTCACCACACAGAAGTTATTGAGAATGCTTCTGTGTAGTTTTTAGGTGAAGATATTTCCTTTTCCAGCATAGGCATCAAAGCGATCCAAATGAACACTTGCAGATTCTACAAAAGGAGGGTTTCCAAACTGCTCTATCAAGAGGAATGTTCAAGTCTGTGAGTAGAATGCACTCATCACAAAGAAGTTTCTGAGAATGCTTCTGTCTAGTTTTTATATGAAGATATTTCCTTTTCCAGCATAGGCGTCAAAGCGCTCCAAATAAACACTTGCAGATTCTACAAAAGGAGTGTTTCCAAACTGCTCTATCAGAGGGAGTGTTCAAGTCTGTGAGTTGAATGCACTCATCACACAGAAGTTTGTGAGAATGCTTCTGTCTAATTTTTAGGGGAAGATATTTCCTTTCCCAGCATAGGCCTAAAAGCCCTCCAAATATCCACTTGCGACTCTACAAAAAGAGTGTTTCAAAACTGCTGTTTCAAAAGGAAGGCTCAAGTCTGTGAGTTGAATGCACTCATCACAAAGAAATTTCTGAGAATGCTTCTGTGTAGTTGTTATGGGAAGATAATTTCTTTTTCCACCATAGGCCTCAAAGCGCTCGAAATAAACACTTGCATATTCTATGAAAGGAGTTTTTCAAAACTGTCCTATCAAAGAAAACTTTGAAGACTTTGAGATGAATGCACTCATCACACAGAAGTTTCTGAGAATGCTTCTGTGTAGTTTTTAGGTGAAGATATTTCATTTCCCAGCATAGGCCTCGGAGCGCTCAAAATATGCACTTGCAGATTCTACAAAAAGAGAGCTTCAAAACGCTTCCACCAAAAAGAGGCTTCAAATCTGTGACTAGAATGCACTCATCACAAAGAAGTTTCTGAGAATGCTTCTGTGTAGTTGTTATGTGAAGATAACTTCTTTTTCCACGAAGGGCCTCAAAGCGCTCGAAATAAACAGTTGCAGATTCTATGAAAGGACTGTTTCAAAACTGTCCTATCAAAAGAAACGTTGAAGACTTTGAGGTGAAAGCACTCATCACACAGAAGTTTCTGAGAATGCTTCTGTGTAGTTTTAGGTGAACATATTTCATTTCCCAGCATAGGCCTCGGAGCGCTCAAAATATGCACTTGCAGATTCTACAAAAAGAGAGCTTCAAAACGCTTCCACCAAAAAGAGGCTTCAACTCTGTGAGTAGAATGCACTCATCACACAGAAGTTTCTGAGAATGCTACTGTGTAGTTTTTAGGTGAAGATATTTCCTTTTCCAGCATAGACGTCAAAGCGATCCAAATAAACACTTGCAGATCCTACAAAAGGAGTGTTTCCAAACTGCTCTATCAAGAGGAATGTTCAAGTCTGTGAGTAGAATGCTCTCATCACAAAGAAGTTTCTGAGAATGCTTCTGTCTAGTTTTTATATGAAGATATTTCCTTTTGCAGCATAGGCGTCAAAGCCCTCCAAATAAACACTTGCAGATTCTCCAAAAGGAGTGTTTCCAAACTGCTCTATCAGAGGGAGTGTTCAAGTCTGTGAGTTGAATGCACTCATCACACAGAAGTTTCTGAGAATGATTCTGTGTAGTATTTAGGTGAAGATATTTCCTTTTCCAGCATAGGCGTCAATGCGCCCCAAATAAACACTTGCAGATTCTACAAAAGGAGTGTTTCAAAACTGTCCTATTAGACGGAATTTTCAAGTCTGCAAGTTGAAAGCACTCATCACACCGAAGTTTGTGAGAATGCTAATGTCTAGTTTTTAGGTGAAGATATTTGTTTTCCCAGCATAGGCCTCAAAGCGCACCAAATATCCACTTTCAGATTCTACAAAAAGAGTGTTTCAAAACTGCTCTTTCAAAAGGAAGGCTCAAGTCTGTGAGTTGAATGCACTCATCACAAAGAAGTTTCTGAGAAAGCTTCTGTGTAGTTGTTATGTGAAGATACTTCCTTTTCCAGCACAGGCCTCAAAGCGATTGAAATAAACACTTCAGATTCTACAAAAGGAGTGTTTCAAAACTGTACTATCAAAAGAAACGTTCAAGTCTGTGAGTTGAATGCACTCATCACACAGAAGTTTCTGAGAATGCTTCTGTGTAGTTTTTAGGTGAGGATATTTCCTTTTCCAGCATAGGCATCAAAGCTATCCAAATAAACACTTGCAGATTCTGCAAAAGGAGTGTTTCCAAACTGCTCTATCAAGAGGAATGTTCAAGTCTGTGAGTAGAATGCACTCATCAGAAAGAAATTTCTGAGAATGCTTCTGTCTAGTTTTTATATGAAGATATTTCCTTTTCCAGCATTGGCGTCAAAGCGCTCCAAATAAACACTTGCAGATTCTCCAAAAGGAGTGTTTCCAAACTGCTCTATCAGAGGGAGTGTTCAAGTCTGTGAGTTGAATGCACTCATCACACAGCAGTTTGTGAGAATGCTTCTGTCTAGTTTTTAGGTGAAGATATTTCTTTTCCCAGAATAGGCCTCAATGCGCTCCAAATATCCACTTGCAGACTCTACAAAAAGAGTGTTTCAAAACTGCTCTTTCAAAAGGAAGGCTCAAGTCTGTGATTTGAATGCACTCATCACAAAGAAGTTTCTGAGAATGCTTCTGTGTAGTTGTTATGTGAAGATACCTTCTTTTTCCACCATAGGCCTCAAAGCACTCGAAATAAACACCTGCAGATTCTATGAAAGGAGTTTCAAAACTGTCCTGTCAAAAGAAACGTTGAAGACTTTGAGTTGAAGGCACTCATCACACAGAAGTTTCTGAGAATGCTTCTGTGTAGTTGTTATGTGAAGATACGTCCTTTTCCAGCATAGGCCTCAAAGCGATGGAAATAAACACTTGCAGATTCTACAAAAGGAGTGTTTCAAAACTGTCCTAACAGAGGGAATGTTCAAGTCTGTGAATGGAAAGCACTCATCACACAGAAGTTTGTGAGAATGCTTCTGTCTAGTTTTTAGGGGAAGACATTTCTTTTCCCAGCATAGGCCTCAAAGCGCTCCAAATATCCACATGCAGATTCTACAAAGATAGTGTCTCAAAACTGCTCTTTCAAAAGGAAGGCTCAAGTCTGTGAGTTGAATGCACTCATCACAAAGAAGTTTCTGAGAATGCTTCTGGGTAGATGTTATGTGAAGATACCTCCTTTTTCCACCATTGGCCTCAAAGCGCTCGAAATAAACACTTGCAGATTCTACGAAAGGAGTGTTTCAAAACTGTCCTATCAAAATAAACGTTCAAGTCTGTGAGTTGAATGCACTCATCACACAGAAGTTTCTGAGAATGCTTCTGTGTAGTTTTTAGTTGAAGATATTTCATTTCCCAGCATAGGCCTTGGAGAGCTCAAAATATGCACTTGCAGATTCTACAAAAAGAGAGCTTCAAACCTCTTCCAGCAAAAAGAGGCTTCAACTCTGTGAGTAGAATGCACTCATCAAAAAGAAGTTTCTGAGAATGCTTCTGTCTAGTTTTTATATGAAGATATTTCCTTTTCCAGTATAGGCGTCAAAGTGCTCCAAATAAACACTTGCAGATTCTACAAAAGGAGTGTTTCCAAACTGCTCTATCAAGAGGAATGTTCAGGACTGTGAGTAGAATGCACTCATCACAAAGAAGTTTCTGAGAATGCTTGTGTCTACTTTTTATATGAAGATATTTCCTTTTCCAGCATAGGCGTCAAAGCGCTCCAAATAAACCCTTGCAGATTCTACAAAAGGAGAGTTTCAAACTGTCCTATCAGAGGGAATGTTCAAGTCTGTGAGTGGAAAGCACACATCACACAGAACTTTGTGAGAATGCTTCTGCCTAGTTTTTAGCTGAAGACATTTCTTTTCCCAGCATAGGCCTCAAAGCGCTCCAAATATCCACTTGCAGATTCTACAAAAAGACTGTTTCAAAACAGGTGTTTCAAAAGGAAGGTTCAAGTCTGTGAGTTGAATGCACTCATCACAAAGAAGTTTCTGAGAATGCTTCTGTGTAGTTGTTATGTGAAGATAACTTCTTTTTCCACGAAGGGCCTCAAAGCGCTCGAAATAAACAGTTGCAGATTCTATGAAAGGACTGTTTCAAAACTGTCCTATCAAAAGAAACGTTGAAGACTTTGAGGTGAAAGCACTCATCACACAGAAGTTTCTGAGAATGCTTCTGTGTAGTTTTAGGTGAACATATTTCATTTCCCAGCATAGGCCTCGGAGCGCTCAAAATATGCACTTGCAGATTCTACAAAAAGAGAGCTTCAAAACGCTTCCACCAAAAAGAGGCTTCAACTCTGTGAGTAGAATGCACTCATCACACAGAAGTTTCTGAGAATGCTACTGTGTAGTTTTTAGGTGAAGATATTTCCTTTTCCAGCATAGACGTCAAAGCGATCCAAATAAACACTTGCAGATCCTACAAAAGGAGTGTTTCCAAACTGCTCTATCAAGAGGAATGTTCAAGTCTGCGAGTAGAATGCTCTCATCACAAAGAAGTTTCTGAGAATGCTTCTGTCTAGTTTTTATATGAAGATATTTCCTTTTGCAGCATAGGCGTCAAAGCCCTCCAAATAAACACTTGCAGATTCTCCAAAAGGAGTGTTTCCAAACTGCTCTATCAGAGGGAGTGTTCAAGTCTGTGAGTTGAATGCACTCATCACACAGAAGTTTCTGAGAATGATTCTGTGTAGTATTTAGGTGAAGATATTTCCTTTTCCAGCATAGGCGTCAATGCGCCCCAAATAAACACTTGCAGATTCTACAAAAGGAGTGTTTCAAAACTGTCCTATTAGACGGAATTTTCAAGTCTGCAAGTTGAAAGCACTCATCACACCGAAGTTTGTGAGAATGCTAATGTCTAGTTTTTAGGTGAAGATATTTGTTTTCCCAGCATAGGCCTCAAAGCGCACCAAATATCCACTTTCAGATTCTACAAAAAGAGTGTTTCAAAACTGCTCTTTCAAAAGGAAGGCTCAAGTCTGTGAGTTGAATGCACTCATCACAAAGAAGTTTCTGAGAAAGCTTCTGTGTAGTTGTTATGTGAAGATACTTCCTTTTCCAGCACAGGCCTCAAAGCGATTGAAATAAACACTTCAGATTCTACAAAAGGAGTGTTTCAAAACTGTACTATCAAAAGAAACGTTCAAGTCTGTGAGTTGAATGCACTCATCACACAGAAGTTTCTGAGAATGCTTCTGTGTAGTTTTTAGGTGAGGATATTTCCTTTTCCAGCATAGGCATCAAAGCTATCCAAATAAACACTTGCAGATTCTGCAAAAGGAGTGTTTCCAAACTGCTCTATCAAGAGGAATGTTCAAGTCTGTGAGTAGAATGCACTCATCAGAAAGAAATTTCTGAGAATGCTTCTGTCTAGTTTTTATATGAAGATATTTCCTTTTCCAGCATTGGCGTCAAAGCGCTCCAAATAAACACTTGCAGATTCTCCAAAAGGAGTGTTTCCAAACTGCTCTATCAGAGGGAGTGTTCAAGTCTGTGAGTTGAATGCACTCATCACACAGCAGTTTGTGAGAATGCTTCTGTCTAGTTTTTAGGTGAAGATATTTCTTTTCCCAGAATAGGCCTCAATGCGCTCCAAATATCCACTTGCAGACTCTACAAAAAGAGTGTTTCAAAACTGCTCTTTCAAAAGGAAGGCTCAAGTCTGTGATTTGAATGCACTCATCACAAAGAAGTTTCTGAGAATGCTTCTGTGTAGTTGTTATGTGAAGATACCTTCTTTTTCCACCATAGGCCTCAAAGCACTCGAAATAAACACCTGCAGATTCTATGAAAGGAGTTTCAAAACTGTCCTGTCAAAAGAAACGTTGAAGACTTTGAGTTGAAGGCACTCATCACACAGAAGTTTCTGAGAATGCTTCTGTGTAGTTGTTATGTGAAGATACGTCCTTTTCCAGCATAGGCCTCAAAGCGATGGAAATAAACACTTGCAGATTCTACAAAAGGAGTGTTTCAAAACTGTCCTAACAGAGGGAATGTTCAAGTCTGTGAATGGAAAGCACTCATCACACAGAAGTTTGTGAGAATGCTTCTGTCTAGTTTTTAGGGGAAGACATTTCTTTTCCCAGCATAGGCCTCAAAGCGCTCCAAATATCCACATGCAGATTCTACAAAGATAGTGTCTCAAAACTGCTCTTTCAAAAGGAAGGCTCAAGTCTGTGAGTTGAATGCACTCATCACAAAGAAGTTTCTGAGAATGCTTCTGGGTAGATGTTATGTGAAGATACCTCCTTTTTCCACCATTGGCCTCAAAGCGCTCGAAATAAACACTTGCAGATTCTACGAAAGGAGTGTTTCAAAACTGTCCTATCAAAATAAACGTTCAAGTCTGTGAGTTGAATGCACTCATCACACAGAAGTTTCTGAGAATGCTTCTGTGTAGTTTTTAGTTGAAGATATTTCATTTCCCAGCATAGGCCTTGGAGTGCTCAAAATATGCACTTGCAGATTCTACAAAAAGAGAGCTTCAAACCTCTTCCAGCAAAAAGAGGCTTCAACTCTGTGAGTAGAATGCACTCATCAAAAAGAAGTTTCTGAGAATGCTTCTGTCTAGTTTTTATATGAAGATATTTCCTTTTCCAGTATAGGCGTCAAAGTGCTCCAAATAAACACTTGCAGATTCTACAAAAGGAGTGTTTCCAAACTGCTCTATCAAGAGGAATGTTCAGGACTGTGAGTAGAATGCACTCATCACAAAGAAGTTTCTGAGAATGCTTGTGTCTACTTTTTATATGAAGATATTTCCTTTTCCAGCATAGGCGTCAAAGCGCTCCAAATAAACCCTTGCAGATTCTACAAAAGGAGAGTTTCAAACTGTCCTATCAGAGGGAATGTTCAAGTCTGTGAGTGGAAAGCACACATCACACAGAACTTTGTGAGAATGCTTCTGCCTAGTTTTTAGCTGAAGACATTTCTTTTCCCAGCATAGGCCTCAAAGCGCTCCAAATATCCACTTGCAGATTCTACAAAAAGACTGTTTCAAAACAGGTGTTTCAAAAGGAAGGTTCAAGTCTGTGAGTTGAATGCACTCATCACAAAGAAGTTTCTGAGAATGCTTCTGTGTAGTTGTTATGTGAAGATAACTTCTTTTTCCACGAAGGGCCTCAAAGCGCTCGAAATAAACAGTTGCAGATTCTATGAAAGGACTGTTTCAAAACTGTCCTATCAAAAGAAACCTTGAAGACTTTGAGGTGAAAGCACTCATCACACAGAAGTTTCTGAGAATGCTTCTGTGTAGTTTTAGGTGAACATATTTCATTTCCCAGCATAGGCCTCGGAGCGCTCAAAATATGCACTTGCAGATTCTACAAAAAGAGAGCTTCAAAACGCTTCCACCAAAAAGAGGCTTCAACTCTGTGAGTAGAATGCACTCATCACACAGAAGTTTCTGAGAATGCTACTGTGTAGTTTTTAGGTGAAGATATTTCCTTTTCCAGCATAGACGTCAAAGCGATCCAAATAAACACTTGCAGATTCTACAAAAGGAGTGTTTCCAAACTGCTCTATCAAGAGGAATGTTCAAGTCTGCGAGTAGAATGCTCTCATCACAAAGAAGTTTCTGAGAATGCTTCTGTCTAGTTTTTATATGAAGATATTTCCTTTTGCAGCATAGGCGTCAAAGCCCTCCAAATAAACACTTGCAGATTCTCCAAAAGGAGTGTTTCCAAACTGCTCTATCAGAGGGAGTGTTCAAGTCTGTGAGTTGAATGCACTCATCACACAGAAGTTTCTGAGAATGATTCTGTGTAGTATTTAGGTGAAGATATTTCCTTTTCCAGCATAGGCGTCAATGCGCCCCAAATAAACACTTGCAGATTCTACAAAAGGAGTGTTTCAAAACTGTCCTATTAGACGGAATTTTCAAGTCTGCAAGTTGAAAGCACTCATCACACCGAAGTTTGTGAGAATGCTAATGTCTAGTTTTTAGGTGAAGATATTTGTTTTCCCAGCATAGGCCTCAAAGCGCACCAAATATCCACTTTCAGATTCTACAAAAAGAGTGTTTCAAAACTGCTCTTTCAAAAGGAAGGCTCAAGTCTGTGAGTTGAATGCACTCATCACAAAGAAGTTTCTGAGAAAGCTTCTGTGTAGTTGTTATGTGAAGATACTTCCTTTTCCAGCACAGGCCTCAAAGCGATTGAAATAAACACTTCAGATTCTACAAAAGGAGTGTTTCAAAACTGTACTATCAAAAGAAACGTTCAAGTCTGTGAGTTGAATGCACTCATCACACAGAAGTTTCTGAGAATGCTTCTGTGTAGTTTTTAGGTGAGGATATTTCCTTTTCCAGCATAGGCATCAAAGCTATCCAAATAAACACTTGCAGATTCTGCAAAAGGAGTGTTTCCAAACTGCTCTATCAAGAGGAATGTTCAAGTCTGTGAGTAGAATGCACTCATCAGAAAGAAATTTCTGAGAATGCTTCTGTCTAGTTTTTATATGAAGATATTTCCTTTTCCAGCATTGGCGTCAAAGCGCTCCAAATAAACACTTGCAGATTCTCCAAAAGGAGTGTTTCCAAACTGCTCTATCAGAGGGAGTGTTCAAGTCTGTGAGTTGAATGCACTCATCACACAGCAGTTTGTGAGAATGCTTCTGTCTAGTTTTTAGGTGAAGATATTTCTTTTCCCAGAATAGGCCTCAATGCGCTCCAAATATCCACTTGCAGACTCTACAAAAAGAGTGTTTCAAAACTGCTCTTTCAAAAGGAAGGCTCAAGTCTGTGATTTGAATGCACTCATCACAAAGAAGTTTCTGAGAATGCTTCTGTGTAGTTGTTATGTGAAGATACCTTCTTTTTCCACCATAGGCCTCAAAGCACTCGAAATAAACACCTGCAGATTCTATGAAAGGAGTTTCAAAACTGTCCTGTCAAAAGAAACGTTGAAGACTTTGAGTTGAAGGCACTCATCACACAGAAGTTTCTGAGAATGCTTCTGTGTAGTTGTTATGTGAAGATACGTCCTTTTCCAGCATAGGCCTCAAAGCGATGGAAATAAACACTTGCAGATTCTACAAAAGGAGTGTTTCAAAACTGTCCTAACAGAGGGAATGTTCAAGTCTGTGAATGGAAAGCACTCATCACACAGAAGTTTGTGAGAATGCTTCTGTCTAGTTTTTAGGGGAAGACATTTCTTTTCCCAGCATAGGCCTCAAAGCGCTCCAAATATCCACATGCAGATTCTACAAAGATAGTGTCTCAAAACTGCTCTTTCAAAAGGAAGGCTCAAGTCTGTGAGTTGAATGCACTCATCACAAAGAAGTTTCTGAGAATGCTTCTGTGTAGTTGTTATGTGAAGATACTTCCTTTTCGAGCACAGGCCTCAAAGCGCTCGAAATAAACACTTGCAGATTCTACGAAAGGAGTGTTTCAAAACTGTCCTATCAAAATAAACGTTCAAGTCTGTGAGTTGAATGCACTCATCACACAGAAGTTTCTGAGAATGCTTCTGTGTAGTTTTTAGTTGAAGATATTTCATTTCCCAGCATAGGCCTTGGAGTGCTCAAAATATGCACTTGCAGATTCTACAAAAAGAGAGCTTCAAACCTCTTCCAGCAAAAAGAGGCTTCAACTCTGTGAGTAGAATGCACTCATCAAAAAGAAGTTTCTGAGAATGCTTCTGTCTAGTTTTTATATGAAGATATTTCCTTTTCCAGTATAGGCGTCAAAGTGCTCCAAATAAACACTTGCAGATTCTACAAAAGGAGTGTTTCCAAACTGCTCTATCAAGAGGAATGTTCAGGACTGTGAGTAGAATGCACTCATCACAAAGAAGTTTCTGAGAATGCTTGTGTCTACTTTTTATATGAAGATATTTCCTTTTCCAGCATAGGCGTCAAAGCGCTCCAAATAAACCCTTGCAGATTCTACAAAAGGAGAGTTTCAAACTGTCCTATCAGAGGGAATGTTCAAGTCTGTGAGTGGAAAGCACACATCACACAGAACTTTGTGAGAATGCTTCTGCCTAGTTTTTAGCGGAAGACATTTCTTTTCCCAGCATAGGCCTCAAAGCGCTCCAAATATCCACTTGCAGATTCTACAAAAAGACTGTTTCAAAACAGGTGTTTCAAAAGGAAGGTTCAAGTCTGTGAGTTGAATGCACTCATCACAAAGAAGTTTCTGAGAATGCTTCTGTGTAGTTGTTATGTGAAGATAACTTCTTTTTCCACGAAGGGCCTCAAAGCGCTCGAAATAAACAGTTGCAGATTCTATGAAAGGACTGTTTCAAAACTGTCCTATCAAAAGAAACCTTGAAGACTTTGAGGTGAAAGCACTCATCACACAGAAGTTTCTGAGAATGCTTCTGTGTAGTTTTAGGTGAACATATTTCATTTCCCAGCATAGGCCTCGGAGCGCTCAAAATATGCACTTGCAGATTCTACAAAAAGAGAGCTTCAAAACGCTTCCACCAAAAAGAGGCTTCAACTCTGTGAGTAGAATGCACTCATCACACAGAAGTTTCTGAGAATGCTACTGTGTAGTTTTTAGGTGAAGATATTTCCTTTTCCAGCATAGACGTCAAAGCGATCCAAATAAACACTTGCAGATCCTACAAAAGGAGTGTTTCCAAACTGCTCTATCAAGAGGAATGTTCAAGTCTGCGAGTAGAATGCTCTCATCACAAAGAAGTTTCTGAGAATGCTTCTGTCTAGTTTTTATATGAAGATATTTCCTTTTGCAGCATAGGCGTCAAAGCCCTCCAAATAAACACTTGCAGATTCTCCAAAAGGAGTGTTTCCAAACTGCTCTATCAGAGGGAGTGTTCAAGTCTGTGAGTTGAATGCACTCATCACACAGAAGTTTCTGAGAATGATTCTGTGTAGTATTTAGGTGAAGATATTTCCTTTTCCAGCATAGGCGTCAATGCGCCCCAAATAAACACTTGCAGATTCTACAAAAGGAGTGTTTCAAAACTGTCCTATTAGACGGAATTTTCAAGTCTGCAAGTTGAAAGCACTCATCACACCGAAGTTTGTGAGAATGCTAATGTCTAGTTTTTAGGTGAAGATATTTGTTTTCCCAGCATAGGCCTCAAAGCGCACCAAATATCCACTTTCAGATTCTACAAAAAGAGTGTTTCAAAACTGCTCTTTCAAAAGGAAGGCTCAAGTCTGTGAGTTGAATGCACTCATCACAAAGAAGTTTCTGAGAAAGCTTCTGTGTAGTTGTTATGTGAAGATACTTCCTTTTCCAGCACAGGCCTCAAAGCGATTGAAATAAACACTTCAGATTCTACAAAAGGAGTGTTTCAAAACTGTACTATCAAAAGAAACGTTCAAGTCTGTGAGTTGAATGCACTCATCACACAGAAGTTTCTGAGAATGCTTCTGTGTAGTTTTTAGGTGAGGATATTTCCTTTTCCAGCATAGGCATCAAAGCTATCCAAATAAACACTTGCAGATTCTGCAAAAGGAGTGTTTCCAAACTGCTCTATCAAGAGGAATGTTCAAGTCTGTGAGTAGAATGCACTCATCAGAAAGAAATTTCTGAGAATGCTTCTGTCTAGTTTTTATATGAAGATATTTCCTTTTCCAGCATTGGCGTCAAAGCGCTCCAAATAAACACTTGCAGATTCTCCAAAAGGAGTGTTTCCAAACTGCTCTATCAGAGGGAGTGTTCAAGTCTGTGAGTTGAATGCACTCATCACACAGCAGTTTGTGAGAATGCTTCTGTCTAGTTTTTAGGTGAAGATATTTCTTTTCCCAGAATAGGCCTCAATGCGCTCCAAATATCCACTTGCAGACTCTACAAAAAGAGTGTTTCAAAACTGCTCTTTCAAAAGGAAGGCTCAAGTCTGTGATTTGAATGCACTCATCACAAAGAAGTTTCTGAGAATGCTTCTGTGTAGTTGTTATGTGAAGATACCTTCTTTTTCCACCATAGGCCTCAAAGCACTCGAAATAAACACCTGCAGATTCTATGAAAGGAGTTTCAAAACTGTCCTGTCAAAAGAAACGTTGAAGACTTTGAGTTGAAGGCACTCATCACACAGAAGTTTCTGAGAATGCTTCTGTGTAGTTGTTATGTGAAGATACGTCCTTTTCCAGCATAGGCCTCAAAGCGATGGAAATAAACACTTGCAGATTCTACAAAAGGAGTGTTTCAAAACTGTCCTAACAGAGGGAATGTTCAAGTCTGTGAATGGAAAGCACTCATCACACAGAAGTTTGTGAGAATGCTTCTGTCTAGTTTTTAGGGGAAGACATTTCTTTTCCCAGCATAGGCCTCAAAGCGCTCCAAATATCCACATGCAGATTCTACAAAGATAGTGTCTCAAAACTGCTCTTTCAAAAGGAAGGCTCAAGTCTGTGAGTTGAATGCACTCATCACAAAGAAGTTTCTGAGAATGCTTCTGGGTAGATGTTATGTGAAGATACCTCCTTTTTCCACCATTGGCCTCAAAGCGCTCGAAATAAACACTTGCAGATTCTACGAAAGGAGTGTTTCAAAACTGTCCTATCAAAATAAACGTTCAAGTCTGTGAGTTGAATGCACTCATCACACAGAAGTTTCTGAGAATGCTTCTGTGTAGTTTTTAGTTGAAGATATTTCATTTCCCAGCATAGGCCTTGGAGTGCTCAAAATATGCACTTGCAGATTCTACAAAAAGAGAGCTTCAAACCTCTTCCAGCAAAAAGAGGCTTCAACTCTGTGAGTAGAATGCACTCATCAAAAAGAAGTTTCTGAGAATGCTTCTGTCTAGTTTTTATATGAAGATATTTCCTTTTCCAGTATAGGCGTCAAAGTGCTCCAAATAAACACTTGCAGATTCTACAAAAGGAGTGTTTCCAAACTGCTCTATCAAGAGGAATGTTCAGGACTGTGAGTAGAATGCACTCATCACAAAGAAGTTTCTGAGAATGCTTGTGTCTACTTTTTATATGAAGATATTTCCTTTTCCAGCATAGGCGTCAAAGCGCTCCAAATAAACCCTTGCAGATTCTACAAAAGGAGAGTTTCAAACTGTCCTATCAGAGGGAATGTTCAAGTCTGTGAGTGGAAAGCACACATCACACAGAACTTTGTGAGAATGCTTCTGCCTAGTTTTTAGCTGAAGACATTTCTTTTCCCAGCATAGGCCTCAAAGCGCTCCAAATATCCACTTGCAGATTCTACAAAAAGACTGTTTCAAAACAGGTGTTTCAAAAGGAAGGTTCAAGTCTGTGAGTTGAATGCACTCATCACAAAGAAGTTTCTGAGAATGCTTCTGTGTAGTTGTTATGTGAAGATAACTTCTTTTTCCACGAAGGGCCTCAAAGCGCTCGAAATAAACAGTTGCAGATTCTATGAAAGGACTGTTTCAAAACTGTCCTATCAAAAGAAACCTTGAAGACTTTGAGGTGAAAGCACTCATCACACAGAAGTTTCTGAGAATGCTTCTGTGTAGTTTTAGGTGAACATATTTCATTTCCCAGCATAGGCCTCGGAGCGCTCAAAATATGCACTTGCAGATTCTACAAAAAGAGAGCTTCAAAACGCTTCCACCAAAAAGAGGCTTCAACTCTGTGAGTAGAATGCACTCATCACACAGAAGTTTCTGAGAATGCTACTGTGTAGTTTTTAGGTGAAGATATTTCCTTTTCCAGCATAGACGTCAAAGCGATCCAAATAAACACTTGCAGATTCTACAAAAGGAGTGTTTCCAAACTGCTCTATCAAGAGGAATGTTCAAGTCTGCGAGTAGAATGCTCTCATCACAAAGAAGTTTCTGAGAATGCTTCTGTCTAGTTTTTATATGAAGATATTTCCTTTTGCAGCATAGGCGTCAAAGCCCTCCAAATAAACACTTGCAGATTCTCCAAAAGGAGTGTTTCCAAACTGCTCTATCAGAGGGAGTGTTCAAGTCTGTGAGTTGAATGCACTCATCACACAGAAGTTTCTGAGAATGATTCTGTGTAGTATTTAGGTGAAGATATTTCCTTTTCCAGCATAGGCGTCAATGCGCCCCAAATAAACACTTGCAGATTCTACAAAAGGAGTGTTTCAAAACTGTCCTATTAGACGGAATTTTCAAGTCTGCAAGTTGAAAGCACTCATCACACCGAAGTTTGTGAGAATGCTAATGTCTAGTTTTTAGGTGAAGATATTTGTTTTCCCAGCATAGGCCTCAAAGCGCACCAAATATCCACTTTCAGATTCTACAAAAAGAGTGTTTCAAAACTGCTCTTTCAAAAGGAAGGCTCAAGTCTGTGAGTTGAATGCACTCATCACAAAGAAGTTTCTGAGAAAGCTTCTGTGTAGTTGTTATGTGAAGATACTTCCTTTTCCAGCACAGGCCTCAAAGCGATTGAAATAAACACTTCAGATTCTACAAAAGGAGTGTTTCAAAACTGTACTATCAAAAGAAACGTTCAAGTCTGTGAGTTGAATGCACTCATCACACAGAAGTTTCTGAGAATGCTTCTGTGTAGTTTTTAGGTGAGGATATTTCCTTTTCCAGCATAGGCATCAAAGCTATCCAAATAAACACTTGCAGATTCTGCAAAAGGAGTGTTTCCAAACTGCTCTATCAAGAGGAATGTTCAAGTCTGTGAGTAGAATGCACTCATCAGAAAGAAATTTCTGAGAATGCTTCTGTCTAGTTTTTATATGAAGATATTTCCTTTTCCAGCATTGGCGTCAAAGCGCTCCAAATAAACACTTGCAGATTCTCCAAAAGGAGTGTTTCCAAACTGCTCTATCAGAGGGAGTGTTCAAGTCTGTGAGTTGAATGCACTCATCACACAGCAGTTTGTGAGAATGCTTCTGTCTAGTTTTTAGGTGAAGATATTTCTTTTCCCAGAATAGGCCTCAATGCGCTCCAAATATCCACTTGCAGACTCTACAAAAAGAGTGTTTCAAAACTGCTCTTTCAAAAGGAAGGCTCAAGTCTGTGATTTGAATGCACTCATCACAAAGAAGTTTCTGAGAATGCTTCTGTGTAGTTGTTATGTGAAGATACCTTCTTTTTCCACCATAGGCCTCAAAGCACTCGAAATAAACACCTGCAGATTCTATGAAAGGAGTTTCAAAACTGTCCTGTCAAAAGAAACGTTGAAGACTTTGAGTTGAAGGCACTCATCACACAGAAGTTTCTGAGAATGCTTCTGTGTAGTTGTTATGTGAAGATACGTCCTTTTCCAGCATAGGCCTCAAAGCGATGGAAATAAACACTTGCAGATTCTACAAAAGGAGTGTTTCAAAACTGTCCTAACAGAGGGAATGTTCAAGTCTGTGAATGGAAAGCACTCATCACACAGAAGTTTGTGAGAATGCTTCTGTCTAGTTTTTAGGGGAAGACATTTCTTTTCCCAGCATAGGCCTCAAAGCGCTCCAAATATCCACATGCAGATTCTACAAAGATAGTGTCTCAAAACTGCTCTTTCAAAAGGAAGGCTCAAGTCTGTGAGTTGAATGCACTCATCACAAAGAAGTTTCTGAGAATGCTTCTGGGTAGATGTTATGTGAAGATACCTCCTTTTTCCACCATTGGCCTCAAAGCGCTCGAAATAAACACTTGCAGATTCTACGAAAGGAGTGTTTCAAAACTGTCCTATCAAAATAAACGTTCAAGTCTGTGAGTTGAATGCACTCATCACACAGAAGTTTCTGAGAATGCTTCTGTGTAGTTTTTAGTTGAAGATATTTCATTTCCCAGCATAGGCCTTGGAGTGCTCAAAATATGCACTTGCAGATTCTACAAAAAGAGAGCTTCAAACCTCTTCCAGCAAAAAGAGGCTTCAACTCTGTGAGTAGAATGCACTCATCAAAAAGAAGTTTCTGAGAATGCTTCTGTCTAGTTTTTATATGAAGATATTTCCTTTTCCAGTATAGGCGTCAAAGTGCTCCAAATAAACACTTGCAGATTCTACAAAAGGAGTGTTTCCAAACTGCTCTATCAAGAGGAATGTTCAGGACTGTGAGTAGAATGCACTCATCACAAAGAAGTTTCTGAGAATGCTTGTGTCTACTTTTTATATGAAGATATTTCCTTTTCCAGCATAGGCGTCAAAGCGCTCCAAATAAACCCTTGCAGATTCTACAAAAGGAGAGTTTCAAACTGTCCTATCAGAGGGAATGTTCAAGTCTGTGAGTGGAAAGCACACATCACACAGAACTTTGTGAGAATGCTTCTGCCTAGTTTTTAGCTGAAGACATTTCTTTTCCCAGCATAGGCCTCAAAGCGCTCCAAATATCCACTTGCAGATTCTACAAAAAGACTGTTTCAAAACAGGTGTTTCAAAAGGAAGGTTCAAGTCTGTGAGTTGAATGCACTCATCACAAAGAAGTTTCTGAGAATGCTTCTGTGTAGTTGTTATGTGAAGATAACTTCTTTTTCCACGAAGGGCCTCAAAGCGCTCGAAATAAACAGTTGCAGATTCTATGAAAGGACTGTTTCAAAACTGTCCTATCAAAAGAAACGTTGAAGACTTTGAGGTGAAAGCACTCATCACACAGAAGTTTCTGAGAATGCTTCTGTGTAGTTTTAGGTGAACATATTTCATTTCCCAGCATAGGCCTCGGAGCGCTCAAAATATGCACTTGCAGATTCTACAAAAAGAGAGCTTCAAAACGCTTCCACCAAAAAGAGGCTTCAACTCTGTGAGTAGAATGCACTCATCACACAGAAGTTTCTGAGAATGCTACTGTGTAGTTTTTAGGTGAAGATATTTCCTTTTCCAGCATAGACGTCAAAGCGATCCAAATAAACACTTGCAGATTCTACAAAAGGAGTGTTTCCAAACTGCTCTATCAAGAGGAATGTTCAAGTCTGCGAGTAGAATGCTCTCATCACAAAGAAGTTTCTGAGAATGCTTCTGTCTAGTTTTTATATGAAGATATTTCCTTTTGCAGCATAGGCGTCAAAGCCCTCCAAATAAACACTTGCAGATTCTCCAAAAGGAGTGTTTCCAAACTGCTCTATCAGAGGGAGTGTTCAAGTCTGTGAGTTGAATGCACTCATCACACAGAAGTTTCTGAGAATGATTCTGTGTAGTATTTAGGTGAAGATATTTCCTTTTCCAGCATAGGCGTCAATGCGCCCCAAATAAACACTTGCAGATTCTACAAAAGGAGTGTTTCAAAACTGTCCTATTAGACGGAATTTTCAAGTCTGCAAGTTGAAAGCACTCATCACACCGAAGTTTGTGAGAATGCTAATGTCTAGTTTTTAGGTGAAGATATTTGTTTTCCCAGCATAGGCCTCAAAGCGCACCAAATATCCACTTTCAGATTCTACAAAAAGAGTGTTTCAAAACTGCTCTTTCAAAAGGAAGGCTCAAGTCTGTGAGTTGAATGCACTCATCACAAAGAAGTTTCTGAGAAAGCTTCTGTGTAGTTGTTATGTGAAGATACTTCCTTTTCCAGCACAGGCCTCAAAGCGATTGAAATAAACACTTCAGATTCTACAAAAGGAGTGTTTCAAAACTGTACTATCAAAAGAAACGTTCAAGTCTGTGAGTTGAATGCACTCATCACACAGAAGTTTCTGAGAATGCTTCTGTGTAGTTTTTAGGTGAGGATATTTCCTTTTCCAGCATAGGCATCAAAGCTATCCAAATAAACACTTGCAGATTCTGCAAAAGGAGTGTTTCCAAACTGCTCTATCAAGAGGAATGTTCAAGTCTGTGAGTAGAATGCACTCATCAGAAAGAAATTTCTGAGAATGCTTCTGTCTAGTTTTTATATGAAGATATTTCCTTTTCCAGCATTGGCGTCAAAGCGCTCCAAATAAACACTTGCAGATTCTCCAAAAGGAGTGTTTCCAAACTGCTCTATCAGAGGGAGTGTTCAAGTCTGTGAGTTGAATGCACTCATCACACAGCAGTTTGTGAGAATGCTTCTGTCTAGTTTTTAGGTGAAGATATTTCTTTTCCCAGAATAGGCCTCAATGCGCTCCAAATATCCACTTGCAGACTCTACAAAAAGAGTGTTTCAAAACTGCTCTTTCAAAAGGAAGGCTCAAGTCTGTGATTTGAATGCACTCATCACAAAGAAGTTTCTGAGAATGCTTCTGTGTAGTTGTTATGTGAAGATACCTTCTTTTTCCACCATAGGCCTCAAAGCACTCGAAATAAACACCTGCAGATTCTATGAAAGGAGTTTCAAAACTGTCCTGTCAAAAGAAACGTTGAAGACTTTGAGTTGAATACACTCATCACACAGAAGTTTCTGAGAATGCTTCTGTGTAGTTGTTATGTGAAGATACGTCCTTTTCCAGCATAGGCCTCAAAGCGATGGAAATAAACACTTGCAGATTCTACAAAAGGAGTGTTTCAAAACTGTCCTAACAGAGGGAATGTTCAAGTCTGTGAATGGAAAGCACTCATCACACAGAAGTTTGTGAGAATGCTTCTGTCTAGTTTTTAGGGGAAGACATTTCTTTTCCCAGCATAGGCCTCAAAGCGCTCCAAATATCCACATGCAGATTCTACAAAGATAGTGTCTCAAAACTGCTCTTTCAAAAGGAAGGCTCAAGTCTGTGAGTTGAATGCACTCATCACAAAGAAGTTTCTGAGAATGCTTCTGGGTAGATGTTATGTGAAGATACCTCCTTTTTCCACCATTGGCCTCAAAGCGCTCGAAATAAACACTTGCAGATTCTACGAAAGGAGTGTTTCAAAACTGTCCTATCAAAATAAACGTTCAAGTCTGTGAGTTGAATGCACTCATCACACAGAAGTTTCTGAGAATGCTTCTGTGTAGTTTTTAGTTGAAGATATTTCATTTCCCAGCATAGGCCTTGGAGAGCTCAAAATATGCACTTGCAGATTCTACAAAAAGAGAGCTTCAAACCTCTTCCAGCAAAAAGAGGCTTCAACTCTGTGAGTAGAATGCACTCATCAAAAAGAAGTTTCTGAGAATGCTTCTGTCTAGTTTTTATATGAAGATATTTCCTTTTCCAGTATAGGCGTCAAAGTGCTCCAAATAAACACTTGCAGATTCTACAAAAGGAGTGTTTCCAAACTGCTCTATCAAGAGGAATGTTCAGGACTGTGAGTAGAATGCACTCATCACAAAGAAGTTTCTGAGAATGCTTGTGTCTACTTTTTATATGAAGATATTTCCTTTTCCAGCATAGGCGTCAAAGCGCTCCAAATAAACCCTTGCAGATTCTACAAAAGGAGAGTTTCAAACTGTCCTATCAGAGGGAATGTTCAAGTCTGTGAGTGGAAAGCACACATCACACAGAACTTTGTGAGAATGCTTCTGCCTAGTTTTTAGCTGAAGACATTTCTTTTCCCAGCATAGGCCTCAAAGCGCTCCAAATATCCACTTGCAGATTCTACAAAAAGACTGTTTCAAAACAGGTGTTTCAAAAGGAAGGTTCAAGTCTGTGAGTTGAATGCACTCATCACAAAGAAGTTTCTGAGAATGCTTCTGTGTAGTTGTTATGTGAAGATAACTTCTTTTTCCACGAAGGGCCTCAAAGCGCTCGAAATAAACAGTTGCAGATTCTATGAAAGGACTGTTTCAAAACTGTCCTATCAAAAGAAACGTTGAAGACTTTGAGGTGAAAGCACTCATCACACAGAAGTTTCTGAGAATGCTTCTGTGTAGTTTTAGGTGAACATATTTCATTTCCCAGCATAGGCCTCGGAGCGCTCAAAATATGCACTTGCAGATTCTACAAAAAGAGAGCTTCAAAACGCTTCCACCAAAAAGAGGCTTCAACTCTGTGAGTAGAATGCACTCATCACACAGAAGTTTCTGAGAATGCTACTGTGTAGTTTTTAGGTGAAGATATTTCCTTTTCCAGCATAGACGTCAAAGCGATCCAAATAAACACTTGCAGATTCTACAAAAGGAGTGTTTCCAAACTGCTCTATCAAGAGGAATGTTCAAGTCTGCGAGTAGAATGCTCTCATCACAAAGAAGTTTCTGAGAATGCTTCTGTCTAGTTTTTATATGAAGATATTTCCTTTTGCAGCATAGGCGTCAAAGCCCTCCAAATAAACACTTGCAGATTCTCCAAAAGGAGTGTTTCCAAACTGCTCTATCAGAGGGAGTGTTCAAGTCTGTGAGTTGAATGCACTCATCACACAGAAGTTTCTGAGAATGATTCTGTGTAGTATTTAGGTGAAGAT
The DNA here is from genome assembly GCF_028885625.2 of Pongo pygmaeus. NCBI lineage: Eukaryota > Metazoa > Chordata > Mammalia > Primates > Hominidae > Pongo > Pongo pygmaeus. The sequence continues at coordinate 41,166,241 of NC_072381.2, read as the reverse complement.
ATTTCCTTTTCCAGCATAGGCGTCAATGCGCCCCAAATAAACACTTGCAGATTCTACAAAAGGAGTGTTTCAAAACTGTCCTATTAGACGGAATTTTCAAGTCTGCAAGTTGAAAGCACTCATCACACCGAAGTTTGTGAGAATGCTAATGTCTAGTTTTTAGGTGAAGATATTTGTTTTCCCAGCATAGGCCTCAAAGCGCACCAAATATCCACTTTCAGATTCTACAAAAAGAGTGTTTCAAAACTGCTCTTTCAAAAGGAAGGCTCAAGTCTGTGAGTTGAATGCACTCATCACAAAGAAGTTTCTGAGAAAGCTTCTGTGTAGTTGTTATGTGAAGATACTTCCTTTTCCAGCACAGGCCTCAAAGCGATTGAAATAAACACTTCAGATTCTACAAAAGGAGTGTTTCAAAACTGTACTATCAAAAGAAACGTTCAAGTCTGTGAGTTGAATGCACTCATCACACAGAAGTTTCTGAGAATGCTTCTGTGTAGTTTTTAGGTGAGGATATTTCCTTTTCCAGCATAGGCATCAAAGCTATCCAAATAAACACTTGCAGATTCTGCAAAAGGAGTGTTTCCAAACTGCTCTATCAAGAGGAATGTTCAAGTCTGTGAGTAGAATGCACTCATCAGAAAGAAATTTCTGAGAATGCTTCTGTCTAGTTTTTATATGAAGATATTTCCTTTTCCAGCATTGGCGTCAAAGCGCTCCAAATAAACACTTGCAGATTCTCCAAAAGGAGTGTTTCCAAACTGCTCTATCAGAGGGAGTGTTCAAGTCTGTGAGTTGAATGCACTCATCACACAGCAGTTTGTGAGAATGCTTCTGTCTAGTTTTTAGGTGAAGATATTTCTTTTCCCAGAATAGGCCTCAATGCGCTCCAAATATCCACTTGCAGACTCTACAAAAAGAGTGTTTCAAAACTGCTCTTTCAAAAGGAAGGCTCAAGTCTGTGATTTGAATGCACTCATCACAAAGAAGTTTCTGAGAATGCTTCTGTGTAGTTGTTATGTGAAGATACCTTCTTTTTCCACCATAGGCCTCAAAGCACTCGAAATAAACACCTGCAGATTCTATGAAAGGAGTTTCAAAACTGTCCTGTCAAAAGAAACGTTGAAGACTTTGAGTTGAATACACTCATCACACAGAAGTTTCTGAGAATGCTTCTGTGTAGTTGTTATGTGAAGATACGTCCTTTTCCAGCATAGGCCTCAAAGCGATGGAAATAAACACTTGCAGATTCTACAAAAGGAGTGTTTCAAAACTGTCCTAACAGAGGGAATGTTCAAGTCTGTGAATGGAAAGCACTCATCACACAGAAGTTTGTGAGAATGCTTCTGTCTAGTTTTTAGGGGAAGACATTTCTTTTCCCAGCATAGGCCTCAAAGCGCTCCAAATATCCACATGCAGATTCTACAAAGATAGTGTCTCAAAACTGCTCTTTCAAAAGGAAGGCTCAAGTCTGTGAGTTGAATGCACTCATCACAAAGAAGTTTCTGAGAATGCTTCTGGGTAGATGTTATGTGAAGATACCTCCTTTTTCCACCATTGGCCTCAAAGCGCTCGAAATAAACACTTGCAGATTCTACGAAAGGAGTGTTTCAAAACTGTCCTATCAAAATAAACGTTCAAGTCTGTGAGTTGAATGCACTCATCACACAGAAGTTTCTGAGAATGCTTCTGTGTAGTTTTTAGTTGAAGATATTTCATTTCCCAGCATAGGCCTTGGAGAGCTCAAAATATGCACTTGCAGATTCTACAAAAAGAGAGCTTCAAACCTCTTCCAGCAAAAAGAGGCTTCAACTCTGTGAGTAGAATGCACTCATCAAAAAGAAGTTTCTGAGAATGCTTCTGTCTAGTTTTTATATGAAGATATTTCCTTTTCCAGTATAGGCGTCAAAGTGCTCCAAATAAACACTTGCAGATTCTACAAAAGGAGTGTTTCCAAACTGCTCTATCAAGAGGAATGTTCAGGACTGTGAGTAGAATGCACTCATCACAAAGAAGTTTCTGAGAATGCTTGTGTCTACTTTTTATATGAAGATATTTCCTTTTCCAGCATAGGCGTCAAAGCGCTCCAAATAAACCCTTGCAGATTCTACAAAAGGAGAGTTTCAAACTGTCCTATCAGAGGGAATGTTCAAGTCTGTGAGTGGAAAGCACACATCACACAGAACTTTGTGAGAATGCTTCTGCCTAGTTTTTAGCTGAAGACATTTCTTTTCCCAGCATAGGCCTCAAAGCGCTCCAAATATCCACTTGCAGATTCTACAAAAAGACTGTTTCAAAACAGGTGTTTCAAAAGGAAGGTTCAAGTCTGTGAGTTGAATGCACTCATCACAAAGAAGTTTCTGAGAATGCTTCTGTGTAGTTGTTATGTGAAGATAACTTCTTTTTCCACGAAGGGCCTCAAAGCGCTCGAAATAAACAGTTGCAGATTCTATGAAAGGACTGTTTCAAAACTGTCCTATCAAAAGAAACGTTGAAGACTTTGAGGTGAAAGCACTCATCACACAGAAGTTTCTGAGAATGCTTCTGTGTAGTTTTAGGTGAACATATTTCATTTCCCAGCATAGGCCTCGGAGCGCTCAAAATATGCACTTGCAGATTCTACAAAAAGAGAGCTTCAAAACGCTTCCACCAAAAAGAGGCTTCAACTCTGTGAGTAGAATGCACTCATCACACAGAAGTTTCTGAGAATGCTACTGTGTAGTTTTTAGGTGAAGATATTTCCTTTTCCAGCATAGACGTCAAAGCGATCCAAATAAACACTTGCAGATTCTACAAAAGGAGTGTTTCCAAACTGCTCTATCAAGAGGAATGTTCAAGTCTGTGAGTAGAATGCTCTCATCACAAAGAAGTTTCTGAGAATGCTTCTGTCTAGTTTTTATATGAAGATATTTCCTTTTGCAGCATAGGCGTCAAAGCCCTCCAAATAAACACTTGCAGATTCTCCAAAAGGAGTGTTTCCAAACTGCTCTATCAGAGGGAGTGTTCAAGTCTGTGAGTTGAATGCACTCATCACACAGAAGTTTCTGAGAATGATTCTGTGTAGTATTTAGGTGAAGATATTTCCTTATCCAGCATAGGCGTCAATGCGCCCCAAATAAACACTTGCAGATTCTACAAAAGGAGTGTTTCAAAACTGTCCTATTAGACGGAATTTTCAAGTCTGCAAGTTGAAAGCACTCATCACACCGAAGTTTGTGAGAATGCTAATGTCTAGTTTTTAGGTGAAGATATATGTTTTCCCAGCATAGGCCTCAAAGCGCAGCAAATATCCACTTTCAGATTCTACAAAAAGAGTGTTTCAAAACTGCTCTTTCAAAAGGAAGGCTCAAGTCTGTGAGTTGAATGCACTCATCACAAAGAAGTTTCTGAGAAAGCTTCTGTGTAGTTGTTATGTGAAGATACTTCCTTTTCCAGCACAGGCCTCAAAGCGATTGAAATAAACACTTCAGATTCTACAAAAGGAGTGTTTCAAAACTGTACTATCAAAAGAAACGTTCAAGTCTGTGAGTTGAATGCACTCATCACACAGAAGTTTCTGAGAATGCTTCTGTGTAGTTTTTAGGTGAGGATATTTCCTTTTCCAGCATAGGCATCAAAGCTATCCAAATAAACACTTGCAGATTCTGCAAAAGGAGTGTTTCCAAACTGCTCTATCAAGAGGAATGTTCAAGTCTGTGAGTAGAATGCACTCATCAGAAAGAAATTTCTGAGAATGCTTCTGTCTAGTTTTTATATGAAGATATTTCCTTTTCCAGCATTGGCGTCAAAGCGCTCCAAATAAACACTTGCAGATTCTCCAAAAGGAGTGTTTCCAAACTGCTCTATCGGAGGGAGTGTTCAAGTCTGTGAGTTGAATGCACTCATCACACAGCAGTTTGTGAGAATGATTCTGTCTAGTTTTTAGGTGAAGATATTTCTTTTCCCAGAATAGGCCTCAATGCGCTCCAAATATCCAATTGCAGACTCTACAAAAAGAGTGTTTCAAAACTGCTCTTTCAAAAGGAAGGCTCAAGTCTGTGAGTTGAATGCACTCATCACAAAGAAGTTTCTGACAATGCTTCTGTGTAGTTGTTATGTGAAGATACTCCTATTTCCAGCATAGGCATCAAAGCGCTCGAAATAAACACTTGCAGATTCTTCGAAAGGAGAGTTTCAAAACTGTCGTATCAAAAGAAACGTTCAAGTCTGTGAGTTGAATGCACTATCACATAGAAGTTTGTGAGAAAGCTTCTGTGTAGTTTTTAGGTGAAGATATTTCCTTTTCCAGCATAGGCGTCAAATAGATCCAAATAACCAAAAGCAGATTCTACAAAAGGAGTGTTTCCAAACTGCTCTCTCAAGAGGAATGTTCAAGTCTGAGAGTTGAATGCACTCATCACAAAGAAGATTCTGAGAATGCTTCTGTGTAGTCGTTATGTGAAGATACTTCCTTTTCCAGCATAGGCATCAAAGCGCTCGAAATAAACACTTGCAGATTCTACGAAAGGAGTGTTTCAAAACTGTCCTATCAAAAGAAACGTTCAAGTCTGTGAGTTGAATGCACTCATCACACAGAAGTTTCTGAGAATGCTTCTGTGTAGTTTTTAGGTGAAGATATTTCCTTTTCCAGCATCGTCGTCAAACCGATCCAAATAAACACTTGCAGATCCTACAAAAGGAGTGTTTCCAAACTTGTGTCTCAAGAGGAATGTTCAAGTTTGTGAGTAGAATGCAGTCATCACAAAGAATTTTCTGAGAATGCTTCTGTCTAGTTTTTATGTGAAGATATTTCCTTTTCCAGCATAGGCGTCAAAGCGCTGCAAATAAACAATTGCAGATTCTACAAAAGGAGTGTTTCCAAACTGCTCTATCAAAAGGAATGTTCAAGTCTGTGAGTTGAATGCACTAATCACACAGAAGTTTGTGAGAATGCTTCTGTCTAGTTTTTAGGTGAAGATATTTCTTTTCCCAGAATAGGCCTTATAGAGCTCCAAATATCCACTTGCAGATTCTACATAAAGAGCGTTTCAAAACTGCTCTTTCAAAAGAAAGGCTCAAGTCTGTGAGTTGAATGTACTCATCACAAAGAAAGTTCTGAGAATGCTTCTGTGTAGTTGTTATGTGAAGATACTTCCTTTTAAAAAATAGGCCTCAAAGCAGTCGAAATAAACACTTGCAGATTCTACGAACGGATTGTTTCAAAACTGTCCTATCAGAAGAAACGTTGAAGTCTGTGAGTTGAATGCATTCATCACACAGAAGCTTCTGAGAATGCTTCTGTGTAGTTTTTAGGTGAAGATATTTCATTTCCCAGCATAGGCCTCGGAGCGCTCCAAATATGCACTTGCAGATTCTACAAAAAGAGAGCTTGAAAACTCTTCCACCAAAAAGAGGCTTCAACTCTGTGAGTAGAATGCACTCATCACAAAGAAGTTTCTGAGAATGCTTCTGTGTAGTTGTTATGTGAAGATACTTCCTTTTCCAGCATAGGCCTCAAAGCGCTCGAAATAAACACTTGCAGATTCTACCAAAGGAGTGTTTCAAAGCTGTCCTACCAAAAGAAACGTTCAAGTCTGTGAGTTGAATGCACTATCACACAGAAGTTTCTGAGAATGCTTCTGTGTAGTTTTTAGGTGAAGATATTTCCTTTTCCAGCATCGTCGTCAAAGCGATCCAAATAAACACTTGCAGATTCTACAAAAGGAGTGTTTCCAAACTGCTCTCTCAAGAGGAATGTTCAAATGTGTGAGTAGAATGCAGTCATCACAAAGAAGTTTCTGAGAATGCTTCTGTCTAGTTTTTATGTGAAGATATTTCCTTTTCCAGCATAGGCGTCAAAGCGCTCCAAATAAACACTTGCAGATACTACAAAAGGAATGTTTCCAAACTGCTCTATCAAAAGGAATGTTCAAGTCTGTGAGTTGAATGCAATAATCACACAGAAGTTTGTGAGAATGCTTCTGCCTTGTTTTTAGATGAAGATATTTCTTTTCCCAGATTAGGCCTTATAGCGCTCCAAATATCCACTTGCAGATTCTACAAAAAGAGTGTTTCAAAACTGCTCTTTCAAAAGAAAGTCTCAAGTCTGTGAGTTGAATGCACTCATCACAAAGAAGTTTCTGAGAATTCTTCTGTGTAGTTGTTATGTGAAGGTACTTCCTTTTCCAGCATAGGCCTCAAAGCGCTTGAAATAAACACTTGCAGATTCTACGAAAGGAGTGTTTCAAAACTGTCCTATCAAAAGAAACGTTCAAGTCTGCGAGTTGAATGCACTCATCACACAAAAGTTTCTGAGAATGCTTCTGTGTAGTTTTTAGGTGATGATATTTCCTTTTCCAGCATACGCGTCAAATCGATCCAAATAAACACATGCAGATTCTAAAAAAGGAGTGTTTCCAAACTGCTCTCTCAAGAGGAATGTTCAAGTCTGTGAGTAGAATGCACTCATCACAAAGAAGTTTCTGAGAATCCTTCTGGCTAGTTTTTATGTGAAGATATTTCCTTTTCCAGCATAGGCGTCAAAGCGTTCCAAATAAACACTTGCAGATTCTACAAAAGGAGTGTTTCCATACTACTCTATCAGAGGGAATGTTCAAGTCTGTGAGTTGAATGCACTAACCAGACAGAAGTTTGTGAGAATGCTTCTCTCTAGTTTTTAGGTGAAGATATTTCTTTTCCCAGAATAGGCCTTATAGCGCTCCAAATATCCACTTGCAGATTCTACAGAAAGAGTGTTTCAAAACTGCTCTTCCAAAAGAAAGGCTCAAGTCTGTGAGTTGAATGCACTCATCACAAAGAAGTGTCTGAGAATGCTTCTGTGTGGTTGTTACGTGAAGATACTTCCTTTCCAGCATAGGCCTCAAAGCGCTCGAAATAAACACTTGCAGATTCTACGAAAGGAGTGTTTCAAAACTGTCCTATCAAAAGAAACGTTCAAGTCCGTGAGTTGAATGCACTAATCAGACAGAAGTTTGTTAGAATGCTTCTGTGTAGTTTTTAGTTGAAGATATTTCTTTTCCCAGCTTTGGCCTCAAAGCCCTCCAAATATCCACTTGCAGACTCCACAAAAACATTGTTTCAAAACTGCTCTTTCAAAAGGAAGGCTCAAGTCTGTGAGGTGAATGCACTCATCACAAAGAAGTTTCTGAGAATGCTTCTGTACAGTTGTTATGTGAAGATACTTCCTTTTCTATCATAGGCCTCAAAACGCTCGAAATAAACACTTGCAGATTCTACGAAAGGAGTATTTCAAAACTGTCCTATCAAAAGAAACGTTCAAGTGTTTGAGTTGAATGCACTCATCACACAGTAGTTTCTGAGAATGTTTCTGTGTAATTTTTAGGCGAATATTCTTCCTTTTCCAGCATCGGCGTCAAAGTGATCAAAATAAACACCTGCAGATTCTACAAAAGGAGTGTTTCCAAACTGCTCTCTCAAGAGGAATGTTCACGTATGTGAGTAGAATGCAGTCATCACAAAGAAGTTTCTGAGAATGCTTCTGTCTAGTTTTTATGTGAAGATATTTCCTTTTCCATCATAGGCGTCAAAGCCCTCCAAATAAACACTTGCAAATTCTACAAAAGGAGTGTTTATAAACTGCTCTATCAAAAGGAATGTTCAAGTCTCTGAGTTGAATGCACTAATCACACAGAAGTTTGTGAGAATGCTTCTGTCTAGTTTTTAGGTGAAGATATTTCTTTTCCCAGAATAGGCCTTATAGCGCTCCAAATATCCACTTGCAGATTCTACAAAAAGAGTGTTTCAAAACTGCTCTTTCAAAAGAAAGGCTCAAGTTTGTGAGTTGAATGCACTCATCAAAAAGAAGTGTCTGAGAATGCTTCTGTGTAGTTGTTATGTGAAGATACTTCCTTTTCCAAAATAGGCCTCAAGCGCTCGAAATAAACACTTGCAGATTCTAAGAAAGGGGTGTTTCAAAACTGTCCTATCAAAAGAAACGTTCAAGTCTGTGAGTGGAATGCACTCATCACACAGAAGTTTCTGAGAATGCTTCTGTGTAGTTTTTAGGTGAAGATATTTCATTTCCCAGCATAGGCCTCGGAGCGCTCCAAATATGCACTTGCAGATTCTACAAAAAGAGAGCTTGAAAACTCTTCCACCAAAAAGAGGCTTCAACTCTGTGAGTAGAATGTACTCATCAAAAAGAAGTTTCTGAGAATGCTTCTGTGTAGTTGTTATGTGAAGTTACTTCCTTTTCCAGCATAGGCCTCAAAGCGCTCGAAATAAACACTTGCAGATTCTACGAAAGGAGTGTTTCAAAGCTGTCCTATCAAAAGAAACGTTCAAGTCTGTGAGTTGAATGCACTATCACACAGAAGTTTCTGAGAATTCTTCTGTGTAGTTTTTAGGTTAAGTTACTTCCTTTTCCAGCATAGGCGTCAAAGCGATCCAAATAAACACTTGCAGATTCTACAAAAGGAGTGTTTCCAAACTACACTATCAGAGGGAATGTTCAAGTCTGTGAGTTGAATGCACTAATCAGACAGAAGTTTGTGAGAATGCTTCTCTCTAGTTTTTACGTGAAGGTATTTCTTTTCCCAGCTTAGGCCTCAAAGCCCTCCAAATATCCACTTGCAGACTCCACAAAAAGAGTGTTTCAAAACTGCTCTTTCAAAAGGAAGGCTCAAGGCTGTGTGTTGAATGCACTCATCACAAAGGATTTTCTGAGAATGCTTCTGTGCAGTTGTTATGTGAAGATACTTCCTTTTCTACCATAGGCCTCAAATCGCTCAAAATAAACACCTGCAGATTCTACGAAAGGAGTGTTTCAAAGCTGTCCTATCAAAAGAAACGTTCAAGTCTGTGAGTTGAATGCACTATCACACAGAAGTTTCTGAGAATGCTTCTGTGTAGTTTTTAGGTGAAGATATTTCCTTTTCCAGTATCGTCGTCAAAGCAATCCAAATAAACACTTGCAGATTCTACAAAAGGAGTGTTTCCAAACTGCTGTCTCAAGAGGAATGTTCAAGTGTGTGAGTAGAATGCAGTCATCACAAAGAAGTTTCTGAGAATGCTTCTGTCTAGTTTTTATGTGAAGATATTTCCTTTTCCAGCATAGGCGTCAAAGCGCTCCAAATAAACACTTGCAGATTCTACAAAAGGAGTGTTTCCAAACTGCTCTATCAAAAGGAATGTTCAAGTCTGTGAGTTGAATGCACTAATCACACAGAAGTCTGTGAGAATGCTTCTGTCTAGTTTTTAGGTGAAGATATTTCTTTTCCCAGAATAGGCCTTATAGCGCTCCAAATATCCACTTGCAGATTCTACAAAAAGAGTGTTTCAAAACTGCTCTTTCAAAAGAAAGGCTCAAGTCTGTGAGTTGAATGCACTCATCACACAGAAGTTTCTGAGAATGCTTCTGTGTAGTTTTTAGGTGAAGATATTTCATTTCCCAGCATAGGCCTCAGAGCGCTCCAAATATGCACTTGCAGATTCTACAAAAAGAGAGCTTGAAAACTCTTCCACTAAAAAGAGGCTTCAACTCTGTGAGTAGAATGCACTCATGACAAAGAAGTTTCTGAGAATGCTTCTGTGTAGCTGTTATGTGAAGATACTTCCTTTTAAAAAATAGGCCTCAAAGCAGTCGAAATAAACACTTGCAGATTCTACGAAAGGAGTGTTTCAAAACTGTCCTATCAAAAGAAACGTTGAAGTCTGTGAGTTGAATGCATTCATCACACAGAAACTTCTGAGAATGCTTCTGTGTAGTTTTTAGGTGATGATATTTCCTTTTCCAGCATACGCGTAAAATCGATCCAAATAAACACATGCAGATTCTAAAAAAGGAGTGTTTCCAAACTGCTCTCTCAAGAGGAATGTTCAAGTCTGTGAGTAGAATGCACTCATCACAAAGAAGTTTCTGAGTATGCTTCTGGCTAGTTTTTATGTGAAGATATTTCCTTTTCCTGCATAAGCGTCAAAGCGTTCCAAATAAACACTTGCAGATTCTACAAAAGGAGTGTTTACAAACTGCTCTATCAGAGGGAATGTTCAAGTCCGTGAGTTGAATGCACTAATCACACAGAAGTTTGTGAGAATGCTTCTGTCTAGTTTTTAGGTGAAGATATTTCTGTTCCCAGATTAGGCCTCAAAGCCCTCCAAATATCCACTTGCAGACTCCACAAAAACAGTGTTTCAAAACTGCTCTTTCAAAAGGAAGGCTCAAGTCTGTGAGTTGAATGCACTCATCACAAAGAATTTTCTGAGAATGCTTCTGTGCAGTTGTTATGTGAAGATACTTCCTTTTCTATCATAGGCCTCAAAGCGCTCGAAATAAACACTTGCAGATTCTACGAAAGGAGTGTTTCAAAACTGTCCCATCAAAAGAAACGTTCAAGTCTGTGAGTGGAATGCACTCATCACACAGAAGTTTCTGAGAATGCTTCTGTGTAGTTTTTAGGTGAAGATATTTCATTTCCCAGCATAGGCCCCAGAGCGCTCCAAATATGCACTTGCAGATTCTACAAAAAGAGAGCTTGAAAACTTTTCCACCAAAAGGAGGCTTCAACTCTGTGAATAGAATGCACCCATCACAAAGAAGTTTCTGAGAATGCTTCTGTGTAGTTGTTATGTGAAGATACTTCCTTTTCCAAAATAGGCCTCAAAGCGCTCGAAATAAACACTTGCAGATTCAAAACTGTCCTATCAAAAGAAACGTTCAAGTCTGTGAGTTGAATGCACTCATCACACAGAAGTTTCTGAGAATGCTTCTGTGTAGTTTTTAGGTGAAGATATTTCATTTCCCAACATAGGCCTCGGAGCGCTCCAAATATGCACTTGCAGAGTCTACAAAAAGAGAGCTTGAAAACTCTTCCACCAAAAAGAGGCTTCAACTCTGTGAGTAGAATGCACTCATCACAAAGAAGTTTCTGAGAATGCTTCTGTGTAGTTGTTATGTGAAGATACTTCCTTTTCCAGCATAGGCCTCAAAGCGCTCGAAATAAACACTTGCAGATTCTACGAAAGGAGCGTTTCAAAGCTGTCCTATCAAAAGAAACGTTCAAGTCTGTGAGTTGAATGCACTATCACGCAGAAGTTTCTCAGAATGCTTCTGTGTAGTTTTTAGGTGAAGATATTTCCTTTTCCAGCATCGTCATCAAAGCGCTCCAAATAAACACATGCAGATTCTACAAAAGGAGTGTTTCCAAACTGCCCACTCAGAGGGAATGTTCAAATCCGTGAGTTGAATGCGCTAATCACACAGATGTTTGTGAGATTACCTCTCTCTAGTTTTTAGGTGAAGATATTTCCTTTTCCAGCATAGACGTCAAAGCGCTCCAAATAAACACTTGCAGATTCTACAAAAGGAGTGTTTCCAAACTGCTCTATCAAAAGGAATGTTCAAGTCTGTGAGTTGATTGCACTAATCAGACAGAAGATTGTGAGAATGCTTCTGTATAGTTTTTAGGTGAAGGTATGTCTTTTCCCAGCATAGGCCTGAAAGCCCTCCAAATATCGACTTGCAGCCTCTGCAAAAAGAGTGTTTCAAAACTTCTCTTTCAAAAGGAAGGCTCAAGTCTGTGAGTTGAATGCACTCATCACAAAGAAGTTTCTGAGAATGCTTCTGTGTAGTTGTTATGTGAAGATACTTCCTTTTCCAGCATAGGCCTCAAAGCGCTCGAAATAAACACTTGCAGATTCTACGAAAGGAGTGTTTCAAAACTTTCCTATCAAAAGAAACGTTCAAGTCTGTGAGTTGAATGCACTCATCACACAGAAGTTTCTGAGAATGCTTCTGTGTAGTTTTCAGGTGAAGATATTTCATTTGCAGCATAGGCCTCGGAGCGCTCCAAATATGCACTTGCAGATTCTACAAAAAGAGAGCTTGAAAACTCTTCCACCAAAAAGAGCCTTCAACTCTCTGAGTAGAATGCACTCATCACAAAGAAGTTTCTGAGAATTCTTCTGTCTAGTTTTTATGTGAAGATATTTCCTTTTCCAGCATAAGCGTCAAAACGTTCCAAATAAACACTTGCAGATTCTATAAAAGGAGTGTTTCCAAACTGCTCTATCAGAGGGAATGTTCAAGTCTGTGAGTTGAATGCACTAATCTGACAGAAGTTTGTGAGAATGCTTCTGTCTAGTTTTTAGGTGAAGGTATGTCTTTTCCCAGCATAGGCTTCAAATCCCTCCAAATATCGACTTGCAGACTCTACAAAAAGAGTGTTTCAAAACTGCTCTTTGAAATGGAAGGCTCAAGTTTGTGAGTTGAATGCACTCATCACAAGGAAGTTTCTGAGAATGCTTCTGTGTAGTTGTTATGTGAAGATACTTCCTTTTCCAGCTTAGGCCTCAAAGCGCTCGAAATAAACACTTGCAGATTCTATGAAAGGAGTGTTTCAAAACTGTCTTATCAAAAGAAACGTTCAAGTCTGTGAGTTGAATGCACTCATCACACAGAAGTTTCTGAGAAGGCTTCGGTGTAGTTTTAAGGTGAAGATATTTCATTTCCCAGCATAGGCCTCGGAGCGCTCCAAATATGCACTTGCAGATTCTACAAAAAGAGAGCTTGAAAACTCTTCCACCAAAAAGAGGCTTCAACTCTCTGAGTAGAATGCACTCATCACAAAGCAGTTTCTGAGAATGCTTCTGTCTAGTTTTTATGTGAAGATATTTCCTTTTCCAGCGTAGGCGTCAAAGCGCTCCAAATAAACACTTGCAGATTCTACAAAAGGAGTGTTTCCAAACTGCTCTATCAAAAGGAATGTTCAAGTCTGTGAGTTGATTGCACTAATCAGACAGAAGATTGTGAGAATGCTTCTGTATAGTTTTTAGGTGAAGGTATGTCTTTTCCCAGCATAGGCCTGAAAGCCCTCCAAATATCGACTTGCAGCCTCTGCAAAAAGAGTGTTTCAAAACTTCTCTTTCAAAAGGAAGGCTCAAGTCTGTGAGTTGAATGCACTCATCACAAAGAAGTTTCTGAGAATGCTTCTGTGTAGTTGTTATGTGAAGATACTTCCTTTTCCAGCATAGGCCTCAAAGCGCTCGAAATAAACACTTGCAGATTCTACGAAAGGAGTGTTTCAAAACTTTCCTATCAAAAGAAACGTTCAAGTCTGTGAGTTGAATGCACTCATCACACAGAAGTTTCTGAGAATGCTTCTGTGTAGTTTTCAGGTGAAGATATTTCATTTGCAGCATAGGCCTCGGAGCGCTCCAAATATGCACTTGCAGATTCTACAAAAAGAGAGCTTGAAAACTCTTCCACCAAAAAGAGCCTTCAACTCTCTGAGTAGAATGCACTCATCACAAAGAAGTTTCTGAGAATTCTTCTGTCTAGTTTTTATGTGAAGATATTTCCTTTTCCAGCATAAGCGTCAAAACGTTCCAAATAAACACTTGCAGATTCTATAAAAGGAGTGTTTCCAAACTGCTCTATCAGAGGGAATGTTCAAGTCTGTGAGTTGAATGCACTAATCTGACAGAAGTTTGTGAGAATGCTTCTGTCTAGTTTTTAGGTGAAGGTATGTCTTTTCCCAGCATAGGCTTCAAATCCCTCCAAATATCGACTTGCAGACTCTACAAAAAGAGTGTTTCAAAACTGCTCTTTGAAATGGAAGGCTCAAGTTTGTGAGTTGAATGCACTCATCACAAGGAAGTTTCTGAGAATGCTTCTGTGTAGTTGTTATGTGAAGATACTTCCTTTTCCAGCATAGGCCTCAAAGCGCTCGAAATAAACACTTGCAGATTCTACGAAAGGAGTGTTTCAAAACTTTCCTATCAAAAGAAACGTTCAAGTCTGTGAGTTGAATGCACTCATCACACAGAAGTTTCTGAGAATGCTTCTGTGTAGTTTTCAGGTGAAGATATTTCATTTGCAGCATAGGCCTCGGAGCGCTCCAAATATGCACTTGCAGATTCTACAAAAAGAGAGCTTGAAAACTCTTCCACCAAAAAGAGCCTTCAACTCTCTGAGTAGAATGCACTCATCACAAAGAAGTTTCTGAGAATTCTTCTGTCTAGTTTTTATGTGAAGATATTTCCTTTTCCGGCATAAGCGTCAAAACGTTCCAAATAAACACTTGCAGATTCTATAAAAGGAGTGTTTCCAAACTGCTCTATCAGAGGGAATGTTCAAGTCTGTGAGTTGAATGCACTAATCTGACAGAAGTTTGTGAGAATGCTTCTGTCTAGTTTTTAGGTGAAGGTATGTCTTTTCCCAGCATAGGCTTCAAATCCCTCCAAATATCGACTTGCAGACTCTACAAAAAGAGTGTTTCAAAACTGCTCTTTGAAATGGAAGGCTCAAGTTTGTGAGTTGAATGCACTCATCACAAGGAAGTTTCTGAGAATGCTTCTGTGTAGTTGTTATGTGAAGATACTTCCTTTTCCAGCTTAGGCCTCAAAGCGCTCGAAATAAACACTTGCAGATTCTATGAAAGGAGTGTTTCAAAACTGTCTTATCAAAAGAAACGTTCAAGTCTGTGAGTTGAATGCACTCATCACACAGAAGTTTCTGAGAAGGCTTCGGTGTAGTTTTAAGGTGAAGATATTTCATTTCCCAGCATAGGCCTCGGAGCGCTCCAAATATGCACTTGCAGATTCTACAAAAAGAGAGCTTGAAAACTCTTCCACCAAAAAGAGGCTTCAACTCTCTGAGTAGAATGCACTCATCACAAAGCAGTTTCTGAGAATGCTTCTGTCTAGTTTTTATGTGAAGATATTTCCTTTTCCAGCGTAGGCGTCAAAGCGCTCCAAATAAACACTTGCAGATTCTACAAAAGTAGTGTTTCCAAACTGCTCTATCAAAAGGAATGTTCAAGTCTGTGAGTTGATTGCACTAATCAGACAGAAGATTGTGAGAATGCTTCTGTATAGTTTTTAGGTGAAGGTATGTCTTTTCCCAGCATAGGCCTGAAAGCCCTCCAAATATCCACTTGCAGCCTCTGCAAAAAGAGTGTTTCAAAACTTCTCTTTCAAAAGGAAGGCTCAAGTCTGTGAGTTGAATGCACTCATCACAAAGAAGTTTCTGAGAATGCTTCTGTGTAGTTGTTATGTGAAGATACTTCCTTTTCCAGCATAGGCCTCAAAGCGCTCGAAATAAACACTTGCAGATTCTACGAAAGGAGTGTTTCAAAACTTTCCTATCAAAAGAAACGTTCAAGTCTGTGAGTTGAATGCACTCATCACACAGAAGTTTCTGAGAATGCTTCTGTGTAGTTTTCAGGTGAAGATATTTCATTTGCAGCATAGGCCTCGGAGCGCTCCAAATATGCACTTGCAGATTCTACAAAAAGAGAGCTTGAAAACTCTTCCACCAAAAAGAGCCTTCAACTCTCTGAGTAGAATGCACTCATCACAAAGAAGTTTCTGAGAATTCTTCTGTCTAGTTTTTATGTGAAGATATTTCCTTTTCCAGCATAAGCGTCAAAACGTTCCAAATAAACACTTGCAGATTCTATAAAAGGAGTGTTTCCAAACTGCTCTATCAGAGGGAATGTTCAAGTCTGTGAGTTGAATGCACTAATCTGACAGAAGTTTGTGAGAATGCTTCTGTCTAGTTTTTAGGTGAAGGTATGTCTTTTCCCAGCATAGGCTTCAAATCCCTCCAAATATCGACTTGCAGACTCTACAAAAAGAGTGTTTCAAAACTGCTCTTTGAAATGGAAGGCTCAAGTTTGTGAGTTGAATGCACTCATCACAAGGAAGTTTCTGAGAATGCTTCTGTGTAGTTGTTATGTGAAGATACTTCCTTTTCCAGCTTAGGCCTCAAAGCGCTCGAAATAAACACTTGCAGATTCTATGAAAGGAGTGTTTCAAAACTGTCTTATCAAAAGAAACGTTCAAGTCTGTGAGTTGAATGCACTCATCACACAGAAGTTTCTGAGAAGGCTTCGGTGTAGTTTTAAGGTGAAGATATTTCATTTCCCAGCATAGGCCTCGGAGCGCTCCAAATATGCACTTGCAGATTCTACAAAAAGAGAGCTTGAAAACTCTTCCACCAAAAAGAGGCTTCAACTCTCTGAGTAGAATGCACTCATCACAAAGCAGTTTCTGAGAATGCTTCTGTCTAGTTTTTATGTGAAGATATTTCCTTTTCCAGCGTAGGCGTCAAAGCGCTCCAAATAAACACTTGCAGATTCTACAAAAGTAGTGTTTCCAAACTGCTCTATCAAAAGGAATGTTCAAGTCTGTGAGTTGATTGCACTAATCAGACAGAAGATTGTGAGAATGCTTCTGTCTAGTTTTTAGGTGAAGGTATGTCTTTTCCCAGCATAGGCCTCAAAGCCCTCCAAATATCGACTTGCAGCCTCTGCTAAAAGAGTGTTTCAAAACTTCTCTTTCAAAAGGAAGGCTCAAGTCTGTGAGTTGAATGCACTCATCACAAAGAAGTTTCTGAGAATGCTTCTGTGTAGTTGTTATGTGAAGATACTTCCTTTTCCAGCATAGGCCTCAAAGCGCTCGAAATAAACACTTGCAGATTCTACGAAAGGAGTGTTTCAAAACTGTCCTATCAAAAGAAACGTTCAAGTCTGTGAGTGGAATGCACTCATCACACAGAAGTTTCTGAGAATGCTTCTGTGTAGTTTTTAGGTGAAGATATTTCATTTCCCAGCATAGGCCTCGGAGCGCTCCAAATATGCACTTGCAGATTCTACAAAAAGAGAGCTTGAAAACTCTTCCACCAAAAAGAGCCTTCAACTCTCTGAGTAGAATGCACTCATCACAAAGGAGTTTCTGAGAACGCTTCTGTCTAGTTTTTATGTGAAGATATTTAGTTTTCCAGCATAGGCGTCAAAGCTCTCCAAATAAACACTTGCAGATTCTACAAAAGGAGTGTTTCCAAACTGCTCTATCAAAAGGAATGTTCAAGTCTGTCAGTTGAATGCACTAATCACACAGAAGTTTGTGAGAATTCTTCTGTCTAGTTTCAGGTGAAGATATTTCTTTTTCCAGAAAAGGCCTAAAAGCGCTCCAAATATCCACTTGCTGATTCTACAAAAAGAGTGTTTCAAAACTGCTCTTTCAAAAGAAAGGCTCAAGCCTGTGAGTTGAATGCACTCATCACAAAGAAGTTTCTGAGAATGCTTCTGTGTAGTTGCTATGTGAAGATACTTCCTTTTCCAGCATAGGCCTCAAAGCGCTCGAAATAAACACTTGCAGATTCTATGAAAGGAGTGTTTCAAAACCGTCCTATCAAAAGAAACGTTCAAGTCTGTGAGTTGAAAGCACTCATCACACATAAGTTTCTGAGAATGCTTCTGTGTAGTTTTTATGTGAAGATATTTCCTTTTCCACCATAGGCATCAAAGCGATCCAAATAAACAATTGCAGATTCTACAAAAGCACTGTTTCCAAACTGCTCTCTCAAGAGGAATGTTCAAGTCTGTGAGTAGAATGCACTCATCACAAAGAAGTTTCTGAGAATGCTTCTGTGTAGTTGTTATGTGAAGATACTTCCTTTTCCGGCATAGGCCTCCAAGCGCTCGAAATAAACACTTGCAGATTCTACGAAAGGAGTGTTTCAAAACTGTCCTATCAAAAGAAACGTTCAAGTCTGTGAGTTGAATGTACCCATCACACAAAAGTTTCTGAGAATGCTTCTGTGTAGTTTTTAGGTGAAGATATTTCATTTCCCAGCATAGGTCTCGGAGCGCTCCAAATATGCACTTGCAGGTTCTACAAAAAGAGAGCTTGAAAACTCTTCCACCAAAAAGAGGCTTCAACTCTATGAGTAGAATGCACTCATCACAAAGAAGTTTCTGAGAATTCTTCTGTCTAGTTTTTATGTGAAGATATTTCCTTTTCCAGCATAGGCTTCAAAGCGCTCCAAATAAACACTTGCAGATTCTACAAAAGGAGTGTTTCCAAACTGCCCTATCAAAAGGAATTTTCAAGTCTGTGAGTTGAATGCATTAATCAGACAGAAGACTGTGAGAATGCTTCTGCCTAGTTTTTAGGTGAAGGTATGTCTTTTCCCAGCATAGGCCAGAAAGCCCTCGAAATATCGACTTGCAGCCTCTGCAAAAAGAGTGTTTCAAAACTTCTCTTTCAAAAGGAAGGCTCAAGTCTGTGAGTTGAATGCACTCATCACAAAGAAGTTTCTGAGAATGCTTCTGTGTAGTTGTTATGTGAAGATACTTCCTTTTCCAGCATAGGCCTCAAAGCGCTCGAAATAAACACTTGCAGATTCTACGAAAGGAGTGTTTCAAAACTGCCCTATCAAAAGAAACGTTCAAGTCTGTGAGTTGAATGCACTCATCACACAGAAGTTTCTGAGAATGCTTCTGCGTAGTTTTTAGGTGAAGATATTTCATTTCCGAGCATAGGCCTCGGAGCGCTCCAAATATGCACTTGCAGATTCTACAAAAAGAGAGCTTGAAAACTCTTCCACCAAAAAGAGCCTTCAACTCTCTGAGTAGAATGCACTCATCACAAAGAAGTTTCTGAGAATTCTTCTGTCTAGTTTTTATGTGAAGATATTTCCTTTTCCAGCATAGGCGTCAAAGCTCTCCAAATAAACACTTGCAGGTTCTACAAAAGGAGTGTTTCCAAACTGCTCTATCAAAAGGAATGTTCAAGTCTGTCAGTTGAATGCACTTATCACACAGAAGTTTGTGAGAATTCTTCTGTCTAGGTTTTAGGTGAAGATATTTCTTTTTCCAGAAAAGCCCTTAAAGCCCTCCAAATATCCACTTGCAGATTCTACAAAAAGAGTGTTTCAAAACTGCTCTTTCCAAAGAAAGGCTCAAGTCTGTGAGTTGAATGCACTCATCACAAAGAAGTTTCTGAGAATGCTTCTGTGTAGTTGTTACGTGAAGATACTTCCTTTTCCACCATAGGCCTCAAAGCGCTCGAAATAAACACTTGCAGATTCTACGAAAGGAGTGTTTCAAAACTGTCCTATCAAAAGAAAGGTTCAAGGCTGTGATTTGAATGCACTCATCACACAGAAGTTTCTGAGAATGCTTCTGTGTAGTTTTTAGGGGAAGATATTTCATTTCCCAGCATAGGTCTCGGAGCACTCCAAATATGCACTTGCAGGTTCTACAAAAAGAGAGCTTGAAAACTCTTCCACCAAAAAGAGGCTTCAACTCTCTGAGTAGAATGCACTCATCACAAAGCAGTTTCTGAGAATGCTTCTGTCTAGTTTTTATGTGAAGATATTTCCTTTTCCAGCATAGGCTTCAAAGCGCTCCAAATAAACACTTGCAGATTCTGCAAAAGGAGTGTTTCCAAACTGCTCTATCAAAAGGAATTTTCAAGTCTGTGTGTTGAATGCATTAATCCGACAGAAGATTGTGAGAATGCTTCTGTCTAGTTTTTAGGTAAAGGTATGTCTTTTCCCAGCATAGGCCTGAAAGCCCTCCAAATATCGACTTGCAGCCTCTGCAAAAAGAGTGTTTCAAAACTTCTCTTTCAAAGGGAAGGCTCAAGTCTGTGAGCTGAATGCACTCATCACAAAGAAGTTTCTGAGAATGCTTCTGTGTATTTGTTATGTGAAGATACTTCCTTTTCCAGCATAGGCCCCAAAGCGCTCGAAATAAACACTTGCAGATTCTACGAAAGGAGTGTTTCAAAACTGTCCTATCAAAAGAAACGTTCAAGTCTGTGAGTTGAATGCACTCATCACACACAAGTTTCTGAGGATGCCTCTGTGTAGTTTTTAGGTGAAGATATTTCCTTTTCCATCATAGGCGTCAAAGCGATCCAAATAAACACTTACAGATTCTACAAAAGGAGTGTTTCCACACTGCTTTCTCAAGAGGAATGTTCAAGTCTGTGAGTAGAATGCACTCATCACAAAGAAGTTTCTGAGAATGCTTCTGTCTAGTTTTTATGGGAAGATATTTCCTTTTCCAGCATAGGCGTCAAAGCGCTCCAAATAAACACTTGCAGATTCTCAAAAGGAGTATTTCCAAACTGCCCTATCAGAGGGAATGTTCAAGTCCGTAAGTTGAATGCACTAATCACACAGATGTTTGTGAGAATTCTTCTGTCTAGTTTTTAGGTGAAGATATTTCCTTTTCCAGCATAGGCGTCAAAGCGATCCAAATAAACACTTGCAGATTCTACAAAAGCAGTGTTTCCAAACTGCTCTCTCAAGAGGAATGTTCAAGTCTGTGAGTAGAACGCACTCATCACAAAGAAGTTTTTGAGAATACTTCTGTCTAGTTTTTATGTGAAGATATTTCCTTTTCAGGCCTAAGCGTCAAAGGGTTCCAAATAAACACTTGCAGATTCAATAAAAGGAGTGTTTCCAAACTGCTCTACCAGAGGGAATGTTCAAGTCTGTGAGTTGAATGCACTAATCCCACAGAAGTTTATGAGAATGCTTCTGTCTAGTTTTTAGGTGAAGGTATGTCTTTTCTCAGGATAGGCCTCAAACCCTCCAAATATCGACTTGCAGCCTCTACAAAAAGAGTGTTTCAAAACTGCTCTTTCAAAAAAAAGGCTCATGTCTGTGAGTTGAATGCACTCATCAGAAGAAGTTTCTGAGAATGCTTCTGTGTAGTTGTTATGTGAAGATATTTCCTTTTCCAGCATAGACGTCAAAGCGCTCCAAATAAACACTTGTAGATTCTACAAAAGGAGTGTTTCAAAACTGTCCTATCAGAGGGAATGTTCAAGTCTGTGAGTTGAAAGCACTCATTACACAGAAGTATGTGAGAACCCTTCTGTGTAGTTTTTAGGTGAAGATATTTCTTTTCCCATCATAGGCCTCAAAGCGCTCCAAATATCCACTTGCAGATTCTACAAAAAGTGTGTTTCAAAACTGCTCTTTCAAAAGAAAGGCTCAAGTCTGTGAGTTGAATGCACTCATCACAAAGAAGTTTCTGAGAATGCTTCTGTGTAGTTGTTATGTGAAGATACTTCCTTTTCCAGCATAGGCCTCAAAGCGATCGAAATAAACACTTGCAGATTCTACAAAAGGAGTGTTTCAAAGCTGTCCTCTCAAAAGAAACGTTCAAGTCTGTGAGTTGAATGCACTCATCACACAGAAGTTTCTGAGAATGCTTCTGTGTAGTTTTTAGGTGAAGATATTTCATTTCCCAGCTTACGCCTCGGAGCGCTCAAAATATGCATTTGCAGATTCTACAAAAAGAGAGCTTCAAAACTCTTCCACCACAAAGAGGCTTCAACTCTTTGAGTAGAATGCACTCATCACAAAGATTTTTCTGAGAATGCTTCTGGGTAGATGTTATGTGAAGATACCTCCTGTTTCCACCTTAGGCCCCAAAGCGCTCGAAATAAAGACGTGCAGATTCTACGAAAGGAGTGTTTCAAAACTGTCCTATCAAAAGAATCGTTCAAGTCTGTGAGTTGAATGCACTCATCACACAGAAGTTTAAGAGAATGCTTCTGTGTAGTTTTTAGGTGCAGATATTTCATTTCCCAGCATAGGCCTCGGAGTGCTCCAAATATGCACTTCCAGATTCTACAAAAAGAGAGCTTCAAAACTCTTCCAGCAAAAAGAGGCTTCAACTCTGTGAGTAGAATGCACTCATCAAAAAGAAGTTTCTAAGAATGCTTCTGTCTAGTTTTTATATGAAGATATTTCCTTTTCCAGTATAGGCGTCAAAGTGCTCCAAATAAACACTTGCAGATTCTACAAAAGGAGTGTTTCAAAACTGTCCTATCAGAGGGAATGTTCAAGTCTATGAATTGAAAGCACCCATCACACAGAAGTTTTTGAGAATGCTTCTGTGCAGTTTTAAGGTGAAGATATTTCTTTTCCCAGCACAGGCCTCAAAGCGCTCCAAATATCCACTTGCAGATTCTACAAAAAGAGTGTTTCGAAACTGCTCTTTCTAAAGGAAGGCTCAAGTCTGTGAGTTGAATGCACTCATCACAAAGAAGTTTCTGAGAATGCTTCTGTGTTGTTATTATGTGAAGATACTTCCTTTTCAAGCTTAGGCCTCAAAGCGATCGAAATAAACACTTGCAGATTCTACAAAAGGAGTGTTTCAAAACTGTCCTATCAAAAGAAACGTTCAAGTCTGTGAGTTGAATGCACTCACCACACAGAAGTTATTGAGAATGCTTCTGTGTAGTTTTTAGGTGAAGATATTTCCTTTTCCAGCATAGGCATCAAAGCGATCCAAATGAACACTTGCAGATTCTACAAAAGGAGGGTTTCCAAACTGCTCTATCAAGAGGAATGTTCAAGTCTGTGAGTAGAATGCACTCATCACAAAGAAGTTTCTGAGAATGCTTCTGTCTAGTTTTTATATGAAGATATTTCCTTTTCCAGCATAGGCGTCAAAGCGCTCCAAATAAACACTTGCAGATTCTACAAAAGGAGTGTTTCCAAACTGCTCTATCAAAAGGAATGTTCAAGTCTGTGAGTTGAATGCACTGATCACACAGAAGTTTGTGAGAATGCTTCTGTCTAGTTTTTAGGTGAAGATATTTCTTTTCCCAGAATAGGCCTTATAGAGCTCCAAATATCCACTTGCAGATTCTACATAAAGAGCGTTTCAAAACTGCTCTTTCAAAAGAAAGGCTCAAGTCTGTGAGTTGAATGTACTCATCACAAAGAAAGTTCTGAGAATGCTTCTGTGTAGTTGTTATGTGAAGATACTTCCTTTTAAAAAATAGGCCTCAAAGCAGTCGAAATAAACACTTGCAGATTCTACGAACGGATTGTTTCAAAACTGTCCTATCAGAAGAAACGTTGAAGTCTGTGAGTTGAATGCATTCATCACACAGAAGCTTCTGAGAATGCTTCTGTGTAGTTTTTAGGTGAAGATATTTCATTTCCCAGCATAGGCCTCGGAGCACTCCAAATATGCACTTGCAGATTCTACAAAAAGAGAGCTTGAAAACTCTTCCACCAAAAAGAGGCTTCAACTCTGTGAGTAGAATGCACTCATCACAAAGAAGTTTCTGAGAATGCTTCTGTGTAGTTGTTATGTGAAGATACTTCCTTTTCCAGCATAGGCCTCAAAGCGCTCGAAATAAACACTTGCAGATTCTACCAAAGGAGTGTTTCAAAGCTGTCCTATCAAAAGAAACGTTCAAGTCTGTGAGTTGAATGCACTATCACACAGAAGTTTCTGAGAATGCTTCTGTGTAGTTTTTAGGTGAAGATATTTCCTTTTCCAGCATCGTCGTCAAAGCGATCCAAATAAACACTTGCAGATTCTACAAAAGGAGTGTTTCCAAACTGCTCTCTCAAGAGGAATGTTCAAATGTGTGAGTAGAATGCAGTCATCACAAAGAAGTTTCTGAGAATGCTTCTGTCTAGTTTTTATGTGAAGATATTTCCTTTTCCAGCATAGGCGTCAAAGCGCTCCAAATAAACACTTGCAGATACTACAAAAGGAATGTTTCCAAACTGCTCTATCAAAAGGAATGTTCAAGTCTGTGAGTTTAATGCAATAATCACACAGAAGTTTGTGAGAATGCTTCTGCCTTGTTTTTAGATGAAGATATTTCTTTTCCCAGATTAGGCCTTATAGCGCTCCAAATATCCACTTGCAGATTCTACAAAAAGAGTGTTTCAAAACTGCTCTTTCAAAAGAAAGTCTCAAGTCTGTGAGTTGAATGCACTCATCACAAAGAAGTTTCTGAGAATTCTTCTGTGTAGTTGTTATGTGAAGATACTTCCTTTTCCAGCATAGGCCTCAAAGCGCTTGAAATAAACACTTGCAGATTCTACGAAAGGAGTGTTTCAAAACTGTCCTATCAAAAGAAACGTTCAAGTCTGCGAGTTGAATGCACTCATCACACAAAAGTTTCTGAGAATGCTTCTGTGTAGTTTTTAGGTGATGATATTTCCTTTTCCAGCATACGCGTCAAATCGATCCAAATAAACACATGCAGATTCTAAAAAAGGAGTGTTTCCAAACTGCTCTCTCAAGAGGAATGTTCAAGTCTGTGAGTAGAATGCACTCATCACAAAGAAGTTTCTGAGAATCCTTCTGGCTAGTTTTTATGTGAAGATATTTCCTTTTCCAGCATAGGCGTCAAAGCGTTCCAAATAAACACTTGCAGATTCTACAAAAGGAGTGTTTCCATACTACTCTATCAGAGGGAATGTTCAAGTCTGTGATTTGAATGCACTAACCAGACAGAAGTTTGTGAGAATGCTTCTCTCTAGTTTTTAGGTGAAGATATTTCTTTTCCCAGAATAGGCCTTATAGCGCTCCAAATATCCACTTGCAGATTCTACAGAAAGAGTGTTTCAAAACTGCTCTTCCAAAAGAAAGGCTCAAGTCTGTGAGTTGAATGCACTCATCACAAAGAAGTGTCTGAGAATGCTTCTGTGTGGTTGTTACGTGAAGATACTTCCTTTCCAGCATAGGCCTCAAAGCGCTCGAAATAAACACTTGCAGATTCTACGAAAGGAGTGTTTCAAAACTGTCCTATCAAAAGAAACGTTCAAGTCCGTGAGTTGAATGCACTAATCAGACAGAAGTTTGTTAGAATGCTTCTGTCTAGTTTTTAGTTGAAGATATTTCTTTTCCCAGCTTTGGCCTCAAAGCCCTCCAAATATCCACTTGCAGACTCCACAAAAACATTGTTTCAAAACTGCTCTTTCAAAAGGAAGGCTCAAGTCTGTGAGTTGAATGCACTCATCACAAAGAAGTTTCTGAGAATGCTTCTGTACAGTTGTTATGTGAAGATACTTCCTTTTCTATCATAGGCCTCAAAACGCTCGAAATAAACACTTGCAGATTCTACGAAAGGAGTATTTCAAAACTGTCCTATCAATAGAAACGTTCAAGTGTTTGAGTTGAATGCACTCATCACACAGTAGTTTCTGAGAATGTTTCTGTGTAATTTTTAGGCGAATATTCTTCCTTTTCCAGCATCGGCGTCAAAGTGATCAAAATAAACACCTGCAGATTCTACAAAAGGAGTGTTTCCAAACTGCTCTCTCAAGAGGAATGTTCACGTATGTGAGTAGAATGCAGTCATCACAAAGAAGTTTCTGAGAATGCTTCTGTCTAGTTTTTATGTGAAGATATTTCCTTTTCCATCATAGGCGTCAAAGCCCTCCAAATAAACACTTGCAAATTCTACAAAAGGAGTGTTTATAAACTGCTCTATCAAAAGGAATGTTCAAGTCTCTGAGTTGAATGCACTAATCACACAGAAGTTTGTGAGAATGCTTCTGTCTAGTTTTTAGGTGAAGATATTTCTTTTCCCAGAATAGGCCTTATAGCGCTCCAAATATCCACTTGCAGATTCTACAAAAAGAGTGTTTCAAAACTGCTCTTTCAAAAGAAAGGCTCAAGTTTGTGAGTTGAATGCACTCATCAAAAAGAAGTGTCTGAGAATGCTTCTGTGTAGTTGTTATGTGAAGATACTTCCTTTTCCAAAATAGGCCTCAAGCGCTCGAAATAAACACTTGCAGATTCTAAGAAAGGGGTGTTTCAAAACTGTCCTATCAAAAGAAACGTTCAAGTCTGTGAGTGGAATGCACTCATCACACAGAAGTTTCTGAGAATGCTTCTGTGTAGTTTTTAGGTGAAGATATTTCATTTCCCAGCATAGGCCTCGGAGCGCTCCAAATATGCACTTGCAGATTCTACAAAAAGAGAGCTTGAAAACTCTTCCACCAAAAAGAGGCTTCAACTCTGTGAGTAGAATGTACTCATCACAAAGAAGTTTCTGAGAATGCTTCTGTGTAGTTGTTATGTGAAGTTACTTCCTTTTCCAGCATAGGCCTCAAAGCGCTCGAAATAAACACTTGCAGATTCTACGAAATGAGTGTTTCAAAGCTGTCCTATCAAAAGAAACGTTCAAGTCTGTGAGTTGAATGCACTATCACACAGAAGTTTCTGAGAATGCTTCTGTGTAGTTTTTAGGTGAAGTTACTTCCTTTTCCAGCATAGGCGTCAAAGCGATCCAAATAAACACTTGCAGATTCTACAAAAGGAGTGTTTCCAAACTACACTATCAGAGGGAATGTTCAAGTCTGTGAGTTGAATGCACTAATCAGACAGAAGTTTGTGAGAATGCTTCTCTCTAGTTTTTACGTGAAGGTATTTCTTTTCCCAGCTTAGGCCTCAAAGCCCTCCAAATATCCACTTGCAGACTCCACAAAAAGAGTGTTTCAAAACTGCTCTTTCAAAAGGAAGGCTCAAGGCTGTGAGTTGAATGCACTCATCACAAAGGATTTTCTGAGAATGCTTCTGTGCAGTTGTTATGTGAAGATACTTCCTTTTCTACCATAGGCCTCAAATCGCTCAAAATAAACACCTGCAGATTCTACGAAAGGAGTGTTTCAAAGCTGTCCTATCAAAAGAAACGTTCAAGTCTGTGAGTTGAATGCACTGTCACACAGAAGTTTCTGAGAATGCTTCTGTGTAGTTTTTAGGTGAAGATATTTCCTTTTCCAGTATCGTCGTCAAAGCAATCCAAATAAACACTTGCAGATTCTACAAAAGGAGTGTTTCCAAACTGCTGTCTCAAGAGGAATGTTCAAGTGTGTGAGGAGAATGCAGTCATCACAAAGAAGTTTCTGAGAATGCTTCTGTCTAGTTTTTATGTGAAGATATTTCCTTTTCCAGCATAGGCGTCAAAGCGCTCCAAATAAACACTTGCAGATTCTACAAAAGGAGTGTTTCCAAACTGCTCTATCAAAAGGAATGTTCAAGTCTGTGAGTTGAATGCACTAATCACACAGAAGTCTGTGAGAATGCTTCTGTCTAGTTTTTAGGTGAAGATATTTCTTTTCCCAGAATAGGCCTTATAGCGCTCCAAATATCCACTTGCAGATTCTACAAAAAGAGTGTTTCAAAACTGCTCTTTCAAAAGAAAGGCTCAAGTCTGTGAGTTGAATGCACTCATCACACAGAAGTTTCTGAGAATGCTTCTGTGTAGTTTTTAGGTGAAGATATTTCATTTCCCAGCATAGGCCTCAGAGCGCTCCAAATATGCACTTGCAGATTCTACAAAAAGAGAGCTTGAAAACTCTTCCACTAAAAAGAGGCTTCAACTCTGTGAGTAGAATGCACTCATGACAAAGAAGTTTCTGAGAATGCTTCTGTGTAGCTGTTATGTGAAGATACTTCCTTTTAAAAAATAGGCCTCAAAGCAGTCGAAATAAACACTTGCAGATTCTACGAAAGGAGTGTTTCAAAACTGTCCTATCAAAAGAAACGTTGAAGTCTGTGAGTTGAATGCATTCATCACACAGAAACTTCTGAGAATGCTTCTGTGTAGTTTTTAGGTGATGATATTTCCTTTTCCAGCATACGCGTAAAATCGATCCAAATAAACACATGCAGATTCTAAAAAAGGAGTGTTTCCAAACTGCTCTCTCAAGAGGAATGTTCAAGTCTGTGAGTAGAATGCACTCATCACAAAGAAGTTTCTGAGTATGCTTCTGGCTAGTTTTTATGTGAAGATATTTCCTTTTCCTGCATAAGCGTCAAAGCGTTCCAAATAAACACTTGCAGATTCTACAAAAGGAGTGTTTACAAACTGCTCTATCAGAGGGAATGTTCAAGTCCGTGAGTTGAATGCACTAATCACACAGAAGTTTGTGAGAATGCTTCTGTCTAGTTTTTAGGTGAAGATATTTCTGTTCCCAGATTAGGCCTCAAAGCCCTCCAAATATCCACTTGCAGACTCCACAAAAACAGTGTTTCAAAACTGCTCTTTCAAAAGGAAGGCTCAAGTCTGTGAGTTGAATGCACTCATCACAAAGAATTTTCTGAGAATGCTTCTGTGCAGTTGTTATGTGAAGATACTTCCTTTTCTATCATAGGCCTCAAAGCGCTCGAAATAAACACTTGCAGATTCTACGAAAGGAGTGTTTCAAAACTGTCCCATCAAAAGAAACGTTCAAGTCTGTGAGTGGAATGCACTCATCACACAGAAGTTTCTGAGAATGCTTCTGTGTAGTTTTTAGGTGAAGATATTTCATTTCCCAGCATAGGCCCCAGAGCGCTCCAAATATGCACTTGCAGATTCTACAAAAAGAGAGCTTGAAAACTTTTCCACCAAAAGGAGGCTTCAACTCTGTGAATAGAATGCACCCATCACAAAGAAGTTTCTGAGAATGCTTCTGTGTAGTTGTTATGTGAAGATACTTCCTTTTCCAAAATAGGCCTCAAAGCGCTCGAAATAAACACTTGCAGATTCAAAACTGTCCTATCAAAAGAAACGTTCAAGTCTGTGAGTTGAATGCACTCATCACACAGAAGTTTCTGAGAATGCTTCTGTGTAGTTTTTAGGTGAAGATATTTCATTTCCCAACATAGGCCTCGGAGCGCTCCAAATATGCACTTGCAGAGTCTACAAAAAGAGAGCTTGAAAACTCTTCCACCAAAAAGAGGCTTCAACTCTGTGAGTAGAATGCACTCATCACAAAGAAGTTTCTGAGAATGCTTCTGTGTAGTTGTTATGTGAAGATACTTCCTTTTCCAGCATAGGCCTCAAAGCGCTCGAAATAAACACTTGCAGATTCTACGAAAGGAGCGTTTCAAAGCTGTCCTATCAAAAGAAACGTTCAAGTCTGTGAGTTGAATGCACTATCACGCAGAAGTTTCTCAGAATGCTTCTGTGTAGTTTTTAGGTGAAGATATTTCCTTTTCCAGCATCGTCATCAAAGCGCTCCAAATAAACACATGCAGATTCTACAAAAGGAGTGTTTCCAAACTGCCCACTCAGAGGGAATGTTCAAATCCGTGAGTTGAATGCGCTAATCACACAGATGTTTGTGAGATTACCTCTCTCTAGTTTTTAGGTGAAGATATTTCCTTTTCCAGCATAGACGTCAAAGCGCTCCAAATAAACACTTGCAGATTCTACAAAAGGAGTGTTTCCAAACTGCTCTATCAAAAGGAATGTTCAAGTCTGTGAGTTGATTGCACTAATCAGACAGAAGATTGTGAGAATGCTTCTGTATAGTTTTTAGGTGAAGGTATGTCTTTTCCCAGCATAGGCCTGAAAGCCCTCCAAATATCGACTTGCAGCCTCTGCAAAAAGAGTGTTTCAAAACTTCTCTTTCAAAAGGAAGGCTCAAGTCTGTGAGTTGAATGCACTCATCACAAAGAAGTTTCTGAGAATGCTTCTGTGTAGTTGTTATGTGAAGATACTTCCTTTTCCAGCATAGGCCTCAAAGCGCTCGAAATAAACACTTGCAGATTCTACGAAAGGAGTGTTTCAAAACTTTCCTATCAAAAGAAACGTTCAAGTCTGTGAGTTGAATGCACTCATCACACAGAAGTTTCTGAGAATGCTTCTGTGTAGTTTTCAGGTGAAGATATTTCATTTGCAGCATAGGCCTCGGAGCGCTCCAAATATGCACTTGCAGATTCTACAAAAAGAGAGCTTGAAAACTCTTCCACCAAAAAGAGCCTTCAACTCTCTGAGTAGAATGCACTCATCACAAAGAAGTTTCTGAGAATTCTTCTGTCTAGTTTTTATGTGAAGATATTTCCTTTTCCAGCATAAGCGTCAAAACGTTCCAAATAAACACTTGCAGATTCTATAAAAGGAGTGTTTCCAAACTGCTCTATCAGAGGGAATGTTCAAGTCTGTGAGTTGAATGCACTAATCTGACAGAAGTTTGTGAGAATGCTTCTGTCTAGTTTTTAGGTGAAGGTATGTCTTTTCCCAGCATAGGCTTCAAATCCCTCCAAATATCGACTTGCAGACTCTACAAAAAGAGTGTTTCAAAACTGCTCTTTGAAATGGAAGGCTCAAGTTTGTGAGTTGAATGCACTCATCACAAGGAAGTTTCTGAGAATGCTTCTGTGTAGTTGTTATGTGAAGATACTTCCTTTTCCAGCTTAGGCCTCAAAGCGCTCGAAATAAACACTTGCAGATTCTATGAAAGGAGTGTTTCAAAACTGTCTTATCAAAAGAAACGTTCAAGTCTGTGAGTTGAATGCACTCATCACACAGAAGTTTCTGAGAAGGCTTCGGTGTAGTTTTAAGGTGAAGATATTTCATTTCCCAGCATAGGCCTCGGAGCGCTCCAAATATGCACTTGCAGATTCTACAAAAAGAGAGCTTGAAAACTCTTCCACCAAAAAGAGGCTTCAACTCTCTGAGTAGAATGCACTCATCACAAAGCAGTTTCTGAGAATGCTTCTGTCTAGTTTTTATGTGAAGATATTTCCTTTTCCAGCGTAGGCGTCAAAGCGCTCCAAATAAACACTTGCAGATTCTACAAAAGGAGTGTTTCCAAACTGCTCTATCAAAAGGAATGTTCAAGTCTGTGAGTTGATTGCACTAATCAGACAGAAGATTGTGAGAATGCTTCTGTATAGTTTTTAGGTGAAGGTATGTCTTTTCCCAGCATAGGCCTGAAAGCCCTCCAAATATCGACTTGCAGCCTCTGCAAAAAGAGTGTTTCAAAACTTCTCTTTCAAAAGGAAGGCTCAAGTCTGTGAGTTGAATGCACTCATCACAAAGAAGTTTCTGAGAATGCTTCTGTGTAGTTGTTATGTGAAGATACTTCCTTTTCCAGCATAGGCCTCAAAGCGCTCGAAATAAACACTTGCAGATTCTACGAAAGGAGTGTTTCAAAACTTTCCTATCAAAAGAAACGTTCAAGTCTGTGAGTTGAATGCACTCATCACACAGAAGTTTCTGAGAATGCTTCTGTGTAGTTTTCAGGTGAAGATATTTCATTTGCAGCATAGGCCTCGGAGCGCTCCAAATATGCACTTGCAGATTCTACAAAAAGAGAGCTTGAAAACTCTTCCACCAAAAAGAGCCTTCAACTCTCTGAGTAGAATGCACTCATCACAAAGAAGTTTCTGAGAATTCTTCTGTCTAGTTTTTATGTGAAGATATTTCCTTTTCCAGCATAAGCGTCAAAACGTTCCAAATAAACACTTGCAGATTCTATAAAAGGAGTGTTTCCAAACTGCTCTATCAGAGGGAATGTTCAAGTCTGTGAGTTGAATGCACTAATCTGACAGAAGTTTGTGAGAATGCTTCTGTCTAGTTTTTAGGTGAAGGTATGTCTTTTCCCAGCATAGGCTTCAAATCCCTCCAAATATCGACTTGCAGACTCTACAAAAAGAGTGTTTCAAAACTGCTCTTTGAAATGGAAGGCTCAAGTTTGTGAGTTGAATGCACTCATCACAAGGAAGTTTCTGAGAATGCTTCTGTGTAGTTGTTATGTGAAGATACTTCCTTTTCCAGCATAGGCCTCAAAGCGCTCGAAATAAACACTTGCAGATTCTACGAAAGGAGTGTTTCAAAACTTTCCTATCAAAAGAAACGTTCAAGTCTGTGAGTTGAATGCACTCATCACACAGAAGTTTCTGAGAATGCTTCTGTGTAGTTTTCAGGTGAAGATATTTCATTTGCAGCATAGGCCTCGGAGCGCTCCAAATATGCACTTGCAGATTCTACAAAAAGAGAGCTTGAAAACTCTTCCACCAAAAAGAGCCTTCAACTCTCTGAGTAGAATGCACTCATCACAAAGAAGTTTCTGAGAATTCTTCTGTCTAGTTTTTATGTGAAGATATTTCCTTTTCCAGCATAAGCGTCAAAACGTTCCAAATAAACACTTGCAGATTCTATAAAAGGAGTGTTTCCAAACTGCTCTATCAGAGGGAATGTTCAAGTCTGTGAGTTGAATGCACTAATCTGACAGAAGTTTGTGAGAATGCTTCTGTCTAGTTTTTAGGTGAAGGTATGTCTTTTCCCAGCATAGGCTTCAAATCCCTCCAAATATCGACTTGCAGACTCTACAAAAAGAGTGTTTCAAAACTGCTCTTTGAAATGGAAGGCTCAAGTTTGTGAGTTGAATGCACTCATCACAAGGAAGTTTCTGAGAATGCTTCTGTGTAGTTGTTATGTGAAGATACTTCCTTTTCCAGCTTAGGCCTCAAAGCGCTCGAAATAAACACTTGCAGATTCTATGAAAGGAGTGTTTCAAAACTGTCTTATCAAAAGAAACGTTCAAGTCTGTGAGTTGAATGCACTCATCACACAGAAGTTTCTGAGAAGGCTTCGGTGTAGTTTTAAGGTGAAGATATTTCATTTCCCAGCATAGGCCTCGGAGCGCTCCAAATATGCACTTGCAGATTCTACAAAAAGAGAGCTTGAAAACTCTTCCACCAAAAAGAGGCTTCAACTCTCTGAGTAGAATGCACTCATCACAAAGCAGTTTCTGAGAATGCTTCTGTCTAGTTTTTATGTGAAGATATTTCCTTTTCCAGCGTAGGCGTCAAAGCGCTCCAAATAAACACTTGCAGATTCTACAAAAGTAGTGTTTCCAAACTGCTCTATCAAAAGGAATGTTCAAGTCTGTGAGTTGATTGCACTAATCAGACAGAAGATTGTGAGAATGCTTCTGTATAGTTTTTAGGTGAAGGTATGTCTTTTCCCAGCATAGGCCTGAAAGCCCTCCAAATATCGACTTGCAGCCTCTGCAAAAAGAGTGTTTCAAAACTTCTCTTTCAAAAGGAAGGCTCAAGTCTGTGAGTTGAATGCACTCATCACAAAGAAGTTTCTGAGAATGCTTCTGTGTAGTTGTTATGTGAAGATACTTCCTTTTCCAGCATAGGCCTCAAAGCGCTCGAAATAAACACTTGCAGATTCTACGAAAGGAGTGTTTCAAAACTTTCCTATCAAAAGAAACGTTCAAGTCTGTGAGTTGAATGCACTCATCACACAGAAGTTTCTGAGAATGCTTCTGTGTAGTTTTCAGGTGAAGATATTTCATTTGCAGCATAGGCCTCGGAGCGCTCCAAATATGCACTTGCAGATTCTACAAAAAGAGAGCTTGAAAACTCTTCCACCAAAAAGAGCCTTCAACTCTCTGAGTAGAATGCACTCATCACAAAGAAGTTTCTGAGAATTCTTCTGTCTAGTTTTTATGTGAAGATATTTCCTTTTCCAGCATAAGCGTCAAAACGTTCCAAATAAACACTTGCAGATTCTATAAAAGGAGTGTTTCCAAACTGCTCTATCAGAGGGAATGTTCAAGTCTGTGAGTTGAATGCACTAATCTGACAGAAGTTTGTGAGAATGCTTCTGTCTAGTTTTTAGGTGAAGGTATGTCTTTTCCCAGCATAGGCTTCAAATCCCTCCAAATATCGACTTGCAGACTCTACAAAAAGAGTGTTTCAAAACTGCTCTTTGAAATGGAAGGCTCAAGTTTGTGAGTTGAATGCACTCATCACAAGGAAGTTTCTGAGAATGCTTCTGTGTAGTTGTTATGTGAAGATACTTCCTTTTCCAGCATAGGCCTCAAAGCGCTCGAAATAAACACTTGCAGATTCTACGAAAGGAGTGTTTCAAAACTTTCCTATCAAAAGAAACGTTCAAGTCTGTGAGTTGAATGCACTCATCACACAGAAGTTTCTGAGAATGCTTCTGTGTAGTTTTCAGGTGAAGATATTTCATTTGCAGCATAGGCCTCGGAGCGCTCCAAATATGCACTTGCAGATTCTACAAAAAGAGAGCTTGAAAACTCTTCCATCAAAAAGAGCCTTCAACTCTCTGAGTAGAATGCACTCATCACAAAGAAGTTTCTGAGAATTCTTCTGTCTAGTTTTTATGTGAAGATATTTCCTTTTCCAGCATAAGCGTCAAAACGTTCCAAATAAACACTTGCAGATTCTATAAAAGGAGTGTTTCCAAACTGCTCTATCAGAGGGAATGTTCAAGTCTGTGAGTTGAATGCACTAATCTGACAGAAGTTTGTGAGAATGCTTCTGTCTAGTTTTTAGGTGAAGGTATGTCTTTTCCCAGCATAGGCTTCAAATCCCTCCAAATATCGACTTGCAGACTCTACAAAAAGAGTGTTTCAAAACTGCTCTTTGAAATGGAAGGCTCAAGTTTGTGAGTTGAATGCACTCATCACAAGGAAGTTTCTGAGAATGCTTCTGTGTAGTTGTTATGTGAAGATACTTCCTTTTCCAGCATAGGCCTCAAAGCGCTCGAAATAAACACTTGCAGATTCTACGAAAGGAGTGTTTCAAAACTTTCCTATCAAAAGAAACGTTCAAGTCTGTGAGTTGAATGCACTCATCACACAGAAGTTTCTGAGAATGCTTCTGTGTAGTTTTCAGGTGAAGATATTTCATTTGCAGCATAGGCCTCGGAGCGCTCCAAATATGCACTTGCAGATTCTACAAAAAGAGAGCTTGAAAACTCTTCCATCAAAAAGAGCCTTCAACTCTCTGAGTAGAATGCACTCATCACAAAGAAGTTTCTGAGAATTCTTCTGTCTAGTTTTTATGTGAAGATATTTCCTTTTCCAGCATAAGCGTCAAAACGTTCCAAATAAACACTTGCAGATTCTATAAAAGGAGTGTTTCCAAACTGCTCTATCAGAGGGAATGTTCAAGTCTGTGAGTTGAATGCACTAATCTGACAGAAGTTTGTGAGAATGCTTCTGTCTAGTTTTTAGGTGAAGGTATGTCTTTTCCCAGCATAGGCTTCAAATCCCTCCAAATATCGACTTGCAGACTCTACAAAAAGAGTGTTTCAAAACTGCTCTTTGAAATGGAAGGCTCAAGTTTGTGAGTTGAATGCACTCATCACAAGGAAGTTTCTGAGAATGCTTCTGTGTAGTTGTTATGTGAAGATACTTCCTTTTCCAGCTTAAGCCTCAAAGCGCTCGAAATAAACACTTGCAGATTCTATGAAAGGAGTGTTTCAAAACTGTCTTATCAAAAGAAACGTTCAAGTCTGTGAGTTGAATGCACTCATCACACAGAAGTTTCTGAGAAGGCTTCGGTGTAGTTTTAAGGTGAAGATATTTCATTTCCCAGCATAGGCCTCGGAGCGCTCCAAATATGCACTTGCAGATTCTACAAAAAGAGAGCTTGAAAACTCTTCCACCAAAAAGAGGCTTCAACTCTCTGAGTAGAATGCACTCATCACAAAGCAGTTTCTGAGAATGCTTCTGTCTAGTTTTTATGTGAAGATATTTCCTTTTCCAGCGTAGGCGTCAAAGCGCTCCAAATAAACACTTGCAGATTCTACAAAAGTAGTGTTTCCAAACTGCTCTATCAAAAGGAATGTTCAAGTCTGTGAGTTGATTGCACTAATCAGACAGAAGATTGTGAGAATGCTTCTGTATAGTTTTTAGGTGAAGGTATGTCTTTTCCCAGCATAGGCCTGAAAGCCCTCCAAATATCGACTTGCAGCCTCTGCAAAAAGAGTGTTTCAAAACTTCTCTTTCAAAAGGAAGGCTCAAGTCTGTGAGTTGAATGCACTCATCACAAAGAAGTTTCTGAGAATGCTTCTGTGTAGTTGTTATGTGAAGATACTTCCTTTTCCAGCATAGGCCTCAAAGCGCTCGAAATAAACACTTGCAGATTCTACGAAAGGAGTGTTTCAAAACTTTCCTATCAAAAGAAACGTTCAAGTCTGTGAGTTGAATGCACTCATCACACAGAAGTTTCTGAGAATGCTTCTGTGTAGTTTTCAGGTGAAGATATTTCATTTGCAGCATAGGCCTCGGAGCGCTCCAAATATGCACTTGCAGATTCTACAAAAAGAGAGCTTGAAAACTCTTCCACCAAAAAGAGCCTTCAACTCTCTGAGTAGAATGCACTCATCACAAAGAAGTTTCTGAGAATTCTTCTGTCTAGTTTTTATGTGAAGATATTTCCTTTTCCAGCATAAGCGTCAAAACGTTCCAAATAAACACTTGCAGATTCTATAAAAGGAGTGTTTCCAAACTGCTCTATCAGAGGGAATGTTCAAGTCTGTGAGTTGAATGCACTAATCTGACAGAAGTTTGTGAGAATGCTTCTGTCTAGTTTTTAGGTGAAGGTATGTCTTTTCCCAGCATAGGCTTCAAATCCCTCCAAATATCGACTTGCAGACTCTACAAAAAGAGTGTTTCAAAACTGCTCTTTGAAATGGAAGGCTCAAGTTTGTGAGTTGAATGCACTCATCACAAGGAAGTTTCTGAGAATGCTTCTGTGTAGTTGTTATGTGAAGATACTTCCTTTTCCAGCTTAGGCCTCAAAGCGCTCGAAATAAACACTTGCAGATTCTATGAAAGGAGTGTTTCAAAACTGTCTTATCAAAAGAAACGTTCAAGTCTGTGAGTTGAATGCACTCATCACACAGAAGTTTCTGAGAAGGCTTCGGTGTAGTTTTAAGGTGAAGATATTTCATTTCCCAGCATAGGCCTCGGAGCGCTCCAAATATGCACTTGCAGATTCTACAAAAAGAGAGCTTGAAAACTCTTCCACCAAAAAGAGGCTTCAACTCTCTGAGTAGAATGCACTCATCACAAAGCAGTTTCTGAGAATGCTTCTGTCTAGTATTTATGTGAAGATATTTCCTTTTCCAGCGTAGGCGTCAAAGCGCTCCAAATAAACACTTGCAGATTCTACAAAAGTAGTGTTTCCAAACTGCTCTATCAAAAGGAATGTTCAAGTCTGTGAGTTGATTGCACTAATCAGACAGAAGATTGTGAGAATGCTTCTGTATAGTTTTTAGGTGAAGGTATGTCTTTTCCCAGCATAGGCCTGAAAGCCCTCCAAATATCGACTTGCAGCCTCTGCAAAAAGAGTGTTTCAAAACTTCTCTTTCAAAAGGAAGGCTCAAGTCTGTGAGTTGAATGCACTCATCACAAAGAAGTTTCTGAGAATGCTTCTGTGTTGTTATTATGTGAAGATACTTCCTTTTCAAGCTTAGGCCTCAAAGCGATCGAAATAAACACTTGCAGATTCTACAAAAGGAGTGTTTCAAAACTGTCCTATCAAAAGAAACGTTCAAGTCTGTGAGTTGAATGCACTCACCACACAGAAGTTATTGAGAATGCTTCTGTGTAGTTTTTAGGTGAAGATATTTCCTTTTCCAGCATAGGCATCAAAGCGATCCAAATGAACACTTGCAGATTCTACAAAAGGAGGGTTTCCAAACTGCTCTATCAAGAGGAATGTTCAAGTCTGTGAGTAGAATGCACTCATCACAAAGAAGTTTCTGAGAATGCTTCTGTCTAGTTTTTATATGAAGATATTTCCTTTTCCAGCATAGGCGTCAAAGCGCTCCAAATAAACACTTGCAGATTCTACAAAAGGAGTGTTTCCAAACTGCTCTATCAAAAGGAATGTTCAAGTCTGTGAGTTGAATGCACTAATCACACAGAAGTTTGTGAGAATGCTTCTGTCTAGTTTTTAGGTGAAGATATTTCTTTTCCCAGAATAGGCCTTATAGAGCTCCAAATATCCACTTGCAGATTCTACATAAAGAGCGTTTCAAAACTTCTCTTTCAAAAGAAAGGCTCAAGTCTGTGAGTTGAATGTACTCATCACAAAGAAAGTTCTGAGAATGCTTCTGTGTAGTTGTTATGTGAAGATACTTCCTTTTAAAAAATAGGCCTCAAAGCAGTCGAAATAAACACTTGCAGATTCTACGAACGGATTGTTTCAAAACTGTCCTATCAGAAGAAACGTTGAAGTCTGTGAGTTGAATGCATTCATCACACAGAAGCTTCTGAGAATGCTTCTGTGTAGTTTTTAGGTGAAGATATTTCATTTCCCAGCATAGGCCTCGGAGCGCTCCAAATATGCACTTGCAGATTCTACAAAAAGAGAGCTTGAAAACTCTTCCACCAAAAAGAGGCTTCAACTCTGTGAGTAGAATGCACTCATCACAAAGAAGTTTCTGAGAATGCTTCTGTGTAGTTGTTATGTGAAGATACTTCCTTTTCCAGCATAGGCCTCAAAGCGCTCGAAATAAACACTTGCAGATTCTACCAAAGGAGTGTTTCAAAGCTGTCCTATCAAAAGAAACGTTCAAGTCTGTGAGTTGAATGCACTATCACACAGAAGTTTCTGAGAATGCTTCTGTGTAGTTTTTAGGTGAAGATATTTCCTTTTCCAGCATCGTCGTCAAAGCGATCCAAATAAACACTTGCAGATTCTACAAAAGGAGTGTTTCCAAACTGCTCTCTCAAGAGGAATGTTCAAATGTGTGAGTAGAATGCAGTCATCACAAAGAAGTTTCTGAGAATGCTTCTGTCTAGTTTTTATGTGAAGATATTTCCTTTTCCAGCATAGGCGTCAAAGCGCTCCAAATAAACACTTGCAGATACTACAAAAGGAATGTTTCCAAACTGCTCTATCAAAAGGAATGTTCAAGTCTGTGAGTTGAATGCAATAATCACACAGAAGTTTGTGAGAATGCTTCTGCCTTGTTTTTAGATGAAGATATTTCTTTTCCCAGATTAGGCCTTATAGCGCTCCAAATATCCACTTGCAGATTCTACAAAAAGAGTGTTTCAAAACTGCTCTTTCAAAAGAAAGTCTCAAGTCTGTGAGTTGAATGCACTCATCACAAAGAAGTTTCTGAGAATTCTTCTGTGTAGTTGTTATGTGAAGATACTTCCTTTTCCAGCATAGGCCTCAAAGCGCTTGAAATAAACACTTGCAGATTCTACGAAAGGAGTGTTTCAAAACTGTCCTATCAAAAGAAACGTTCAAGTCTGCGAGTTGAATGCACTCATCACACAAAAGTTTCTGAGAATGCTTCTGTGTAGTTTTTAGGTGATGATATTTCCTTTTCCAGCATACGCGTCAAATCGATCCAAATAAACACATGCAGATTCTAAAAAAGGAGTGTTTCCAAACTGCTCTCTCAAGAGGAATGTTCAAGTCTGTGAGTAGAATGCACTCATCACAAAGAAGTTTCTGAGAATCCTTCTGGCTAGTTTTTATGTGAAGATATTTCCTTTTCCAGCATAGGCGTCAAAGCGTTCCAAATAAACACTTGCAGATTCTACAAAAGGAGTGTTTCCATACTACTCTATCAGAGGGAATGTTCAAGTCTGTGATTTGAATGCACTAACCAGACAGAAGTTTGTGAGAATGCTTCTCTCTAGTTTTTAGGTGAAGATATTTCTTTTCCCAGAATAGGCCTTATAGCGCTCCAAATATCCACTTGCAGATTCTACAGAAAGAGTGTTTCAAAACTGCTCTTCCAAAAGAAAGGCTCAAGTCTGTGAGTTGAATGCACTCATCACAAAGAAGTGTCTGAGA
Organism: Pongo pygmaeus; assembly: GCF_028885625.2. Classification (NCBI taxonomy): domain Eukaryota; kingdom Metazoa; phylum Chordata; class Mammalia; order Primates; family Hominidae; genus Pongo; species Pongo pygmaeus. The sequence goes on along the minus strand of NC_072381.2, from coordinate 41,127,347 downwards.
ATGCTTCTGTGTGGTTGTTACGTGAAGATACTTCCTTTCCAGCATAGGCCTCAAAGCGCTCGAAATAAACACTTGCAGATTCTACGAAAGGAGTGTTTCAAAACTGTCCTATCAAAAGAAACGTTCAAGTCCGTGAGTTGAATGCACTAATCAGACAGAAGTTTGTTAGAATGCTTCTGTCTAGTTTTTAGTTGAAGATATTTCTTTTCCCAGCTTTGGCCTCAAAGCCCTCCAAATATCCACTTGCAGACTCCACAAAAACATTGTTTCAAAACTGCTCTTTCAAAAGGAAGGCTCAAGTCTGTGAGTTGAATGCACTCATCACAAAGAAGTTTCTGAGAATGCTTCTGTACAGTTGTTATGTGAAGATACTTCCTTTTCTATCATAGGCCTCAAAACGCTCGAAATAAACACTTGCAGATTCTACGAAAGGAGTATTTCAAAACTGTCCTATCAAAAGAAACGTTCAAGTGTTTGAGTTGAATGCACTCATCACACAGTAGTTTCTGAGAATGTTTCTGTGTAATTTTTAGGCGAATATTCTTCCTTTTCCAGCATCGACGTCAAAGTGATCAAAATAAACACCTGCAGATTCTACAAAAGGAGTGTTTCCAAACTGCTCTCTCAAGAGGAATGTTCACGTATGTGAGTAGAATGCAGTCATCACAAAGAAGTTTCTGAGAATGCTTCTGTCTAGTTTTTATGTGAAGATATTTCCTTTTCCATCATAGGCGTCAAAGCCCTCCAAATAAACACTTGCAAATTCTACAAAAGGAGTGTTTATAAACTGCTCTATCAAAAGGAATGTTCAAGTCTCTGAGTTGAATGCACTAATCACACAGAAGTTTGTGAGAATGCTTCTGTCTAGTTTTTAGGTGAAGATATTTCTTTTCCCAGAATAGGCCTTATAGCGCTCCAAATATCCACTTGCAGATTCTACAAAAAGAGTGTTTCAAAACTGCTCTTTCAAAAGAAAGGCTCAAGTTTGTGAGTTGAATGCACTCATCAAAAAGAAGTGTCTGAGAATGCTTCTGTGTAGTTGTTATGTGAAGATACTTCCTTTTCCAAAATAGGCCTCAAGCGCTCGAAATAAACACTTGCAGATTCTAAGAAAGGGGTGTTTCAAAACTGTCCTATCAAAAGAAACGTTCAAGTCTGTGAGTGGAATGCACTCATCACACAGAAGTTTCTGAGAATGCTTCTGTGTAGTTTTTAGGTGAAGATATTTCATTTCCCAGCATAGGCCTCGGAGCGCTCCAAATATGCACTTGCAGATTCTACAAAAAGAGAGCTTGAAAACTCTTCCACCAAAAAGAGGCTTCAACTCTGTGAGTAGAATGTACTCATCACAAAGAAGTTTCTGAGAATGCTTCTGTGTAGTTGTTATGTGAAGTTACTTCCTTTTCCAGCATAGGCCTCAAAGCGCTCGAAATAAACACTTGCAGATTCTACGAAATGAGTGTTTCAAAGCTGTCCTATCAAAAGAAACGTTCAAGTCTGTGAGTTGAATGCACTATCACACAGAAGTTTCTGAGAATGCTTCTGTGTAGTTTTTAGGTGAAGTTACTTCCTTTTCCAGCATAGGCGTCAAAGCGATCCAAATAAACACTTGCAGATTCTACAAAAGGAGTGTTTCCAAACTACACTATCAGAGGGAATGTTCAAGTCTGTGAGTTGAATGCACTAATCAGACAGAAGTTTGTGAGAATGCTTCTCTCTAGTTTTTACGTGAAGGTATTTCTTTTCCCAGCTTAGGCCTCAAAGCCCTCCAAATATCCACTTGCAGACTCCACAAAAAGAGTGTTTCAAAACTGCTCTTTCAAAAGGAAGGCTCAAGGCTGTGAGTTGAATGCACTCATCACAAAGGATTTTCTGAGAATGCTTCTGTGCAGTTGTTATGTGAAGATACTTCCTTTTCTACCATAGGCCTCAAATCGCTCAAAATAAACACCTGCAGATTCTACGAAAGGAGTGTTTCAAAGCTGTCCTATCAAAAGAAACGTTCAAGTCTGTGAGTTGAATGCACTGTCACACAGAAGTTTCTGAGAATGCTTCTGTGTAGTTTTTAGGTGAAGATATTTCCTTTTCCAGTATCGTCGTCAAAGCAATCCAAATAAACACTTGCAGATTCTACAAAAGGAGTGTTTCCAAACTGCTGTCTCAAGAGGAATGTTCAAGTGTGTGAGGAGAATGCAGTCATCACAAAGAAGTTTCTGAGAATGCTTCTGTCTAGTTTTTATGTGAAGATATTTCCTTTTCCAGCATAGGCGTCAAAGCGCTCCAAATAAACACTTGCAGATTCTACAAAAGGAGTGTTTCCAAACTGCTCTATCAAAAGGAATGTTCAAGTCTGTGAGTTGAATGCACTAATCACACAGAAGTCTGTGAGAATGCTTCTGTCTAGTTTTTAGGTGAAGATATTTCTTTTCCCAGAATAGGCCTTATAGCGCTCCAAATATCCACTTGCAGATTCTACAAAAAGAGTGTTTCAAAACTGCTCTTTCAAAAGAAAGGCTCAAGTCTGTGAGTTGAATGCACTCATCACACAGAAGTTTCTGAGAATGCTTCTGTGTAGTTTTTAGGTGAAGATATTTCATTTCCCAGCATAGGCCTCAGAGCGCTCCAAATATGCACTTGCAGATTCTACAAAAAGAGAGCTTGAAAACTCTTCCACTAAAAAGAAGCTTCAACTCTGTGAGTAGAATGCACTCATGACAAAGAAGTTTCTGAGAATGCTTCTGTGTAGCTGTTATGTGAAGATACTTCCTTTTAAAAAATAGGCCTCAAAGCAGTCGAAATAAACACTTGCAGATTCTACGAAAGGAGTGTTTCAAAACTGTCCTATCAAAAGAAACGTTGAAGTCTGTGAGTTGAATGCATTCATCACACAGAAACTTCTGAGAATGCTTCTGTGTAGTTTTTAGGTGATGATATTTCCTTTTCCAGCATACGCGTAAAATCGATCCAAATAAACACATGCAGATTCTAAAAAAGGAGTGTTTCCAAACTGCTCTCTCAAGAGGAATGTTCAAGTCTGTGAGTAGAATGCACTCATCACAAAGAAGTTTCTGAGTATGCTTCTGGCTAGTTTTTATGTGAAGATATTTCCTTTTCCTGCATAAGCGTCAAAGCGTTCCAAATAAACACTTGCAGATTCTACAAAAGGAGTGTTTACAAACTGCTCTATCAGAGGGAATGTTCAAGTCCGTGAGTTGAATGCACTAATCACACAGAAGTTTGTGAGAATGCTTCTGTCTAGTTTTTAGGTGAAGATATTTCTGTTCCCAGATTAGGCCTCAAAGCCCTCCAAATATCCACTTGCAGACTCCACAAAAACAGTGTTTCAAAACTGCTCTTTCAAAAGGAAGGCTCAAGTCTGTGAGTTGAATGCACTCATCACAAAGAATTTTCTGAGAATGCTTCTGTGCAGTTGTTATGTGAAGATACTTCCTTTTCTATCATAGGCCTCAAAGCGCTCGAAATAAACACTTGCAGATTCTACGAAAGGAGTGTTTCAAAACTGTCCCATCAAAAGAAACGTTCAAGTCTGTGAGTGGAATGCACTCATCACACAGAAGTTTCTGAGAATGCTTCTGTGTAGTTTTTAGGTGAAGATATTTCATTTCCCAGCATAGGCCCCAGAGCGCTCCAAATATGCACTTGCAGATTCTACAAAAAGAGAGCTTGAAAACTTTTCCACCAAAAGGAGGCTTCAACTCTGTGAATAGAATGCACCCATCACAAAGAAGTTTCTGAGAATGCTTCTGTGTAGTTGTTATGTGAAGATACTTCCTTTTCCAAAATAGGCCTCAAAGCGCTCGAAATAAACACTTGCAGATTCAAAACTGTCCTATCAAAAGAAACGTTCAAGTCTGTGAGTTGAATGCACTCATCACACAGAAGTTTCTGAGAATGCTTCTGTGTAGTTTTTAGGTGAAGATATTTCATTTCCCAACATAGGCCTCGGAGCGCTCCAAATATGCACTTGCAGAGTCTACAAAAAGAGAGCTTGAAAACTCTTCCACCAAAAAGAGGCTTCAACTCTGTGAGTAGAATGCACTCATCACAAAGAAGTTTCTGAGAATGCTTCTGTGTAGTTGTTATGTGAAGATACTTCCTTTTCCAGCATAGGCCTCAAAGCGCTCGAAATAAACACTTGCAGATTCTACGAAAGGAGCGTTTCAAAGCTGTCCTATCAAAAGAAACGTTCAAGTCTGTGAGTTGAATGCACTATCACGCAGAAGTTTCTCAGAATGCTTCTGTGTAGTTTTTAGGTGAAGATATTTCCTTTTCCAGCATCGTCATCAAAGCGCTCCAAATAAACACATGCAGATTCTACAAAAGGAGTGTTTCCAAACTGCCCACTCAGAGGGAATGTTCAAATCCGTGAGTTGAATGCGCTAATCACACAGATGTTTGTGAGATTACCTCTCTCTAGTTTTTAGGTGAAGATATTTCCTTTTCCAGCATAGACGTCAAAGCGCTCCAAATAAACACTTGCAGATTCTACAAAAGGAGTGTTTCCAAACTGCTCTATCAAAAGGAATGTTCAAGTCTGTGAGTTGATTGCACTAATCAGACAGAAGATTGTGAGAATGCTTCTGTATAGTTTTTAGGTGAAGGTATGTCTTTTCCCAGCATAGGCCTGAAAGCCCTCCAAATATCGACTTGCAGCCTCTGCAAAAAGAGTGTTTCAAAACTTCTCTTTCAAAAGGAAGGCTCAAGTCTGTGAGTTGAATGCACTCATCACAAAGAAGTTTCTGAGAATGCTTCTGTGTAGTTGTTATGTGAAGATACTTCCTTTTCCAGCATAGGCCTCAAAGCGCTCGAAATAAACACTTGCAGATTCTACGAAAGGAGTGTTTCAAAACTTTCCTATCAAAAGAAACGTTCAAGTCTGTGAGTTGAATGCACTCATCACACAGAAGTTTCTGAGAATGCTTCTGTGTAGTTTTCAGGTGAAGATATTTCATTTGCAGCATAGGCCTCGGAGCGCTCCAAATATGCACTTGCAGATTCTACAAAAAGAGAGCTTGAAAACTCTTCCACCAAAAAGAGCCTTCAACTCTCTGAGTAGAATGCACTCATCACAAAGAAGTTTCTGAGAATTCTTCTGTCTAGTTTTTATGTGAAGATATTTCCTTTTCCAGCATAAGCGTCAAAACGTTCCAAATAAACACTTGCAGATTCTATAAAAGGAGTGTTTCCAAACTGCTCTATCAGAGGGAATGTTCAAGTCTGTGAGTTGAATGCACTAATCTGACAGAAGTTTGTGAGAATGCTTCTGTCTAGTTTTTAGGTGAAGGTATGTCTTTTCCCAGCATAGGCTTCAAATCCCTCCAAATATCGACTTGCAGACTCTACAAAAAGAGTGTTTCAAAACTGCTCTTTGAAATGGAAGGCTCAAGTTTGTGAGTTGAATGCACTCATCACAAGGAAGTTTCTGAGAATGCTTCTGTGTAGTTGTTATGTGAAGATACTTCCTTTTCCAGCTTAGGCCTCAAAGCGCTCGAAATAAACACTTGCAGATTCTATGAAAGGAGTGTTTCAAAACTGTCTTATCAAAAGAAACGTTCAAGTCTGTGAGTTGAATGCACTCATCACACAGAAGTTTCTGAGAAGGCTTCGGTGTAGTTTTAAGGTGAAGATATTTCATTTCCCAGCATAGGCCTCGGAGCGCTCCAAATATGCACTTGCAGATTCTACAAAAAGAGAGCTTGAAAACTCTTCCACCAAAAAGAGGCTTCAACTCTCTGAGTAGAATGCACTCATCACAAAGCAGTTTCTGAGAATGCTTCTGTCTAGTTTTTATGTGAAGATATTTCCTTTTCCAGCGTAGGCGTCAAAGCGCTCCAAATAAACACTTGCAGATTCTACAAAAGGAGTGTTTCCAAACTGCTCTATCAAAAGGAATGTTCAAGTCTGTGAGTTGATTGCACTAATCAGACAGAAGATTGTGAGAATGCTTCTGTATAGTTTTTAGGTGAAGGTATGTCTTTTCCCAGCATAGGCCTGAAAGCCCTCCAAATATCGACTTGCAGCCTCTGCAAAAAGAGTGTTTCAAAACTTCTCTTTCAAAAGGAAGGCTCAAGTCTGTGAGTTGAATGCACTCATCACAAAGAAGTTTCTGAGAATGCTTCTGTGTAGTTGTTATGTGAAGATACTTCCTTTTCCAGCATAGGCCTCAAAGCGCTCGAAATAAACACTTGCAGATTCTACGAAAGGAGTGTTTCAAAACTTTCCTATCAAAAGAAACGTTCAAGTCTGTGAGTTGAATGCACTCATCACACAGAAGTTTCTGAGAATGCTTCTGTGTAGTTTTCAGGTGAAGATATTTCATTTGCAGCATAGGCCTCGGAGCGCTCCAAATATGCACTTGCAGATTCTACAAAAAGAGAGCTTGAAAACTCTTCCACCAAAAAGAGCCTTCAACTCTCTGAGTAGAATGCACTCATCACAAAGAAGTTTCTGAGAATTCTTCTGTCTAGTTTTTATGTGAAGATATTTCCTTTTCCAGCATAAGCGTCAAAACGTTCCAAATAAACACTTGCAGATTCTATAAAAGGAGTGTTTCCAAACTGCTCTATCAGAGGGAATGTTCAAGTCTGTGAGTTGAATGCACTAATCTGACAGAAGTTTGTGAGAATGCTTCTGTCTAGTTTTTAGGTGAAGGTATGTCTTTTCCCAGCATAGGCTTCAAATCCCTCCAAATATCGACTTGCAGACTCTACAAAAAGAGTGTTTCAAAACTGCTCTTTGAAATGGAAGGCTCAAGTTTGTGAGTTGAATGCACTCATCACAAGGAAGTTTCTGAGAATGCTTCTGTGTAGTTGTTATGTGAAGATACTTCCTTTTCCAGCATAGGCCTCAAAGCGCTCGAAATAAACACTTGCAGATTCTACGAAAGGAGTGTTTCAAAACTTTCCTATCAAAAGAAACGTTCAAGTCTGTGAGTTGAATGCACTCATCACACAGAAGTTTCTGAGAATGCTTCTGTGTAGTTTTCAGGTGAAGATATTTCATTTGCAGCATAGGCCTCGGAGCGCTCCAAATATGCACTTGCAGATTCTACAAAAAGAGAGCTTGAAAACTCTTCCACCAAAAAGAGCCTTCAACTCTCTGAGTAGAATGCACTCATCACAAAGAAGTTTCTGAGAATTCTTCTGTCTAGTTTTTATGTGAAGATATTTCCTTTTCCAGCATAAGCGTCAAAACGTTCCAAATAAACACTTGCAGATTCTATAAAAGGAGTGTTTCCAAACTGCTCTATCAGAGGGAATGTTCAAGTCTGTGAGTTGAATGCACTAATCTGACAGAAGTTTGTGAGAATGCTTCTGTCTAGTTTTTAGGTGAAGGTATGTCTTTTCCCAGCATAGGCTTCAAATCCCTCCAAATATCGACTTGCAGACTCTACAAAAAGAGTGTTTCAAAACTGCTCTTTGAAATGGAAGGCTCAAGTTTGTGAGTTGAATGCACTCATCACAAGGAAGTTTCTGAGAATGCTTCTGTGTAGTTGTTATGTGAAGATACTTCCTTTTCCAGCTTAGGCCTCAAAGCGCTCGAAATAAACACTTGCAGATTCTATGAAAGGAGTGTTTCAAAACTGTCTTATCAAAAGAAACGTTCAAGTCTGTGAGTTGAATGCACTCATCACACAGAAGTTTCTGAGAAGGCTTCGGTGTAGTTTTAAGGTGAAGATATTTCATTTCCCAGCATAGGCCTCGGAGCGCTCCAAATATGCACTTGCAGATTCTACAAAAAGAGAGCTTGAAAACTCTTCCACCAAAAAGAGGCTTCAACTCTCTGAGTAGAATGCACTCATCACAAAGCAGTTTCTGAGAATGCTTCTGTCTAGTTTTTATGTGAAGATATTTCCTTTTCCAGCGTAGGCGTCAAAGCGCTCCAAATAAACACTTGCAGATTCTACAAAAGGAGTGTTTCCAAACTGCTCTATCAAAAGGAATGTTCAAGTCTGTGAGTTGATTGCACTAATCAGACAGAAGATTGTGAGAATGCTTCTGTATAGTTTTTAGGTGAAGGTATGTCTTTTCCCAGCATAGGCCTGAAAGCCCTCCAAATATCGACTTGCAGCCTCTGCAAAAAGAGTGTTTCAAAACTTCTCTTTCAAAAGGAAGGCTCAAGTCTGTGAGTTGAATGCACTCATCACAAAGAAGTTTCTGAGAATGCTTCTGTGTAGTTGTTATGTGAAGATACTTCCTTTTCCAGCATAGGCCTCAAAGCGCTCGAAATAAACACTTGCAGATTCTACGAAAGGAGTGTTTCAAAACTTTCCTATCAAAAGAAACGTTCAAGTCTGTGAGTTGAATGCACTCATCACACAGAAGTTTCTGAGAATGCTTCTGTGTAGTTTTCAGGTGAAGATATTTCATTTGCAGCATAGGCCTCGGAGCGCTCCAAATATGCACTTGCAGATTCTACAAAAAGAGAGCTTGAAAACTCTTCCACCAAAAAGAGCCTTCAACTCTCTGAGTAGAATGCACTCATCACAAAGAAGTTTCTGAGAATTCTTCTGTCTAGTTTTTATGTGAAGATATTTCCTTTTCCAGCATAAGCGTCAAAACGTTCCAAATAAACACTTGCAGATTCTATAAAAGGAGTGTTTCCAAACTGCTCTATCAGAGGGAATGTTCAAGTCTGTGAGTTGAATGCACTAATCTGACAGAAGTTTGTGAGAATGCTTCTGTCTAGTTTTTAGGTGAAGGTATGTCTTTTCCCAGCATAGGCTTCAAATCCCTCCAAATATCGACTTGCAGACTCTACAAAAAGAGTGTTTCAAAACTGCTCTTTGAAATGGAAGGCTCAAGTTTGTGAGTTGAATGCACTCATCACAAGGAAGTTTCTGAGAATGCTTCTGTGTAGTTGTTATGTGAAGATACTTCCTTTTCCAGCATAGGCCTCAAAGCGCTCGAAATAAACACTTGCAGATTCTACGAAAGGAGTGTTTCAAAACTTTCCTATCAAAAGAAACGTTCAAGTCTGTGAGTTGAATGCACTCATCACACAGAAGTTTCTGAGAATGCTTCTGTGTAGTTTTCAGGTGAAGATATTTCATTTGCAGCATAGGCCTCGGAGCGCTCCAAATATGCACTTGCAGATTCTACAAAAAGAGAGCTTGAAAACTCTTCCACCAAAAAGAGCCTTCAACTCTCTGAGTAGAATGCACTCATCACAAAGAAGTTTCTGAGAATTCTTCTGTCTAGTTTTTATGTGAAGATATTTCCTTTTCCAGCATAAGCGTCAAAACGTTCCAAATAAACACTTGCAGATTCTATAAAAGGAGTGTTTCCAAACTGCTCTATCAGAGGGAATGTTCAAGTCTGTGAGTTGAATGCACTAATCTGACAGAAGTTTGTGAGAATGCTTCTGTCTAGTTTTTAGGTGAAGGTATGTCTTTTCCCAGCATAGGCTTCAAATCCCTCCAAATATCGACTTGCAGACTCTACAAAAAGAGTGTTTCAAAACTGCTCTTTGAAATGGAAGGCTCAAGTTTGTGAGTTGAATGCACTCATCACAAGGAAGTTTCTGAGAATGCTTCTGTGTAGTTGTTATGTGAAGATACTTCCTTTTCCAGCTTAGGCCTCAAAGCGCTCGAAATAAACACTTGCAGATTCTATGAAAGGAGTGTTTCAAAACTGTCTTATCAAAAGAAACGTTCAAGTCTGTGAGTTGAATGCACTCATCACACAGAAGTTTCTGAGAAGGCTTCGGTGTAGTTTTAAGGTGAAGATATTTCATTTCCCAGCATAGGCCTCGGAGCGCTCCAAATATGCACTTGCAGATTCTACAAAAAGAGAGCTTGAAAACTCTTCCACCAAAAAGAGGCTTCAACTCTCTGAGTAGAATGCACTCATCACAAAGCAGTTTCTGAGAATGCTTCTGTCTAGTTTTTATGTGAAGATATTTCCTTTTCCAGCGTAGGCGTCAAAGCGCTCCAAATAAACACTTGCAGATTCTACAAAAGTAGTGTTTCCAAACTGCTCTATCAAAAGGAATGTTCAAGTCTGTGAGTTGATTGCACTAATCAGACAGAAGATTGTGAGAATGCTTCTGTATAGTTTTTAGGTGAAGGTATGTCTTTTCCCAGCATAGGCCTGAAAGCCCTCCAAATATCGACTTGCAGCCTCTGCAAAAAGAGTGTTTCAAAACTTCTCTTTCAAAAGGAAGGCTCAAGTCTGTGAGTTGAATGCACTCATCACAAAGAAGTTTCTGAGAATGCTTCTGTGTAGTTGTTATGTGAAGATACTTCCTTTTCCAGCATAGGCCTCAAAGCGCTCGAAATAAACACTTGCAGATTCTACGAAAGGAGTGTTTCAAAACTTTCCTATCAAAAGAAACGTTCAAGTCTGTGAGTTGAATGCACTCATCACACAGAAGTTTCTGAGAATGCTTCTGTGTAGTTTTCAGGTGAAGATATTTCATTTGCAGCATAGGCCTCGGAGCGCTCCAAATATGCACTTGCAGATTCTACAAAAAGAGAGCTTGAAAACTCTTCCACCAAAAAGAGCCTTCAACTCTCTGAGTAGAATGCACTCATCACAAAGAAGTTTCTGAGAATTCTTCTGTCTAGTTTTTATGTGAAGATATTTCCTTTTCCAGCATAAGCGTCAAAACGTTCCAAATAAACACTTGCAGATTCTATAAAAGGAGTGTTTCCAAACTGCTCTATCAGAGGGAATGTTCAAGTCTGTGAGTTGAATGCACTAATCTGACAGAAGTTTGTGAGAATGCTTCTGTCTAGTTTTTAGGTGAAGGTATGTCTTTTCCCAGCATAGGCTTCAAATCCCTCCAAATATCGACTTGCAGACTCTACAAAAAGAGTGTTTCAAAACTGCTCTTTGAAATGGAAGGCTCAAGTTTGTGAGTTGAATGCACTCATCGCAAGGAAGTTTCTGAGAATGCTTCTGTGTAGTTGTTATGTGAAGATACTTCCTTTTCCAGCTTAGGCCTCAAAGCGCTCGAAATAAACACTTGCAGATTCTATGAAAGGAGTGTTTCAAAACTGTCTTATCAAAAGAAACGTTCAAGTCTGTGAGTTGAATGCACTCATCACACAGAAGTTTCTGAGAAGGCTTCGGTGTAGTTTTAAGGTGAAGATATTTCATTTCCCAGCATAGGCCTCGGAGCGCTCCAAATATGCACTTGCAGATTCTACAAAAAGAGAGCTTGAAAACTCTTCCACCAAAAAGAGGCTTCAACTCTCTGAGTAGAATGCACTCATCACAAAGCAGTTTCTGAGAATGCTTCTGTCTAGTTTTTATGTGAAGATATTTCCTTTTCCAGCGTAGGCGTCAAAGCGCTCCAAATAAACACTTGCAGATTCTACAAAAGTAGTGTTTCCAAACTGCTCTATCAAAAGGAATGTTCAAGTCTGTGAGTTGATTGCACTAATCAGACAGAAGATTGTGAGAATGCTTCTGTATAGTTTTTAGGTGAAGGTATGTCTTTTCCCAGCATAGGCCTGAAAGCCCTCCAAATATCGACTTGCAGCCTCTGCAAAAAGAGTGTTTCAAAACTTCTCTTTCAAAAGGAAGGCTCAAGTCTGTGAGTTGAATGCACTCATCACAAAGAAGTTTCTGAGAATGCTTCTGTGTTGTTATTATGTGAAGATACTTCCTTTTCAAGCTTAGGCCTCAAAGCGATCGAAATAAACACTTGCAGATTCTACAAAAGGAGTGTTTCAAAACTGTCCTATCAAAAGAAACGTTCAAGTCTGTGAGTTGAATGCACTCACCACACAGAAGTTATTGAGAATGCTTCTGTGTAGTTTTTAGGTGAAGATATTTCCTTTTCCAGCATAGGCATCAAAGCGATCCAAATGAACACTTGCAGATTCTACAAAAGGAGGGTTTCCAAACTGCTCTATCAAGAGGAATGTTCAAGTCTGTGAGTAGAATGCACTCATCACAAAGAAGTTTCTGAGAATGCTTCTGTCTAGTTTTTATATGAAGATATTTCCTTTTCCAGCATAGGCGTCAAAGCGCTCCAAATAAACACTTGCAGATTCTACAAAAGGAGTGTTTCCAAACTGCTCTATCAAAAGGAATGTTCAAGTCTGTGAGTTGAATGCACTAATCACACAGAAGTTTGTGAGAATGCTTCTGTCTAGTTTTTAGGTGAAGATATTTCTTTTCCCAGAATAGGCCTTATAGAGCTCCAAATATCCACTTGCAGATTCTACATAAAGAGCGTTTCAAAACTGCTCTTTCAAAAGAAAGGCTCAAGTCTGTGAGTTGAATGTACTCATCACAAAGAAAGTTCTGAGAATGCTTCTGTGTAGCTGTTATGTGAAGATACTTCCTTTTAAAAAATAGGCCTCAAAGCAGTCGAAATAAACACTTGCAGATTCTACGAACGGATTGTTTCAAAACTGTCCTATCAGAAGAAACGTTGAAGTCTGTGAGTTGAATGCATTCATCACACAGAAGCTTCTGAGAATGCTTCTGTGTAGTTTTTAGGTGAAGATATTTCATTTCCCAGCATAGGCCTCGGAGCGCTCCAAATATGCACTTGCAGATTCTACAAAAAGAGAGCTTGAAAACTCTTCCACCAAAAAGAGGCTTCAACTCTGTGAGTAGAATGCACTCATCACAAAGAAGTTTCTGAGAATGCTTCTGTGTAGTTGTTATGTGAAGATACTTCCTTTTCCAGCATAGGCCTCAAAGCGCTCGAAATAAACACTTGCAGATTCTACCAAAGGAGTGTTTCAAAGCTGTCCTATCAAAAGAAACGTTCAAGTCTGTGAGTTGAATGCACTATCACACAGAAGTTTCTGAGAATACTTCTGTGTAGTTTTTAGGTGAAGATATTTCCTTTTCCAGCATCGTCGTCAAAGCGATCCAAATAAACACTTGCAGATTCTACAAAAGGAGTGTTTCCAAACTGCTCTCTCAAGAGGAATGTTCAAATGTGTGAGTAGAATGCAGTCATCACAAAGAAGTTTCTGAGAATGCTTCTGTCTAGTTTTTATGTGAAGATATTTCCTTTTCCAGCATAGGCGTCAAAGCGCTCCAAATAAACACTTGCAGATACTACAAAAGGAATGTTTCCAAACTGCTCTATCAAAAGGAATGTTCAAGTCTGTGAGTTGAATGCAATAATCACACAGAAGTTTGTGAGAATGCTTCTGCCTTGTTTTTAGATGAAGATATTTCTTTTCCCAGATTAGGCCTTATAGCGCTCCAAATATCCACTTGCAGATTCTACAAAAAGAGTGTTTCAAAACTGCTCTTTCAAAAGAAAGTCTCAAGTCTGTGAGTTGAATGCACTCATCACAAAGAAGTTTCTGAGAATTCTTCTGTGTAGTTGTTATGTGAAGATACTTCCTTTTCCAGCATAGGCCTCAAAGCGCTTGAAATAAACACTTGCAGATTCTACGAAAGGAGTGTTTCAAAACTGTCCTATCAAAAGAAACGTTCAAGTCTGCGAGTTGAATGCACTCATCACACAAAAGTTTCTGAGAATGCTTCTGTGTAGTTTTTAGGTGATGATATTTCCTTTTCCAGCATACGCGTCAAATCGATCCAAATAAACACATGCAGATTCTAAAAAAGGAGTGTTTCCAAACTGCTCTCTCAAGAGGAATGTTCAAGTCTGTGAGTAGAATGCACTCATCACAAAGAAGTTTCTGAGAATCCTTCTGGCTAGTTTTTATGTGAAGATATTTCCTTTTCCAGCATAGGCGTCAAAGCGTTCCAAATAAACACTTGCAGATTCTACAAAAGGAGTGTTTCCATACTACTCTATCAGAGGGAATGTTCAAGTCTGTGATTTGAATGCACTAACCAGACAGAAGTTTGTGAGAATGCTTCTCTCTAGTTTTTAGGTGAAGATATTTCTTTTCCCAGAATAGGCCTTATAGCGCTCCAAATATCCACTTGCAGATTCTACAGAAAGAGTGTTTCAAAACTGCTCTTCCAAAAGAAAGGCTCAAGTCTGTGAGTTGAATGCACTCATCACAAAGAAGTGTCTGAGAATGCTTCTGTGTGGTTGTTACGTGAAGATACTTCCTTTCCAGCATAGGCCTCAAAGCGCTCGAAATAAACACTTGCAGATTCTACGAAAGGAGTGTTTCAAAACTGTCCTATCAAAAGAAACGTTCAAGTCCGTGAGTTGAATGCACTAATCAGACAGAAGTTTGTTAGAATGCTTCTGTCTAGTTTTTAGTTGAAGATATTTCTTTTCCCAGCTTTGGCCTCAAAGCCCTCCAAATATCCACTTGCAGACTCCACAAAAACATTGTTTCAAAACTGCTCTTTCAAAAGGAAGGCTCAAGTCTGTGAGTTGAATGCACTCATCACAAAGAAGTTTCTGAGAATGCTTCTGTACAGTTGTTATGTGAAGATACTTCCTTTTCTATCATAGGCCTCAAAACGCTCGAAATAAACACTTGCAGATTCTACGAAAGGAGTATTTCAAAACTGTCCTATCAAAAGAAACGTTCAAGTGTTTGAGTTGAATGCACTCATCACACAGTAGTTTCTGAGAAAGTTTCTGTGTAATTTTTAGGCGAATATTCTTCCTTTTCCAGCATCGACGTCAAAGTGATCAAAATAAACACCTGCAGATTCTACAAAAGGAGTGTTTCCAAACTGCTCTCTCAAGAGGAATGTTCACGTATGTGAGTAGAATGCAGTCATCACAAAGAAGTTTCTGAGAATGCTTCTGTCTAGTTTTTATGTGAAGATATTTCCTTTTCCATCATAGGCGTCAAAGCCCTCCAAATAAACACTTGCAAATTCTACAAAAGGAGTGTTTATAAACTGCTCTATCAAAAGGAATGTTCAAGTCTCTGAGTTGAATGCACTAATCACACAGAAGTTTGTGAGAATGCTTCTGTCTAGTTTTTAGGTGAAGATATTTCTTTTCCCAGAATAGGCCTTATAGCGCTCCAAATATCCACTTGCAGATTCTACAAAAAGAGTGTTTCAAAACTGCTCTTTCAAAAGAAAGGCTCAAGTTTGTGAGTTGAATGCACTCATCAAAAAGAAGTGTCTGAGAATGCTTCTGTGTAGTTGTTATGTGAAGATACTTCCTTTTCCAAAATAGGCCTCAAGCGCTCGAAATAAACACTTGCAGATTCTAAGAAAGGGGTGTTTCAAAACTGTCCTATCAAAAGAAACGTTCAAGTCTGTGAGTGGAATGCACTCATCACACAGAAGTTTCTGAGAATGCTTCTGTGTAGTTTTTAGGTGAAGATATTTCATTTCCCAGCATAGGCCTCGGAGCGCTCCAAATATGCACTTGCAGATTCTACAAAAAGAGAGCTTGAAAACTCTTCCACCAAAAAGAGGCTTCAACTCTGTGAGTAGAATGTACTCATCACAAAGAAGTTTCTGAGAATGCTTCTGTGTAGTTGTTATGTGAAGTTACTTCCTTTTCCAGCATAGGCCTCAAAGCGCTCGAAATAAACACTTGCAGATTCTACGAAATGAGTGTTTCAAAGCTGTCCTATCAAAAGAAACGTTCAAGTCTGTGAGTTGAATGCACTATCACACAGAAGTTTCTGAGAATGCTTCTGTGTAGTTTTTAGGTGAAGTTACTTCCTTTTCCAGCATAGGCGTCAAAGCGATCCAAATAAACACTTGCAGATTCTACAAAAGGAGTGTTTCCAAACTACACTATCAGAGGGAATGTTCAAGTCTGTGAGTTGAATGCACTAATCAGACAGAAGTTTGTGAGAATGCTTCTCTCTAGTTTTTACGTGAAGGTATTTCTTTTCCCAGCTTAGGCCTCAAAGCCCTCCAAATATCCACTTGCAGACTCCACAAAAAGAGTGTTTCAAAACTGCTCTTTCAAAAGGAAGGCTCAAGGCTGTGAGTTGAATGCACTCATCACAAAGGATTTTCTGAGAATGCTTCTGTGCAGTTGTTATGTGAAGATACTTCCTTTTCTACCATAGGCCTCAAATCGCTCAAAATAAACACCTGCAGATTCTACGAAAGGAGTGTTTCAAAGCTGTCCTATCAAAAGAAACGTTCAAGTCTGTGAGTTGAATGCACTGTCACACAGAAGTTTCTGAGAATGCTTCTGTGTAGTTTTTAGGTGAAGATATTTCCTTTTCCAGTATCGTCGTCAAAGCAATCCAAATAAACACTTGCAGATTCTACAAAAGGAGTGTTTCCAAACTGCTGTCTCAAGAGGAATGTTCAAGTGTGTGAGTAGAATGCAGTCATCACAAAGAAGTTTCTGAGAATGCTTCTGTCTAGTTTTTATGTGAAGATATTTCCTTTTCCAGCATAGGCGTCAAAGCGCTCCAAATAAACACTTGCAGATTCTACAAAAGGAGTGTTTCCAAACTGCTCTATCAAAAGGAATGTTCAAGTCTGTGAGTTGAATGCACTAATCACACAGAAGTCTGTGAGAATGCTTCTGTCTAGTTTTTAGGTGAAGATATTTCTTTTCCCAGAATAGGCCTTATAGCGCTCCAAATATCCACTTGCAGATTCTACAAAAAGAGTGTTTCAAAACTGCTCTTTCAAAAGAAAGGCTCAAGTCTGTGAGTTGAATGCACTCATCACACAGAAGTTTCTGAGAATGCTTCTGTGTAGTTTTTAGGTGAAGATATTTCATTTCCCAGCATAGGCCTCAGAGCGCTCCAAATATGCACTTGCAGATTCTACAAAAAGAGAGCTTGAAAACTCTTCCACTAAAAAGAGGCTTCAACTCTGTGAGTAGAATGCACTCATGACAAAGAAGTTTCTGAGAATGCTTCTGTGTAGCTGTTATGTGAAGATACTTCCTTTTAAAAAATAGGCCTCAAAGCAGTCGAAATAAACACTTGCAGATTCTACGAAAGGAGTGTTTCAAAACTGTCCTATCAAAAGAAACGTTGAAGTCTGTGAGTTGAATGCATTCATCACACAGAAACTTCTGAGAATGCTTCTGTGTAGTTTTTAGGTGATGATATTTCCTTTTCCAGCATACGCGTAAAATCGATCCAAATAAACACATGCAGATTCTAAAAAAGGAGTGTTTCCAAACTGCTCTCTCAAGAGGAATGTTCAAGTCTGTGAGTAGAATGCACTCATCACAAAGAAGTTTCTGAGTATGCTTCTGGCTAGTTTTTATGTGAAGATATTTCCTTTTCCTGCATAAGCGTCAAAGCGTTCCAAATAAACACTTGCAGATTCTACAAAAGGAGTGTTTACAAACTGCTCTATCAGAGGGAATGTTCAAGTCCGTGAGTTGAATGCACTAATCACACAGAAGTTTGTGAGAATGCTTCTGTCTAGTTTTTAGGTGAAGATATTTCTGTTCCCAGATTAGGCCTCAAAGCCCTCCAAATATCCACTTGCAGACTCCACAAAAACAGTGTTTCAAAACTGCTCTTTCAAAAGGAAGGCTCAAGTCTGTGAGTTGAATGCACTCATCACAAAGAATTTTCTGAGAATGCTTCTGTGCAGTTGTTATGTGAAGATACTTCCTTTTCTATCATAGGCCTCAAAGCGCTCGAAATAAACACTTGCAGATTCTACGAAAGGAGTGTTTCAAAACTGTCCCATCAAAAGAAACGTTCAAGTCTGTGAGTGGAATGCACTCATCACACAGAAGTTTCTGAGAATGCTTCTGTGTAGTTTTTAGGTGAAGATATTTCATTTCCCAGCATAGGCCCCAGAGCGCTCCAAATATGCACTTGCAGATTCTACAAAAAGAGAGCTTGAAAACTTTTCCACCAAAAGGAGGCTTCAACTCTGTGAATAGAATGCACCCATCACAAAGAAGTTTCTGAGAATGCTTCTGTGTAGTTGTTATGTGAAGATACTTCCTTTTCCAAAATAGGCCTCAAAGCGCTCGAAATAAACACTTGCAGATTCAAAACTGTCCTATCAAAAGAAACGTTCAAGTCTGTGAGTTGAATGCACTCATCACACAGAAGTTTCTGAGAATGCTTCTGTGTAGTTTTTAGGTGAAGATATTTCATTTCCCAACATAGGCCTCGGAGCGCTCCAAATATGCACTTGCAGAGTCTACAAAAAGAGAGCTTGAAAACTCTTCCACCAAAAAGAGGCTTCAACTCTGTGAGTAGAATGCACTCATCACAAAGAAGTTTCTGAGAATGCTTCTGTGTAGTTGTTATGTGAAGATACTTCCTTTTCCAGCATAGGCCTCAAAGCGCTCGAAATAAACACTTGCAGATTCTACGAAAGGAGCGTTTCAAAGCTGTCCTATCAAAAGAAACGTTCAAGTCTGTGAGTTGAATGCACTATCACGCAGAAGTTTCTCAGAATGCTTCTGTGTAGTTTTTAGGTGAAGATATTTCCTTTTCCAGCATCGTCATCAAAGCGCTCCAAATAAACACATGCAGATTCTACAAAAGGAGTGTTTCCAAACTGCCCACTCAGAGGGAATGTTCAAATCCGTGAGTTGAATGCGCTAATCACACAGATGTTTGTGAGATTACCTCTCTCTAGTTTTTAGGTGAAGATATTTCCTTTTCCAGCATAGACGTCAAAGCGCTCCAAATAAACACTTGCAGATTCTACAAAAGGAGTGTTTCCAAACTGCTCTATCAAAAGGAATGTTCAAGTCTGTGAGTTGATTGCACTAATCAGACAGAAGATTGTGAGAATGCTTCTGTATAGTTTTTAGGTGAAGGTATGTCTTTTCCCAGCATAGGCCTGAAAGCCCTCCAAATATCGACTTGCAGCCTCTGCAAAAAGAGTGTTTCAAAACTTCTCTTTCAAAAGGAAGGCTCAAGTCTGTGAGTTGAATGCACTCATCACAAAGAAGTTTCTGAGAATGCTTCTGTGTAGTTGTTATGTGAAGATACTTCCTTTTCCAGCATAGGCCTCAAAGCGCTCGAAATAAACACTTGCAGATTCTACGAAAGGAGTGTTTCAAAACTTTCCTATCAAAAGAAACGTTCAAGTCTGTGAGTTGAATGCACTCATCACACAGAAGTTTCTGAGAATGCTTCTGTGTAGTTTTCAGGTGAAGATATTTCATTTGCAGCATAGGCCTCGGAGCGCTCCAAATATGCACTTGCAGATTCTACAAAAAGAGAGCTTGAAAACTCTTCCACCAAAAAGAGCCTTCAACTCTCTGAGTAGAATGCACTCATCACAAAGAAGTTTCTGAGAATTCTTCTGTCTAGTTTTTATGTGAAGATATTTCCTTTTCCAGCATAAGCGTCAAAACGTTCCAAATAAACACTTGCAGATTCTATAAAAGGAGTGTTTCCAAACTGCTCTATCAGAGGGAATGTTCAAGTCTGTGAGTTGAATGCACTAATCTGACAGAAGTTTGTGAGAATGCTTCTGTCTAGTTTTTAGGTGAAGGTATGTCTTTTCCCAGCATAGGCTTCAAATCCCTCCAAATATCGACTTGCAGACTCTACAAAAAGAGTGTTTCAAAACTGCTCTTTGAAATGGAAGGCTCAAGTTTGTGAGTTGAATGCACTCATCACAAGGAAGTTTCTGAGAATGCTTCTGTGTAGTTGTTATGTGAAGATACTTCCTTTTCCAGCTTAGGCCTCAAAGCGCTCGAAATAAACACTTGCAGATTCTATGAAAGGAGTGTTTCAAAACTGTCTTATCAAAAGAAACGTTCAAGTCTGTGAGTTGAATGCACTCATCACACAGAAGTTTCTGAGAAGGCTTCGGTGTAGTTTTAAGGTGAAGATATTTCATTTCCCAGCATAGGCCTCGGAGCGCTCCAAATATGCACTTGCAGATTCTACAAAAAGAGAGCTTGAAAACTCTTCCACCAAAAAGAGGCTTCAACTCTCTGAGTAGAATGCACTCATCACAAAGCAGTTTCTGAGAATGCTTCTGTCTAGTTTTTATGTGAAGATATTTCCTTTTCCAGCGTAGGCGTCAAAGCGCTCCAAATAAACACTTGCAGATTCTACAAAAGGAGTGTTTCCAAACTGCTCTATCAAAAGGAATGTTCAAGTCTGTGAGTTGATTGCACTAATCAGACAGAAGATTGTGAGAATGCTTCTGTATAGTTTTTAGGTGAAGGTATGTCTTTTCCCAGCATAGGCCTGAAAGCCCTCCAAATATCGACTTGCAGCCTCTGCAAAAAGAGTGTTTCAAAACTTCTCTTTCAAAAGGAAGGCTCAAGTCTGTGAGTTGAATGCACTCATCACAAAGAAGTTTCTGAGAATGCTTCTGTGTAGTTGTTATGTGAAGATACTTCCTTTTCCAGCATAGGCCTCAAAGCGCTCGAAATAAACACTTGCAGATTCTACGAAAGGAGTGTTTCAAAACTTTCCTATCAAAAGAAACGTTCAAGTCTGTGAGTTGAATGCACTCATCACACAGAAGTTTCTGAGAATGCTTCTGTGTAGTTTTCAGGTGAAGATATTTCATTTGCAGCATAGGCCTCGGAGCGCTCCAAATATGCACTTGCAGATTCTACAAAAAGAGAGCTTGAAAACTCTTCCACCAAAAAGAGCCTTCAACTCTCTGAGTAGAATGCACTCATCACAAAGAAGTTTCTGAGAATTCTTCTGTCTAGTTTTTATGTGAAGATATTTCCTTTTCCAGCATAAGCGTCAAAACGTTCCAAATAAACACTTGCAGATTCTATAAAAGGAGTGTTTCCAAACTGCTCTATCAGAGGGAATGTTCAAGTCTGTGAGTTGAATGCACTAATCTGACAGAAGTTTGTGAGAATGCTTCTGTCTAGTTTTTAGGTGAAGGTATGTCTTTTCCCAGCATAGGCTTCAAATCCCTCCAAATATCGACTTGCAGACTCTACAAAAAGAGTGTTTCAAAACTGCTCTTTGAAATGGAAGGCTCAAGTTTGTGAGTTGAATGCACTCATCACAAGGAAGTTTCTGAGAATGCTTCTGTGTAGTTGTTATGTGAAGATACTTCCTTTTCCAGCATAGGCCTCAAAGCGCTCGAAATAAACACTTGCAGATTCTACGAAAGGAGTGTTTCAAAACTTTCCTATCAAAAGAAACGTTCAAGTCTGTGAGTTGAATGCACTCATCACACAGAAGTTTCTGAGAATGCTTCTGTGTAGTTTTCAGGTGAAGATATTTCATTTGCAGCATAGGCCTCGGAGCGCTCCAAATATGCACTTGCAGATTCTACAAAAAGAGAGCTTGAAAACTCTTCCACCAAAAAGAGCCTTCAACTCTCTGAGTAGAATGCACTCATCACAAAGAAGTTTCTGAGAATTCTTCTGTCTAGTTTTTATGTGAAGATATTTCCTTTTCCAGCATAAGCGTCAAAACGTTCCAAATAAACACTTGCAGATTCTATAAAAGGAGTGTTTCCAAACTGCTCTATCAGAGGGAATGTTCAAGTCTGTGAGTTGAATGCACTAATCTGACAGAAGTTTGTGAGAATGCTTCTGTCTAGTTTTTAGGTGAAGGTATGTCTTTTCCCAGCATAGGCTTCAAATCCCTCCAAATATCGACTTGCAGACTCTACAAAAAGAGTGTTTCAAAACTGCTCTTTGAAATGGAAGGCTCAAGTTTGTGAGTTGAATGCACTCATCACAAGGAAGTTTCTGAGAATGCTTCTGTGTAGTTGTTATGTGAAGATACTTCCTTTTCCAGCTTAGGCCTCAAAGCGCTCGAAATAAACACTTGCAGATTCTATGAAAGGAGTGTTTCAAAACTGTCTTATCAAAAGAAACGTTCAAGTCTGTGAGTTGAATGCACTCATCACACAGAAGTTTCTGAGAAGGCTTCGGTGTAGTTTTAAGGTGAAGATATTTCATTTCCCAGCATAGGCCTCGGAGCGCTCCAAATATGCACTTGCAGATTCTACAAAAAGAGAGCTTGAAAACTCTTCCACCAAAAAGAGGCTTCAACTCTCTGAGTAGAATGCACTCATCACAAAGCAGTTTCTGAGAATGCTTCTGTCTAGTTTTTATGTGAAGATATTTCCTTTTCCAGCGTAGGCGTCAAAGCGCTCCAAATAAACACTTGCAGATTCTACAAAAGGAGTGTTTCCAAACTGCTCTATCAAAAGGAATGTTCAAGTCTGTGAGTTGATTGCACTAATCAGACAGAAGATTGTGAGAATGCTTCTGTATAGTTTTTAGGTGAAGGTATGTCTTTTCCCAGCATAGGCCTGAAAGCCCTCCAAATATCGACTTGCAGCCTCTGCAAAAAGAGTGTTTCAAAACTTCTCTTTCAAAAGGAAGGCTCAAGTCTGTGAGTTGAATGCACTCATCACAAAGAAGTTTCTGAGAATGCTTCTGTGTAGTTGTTATGTGAAGATACTTCCTTTTCCAGCATAGGCCTCAAAGCGCTCGAAATAAACACTTGCAGATTCTACGAAAGGAGTGTTTCAAAACTTTCCTATCAAAAGAAACGTTCAAGTCTGTGAGTTGAATGCACTCATCACACAGAAGTTTCTGAGAATGCTTCTGTGTAGTTTTCAGGTGAAGATATTTCATTTGCAGCATAGGCCTCGGAGCGCTCCAAATATGCACTTGCAGATTCTACAAAAAGAGAGCTTGAAAACTCTTCCACCAAAAAGAGCCTTCAACTCTCTGAGTAGAATGCACTCATCACAAAGAAGTTTCTGAGAATTCTTCTGTCTAGTTTTTATGTGAAGATATTTCCTTTTCCAGCATAAGCGTCAAAACGTTCCAAATAAACACTTGCAGATTCTATAAAAGGAGTGTTTCCAAACTGCTCTATCAGAGGGAATGTTCAAGTCTGTGAGTTGAATGCACTAATCTGACAGAAGTTTGTGAGAATGCTTCTGTCTAGTTTTTAGGTGAAGGTATGTCTTTTCCCAGCATAGGCTTCAAATCCCTCCAAATATCGACTTGCAGACTCTACAAAAAGAGTGTTTCAAAACTGCTCTTTGAAATGGAAGGCTCAAGTTTGTGAGTTGAATGCACTCATCACAAGGAAGTTTCTGAGAATGCTTCTGTGTAGTTGTTATGTGAAGATACTTCCTTTTCCAGCATAGGCCTCAAAGCGCTCGAAATAAACACTTGCAGATTCTACGAAAGGAGTGTTTCAAAACTTTCCTATCAAAAGAAACGTTCAAGTCTGTGAGTTGAATGCACTCATCACACAGAAGTTTCTGAGAATGCTTCTGTGTAGTTTTCAGGTGAAGATATTTCATTTGCAGCATAGGCCTCGGAGCGCTCCAAATATGCACTTGCAGATTCTACAAAAAGAGAGCTTGAAAACTCTTCCACCAAAAAGAGCCTTCAACTCTCTGAGTAGAATGCACTCATCACAAAGAAGTTTCTGAGAATTCTTCTGTCTAGTTTTTATGTGAAGATATTTCCTTTTCCAGCATAAGCGTCAAAACGTTCCAAATAAACACTTGCAGATTCTATAAAAGGAGTGTTTCCAAACTGCTCTATCAGAGGGAATGTTCAAGTCTGTGAGTTGAATGCACTAATCTGACAGAAGTTTGTGAGAATGCTTCTGTCTAGTTTTTAGGTGAAGGTATGTCTTTTCCCAGCATAGGCTTCAAATCCCTCCAAATATCGACTTGCAGACTCTACAAAAAGAGTGTTTCAAAACTGCTCTTTGAAATGGAAGGCTCAAGTTTGTGAGTTGAATGCACTCATCACAAGGAAGTTTCTGAGAATGCTTCTGTGTAGTTGTTATGTGAAGATACTTCCTTTTCCAGCTTAGGCCTCAAAGCGCTCGAAATAAACACTTGCAGATTCTATGAAAGGAGTGTTTCAAAACTGTCTTATCAAAAGAAACGTTCAAGTCTGTGAGTTGAATGCACTCATCACACAGAAGTTTCTGAGAAGGCTTCGGTGTAGTTTTAAGGTGAAGATATTTCATTTCCCAGCATAGGCCTCGGAGCGCTCCAAATATGCACTTGCAGATTCTACAAAAAGAGAGCTTGAAAACTCTTCCACCAAAAAGAGGCTTCAACTCTCTGAGTAGAATGCACTCATCACAAAGCAGTTTCTGAGAATGCTTCTGTCTAGTTTTTATGTGAAGATATTTCCTTTTCCAGCGTAGGCGTCAAAGCGCTCCAAATAAACACTTGCAGATTCTACAAAAGTAGTGTTTCCAAACTGCTCTATCAAAAGGAATGTTCAAGTCTGTGAGTTGATTGCACTAATCAGACAGAAGATTGTGAGAATGCTTCTGTATAGTTTTTAGGTGAAGGTATGTCTTTTCCCAGCATAGGCCTGAAAGCCCTCCAAATATCGACTTGCAGCCTCTGCAAAAAGAGTGTTTCAAAACTTCTCTTTCAAAAGGAAGGCTCAAGTCTGTGAGTTGAATGCACTCATCACAAAGAAGTTTCTGAGAATGCTTCTGTGTAGTTGTTATGTGAAGATACTTCCTTTTCCAGCATAGGCCTCAAAGCGCTCGAAATAAACACTTGCAGATTCTACGAAAGGAGTGTTTCAAAACTTTCCTATCAAAAGAAACGTTCAAGTCTGTGAGTTGAATGCACTCATCACACAGAAGTTTCTGAGAATGCTTCTGTGTAGTTTTCAGGTGAAGATATTTCATTTGCAGCATAGGCCTCGGAGCGCTCCAAATATGCACTTGCAGATTCTACAAAAAGAGAGCTTGAAAACTCTTCCACCAAAAAGAGCCTTCAACTCTCTGAGTAGAATGCACTCATCACAAAGAAGTTTCTGAGAATTCTTCTGTCTAGTTTTTATGTGAAGATATTTCCTTTTCCAGCATAAGCGTCAAAACGTTCCAAATAAACACTTGCAGATTCTATAAAAGGAGTGTTTCCAAACTGCTCTATCAGAGGGAATGTTCAAGTCTGTGAGTTGAATGCACTAATCTGACAGAAGTTTGTGAGAATGCTTCTGTCTAGTTTTTAGGTGAAGGTATGTCTTTTCCCAGCATAGGCTTCAAATCCCTCCAAATATCGACTTGCAGACTCTACAAAAAGAGTGTTTCAAAACTGCTCTTTGAAATGGAAGGCTCAAGTTTGTGAGTTGAATGCACTCATCACAAGGAAGTTTCTGAGAATGCTTCTGTGTAGTTGTTATGTGAAGATACTTCCTTTTCCAGCTTAGGCCTCAAAGCGCTCGAAATAAACACTTGCAGATTCTATGAAAGGAGTGTTTCAAAACTGTCTTATCAAAAGAAACGTTCAAGTCTGTGAGTTGAATGCACTCATCACACAGAAGTTTCTGAGAAGGCTTCGGTGTAGTTTTAAGGTGAAGATATTTCATTTCCCAGCATAGGCCTCGGAGCGCTCCAAATATGCACTTGCAGATTCTACAAAAAGAGAGCTTGAAAACTCTTCCACCAAAAAGAGGCTTCAACTCTCTGAGTAGAATGCACTCATCACAAAGCAGTTTCTGAGAATGCTTCTGTCTAGTTTTTATGTGAAGATATTTCCTTTTCCAGCGTAGGCGTCAAAGCGCTCCAAATAAACACTTGCAGATTCTACAAAAGTAGTGTTTCCAAACTGCTCTATCAAAAGGAATGTTCAAGTCTGTGAGTTGATTGCACTAATCAGACAGAAGATTGTGAGAATGCTTCTGTCTAGTTTTTAGGTGAAGGTATGTCTTTTCCCAGCATAGGCCTCAAAGCCCTCCAAATATCGACTTGCAGCCTCTGCTAAAAGAGTGTTTCAAAACTTCTCTTTCAAAAGGAAGGCTCAAGTCTGTGAGTTGAATGCACTCATCACAAAGAAGTTTCTGAGAATGCTTCTGTGTAGTTGTTATGTGAAGATACTTCCTTTTCCAGCATAGGCCTCAAAGCGCTCGAAATAAACACTTGCAGATTCTACGAAAGGAGTGTTTCAAAACTGTCCTATCAAAAGAAACGTTCAAGTCTGTGAGTGGAATGCACTCATCACACAGAAGTTTCTGAGAATGCTTCTGTGTAGTTTTTAGGTGAAGATATTTCATTTCCCAGCGTAGGCCTCGGAGCGCTCCAAATATGCACTTGCAGATTCTACAAAAAGAGAGCTTGAAAACTCTTCCACCAAAAAGAGCCTTCAACTCTCTGAGTAGAATGCACTCATCACAAAGGAGTTTCTGAGAACGCTTCTGTCTAGTTTTTATGTGAAGATATTTAGTTTTCCAGCATAGGCGTCAAAGCTCTCCAAATAAACACTTGCAGATTCTACAAAAGGAGTGTTTCCAAACTGCTCTATCAAAAGGAATGTTCAAGTCTGTCAGTTGAATGCACTAATCACACAGAAGTTTGTGAGAATTCTTCTGTCTAGTTTCAGGTGAAGATATTTCTTTTTCCAGAAAAGGCCTAAAAGCGCTCCAAATATCCACTTGCTGATTCTACAAAAAGAGTGTTTCAAAACTGCTCTTTCAAAAGAAAGGCTCAAGCCTGTGAGTTGAATGCACTCATCACAAAGAAGTTTCTGAGAATGCTTCTGTGTAGTTGCTATGTGAAGATACTTCCTTTTCCAGCATAGGCCTCAAAGCGCTCGAAATAAACACTTGCAGATTCTATGAAAGGAGTGTTTCAAAACCGTCCTATCAAAAGAAACGTTCAAGTCTGTGAGTTGAAAGCACTCATCACACATAAGTTTCTGAGAATGCTTCTGTGTAGTTTTTATGTGAAGATATTTCCTTTTCCACCATAGGCATCAAAGCGATCCAAATAAACAATTGCAGATTCTACAAAAGCACTGTTTCCAAACTGCTCTCTCAAGAGGAATGTTCAAGTCTGTGAGTAGAATGCACTCATCACAAAGAAGTTTCTGAGAATGCTTCTGTGTAGTTGTTATGTGAAGATACTTCCTTTTCCGGCATAGGCCTCCAAGCGCTCGAAATAAACACTTGCAGATTCTACGAAAGGAGTGTTTCAAAACTGTCCTATCAAAAGAAACGTTCAAGTCTGTGAGTTGAATGTACCCATCACACAAAAGTTTCTGAGAATGCTTCTGTGTAGTTTTTAGGTGAAGACATTTCATTTCCCAGCATAGGTCTCGGAGCGCTCCAAATATGCACTTGCAGGTTCTACAAAAAGAGAGCTTGAAAACTCTTCCACCAAAAAGAGGCTTCAACTCTATGAGTAGAATGCACTCATCACAAAGAAGTTTCTGAGAATTCTTCTGTCTAGTTTTTATGTGAAGATATTTCCTTTTCCAGCATAGGCTTCAAAGCGCTCCAAATAAACACTTGCAGATTCTACAAAAGGAGTGTTTCCAAACTGCTCTATCAAAAGGAATTTTCAAGTCTGTGAGTTGAATGCATTAATCAGACAGAAGACTGTGAGAATGCTTCTGCCTAGTTTTTAGGTGAAGGTATGTCTTTTCCCAGCATAGGCCAGAAAGCCCTCGAAATATCGACTTGCAGCCTCTGCAAAAAGAGTGTTTCAAAACTTCTCTTTCAAAAGGAAGGCTCAAGTCTGTGAGTTGAATGCACTCATCACAAAGAAGTTTCTGAGAATGCTTCTGTGTAGTTGTTATGTGAAGATACTTCCTTTTCCAGCATAGGCCTCAAAGCGCTCGAAATAAACACTTGCAGATTCTACGAAAGGAGTGTTTCAAAACTGCCCTATCAAAAGAAACGTTCAAGTCTCTGAGTTGAATGCACTCATCACACAGAAGTTTCTGAGAATGCTTCTGCGTAGTTTTTAGGTGAAGATATTTCATTTCCGAGCATAGGCCTCGGAGCGCTCCAAATATGCACTTGCAGATTCTACAAAAAGAGAGCTTGAAAACTCTTCCACCAAAAAGAGCCTTCAACTCTCTGAGTAGAATGCACTCATCACAAAGAAGTTTCTGAGAATTCTTCTGTCTAGTTTTTATGTGAAGATATTTCCTTTTCCAGCATAGGCGTCAAAGCTCTCCAAATAAACACTTGCAGGTTCTACAAAAGGAGTGTTTCCAAACTGCTCTATCAAAAGGAATGTTCAAGTCTGTCAGTTGAATGCACTTATCACACAGAAGTTTGTGAGAATTCTTCTGTCTAGGTTTTAGGTGAAGATATTTCTTTTTCCAGAAAAGCCCTTAAAGCCCTCCAAATATCCACTTGCAGATTCTACAAAAAGAGTGTTTCAAAACTGCTCTTTCCAAAGAAAGGCTCAAGTCTGTGAGTTGAATGCACTCATCACAAAGAAGTTTCTGAGAATGCTTCTGTGTAGTTGTTACGTGAAGATACTTCCTTTTCCACCATAGGCCTCAAAGCGCTCGAAATAAACACTTGCAGATTCTACGAAAGGAGTGTTTCAAAACTGTCCTATCAAAAGAAAGGTTCAAGGCTGTGATTTGAATGCACTCATCACACAGAAGTTTCTGAGAATGCTTCTGTGTAGTTTTTAGGGGAAGATATTTCATTTCCCAGCATAGGTCTCGGAGCACTCCAAATATGCACTTGCAGGTTCTACAAAAAGAGAGCTTGAAAACTCTTCCACCAAAAAGAGGCTTCAACTCTCTGAGTAGAATGCACTCATCACAAAGCAGTTTCTGAGAATGCTTCTGTCTAGTTTTTATGTGAAGATATTTCCTTTTCCAGCATAGGCTTCAAAGCGCTCCAAATAAACACTTGCAGATTCTGCAAAAGGAGTGTTTCCAAACTGCTCTATCAAAAGGAATTTTCAAGTCTGTGAGTTGAATGCATTAATCCGACAGAAGATTGTGAGAATGCTTCTGTCTAGTTTTTAGG
Organism: Pongo pygmaeus; assembly: GCF_028885625.2. NCBI lineage: Eukaryota > Metazoa > Chordata > Mammalia > Primates > Hominidae > Pongo > Pongo pygmaeus. Next base: position 41,098,826 of record NC_072381.2, on the reverse strand, counting down.
TAAAGGTATGTCTTTTCCCAGCATAGGCCTGAAAGCCCTCCAAATATCGACTTGCAGCCTCTGCAAAAAGAGTGTTTCAAAACTTCTCTTTCAAAGGGAAGGCTCAAGTCTGTGAGCTGAATGCACTCATCACAAAGAAGTTTCTGAGAATGCTTCTGTGTATTTGTTATGTGAAGATACTTCCTTTTCCAGCATAGGCCCCAAAGCGCTCGAAATAAACACTTGCAGATTCTACGAAAGGAGTGTTTCAAAACTGTCCTATCAAAAGAAACGTTCAAGTCTGTGAGTTGAATGCACTCATCACACACAAGTTTCTGAGGATGCCTCTGTGTAGTTTTTAGGTGAAGATATTTCCTTTTCCATCATAGGCGTCAAAGCGATCCAAATAAACACTTACAGATTCTACAAAAGGAGTGTTTCCACACTGCTTTCTCAAGAGGAATGTTCAAGTCTGTGAGTAGAATGCACTCATCACAAAGAAGTTTCTGAGAATGCTTCTGTCTAGTTTTTATGGGAAGATATTTCCTTTCCCAGCATAGGCGTCAAAGCGCTCCAAATAAACACTTGCAGATTCTCAAAAGGAGTATTTCCAAACTGCCCTATCAGAGGGAATGTTCAAGTCCGTAAGTTGAATGCACTAATCACACAGATGTTTGTGAGAATTCTTCTGTCTAGTTTTTAGGTGAAGATATTTCCTTTTCCAGCATAGGCGTCAAAGCGATCCAAATAAACACTTGCAGATTCTACAAAAGCAGTGTTTCCAAACTGCTCTCTCAAGAGGAATGTTCAAGTCTGTGAGTAGAACGCACTCATCACAAAGAAGTTTTTGAGAATACTTCTGTCTCGTTTTTATGTGAAGATATTTCCTTTTCAGGCCTAAGCGTCAAAGGGTTCCAAATAAACACTTGCAGATTCAATAAAAGGAGTGTTTCCAAACTGCTCTACCAGAGGGAATGTTCAAGTCTGTGAGTTGAATGCACTAATCCCACAGAAGTTTATGAGAATGCTTCTGTCTAGTTTTTAGGTGAAGGTATGTCTTTTCTCAGGATAGGCCTCAAACCCTCCAAATATCGACTTGCAGCCTCTACAAAAAGAGTGTTTCAAAACTGCTCATTCAAAAAAAAGGCTCATGTCTGTGAGTTGAATGCACTCGTCAGAAGAAGTTTCTGAGAATGCTTCTGTGTAGTTGTTATGTGAAGATATTTCCTTTTCCAGCATAGACGTCAAAGCGCTCCAAATAAACACTTGTAGATTCTACAAAAGGAGTGTTTCAAAACTGTCCTATCAGAGGGAATGTTCAAGTCTGTGAGTTGAAAGCACTCATTACACAGAAGTATGTGAGAACCCTTCTGTGTAGTTTTTAGGTGAAGATATTTCTTTTCCCATCATAGGCCTCAAAGCGCTCCAAATATCCACTTGCAGATTCTACAAAAAGTGTGTTTCAAAACTGCTCTTTCAAAAGAAAGGCTCAAGTCTGTGAGTTGAATGCACTCATCACAAAGAAGTTTCTGAGAATGCTTCTGTGTAGTTGTTATGTGAAGATACTTCCTTTTCCAGCATAGGCCTCAAAGCGATCGAAATAAACACTTGCAGATTCTACAAAAGGAGTGTTTCAAAGCTGTCCTCTCAAAAGAAACGTTCAAGTCTGTGAGTTGAATGCACTCATCACACAGAAGTTTCTGAGAATGCTTCTGTGTAGTTTTTAGGTGAAGATATTTCATTTCCCAGCTTACGCCTCGGAGCGCTCAAAATATGCATTTGCAGATTCTACAAAAAGAGAGCTTCAAAACTCTTCCACCACAAAGAGGCTTCAACTCTTTGAGTAGAATGCACTCATCACAAAGATTTTTCTGAGAATGCTTCTGGGTAGATGTTCTGTGAAGATACCTCCTGTTTCCACCTTAGGCCCCAAAGCGCTCGAAATAAAGACGTGCAGATTCTACGAAAGGAGTGTTTCAAAACTGTCCTATCAAAAGAATCGTTCAAGTCTGTGAGTTGAATGCACTCATCACACAGAAGTTTAAGAGAATGCTTCTGTGTAGTTTTTAGGTGCAGATATTTCATTTCCCAGCATAGGCCTCGGAGTGCTCCAAATATGCACTTCCAGATTCTACAAAAAGAGAGCTTCAAAACTCTTCCAGCAAAAAGAGGCTTCAACTCTGTGAGTAGAATGCACTCATCAAAAAGAAGTTTCTAAGAATGCTTCTGTCTAGTTTTTATATGAAGATATTTCCTTTTCCAGTATAGGCGTCAAAGTGCTCCAAATAAACACTTGCAGATTCTACAAAAGGAGTGTTTCAAAACTGTCCTATCAGAGGGAATGTTCAAGTCTATGAATTGAAAGCACCCATCACACAGAAGTTTTTGAGAATGCTTCTGTGCAGTTTTAAGGTGAAGATATTTCTTTTCCCAGCACAGGCCTCAAAGCGCTCCAAATATCCACTTGCAGATTCTACAAAAAGAGTGTTTCGAAACTGCTCTTTCTAAAGGAAGGCTCAAGTCTGTGAGTTGAATGCACTCATCACAAAGAAGTTTCTGAGAATGCTTCTGTGTTGTTATTATGTGAAGATACTTCCTTTTCAAGCTTAGGCCTCAAAGCGATCGAAATAAACACTTGCAGATTCCACAAAAGGAGTGTTTCAAAACTGTCCTATCAAAAGAAACGTTCAAGTCTGTGAGTTGAATGCACTCACCACACAGAAGTTATTGAGAATGCTTCTGTGTAGTTTTTAGGTGAAGATATTTCCTTTTCCAGCATAGGCATCAAAGCGATCCAAATGAACACTTGCAGATTCTACAAAAGGAGGGTTTCCAAACTGCTCTATCAAGAGGAATGTTCAAGTCTGTGAGTAGAATGCACTCATCACAAAGAAGTTTCTGAGAATGCTTCTGTCTAGTTTTTATATGAAGATATTTCCTTTTCCAGCATAGGCGTCAAAGCGCTCCAAATAAACACTTGCAGATTCTACAAAAGGAGTGTTTCCAAACTGCTCTATCAGAGGGAGTGTTCAAGTCTGTGAGTTGAATGCACTCATCACACAGAAGTTTGTGAGAATGCTTCTGTCTAATTTTTAGGGGAAGATATTTCCTTTCCCAGCATAGGCCTAAAAGCCCTCCAAATATCCACTTGCGACTCTACAAAAAGAGTGTTTCAAAACTGCTGTTTCAAAAGGAAGGCTCAAGTCTGTGAGTTGAATGCACTCATCACAAAGAAATTTCTGAGAATGCTTCTGTGTAGTTGTTATGGGAAGATAATTTCTTTTTCCACCATAGGCCTCAAAGCGCTCGAAATAAACACTTGCATATTCTATGAAAGGAGTGTTTCAAAACTGTCCTATCAAAGGAAACTTTGAAGACTTTGAGATGAATGCACTCATCACACAGAAGTTTCTGAGAATGCTTCTGTGTAGTTTTTAGGTGAAGATATTTCATTTCCCAGCATAGGCCTCGGAGCGCTCAAAATATGCACTTGCAGATTCTACAAAAAGAGAGCTTCAAAACGCTTCCACCAAAAAGAGGCTTCAAATCTGTGACTAGAATGCACTCATCACAAAGAAGTTTCTGAGAATGCTTCTGTGTAGTTGTTATGTGAAGATAACTTCTTTTTCCACGAAGGGCCTCAAAGCGCTCGAAATAAACAGTTGCAGATTCTATGAAAGGACTGTTTCAAAACTGTCCTATCAAAAGAAACCTTGAAGACTTTGAGGTGAAAGCACTCATCACACAGAAGTTTCTGAGAATGCTTCTGTGTAGTTTTAGGTGAACATATTTCATTTCCCAGCATAGGCCTCGGAGCGCTCAAAATATGCACTTGCAGATTCTACAAAAAGAGAGCTTCAAAACGCTTCCACCAAAAAGAGGCTTCAACTCTGTGAGTAGAATGCACTCATCACACAGAAGTTTCTGAGAATGCTACTGTGTAGTTTTTAGGTGAAGATATTTCCTTTTCCAGCATAGACGTCAAAGCGATCCAAATAAACACTTGCAGATCCTACAAAAGGAGTGTTTCCAAACTGCTCTATCAAGAGGAATGTTCAAGTCTGTGAGTAGAATGCTCTCATCACAAAGAAGTTTCTGAGAATGCTTCTGTCTAGTTTTTATATGAAGATATTTCCTTTTGCAGCATAGGCGTCAAAGCCCTCCAAATAAACACTTGCAGATTCTCCAAAAGGAGTGTTTCCAAACTGCTCTATCAGAGGGAGTGTTCAAGTCTGTGAGTTGAATGCACTCATCACACAGAAGTTTCTGAGAATGATTCTGTGTAGTATTTAGGTGAAGATATTTCCTTTTCCAGCATAGGCGTCAATGCGCCCCAAATAAACACTTGCAGATTCTACAAAAGGAGTGTTTCAAAACTGTCCTATTAGACGGAATTTTCAAGTCTGCAAGTTGAAAGCACTCATCACACCGAAGTTTGTGAGAATGCTAATGTCTAGTTTTTAGGTGAAGATATTTGTTTTCCCAGCATAGGCCTCAAAGCGCACCAAATATCCACTTTCAGATTCTACAAAAAGAGTGTTTCAAAACTGCTCTTTCAAAAGGAAGGCTCAAGTCTGTGAGTTGAATGCACTCATCACAAAGAAGTTTCTGAGAAAGCTTCTGTGTAGTTGTTATGTGAAGATACTTCCTTTTCCAGCACAGGCCTCAAAGCGATTGAAATAAACACTTCAGATTCTACAAAAGGAGTGTTTCAAAACTGTACTATCAAAAGAAACGTTCAAGTCTGTGAGTTGAATGCACTCATCACACAGAAGTTTCTGAGAATGCTTCTGTGTAGTTTTTAGGTGAGGATATTTCCTTTTCCAGCATAGGCATCAAAGCTATCCAAATAAACACTTGCAGATTCTGCAAAAGGAGTGTTTCCAAACTGCTCTATCAAGAGGAATGTTCAAGTCTGTGAGTAGAATGCACTCATCAGAAAGAAATTTCTGAGAATGCTTCTGTCTAGTTTTTATATGAAGATATTTCCTTTTCCAGCATTGGCGTCAAAGCGCTCCAAATAAACACTTGCAGATTCTCCAAAAGGAGTGTTTCCAAACTGCTCTATCAGAGGGAGTGTTCAAGTCTGTGAGTTGAATGCACTCATCACACAGCAGTTTGTGAGAATGCTTCTGTCTAGTTTTTAGGTGAAGATATTTCTTTTCCCAGAATAGGCCTCAATGCGCTCCAAATATCCACTTGCAGACTCTACAAAAAGAGTGTTTCAAAACTGCTCTTTCAAAAGGAAGGCTCAAGTCTGTGATTTGAATGCACTCATCACAAAGAAGTTTCTGAGAATGCTTCTGTGTAGTTGTTATGTGAAGATACCTTCTTTTTCCACCATAGGCCTCAAAGCACTCGAAATAAACACCTGCAGATTCTATGAAAGGAGTTTCAAAACTGTCCTGTCAAAAGAAACGTTGAAGACTTTGAGTTGAAGGCACTCATCACACAGAAGTTTCTGAGAATGCTTCTGTGTAGTTGTTATGTGAAGATACGTCCTTTTCCAGCATAGGCCTCAAAGCGATGGAAATAAACACTTGCAGATTCTACAAAAGGAGTGTTTCAAAACTGTCCTAACAGAGGGAATGTTCAAGTCTGTGAATGGAAAGCACTCATCACACAGAAGTTTGTGAGAATGCTTCTGTCTAGTTTTTAGGGGAAGACATTTCTTTTCCCAGCATAGGCCTCAAAGCGCTCCAAATATCCACATGCAGATTCTACAAAGATAGTGTCTCAAAACTGCTCTTTCAAAAGGAAGGCTCAAGTCTGTGAGTTGAATGCACTCATCACAAAGAAGTTTCTGAGAATGCTTCTGGGTAGATGTTATGTGAAGATACCTCCTTTTTCCACCATTGGCCTCAAAGCGCTCGAAATAAACACTTGCAGATTCTACGAAAGGAGTGTTTCAAAACTGTCCTATCAAAATAAACGTTCAAGTCTGTGAGTTGAATGCACTCATCACACAGAAGTTTCTGAGAATGCTTCTGTGTAGTTTTTAGTTGAAGATATTTCATTTCCCAGCATAGGCCTTGGAGCGCTCAAAATATGCACTTGCAGATTCTACAAAAAGAGAGCTTCAAACCTCTTCCAGCAAAAAGAGGCTTCAACTCTGTGAGTAGAATGCACTCATCAAAAAGAAGTTTCTGAGAATGCTTCTGTCTAGTTTTTATATGAAGATATTTCCTTTTCCAGTATAGGCGTCAAAGTGCTCCAAATAAACACTTGCAGATTCTACAAAAGGAGTGTTTCCAAACTGCTCTATCAAGAGGAATGTTCAGGACTGTGAGTAGAATGCACTCATCACAAAGAAGTTTCTGAGAATGCTTGTGTCTACTTTTTATATGAAGATATTTCCTTTTCCAGCATAGGCGTCAAAGCGCTCCAAATAAACCCTTGCAGATTCTACAAAAGGAGAGTTTCAAACTGTCCTATCAGAGGGAATGTTCAAGTCTGTGAGTGGAAAGCACACATCACACAGAACTTTGTGAGAATGCTTCTGCCTAGTTTTTAGCTGAAGACATTTCTTTTCCCAGCATAGGCCTCAAAGCTCTCCAAATATCCACTTGCAGATTCTACAAAAAGACTGTTTCAAAACAGGTGTTTCAAAAGGAAGGTTCAAGTCTGTGAGTTGAATGCACTCATCACAAAGAAGTTTCTGAGAATGCTTCTGTGTAGTTGTTATGTGAAGATAACTTCTTTTTCCACGAAGGGCCTCAAAGCGCTCGAAATAAACAGTTGCAGATTCTATGAAAGGACTGTTTCAAAACTGTCCTATCAAAAGAAACGTTGAAGACTTTGAGGTGAAAGCACTCATCACACAGAAGTTTCTGAGAATGCTTCTGTGTAGTTTTAGGTGAACATATTTCATTTCCCAGCATAGGCCTCGGAGCGCTCAAAATATGCACTTGCAGATTCTACAAAAAGAGAGCTTCAAAACGCTTCCACCAAAAAGAGGCTTCAACTCTGTGAGTAGAATGCACTCATCACACAGAAGTTTCTGAGAATGCTACTGTGTAGTTTTTAGGTGAAGATATTTCCTTTTCCAGCATAGACGTCAAAGCGATCCAAATAAACACTTGCAGATTCTACAAAAGGAGTGTTTCCAAACTGCTCTATCAAGAGGAATGTTCAAGTCTGTGAGTAGAATGCTCTCATCACAAAGAAGTTTCTGAGAATGCTTCTGTCTAGTTTTTATATGAAGATATTTCCTTTTGCAGCATAGGCGTCAAAGCCCTCCAAATAAACACTTGCAGATTCTCCAAAAGGAGTGTTTCCAAACTGCTCTATCAGAGGGAGTGTTCAAGTCTGTGAGTTGAATGCACTCATCACACAGAAGTTTCTGAGAATGATTCTGTGTAGTATTTAGGTGAAGATATTTCCTTTTCCAGCATAGGCGTCAATGCGCCCCAAATAAACACTTGCAGATTCTACAAAAGGAGTGTTTCAAAACTGTCCTATTAGACGGAATTTTCAAGTCTGCAAGTTGAAAGCACTCATCACACCGAAGTTTGTGAGAATGCTAATGTCTAGTTTTTAGGTGAAGATATTTGTTTTCCCAGCATAGGCCTCAAAGCGCACCAAATATCCACTTTCAAATTCTACAAAAAGAGTGTTTCAAAACTGCTCTTTCAAAAGGAAGGCTCAAGTCTGTGAGTTGAATGCACTCATCACAAAGAAGTTTCTGAGAAAGCTTCTGTGTAGTTGTTATGTGAAGATACTTCCTTTTCCAGCACAGGCCTCAAAGCGATTGAAATAAACACTTCAGATTCTACAAAAGGAGTGTTTCAAAACTGTACTATCAAAAGAAACGTTCAAGTCTGTGAGTTGAATGCACTCATCACACAGAAGTTTCTGAGAATGCTTCTGTGTAGTTTTTAGGTGAGGATATTTCCTTTTCCAGCATAGGCATCAAAGCTATCCAAATAAACACTTGCAGATTCTGCAAAAGGAGTGTTTCCAAACTGCTCTATCAAGAGGAATGTTCAAGTCTGTGAGTAGAATGCACTCATCAGAAAGAAATTTCTGAGAATGCTTCTGTCTAGTTTTTATATGAAGATATTTCCTTTTCCAGCATTGGCGTCAAAGCGCTCCAAATAAACACTTGCAGATTCTCCAAAAGGAGTGTTTCCAAACTGCTCTATCAGAGGGAGTGTTCAAGTCTGTGAGTTGAATGCACTCATCACACAGCAGTTTGTGAGAATGCTTCTGTCTAGTTTTTAGGTGAAGATATTTCTTTTCCCAGAATAGGCCTCAATGCGCTCCAAATATCCACTTGCAGACTCTACAAAAAGAGTGTTTCAAAACTGCTCTTTCAAAAGGAAGGCTCAAGTCTGTGATTTGAATGCACTCATCACAAAGAAGTTTCTGAGAATGCTTCTGTGTAGTTGTTATGTGAAGATACCTTCTTTTTCCACCATAGGCCTCAAAGCACTCGAAATAAACACCTGCAGATTCTATGAAAGGAGTTTCAAAACTGTCCTGTCAAAAGAAACGTTGAAGACTTTGAGTTGAAGGCACTCATCACACAGAAGTTTCTGAGAATGCTTCTGTGTAGTTGTTATGTGAAGATACGTCCTTTTCCAGCATAGGCCTCAAAGCGATGGAAATAAACACTTGCAGATTCTACAAAAGGAGTGTTTCAAAACTGTCCTAACAGAGGGAATGTTCAAGTCTGTGAATGGAAAGCACTCATCACACAGAAGTTTGTGAGAATGCTTCTGTCTAGTTTTTAGGGGAAGACATTTCTTTTCCCAGCATAGGCCTCAAAGCGCTCCAAATATCCACATGCAGATTCTACAAAGATAGTGTCTCAAAACTGCTCTTTCAAAAGGAAGGCTCAAGTCTGTGAGTTGAATGCACTCATCACAAAGAAGTTTCTGAGAATGCTTCTGGGTAGATGTTATGTGAAGATACCTCCTTTTTCCACCATTGGCCTCAAAGCGCTCGAAATAAACACTTGCAGATTCTACGAAAGGATTGTTTCAAAACTGTCCTATCAAAATAAACGTTCAAGTCTGTGAGTTGAATGCACTCATCACACAGAAGTTTCTGAGAATGCTTCTGTGTAGTTTTTAGTTGAAGATATTTCATTTCCCAGCATAGGCCTTGGAGTGCTCAAAATATGCACTTGCAGATTCTACAAAAAGAGAGCTTCAAACCTCTTCCAGCAAAAAGAGGCTTCAACTCTGTGAGTAGAATGCACTCATCAAAAAGAAGTTTCTGAGAATGCTTCTGTCTAGTTTTTATATGAAGATATTTCCTTTTCCAGTATAGGCGTCAAAGTGCTCCAAATAAACACTTGCAGATTCTACAAAAGGAGTGTTTCCAAACTGCTCTATCAAGAGGAATGTTCAGGACTGTGAGTAGAATGCACTCATCACAAAGAAGTTTCTGAGAATGCTTGTGTCTACTTTTTATATGAAGATATTTCCTTTTCCAGCATAGGCGTCAAAGCGCTCCAAATAAACCCTTGCAGATTCTACAAAAGGAGAGTTTCAAACTGTCCTATCAGAGGGAATGTTCAAGTCTGTGAGTGGAAAGCACACATCACACAGAACTTTGTGAGAAGGCTTCTGCCTAGTTTTTAGCTGAAGACATTTCTTTTCCCAGCATAGGCCTCAAAGCGCTCCAAATATCCACTTGCAGATTCTACAAAAAGACTGTTTCAAAACAGGTGTTTCAAAAGGAAGGTTCAAGTCTGTGAGTTGAATGCACTCATCACAAAGAAGTTTCTGAGAATGCTTCTGTGTAGTTGTTATGTGAAGATAACTTCTTTTTCCACGAAGGGCCTCAAAGCGCTCGAAATAAACAGTTGCAGATTCTATGAAAGGACTGTTTCAAAACTGTCCTATCAAAAGAAACGTTGAAGACTTTGAGGTGAAAGCACTCATCACACAGAAGTTTCTGAGAATGCTTCTGTGTAGTTTTAGGTGAACATATTTCATTTCCCAGCATAGGCCTCGGAGCGCTCAAAATATGCACTTGCAGATTCTACAAAAAGAGAGCTTCAAAACGCTTCCACCAAAAAGAGGCTTCAACTCTGTGAGTAGAATGCACTCATCACACAGAAGTTTCTGAGAATGCTACTGTGTAGTTTTTAGGTGAAGATATTTCCTTTTCCAGCATAGACGTCAAAGCGATCCAAATAAACACTTGCAGATTCTACAAAAGGAGTGTTTCCAAACTGCTCTATCAAGAGGAATGTTCAAGTCTGCGAGTAGAATGCTCTCATCACAAAGAAGTTTCTGAGAATGCTTCTGTCTAGTTTTTATATGAAGATATTTCCTTTTGCAGCATAGGCGTCAAAGCCCTCCAAATAAACACTTGCAGATTCTCCAAAAGGAGTGTTTCCAAACTGCTCTATCAGAGGGAGTGTTCAAGTCTGTGAGTTGAATGCACTCATCACACAGAAGTTTCTGAGAATGATTCTGTGTAGTATTTAGGTGAAGATATTTCCTTTTCCAGCATAGGCGTCAATGCGCCCCAAATAAACACTTGCAGATTCTACAAAAGGAGTGTTTCAAAACTGTCCTATTAGACGGAATTTTCAAGTCTGCAAGTTGAAAGCACTCATCACACCGAAGTTTGTGAGAATGCTAATGTCTAGTTTTTAGGTGAAGATATTTGTTTTCCCAGCATAGGCCTCAAAGCGCACCAAATATCCACTTTCAGATTCTACAAAAAGAGTGTTTCAAAACTGCTCTTTCAAAAGGAAGGCTCAAGTCTGTGAGTTGAATGCACTCATCACAAAGAAGTTTCTGAGAAAGCTTCTGTGTAGTTGTTATGTGAAGATACTTCCTTTTCCAGCACAGGCCTCAAAGCGATTGAAATAAACACTTCAGATTCTACAAAAGGAGTGTTTCAAAACTGTACTATCAAAAGAAACGTTCAAGTCTGTGAGTTGAATGCACTCATCACACAGAAGTTTCTGAGAATGCTTCTGTGTAGTTTTTAGGTGAGGATATTTCCTTTTCCAGCATAGGCATCAAAGCTATCCAAATAAACACTTGCAGATTCTGCAAAAGGAGTGTTTCCAAACTGCTCTATCAAGAGGAATGTTCAAGTCTGTGAGTAGAATGCACTCATCAGAAAGAAATTTCTGAGAATGCTTCTGTCTAGTTTTTATATGAAGATATTTCCTTTTCCAGCATTGGCGTCAAAGCGCTCCAAATAAACACTTGCAGATTCTCCAAAAGGAGTGTTTCCAAACTGCTCTATCAGAGGGAGTGTTCAAGTCTGTGAGTTGAATGCACTCATCACACAGCAGTTTGTGAGAATGCTTCTGTCTAGTTTTTAGGTGAAGATATTTCTTTTCCCAGAATAGGCCTCAATGCGCTCCAAATATCCACTTGCAGACTCTACAAAAAGAGTGTTTCAAAACTGCTCTTTCAAAAGGAAGGCTCAAGTCTGTGATTTGAATGCACTCATCACAAAGAAGTTTCTGAGAATGCTTCTGTGTAGTTGTTATGTGAAGATACCTTCTTTTTCCACCATAGGCCTCAAAGCACTCGAAATAAACACCTGCAGATTCTATGAAAGGAGTTTCAAAACTGTCCTGTCAAAAGAAACGTTGAAGACTTTGAGTTGAATACACTCATCACACAGAAGTTTCTGAGAATGCTTCTGTGTAGTTGTTATGTGAAGATACGTCCTTTTCCAGCATAGGCCTCAAAGCGATGGAAATAAACACTTGCAGATTCTACAAAAGGAGTGTTTCAAAACTGTCCTAACAGAGGGAATGTTCAAGTCTGTGAATGGAAAGCACTCATCACACAGAAGTTTGTGAGAATGCTTCTGTCTAGTTTTTAGGGGAAGACATTTCTTTTCCCAGCATAGGCCTCAAAGCGCTCCAAATATCCACATGCAGATTCTACAAAGATAGTGTCTCAAAACTGCTCTTTCAAAAGGAAGGCTCAAGTCTGTGAGTTGAATGCACTCATCACAAAGAAGTTTCTGAGAATGCTTCTGGGTAGATGTTATGTGAAGATACCTCCTTTTTCCACCATTGGCCTCAAAGCGCTCGAAATAAACACTTGCAGATTCTACGAAAGGAGTGTTTCAAAACTGTCCTATCAAAATAAACGTTCAAGTCTGTGAGTTGAATGCACTCATCACACAGAAGTTTCTGAGAATGCTTCTGTGTAGTTTTTAGTTGAAGATATTTCATTTCCCAGCATAGGCCTTGGAGTGCTCAAAATATGCACTTGCAGATTCTACAAAAAGAGAGCTTCAAACCTCTTCCAGCAAAAAGAGGCTTCAACTCTGTGAGTAGAATGCACTCATCAAAAAGAAGTTTCTGAGAATGCTTCTGTCTAGTTTTTATATGAAGATATTTCCTTTTCCAGTATAGGCGTCAAAGTGCTCCAAATAAACGCTTGCAGATTCTACAAAAGGAGTGTTTCCAAACTGCTCTATCAAGAGGAATGTTCAGGACTGTGAGTAGAATGCACTCATCACAAAGAAGTTTCTGAGAATGCTTGTGTCTACTTTTTATATGAAGATATTTCCTTTTCCAGCATAGGCGTCAAAGCGCTCCAAATAAACACTTGCAGATTCTCCAAAAGGAGTGTTTCCAAACTGCTCTATCAGAGGGAGTGTTCAAGTCTGTGAGTTGAATGCACTCATCACACAGCAGTTTGTGAGAATGCTTCTGTCTAGTTTTTAGGTGAAGATATTTCTTTTCCCAGAATAGGCCTCAATGCGCTCCAAATATCCACTTGCAGACTCTACAAAAAGAGTGTTTCTCGCGAAGGCCCGCGGCGGGTGTTGACGCGATGTGATTTCTGCCCAGTGCTCTGAATGTCAAAGTGAAGAAATTCAATGAAGCGCGGGTAAACGGCGGGAGTAACTATGACTCTCTTAAAGTAGCCAAATGCCTCGTCATCTAATTAGTGACGCGCATGAATGGATGAACGAGATTCCCACTGTCCCTACCTACTATCCAGCGAAACCACAGCCAAGGGAACGGGCTTGGCGGAATCAGCGGGGAAAGAAGACCCTGTTGAGCTTGACTCTAGTCTGGCACGGTGAAGAGACATGAGAGGTGTAGGATAAGTGGGAGGCCCCCGGCGCCCGCGCCCCCCGTCCCCGCGAGGGGGCGGGGCGCGGGGTCTGCCGGCCTCGCAAGAACATCGAGACTAGGAAGAGACTGCATCAACTAACGAGCAAAATATCCAGCTAACATCATAATGACAGGATCAAATTCACACATAACAATATTAACTTTAAATGTAAATGGACTAAATGCTCCAATTAAAAGACACAGACTGGCAAACTGGATAAAGACTCAAGACCCATCAGTGTGCTGTATTCAGGAAACCCATCTCACGTGCAGAGACACACATAGGCTCAAAATAAAAGGATGGAGGAAGATCTACCAAGCAAATGGAAAACAAAAAAAGGCAGGGGTTGCAATCCTAGTCTCTGATAAAACAGACTTTAAACCAACAAAGATCAAAAGAGACAAAGAAGGCCATTACATAATGGTAAAGGGATTAATTCAACAAGAAGAGCTAACTATCCTAAATATATATGCACCCAATACAGGAGCACCCAGATTCATAAAGCAAGTCCTGAGTGATCTACAAAGAGACTTAGACTCCCACACATTAATAATGGGAGACTTTAACACCCCACTATCAACATTAGACAGATCAACGAGACAGAAAGTCAACAAGGATACCCAGGAATTGAACTCAGCTCTGCACCAAGCAGACCTAATAGACATCTACAGAACTCTCCACCCCAAATCAACAGAATATACATTTTTTTCAGCACCACACCACACCTATTCCAAAATTGACCACATACTTGGAAGTAAAGCTCTCCTCAATAAATGTAAAAGAACAGAAATTGTAACAAACTGTCTCTCAGATCACAGTGCAATCAAGCTAGAACTCAGGATTAAGAATCTCACTCAAAACCGCTCAACTACGTGGAAACTGAACAACCTGCTCCTGAACGACTACTGGGTACATAACGAAATGAAGGCAGAAATAAAGATGTTCTTTGAAACCAACGAGAACCAAGACACAACATACCAGAATCTCTGGGATGCATTCAAAGCAGTGTGTAGAGGGAAATTTATAGCACTAAATGCCCACAAGAGAAAGCAGGAAAGATCCAAAATTGACACCCTAACATCACAATTAAAAGAACTAGAAAAGCAAGAGCAAACACATTCAAAAGCTAGCAGAAGGCAAGAAATAACTAAAATCAGAGCAGAACTGAAGGAAATAGAGACACAAAAAACCCTTCAAAAAATAAATGAATCCAGGAGCTGGTTTTTTGAAAGGATCAACAAAATTGATAGACCGCTAGCAAGATTAATAAAGAAAAAAAGAGAGAAGAATCAAATAGATGCAATAAAAAATGATAAAGGGGATATCACCACCGATCCCACAGAAATACAAACTACCATCAGAGAATATTACAAACACCTCTATGCAAATAAACTAGAAAATCTAGAAGAAATGGATAAATTCCTCAACACATACACCCTCCCAAGACTAAACCAGGAAGAAGTTGAATCTCTGAATAGACCAATAACAGGAGCTGAAATTGTGGCAATAATCAATAGCTTACCAACCAAAAAAAGTCCAGGTCCAGATGGATTCACAGCCGAATTCTACCAGAGGTACAAGGAGGAGCTGGTACCATTCCTTCTGAAACTATTCCAATCAATAGAAAAAGAGGGAATCCTCCCTAACTCATTTTATGAGGCCAGCATCATCCTGATACCAAAGCCTGGCAGAGACACAACAAAAAAAGAGAATTTTAGACCAATATCCTTGATGAACATTGATGCAAAAATCCTCAATAAAATACTGGCAAATCGAATCCAGCAGCACATCAAAAAGCTTATCCACCATGATCAAGTGGGCTTCATCCCTGGGATGCAAGGCTGGTTCAATATACGCAAATCAATAAATGTAATCCAGCATATAAACAGAACGAAAGACAAAAACCACATGATTATCTCAATAGATGCAGAAAAGGCCTTTGACAAAATTCAACAACCCTTCATGCTAAAAACTCTCAATAAATTAGGAATTGATGGGACGTATCTCAAAATAATAAGAGCTATTTATGACAAACCCACAGCCAATATCATACTGAATGGGCAAAAACTGGAAGCATTCCCTTTGAAAACTGGCACAAGACAGGGATGCCCTCTCTCACCACTTCTATTCCACATAGTGTTGGAAGTTCTGGCCAGGGCAATTAGGCAGGAGAAGGAAATCAAGGGTATTCAATTAGGAAAAGAGGAAGTCAAATTGTCCCTGTTTGCAGATGACATGATAGTATATCTAGAAAACCCCATTGTCTCAGCCCAAAATCTCCTTAAGCTGATAAGCAACTTCAGCAAAGTCTCAGGATACAAAATCAATGTGCAAAAATCACAAGCATTCTTATACATCAATAACAGACAAACAGAGAGCCAAATCATGAGTGAACTCCCATTCACAATTGCTTCAAAGAGAATAAAATACCTAGGAATCCAACTTACAAGGGATGTGAAAGACCTCTTCAAGGAGAACTACAAACCACTGCTCAAGGAAATAAAAGAGGATACAAACAAATGGAAGAACATTCCATGCTCATGGGTAGGAAGAATCAATATCATGAAAATGGCCATCCTTCCCAAGGTAATTTACAGATTCAATGCCATCCCCATCAAACTACCAATGACTTTCTTCACAGAATTGGAAAAAACTACTTTAAAGTTCATATGGAACCAAAAAAGAGCCCGCATCGCCAAGTCAATCCTAAGCCAAAAGAACAAAGCTGGAGGCATCACACTACCTGACTTCAAACTATACTACAAGGCTACAGTAACCAAAACAGCATGGTACTGGTACCAAAACAGAGATATAGATCAATGGAACAGAACAGAGCCGTCAGAAATAATGCCACATATCTACAAGTATCTGATCTTTGACAAACCTGAGAAAAACAAGAAATGGGGAAAGGATTCCCTATTTAATAAATGGTGCTGGGAAAACTGGCTAGCCATATGTAGAAAGCTGAAACTGGATCCCTTCCTTACACCTTATACAAAAATCAATTCAAGATGGATTAAAGACTTAAATGTTAGACCTAAAACCATAAAAACCCTAGAAGAAAACCTAGGCATTACCATTCAGGACATAGGCATGGGCAAGGACTTCATGTCTAAAACACCAAAAGCAATGGCAACAAAAGCCAAAATTGACAAATGGGATCTAATTAAACTCAAGAGCTTCTGCACAGCAAAAGAAACTACCATCAGAGTGAACAGGCAACCTACAAAATGGGAGAAAATTTTCGCAACCTACTCATCTGACAAAGGGCTAATATCCAGAATCTACAATGAACTCCAACAAATTTACAAGAAAAAAACAAACAACCCCATCAAAAAGTGGGCAAAGGACATGAACAGACACTTCTCAAAAGAAGACATTGATGCAGCCAAAAAACACATGAAAAAATGCTCACCATCACTGGCTATCAGAGAAATGCAAATCAAAACCACAATGAGATACCATCTCACACCAGTTAGAATGGCAATCATTAAAAAGTCAGGAAACAACAGGTGCTGGAGAGGATGTGGAGAAATAGGAACACTTTTACACTGTTGGTGGGACTGTAAACTAGTTCAACCCTTGTGGAAGTCAGTGTGGCGATTCCTCAGGGATCTAGAACTAGAAATTCCATTCGACCCAGCCATCCCATTACTGGGTATATACCCAAAGGACTATAAATCATGCTGCTATAAAGACACATGCACACGTATGTTTATTGCGGCATTATTCACAATAGCAAAGACTTGGAACCAACCCAAATGTCCAACAATGATAGACTGGATTAAGAAAATGTGGCACATATACACCATGGAATACTATGCAGCCATAAAAAATGATGAGTTCACGTCCTTTGTAGGGACATGGATGAAATTGGAAATCATCATTCTCAGTAAACTATCGCAAGAACAAAAAACCAAACACCGCATATTCTCACTCATAGGTGGGAATTGAACAATGAGAACACATGGACACAGGAAGGGGAACATCACACTCTGGGGACTGTTGTGGGGTGGGGGGAGGGGGGAGGGATAGCATTGGGAGATATACCTAATGCTAGATGACGAGTTGGTGGGTGCAGCGCACCAGCATGGCACATGTATACATATGTAACTTACCTGCACATTGTGCACATGTACCATAAAACCTAAAGTATAATAATAATAATAATAATAATAAAAGAAAAAAAAAATGTAAAAAAAAAAAAAAAAAAAAAAAAAAAAAAAAAAAAAAAAAAAGAGTGTTTCAAAACTGCTCTTTCAAAAGGAAGGCTCAAGTCTGTGATTTGAATGCACTCATCACAAAGAAGTTTCTGAGAATGCTTCTGTGTAGTTGTTATGTGAAGATACCTTCTTTTTCCACCATAGGCCTCAAAGCACTCGAAATAAACACCTGCAGATTCTATGAAAGGAGTTTCAAAACTGTCCTGTCAAAAGAAACGTTGAAGACTTTGAGTTGAATGCACTCATCACACAGAAGTTTCTGAGAATGCTTCTGTGTAGTTGTTATGTGAAGATACGTCCTTTTCCAGCATAGGCCTCAAAGCGATGGAAATAAACACTTGCAGATTCTACAAAAGGAGTGTTTCAAAACTGTCCTAACAGAGGGAATATTCAAGTCTGTGAATGGAAAGCACTCATCACACAGAAGTTTGTGAGAATGCTTCTGTCTAGTTTTTAGCTGAAGACATTTCTTTTCCCAGCATAGGCCTCAAAGCGCTCCAAATATCCACTTGCAGATTCTACAAAAAGACTGTTTCAAAACAGGTGTTTCAAAAGGAAGGTTCAAGTCTGTGAGTTGAATGCACTCATCACAAAGAAGTTTCTGAGAATGCTTCTGGGTAGATGTTATGTGAAGATACCTCCTTTTTCCACCATTGGCCTCAAAGCGCTCGAAATAAACACTTGCAGATTCTACGAAAGGAGTGTTTCAAAACTGTCCTATCAAAATAAACGTTCAATTCCGTGAGTTGAATGCACTCATCACACAGAAGTTTCTGAGAATGCTTCTGTGTAGTTTTTAGTTGAAGATATTTCATTTCCCAGCATAGGCCTTGGAGCGCTCAAAATATGCACTTGCAGATTCTACAAAAAGAGAGCTTCAAACCTCTTCCAGCAAAAAGAGGCTTCAACTCTGTGAGTAGAATGCACTCATCAAAAAGAAGTTTCTGAGAATGCTTCTGTCTAGTTTTTATATGAAGATATTTCCTTTTCCAGTATAGGCGTCAAAGTGCTCCAAATAAACACTTGCAGATTCTACAAAAGGAGTGTTTCCAAACTGCTCTATCAAGAGGAATGTTTAGGACTGTGAGTAGAATGCACTCATCACAAAGAAGTTTCTGAGAATGCTTGTGTCTACTTTTTATATGAAGATATTTCCTTTTCCAGCATAGGCGTCAAAGCGCTCCAAATAAACCCTTGCAGATTCTACAAAAGGAGAGTTTCAAACTGTCCTATCAGAGGGAATGTTCAAGTCTGTGAGTGGAAAGCACACATCACACAGAAGTTTGTGAGAATGCTTCTGTCTAGTTTTTAGCTGAAGACATTTCTTTTCCCAGCATAGGCCTCAAAGCGCTCCAAATATCCACTTGCAGATTCTACAAAAAGACTGTTTCAAAACAGGTGTTTCAAAGGAAGGTTCAAGTCTGTGAGTTGAATGCACTCATCACAAAGAAGTTTCTGAGAATGCTTCTGTGTAGTTGTTATGTGAAGATACTTCCTTTTCCAGCATAGGCCTCAAAGCGCTCGAAATAAACACTTGCAGATTCTACGAAAGGAGTGTTTCAAAACTGTCCTATCTAAAGAAACGTTCAAGTCTGTGAGTTGAATCCACTATCACACAGAAGTTTCTGAGAATGCTTCTGTGTAGTTTTTAGGTGAAGATATTTCCTTTTCCAGCATCGTCGTCAAAGCGATCCAAATAAACACTTGCAGATTCTACAAAAGGAGTGTTTCCAAACTGCTCTCTCAAGAGGAATGTTCAAGAGTGTGAGTAGAATGCAGTCATCACAAAGAAGTTTCTGAGAATGCTTCTATCTAGTTTTTATGTGATGATATTTCCTTTTCCAGCATAGGCGTCAAAGCGCTCCAAATAAACACTTGCTAATTCTACAAAAGGAGTGTTTCCAAACTGCTCTATCAAAAGGAATGTTCAAGTCTGTGAGTTGAATGCACTAATCACACAGAAGTTTGTGAGAATGCTTCTGTCTAGTTTTTAGGTGAAGATATTTCTTTTCCCAGAATAGGCCATATAGCGCTCCAAATATCCACTTGCAGATTCTACAAAAAGAGTGTTTCAAAACTGCTCTTTCAAAAGAAAGGCTCAAGTCTGTGAGTTGAATGCACTCATCACAAAGAAGTGTCTGAGAATTCTTCTGTGTAGTTGTTATGTGAAGATACTTCCTTTTCCAGCATAGGCCTCAAAGCGCTCAAAATAAACACTTGCAGATTCTACGAAAGGAGTGTTTCAAAACTAACCTATGAAAAGAAACGTTCAAGTCTGTGAGTTGAATGCACTCATCACATAGAAGTTTCTGAGAATGCTTCTGTGTAGTTTTTAGGTGAAGATATTTCCTTTTCCAGCATCGTCGCCAAAGTGATCCAAATAAACACTTGCAGATTCTACAAAAGGAGTGTTTCCAAACTGCTCTCTCAAGAGGAATGTTCAAGTGTGTGAGTAGAATGCACTCATCACAAAGAAGTTTCTGAGAATGCTTCTGTCTAGTTTTTATGTGAAGATATTTCCTTTTCCAGCATAGGCGTCAAAGTGCTCCAAATAAACACTTGCAGATTCTACAACAGCAGTGTTTCCAAACTGCTCTAACAAGAGGAATGTTCAAGTCTGTGAGGAGAATGCACTAATCACACAGAAGTTTGTGAGAATGCTTCTGTCTAGTTTTTAGGTGAAGATATTTCTTTTCCCAGAATAGGCCTTAAAGCGCTCCAAATATCCACTTGCAGAATCTACAAAAAGAGTGTTTCAAAACTGCTCTTTCAAAAGAAAGGCTCAAGTCTGTGAGTTGAATGCACTCATCACAAAGAAGTGTCTGAGAATGCTTCTGTGCAGTTGTTATGTGAAGATACTTCCTTTTCCAGCATAGGCCTCAAAGCGCTCGAAATAAACACTTGCAGATTCTACGAAAGGAGTGTTTCAAAACTGACTTATGAAAAGAAACGTTCAAGTCAGTGAGTTGAATGCACTCATCACACAGAAGTTTCTGAGAATGCTTCTGTGTAGTTTTTAGGTGAAGATATTTCCTTTTCCAGCATCGTCGTCAAAGCGATCCAAATAAACACTTGCAGATTCTACAAAAGGAGTGTTTCCAAACTGCTCTCTCAAGAGGAATGTTCAAGTGTGTGAGTAGAATGCACTCATCACAAAGAAGTTTCTGAGTATGCTTCCGGCTAGTTTTTATGTGAAGATATTTCCTTTTCCTGCATAGGCGTCAAAGCGTTCCAAATAAACACTTGCAGATTCTACTAAAGGAGTGTTTCCAAACTGCTCTATCAGAGGGAATGTTCAAGTCCGTGAGTTGAATGCACTAATCACACAGAAGTGTGTGAGAATGCTTCTGTCTAGTTTTTAGGTGAAGATATTTCTTTTCCCAGATTAGGCCTCAAAGCCCTCCAAATATCCACTTGCAGACTCCACAAAAACAGTGTTTCCAAACTGCTCTTTCAAAAGGAAGGCTCAAGCCTGTGAGTTGAATGCACTCATCACAAAGAATTTTCTGAGAATGCTTCTGTGCAGTTGTTATGTGAAGATACTTCCTTTTCTATCATAGGCCTCAAAGCGCTCGAAATAAACACTTGCAGATTCTACGAAAGGAGTGTTTCAAAACTGTCCCATCAAAAGAAACGTTCAAGTCTGTGAGTGGAATGCACTCATCACACAGAAGTTTCTGAGAATGCTTCTGTGTAGTTTTTAGGTGAAGATATTTCATTTCCCAGCATAGGCCCCAGAGCGCTCCAAATATGCACTTGCAGATTCTACAAAAAGAGAGCTTGAAAACTTTTCCACCAAAAGGAGGCTTCAACTCTGTGAATAGAATGCACCCATCACAAAGAAGTTTCTGAGAATGCTTCTGTGTAGTTGTTATGTGAAGATACTTCCTTTTCCAAAATAGGCCTCAAAGCGCTCGAAATAAACACTTGCAGATTCAAAACTGTCCTATCAAAAGAAACGTTCAAGTCTGTGAGTTGAATGCACTCATCACACAGAAGTTTCTGAGAATGCTTCTGTGTAGTTTTTAGGTGAAGATATTTCATTTCCCAGCATAGGCCTCGGAGCGCTCCAAATATGCACTTGCAGATACTACAAAAAGAGAGCTTGAAAACTCTTCCGCCAAAAAGAGGCTTAAAGTCTGTGAGTAGAATGCACTCATCACAAAGAAGTTTCTGAGAATGCTTCTGTGTAGTTGTTATGTGAAGATACTTCCTTTTCCAGCATAGGCCTCAAAGCGCTCGAAATAAACACTTGCAGATTCTTCGAAAGGAGTGTTTCAAAGCTGTCCTATCAAAAGAAACGTTCAAGTCTGTGAGTTGAATGCACTATCACACAGAAGTTTCTGAGAATGCTTCTGTGTAGTTTTTAGGTGAAGATATTTCCTTTTCCAGCGTCGTCGTCAAAGCGATCCAAATAAACACTTGCAGATCCTACAAAAGGAGTGTTTCCAAACTGCTCTCTCAAGAGGAATGTTCAAGTGTGTGAGTAGAATGCAGTCATCACAAAGAAGTTTCTGAGAATGCTTCTGTCTAGTTTTTATGTGAAGATATTTCCTTTTGCAGCATAGGCATCAAAGCGCTCCAAATAAACACTTGCAGATTCTACAAAAGGAGTGTTTCCAAACTGTTCTATCAAAAGGAATGTTCAAGTCTGTGAGTTGAATGCACTAATCACACAGAAGTTTGTGAGAATGCTTCTGTCTAGTTTTTAGGTGAAGATATTTCTTTTCCCAGAATAGGCCTTATAGCGCTCCAAATATCCACTTGCAGATTCTACAAAAAGAGTGTTTCAAAACTGCTCTTTCAAAAGAAAGGCTCAAGTCTGTGAGTTGAATGCACTGATCACACAGAAGTTTCTGAGAATGCTTCTCTGTAGTTTTTAGGTGAAGATATTTCATTTCCCAGCATAGGCCCCAGAGCGCTCCAAATATGCACTTGCAGATACTACAAAAAGAGAGCTAGAAAACTTTTCCGCCAAAAGGACGCTTCAACTCTGTGAATAGAATGCACCCATCACTAAGAAGTTTCTGAGAATGCTTCTGTGTAGTTGTTATGTGAAGATACTTCCTTTTCCAAAATAGGCCCCAAAGCGCTCGAAATAAACACATGCAGATTCTACGAAAGGAGTGTTTCAAAACTGTCCTATCAAAAGAAACGTTCAAGTCTGTGAGTTGAATGCGCTCATCAAACAGAAGTTTCTGAGAATGCTTCTGTGTAGTTTTTAGGTGAAGATATTCCATTTCCCAGCACAGGACTCGGAGCGCTCCAAATATGCACTTGCAGATTCTACAAAAAGAGAGCTTGAAAACTCTTCCACCAAAAAGAGGCTTCAACTCTGTGAGTAGAATGCACTCATCACAAAGAAGTTTCTGAGAATGCTTCTGTGTAGTTGTTATGTGAAGATACTTCCTTTTCCAGCATAGGCCTCAAAGCGCTCGAAATAAACACTTGCAGATTCTACCAAAGGAGTGTTTGAAAGCTGTCCTATCAAAAGAAACGTTCAAGTCTGTGAGTTGAATGCACTATCACACAGAAGTTTCTGAGAATGCTTCTGTGTAGTTTTTAGGTGAAGATATTTCCTTTTCCAGCATCGTCGTCAAAGCGATCCAAATAAACACTTGCAGATTCTACAAAAGGAGTGTTTCCAAACTGCTCTCTCAAGAGGAATGTTCAAGTGTGTGAGTAGAATGCAGTCATCACAAAGAAGTTTCTGAGAATGCTTCTGTCTAGTTTTTATGTGAAGATATTTCCTTTTCCAGCATAGGCGTCAAAGCGCTCCAAATAAACACTTGCAGATACTACAAAAGGAATGTTTCCAAACTGCTCTATCAAAAGGAATGTTCAAGTCTGTGAGTTGAATGCAATAATCACACAGAAGTTTGTGAGAATGCTTCTGCCTTGTTTTTAGATGAAGATATTTCTTTTCCCAGATTAGGCCTTATAGCGCTCCAAATATCCACTTGCAGATTCTACAAAAAGAGTGTTTCAAAACTGCTCTTTCAAAAGAAAGTCTCAAGTCTGTGAGTTGAATGCACTCATCACAAAGAAGTTTCTGAGAATTCTTCTGTGTAGTTGTTATGTGAAGATACTTCCTTTTCCAGCATAGGCCTCAAAGCGCTTGAAATAAACACTTGCAGATTCTACGAAAGGAGTGTTTCAAAACTGTCCTATCAAAAGAAACGTTCAAGTCTGTGAGTTGAATGCAGTCATCACACAAAAGTTTCTGAGAATGCTTCTGTGTAGTTTTTAGGTGATGATATTTCCTTTTCCAGCATACGCGTCAAATCGATCCAAATAAACACATGCAGATTCTAAAAAAGGAGTGTTTCCAAACTGCTCTCTCAAGAGGAATGTTCAAGTCTGTGAGTAGAATGCACTCATCACAAAGAAGTTTCTGAGAATGCTTCTGGCTAGTTTTTATGTGAAGATATTTCCTTTTCCAGCATAGGCGTCAAAGCGTTCCAAATAAACACTTGCAGATTCTACAAAAGGAGTGTTTCCATACTACTCTATCAGAGGGAATGTTCAAGTCTGTGAGTTGAATGCACTAATCAGACAGAAGTTTGTGAGAATGCTTCTGTCTAGTTTTTACGTGAAGGTATTTCTTTTCCCAGCTTAGGCCTCAAAGCCCTCAAAATATCCACTTGCAGTCTCCACAAAAAGAGTGTTTCAAAACTGCTCTTTCAAAAGGAAGGCTCAAGTCTGTGAGTTGAATGCACTCATCACAAAGAATTTTCTGAGAATGCTTCTGTGCAGTTGTTATGTGAAGATACTTCCTTTTCTACCATAGACCTCAAAGCGCTCGAAATAAACACTTGCAGATTCTACGAAAGGAGTGTTTCAAAACTGTCCTATCAAAAGAAACGTTCAAGTCTGTGAGTTGAATGCACTCTTCACACAGAAGTTTCTGAGAATGCTTCTGTGTAATTTTTAGGTGAAGATATTTCATTTCCCAGCATAGGCCTCAGAGCGCTCCAAATATGCACTTGCAGATTCTACAAAAAGAGAGCTTGAAAACTTTTCCGCCAAAAGGAGGCTTCAACTCTGTGAATAAAATGCACCCATCACAAAGAAGTTTCTGAGAATGCTTCTGAGTAGTTGTTGTGTGAAGATACTTCCTTTTCCAAAATAGGCCTCAAAGCGCTCGAAATAAACAATTGCAGATTCTACGAAAGGAGTGTTTCAAAACTGTCCTATCAAAAGAAACGTTCAACTCTGTGAGTTGAATGCACTCATCACACAGAAGATTCTGAGAATGCTTCTGTGTAGTTTTTAGGTGAAGATATTTCATTTCCCAGCATAGGCCTCAGAGCGCTCCAAATACGCACTTGCAAATTCTACAAAAAGAGAGCTTGAAAACTCTTCCACCAAAAAGAGGCTTCAACTCTGTGAGTAGAATACACTCTTCACAAAG
This sequence comes from Pongo pygmaeus, assembly GCF_028885625.2. NCBI lineage: Eukaryota > Metazoa > Chordata > Mammalia > Primates > Hominidae > Pongo > Pongo pygmaeus. The sequence continues at coordinate 41,074,146 of NC_072381.2, read as the reverse complement.
ATGTTTCTGAGAATGCTTCTGTGTAGTTGTTATGTGAAGATATTTCCTTTTCCAGCCTAGGCGTCAAAGCGCTCTAAATAAACACTTGCAGATTCTACAAAAGGAGTGTTTCCAAACTGCTCTCTCAAAAGGAATGTTCAAGTCTGTGAGATGAATGCACTAATCACACAGAAGTTTGTGAGAATGCTTCTCTCTAGTTTTTAGGTGAGGATATTTCTTTTCCCAGAATAGGCCTTAAAGCGCTCCAAATATCCACTTGCAGATTCTACAAAAGGGTGATTCAAAACTGCTCTTTCAAAAGAAAGACTCAAGTCTATGAATTGAATGCACTCATCCAAGGAAGTGTCTGAGAATGCTTCTGTGTAGTTGTTATGTGAAGATACTTCCTTTTCCAACATGGGCCTCAAAGCGCTCGAAATAAACACTTGCAGATTCTACAAAAGGAATGTTTCAAAACTGTCCTATCAAAAGAAACGTTCAAGTCTGTGAGTTGAATGCACTCATCACAAAGAAGTTTCAGAGAATGCTTCTGTGTAGTTTTTAGGTGAAGATATTTCCTTTTCCAGCATAGGCATCAAAGCGATCCAAATAAACACTTGCAGATTCTACAAAAGGAGTGTTTCCCAACTGCTCTCTCAAAGGGAATGTTCAAGTGTGTGAGTAGAATGCAGTCATCACAAAGAAGTTTCTGAGAATGCTTCTGTCTAGTTTTTATGAGAAGATATTTCCTTTTCCAGCATAGGCGTCAAGGTGCTCCAAATAAACACTTGCAGATTCTACAAAAGGAGTGTTTCCAAACTGCTCTATCAAGAGGAATGTTCAAGTCTGTGAGTTGAATGCACTAATCACACAGAAGTTTGTGAGAATGCTTCTGTCTAGTTTTTAGGTGAAGATATTTATTTTCCCAGAATAGGCCTTAAAGCGCTCCAAATATCCACTTGCAGATTCTACAAAAAGAGTGTTTCAAAACTGCTCTTTCAAAAGAAAGGCTCAAGTCTGTGAGTTGAATGCACTCATCACAAAGAAGTTTCTGAGAATGCTTCTGTGTAGTTGATATGTGAAGAAACTTCCTTTTCCAGCATAGGCTTCAAAGCGCTCGAAATAAACACTTGCAGATTCTACAAAAGGAGTGTTTCAAAACTGTCCTATCGAAAGAAACGTTCAAATCTGTGAGTTGAATGCACTCATCACAGAGAAGTTTCTGAGAATGCTTCTGTGTAGTTTTTAGGTGATGATATTTCCTTTTCCAGCATTCGCGTCAAAGCGATCCAAATAAACACATGCAGATTCTACAAAAGGAGTGTTTCCAAACTGCTCTCTCAAGAGGAATGTTCAAGTCTGTGAGTAGAATGAACTCATCACAAAGAAGTTTCTGAGTATGCTTCTGGCTAGTTTTTATGTGAAGATATTTCCTTTTCCTGCATAGGCGTAAAAGCGTTCCAAATAAACACTTACAGATTCTACAAAAGGAGTGATTCCAAACTGCTCTATCAGAGGGAATGTTCAAGTCCGTGAGTTGAATGCACTAATCAGACAGAAGTTTGTGATAATGCTTCTGTCTAGTTTTTAGGTGAAGATATTTCTTTTCCCATATTAGGCCTCAAAGCCCTCCAAATATCCACTTGCAGACTCCACAAAAACAGTGTTTCAAAACTGCTATTTCAAAAGGAAGGCTCAAGTCTGTGAGTTGAATGCACTCATCACAAAGAATTTTCTGAGAATGCTTCTGTGCAGTTGTTATGTGAAGATACTTCCTTTTCTACCATAGGCCTCAAAGCGCTCGAAATAAACACCTGCAGATTCTACAATAGGAGTGTTTCAAAACTGTCCTATCGAAAGAAACGTTCAAGTCTGTGAGTTGAATGCACTCATCACACAGAAGTTTCTGAGAATGCTTCTGTGTAGTTTTTAGGTGATGATATTTCCTTTTCCAGCATTCGCGTCAGAGCGATCCAAATAAACACATGCAGATTCTACAAAAGGAGTGTTTCCAAACTGCTCTCTGAAGAGGAATGTTCAAGTCTGTGAGTAGAATGCACTCATCACAAAGGAGTTTCTCAGTATGCTTCTGGCTACTTTTTATGTGAAGATATTTCCTTTTCCTGCATAGGCGTCAAAGCGTTCCAAATAAACACTTGCAGATTCTACAAAAGGAGTGTTTCCAAACTGCTCTATCAGAGGGAATGTTCAAGTCCGTGAGTTGAATGCACTAATCAGACAGAAGTTTGTGAGAATGCTTCTGTCTAGTTTTTAGGTGAAGATATTTCTTTTCCCAGATTAGGCCTCAAAGCTCTCCAAATATCCACTTGCTGACTCCACAAAAACAGTGTTTCAAAACTGCTCTTTCAAAAGGAAGGCTCAAGTCTGTGAGTTGAATGCACTGATCACACAGCAGTTTCTGAGAATGCTTCTGTGTAGTTGTTATGTGAAGATACTTCCTTTTCCAGCAAAGGCCTCAAAGCGCTAGAAATAAACACTTGCAGATTCTACAAAAGGAGTGTTTCAAAACTGTCCTATCAAAAGAAACGTTCAAGTGTGTGAGTTGCATGCACTCATCACACAGAAGTTTCTGAGAATGCTTCTGTGTAGTTTTTAGGTGATGATGTTTCCTTTTCCAGCATACGCGTCAAAGTGATCCAAATAAACACATGCAGATTCTACAAAAGGAGTGTTTCCAAACTGCTCTCTCAAGAGGAATGTTCAAGTCCGTGAGTAGAATGCACTCATCACAAAGAAGTTTCTGAGAATGCTTCTGGCTAGTTTTTATGTGAAGATATTTCCTTTTCCATCATAGGCGTCAAAGCCCTCCAAATAAACACTTGCAAATTCTACAAAAGGAGTGTTTATAAACTGCTCTATCAAAAGGAATGTTCAAGTCTCTGAGTTGAGTGCACTAATCACACAGAAGTTTGTGAGAATGCTTCTGTCTTGTTTTTAGGTGAAGATATTTCTTTTCCCAGAATAGGCCTTATAGCGCTCCAAATATCCACTTGCAGATTCTACAAAAAGAGTGTTTCAAAACTGCTCTTTCAAAAGAAAGGCTCAAGTTTGTGAGTTGAATGCACTCATCAAAAAGAAGTGTCTGAGAATGCTTCTGTGTAGTTGTTATGTGAAGATACTTCCTTTTCCAAAATAGGCCTCAAGCGCTCGAAATAAACACTTGCAGATTCTAAGAAAGGGGTGTTTCAAAACTGTCCTATCAAAAGAAACGTTCAAGTCTGTGAGTTGAATGCACTCATCACACAGAAGTTTCTGAGAATGCTTCTGTGTAGTTTTTAGGTGAAGATATTTCATTTCCCAGCATAGGCCTCGGAGCGCTCCAAATATGCACTTGCAGATTCTACAAAAAGAGAGCTTGAAAACTCTTCCGCCAAAAAGAGGCTTCAACTCTGTGAGTAGAATATACTCATCACAAAGAAGTTTCTGAGAATGCTTCTGTGTAGTTGTTATGTGAAGTTACTTCCTTTTCCAGCATAGGCCTCAAAGCGCTCGAAATAAACACTTGCAGATTCTACGAAAGGAGTGTTTCAAAGCTGTCCTATCAAAAGAAACGTTCAAGTCTGTGAGTTGAATGCACTATCACACAGAAGTTTCTGAGAATGCTTCTGTGTAGTTTTTAGGTGAAGGTATTTCCTTTTCCAGGATCGTCGTCAAAGCGATCCAAATAAACACTTGCAGATTCTACAAAAGGAGTGTTTCCAAACTGCTCTCTCAAGAGGAATGTTCAAGTGTCTGAGTAGAATGCAGTCATCACAAAGAAGTTTCTGAGAATGCTTCTGTCTAGTTTTTATGTGAAGATATTTCCTTTTCCAGCATAGGCTTCAAAGCGCTCCAAATAAACACTTGCAGATTCTACAAAAGGAGTGTTTCCAAACTGCTCTATCAAAAGGAATGTTCAAGTCTGTGAGTTGAATGCACTAATCACACAGAAGTTTGTGAGAATGCTTCTGGCTAGTTTTTAAGTGAAGATATTTCTTTTCCCAGAATAGGCCTTATAGCGCTCCAAATATCCACTTGCAGATTCTAAAAAAAAAAGTGTTTCAAAACTGCTCTTTCAAAAGAAAGGCTCAAGTCTGTGAGTTGAATGCACTCATCACAAAGAAGTGTCTGAGAATGCTTCTGTGTAGTTTTTATGTGAAGATACTTCCTTTTCCAGCATAGGCCTCAAAGCGCTTGAAATAAACACTTCCAGATTCTACGAAAGGAGTGTTTCAAAACTGTCCTATCAAAAGAAACGTTCAACTCTGTGAGTTGAATGCACTCATCACACAGAAGTTTCTGAGAATGCTTCTGTGTAGTTTTCAGGTGAAGATATTTCATTTCCCAGCATATGCCTCAGAGCGCTCCAAATATGCACTTGCAGATTCTACAAAAAGAGAGATTGAAAACTCTTCCACCAAAAAGAGGCTTCAACTCTGTGAGTAGAATACACTCTTCACAAAGAAGTTTCTGAGAATGCTTCTGTGTAGTTGTTATGTTAAGATAATTCCTTTTCCAGCATAGGCCTCAAAGCGCTCGAAATAAACACTTGCAGATTCTACAAAAGGAGTGTTTCAAAACTGTCCTATCGAAAGAAACGTTCAAGTCTGTGCGTTGAGTGCACTCATCACACAGAAGTTTCTGAGAATGCTTCTGTGTAGTTTTTAGGTGATGATATTTCCTTTTCCAGCATTCGCGTCAAATCGATCCAAATAAACACATGCAGATTCTAAAAAAGGAGTGTTTCCAAACTGCTCTCTCAAGAGGAATGTTCAAGTCTGTGAGTAGAATGCACTATCACGCAGAAGTTTCTCAGAATGCTTCTGTGTAGTTTTTAGGTGAAGATATTTCCTTTTCCAGCATCGTCATCAAAGCGATCCAAATAAACACTTGCAGATTCTACAAAAGGAGTGTTTCCAAACTTCTCTCTCAACGGGAATGTTCAAGTGTGTGAGTAGAATGCAGTCATCACAAAGAAGTTTCTGAGAATGCTTCTGTCTAGTTTTTATGTGAAGATATTTCCTTTTCCAGCATAGGCGTCAAAGCGCTCCAAATAAACACTTGCAGATTCTACAAAAGGAGTGTTTCCAAACTGCTCTATCAAAAGGAATGTTCAAGTCTGTGAGTTGAATGCACTAATCACACAGAAGTTTGTGAGAATGCTTCTGTGTAGTTTTTAGGTGAAGATATTTCTTTTCCCAGAATAGGCCTTAAAGCGCTCCAAATATCCACTTGCAGATTCTACAAAAAGAGTGTTTCAAAACTGCTCTTTCAAAAGAAAGGCTCAAGTCTGTGAGTTGATTGCACTCATCACAAAGAAGTGTCTGAGAATGCTTCTGAGCAGTTGTTATGTGCAGATATTTCCTTTTCCAGCATAGGCCTCAAAGCGCTCGAAATAAACACTTGCAGATTCTACGAAAGGAGTGTTTCAAAACTGACTTATGAAAAGAAACGTTCAAGTCAGTGAGTTGAATGCACTCATCTCACAGTAGTTTCTGAGAATGCTTCTGTGTAGTTTTTAGGTGAAGATATTTCCTTTTCCAGCATCGTCGTCAAAGCGATCCAAATAAACACTTGCAGATTCTACAAAAGGAGTGTTTCCAAACTGCTCTCTCAAGAGGAATGTTCAAGTGTGTGAGTAGAATGCACTCATCACAAAGAAGTTTCTGAGAATGCTTCTGGCTAGTTTTTATGTGAAGATATTTCCTTTTCCAGCATAGGCGTCAAAGCGTTCAAAATAAACACTTGCAGATTCTACAAAAGGAGTGTTTCCAAACTGCTCTATCAGAGGGAATGTTCAAGTCTGCGAGTTGAATGCACTAATCAGACAGAAGTTTCTGAGAATGTTTCTGTCTAGTTTTTAGGCGAAGATATTTCTTTTCCCAGCTTAGGCCTCAAAGCCCTCCAAATATCAACTTGCAGACTCCACAAAAAGAGTGTTTCAAAACTGCTCTTTCAAAAGGAAGACTCAAGTCCGAGAGTTGAATGCACTCATCACAAAGAAGTTTCTGAGAATGCTTCTGTGTAGTTGTTATGTGAAGATACTTCTTTCTCCAGTATAGGCATCAAAGAGCTCGAAATAAACACTTGCAGATTCTACGAAAGGAGAGTTTCAAAACTGTCCTATCAAAAGAAACGTTCAAGTCTGTGAGTTGAATGCCTTCATCACACAGAAGTTTCTGAGAAAGCTTCTGTGTAGTTTTAAGGTGAAGATATTTCATTTCCCAGCATAGGCCTCAGAGCGCTCCAAATATGCACTTGCAGATTATACAAAAAGAGAGCTTGAAAACTTTTCCGCCAAAAGGAGGCTGCAACACTGTGAATAGAATGCCCCCATCACAAAGAAGTTTCTGAGAATGCTTCTGTGTAGTTGTTATGTGAAGATACTTCCTTTTCCAAAATAGGCCTCAAAGCGCTCGAAATAAACACTTGCAGATTCTACGAAAGGAGTGTTTCAAAACTGTCCTATCAAAAGAAACGTTCAAGTCTGTGAGCTGAATGCACTCATCACACAGAAGTTTCTGAGAATGCTTCTGTGTAGTTTTTAGGTGAAGATATTTCATTTCCCAGCATAGGCCTCGGAGCGCTCCAAATATGCACTTGCAGAATCTACAAAAATAGAGCTTGAAAACTCTTCCGCCAAAAAGAGGCTTCAACTCTGTGAGTAGAAAGCACTCATCACAAAGAAGTTTCTGAGAATGCTTCTGTGTAGTTGTTATGTGAAGATATTTCCTTTTTCAGCATAGGCGTCAAAGCGCTCCAAATAAACACTTGCAGATTCTACAAAAGGAGTGTTTCCAATCTGCTCTCTCAAAAGGAATGTTCAAGTCTGTGAGATGAATGCACTAATCACACAGAAGTTTGTGAGAATGCTTCTGTCTAGTTTTTAGGTGAAGATATTTCTTTTCCCAGAATAGGCCTTAAAGCGCTCCAAATATCCACTTGCAGATTCTACAAAAACAGTGTTTCAAAACTGCTCTTTCAAAAGAAAGGCTCAAGTCTGAGAGTTGAATGCACTCATCACAAAGAAGTTTCTGAGAATGCTTCTGTGTAGTCGTTATGTGAAGATACTTCCTTTTCCAGCATAGGCATCAAAGCGCTCGAAATAAACACTTACAGATTCTACGAAAGGACTCTTTCAAAACTGTCCTATCAAAAGAAACGTTGAAGTCTGTGAGTTGAATGCAGTCATCACACAGAAGTTTCTGAGAATGCTTCTGTGTAGTTTTTAGGTGAAGATATTTCATTTCCCAACATAGGCCTCGGAGCGCTCCAAATATGCACTTGCAGATTCTACAAAAAGAGAGCTTGAAAACTCTTCCACCAAAAAGAGGCTTCAACTCTGTGAGTAGAATGCACTCATCACTAAGAAGTTTCTGAGAATGCTTCTGTGTAGTTGTTATGTGAAGATACTTCCTTTTCCAAAATAGGCCTCAAAGCGCTCGAAATAAACACTTGCAGATTCTACAAAAGGAGTGTTTCAAAACTGTCCTATCGAAAGAAACGTTCAAGTCTGTGAGTTGAATGCACTCATCACACAGAGGTTTCTGAGAATGCTACTGTGTAGTTTTTAGGTTATGATATTTAGTTTTCCAGCATACGCGTCAAAGAGATCCAAATAAACACATGCAGATTCTACAAAAGGAGTGTTTCCAAACTGCTCTCCCAAGAGGAATGTTCAAGTCTGTGAGTAGAATGCACTCATCACAAAGAAGTTTCTGAGAATGCTTCTGGCTAGTTTTTATGTGAAGATATTTCCTTTTCCAGCATAGGCATCAAAGCGTTCCAAATAAACACTTGCAGATTCTACAAAAGGAGTGTTTCCAAACTGCTACATCAGAAAGAATGTTCAAGTCTGTGAGCTGAATGCACTAATCACACAGAAGTTTGTGAGAATGCTTCTGTCTAGTTTTTAGGTGAAGATATTTCTTTTCCCAGCATAGGCCTCAAAACCCTCCAAATATCCACTTGCAGACTCCACAAAAAGAGTGTTTCAAACCTGCTCCTTCAAAAGGAAGGCTCAAGTCTGTGAGTTGAATGCACTCATCTCAAAGAATTTTCTGAGAATGTTTCTGTGTAGTTGTTATTTGAAGATACTTCCTTTTCCAGCATAGGCCTCAAAGCCCTCGAAATAAACACTTGCAGATTCTACGAAAGGAGTGTTTCAAAACTGTCCTATCAAAAGAAACGTTCAAGTCTGTGAGTTGAATGCACTCATCACACAGAAGTTTCTGAGAATGCTTCTGTGTAGTTTTTAGGTGAAGATATTTCATTTCCCAGCATAGGCCTCGGAGCGCTCTAAATATGCACTTGAAGATTCTACAAAAAGAGAGCTTGAAAACCCTTCCACCAAAAAGAGGCTTCAACTCTCTGGGTAGAATGCACTCATCACAAAGAAGTTTCTGAGAGTGCTTCTGTCTAGTTTTTATGTGAAGATATTTCCTTTTCCAGCATAGGCGTGAAAGCGCTCCAAATAAACACTTGCAGATCCTACAAAAGGAGTGTTTCCACACTGCCCTATCAGAGGGAATGTTCAAGTCTGTGAGTTGAATGCACTAATCAGACAGATGTTTGTGAGAATGCTTCTGTCTAGTTTTTAGGTGAAAGTATGTCTTTTCCCAGCATAGGCCTCATAGCCCTCCAAATATCGACTTGCAGCCTCTACAAAAAGAGTGTTTCAAAACTGCTCTTTTAAAAGGAAGGCTCAAGTCTGTGAGTTGAATGCACTCATCACAAAGAAGTTTCAGAGAATGCTTCTGTGTAGTTGTTATGTGAAGATACTTCCTTTACAAGCATAGGCCACAAAGCGCTCAAAATAAAGACTCGCAGATTCTACGAAAGGAGTGTTTCAAAACTGTCCTATCAAAAGAAACGTTCAAGTCTGTGAGTTGAATGCACTCATTACACAGAAGTTTCTGAGAATGCTTCTGTGTAGTTTTTATGTGAAGATATTTCCTTTTCCAGCATAGGCGCCAAAGCGCTCCAAATAAACACTTGCAGATTCTACAAAAGGAGTGTTTCCAAACTGCTCTCTCAAGAGGAATGTTCAAGTCTGTGAGTTTAATGCACTAATCAGACAGAAGATTGTGAGAATCCTTCTGTCTAGTTTTTAGGTGAAGGTATGTCTTTTCCCAGCATAGGCCTCAAAGCCCTCCAAATATCGACTTGCAGCCTCTGCAAAAAGAGTGTTTCAAAACTTCTCTTTCAAAAGGAAGGCTCAAGTCTGTGAGTTGAATGCACTCATCACAAAGAAGTTTCCGAGAATGCTTCTGTATAGTTGTTATGTGAAGATACTTCCTTTTCCAGCATAGGCCTCAAAGCGCACGAAATAAACACTTGCAGATTCTACAAAAGGAGTGTTTCAAAACTGTCAGAACAAAAGAAACGTTGAAGTCTGCGAGTTGAATGCACTCATCACACAGAAGTTTCTGAGAATGCTTCTGTTTAGTTTTTAGGTGTAGATATTTCCTTTTCCAGCATAGGCGTCAAAGCGATCCAAATAAACACTTGCAGATTCTACAAAAGGAGTGTTTCCAAACTCCCCTCTCAAGAGGAATGTTCAAGTCTGTGAGTAGAATGCACTCATCACAAAGAAGTTTCTGAGAATGCTTCTGTCTAGTTTTTATGTGAAGATATTTCCTTTTCCAGCATAAGCGTCAAAGCGTTCCAAATAAACACTTGCAGATTCTATAAAAGGAGTGTTTCCAAACTGCTCTATCAGAGGGAATGTTCAAGTCTGTGAGTTGAATGCACTAATCTGACAGAAGTTTGTGAGAATGCTTCTGTCTAGTTTTTAGGTGAAAGTATGTCTTTTCCCAGCATAGGATTCACAGTCCTCCAAATATCGACTTACAGACTCTACAAAAAAAGTGTTTCAAAACTGCTCTTTGAAATGGAAGGCTCAAGTCTGTGAGTTGAATGCACTCATCACAAAGAAGTTTCTGAGAATGCTTCTGTGTAGTTGTTATGTGAAGATACTTCCTTTTCCAGCATAGGCCTCAAAGCGCTCGAAATAAACACTTGCAGATTCTACGAAAAGAGTGTTTCAAAACTGTCCTATCAAAAGAAACGTTCAAGTCTGTGAGTTGAATGCACTCATCACACAGAAGTTTCTGAGAATGCTTCTGTATAGTTTTTAGGTGAAGATGTTTCATTTCCCAGCATAGGCCTCGGAGCGCTCCAAATATGCACTTGCAGATTCTACAAAAAGGGAGCTTGAAAACTCTTCCACCAAAAGGAGGCTTCAACTCTGTGAGTAGAATGCACTCATCACAAAGAAGTTTCTGAGAATGCTTCTGTGTAGATTTTAGGTGAAGATATTTCCTTTTACAGCATAGGCGTCAAAGCGATCCAAATAAACACTTGTAGATTCTACAAAAGGAGTGTTTCCAAACTGCTCTCTCAAGAGGAATGTTCAAGTCTGTGAGTAGCATGCACTCATCACAAAGAAGTTTCTGAGAATGCTTCTGTCTAGTTTTTATGTGAAGATATTTCCTTTTCAGGCATAAGCGTCAAAGCGTTCCCAATAAACACTTGCAGATTCTATAAAAGGAGTGTTTCCAAACTGCTCTATCAGAGGGAATGTTCAAGTCTGTGAGTTGAATGCACTAATCACACAGAAGTTTGTGAGAATGCTTCTGTCTAGTTTTTAGGTGAAGGTATGTCTTTTCCCAGCATAGGCCTCAAAGCCCTCCAAATATCGACTTGCAGCCTCTACAAAAAGAGTGTTTCAAAACTGCTCTTTCAAAAGGAAGGATCAAGTCTGTGAGTTGAATGCACTCATAACAAAGAAGTTTCTGAGAATGCTTCTGTACTTGTTATGTGAAGATACTTCCTTTTGCAACATAGGCCTCAAAGCGCTCGAAATAAACACTTGCAGATTATACGAAAGGAGTGTTTCAAAACTGTCCTCTCAAAAGAAACTTTCAAGTCCGTGAGTTGAATGCACTCATCACACAGAAGTTTCTGAGAATGCTTCTGTGTAGATTTTAGGTGAAGATATTTCCTTTTCCAGCATAGGCGTCAAAGCGATCCAAATAAACACTTGCAGATTCTACAAAAGGAGTGTTTCCAAACTGCTCTCTCAAGAGGAATGTTCAAGTCTGTGAGTAGAATGCACTCATCACAAACAAGTTTCTGAGAATGCTTCTGGCTAGTTTTTATGTGAAGATATTTCCTTTTCCAGCATAGGCGTGAAAACGCTCCAAATAAACACTTGCAGATTCTGCAAAAGGAGTGTTTCCAAACTGGCCTATCAGAGGGAATGTTCAAGTCTGTGAGTGGAATGCACTAATCACGCAGATGTTTGTGAGAATGCTTCTTTATTGTTTTTAGGTAAAGATATTTCTTTTCCCAGCATAGGCCTCAAAGCCCTCCAAATATCGACTTGCAGACTCTACAAAAAGAGTGTTTCAAAACTGCTCTTTCAAAAAGAAGCCTCAAGTCTGTGAGTTGAATGCACTCACCACAAAGAAGTTTCCGAGAATGCTTCTGTGTAGTTGTTATGTGACGATACATCCTTTTCCAGCACAGGCCTCAAAGCGCTCGAAATAAACACTTGCAGATTCTACAAAAGGAGTGTTTCAAAACTGTCCTATCAAAAGAAACGTTCAAGTCTGTGAGTTGAATGCACTCATCACACAGAAGTTTCTGAGAATGCTTCTGTGTAGTTTTTAGGTGAAGATATTTCCTTTTCCTTTATAGGCGTCAAAGCGATAAAAATAAACACTTGCAGATTCTACAAAAGGAGTGTTTCCAAACTGCTATCTCAAGAGGAATGTTCAAGTCTGTGAGTAGAATGCACTCATCACAAAGAAGTTTCTGAGAATGCTTCTGTCTAGTTTTTATGTGAAGATATTTCCTTTTCCAGCATAGGCTTCAAAGCGCTCCAAATAAACACTTGCAGATTCTACAAAAGGAGTGTTTCCAAACTGCTCTATCAAAAGGAATGTCCAAGTCAATGAGTTGAATGGACTAATCAGACAGAAGATTGTGAGAATGCTTCTGTCTAGTTTTTAGGTGAAGGTATGTCTTTTCCCAGCATAGGCCTCAAAGCCCTCCAAATATCGACTTGCAGCCTCTGCAAAAAGAGTGTTTCAAAACTTCTCTTTCAAAAGGAAGGCTCAAGTCTGTGAGTTGAATGCACTCATCTCAAAGAAGTTTCTGAGAATGCTTCTGTGTAGTTGTTATGTGAAGATACTTCCTTTTCCAGCATAGGCCTCAAAGCGCTCGAAATAAACACTTGCAGATTCTACGAAAGGAGTGTTTCAAAACTGTCCTATCAAAAGAAACTTTCAAGTCTGTGAGTTGAATGCACTCATCACACAGAAGTTTCTGAGAATGCTTCTGTGTAGTTTTTCGGTGAAAATATTTCATTTCCCAACATAGGCCTCCGAGAGCTCCAAATATGCACTTGCAGTTTCTACAAAAGGAGAGCTTGAAAACTCTTCCATCAAAAAGAGGCTTCAACTCTCTGACTAGAATGCACTCATCACAAAGAAGTTTCTGAGAATGCTTCTGTCTAGATTTTATGTGAAGATATTTCCGTTTCCAGCATAGGCGTCAAAGCGCTCCAAATAAACACTTGCAGATTCTACAAAAGGAGTGTTTCCAAACTGCTCTATCAAAAGGAATGTTCAAGTCTGTGAGTTGAATGCACTAATCACACAGAGGTTTGTGAGAATTCTTCTGTCTAGTTTTTAGGTGAAGATATTTCTTTTTCCAAAAAAGGCCTTAAAGCGCTCCAAATATCCACTTGCAGATTCTACAAAAAGAGTGTTTCAAAACTGCTCTTTCAAAAAAAAGGCTCATGTCTGTGAGTTGAATGCACTCATCAGAAAGAAGTTTCTGAGAATGCTTCTGTCTAGTTTTTATATGAAGATATTTCCTTTTCCAGCATAGGCGTCAAAGCGCCCCAAATAAACACTTGCAGATTCTACAAAAGGAGTGTTTCAAAACCGTCCTATCAGACGGAATGTTCAAGTCTGCGAGTTGAAAGCACTCATCACACAGAAGTTTGTCAGAATGCTTCTGTCTAGTTTTTAGGTGAAGATATTTCTTTTCCCAGCATAGGCCTCAAAGCGCTCCAAATATGCACTTGCAGATTCTACAAAAAGAGTGTTTCAAAACTGGTCTCTCTAAAGGAAGTCTCAAGTCTGTGAGTTGAATGCACTCATTACAAAGAAGTTTCTGAGAATGCTTCTGTGTAGTTGTTATGTGAAGATACTTCCTTTTCCACTGTAGACCTCAAAGCGCTCGAAATAAACACTTGCAGATTCTACAAAAGGAGTGTTTCAAAACTGTCCTATCAAAAGAAACGCTCAAGTCTGTGAGTTGAATGCACTCATCACACAGAAGTTTCTGAGAATGCTTCTGTGTAGTTTTTAGGTGAAGATATTTCCTTTTCCAGCGTAGGCGTCAAAACGATCCAAATAAACACATGCAGATTCTAAAAAAGGAGTGTTTCCAAACTGCCCTATGAAGAGGAATGTTCAAGTCTGTGAGTAGAATGCACTCATCACAAAGAAGTTTCTGAGAATGCTTCTGTCTAGTTTTTATATGAAGATATTTCCTTTTCCTGCATAGGCGTCAAAGCGTTCCAAATAAACACTTGCAGATTCTCCAAAAGGAGTGTTTCCAAACTGCTCCATCAGAGAGAATGTTCAAGTCTGTGAGTTGAATGCACTAATCACTCATAAGTTTGTGAGAATGCTTCTGTGTAGTTTTTAGGTGAAGATATTTCTTTTCCCAGCAAAGGCCTCAAAGCCCTCCAAATATCCACTTGCAGACTCTACAAAAAGAGTGTTTCAAAACTGCTCTTTCAAGAGGAAGGCTCAAGTCTGTGAGTTGAATGCACTCATCACAAAGAAGTTTCTGAGAATGCTTCTGTGTAGTTGTTATGTGAAGATACATACTTTTTCCCCCACCGGCCTCGAAGCGCTCAAAATAAACAATTGCAGATACTGCGAAAGGAGTGTTTCAAAACTATCCTATCAAAACAAACGTTGAAGTCGGTGAGTTGAATGCACTCATCACACAGAAGTTTCTGAGAATGCTTCTGTGTAGTTTTTAGGTGAAGATATTTCATTTCCCAGCATAGGCCTCGGAGCGCTCAAAATATGCACTTGCAGATTCTACAAAAAGAGAGCTTCAAAGCTCTTCCACCAAAAAGAGGCTTCAACTCTGTGAGTAGAATGCCCTCATCAAAAAGAAGTTTCTGAGAATGCTTCTGCGTAGTTTTTATATGAAGATATTTCCTTTTCCAGCATAGGCGACAAAGCGCTCCAAATAAACACTTGCAGATTCTACAAAAGGAGTTTTTCAAAACTGTCCTCTCAGAGGGAATGTTCAAGTCTGTGAGTTGAAAGGACTCATCACACAGAAGTTTGTGAGAATGCTTCTGTGTAGTTTTTAGGTGAAGATATTTCTTTTCCCAGCATTGGCCTCAAAACGCTCCAAATATCCACTTGCAGTTTCTACAAAAAGAGTGTTTCAAATCTGGTCTTTCAAAAGGAAGGCTCGCGTCTGTGAGTTGAATGCACTCATCACAAAGAAGTTTCGGAGAATGCTTCTGTGTAGTTGTTATGTGAAGATAATTCTTTTTCCAGCATAGGCCTCAAAGCGATCGAAATAAACCCTTGCAGTTTCTACAAAAGGAGTGTTTCAAAACGGTCCTGTCAAAAGAACCGTTCAAGTCTGTGAGTTGAATGCACTCATCACACAGAAGTTTCTGAGAATGCTTCTGTGTAGTTTTTAGGTGACGATATTTCCTTTTCCAGCATAGGCGTCAAAGCGATCCAAATAAACACTTGCAGATTCTACAAGAGGAGTGTTTCCAAACTGCTCTATCAAGAGGAATGTTCAAGTCCGTGAGTAGAATGCACTCATCATAAAGAAGTTTCTGAGAATGCTTCTGTCTAGTTTTCATATGGAGATATTTCCTTTTCCAGCATAGGCGTCAAAGCGCTCCAAATAAACACTTGCAGATTCTACAAAAGGAGTGTTTCAAAACTGTCCTATCAGAGGGAATGTCCAAGTCTGTGAATTGAAAGCACTCATTACACAGAAGTTTGTGAGAATGCTTCTGTCTAGTTTTTAGGTGAAGATATTTCTTTTCCCAGCATAGGCCTCATAGCGCTCCAAATATCCACTTGCAGATTCTACAAAAAGAGTGTTTCAAAACTGCTCTTTCAAAAGGAAGGCTCAAGTCTGTGAGTTGAATGCACTCATCACACAGAAGTTTCTGAGAATGCTTCTGTGTAGTTTTTAGGTGACGATATTTCCTTTTCCAGCATAGGCGTCAAAGCGATCCAAATAAAAACTTGCAGATTCTACAAGAGGAGTGTTTCCAAACTGCTCTATCAAGAGGAATGTTCAAGTCTGTGAGTAGAATGCACTCATCATAAAGAAGTTTCTGAGAATGCTTCTGTCTAGTTTTTATATGGAGATATTTCCTTTTCCAGCATAGGCGTCAAAGCGCTCCAAATAAACACTTGCAGATTCTACAAAAGGAGTGTTTCAAAACTGTCCTATCAGAGGGAATGTCCAAGTCTGTGAATTGAAAGCACTCATTACACAGAAGTTTGTGAGAATGCTTCTGTCTAGTTTTTAGGTGAAGATATTTCTTTTCCCAGCATAGGCCTCATAGCGCTCCAAATATCCACTTGCAGATTCTACAAATAGAGTGTTTCAAAACTGCTCTTTCAAAAGGAAGGCTCAAGTCTGTGAGTTGAATGCACTCATCACAAAGAAGTTTCTGAGAATGCTTCTGTGTAGTCTTTATGTGAAGATACTTCCTTTTCCAGCATAGGCCTCAAAGCGATCGAAATAAGCACATGCAGATTCTAAAAAAGGAGTGTTTCAAAACTGTCCTATCAAAAGAAACGTTCAAGACTGTGAGTTGAATGCACTCATCACACAGAAGTTTCTGAGAATGCTTCTGTGTAGTTTTTAGGTGAAGATATTTCCTTTTCCAGCATAGGCGTCAAAGCGATCCAAATGAACACTTGCAGAGTCTACAAAAGGAGTGTTTCCAAACAGCTCTATCAAGAGCAATGTTCAAGTCTGTGAGTAGAATGCACTCATCACACAGAAGTTTGTGAGAATGCTTCTGTCTAGTTTTTATATGAAGATATTTTACTTTTCCTGCATAGGCGCCAAAGCGTTCCAAATAAACACTTGCAGATTCTCCAAACGGAGTGTTTCCAAACTGCTCTATCAGAGGGAATGCTCAACTCTGTGAGGTGAATGCACTAATCAGACAGAAGTTTGTGAGAATGCTTCTGTCTAGTTTTTACGTGAAGGTATTTCATTTCCCAGCATAGGCCTCGGAGCGCTCAAAATATGCACTTGCAGATTCTGCAAAAAGAGAGCTTCAAAACTCCTCCACCAAAAAGAGGCTTCAACTCTGTGAGTAGAATGCACTCATCACAAAGATGTTTCTGAGAATGCTTCTGGGTAGATGTTATGTGAAGTTACCTCCTTTTTCCACCATAGGCCTCAAAG
Organism: Pongo pygmaeus; assembly: GCF_028885625.2. Lineage (NCBI taxonomy): Eukaryota > Metazoa > Chordata > Mammalia > Primates > Hominidae > Pongo > Pongo pygmaeus. The sequence continues at coordinate 41,057,664 of NC_072381.2, read as the reverse complement.
CGCTCAAAATAAACACTTGCAGATTCTACGAAAGGAGTGTTTCAAAACTGTCCTATCAAAAGAATCGTTCAAGTCTGTGAGTTGAATGCACTCATCACACAGAAGTTTAAGAGAATGCTTCTGTGTAGTTTTTAGGTGATGATATTTCCTTTTCCAGCATAGGCGTCAAAGCGATCCAAATAAACACTTGCAGATTCTACAAAAGGAGTGTTTCCAAACTGCTCTATCAAGAGGAATGTTCTAGTCAGTGAGTAGAATGCACTCATCACAAAGAAGTTTCTGAGAATGCTTCTGTCTAGTTTTTATATGAAGATATTTCCTTTTCCAGCATAGGCGTCAAAGCGCTCCAAATAAACACTTGCAGATTCTACAAAAGGAGTGTTTCAAAACTGTCCTAACCGAGGGAATGTTCGAGTCTGTGAGTGGAAAGCACTCATCACACAGAAGTTTGTGAGAATGCTTCTGTCTAGTTTTTAGGTGAAGACATTTCTTTTCCCAGCATAGGCCTCAAAGCGCTCCAAATATCCACTTGCAGATTCTACAAAAAGAGTGTTTCAAAACTGCTCTTTCAAAAGGAAGGCTCAAGTCTGTGAGTTGAATGCACTCATCACAAAGAAGTTTCTGAGAATGCTTCTGGGTAGATGTTATGTGAAGATACCTCCTTTTACCACCATAGGCCTCAAAGCGCTCGAAATAAACACTTGCAGATTCTACGAAAGGAGCCTTTCAAAACTGTCCTATCAAAACAAACGTTCAAGTCTGTGAGTTGAATGCACTCATCACACAGAAGTTTCTGAGAATGTTTCTGTGTAGTTTTTAGGTAAAGATATTTCATTTCCCAGAATAGGCCTTGGAGCGCTCAAAATATGCACTTGCAGATTCTACAAAAAGAGAGCTTCAAAACTCTTCCAGCAAAAAGAGGCTTCAACTCTGTGAGTAGAATGCACTCATCAAAAAGAAGTTTCTGAAAATGCTTCTGTCTAGTTTTTATATGAAGATATTTCCTTTTCCAGTATAGGCGTAAAAGTGCTCCAAATAAACACTTGCAGATTCTAGAAAAGGAGTGTTTCAAAGCTGTCCTATCAGAGGGAATGTTCAAGTCTGTGAGTTGAAAGCACCCATCACACAGAAGTTTGTGAGAATGCTTCTGTGTAGCTTTTAGGTGAAGATATTTCTTTTCCCAGTATAGGCCTCAAGCGCTCCAAATATCCACTTGCAGATTCTACAAAAAGAGTGTTCAAAACTGGTCTTTCTAAAGGAAGGCTCAAGCCCGTGAGTTGAATACACTCATCACTAAGAAGTTTCTGAGAATGCCTCTGTGTAGTCGTTATGTGAAGATACTTACTTTTCCAGCATTGGCCTCAAAGCGATGGAAATAAACACTTGCAGATTCTACAAAAGGATTGTTTCAAAACTGTCCTGTCAAAAGAAACGTCCAAGTCTCTGAGTTGAATGCACTCATCACACGGAAGTTTCTGAGAATGCTTCTGTGTAGATTTTAGGTGAAGATATTTCCTTTTCCAGCATAGGCGTCAAAGCGATCCAAATAATCACTTGCAGATTCTACAAAAGGAGTGTTTCCAAACTGCTCTATCAAGAGGAATGTTCAAGTCTGTGAGTAGAATGCACTAATGACAAAGAAGTTTCTGAGAATGCTTCTGTCTAGTTTTTATATGAAGATGTTTCCTTTTCCAGCATAGGCGTCAAAGCCCTCCAAATAAACACTTGCAGATTCAACAAAAGGAGTGTTTCCAAAATGCTCTATCAGAGGGAGTGTTCAAGTCTGTGAGTTGAATGCACTCATCACACAGAAGTTTCTGAGAATGCTTCTGTGTTGTTTTTAGGTGAAGATATTTCCTTTTCCAGCATAGGCGTCAAAACGATCCAAATAAACACTTGCAGATTCTACAAAAGGAGTTTTTCCAAACTGCTCTATCAAGAGGAATGTTCAAGACTGTGAGTAGAATGCACTCATCAAAAAGAAGTTTCTGAGAATGCTTCTGTGTAGTTGTTATGTGAAGTTACTTACTTTTCCAGCATAGGCCTCTAAGCGATCGAAATGAACACTTGCAGATTCTACAAAAGGAGTGTTTCAAACTGTCCTATCAGAGGGAATGTTCAAGTCCGTGACTGGAAAGCACTCATCACACAGAAGTTTGTGAAAATGCTTCTGTGTAGTTTTTAGGTGAAGATATTTCATTTCCCAGCATGGGCCTCAAAGCGCTCCAAATATCCACTTGCAGATTCTACAAAAAGAGTGTCTCAAAACTGCTCTTTCAAAAGGAAGGCTCAAGTCTTTGAGTTGAATGCACTCATCACAAAGAAGTTTCTGAGAATGCTTCTGGGTAGATGTTATGTGAGGATACCTCCTTTTTCCACCATAGGCCTCAAAGCGCTCGAAACAAACACTTGCAGATTCTACGAAAGGAGTCTTTCAAAACTGTCCTATCAAAAGAAGGGTTCAAGTCTTTGAGTTGAGTGCACTCATCACACAGAAGTTTAAGAGAATGCTTCTGTGTAGTTTTTAGGTGCAGATATTTCATTTCCCAGCATAGGCCTCGGAGTGCTCCAAATGTGAACTTCCAGATTCTACAAAAAGAGAGCTTCAAAACTCTTCCACCAAAAAGAGGCTTCAACGCTGGGAGTAGAATGCACTCATCACAAAGAAGTTTCTGAGAACGCTTCTGTGTAGTTTTTAGGTGAAGATATTCCCTTTTCCAGCATAGGCGTCAAAGCGGTCCAAATAATCACTTGCAGATTCTACAAAAGGAGTGTTTCCAAACTGTCCTACTAGACGGAATTTTCAAGTCTGCGAGTTGAAAGCACTCATCACACAGAAGTTTGTGAGAATGCTAATGTCTAGTTTTTAGGTGAAGATATTTCTTTTCCCACCATAGGCCTCAAATCACACCAAATATCCACTTGCAGATTCCACAAAAACAGTGTTTCAAAACTGCTCTTTCAAAAGGAAGGCTCAAATCTGTGAGTTGAATGCACTCATCACAAACAAGTTTCTGAGAAAGCTTCTGTGTAGTTGTTATGTGAAGATACTTCCTTTTCCAGCACAGGCCTCAAAGCGATCGAAATAAACACTTGCAGATTCTACAAAAGGAGTGTTTCAAAACTGTACTATCAAAAGAAACGTTCAAGTCTGTGAGTTGAATGCACTCATCACACAGAAGTTTCTGAGAACGCTTCTGTGTAGTTTTTAGGTGAGGATATTTCCTTTTCCAACATAGGCGTCAAAGCGATCAAAATAAACACTTTCATATTCTACAAAAGGAGTGTTTCCAAACTGCACTATCAAAAGGAATGTTCAAGTCTGTGAGTAGAATGCACTCATCAGAAAGAAATTTCTGAGAATGCTTCTGTCTAGTTTTTATATGAAGATATTTCCTTTTCCGGCATAGGCGTCAAAGCGCTCCAAATAAACACTTGCAGATTCTCCAAAAGGAGTGTTTCCAAACTGCTCTATCAGAGGTAGTGTTCAAGTCTGTGAGTTGAATGCACTTATCACACAGAAGTTTTTGAGAATGCTTCTGTGTAGTTTTTAGGTGAAGATATTTCTTTTCCCAGCATAGGCCTCAAAGCCCTCCAAATATCCACTTGCAGGCTCTACAAAAAGAGTGTTTCAAAACTGCTCTTTCAAAAGGAAGGCTCAAGTCTGTGAGTTGAATGCACTCATCACAAAGAAGTTTCTGAGAATGCATCTGGGTAGTTGTTATGTGAAGATATTTCCTTTTTCCACCATAGGCCTCAAAGCGCTCGAAATAAACACTTGCAGATTCTACGAAAGGAGTGTTTCAAAACTGTCCTATCAAAAGAAACGTTAAAGTCTGTGAGTTGAATGCACTCATCACACAGATGTTTCTGAGAATGCTTCTGTGTAATATTTAGGTGAACATATTTCATTTCCCAGCATAGGCCTCGGAGCGCTCAAAATATGCATTTGCAGATTCTACAAAAAGAGAGCTTCAAAACTCTTCCACCAAAAAGAGGCTTCAACTCTGTGAGTAGAATGCACTCATCACAAAGATGTTTCTGAGAATGCTTCTGGGTAGATGTTATGTGAAGATACCTCCTGTTTCCACCATAGGCCTCAAAGCGCTCGAAATAAACACTTGCAGATTCTACGAAAGGAGTGTTTCAAAACTGTCCTATCAAAAGAATCCTTCAAGTCTGTGAGTTGAATGCAGTCATCACACAGAAGTTTCTGAGAATGCTTCTGTGTAGTTTTTAGGTGAAGATATTTCCTTTTCCAGCATAGGCATCAAAGCGCCCCAAATAAACACTTGCAGATTCTACAAAAGGAGTGTTTCAAAACTGTCCTACTAGACGGAATTTTCACGTCTGCAAGTTGAAAGCACTCATCACACAGAAGTTTGTGAGAATGCTAATGTCTAGTTTTTAGGTGAAGATATTTCTTTTCCCAGCATAGGCCTCAAAGCGCACCAAATATCCACTTGCAGATTCCACAAAAACTGTGTTTCAAAACTGCTTTTTCAAAATGAAGGCTCAAATCTGTGAGTTGAATGCACTCATCACAAAGAAGTTTCTGAGAAAGCTTCTGTGTAGTTGTTATGTGAAGATACTTCCTTTTCCAGCACAGGCCTCAAAGCGATCGAAATAAACACTTGCAGATTCTACAAAAGGAGTGTTTCAAAACTGTACTATCAAAAGAAGCGTTCAAGTCTGTGAGTTGAATGCACTCATCACACAGAAGTTTCTGAGAACGCTTCTGTGTAGTTTTTAGGTGAGGATATTTCCTTTTCCAGCATAGGCGTCAAAGCGATCCAAATAAACACTTTCAGATTCTACAAAAGGAGTGTTTCCAAACTGCACTATCAAGACGAATGTTCAAGTCTGTGAGTAGAATGCACTCATCAGAAAGAAATTTCTGAGAATGCTTCTGTCTAGTTTTTATATGAAGATATTTCCTTTTCCAGCATAGGCGTCAAAGCGCTCCAAATAAACACTTGCAGATTCTCTAAAAGGAGTGTTTCCAAACTGCTCTATCAGAGGGAGTGTTCAAGTCTGTGAGTTGAATGCACTTATCACACAGAAGTTGGTGAGAATGCTTCTGTCTAGTTTTTAGGTGAAGATATTTCTTTTCCCAGCATAGGCCTAAAAGCCCTCCAAATATCCACTTGCAGACTCTACAAAAAGAGTGTTTCAAAACTGCTCTTTCAAAAGGAAGGCTCAAGTCTGTGAGTTGAATGCACTCATCACAAAGAAGTTTCTGAGAATGCATCTGGGTAGTTGTTATGTGAAGATACTTCCTTTTTCCACCATAGGCCTCAAAGCGCTCGAAATAAACACTTGCAGATTCTACGAAAGGAGTTTTTCAAAACTGTCCTATCAAAAGAAACGTTCAAGTCTGTGAGTTGAATGCACTCATCACACAGAAGTTTCTGAGAATGCTTCTGTGTAGTTTTTAGGTGAAGATATTTCATTTCCCAGCATATGCCTCGGAGCGCTCAAAATATGCATTTGCAGATTCTACAAAAAGAGAGCTTCAAAACTCTTCCACCAAAAAGAGGCTTCAACTCTGTGAGTAGAATACACTCATCACAAAGATGTTTCTGAGAATGCTTCTGGGTAGATGTTATGTGAAGATACCTCCTGTTTCCACCATAGGCCTCAAAGAGCTCAAAATAAACACTTGCAAATTCTATGAAAGGAGTGTTTCCAAACTGCTCTATCAAGAGGAATGTTCAAGTCTGTGAGTAGAATGCACTAATCGCAAATAAGTTTCTGAGAATGCTTCTGTCTAGTTTTTATATGAAGATATTTCCTTTTCCAGCGTAGGCGTCAAAGCCCTCCAAATAAACACTTGCAGATTCAACAAATGGAGTGTTTCCAAACTGCTCTATCAGAGGGAGTATTCAAGTCTGTAAGTTGAATGCACTCATCACACAGAAGTTTGTGAGAATTCTTCTGTCTAGTTTTTAGGTGAAGATATTTCTTTTCCCAGCATACACCTGAAATCCCTCCAAATATCCACTTGCAGACTCTACAAAAAGAGTGTTTCAAAACCGCTCTTTCAAAAGGAAGGCTCAAGTCTGTGAGTTGAATGCAATCATCACAAAGAAGTTTCTGAGAATGCTTCTGTGTAGTTGTTATGTGAAGATACCTCCTTTTTCCACCATAGGCTTTAAAGCCCTCGAAATAATCACTTCCAGATTCTACTAAAGGAGTGTTTCAAAACTGTCCTATCAAAAGAAACCTTCAAGTCTGTGAGTTGAATGCACTCATCACACAGAAGTTTCTGAGAATGCTTCTGTGTTATTTTTAGTTGAAGATATTTCCTTTTCCAGCATAGGCGTCAAAGCGATCCAAATAAACCCTTGCAGATTCTACAAAAGGAGTGTTTCCAAACTGCTCTATCAAGAGGAATGTTCAAGACTGTGAGTAGAATACACTCATCACAAAGAAGTTTCTGAGAATGCTTCTGTCTAGTTTTTATATGAAGCTATTTCCTTTTCCAGCATAGGCGTCAAAGTGCTCCAAATAGACACTTGCAGATTCTACAAAAGGAGTGTTTCAAAACTGTACTATCAGAGGGAATGTTCAAGTCTGTGAGTTGAAAGCACTCATCACACAGAAATTTGCGAGAATGCTTCTGTCTAGTTTTAAGGTGAAGACATTTCTTTTCCCAGCATAGGCCTCAAAGCGCTCCAAATATCCACTTGCAGATTCTACAAAAAGAGTGTTTCAAAACTGGTCTTTCTAAAGGAAGGCTCAAGTCTGTGAGTTGAATGCACTCATCACAAAGAAGTTTCTGAGAATGCTTCTGTGTAGTCGTTATGTGAAGATACTTACTTTTCCAGCATAGGCCTCAAAGCGATCGAAATAAACACTTGCAGATTCTACAAAAGGAGTGTTTCAAAACTGTCCTATCAAAAGAAACGTTCAAGTCCGTGAGTTGAATGCACTCATCACACAGAAGTTTGTGAGAATGCTTCTGTGTAGTTTTTAGGTGAAGATATTTCATTTCCCAGCATAGGCCTCGGAGCGCTCAAAATATGCACTTGCAGATTCTACAAAAAGAGAGCTTCAAAACGCTTCCACCAAAAAGAGGCTTCAACTCTGTGAGTAGAATGCACTCATCACACAGAAGTTTCTGAGAATGCTTCTGTGTAGTTTTTAGGTGAAGATATTTCCTTTTCCAGCATAGACGTCAAAGAGATCCAAATAAACACTTGCAGATTCTACAAAAGGAGTGTTTCCAAACTGCTCTATCAAGAGGAATGTTCAAGTCTGTGAGTAGAATGCTCTCATCACAAAGAAGTTTCCGAGAATGCTTCTGTCTAGTTTTTATATGAAGACATTTCCTTTTGCAGCATAGGCGTCAAAGCCCTCCAAATAAACACTTGCAGATTCTCCAAAAGGAGTGTTTCCAAACTGCCCTATCAGAGGGAGTGTTCAAGTCTGTGAGTTGAATGCAGTCATCACACAGTAGTTTCTGAGAATGCTTCTGTGTAGTTTTTAGGTGAAGATATTTCCTTTTCCAGCATAGGCGTCAAAGCGCCCCAAATAAACACTTGCAGATTCTACAAAAGGAGTGTTTCAAAACTGTCCTACTAGACGGAATTTTCACGTCTGCGAGTTGAAAGCACTCATCACACAGAAGTTTGTGAGAATGCTAATGTCTAGTTTTTAGGTGAAGATATTTCTTTTCCCAGCATAGGCCTCAAAGCGCACCAAATATCCACTTGCAGATTCTACAAAAACAGTGTTTCTAAACTGCCCTTTCAAAAGGAAGGCTCAAGTCTGTGAGTTGAATGCACTCATCACAAAGAAGTTTCTGAGAAAGATTCTGTGTAGTTGCTATGTGAAGATACTTCCTTTTCCAGCACAGGCCTCAAAGCGATCGAAATAAACACTTGCAGATTCTACAAAAGGAGTGTTTCAAAACTGTACTATCAAAAGAAACGTTCAAGTCTGTGAGTTGAATGAACTCATCACACAGAAGTTTCTGAGAATGCTTCTGTGTAGTTTTTAGGTGAGGATATTTCCTTTTCCAGCATAGGCGTCAAAGCGATCCAAATAAACACTTTCAGATTCTACAAAGGGAGTGTTTCCAAACTGCACTATCAAGACGAATGTTCAAGTCTGTGAGTAGAATGCACTCATCAGAAAGGAATTTCTGAGAATGCTTCTGTCTAGTTTTTATATGAAGATATTTCCTTTTCCAGCATAGGCGTCAATGCGCTCCAAATAAACACTTGCAGATTCTCCAAAAGGAGTGTTTCCAAACTGCTCTATCAGAGGGAGTGTTCAAGTCTGTGAGTTGAATGCACTCATCACACAGAAGTTTGTGAGAATGCTTCTGTCTAGTTTTTAGGTGAAGACATTTCTTTTCCCAGCATAGGCCTAAAAGCCCTCCAAATATCCACTTGCAGACTCTAAAAAAAGAGTGTTTCAAAACTGCTCTTTCAAAAGGAAGGCTCAAGTCTGTGAGTTGAATGCACTCATCACAAAGAAGTTTCTGAGAATGCTTCTGTGTAGTTGTTATGTGAAGATACTTCCTTTTCCAGCATAGGCCTCAAAGCGCTCGAAATAAACACTTGCAGATTCTACGAAAGGAGTGTTTCAAAACTGTCCTATCAAAAGAAACGTTCAAGTCTGTGAGTTGAATGCACTCATCACACAGAAGTTTCTGAGAACGCTTCTGTGTAGTTTTTAGGTGAAGATATTTCCTTTTGCAGCATAGGCGTCAAAGCGATCCAAATAAACACTTGCAGATTCTACAAAAGGAGTGTTTCCAAACTGCTCTCTCAAGAGGAATGTTCAAGTCTGTGAGTAGAATGCACTCATCACAAAGAAGTTTCTGAGAATGCTTTTGTCTAGTTTTTAGGTGAAGGTATGTCTTTTCCCAGCACTGGCCTCAAAGCCCTCCAAATATCGACTTGCAGCCTCTACAAAAAGAGTGTTTCAAAACTGCTCTTTCAAAAGGAAGGCTCAAGTCTGTGAGTTGAATGCACTCATCACAAAGAAGTTTCTGAGAATGCTTCTGTGTAGTTGTTATGTGAAGATACTTCCTTTTGTAACATTGTCCTCAAAGCGCTCGAAATAAACACTTGCAGATTCTACGAAAGGAGTGCTTCAAAACTGTCCTATCAAAAGATACTTTCCAGTCTGTGAGTTGAATGCACTCATCACACAGAAGTTTCTGAGAATGCTTCTCTGAAGATTTTAGGTGAAGATATTTCCTTTTCCAGCATGGGCGTCAAAGCGATACAAATAAACACTTGCAGATTCTACAAAAGGAGTGTTTCCAAACTGCTCTCTCAAGAGGAAAGTTCAAGTCTGTGAGTAGAATGCACTCATCACAAACAAGTTTCTGAGAATGCTTCTGGCTAGTTTTTATGTGAAGATATTTCCTTTTCCAACATAGGCGTGAAAGCGCTCCAAATAAACATTGCAGATCCTACAAAAGGAGTGTTTCCACACTGCCCTATCAGAGGGAATGTTCAAGTCTGTGAGTGGAATGCACTAATCACACAGATGTTTGTGAGAATGCTTCTGTCTTGTTTTCAGGTGAAGATATTTCTTCTCCCAGCATAGGCCTCAAAGCCCTCCAAATATCCCCTTGCAGACTCTAAAAAAAAGAGTGTTTCAAAACTGCTCTTTCAAAAGGAAGCCTCAAGTCTGTGAGTTGAGTGCACTCATCACAAAGAAGTTTCAGAGAATGCTTCTGTGTAGTTGTTATGTGAAGATACTTCCTTTTCCAGCATAGGCCTCAAAGCGCTCGAAATAAACACTTGCAGATTCTACAAAAGGAGTGTTTCAAAACTGTCCAATCAAAAGAAACGTTCAAGTCTGTGAGTTGAATACACTCATCACATAGAAGTTTCTGAGAATGCTTCTGTGTAGTTTTTAGGTGAAGATATTTCCTTTTCCAGCATAGGCGTCAAATCGATCCAAATAAACACTTGCAGATTCTACAAAAGGAGTGTATCCAAACTGCTCTCTCAAGAGGAATGTTCAAGTCTGTGAGTACAATGCACTCATCACAAAGAAGTTTCTGAGAATGCTTCTGTCTAGTTTTTATGTGAAGATATTTCCTTTTCCAGCATAGGCGTCAAAGCGCTCCAAATAAACACTTGCAGATTCTACAAAAGGAGTGTTTCCAAACTGCCCTATCAGAGGGAATGTTCAAGTCTGTGAGTTGAATGCACTAATCACACAGATGTTTGTGAGAATTCTTCTGTCTAGTTTTTAGGTGAAGATATTTTTTTTCCCAGCAGAGGCATCAAAGCCCTCCAAATATCCACTTGCATACTCTACAAAAAGTGTGTTTCAAAACTGCTCTTTCAAAAGGAAGGCTCAAAACTGTGAGTTGAATGCACTCATCACAAAGGAGTTTCTGAACATGCTTCTGTGTAGTTGTTATGTGAAGATACTTCCTTTTCCAGCATAGGCCTCAAAGCGCTCGAAATAAACACTTGCAGATTCTACGAAAGGAGTGTTTCAAAACTGTCCTATCAAAAGAAACGTTCAAGTCTGTGAGTTGAATGCACTCATCACACAGAAGTTTCTGAGAATGCTTCTGTGTAGTTTTTAGGTGAAGATATTTCCTTTTCCAGCATAGGCGTCAAAGCGATCCAAATAAACACTTGCAGATTCTACAAAAGCAGTGTTTCCAAACTGCTCTCTCAAGAGGAATGTTCAAGTCTGTGAGTTTAATGCACTAATCAGACAGAAGATTGTGAGAATGCTTCTGTCTTGTTTTTAGGTGAAGGTATGTCTTTTCCCAGCATAGGCCTCAAAGCCCTCCAAATATCGACTTGCAGCCTCTGCAAAAAGAGTGTTTCAAAACTTCTCTTTCAATAGGAAGGCTCCAGTCTGTGAGTTGAATGCTCTCATCACAAAGAAGTTTCCGAGAATGCTTCTGTGTAGTTGTTATGTGAAGATACTTCCTTTTCCAGCATAGGCCTCAAAGCGCTCGAAATAAACACTTGCAGATTCTACAAAAGGAGTGTTTCAAAACTGTCCTATCAAAAGAAACGTTCAAGTCTGTGAGTTGAATGCACTCATCACACAGAAGTTTCTGAGAATGCTTCTGTGTAGTTTTTAGGTGTAGATATTTCCTTTTCCAGGATAGGCGTCAAAGCGATCCAAATAAACACTTGCAGATTCTACAAAAGGAGTGTTTCCAAACTGCTCTCTCAAGAGGAATGTTCAAGTCTGTGAGTACAATGCACTTATCACAAAGAAGTTTCAGAGAATGCTTCTGTCTAGTTTTTAGGTGAAGATATTTCCTTTTCCAGCATAGGCGTCAAGGCGCTCCAAATAAACACTTGCAGATTCTACAAAAGGAGTGTTTCCAAACTGCTCTATCAGAGGGAATGTTCAAGTCTGTAAGTTGAATGCACTAATCACACAGATGTTTGTGAGAATTCTTCTGTCTAGTTTTTAGGTGAAGATATTTTTTTTCCCAGCAGAGGCATCAAAGCCCTCCAAATATCCACTTGTAGACTCTACAAAAAGAGTGTTTCAAAACTGCTCTTTCTAAAGGAAGGCTCAAGACTGTGAGTTGAATGCACTCATCATAAAGGAGTTGCTGAAAATGCTTCTGTGTAGTTGTTATGTGAAGATACTTCCTTTCCAGCATAGGCTTCAAAGCGCTCGAAATAAACACTTGCAGATTCTACAAAAGGAGTGTTTCCAAACTGCTCTCCCAAGAGGAATGTTCAACTCTGTGAGTAGAATGCACACATCACAAAGAAGTTTCTGAGAATGCTTCTGTCTAGTTTTTAGGTGAAGGTATGTCTTTTCCCAGCATTGGCCTCAAAGCCCTCCAAATATCCACTTGCAGCCTCTACAAAAAGAGTGTATCAAAACTGCTCTTTCAAAAGGAAGGCTCCAGACGGTGAGTTGAATGCACTCATCACAAAGAAGTTTCTGAGAATGTTTCTGTGTAGTTTTTATGTGAAGAGACTTCCTTTTGCAACATAGGCCTCAAAGCGCTCGAAATAAACACTTGCAGATTCTACGAAAGGAGTGTTTCAAAACTGTCCTATCAAAAGATACTTTCCAGTCTGTGAGTTGAATGCACTTATCACACAGAAGTTTCTGAGAATGCTTCTGTAAAGATTTTAGGTGAAGATATTTCCTTTTCCAGCCTAGGCGTCAAAGCGATCTAAATAAACACTTGCAGATTCTACAAAAGGAGTGTTTCCAAACTGCTCTCTCAAGAGGAATGTTCAAGTGTGTGAGTAGAATGCACTCATCACAAACAAGTTTCTGAGAATGCTTCTGGCTAGTTTTTATGTGAAGATATTTCCTTTTCCAGCATAGGCGTGAAAGCGCTCCAAATAAACATTGCAGATCCTACAAAAGGAGTGTTTCCACACTGCCCTATCAGAGGGAATGTTCAAGTCTGTGATTGGAATGCACTAATCACACAGATGTTTGTGAGAATGCTTCTGTCTTGTTTTTAGGTGAAGATATTTCTTTTCCCAGCATAGGTCTCAAAGCCCTCAAAATATCCCCTTGCGGACTCTACAAAAAGAGTGTTTCAAAACTGCTCTTTCAAAAGGAAGGCTCAAGTCTGTGAGTTGAATGCACTCATCACAAAGAAGTTTCAGAGAATGCTTCTGTGTAGTTGTTATGTGAAGATACTTCCTTTTCCAGCATAGGCCTCAAAGCGCTCGAAATAAACACTTGCAGATTCTACGAAAGGAGTGTTTCAAAACTGTCCTATCAAAAGAAACGTTCAAGTCTGTGAGTTGAATGCACTCATCACACAGAAGTTTCTGAGAATGCTTCTGTGTAGTTTTTAGGTGAAGATATTTCATTTCCCAGCATAAGCCTCGGAGCGCTCAAAATATGCACTTGCAGATTCTACAAACAGAGAGCTTCAAAACTCTTCCACCAAAAAGAGGCTTCAACTCTGTGAGTAGAATGCACTCATCAGAAAGAAGTTTCTGAGAATGCTTCTGTCTAGTTTTTATATGAAGATATTTCCTTTTCCAGCATAGGCGTCAAAGCGCTCCAAATAAACACTTGCAGATTCTACAAAAGGAGTGTTTCAAAACTGTCCTATCAGAGGGAATGTTCAAGTCTGTCAGTAGAATGCACTCATTACACAGAAGTATGTGAGAATGCTTCTGTGTAGTTTTTAGGTGAAGATATTTCTTTTCCCAGCATAGGCCTCAAAGCGCTCCAAATATCCACTTGCAGATTCTACAAAAAGATTGTTTCAAAACTGCTCTTTCAAAAGGAAGGCTCAAGTCTGTGAGTTGAATGCACTCATCACAAAGTAGTTTCTGAGAATGCTTCTGGGTAGATGTTATGTGAAGATACCTCCTTTTTCGACCATAGGCCTCAAAGCGCTCGAAATAAACTCTTGCAGATTCTACGAAAGGAGTGTTTCAAAACTGTCCTATCAAAAGAAACTTTCAAGTCTGTGAGTTGAATGCACTCATCACACAGAAGTTTCTGAGAATGCTTCTGTGTAGTTTTTAGGTAAAGATATTTCATTTCCCAGCATAGGCCTTGGAGCGCTCAAAATATGCACTTGCAGATTCTACAAAAAGAGAGCTTCAAAACTCTTCCAGCAAAAAGAGGCTTCAACTCTGTGAGTAGAATGCACTCATCAAAAAGAAGTTTCTGAGAATGCTTCTGTCTAGTTTTTATATGAATATATTTCCTTTTCCAGTATAGGCGTCAAAGTGCTAAGAATAAACACTTGCAGATTCTACAAAAGGAGTGTTTCAAAACTGTCCTATCAGAGGGAATGTTCAAGTCTGTGAGTTGAAAGCACCCATCACACAGAAGTTTGTGAGAATGCTTCTGTGTAGTTTTAAGGTGAAGATATTTCTTTCCCAGCATAGGCCTCAAAGCGCACCAAATATCCACTTGCAGATTCTACAAAAAGAGTGTTTGAAAACTGCTCTTTCAAAAGAAAGGCTCAAGTCTGTGAGTTGCATGCACTCATCACAAAGAAGTTTCTGAGAATGCTTCTGTGTAGTTCTTATGTGAAGATACTTCGTTTTCCACCATAGGCCTCAAAGCGCTCGAAATAAACACTTGCAGATTCTACGAAAGGAGTGTTTCAAAACTGTCCTATGAAAAGAAACGTTCAAGTCAGTGAGCTGAATGCACTCACCACAGAGAAGTTTCTGAGAATGCTTCTGTGTAGTTTTTAGGTGAAGATATTTCATTTCCCAGCATAGGCCTCAGTGCGCTCCAAATATGCACTTGCAGATTCTACAAAAAGAGAGCTTCAAAACTCTTCTATCAAAAAGAGGCTTCAACTCTGTGAGTAGAATGCATTCATCATAAAGAAGTTTCTGAGAATGCTTCTGTCTAGTTTTTAGGTGAAGATATTTCCTTTTCCAGCATAGGCGTCAAAGCACTCCAAATATACACTTGCAGATTCTACAAAAGGAGTGTTTCCAAACTGTTCTATCAGAGGGAATGTTCAAGTCTGTGAGTGAAATGCACCCTTCACAGAGAAGTTTGTGAGAATGCTTCAGTCTATTTTTCAGGTGAAGATGTTTCATTTCCCAGCATAGGCCTCAAAGAGCTCCAAATATCAACTTGCATATTCTACAAAAAGAGTGTTTCAAAACTACTCTTTGAAAAGGAAGGTTCAAGTTTGTGAGTTGAATGCACTCATCACCAAGAAGTTTCTGAGAATGCCTCTTTCTAGTTGTTATGTGAAGTTATTTCCTTTTCCAGCATAGGTCTCAAAGCGCTCCAAATAAACACTTGCAGATTCTACAAAAGGAGTGTTACAAAACTGTTATATCCATAAGAACTTTCATGTCTCTGAGTTGAATGCACTCATCACACAGGAGTTTCCGAGAATGCTTCTGGCTAGTTTTTAGGTGAAGAAAATTCATTTCCAAGCATAGGCCTCAATGCGCTCCAAATATCCTCTTAGAGATTCTACAAAAAGTGTGTTTCAAAACTGCTCTTTCAAAAGGACTGTTCAAGTCTGTGAGTTGAATGCACTCATCACACAGAAGTTTCTGTGAATGCTTCTGTCTAGTTTCTAGCTGAAGATAATTCATTTCCCAGCTTAGGGCTCAATGCGCTCCAAATATCCACTTACAGATTCTACAAAAAGAGTGTCTCTAAACTGCTCTTTCAAAAGGAAGGCTCAAGTCTGTGAGTTGAATGCTCTCATCGCAAAGAAGTTTCTGAGAATGCTTCCGTCTAGTTCTTATGTGAAGATATTACCTTTTGCTGCATTGGCCACAAACAGCTCAAAATATGCACTTGCAGATTCTACAAAAAGAGAGTTTCAAAACTCTTCTCTCAAAAAGAAGTCTCAACTCTGTGAATAGAATGCATTCATCACAAAGAAGTTTCTGGGAATGCTTCTGTCTAGTTTTTATGTGAAGATATTTCCTTTTCCAGCATAGGCGTCAAGGTGCTCCAAATAAACACTTGCAGATTCTACAAAAGGAGTGTTTCCAAACTGCTTTATCAAATGGAATATTCAAGTCTGTGAGTGGAATGCACTCATCACACAGAAGTTTGTGAGAATGCTTCTGTCTAGTTTTTAGGTGAAGATATTTCATTTCCCAGTATAGGACTCAAAGCGTTCCAAATATACAGTTGCAGATTCTACAAAAAGAGTGTTTCAAAATTACACTTTCAAAAGGAAGGTTCAAGTCTGTGAGTTAAATGCACTCATCACCAAGAAGTTTCTGAGAATGCTTTTATCTAGTTCTTATGTTAAGATAATTCCTTTTCCAGCCGAGGCCTCAAAACGCTCGAAATAAACACTTGCAGATTCTACAAAATGAGAGTTACAAAGCTGTTATATCCAAAGGAACGTTCATGTCTGTGAGTTGAATGCTCTCATTACACAGAGGATTCTGAGAATGTTTCTGGCTAGTTTTTAGGTGAAGATAATTCATTTCCCAGCATAGGCCTCAAAGCACTCCAAATATCCTCTTACAGATTCTACAAAAAGAGTGTTTCAAAACTGCTCTTTCAAAAGGAAGGTTTAAGTCTGTGAGTTGAATGCACTCATCACAAAGAAGTTTCGGCGAATTCTTTCGTCTAGTTCTTATCTGAAGATATTTCCTTTTCCAGCATACGCCTGAGTGCTCTCCAAATATCCACTTGCAGATACTACAAAAAGTGTGTTTCAAAACTGCTCTTAAAAAAGGAACGTTCAAGTCTTTGAGTTGAACGCACTCTTTAAAAAGAGGTTTCTGAGAATGGTTCTATCTAGTTTTCATCTGCATGTATTTCCTTTTCCACTAGATGCCGCAATCGCTCCAAATACACACTTGCAGAAATTACAAAAAGAGTGTTTCCAAACTACTCTATGAAAAATCTGTTTCAACTCTGTGAGTTGAGTGCAAGCATCGCAAAGAAGTTTCTGAGAATACTTCTGTCTAGTTTTTGTTTGAAGATATTTCCTTTTCCAGCATAGGCGTCAAAGCTCTCCAAATAAACCATTGCAGATTCTACAATAGGAGTGTTTCCAAACTGCTCTATCAAAAGGAATGTTCAAGTCTGTGAGGTGAATGCACTAATCACACAGAGGTTTGTGAGAATGCTTCTGTCTAGTTTTTAGGTGAAGATATTTCTTTTCCCAGCATAGGCCTCAAAGCGCTCCAAATATCCACTTGCAGATTCTACAAAAAGAGTGTTTCAAAACTGCTCTTTCAAAAGAAAGGCTCAAGTCTGTGAGTTGAATGCACTCATCACAAAGAAGTTTCTGAGAATGCTTCTGTGTAGTTGTTATGTGAAGATACATCCTTTTCCAGCATAGGCCTCAAAGCGCTCGAAATAAAGACTTGCAGATTCTACAAAAGGAGTGTTTCAAAACTGTCCCATTAAAAGAAACGTTCAAGTCTGTGAGTTGAATGCACTCATCACACAGAAGTTTCTGAGAATGCTTCTGTCTAGTTTTTAGGTGAAGATATTTCATTTCCCAGCATACGCCTCAAAGCGTTCCAAATATCAACTTGCAGATTCTAGAAAAAGAGTGCTTCAAAATTCCTCTTTCAAAAGGAAAGGTCAAGTCCGTGAGTTCAATGCACTCATCACAAACAAGATTCTGAAAACGCTTCTATCTAATTTTCATAGGAAGATACATCCTTTTCCAACATAATCCACAAAGCACTCCAAATAAACACTTTCAGATTCTACAAAAGGAGTGTTTCCAAACTGCTCTATCAAAAGGAACGTTCAGGTCTGTGAGTTGAATGCACTCATCGCACGGAAGTTTCTGAGAATGCTTCTGTCTAGTGTTTAGGTGAAGATGTTTCATTTCCCAGAATACGCCTCAAAGCGTTCCGAATATCCACTTGCAGATTCTACAAAAAGAGTGTTTCAAAACTGGTCTTTCAAAAGGAACGTTCATGTCTGTGAGTTGAATGTACTCATCACAAAGAAGTTTCTGAGAATGCTTCTGTGTAGTTGTTATGTCAAGATACTTCCTTTTCCAGCACAAGCCTGACAGCGCTCGAAATAAACACTTGCAGATTCTGCAAAAGGAGTGTTTCAAAACTGTCCTATCAAAAGAAACGTTCAAGTCTGTGAGTTGAATACACTCATCACACAGAAGTTTCTGAGAATGCTTCTGTGTAGTTTATAGTTGAAGATATTTCATCTCCATGCATAGGCCTCAGAGCGCTCCAAATATGCACTTGCAGATTCTACAAAAATAGAGCTCCAAAACTCTTCTATCAAAAAGAGGTTTCAACTCTGTGGTTAGAATGTACTCATCACAAAGGAGTTTCTGAGAATGTTTCTGTCTAGTTTTTATGTGAAGATATTTCCTTTTCCAGCATAGGCGTCAGAGTTCTCCAAAGAAACACTGGCAGTTTCTACAAAAGGAGTGTTTCCAAACTGCTCTATCAAAAGGAATGTTCAAGTCTGTGCGTTGAATGCACTAATCAGACAGAAGTTTGTGAGAATGCTTCTGTCTAGTTTTTAGGAGAAGATATTACTTTTCCCAGCATAGGCCTCAATGCGCTCCAAATATCCACTTGCAGATTCTACAAAAAGAGTGTTTCAAAACTGCTCTTTCGAAAGGAAGGCTCCAGTCTGTGAGTTGAATGCACTCATCACAAAGAAGTTTCTGGAAATGCTTCCGTCTACTTCTTATCTGAAGATATTTCCTTTTCCAGCTTATGCCTCAGAGGTCTCCAAATATCCAATTGCTGATACTACAAAAAGTGTGTTTCAAAACTGCTCTTTCAAAAGGAACGTTCAAGTCTTTGAGTTGAGCGCACTCTACATAAAGAGGTTTCTGAGAATGGTTCTATCTAGTTTTCATCTGCATGTATTTCCTTTTCCACTAGATGCCGAAATCGCTCCAAATATACACTTGCAGAAATTACAAAAAGAGTGTTTCCAAACTAGTCTATCAAAAATCTGTTTCAACTCTGTGAGTTGAGTGCAAGCATCACAAAGAAGTTTCTGAGAATGCTTCTGTCTAGTTTTTATCTGCAGATATTTCATTTCCCAGCATAGGACACAGAGCGCTCCAAATATCGACTTGCTGATTGTACAAAAAGAGTGTTTCAAAACTCCCCTTTCAAAAGGAAGGTTCAAGTCCGTGAATTCAATGCACTCATCACAAACAAGATTCTGAGAACGCTTCTATCTAATTTTCATAGGAAGATACTTCCTTTTCCAACATAGGCCACAAAGCGCTCCAAATAAACACTTGCAGATTCTACAAAAGGAGTGTTTCCAAACTGTTCTATCAAAAGGAACGTTCAGGTCTGTGAGTTGAATGCACTCATCACACAGAAGTTTCTGAGAATGCTTCTGTCTAGTTTTTAGGTGAAGATATTTCATTTCCCAGAATACGCCTCAAAGCTTTCCAAATATCCACTTGCAGATCCTACAAAAAGAGTGTTTCAAAACTGCTCTTTCAAAAGGAGCGTTCATCTCTGTGAGTTGAATGTACTCATCACAAAGAAGTTTCTGAGAATGCTTCTGTGTAGTTGTTATGTCAAGATACTTCCTTTTCTAGCATAGGCCTCAAAGAAATCGAAATAAACACAAGCAGATTCTACAAAAGGAGTGTTTCAAAACTGTCCTATCAAAAGAAACGTTCAAGTCTGTGAGTTGAATACACTCATCACACAGAAGTTTCTGAGAATGCTTCTGTTTAGTTTATGGTTGAAGATATTTCATTTCCCAGCATAGGCCTCAGAGCGCTCCAAATATGCCCTTGCAGATTCTGCAAACAGAGAGCTCCAAAACTCTTCTATCAAAAAGAGGTTTCAACTCTGTGAGTAGAATGCACTCATCACAAAGGAGTTTCTGAGAATGCTTCTGTCTAGTTTTTATGTGAAGATGTTTCCTTTTCCAGCATAGGCCTCAAAGCGCTCCAAATAAACACTGGCAGATTCTACAAAAGGAGTGTTTCCAAACTTCCCTATCAAAAGGAACGTTCAAGTCTGTGAGGTGAATGCACTCATCACACAGAAGTTTGTGAGAATGCTTCTGTCTAGTTTTTAGGTGAAGATATTTCCTTTCCCAGTATAGGCCTCAAAGCGTTCCAAATATCCACTTGCAGATCCTACAAAAAGAGTGTTTCAAAACTGCTCTTGCAAAAGGAATGTACAAGTCTGTGGGTTGAATGCACTCATCACAAAGAAGTTTCTGACAATGCTTCTGTGTAGTTGTTATGTGAAGATACTTCCTTTTCCAGCATAGGCCTCAAAGCGCTCCAAATATCCACTAGCAGATTCTACAAAAAGAGTGTTTCAAAACTGCTCTTTCGAAAGAAGGCTCAAGTCTGTGAGTTGAATGCACTCATCACAAAGAAGTTTCTGAGAATGCTTCCGTCTAGTTCTTATCTGAAGATATTTCCTTTTCCAGCATATGCCTCCGACCTCTCCAAATATCCACTTGCAGATACTACAAAAAGCGTGTTTCAAAACTGCTCTTTCAAAAGTAACGTTCAAGTGTTTGAGTTGAACGCACTCTTCATAAAGAGGTTTCTGAGAATGGTTCTATCTAGTTTTCATCTGCATGTATTTACTTTTCCACTAGATGCCGAAATCGCTCCAAATATACACTTGCAGAAATTACAGAAAGAGTGTTTCCAAACTTCTCTATCAAAAATCTGTTTCAACTCTGTGAGTTGAGTGCAAGTATCACAAAGAAGTTTCTGAGAATTCTTCTGTCTAGTTTTTAGCTGCAGATATTTCATTTCCCAGCACAGGACTCAGAGCGCTCCAAATATGGACTTGCTGATTGTACAAAAAGAGTGTTTCAAAACTCCTCTTTCAAAAGGAAGTTTCAAGTCCGTGAGTTCAATGCACTCTTTGCAAACAAGATTCTGAGAACGCTTCTAGCTAATTTTCATAGGAAGATACTTTCTTTTCCAACGTAGGCCACAAAGCGCTCCAAATAAACACTTGCGGATTCTACAAAAGGAGTGCTTCCAAACTGCTCTATCAAAAGTAACGTTCAGGTCTGTGAGTTGAATGCACTCATCACACAGAAGTTTCTGAGAATGCTTCTGTCTAGTTTTTAGCTGAAGATATTTCTTTTCCCAGCATAGGCCTCAAAGCGCTCTGAATATCCACTTGCAGATTCTACAAAAAGAGTGTTTCAAAACTGCTCTTTCAAAAGGAAGGCTCAAGTCTGTGAGTTGAACGCACTCATCACAAAGAAGTTTCTGAGAATGCTTCTGTGTAGTTGTTATGTGAAGATACTTCCTTTTCCAGCATAGGCCACAAAGCGCTCGAAATAAACACTTGCAGATTCTACAAAAGGAGTGTTTCAAAACTGTCCTATCAAAAGAAAAGTTCAAGTCTGTGAGTTGAATGCAATCATCACACAGAAGTTTCTGAGAATGCTTCTGTGTAGTTTTTAGGTGAAGATAATTCATTTCCCAGCATAGGCCAAAGAGCGCTCCAAATATGCACTTGCAGATTCTACAAAAAGAGTATTTCAAAACTGCTCTTTCAAAAGGAAGGTTCAAGTCTGTGAGTTGAATGCACTCATCACCAAGATGTTTCTGAGAATGCTTCTGTCTAGTTTTCATGTGAAGTTGATTCCATTTAAAACATAGGCTTCAAATCGCTCCAAATATTCACTTGCAGATTGTACAGAAAGACTGTTTCGAAACTTCTCTATTGATTGGTAGGTTCAACTCTGTGAGTTGAATGCACTCTTTCCGGAGAAGCTTCTGAGAATGCTTCTGTCTAGTTTTTATGTGAAGATATATCCTTTTCCAACTTAGGACTCAAAGCGCTCCGAATAGACAATAGCAGTTTCTACAAAAGGAGTATTTCGAAACTGTTCTATTAAAAGAAAATTTCAAGTCTGTGAGTTGAATGCACTCATCTCAAAGAGGATTCTGAGAATGCTGCTGTCTAGTTTTTATGTGAAGATATATCATTTTCCAGCATAGGCCTCAATTCGCTCCAAATATCCACTTGCAGATTCTACAAATAGAGTGTTTCCAAACTTCTCTATCAATTCGTAGGTTCACGTCTGTGAGTTGAATGCACTCATCACAAAGATGTTTCTGAGAATGCTTCTGTCTAGTTTTTAGGTGTACTTCCTTTTCCAACATAGGCCTTAAAGCGCCCCGAATAAACATTTGCAGATTGTACAAAAGGAGTGTTTCAAAACTCTTCTATCCAAAGGAACGTTCAAGTCTTTTAGTTGAATGCACCCGTCACAAATTGGTTTCTGAGAATGCTGCTGTCTAGTTTTTATGCGAAGATATTTCCTTTTCCTTGCATAGGCCACAAATCCCTCCAAATATGCACTTGCAGATTTTGCAAAAAGAGTGTTTCCAAACTGCTCTATGAAAGACATGTTCAACTCTGTGAGTTGAATGAACGCGTCGTGAAGAGCTTTCTGAGAATGCTTCTCTCTAGGTTTTAGGGGAAGATATTCCATTTCCCAGCATAGGCCTCAAAGAGCTCCAAATATCCGCTTGCAGATTTTACAAAAAGAGTGTTTCAAAACTGCTCTTTCAAAAGGAAGCTTCAAGACTGTGAATTGAATGCACTCTACACAAAGAAGTTTCTGAGAATTCTTCTGTCTAGTTTTAATGTGAAGATATTTCCTTTTGCAGCATAGGCCTCAAAGCGCTCCAAATATCCACTTGCAGATTCTATGAAAAGAGTGTTTCAAAACTGTTCTATCAAAAGGAAGGTTCAACCCTGTGCGTAGAATGCACTCATCACAAAAACTTTCTGAGAATGCTTCTGTCTAGTTTTTATGTGAAGATATTTCCTTTTCCAACGTAGGCCTCAAAGCGCACCGAATAAACACTTGCAGATTCTACAAAAGGAGTGTTTCAAAACTCTTCTATCAAAAGGAACGTTCAAGTCTGTGTGTTGAATGCACTCCTCACAAAGAAGTTTCTGAGAATGCTGCTGTCTAGTTTTTGTGTGAAGATATTTCCTTTTCCTGGCATAGGCCTCGAATCGCTGGAAATATCCACTTGCAGTTTTCACAAAAAGAGTGTTTGCAAACTACTCTATGAAAAGACACTTTCAACTCTGTGAGTTGAATGCACGCATCGGTAAGAACTTTCTGAGAATGCTTCTGTCTAGTTTTTAGGTGAAGATATTCCATTTCCCAGCATAGGCCTGAAAGTGCTCCAAATATCCATTTGCAGATTTTACAAAAAGAGTGTTTCAAAACTCCTCTTTGAAAAAGAAGATTCAAGTCTGTGAGTTGAATACACTCAACACAAGGAAGTTTGTGAGAATGCTTCTGTCTAGTTTTTATGTGAAGATATTTCCTTATCCTGCAGAGGCTTCAAAGCGCTCCATATATCCCCTTGCAGATTTTACAAGAAGAGTGTTTCAAAACTGCTCTTTCAAAAGGAAGCTTCAAGTCTGTGAGTTGAATGCACTCATCACAAAGAAGTTTGTGAGAATGCTTCTATCTAGTTTTTATGTGAAGATACTTCCTTTTTCAGCAGAGGCCTCAAAGCGTTCCAAATATCGACTTGCAGATTCTACAAAAGGAGTGTTTCAAAACTTTTGTATCAAAAGGAAGCTTCAACTCTGTGAGATGAAGGAACTCATCACAAAGAAGTTTCTGCGAATGCTTCTGTCTAGTTTTGATGTGAAGATATTTCCTTTTCCAACATAGGCCTCAAAGCGCTCCAATTAAACACTTGCAGATTCTTAAAAAGGAGTGTTTCAAAACTGTTCTATCAACAGGAATGTTCAAGTCTGTGAGTTGAATGCATTCATCACAAAGAAGTTTCTGAGAATGCTTCTGTCTAGTTTATAAGTGAAGATATTTCCTTTTCCAACTAAAGCCTCTACGCGCTTCAATTATCCACTTGCGAATCCTTCAAAAACAATGTTTCAAAACTGGTCTATCAAAACGAAGGTTCAACTCTGTGAGTTGAATGCACTCACCACAAAGAAGTTTCTGAGAATGCTTCCATCTAGTTTTTATGCAATGACATTTCCTATTGCAGCATAGGCCTCAAAGGTCTCCAAATATCCACTTGCAGATTCTACAGAAAGAGTGTTTCAAAACTGCTCTATCAAAGGGAATGTTGAACTCTGTGAGTTGAATGCACAAATCACAGGGAACTTTCTGAGAATCCCTTTGCCTAGTTTCTTTGTGAAGATATTTCCTTTTCCAGCAGAGGCCTCAAAGCACTGCATACGTCCACCTGAAGATTCTACTAAAAGAGTGTTTCAAAACTTCTCTATCAAAAGAAAGGTATAAATCTGTGAGTTCAATGCACACATGACAAAGACGTTTCTGAGAATACTTCTGTCTAGTTTTTATGTGAAGATATTTCCTTTTCCAGCAGAGGCCTGAAAGCGCTCCATATTTCCACTTGCTGATGCTATAAAAAGAGTGTTTCAAATCTGCTCTTTCAAAAGGAAGATTCAAGTCTGTGGGTTGAATGCACTCATCACAAAGAAGTTTGTGAGAATGTTTCTGTCTAGTTTTTATGTGAAGATATTTCCTTTTCCAGCAGAGCCCTCAAAACGTTCCAAGTATCGACTTGCAGATTCTACACAAAGAGTGTTTCAAAACTGTTCTATCAAAAGGAAGCTTCAAGTCTGTGAGTTGAATGCACTCATCACAAGGAAGTTTGTGAGAATGCTTCTGTCTAGTTTTTATGTGAAGATATTTCCTTTTCCAGCAGAGGCCTCAAAGCGTTCCAAGTATCGACATGCATATTCTACAAAAAGAGTGTTTCAAAACTGTTCTATCAAAAGGAAGCTTCAATTATGTGAGTTGAAGGCACTCATCACAAAGAAGTTTCTGAGAATTCTTCTGTCTAGTTTTTATGTGAGGATATTTCCTTTTCAACATAGACATCAAAGCACTCCAAATAAACATTTGCAGATTCTACAAAAGGAGTGTTTCAAAACTGTTCTATCAACAGGAACTTTCAAGTCTGTGAGTTGAATACACTCATCACAAAGAAGTTTGTGAGAATGCTTCTGTCTAGTTTGTATGTGAACATATTACCTTTTCCAGCATAGGCCTCCAAAAGCGCCAAACATCCCCCAGCAAATACCGCAAAAAGAGTGTTTCAGAACTGCGCTCTCAAAAGGAAGATTCCTCTCTGTGAGTTGAATGCATAAAGTCAGGGTAGTTTCGGAGAATGCTTCCGTCTACTTTTTATGGGAACATATTTCCCTTTCCAGCATAGGCCTCAAAGTGTTCCAAATATCGACTTGCAGATTCTACAAAAAGAGTGTTTAAAAACTGTTCTATCAAAAGGAAGGCTCAACTCTGCGAGTTGAATGCAGAAAGTACAGGAAAGTCTCTGAGAATACTTCCGTCTAGGTTCTAAGTGAAGTTATTTCCTTTTTCAAGGAAGGGCTCAAAGCACCCCAAATCTCCACTTTCAGATTCTACAAAAAGAGGGTTTCAAAACCGCTCTATCAAAAGGAAGGTTCAACTCGTTGAGTTGAATGTGCACATCACTAAATATTTCTGAGAATGCTTCCGTCTAGTTTTTGTGTGAAGATATTTCCTTTTCCAGCATAGGCATCAAAGCGCCTTAGTAATCCCCTTGCAGATTCCACAAAAAGAGTGCTTCAAAACTCTTCTATCGAAAGGAAGTTTCGACTCTCTGAGTAGAATGTAGTCTTCGCAAAGAAGTTTCTGAGAATAGTTCAATCTAGTTTTCATCGTAATGTATTTTCTTTTCCACTAGATGCTGCAATCGTACCAAATAACACTTGCAGTTTCCACAAAAAGAGTTTCGCAGAACTGCTATATCAAAAGGAATGTTCAACTCTGTGAGTTCAATCCGCACATGACAAAGAAGTTTCTGAGAATGCTTCTGTCTAGTTTTTATGAGAAGATATTTCTTTTTCCAGCAGAGGCCTCCAAGCCCTCCAAATATCCATTTGCGAATACTACAAAAACAGAGTTTCAAAACTGGTCTATCAAAACGAAGGTTCAACTCTGTGAGTTCAATGCACTCATCACAAACAAGTTTCTGAGAATGCTTCCGTCTAGTTTTTATGTGAAGACATTTCCTTTTCCAGCAGAGGCCTCAAAGCGTTCCAAGTATCGACTTGCAGATTCTACAAAAACAGCGTTTCTAAGCTGTTCTATCAAAAGGAAGCTTCAAGTCTGTGAGGTAAATGCACTCATCACAAAGAAGTTTGTGAGAATGCTTCTGTCTAGTTTTTATGTGAAGATATTTCCTTCTCCATCACAGGCCTCAAAGTGCTCCATATATCCACTTTCAGACTCTACAACAAGAGTGTTTCAAAACTGCCCTTTCAAAAGGAAGCTTCAAGTCTGTGAATTGAATGCAATCATCACAAAGAAGTTTCTGAGAATGCCTCTGTCTAGTTTTTATGAGAAGATATTTCCTTTTCCAGCAGAGGCCTCAAAGCTCTCCATATATCCAGTTGCAGATTCTACAAAAAGACTGTTTCAAAACTGCTCTTTCAAAGAGTATCTTCAAGTCTGTGAGTTGAATGCGCTCATCACAAAGAAGTTTCTGAGAATTCTTCTGTCTAGTTTTTATGTGAAGATATTTCCTTTTCCAGCAGAGGACTCAAAGCGTTCCGAGTATCGACTTGCAGATTCTACAAAAAGAGTGTTTCAAAACTGTTCTATCAAAAGGAAGCTTCAAGTCTGTGAGTTGAATGCACTCATCACAAAGAAGTTTCTGAGAATGCTTCTATCTAGTTTGTATGTGAAGATATTTCCTTTTCCAACATAGGCCTCAAAGCGCACCAAATAAACACTTGCAGATTCTACAAAAGGATGGTTTCAAAACTGTTCTATCAACAGGAACGTTCAAGTCTGAGTTGAATGCACTCATCACAAAGATGTTTGTGAGAATGCTTCTGTCTAGTTTTTATGGGAAAGTATTTCCTTTTCCACAGGGGCCTCAAAACTCTCCATATATCCACTTGCAGATTCTACAAAAAGAGTGTTTCAAAACTGCTCTTTCAAAGAGAATCTTCAAGTCTGCCTGTTGAATGCACTCATCACAAAGAAGTTTCTGAGATTGCTTCTGTCTAGTTTTTATGTGAAGATATTTCCTTTTCCAGCAGAGGCCTGAAAGCGTTCCGAATATCGACTAGCAGATTCTACAAAAAGAGTGTTTCAAAACTCTTCTATCAAAAGGAAGCTTCAAGTCTGTGACTTCAATGCACTCATCACAAAGAAATTTGTGAGAATGCTTCTGTCTAGTTTTTATGAGAAGATTTTTCCTTTTCCAGCAGAGGCCTCAAAGCTCTCCATATAACCACCTGCAGATTCTACAAAAACAGTGTTTCAAAACTGTTCTATCAAAAGAAAGCTTCAAGTCTGTGAGTTGAAGGCACTCATCACAAAGAAGCTTTTGAGAATTCTTCTGTCTAGTTTTTATGTGAAGATATTTCCTTTTCCATCATAGGCCTCAAAGCGCTCCAAATAAACACTTGCAGATTCTACAAAAGGGGTGTTTCAAAACTGTTCTATCAACAGAAACTTTCAAGTCTGTGAGTTGAATACACTCATCACAAAGAAGTTTGTGAGAATGCTTCTGTCTAGTTTGTATGTGAAGATATTTCCTTTTCCAGCGTAGGCCTCCAAAAGCTCCAAACATCCCCCAGCAAATTCTGCAAAAACAGTGTTTCAGAACTGCACTCCCAAAAGGAAGATTCCTCTCTGTGAGTTAAATGCATAAAGTCAGAGTAGTTTCTGAGAATGGTTCCGTCTAGTTTTTATGGGAATATATTTCCTTTTCCAGCATAGGCTTCAAAGCCTTCCAAATATCGACTTGCAGATTCTGCAAAAAGAGTGTTTCAAAACTGTTCTATCAAAAGGAAGGTTCAACTCTGTGAGTTGAATGCAGAAAGCACAGGAAAGTCTCTGACAATAATTCCGTCAAGGTTCTAAGTGAAGTTATTTCCTTTTCCAGGGTAGGACTCAAAGCACTAAAAATCTCCATTTGCAGATTCTACAAAAAGAGTGTTTCAAAACTGCTCTATCAAAAGGAAGGTTCAACTCGGTGAGTTGAATGCGCACATCAGAAAATGTTTCTGAGAATGCTTCAGTCTAATTTTTGTGTGAAGATATTTCCTTTTCCAGCATTGTCATCAAAGCGCCTTAGTAATCGCCTTGCAGATTCCACAAAAAGAGTGCTTCAAAACTCTTCTATCGAAACGAAGGTTCGACTCTGTGAGTAGAATGCAGTCATCGCAAAGAAGTTTCTGAGAATAGTTCAATCTAGTTTTCATCGTAATGAATTTTCTTTTCCACTAGATGCCGCAATCGCACAAAATACCACTTGCAGTTTCCACAAAAAGAGTCTCGCAGAACTGCTCTATCAAAAGGAATGTTGAACTCTGTGAGTTCAATCCCCACATGACAAAGAAGTTTCTCAGAATGCATCTGTCTAGTTTTTATGTGAAGATATTTCCTTTTGCAGCAGAGGCCTGAAAGCGCTCCAAATATCCATTTGCGAATACTACAAAAACAGAGTTTCAAAACTGGTCTATCAAAACGAAGCTTCAACTCTGTGAGTTCAATTCACTCATCACAAACAAGTTTCTGAGAATGCTTCCGTCTAGTTTTTATGTGAAGATATTTCCTTTTCCAGCAGAGGCCTCAAAGCGTTCCGAGTATTGACTTGTAGATTCTACAAAAAGAGTGTTTCAAAACTTTTCTATCATCAAAAGGAAGCTTCAAGTCTGTGAGTTGAATGCACTCATCACAAAGAAGTTTGTGAGAATGCTTCCGTCTAGTTTTTATGTGAGGATATTTCCTTTTCCAGCAGAGGCCTCAAAGCGTTCCATATATCCACTTTTATATTCTACAAAAAGAGTGTTTCAAAACTGCTCTTTCAAAAAGAAGCTTCAAGTCCGTGAGTTGAATGCACTCATCACAAAGTAGTTTGTGAGAATGCCTCTGTCTAGTTTTTATGTGAAGATATTTCCTTTTCCAGCAGAGGCCTCAAAGCGCTCCATATATCCTCTTGCAGATTCTACAAAAAGAGTGATTCCAAACTGCTCTTTCAAAGAGAATCTTCAAGTCTGTGAGTTGAATGCACTCATCACAAAGAAGTTTCTGAGAATGCTTCTGTCTAGTTTTTATGTGAAGATATTTCCTTTTCCAGCAGAGGCCTCAAAGCTCTCCATATATCCACTTGCAGATTCTACAAAAAGAGTGTTTCAAAACTGCTCTTTCAAAGAGAATCTTCAAGTCTGTGTGGTGAATGCACTCATCACAAGGAAGTTTGTGAGAATGCTTCTGTCTAGTTTTTATGTGAAGATATTTCCTTTTCCAGCAGAGGCCTCAAAGCGTACCTATTATCGACTTGTAGATTCTACAAAAAGGGTGTTTCAAAACTGTTCTATCAAAGGGAATCTTCAAGCCTGTGAGTTGAATGCACTCATCGCAAAGAAATTTCTGATAATGTTTCTATCTAGTTTTTATGTGAAGATATGTCCTTTTCCAACATAGGCCTCAAAGGGCTCTAAATAAACACTTGCAAATTCTACAAAAGGAGGGTTTCAAAACTGTTCTATCAAGAGGAACGTTCAAGTCTGTGAGTTGAATGCACTCATCACAAAGAAGTTTGAGAGAAAGCTTCTGTCTAGTTTGTAAGTGAAGATATTTCCTTTTCCAACTTAAGCCTCAACGCGCTTCAAATATCCACTTGCGAATACTACAAAAACAATGTTTCAAAACTGGTCCATCAAAATGAAGATTCAACTCTGTGAGTTGAATGCACTCACCAGAAAGAAGTTTCTGACAATGCTTCCTTCCAGTTTTTATGCAATGATATTTCCTTTTGCGGGATAGGCCTCAAAGCGCTCCAAATAAACACTTGCAGATCCTTCAAAAGGAGTGTTTCAAAACTGTTCTATCAACAGGAACGTTCAAGTCCGTGAGTTGAATGCACTCATCACACAGAAGTTTCTGAGAATGCTTCTGTGTAGTTTTTAGGTGAAGATATTTCATTTCCCAGCATAGGCCTCGGAGCGCTCAAAATATGCACTTGCAGATTCTACAAAAAGAGAGCTTGAAAACTCTTCCACCAAAAAGAGGCTTCAACTCTCTGAGTAGAATGCACTCATCACAAAGAAGTTTCTGAGAATGCTTCTGTCTAGTTTTTATGTGAAGTTATTTCCTCTCCTCCAAAGGCCTCAAAGCGCTCCAAATGTGCACTTGCCGATTCTTGTAAAAGAGTGTTTCAAAACTGCTCTATCAAAAGACAGGTTCAGCTCTGTGAGCTGAATGCTCACATCACACAGAAGATTGTGAGAATGCTTCTGTCTAGTTTTAGTTTGAGGGTGTCCCGTTTCCAACGAATTCCTATAAGCATTCCAAATATCCACTTGCACATTCTATAAAAAGAGGGTTTCAAATCTTCTCTGTCAAAAGGAATGTTCAGCTCTGTGAGATGAATGCACACACCACAAAGAAGATTGAGAGATTGCTTCTGTATATTTCTTATGTGAAGATATTTCCTTACCAGCACAGGCCTCAAAGCGCTCCAAATGTCCACTTGCAGATCCTAGAAAAAGAGTGTTTCAAAACTGCTCTATCAGAAGAAAAGTTCAGCTCTGTGAGTTGAATGCACTCATCACAGAGAAGTTTGTGAGAATGGTTATGTCTAGTTTTTGTGTGAAGGTGTCCCGTTTCCAACGAATTCCTATAAGCAGTCCAAATTTCCACTTGCAGATTCTACAAAAAGAGTGTTTCAAATCTTCTCTGTCAAAAGGAATGTTAAACTCTGTGAGTTGAATGCACACATCACAAAGAAGTTTCACTGAATCCTTCTCTCTAGTTTTTATGAGAAGATATTTCCTTTCCACCACAGGCCTCAAAGTGCTCAAAATATCCACTTGCCGATTCTAGAAAAAGAGTGTTTCAAAACTTCTCCATCAAAAGGCAGGATCAGCTCTGTGAGCTGAATGCACACTTCACACACAAGGTTGTGAGAATGCTTCTGTCCAGTTTTTGTGTGAGGGTGTTCCGTTTCCAACGAATTCCTATAAGCATTACAAATATCCACTTGCACATTGTATAAAAAGAGGGTTTCAAATCTACTCTGTCAAAAGGAATGTTCAACTCTGTCAGATGAATGCACACAACACAAAGTAGTTTGAGAGATTGCTTCTGTCTACTTCTTATGTGAAGATATTTCCTTACCAGCACAGGCCTCAGAGCGTTCAAAATGTCCACTTGCAGATCCTAGAAAAAGAGTGTTTCAAAACTGCTCTATCAAAAGAAAAGTTCAGCTCTGTGAGTTGAATGCACACATCACACAGATGTTTGTGAGAATGCTTCTGACTAGTATTGTGTGAAGGTGTCCCGTTTCGAAGGAATTCCTGTAAACGGTCCAAATTTCCACTTGCATATTCTACAAAAAGAGACTTTCAAAACTTCTCTGTCAAAAGGAATGTTCAACTCTGTGAGTTCTATGCACACACTGGAAAGAAGATTCACAGAATGCTTCTGTCTAGTTTTTATGAGAAGATATATCCTTTCCAACGCAGGCCTCAAAGCGCTCAAAATGACCACTTGCCGATTCTAAAAAAAGAGTTTTTCAAAACTGCTGTATCAAAAGACAGGTTCAGCTCTGTGAGCTGAATGCTCACATCACACAGAAGTTTGTGAGAATGCTTCTGTCTAGTTTTTGTGTGAATGTATCCCGTTTCCAAAGAATTCCTATAAGCATTTCAAATATCCACTTGCAGATTCTATAAAAAGAGTGATTCAAATGTTCTCAGTCAAATGGAATGTTCAACTGTGGGAGTTGAATGCACGTACCACAAAGAAGGTTCAGAGAATGCTTCTGTCTACTTGTTATGTGAAGATACTTCCTTTTCCACCACAGGCCTCAAAGCGCTCCAAATGTCCAGTTGCAGATTCTAGAAAAAGAGTGTTTCAAAACTGATCTATCAAAAGTATGGTTCACATCTGTGAGTTGAGAGCACACATCACAAAGGAGTTTGTGAGAATGCTTCAATCTCGTTTTTGTGTGAGGATGTCCCGTTTCCAGCAAATTCCTATAAGTGGTCCAAATATCCACATGCGGATTCTACAAAAAGAGTGTTTCAAAATTGCTTTAAAAAGAGGAAAGTTAAACTCTGTGAGTTGAATGCCCACATCACAAAGTGGTTTCTGGGAATGCTTCTCTCTAGGTTTTTTGTGAAGATATTTCGTTTTCCACCAGAGGCCTCAGAGCTCTCCCAATGTCCAATTGCACATTATACAAAACAGTGTTTCATGGCTGCTCTAACAAAAGGAATGCTCCACTCTATGAGTTGAATGCGAGGCAACACAAAGTAGTTTCTGACAATGATTCTTTCTAGGTTATGTGTGAAGATATTGCCTTTTCGACCACAGGCCTCATAGCTTTCCGAATGACCACTTTCATATACTGCAAAAAGAGTGTTTCAAAACTGCTCCATGAAAAGAAAGGTTAAACTAAGTGAGTTGAATGCACTCATCACAGAGAAGTGTGTGAGAATGCTTCTGTCTAATTTTTGTGTGAAGGTGTCCTGTTTCCAACGAATTCCTATAAGCGGTCCAAATTTCCACTTGCCGATTCTACAAAAAGAGTGATTCAAAACTTCTCTGTCAAAAGGAGTGTTCAACTCTGTGAGTTGAATGCACACACCACAAAGAAGATTCAGAGAATGCTTCTGTCTAGTTTTTATGTGAAGATATTTCCTTTCCTCCGCAGGCCTCAAAGCACTCCAAATGTGCACTTGCCGATTCTAGAAAAAGAGTGTTTCAAAACTGCTCTATCAAAAGAAAAGTTCATCTCTGTGAATTGAATGCACACATCACACAGAAGTTTGTGAGAATGCTTCTGTCTAGTTTTTGTGTGAAGGTGTCCCGTTTCCAACGAATTCCTATAAGCGTTCCAAATATCCACTTGCAGATTCTATAAAAAGAGTGTTTCAAAACTTCTCAGTCAAAAGTAATGTTGAACTCTTTGAGTTTAATGCACGTACGGCAAGGAAGGTTCAGAGAATGCTTCTGTCTACTTGATAAGTGAAGATACTTCCTTTTGCACCATAATCCTCAAAGTACTCCAAACATCCAGTTGCACATCCTAGAAAAAGAGTGTTTCAAAACTGCTCTATCGAAGGTAAGGTTCACATCTGTGAGTTGAGAGCACACATCACAAAGGAGTTTGTGAGAATGCTTCAGTCTCGCTTTTGTGTGAGGATGTCCCGTTTCCAGCAAATTCCTATAAGTGATCCAAATATCCACATGCGGATTCTACAGAGTGTCTCAAAACTGCTCTAGCAAAAGGAATGTTCAACCCTGTGGGATGAATGCACACATCACAAGGAGGTTTCTGAGAATGCTTCTCTCTTGTTTTTTTTGAATATATTTCGTTTTCCACAACAGGCCTCAGAGCTCTCCAAATGTCCAATTGCAGATTATACAAAAACAGTGTTTCGTGGCTGCTCTAACCAAAGGAATGTTCCACTCTGTGAGTTGAATGCGAGCAACACAAAGTATTTTCTGAGAATGGTTCTTTCTAGGTTGTATGTGAAGATAGTGCCTTTTCGACCACAGGCCTCATAGCTTTCGGAGTGACCACTTGCATATACTACAAAAAGAGTGTTTCAAAACTGCTCCATGAAAAGAAAGGTTAAACTGTGTGACTTGAAGGCACTCATCACAGAGAAGTTTGTGAGAATGCTTCTGTCTAGTTTTTGTGTGAAGGTGTCCCGTTTCCAAAGAATTCCTATAAGCGGTCCAAATTTCCACTTGCAGATTCTACAAAAAGAGTGTCTCAAAACTTCTCTGTCAAAAGGAATGTTCAACTCTGTGAGTTGAATGCACACACCACAAAGAAGATTCACAGAATGCTTCTTTCTAGTTTTTATGTGAAGATATTTCCTTTCCACCACAGGTCTCAAAGCGCTCCAAATGTCCACTTGCCGATTCTAGAAAAAGAGTGTTTCAAAACCGCTTTATCAAAAGACAGGGTAAGCTTTGTGAGCTGAATGCTCACATCACAGAGAAGATTGTGAGAATGCTTCTGTCTAGTTTTTGTGTGAGGGTGTCTCGTTTCCCACGAATTCCAATAAGCATTCCAAATATCCACTTGCACATTTTATAAAATGAGGGTTTCAAAACTACTCTGTCAAAAAGAATGTTCAACTCCGTGAGATGAATGCACACACCACAAATTAGCTTGAGAGATTGATTCTGTCTACTTCTTATGTGAGGATATTTCCTTACCAGCACAGGCCTCAAAGCGCTCCAAATGTCCACTTGCAGATCCTAAAAAAAGAGTGTTTCAAAACTGCTCTATCAAAAGAAAAGTTCAGCTCTGTGAGTTGAATGCACTCATCACACAGAAGTTTCTGAGAATGCTTCTGTCTAGTTTTTTTGTGAAAGTGTCCCGTTTCCAACGAATTCCTAACAGCGTTTCAAATATCCACTTGCAGATTCTATAAAAAGAGTGTTTCAAATGTTCTCAGTCAAATGGAATGTTCATCTCTGTGAGTTGAATGCAGGTACCACAAAGAAGGTTCAGAGAATGCTTCTGTCTACTTGTTATGTGAAGATATTTCCTTTTCCACCACAGGCCTCAAAGCGCTCCAAATGTCCAGTTGCAGATTCTAGAAAAAGAGTGTTTCAAAACTGCTCTATCAAAAGTAAGGTTCGCATCTGTGAGTTGAGAGCACACATCCTAAAGGAGTTTGTGAGAATGCTTCAGTCTCGTTTTTGTTTGAGGATGACCCGTTTCCAGCAAATTCCTATAAGTGTTCCAAATATCCTCATGCGGATTGTACAAAAAGAGTGTTTCAAAACTGCTCTAACAAAAGGAATGTTCAAGTCTGTGAGTTGAATGCCCACATCACAAAGTGGTTTCTGAGAATGCTTCTCTCTAGGTTTTTTGTGAAGATATTTCGTTATCCACCAGAGGCCTCAGAGCTCTCCCAATGTCCATTTGCACATTATACAAAAACAGCGTTTCATGGCTGCTCTAACAAAAGGAATGCTCCACTCTGTGAGTTGAATGCGAGCAACACAAAGTAGTTTCTGAGAATGATTCTTTCTAGGTTATATATGAAGATATTGACTTTTCCACCACAGGCCTCATAGCTCTCCGAATGACCACTTGCATACAATGCAAAAAGAGTGTTTCAAAACTGCTCCATGAAAAGAAAAGTTAAACTCCGTGAGTTGAATGCACTCATCACAGAGAATTGTGTGAGAATGCTTCTGTGTAGTTTTTGTGTGAAGGTGTCCTGTTTCCAACGAATTCCTATAAGCGGTCCAAATTTCCACTTGCGAATACTACAAAAAGAGTGTTTCAAAACTGGTCTATCAAGAGGAACGTTCAAGTCTGTGAGTTGAATGCACTCATCACAAAGAAGTTTCTGAGAATACTTCTGTCTAGTTTCTATGTGATGATATTTCGTTTTCCACCATTGGCCTCGAAGCGCTCCAAATATCCTCATTCAGATGCCACTAAAAGAGTGTTTCAAAACTTCTCTATCAAAGGAAGGTTCAAGTCTGCGAGTTGAACGCTCTCATCACACAGAAGTTTCTGAGAATGCTTCTGTCTAGTTTCTATGTGAAGATATTTCCCTTTCCAGCATAGGTCTCAAATAGCTCCAAATATCCACTTGCAGATTTTACAAAAAGGCTGTTTCCAAACTGCTCTATCAGAAGGCAGGTTCAACTCTGTGAGTTGAATGCACTCATCACAAAGAAGTTTCTGAGAATGCTTCTGTCTAGTAGTGTTTATGTGCAGATATTCCCTTTTCCTCCATAGGCCTCAAAGCGCTCCATATATCTACTTGCAGATTCTACAAAAAGTGTGTTTCAAAACTGTTCTATGAAAAGCAAGGTTCAACTCTGTGAGTTGAATGCACACATCGCTAAGAAGTTTCTGAGAATGCTTCTGTCTAGTATTTAGGTGAAGATATTTCATTTCCCAGCAAAGCCCTCAAAACGCTCCAAGTATCCATGTGCAGATTCTACAAAAGGAGGGTTTCAAAACTGCTCTTTTAAAATTAAGGTTCAAGTCTGTGAGTTGAATGCACTCCTCACAAAGAAGTTTGTGAGAATGCTTCTGTCTAGTGTTTGTGTGAAGGTATTTCCTTTTCCAACATAGGCCTCAAAGCGTTCTAAATATCGACTTGCAGATTGTACAAAAAGAGTGTTTCAAAACTGCTGTATCAAAAGGAAGGTTGAACTCTGTGAGTTGGATGCACAAAGCACAGGGAACTTTCTGAGCATGACTTTGTCTAGTTTCTATGTGAAGATATTTCCTTTTCCAGCATAGGCCTCGAAGCACTCCATACATCCACCTGAAGATTCTACTAAAAGGGTGTTTCCAAACTTCTCTATCGAAAGAAAGGTTCAACTCTGTGAGTTCTATGCAATCATGACAAAGACGTTTCTGAGAATCCTTCTGTCTAGTTTTTATGTGAAGATATTTCCCTTTCCAGCAGAGGCCTCCAAGCGCTCCATATATCCACTTGCAGATTCTACAAAAAGAGTGTTTCAAAACTACTCTTTCAAAAGGAATCTTCAAGTCTGTGAGTTGAATGCACACACCACAAAGAAGATTCAGAGAATGATTCTATCTAGTTTTTATGTGAAGATATTTCCTTTCCTCCAAAGACCTCAAAGTGCTCCAAATGTGCACTTGCCGATTCTACAAAAAGAGTGTTTCAAAACTGCTCTATCAAAAGACCGTTTCAGCTCTGTGAGATGAATGCTCACATCACACAGAAGATTGTGAGAATGCTTCTGTCTAGTTTTTGTGTGAGGGTGTCCCGTTTCCAAAGGATTCCTATAAGCATTCCAAATATCCTCTTGCACATTCTATAAGAAGAGGGTTTCAAAACTACTCTGTCAAAAGTAATGTTCAGCTCTGTGAGATGAATGCACACACCACAATGTAGTTTGAGAGATTGCTTCTGTCTACTTGTTATGTGAAGATATTTCCTTACCAGCACAGGCCTCAAAGCGCTCCAAATGTCCACTTGCAGATCCTAGAAAAAGAGTGTTTCAAAACTGCTCCATGAAAAGAATGGTTAAACTCCGTTAGTTGAATGCACTCATCACAGAGAAGTGTGTGAGAATGCTTGTGTCTAGTTTTTGTGTGAAGGTGTCCGGTCTCCAAAGAATTCCTATAAGCGGTCCAAATTTCCACTTGCAGATTCTACAAAAAGAGTGATTCAAAACTTCTCTGTCAAAGGGAGTGTTCAATTATGTGAGTTGAATGCACACACCACAAAGAAGATTCAGAGAATGCTTCCGTCTAGTTTTTATGTGAAGATATTTCCTTTCCTACAAAGGCCTCAAAGCCCTCGAAATGTGCATTTGCCGATTCTAGATAAAGAGTGTTTCAAAACTGCTCTATCAAAAGAATAGTTCAGCTCTGTGAGTTGAGTGCAAAGATCACAAAGAAGTTTCTGAGAATCCTTCGGTCTAGTTTTTGTGTGAAGGTGTCCCGTTTCCACAAATTCCTATAAGCGTTCCAAATATCCACTTGCAGATTCTATAAAAAGAGTGTTTCCAAACTTCTCAGTCAAAAGGAATGTTGAACTCTTTGAGTTGAATGCACGTACCGCAAGGAAGGTTCAGAGAATGCTTCTGTCTACTTGATATGTGAACGTACATCCTTTTCCACCACAATCCTTAAAGCGCTCCAAATATCAATTTGCAGATCCTAGAAAAAGAGTGTTTCAAAACTGCTCTATTAAATGTAATGTTCACATCTGTGAGTTGAGAGCACACATCACAAAGGAGTTTGTGAGAATGCTTCAGTCTCCTTTTAGTGTGAGGATGTCCCGTTTCCAGCAAATTCCTATAAGTGATCCAAATATCCACATGCGGATTCTACAAAAAGAGTGTTTCAAAACTGCTCTAATGAAAGTAATGTTCAACCCTGTGAGATGAATGCGCACATCACAAAGTGTTTTCTGAGAATGCTTCTCTCTAGGTTTTTTTGAAGATTTTTTTTTCCATCAGATGCCTCAGAACTCTCCCAATCTCCAATTGCAGATTATATAAAAACAGTGTTTCATGGCTGCTCTAACAAAAGGAATGTTCCACTCTGTGAGTTGAATGCGAGCAACAAAAAGAATTTTCTGAGAATTATTCTCACTAGGTTGTATGTGAATATATTTCCTTTTAGACCACAGGCCTCACAGCTTTCTGAATGACCACTTGCATATACTGCAAAAACAGTGTTTCAAAACTGCTCCATGAAAAGAAAAGTTAAACTCTGTGAGTTGAATGCACTCATCACAGAGAAGTTTGTGAGAATGCTTCTCTCTAGTTTTTGTGAGTAGGTGTCCCGTTTCCAACGAATTCCTATAAGCGGTCCAAATTTGCACTTGCACATTCTACAAAAAGAGTGTCTCAAAACATCTCTGTCAAAAGGAATGTTCAACTCTGTGAGTTGAATGCACACACCACAAAGAAGATTCACAGAATGCTTCTCTCTAGTTTTTATGAGAAGATATTTCCTTTCGACAACAGGCCTCAAAGCGCTCCAAAAGTCCACTTGCTGATTCTAGAAAAAGAGTGTTTCAAAACTGCTCTATCAAAAGACAGGATCAGCTCTGTGAGCTGAATGCTCACGTCACACAGAAGGTTGTGAGAATGCTTCTGTCTAGTTTTTGTGTGAGGGTGTCCCGTTTCCAACGAATTCCTATAAGCATTCCAAATATCCACTTGCACATTCTATAAAAAGAGGGTTTCAAAATTACTCTGTCAAAAGGAATGTTCAACTCTGTGAGATGAATGCACACATCACAAAGTAGTTTGAGAGATTGCTTCTGTCTACTTCTTATGTGAAGATATTTCCTTACCAGCACAGGCCTCAAAGCGCTCCAAATGTCCACTTGCAGATCCTAGAAAAAGAGTGTTTCAAATCTGCTCTATCAAAAGAAAAGTTCAGCTCTGTGAGTTGAATGCACTCATCACACAGATGTTTGTGAGTATGCTTCTGTCTAGTTTTTGTGTGAAGGTATCCCGTTTCCAACGAATTCCTAACAGTGTTTCAAATATCCGCTTGCAGATTCTATAAAAAGAGTGTTTCAAATGTTCTCACTCAAATGGAGAGTTCAACTCTATGAGTTGAATGCACATACCCCAAACAAGGTTCAGAGAATGCTTCTGTCTACTTGTTATGTGAAGATACTTCCTTTTCCACCACAGGCCTCAAAGCGCTCCAAATGTCCAGTTGCAGATTCTAGAAAAAGAGTGTTTCAAAACTGCTCTATCAAAAGAAAGGTTCACATCTGTGAGTTGAGAGCACACATCACAAAGGAGTTTGTGAGAATGCTTCAGTCTCGTTTTTGTGTGAGGATGTCCCGTTTCCAGCAAATTCCAATAAGTGGTCCAAATATCCACATGCGGATTCGACAAAAGGAGTGTTTCAAAACTGCTTTAAGAAAAGGAATGTTCAACTCTGTGAGTTGAATGCCCACATCACAAAGTGGTTTCTGAGAACGCTTCTCTCTAAGTCTTTAGTGAAGGTATTTCGTTTTCCACCAGAGGCCTCAGAGCTCTCCTAATGTCCAATTGCACTTTATACAAAAACAGTGTTTCATGGCTGCTCTAACAAAAAGAATGCTCCACTGTGTGAGTTGAAAGCGAGCAACACAAAGTAGTTTCTGACAATGATTCTTTCTAGTTTATATGTGAAGTTATTGCCTTTTCGACCTCAGGCCTCATAGCTTCCCGAATGACCACTTGCATATACTGCAAAAAGAGTGTTTCAAAACTGCTCCATGAAAAGAAAGATTAAACTCCGTGAGGTGAATGCACTCATCACAGAGAAGTTTGTGGGAATGCTTCTGTCTAGTTTTTGTGAGAAGGTGTTCCGTTTCCAACGAATTCCTATAAGCGGTCCAAATTTCCACTTGCAGATTCTACAAAAAGAGTGATTCAAAACTTCTCTGTCAAAAGGAGTGTTCAACTCTGTGAGTTGAATGCACACACCACAAAGAAGATTCAGAGAATGCTTCTGTGTTGTTTTCATGTGAAGACATTTCCTTTCCACCACAGGCCTCAAAGCGCTCCAAATGTGCACTTGCCGATTCTAGAAAAAGAGTGTTTCAAAACTGCTCTATCAAAAGACAGGATCAGCTCTGTGAGCTGAATGCTCACATCACATAGAAGGCTGTGAGAATGCTTCTGTCTAGTTTTTGTGTGAGGGTGTCCCGTTTCCAACGAATTCCTATAAGCATTCCAAATATCCACTTGCACATTCTATAAAATGAAGGTTTCAAAACTACTCTGTCAAAAGTAATGTTCAGCTCCGTGAGATGAATGCACACACCACAAATTACTTTGAGAGATTGCTTCTGTCTACTTCTTATGTGAAGGTATTTCCTTACCAGCACAGGCCTCAAAGCGCTCCAAATGTCCACTTGCAGATCCTAGAAAAAGAGTGTTTCAAAACTGCTCTATCAAAAGTTCAGCTCTGTGAGTTGAATGCACTCATCACACAGAAGTTTGTGAAAATGCTTCTGTCTAGTTTTTGTGTGAAGGTATCCCGTTTCCAACGAATTTCTGTAAGCGTTTCAAATATCCACTTGCAGATTCTATAAAAAGAGTGTTTCAAATGTTCTCAGTCAAATGGAATGTTCAACTCTGTGAGTTGAATGCACGTACCAAAAAGAAGGTTCAGAGAATGCTTCTGTCTTCTTGTTATGTGAAGATACTTCCTTTTCCACCACAGGCCTCAAAGCACTCCAAATGTCCAGTTGCAGATTCCAGAAAAAGAGTGTTTCAAATCTGCTCTATCGAAAGTAAGGTTCACATCTGTGAGTTAAGAGCACACATCAGAAAGGAGTTTGTGAGAATGCTTCAGTCTCTTTTTTGTGTGAGGATGACCCGTTTCCATCAAATTCCTATAAGTGGTCCAAATATCCACATGCGGATTCTACAAAAAGAGTGTTTCAAAATTGCTCTAAGAAAAGGAATGTTCAACTCTGTGAGTTGAATGCCCACATCACAAAGCGGTTTCTGAGAATGCTTCTGTCTAGGTTTTTTGTGAAGATATTTCGTTTTCCACCAGAGGCCTCAGAGCTCTCCCAATGTCCAATTGCACAGTATACAAAAACAGTGTTTCATGGCTGCTCTAACAAAAGGAATGCTCCACTCTGTGAGTTGAATGCGAGCAACACAAAGTAGTTTCTGACAATGATTCTTTCCAGGTTATGTGTGAAGATATTGCCTTTTCGACCACAGGCCTCATAGCTTCCCGAATGACCACTTTCATATACTGCAAAAAGAGTGTTTCAAAACTGCTCAATGAATAGAAAGGTTAAACTCCGTGAGTTGAATGCACTCATCACAGAGAAGTGTGTGAGAATGCTTCTGTCTAGTTTTTGTGTGAAGATGTCCTCTTTCCAACGAATTCCTACAAGCGGTCCAAATTTCCACTTGCAGATTCTACAAAAAGAGTGATTCAAAACTTCTCTGTCAAAAGGAGTGTTCAACTCTGTGAGTTGAATGCACACACCACGAAGAAGATTCAGAGAATGCTTCTGTCTAGTTTTTATGTGAAGATATTTCCTTTCCTCCAAAGGCCTCGAAGTGCTCAAAATTTGCACTTGCCGATACTAGAAAAAGAGTGTTTCTAAACTGTTCTATCAAAAGACAGGTTCAGCTATGTGAGTTGAATGCTCACATCACACAGAAGATTGTGTGAATGTTTCTCTCTAGTTTTGGTGTGAGCGTGTCCCGTTTCCAATGAATTCCTATAATCATTCCAAATATCCACTTGCACATTCTATAAAAAGAGGGTTTCAAAACTACTCTGTCAAAAGGAATGTTCAGCTCTGTGAGATGAATGCACACACCACAAAGAAGTTTGAGAGATTTCTCCTGTCTACTTGTTATGTGAAGATATTTCCTTACCAGCCCAGGCCTCAAAGCGCTCCAAATGTCCACTTGCAGATCCTAGAAAAAGAGTGTTTCAAAACTGCTCTATCAAAAGGAAAGTTCAGCTCTGTGACTTGAATGCAAACATCACACAGAAGTTTCTGAGAATGCTTCTGTCTAGTTTTTGTGTGAGGTTGACCCGTTTGCAACGAATTCCTATAAGCGTTTCAAATATCCCCTTGCAGATTCTATAAAAAGATTGTTTCAAATGTTCTCAGTCAAATGGAATGTTGAACTCTTTGAGTTGAATGGGCGTACTGCAACGAAGGTTCAGAGAATGCTTCTGTCTACTTGATATGTGAAGATACTTCCTTTTGTACCATAATCCTCAAAGCGCTCAAAATATCCAGTTGCAGATCCTAGAAAAAGAGTACACATCGCAAAGGAGTTTGTGAGAATGCTTCAGTCTCGTTTTTGTGTGAGGATGTCCCGTTTCCAGCAAATTCCTATAAGTGATCCAAATATCCACATGCGGATTCTACAAAAAGAGTGTTTCAAAACTTCTCTAAGGAAAGGAATGTTCAACCCTGTGAGATGAATGCACACATCACAAAGTGGTTGCTGAGAATGCTTCTCTCTAGGTTTTTTTTGAAGATATTTCGTTTTCCACCAGAGGCCTCAGAGCACTCCCAATGTCCAATTGCAGATTATACAAAAACAGTGTTTCATGGCTGCTCTAACCAAAAGAATATTCCACTCTGTGAGGTGAATGCGAGCAACACAAAGTAGTTTCTGAGAATGATTCTTACTAGGTTGTAAGTGAAGATAGCCTTTTCGACCACAGGCCTCATAGATTTCCGAATGACCACTTGCATATACTGCAAAAAGAGTGTTTCAAAACGGCTCCATGAAAAGAAAGGTTAAACTCTGTGAGTTGAATGCACACATCAAAGAGAAGTTTGTGAGAATGCTTCTGTCTAGTTTTTGTGTGAAGGTGTCCTTTTTCCAACGAATTCCTATAAGCGGTCCAAATTTCCACTTGCAGATTCTACAAAAAGAGTGTTTCAAAACTTCTCTGTCAAAAGGAATGTTCAGCTCTGTGAGTTGAATGCACACACCACAAAGAAGATTCACAGAATTCTTCTCTCTAGTTTTTATGTGAAGATAATTCCTTTCCACCACAGGCCTCAAAGCGCTCCAAATGTCCACTTGCCGATTCTAGAAAAAGAGTGTTTCAAAACTGCTCTATCAAAAGACAGGATCAGCTCTGTGAGCTGAATGCTCACATCACACAGAAGGTTGTGAGAATGCTTCTGTCTAGTTTTTGTGTGAGGGTGTCCCGTTTCCAACGAATTCCTATAATCATTCTAAATATCCACTTGCAGATTCTATAAAAAGAGGGTTTCAAAACTACTCTGTCAAAAGAAATGTTCAACTCTGTGAGATGAATGCCCACACCACAAAGTAGTTTGAGAGATTGCTTCTGTCTACTTCTTATGTGAAGATATTTCCTTCCCAGCACAGGCCTCAAAGCGCTCCAAGTGTCCACTTGCAGATCCTAGAAAAAGAGTTTTTCAGAACTGCTCTATCAAAAGAAAAGTTCAGCTCTGTGAGTTGAATTCAAACATCACACAGAAGTTTGTGAGAATCCTTCTGTCTATTTTTTGTGTGAAGGTGTCCCGTTTCCAACGAATTCCTATAAGCGTTCCAAATATCCACATGCAAATTCTATAAAAAGAGTGTTTCAAAACTTCTCAGTCAAAAGGAATGTTCAACTTTGTGAGTGGAATGCACGTACCACATAGAAGGTTCAGAGAATGCTTCTGTCTACTTGTTATGTGAGGATACCACCTTTTCCACCACAGGCCTCAAAGCGCTCCAAATATCCAGTTGCAGATTCTAGAAAAAGAGTGTTTCAAAACTGCTCTATCCAAAGAAATGTTCACATCTCCGAGTTGAGAGCACACATCACAAAGGAGTTTGTGAGAATGCTTCAATCTCGATTTTGTGTGAGGATGTCCCGTTTCCAGCAAATGCCTGTAAGTGGTCCTAATATCCACATGCGGGTTCTACCAAAAGAGTGTTGCAAAACTGCTCTAACAAAAGGAATGTTCAACACTGTGAGTTGAATGCACACATCACAAAGTGGTTTCTGACAATGCTTCTCTCTAGGATTTTTGTGAAGATATTTCGTTTTCCACCAGAGGCCTCAGAGCTCTCCCAATGTCCAGTTGCACATTATACATAAACAGTGTTTCATGGCTGCTCTCACAAAAGCAATGTTCCACTCTGTGAGTTGAATGCGAGCAACACAAAGTAGTTTCTGAGAGTGATTTCTTGTAGGTTATATGTAAAGAAGTTTCCCTTTCGACCACAGGCCTCATAGCTTTCCTAAAGACCACTTGCATATACTGCACAAAGAGTGTTTCAAAACTGCTCCATGAAAAGAAAGGTTAAACTCCGTGAGTTCAGTGCAATCCTCACAGAGAAGTTTGTGAGAACGCTTTTGTGTAGTTTTTGTGTGAAGGTGTCCCGTTTCCAACGAATTCCTATCAGTGTTCCAAATATCCACTTGCCGATTCTGTAAAAACAGTATTTCAAAACTTCTCAGTCAAAAGGAATGTTCAGCTGTGTGATTTGAATGCACGTACCACAAGAAGGTTCAGAGAGTGCTTCTGTCTACCTGTTACGTGAAGATGCTTCCTTTTCCACCACAGGCCTCAAAGCGCTCCAAATGTCCGGTTGCGGATCCTAGAAAAAGAATGTTTCAAAACTGCTTTATCAAAAGTAAGGGTCACATCTGTGAGTTCAGA
The DNA here is from genome assembly GCF_028885625.2 of Pongo pygmaeus. Taxonomy (NCBI): domain Eukaryota; kingdom Metazoa; phylum Chordata; class Mammalia; order Primates; family Hominidae; genus Pongo; species Pongo pygmaeus. Next base: position 41,013,595 of record NC_072381.2, on the reverse strand, counting down.
GCACATATCCCAAAGGAGTTTGTGAGAATTCTTCAGTCTCATTTTTGTTTGAGGATGTCCCGTTTCCAGCAAATTCCTATCAGTGGTCCAAATATTCACATGCTGATTCGACAAAATAAGTGTTTCAAAATTCTTCTATCAAAGGGAACGTTCAAGTCGGTGTACTGAAGGCACTCATCACAAAGAACTTTCTGAGAATGCATCTGTCTAGTTTTTATGTGAAGATATTTCCTTTTCCAGCCTAGGCCTCAAATCGCTCCAAATATCCACTTGCACATTTTACAAAACGGATGTTTCCAAACTGCTCTATAAAAGGCAGCTTCAACTCTCGGAGTTGAATGCACACATCACAAAGAAGTTTCTGAGACTAATTCTGTCTACTTTTTATGTGAAAATGTTTCCTTTTCTGGGATAGGACTCAAATCGCTCCAAATATCCACTTGCAGATTTTACAAAAATGGTGTTTCCAAACTGCTCTCTCAAAAAGCAGGTTCAACTCTGTGAGTTGAATGCACACATCACAAAGAAGTTTCTGAGAATTCTTCTGTCTAGTTTTTATGTGAAGATATTTCCTTTTCAAGCATAGGCCTCAAAGCGCTCCAAATATGCAGATGCAGTTTCTGCAAAACGTGTGTTTCAAAACTGCTCTGTGTAAAGAAAGGATCAACTCTATGAATTCAATGCAACGTAGCACGAAGAAGTTTCTGAGAATGCTTCTGTCTAATTTTTAGGTGAAGATATTTCATTTCCCAGCATAGTCCTCAAAGCGCTCCAAATATCCTCTTGCAGTTTCCACAAAAAGAGTGTTTCAAAAGTGCTCTTTGGAAAGGAAGGTTCAAGTCTGTGAGTTGAATTCACTCATCAGAAAGATGTTTCTGAGAATGGTTCTATCTAGTTTTCATCCGCATGTATTTCCTTTCCACTAGATGCCACAATCGCACCAAATATCCGCTTGCAGTTTCCACAAAGAGTGTTGCAGAACTGATCCATGAAAAAGAATGTTCAACTCTCTGACTTCAATCCCCACATGACATAGAATTTCTGATAATGCTTCTGTCTAGTTTGTATATGAAGATATTTCCTTTTCCAGCATAAGCCTCAAAGAGCTCCAAATATCCACTTGCGAATACTACAAAAACAGTGTCTCAATACTGGTCTATCAAAAGGAAGTTTCAACTCTGTGAGTTGAATGTACTAATCACAAATAAGTTTCTGAGAATCCTTCCATCTAGCTTTTATGCAATGATATTTCCTTTTGCAGCATAGGCCTCAAAGCGCTCCAAATAACTACTTGCAGATTCTACAAAAAGAATGTTTCAAAACTGCTCATCAAAAGGCAGGTTGAACTATGTGAGCTGAATTCACAAAGCACAGGAAGTTTCTGAGAATGCTTTTGTCTAGTTTCTACGTGAAGATATTTCCTCTTCCAACATAGGCCTCAAAGCACTCCATCCATCCACCTGAAGACTCTACTAAAAGAGTGTCTCAAAACTTCTCTATCAAAAGAAAGGTTCAACTCTGTGAGTTCAATGCACACATGACAAAGCAGTTTCGGAGAATGCTTCTGTCCAGTTTTTATGTGAAGATATTCCCTTTTCCGGCAGAGGCCTCAATGCGCTCCATATATCCACTTACAGATTCTACAAAAAGGGTGTTTCAAACCTACTCTTTCGAAAGAAAGCTTCAGCTCTGTGAGTTGAATGCAGTCATGACAAAGACGTTTCTGAGAATTCTTCCGTTAAGTTTTCATGTGAAGATGTTTCCATTTAAAGCATAGGCCTCAAATCCCTCCAAATATTCACTGGCAGATTCTACGAAAAGGGTGTTTCAAAACTTCTCTATCAATAGGTAGGTTCAACTCCATGAGTTGAAATCACTCATCACAAAGAAGTTTCTGAGAATGCTTCTGTCTAGTTTTCAAGTGAAGATATTTCCTTTTCCAACATAGTCCTCAAACGGCTCCGAATAAACACTTGCAGATTGTACAAAAGGAGTGTTTCAAAACTGTTCTATCAAAAGAAACGTTCAAGTCTGTGAGTTGAATGAACTCATCACAAAGAAGGTTCTGAGAATGCTTCTGTCTAGTTTTTATGTGAAGATATTTCCTTTTCCAACATACGCGTCAAATTGCTCCAAATATACACTAGCAGATTTGACAAAAAGAGTGTTTCCAAACTGCTCCATCAAAAGGCAGGTTCAAGTATGTGAGGTGAATGCACGCATCACGAGGAAGTTTCTGAGAATGCTTCTGTCTAGTTTTTGGGTGAAGATATTTCATTTCCCAGCATAGGCCTCAAAGCGCTCTAAACATCCACTTGTAGATTCTACAAAAAGAGTGTTTCAAAACTGTTCTATCAAAAGGAAGTTTCAACTCTGTGAATGGAATGCACTCATCACAAAGAAGTTTCTGAGAATGCTTCAGTCTAGTTTTAGGGGTAGATATTTCCTTTTCCAACATAGGCCTCAAAACTCTCCAAATAAACACTTGAAGATTCTACAAAAAGAGGGTTTCAAAACTGTTCTATCAAAAGGAAGGTTCACCTGTGTGAGTAGAATGCACTCATCAAAAAGAAGTTTCTGAGAATGCTTCTGTCTAGTTTTAATGTGAAGATGTTTCCATCTAAAGCTTAGGCCACAAATCGCTCCAAATATTCACTTGCAGATTCTACGAAAAGGATGTTCCCAAACTTCTCTATCAATTGGAAGGTTCAACTCTGTGAGCAGACTGCACTCATCACAAAGAAATTTCTGAGAATGCTTCCGTCTAGTTTTTATGTGAAGATATTTCCTTTTCCAACATAGGCCTCAAAGCGCTCCAAATAAACGTATGCAGAGTCTACAAAAAGAGTGTTTCAAAACTGTTCTATCAAAAGGAAGGTTCAACTCTGTGAGTTGAATGCACACATCACAATGAAGTTTCTGAGAATGCTTCTGTCTACTGTTTATGTGAAGATATTTCCTTTTCAATCCTAGGCCTCAAAGCGTTCCAAATATGCAGTTGCAGATTCTACAAAAAGTGTGTTTCAAAACTGCTCTACGAAAAGAAAGGTTCACCTCCGTGTGTTGAATGCACATATCGCGAAGAAGTTTCTGAGAATGCTTCTGTCTAGTTTTTATCTGAAGATATTTCATTTCCCAGTACAGACCCTCAAAGCGCTCCAAATATCCACTTGCAGACTCTACAAAAAGAGTGTTTCAAAACTACTCTTTGAAAAGGAAAGTTCAACTCTGTGGGTTGAATGAACTCATCAGACAGAAGTTTCTGAGAATGGTTCTATCTAGCTTTCATCTGCATGAATTTCCTTTTCCACTAGATGCCGCTATAGCACCAAATATCCACTTGCACTTTCCACAAAAAGAGCGTTGCAGAACTGGTCCATGAAAAGGAATGTTCAAGTATGTGAGTTCAATCCCCACATGACACAGAAGTTTTTGAGAATGCTTCTGTCTGGTTTTTAGGTGAAGATATTCCCTTTTTCTTCTTAAGCCTCAAAGAGCTCCAAATATCCACCTGCGGATTCTGCAAAAACAGTGTTTCCAAACTGGTCTATCAAAAGAAAGGTTCAACTCGGTGAGTTGAATACACTCATCAGAAAGAAGTTTCTGAGAATGCTTCCATCTAGCTTTTATGCAATGATATTTCCTTTTGCAGCATAGGCCTCAAAGCCTTCCAAATATCCCCTTGCATATTCTATAAAAAGAGTGTTTCAAAACTGTTCATCAAAAGGTAGGTTGAACTCTGTGAGTTGAATGCACAAAGCACAGGAACTTTCTGTGAATGCTTTTGTCTAGTTTCTACGTGAAGATATTTCCTTTTCCAGCATAGGCCTCAAAGCACTCCATCCATCCAAATGAAGATTCTACTAAAAGAGTGTTTCAAAACTTCTCTATCAAAAGAAAGGTTAAACTACGTGAGTTCAATGCACACATCACAAAGAAGTTTCTGAGAATGCTTCTGTCCAGTTTTCATGTGAAGATATTTCCTTTTCCAGCATAGGCCTCAAAGCGCTCTATATATCCACTTGCTGATTTGAGAAAAAGAGTGTTTCAAAACTGCTCTTTAAAAAGGAAGCTTCAAGTCTGTGAGCTGAATGCAGTCATGACAAAGACGTTTCTGAGAATTCTTCTGTCTAGTTTTCATGTGAAGATGTTTCCATTTAAAGCATAGGCCTCAAATCGCTCCAAATATTCACTTGCAGACTCTGCGAAAAGGGGGCTTGAAAACTTCTCTATCAATTGGTAGGTTCAAATCTCTGAGTTGAATGCACTCATCACAAGGAAGTTTCTGAGAATGTTTCTGTCTAGTTTTTAGCTGAAGATATTTCATTTCCCAGCATAGGCCTCAAAGCGCTCGAAATATCCACTGGCAGAATCTACAAAAAGAGCGTTTCAAGACTGTTCTATCAAAAGGAAGGTTCAACTCCGTGAGTAGAATGCACTCATCACAAAGAAGTTTCTGAGAATGCTTCGGTCTAGTTTTTATGGGAAGATATTTCCTTTTCCAACATACGCCTCAAAGCGCTCCAAATAAACACTTGCAGATTCTACAAAAAGAGAGGTTCAAAACTGTTCTATCAAAAGGAAGGTTCAACTATGTGAGTAGAATGCACTCATCACAAAGAAGTTTCTGAGAATCCTTCTGTCTAGTTTTTATGTGAAGATATTTCCTTTTCCAACATATGCCTCAAAGTGCTCCAAATATCAACTTGCAGATTCTACAAAAAGTGTGTTTCAAAACTGCTCATCAAAATGCAGGTTGAACACTGTGAGTTGAATGCACAAAGCCAAGGAACTTTCTGGGAATTCTTTAGTCTACTTTCTACGTGAAGATATTTCCTTTTCCAGCATAGGCCTCAAAGCACTCCATCCATCCACATGAAGATTCTACTAAAAGACTGTTTCAAAACTTCTCTATCAAAAGAAAGCTTCAACTCTGTGAGTTCAGTGCTCACATCACAAAGAAGTTTCTGAGAATGCTTCTGTCCAATTTTTATGTGAAGATATTTCCTTTTTCAGCATAGGCCTCAAAGCGCTCCATACATCCACTTGCAGATTCTACAAAAACAGTGTTTCAAAACTGCTCTGTCAAAAGGAAACTTCAACTCTCTGAGTTGAATACACTCATGACAAAGACGTTTCTGATAATTCTTCTGTCTAGTTTTCATGTGAAGATGGTTACATTTAAAGCATTGGCCTCAAATCGCTCCAAGTATTCACTTGCAGACTCTACGAAAAGGGCGTTTCAAAACTTCTCTAACAATGGGTAGGTTCAACTCTCTGAGTTGAATGCATTCATCACATGGAAGTTTCTGAGAATGCTTCTGTCTAGTTTTTATGCGAAGATATTTCCTTTTCCAACATAGGCCACAAAGCGCTCCGAATAAACAATTGCAGATTCTACAAAAGGAGTGTTTCAAAACTGTTCTATCAAAAGGAAGGTTCAAGTCTGTGAGTTGAATGCACTCTTCACTCAGAAGTTTCTGAGAATGCTTCTGTCTAGTCTTCATGTGAAGATATTTCGTTTTCCAACATAGGTGTCATATCGCTCCAAATATCCACTTGCAGATTTGACAAAAAGTGTGTTTCCAAACTGCTCTATCAAAAGGCAGGTTCAATTCTGTGAGTTGAATGCACTCATCTCAAAGAAGTTTCTGAGAATGCTTCTGTCTAGTTTTTGAGTAAAGATATTTCTTTTCCCAGCATAGGCCTCAAAGCCCTCCATATATCCACTTGCAGATTCTACATAAAGAGTCATTCGAAACTGCTCTTTCGAAAGGAAAGTCCAAGTCTGTGAGTTGAATGCACTCATCACAAAGAGGTTTCTGAGAATGCTTCTGTCTAGTTTCTATGTGAAGATATTTCCTTTTCCAGCATAGGCCTCAAAGTGCTCCAAATATGCAGTTGCAGATTCTACAAAAAGTGTGTTTCAAAACTGCTGTGTGAAAAGAAAGGTTCACCTCTGTGAGTTGAATGCACACATCGTGAAGAAGTTTCTGAGAATGCTTCTGTCTGGTTTTTAGGTGAAGATATTTCATTTCCCAGCACAGGCCTCAAAGCCCTCCAAATATCGACTTGCAGATTCTACAAAAAGAGTGTTTGAAAACTACACTTTGAAAAGGAAGGTTCAACTCTGTGGGTTGAATGCACTCATCAGAAAGGAGTTTCTGAGAATGGTTCTATCTAGCTTTCATCAGCATGTATTTCATTTTCCATTAGATGACGCAAACGCACCAAATATCCACTCGCAGTTTCCACAAAAAGAGCGTTGCAGAACTGCTCCATGAAAAGAAATATTCAACTCTGTGATTTAAATCCCCACATGACATAGAAGTTTCTGAGAATGCTTCTGTCTAGTTTTTAGGTGAAGATATTCCCTATTCCTGCATAAGCCTCAAAGAGCTCCAAATATCCACTTGCGTATTCTACAAAAAGAGTGTTTCAAAACTGGTCTATCAAAAGGAAGGCTCAATTCTGAGAGTTGAATGCACTCATCACAAGGAAGTTTCTGAGAATGCTTCTGTCTAGTTTTCATGTGAAGACATTTGGTTTTCCAGGATTGGCTTAAAAGTGTTCCATATATCCACCTTCAGATGGTACAGAAAGAGTGCTTCAAATCTGCACTATCAAAAGAAACGTTCAGTTCTGTGAGTTGAATGCACTCATGACACAGAAGGTTATGAGAATGCTTCCATCTAGTTTCTATGTGAAGATATTTCCTTTTCCAGCATAGGCCTCAAATCGCTCCAAACATCCACTAGCAAATTCTACAAAAGGAGTGTTTCAAAACTGCGCTGTCAAAAGGAAGATTCCACTACGTGAGTTGAATGCATAAAGAACACGGAAGATCCTGAGAATGCTTCCGTCTAGTTCTCATGTGAAGATACTTCCTTTTCCAATGTTGGCCTCTTAGCACATCAAATATCCACTTGCAGATTCTTGAAAAAGAGTGTTTCAAAACTGCTCTATCAAAAGGCAAGTTCAACTCTCTGAGTTGAATGCACTCATCGTGAAGAAGTTTCTGAGAATGCTTCTGTCTAGTTTTTGGGTGAAGATATTTCATTTCCCAGCATAGGCCTCAAAGTGCTCTAAATATCCACTTGCAAGTTCTACAAAAAGAGTGTTTCAAATCTGTTCTATCAAAAGGAATGTTCAAGTCTGTGAGTAGAATGCACTCGTCACAAAGAAGTTTCTGAGAAAGCTTCTGTCTAGTTTTCATGTGAAAATGATTCCATTTAAAGCATAGGCCTCAAATCGCTCCAAATATTCACTTGCAGATTGTATGAAAAGGGTGTTTCAGAACTTCTCTATCAATTGGTAGGTTCAACTCTGTGAGTTTAATCTTCTCATCACAAACAAGTTTCTGAGAATGCTTCTGTCTAGTTTTTATGTGAAGATATTTCCTTTTCCAACATAGGCCTCAAAGCGCTCGAAATAAACACTTGCAGATACTACAAAAAGAGCATTTCAAAACTGTTGTATAAAAAGGAAGGTTGAACTCTGTGAGTAGAATGCACTCACCACAAAGAACTTTCTGAGAATGCTTCTGTCTAGTTTTCATGTGAAAATGTTTCCATTTAAAGCACAGGCCTCAAATCGCTCCAAATATTCACTTGCAGATTCTATGAAAAGGGTGTTTCAGAACTTCTCTATCAATTGGTGGGTTCAACTCTGTGAGTTTAATCTACTCATCACAAAGAAGTTTCTGACAATGCTTCTGTCTAGTTTTTATGTGAAGATATTTCCTTTTCCAGTGTTGACATCTCAGCACACAAAATATCCCCTTGAAGATTCTACTAAAAGAGAGTTTCAAAACTGCTATAGCAAAAGAAAGCTTTAACTCTGTGAGTTCAGTGTGCACATCACAAAGAAGTTTCGGAGAATGCTCCTCTCTAGTTTATTTGTGAATATATTTCATTTTCCAGCCAAGCGTTAAAAATATCGACTTGCAGATTCTACAAAAGGAGTGTTTCAAAACTGTTCTAACAACAGGAACGTTCAAGTCGGTGAGTTCAATGCACCCATCATAAAGAAGTTTGTGAGAATGCTCCTGTCTAGTTTGTATGTGAAGATATTTGCTTTTCAAACTTAAGCCTCAAGGCGCTCCAAATATCCACTTCCGAATACTACAAAAACAGTGTTTCAAAACTTGTCTACCAAACGAAGGTTCAACACTGTGAGTTGAATGCACTCACCACAAAGGAGTTTCTGAGAATGCTTCCATCTAGTTTTTATGCAATGATATTTCCTTTTGCAGCATAGGCCTCAAAGCGCTCCAAATATCCACTTGCAGATTCTACAAAAGCAGTGTTTCAAAACTGCTCTTTCAAAAGGAATGTTCAAATCTGTGCGTTGAATGCACTCATCACAAAGAAGTTTGTGAGAATGCTTCTGTCTAGTTTGTATGTGAAGATATTTCCTTTTCCAGCATAGGCCTCCAAAAGCTCCAAATATCCCCTAGGAAATTCTGCAAAAAGAGTGTTTCAAAACTGCGCTCTCCAAAGGAAGACTCCTCTCTGTGAGTTGAGTGCATAAAGCACAGGTTAGTTTCTGAGAACGCTTCTGTCAAATTTTTATGTGAAGATATTTCCTTCTGCAGTGTTGGCCTCTCAGAACACCAAATATCCCCTTGAAGATTTCACTATAAGAGTGTTTCAAAACTGCTATAGCAAAAGAAAACTTCAACTCTGTGAGTTGAAAGCGCACATCACAAAGAAGTTTCTGAGAATGGTTCTCTCTAGTTTTTATGTGAAGATGGTTCCTTTTCCAGCATAGGACTCAAAGCGTTCCAAATATCGACTTGCAGATTCCACAAAAAGAGTGTTTCAAAACTGTTCTATGAAAAGGAAGGTTCAACTCTGTGAGTTGAATGCAGAAAGCACAGGTAAGTCTCTGAGAATGCTTCCGTCTAGGTTCTAAGTGAAGTTATTTCCTTTTCCAGGGTAGAACTCAAAGCACTCCAAATCTCCACTTGCAGATTCTACAAAAAGAGTGTTTAAAAAATGCTCTATGAAAAAGAAGGTTCAACACGGTGAGTTGAATGCGCACATCAGAAAAGTTTTCTGAGAAAGTTTCTGTCTAGTTTTTGTTTGAAGATATTTCTTTTTCCAGCGTAGGCATCAAAGCGCCCTAGTAATCCCCTTGCAGATTACGGAAAAAGAGTGTTTCAAAACTCTTCTATCGAAAGGAAGGTTCGACCCTGTGAGTAGAATGCACTCATCGCAAAGAAGTTTCTGAGAATAGTTCAATCTAGTTTTCATCGTAATTTATTTTCTTTTCCACTAGATGCCGAAATCGCACCAAATATCCACTTGCAGTTTCCACAAAAAGAGTCTTACAGAACTGCTCTATGAAAAAGAATGTTCAACTCTGTGAGTTCAATCCCCACATGACAAAGAAGTTTCTGAGAATGCTTCTGTCTAGTTTGTATGTGATGGTATATCCTTTTCCAACTTAAGCCTCAACGCGTTTCAAATATCCACTTGCGAATACTACAAAAAGAGTGTTTCAAAACTGGTCTATCAAAACGAAGGTTCAACACTGTGAGTTGAATGCACTCACCACAAAGAAGTTTCTGAGAATGCTTCCATCTAGTTTTTATGCGATGATATTTCCTTTTCCAGCATAGGCCACAAAGCACTCCATACATCCACCTGAAAATTCTACTAAAAGAGGGTTTCCAAACCTCTATCAAAAGAAAGGTTGAACTCTGTGAGTTCTATGCAATCATGACAAAGACGTTTCTGAGAATCCTTCTGTCTAGTTTTTATGTGAAGATATTTCCTTTTCCAGCAGAGGCCTCCAATGGCTCCATATATCCACTTGCAGATACTACAAAAAAAGTGTTTCAAAACTACTCTTTCAAAAGGAAGCTTCAAGTCTGCGAGTTCAATGCACTCATCACAAAGAAGTTTATGAGAATGCTTCTGTCTAGTTTTTATGTGAAGATAGTTCCTTTTCCAACATAGGCCTCAAAGCGCTCCAAATAAACACTTGCAGATTCTACAAAAGGAGTGTTTCAAAACTGTTCTATCAAGAGTAACGTTCAAGTCTGTGAGTTGAATGCACTCATCACAAAAAAGTTTCTCAGAATACTTCTATCTAGTTTCTATATGATGATATTTCGTTTTCCAGCATTGGCCTCAAAGCGCTCCAAGTTTCCTCATTCAGATGTCACTAAAAGAGTGTTTCAAATCTTCTCTATCAAAAGGAAGGTTCAGGTCTGTGAGTTGAATGCACTCATCACACAGAAGTTTCTGGGAATGCTTCTGTCTAGATTCTATGTGAAGATATTTTCCTTTCCAGCATAGGCCTCAAAGCGCTCCGAATATCCACTTGCAGATTTTACAAAAAGGCTCTTTCCAAATGGCTCTATCAAAAGCAAGGTTCAGCTCTGTGAGTTGAATGCACACATCACAAAGAAGTTTCTGAGAATGCTTCTGTCTAGTGTTTATGTGAAGATATTCCCTTTTCCAGCATAAACCTCAAAGCGCTCCAAATATCCATTGCAGATTCTACAAAAAGTGTGTTTCAGAACAGCTCTATGAAAAGTAAGGTTCAACTCTGTGAGTTGAATGCACGCATCGCAAAGAAGTTTCTGACAATGCTTCTGTCTAGCTTTTAGGTGAAGATATTTCATTTCCAAGCAAAGGCCTCAAAATGCTCCAAATATCCACTTGCAGATTCTACAAAAGGAGTGTTTCAAAACTGCTCTTTCAAAAGGAAGGTTCAAGCCTGTGCGTTGAATGCACTCATCACAAAGAAGTTTATGAGAATGCTTCTGTCTAGTTTGCATGTGAAGATATTTCCTTTTCCAGCATAGGCCTCCAAAATCTCCAACCTTCCCCTAGCAAATTCTGCAAAAAGAGTGTTTCAAAACTGCGCTCTCAAAAGGAAGATTCCTCTCTGGGAGATGAATGCATAAAGCACAGGGTAGTTTCTGAGAATACTTCTGCCTAGTTTTTAAGTGAAGATATTTCCTTTTCCAGCCTAGGCATTAAAGCGCCCTAGTAATCCCCTTGCAGCTTCCACAAAAAGAGTGTTTCAAAGCTCTTCTATCGAAAGGAAGGTTCGACTCTGTGAGTAGAATGCACTAATCACAAAGAAGTTTCTGAGAATAGTTCAATCTAGTTTTCATCGTAATGTATTTTCTTTTCGGCTAGATGCCGCAATTGCACCAAATATCCTCTTGAAGTTTCCACAAAGAGTCTTGCAGAACTGCTCTATGAAAAGGAATGTTCAACTCTGTGAGTTCAATCCCCACATGACAAAGAAGTTTCTGAGAATGCTTCTGTCTAGTTTGTATGTGAAGATATTTCCTTTTCCAACTTAAGCCTCAACGCGCTCCAAATATCCACTTGCCAACACTACAAAAAGAGTGTTTCAAAACTGGTCTATCAAGAGGAATGTTCAAGAATGTGAGTCGAATGCACTCATCACAAAGAATTTCTCAGAATACTTCTGTCTAGTTTCTATGTGATGATATTTCGTTTTCCACCATTGGCCTCGAAGCGCTCCAAATATCCTCATTCAGATGCCACTGAAAGAGTGTTTCAAAACTTCTCTATCAAAGGAAGGTTCAAGTCTGTGGGTTGAACGCTCTCATCACGCAGAAATTTCTGAGAATCCTTCTGTCTAGTTTCTATGTGAAGATATTTCCCTTTCCAGCATAGGCCTCAAATCGCTCCAGATAACCACTTGCAGATTTTACAAAAAGGCTGTTTCCAAACTGCCGTATCAGAAGGTAGGTTCAACTCTGTGAGTTGAATGCACACAACACAAATAAGTTTCTGAGAACGCTTCTGTCTAGTATTTATGTGCAGATATTCCCTTTTCCTGCATAGGCCTCAAAGCGCTCCGTATATCCTCTTGCAGATTCTACAAAAAGTGTGTTTCAAAACTGTTCTATGAAAAGTAAGGTTCAACTCTGTGAGTTGAATGCACACATCGCAAAGAAGTTTCTGAGAATGCTTCTGTCTAGTATTTAGGTGAAGATATTTCATTTCCCAACAAAGGCCTCAAAACGCTGCAAATATCCACTTGCAGATTCTACAAAAGGAGTGTTTCAAAACTGCTCTTTCAAAAGGAAGGTTCAAGTCTATGAGTTGAATGCACTCATCAAAAATCAGTTTGTGAGAATGCTTCTGTCTAGTGTTTATGTGAAGATATTTCCTTTTCCAACATAGGCCTCTAAGCGTTCCAAATATCGACTTGCAGATTCTACAAAAAGAGTGTTTCAAAACTGCTCTATCAAAAGGAAGGTTGAACTCTGTGAGTTGGATGTACGAAGCACAGGGAACTGTCTGAGAATGCCTTTGTCTAGTTTCTACGTGAAGATATTTCCTTTTCCAGCATACGCCTCAAAGCACTCCATACATCTACCTGAAGATTCTATTAAAAGAGTGTTTCCAAACTTCTCTTTCAAAAGAAAGGTTCAGCTCTGTGAGTTCTGTGCAATCATGACAAAGACGTTTCTGAGAATCCTTCTGTCTTGTTTTTATGTGAAGATATTTCCTTTTCCATCAGAGGCCTCCAAGCGCTGAATATATCCACTTGCAGATTCTACAAATAGAGTGTTTCAAAACTGCTCTTTCAAAAGGAAGCTTCAAGTCTGTGAGTTGAATGCACTTATCACAAAGAAGTTTCTGAGAATGCTTCTGTCTAGTTTTTATGTGAAGATATTTCCTTTTCCAACAGAGGCCTCAAAGCGCTCCAAATAAACACTTGCAGATTCTACAAAAGGAGTGTTTCAAAACTGTTCTATCAAGAGTAACGTTCAAGTCTGTGAGTTGAATGCACTCATCACAAAGAAGTTTCTCAGAATAATTCTATCTAGTTTCTATGTGATGATATTTCGTTTTCCAGCATTGGCCTCAAAGCGCTCCAAAATTCTTCATTCAGATGTCACTAAAAGAGTGTTTCAAAACTTCTCTATCAAAAGGAAGGTTCACGTCTGTGAGTTGAATGCACTTATCACACAGAAGTTTCTGAGAATGCTTCTGTCTAATTTCTATGTGAAAGTATGTTCCTTTCCAGCATAGGCCTCAAAGCGCTCCAAATATCCACTTGCAGATTTTACAAAAAGGCTGTTTCCAAATGGCTCTATCAAAAGGCAGGTTCAACTCTGTGAGTTGAATGCAAACATCACAAAGAAGTTTCTGAGAATGCTTCTGTCTAGTGTTTATGTGAAGATATTCCCTTTTCCAGCATAAACCTCAAAGCGCTCCAAATATCCATTGCAGATCCTACAAAAAGTGTGTTTCAGAACTGCTCTATGAAAGCTAAGGTTAACTTCTGTGAGTTGAATGCACGCATTGCAAAGAAGTTTCTGAGAAGGCTTCTGTCTAGTTTTTAGGTGAAGATATTTCATTTCCCAGCAAAGGCCTCAAAACGCTCCAAATATCCACTTGCACATTCTACAAAAGGATTGTTTCAAAACTGCTCTTTCAAAAGGAAGGTTCAAGCCTGCGCGTTGAATGCACTCATCACAAAGAAGTTTTTGAGAATGCTTCTGTCTAGTTTGTATGTGAAGATATTTCCTTTTCCAGCATAGGCCTCCAAAATCTCCAAACTTCCCCTAGAAAATTCTGCAAAAAGAGTGTTTCAAAACTGCGCTCTCAAAAGGCAGATTCCTCTCTGGGAGTTGAATGCATAAAGCACAGGGTAGTTTCTGAGAATATTTCCGCCTAGTTTTTAAGTGAAGATATTTCCTTTTCCAGCATAGGCATCAAAGCGCCCTAGTAATCCCCTTGCAGATTCCACAAAGAGTGTTTCAAAGCTCTTCTATCGAAAGGAAGGTACGACTCTGTGAGTAGAATGCACTCATCGCAAAGAAATTTCTGAGAATAGTTCAATGTAGTTTTCATCGTAATGTATTTTCTTTTCCACAAGATGCCGCAATCGCACCAAATACCACTTGCAGTTTCCACAAAAAGTGTCTCGCAGAACTGCTCTATGAAAAGAAATGTTCACATCTCTGAATTCAATCCCCAAATGACAAAGAAGTTTCTGAGAATACTTCTGTCTACTTTGTATGTGATGGTATTACCTATTCCAACTTGTGTCTCAACGCGCTCCAAATATCCACTTGCGAATACTACAAAACCAGTGTTTCAAAACTGGTCTATCAAAATGAAGGTTCAACTCTGTGAGTTGAATGCACTCACCACAAAGAAGTTTCTGAGAATGCTTCCATCTAGTTTTTATGCAATGATATTTCCTTTTCCAGCATAGGCCTCAAAGCGCTCTAAATAAACACTTACAGATACTACAAAAGGAGTGTTTCCAAACTGTTCTATCAACAGGAACGTTTAAGTCTCTGAGTTGAATGCACTCATCCCAAAGAAGTTTGTGAGAATGCTTCTGTCTAGTTTGTATGTGAAGATATTTCCTTTTCCAACTTAAGCCTCAACGCGCTCCAAATATCCACTTGCGAAGAATACAAAAACAGTGTTTCAAAACTGGTCTATCAAAATGAAGGTTCAACTCTGTGAGTTGAATGCACTCACCACAAACAAGTTTCTGAGAATGCTTCCATCTAGTTTTTATGCAATGATATTTCCTTTTGCAGCATAGGCCTCAAAGCGCTCCAAATATCCACTTGCAGAACCTACAAAAAGAGTGTTTCAAAACTGCTCTATCAAAGGGAAGGTTGAACTCTGTGAGTTGAATGCACAAAGCACAGGGAACTTTATAAGAATGCCTTTTTCTAGTTTCTACGTGAAGATATTTCCTTTTCCAGCATAGGCCTCAAAGCACTCAAACGTCCACCTGAAGATTCTACTAAAAGAGTGTTTCAAAACTTCTCTATCAAAAGGAAGGTTCAACTCCGTGAGTTCAACGCACACATCACAAAGAAGTTTCTGAGAATGCTTCTGTCCAGTTTTCATGTGAAGATATTTCCTTTTCCAGCATAGGCCTCAAAGAGCTCCATATATCCACTTGCAGATGCTACAAAAAGAGTGTTTCAAAACTGCTCTTTCAAAAGGAAACTTCAAGTCGGTGAGTTGAATGCACTCATCACAAAGAAGTTTCTGAGAATTCTTCTGTCTAGTTTTCATGTGAAGATGTTTCCTTTTCCAGCAGAGGCCTTAAAGCGTTCCAAGTATCGACTTGCAGATTCTACAAAAAGAGTGTTTCAAAACTGTTCTGTCAAAAGGAAGCTTTAAGTCTGTGAGTTGAATGCACTCATCACAAAGAAGTTTCTGAGAATACTTCTGTCTAGTTTTTATTTGAAGATATTTCCTTTTCCAACATAGGCCTCAAAGCACTCCAAATAAACACTTGCAGATTCTACAAAAGGAGTGTTTCAAAACTGTTGTATCAACAGGAACGTTCAAGTCAGTTCAATGCAATCATCACAAAGAAGTTGGTGAGAATGCTTCTGTCTAGTTTGTATGTGAAGATATTTTCTTTTCCAGCATAGGCCTCCAAAAGCTCCAAACATCCCCTAGCAAATTCTGCAAAAAGAGTGTTTCAGAGCTGCGCTCTCAAAAGGAAGTTTCCTCTCTGTGAGTTGAATGCAGAAAGCAGAGGGAAGTCTCTGAGAATGCTTCCGTCTAGGTTCTAAGTGAAGTTATTTCCTTTTCCAGGGTAGCCCTCAAAGCACCCCAAATCTCCACTTGCAGATTGTACTAAAAGAGTGTTTCAAAACTTCTCTAAAGAAAGGTTCAACTCTGTGAGTTCAATGCACATATGACAAAGACTTTTCTGAGAATGCTTCTGTCTAGTTTTTATGTGAAGATATTTCCTTTTCCAGCAGAGGCCTCAAAGCGCTCCATATAGCCACTTGCAGATTCTACAAAAAGAATGTTTCAAAACTGCTCTTTCAAAAGGAAGCTTCATGTCTGTGAGTGGAATGCACTCATAACAAAGAAGTTTCTGAGAATGCTTCTGTCTAGTTTTTATGTGAAGATATTTCCTTTTCAAGCAGAGGCCTCTAAGCGTTCCAAGTGTCGACTTGCAGATTCTACAAAAGAGTGTTTCAAAACTGCTCTTTCAAAAGGAAGCTTCAAGTCTGTGAGTTGAATGCACTCATCACAAAGAAGTTTGTGAGAATGCTTCTGTCTAGTTTGTATGTGAAGATATTTCCTTTTCCAGCATAGGCCTCCAACAACTCCAAACATCTCCTAGCAAATTCTGCAAAAATAGTGTTTCAGAACTGCGCTCTCAAAAGGAACATTCTTCTCTGTGAGTTGAATTCATAAAGCACAAGGTAGTTTCTGAGAATGCTTCCATCTAGTTTTTATGGGAAGATATTACCTTTTCCAGCATAGGCCTCAAATCGTTCCAAATATCGACTTGCAGATTCTACAAAAAGAGTGTTTCAAAACTGTTTTATCAAAAGGAAGGTTCAACTCTGTGAGTTGAATGCAGAAAGCAGAGGGAAGTCTCTGAGAATGTTTCCGTCCAGTTTCTAAGTGTAGTTATTTCCTTTTCCAGGGTAGGACCCAAAGCACTCCAAATCTCCACTTGCAGATTCTACAAAAAGAGTGTTTCAAAACTGCTCTATCATAAGGAAGTTTCAACTCGGTGAGTTGAATGCGCACATCAGAAGAGGTTTCTGAGAATGCTTCTGTCTAGTTTTTGTGTGAAGATATTTCCTTTTCCAGCATAGGCATCAAAGCGCCCTAGTAATCCCATTGCAGATTCCACAAAAAGAGTGTTTCAAAACTCTTCTGTCGAAAGGAAGGTTCGACTCTGTAAGTAGAATGTGCTCATCGCAAAGAATTTTCTGAGAATAGTTCAATCTAATTTTCATCGTAATGTATTTTCTTTTCCAGTAGATGCCGCAATCGCACCAATTACCGCTTGCAGTTTCCACAAAAAGAGTCTCGCACAACCGCTCTATGAAAAGGAATGTTCAACTGTGTGAGTTCAATCCCCACATGACAAAGAAGTTTCTGAGAATGCTTCTGTCTAGTTTTTATGTGAAGATATTTCCTTTTCTAACTTAAGCCTCAACGCGCTCCAAATATCCACTTGCGAATACTACAAAAACAGTGTTTCAAAACTGGTCTATCAAAACGAAGGTTCAACCCTGTGAGTTGAATGTACTCAAAATTAAGAAGTTTCTGAGAATGCTTCCATCTAGTTTTTATGCAATGATATTTCCTTTTGCAGCATAGGCCTCAAAGCCCTCCACATATCCACTTGCAGATTCTACAAAAAGAGAGTGTTTCAAAAGTGCGCTATCAAAGGGAAGGTTGTACTCTGTGAGTTGAATTCACAAAGCACAGGGAACTTTCTGAGAATGCCTTCGTCTAGTATCTACTTGAAGATATTTCCTTTTCCAGCATAGGCTTCAAAGCACTCCAAACGTCCACCTGAAGATTCTACTAAAAGAGTGTTTCAAAACTTCTCTATCAAAAGAAAGGATCAACTCTGTGAGTTCAATGCACACATGACAAAGACGTTTCTGAGAATGCTGCTGTCTAGTTTTTATGTGAAGATATTTCCTTTTCCAGCAGAGGCCACAAAGCGCTCCAAATATCCACTTGCGAATACTACAAAAACAGTGTTTCAAAACTGGTCTATCAAAACGAAGGTTCAACTCTGTGAGTTTAATGCACTCATCACAAACAAGTTTCTGAGAATGCTTCTGTCTAGTTGTTATGTGAAGATAGTTCCTTTTCCAACATAGGCCTCAAAGCGCTCCAAATAAACACTTGCAGATTCTACAAAAGGAGTGTTTCCAAACTGTTCTATCAACAGGAACGTTTAAGTCTGTGAGTTGAATGCACTCATCACAAAGAAGTTTGTGAGAATGCTTCTGTCTAGTTTGTATGTGAAGATATTTCCTTTTCCAACTTAAGCCTCAACGCGCTCCAAATATCCACTTGCGAATACTACAAAAATAGTGTTTCAAAACTGGTCTATCAAAACGAAGGTTCAACTCTGGGAGTTGAATGCACTCACCACAAACATGTTTCTGAAAATGCTTCCATCTAGTTTTTATGCAATGATATTTCCTTTTGCAGCATAGGCCTCAAAGCGCTCCAAATATCCACTTGCAGATTCTACAAAAAGAGTGTTTCAAAACTGCTCTATCAAAGGGAAGGTTGAACTCTGTGTGTTGAATGCACAAAGCACAGGAAACTTTATGAGATTCGCTTTGTCTAGTTTCTACTTGAAGATATTTCCTTTTCCAGCAGAGGCCTCAAAGCACTCCAAACTTCCACTTGCAGATTCTACAAAAAGAGTGTTTCAAAACTGCTCTATCAAAAGGAAGGTTGAACTCTGTGAGTTGGATGCACAAAAGCACAGGCAACTTTCTGAGAATGACTTCGTCTAGTTTCTACGTGAAGATATTTCCTTTTCCAGCATAGTCCCCAAAGCACTCCATACATCGTCCTGAAGATTCTACTAAATGAGTGTTTCCAATCTTCTCTATCAAGAGAAAAGTTCAACTCTGTGAGTTCAATGCAATCATGATTAAGGCGTTTCTGAGAATGCTTCTGTCTAGTTTTTATGTGAAAATATTTCCTTCTCCAGCAGAGGCTTCCAGACGCTCCATATATCCACTTGCAGATTCCACAAAAAGAGTGTTTCAAAACTGCTCTTTCAAAAGGAAGCTTCAAGTCTGTCAGTTGAATGCACTCATCACAAAGAAGTTTCTGAGAATGCTTCTGTGTAGTTTTTATGTGAAGATATTTCCTTTTCCAACATAGGCCTCAAAGCGCTCCAAATAAACACTTGCAGATTCTACAACAGGAGTTGTAGAATGTTTTGTAGATTCTGCAATTAGACATTTAGATTCTACAACAGGAGTGTTTCAAAATCTACAAAAAGTGAGTTTTAAAGCTGCTAAATAAAAAGAAATTTTCAACTCTGCGAGACTAATGCAAACATCACAAATAAGTTTCTCAGAATGCTTCTGTCTAGTTATTACGTGAAGATATTTCGTTTTCCACCATAGGCTTCAAAGCACTCCAAATGTCCACTTTCAAATTCTACAAAAAGTGTGTTTCAAAACTGCTCAATTGCAGGTAAGGTTCAACTCTGGGAGATGAATGCACACATCACAAAGAAGTTTGTCAGAATGCTTCTGCCTAGTTTTTATGTGAAGATATTTCCTTTCCCACGATAGGCTGCAAAGCACTCCAAATATCCACTTTCAGATAGTACAAAAAGGATGTTTCAAAACTGCTCAATCAAAAATAGAGTTCATCTTAGTGAGATGAATTCACATGTCACAAACAATTTTCACAGAATGATTCTGTGTAGTTTTTATGTGAAGATATTTCCTTTTACAACTTAGGCCACAAAGCTCTGCAAATGTCCACTTGCAGATTCTACAAAAGGAGTGTTTCAAAACTGCTCAATCAAAAGAAAAGCTCAACTCTGTGAGATGAGTGCACACATCAAAAGAATTTTCTCAGAATGATTCTGTCTAGTTTTTATGTGAAGATACTTCCTTTTCCACCATAGGCCACAAAACGCTCCAAATGTCCAACTGCAGATTCTACAAAAAGAGTGTTTCAACCCTGCTAAATCAGCAGAAAGTTTCAACTCTGTGAGATGAATGCACACATCACAAAGGAGTTTCTCAGAATTCTTCTGTCTAGTACTTAAGTGAAGATATCTCGTTTTCCACCATGAGCCTCAAAGCGCTCCTAATGTCCACTTGCAGATTCTACAAAAAGAGATTTTCCAGACTACACAATCAAAAGAAAGGTTCAACTCTGTGTGATGAATGCACACATCACAAAGAAGTTTCTCAGAATGATTCTGTCTAGTTCTTAAGTGAAGTTATTTCCTTTTACACCACAGGCTTCAAAGCCCTCCAAATGTCCACTTGCAGATTCTACAAAAAGAGAGTTTCCAAACTACTCAGTCAAAAGAAATGTTCATCTCTGTTAGACCAATGTGCACCTCAAGAAGAAATTTGTCAGAATGCTTCTGTCTTGTTTTTATGTGAAGATATTTCCTTTGCCACCATAGGCCTCAAAGCAATCCAAGTGTCCACATGCAGGTAGTACAAAAACAGTGGTTCAAAAGTTCTCCGTCAAATGTAAGATTTAACTCTGTGAGATGAATGCACATATCACAAAGGTGTTTCTCAGAATGCATTTGTCTACTTTTTATGTAAAGATATTTCCTTTTCCACCAGAGGCCTCAAAGTGCTCCAAATGTACACTTGCAGATTCTACAAAAAGAGTGTTTCCAAACTGCTAATCAAAAGAAAGTTTCAACTGTTAGATGAATTAACACATCACAAAGAATTTTCTAAGAATGATTCTGTCTAGTTTTTATGTGAAGATATTTCCTTTTCCACTATAAGCCACAAAGCACTCCAAATGTACAATTGCAGATTCTTCAAAAATGGTGTTTCAAAATTGATCATTGAAAAGAAATATTCAACTCTGTAGATGAATTCAAACATTACAGAATAGTTTGTCAGAATGTTTCTGTATATTTTTTAGAGAAGATAATTCCTTTTCCACCATAGTCCTCGAATCACTCCAAAAGTCCAATTGCAGATGCTACAAAAAGTATGTTTCAAAGCTGCTCAATAAAAAGAAATTTTCAACTCTGTGAGATGAAAACACACAGGGCAACGAAGTGTCTCAGAATGCTTCTGTGTAGTTTTTATGGGAAGATAATTCATTTTCCACCATTGGCCACAACGGGCTCCAAATAACCACTTGCAGATTCTACTAAAAAGGTGTTTCAAAACTGGTCGATCAAAAGAAAGTTTCAACTCCGTTAGATGAATGCACACATCACAGATAAGTTTCTGAGAATGCTTCGGTGTAGTTTTTGTGAAGATATTTCCTCTTCCACAATAGGCCTCAAAGCGCTCCAAATATAAATTTGCAGATTCTGTAAAAAGAGTATTTCAAAACAGCTCAATGAAATGAAATGCTTAACTCTGTGAGATGAATGAACACATCACAGATAATTTTCTCAAAATGATTCTGTCTAGTTTTTATTTGAAGATATTTCCTTTTCCACCATAGGCCTCAAAATGCTCCAGATGTCCACTTGCAGATTCTACAAAAATAGAGTTTCAAAACTACTCAATCGAAAGTGAGCTTCAACTCTGTGAGATTAATGCACACATCACAAAGAAGTTTGTCAGATGCTTCTGTCTAATTTTTATGTGAAGATATTTCCTTTTCCACCATAGGCCACAAAGCGCTCCAAATGTCCACTTGCAGATTCTACCAAAAGATTGTTTCAAAACAGCTCAATCAAAACAAAGGTTCAACTCTGTGAGATGAATGCACACATCACAAAAAGTTTCTCAGAATATTTCTGTCTAGTTCTTAAGAGAAGATATTTCCTTTTCCACAATAGGCCTCAAAGCACTCTAAATGTCCACTTCCAGATTCTACAAAAACAGAGTTTCCAAACTACTCAATCAAAAGAAAGCTGAAACTCTGTGAGATGAATGCACACATCACAAAATAATTTGTAAGAATGCTTCTGTCTAGTTTTTATGTGTAGATATTTCCTTTCCCACCATTGCAATCAAGGCACTCTCAATGTTCACTTGCAGATAGTAAATAAAGAGTGCTTCAAAACTGCTCAATCAAAAAGTAAGGTTCAACTCTGTGAGATGAATGCACATATCACAAAGAGGCTTTGTTAGAATGCTTCTGTCTATTTATTATGTGAAGATATTTCTTTTTACACAATAGGCCTCAAAGCCCTCCATATATTCACTTGCATATACTACAAAAAGTGTGTTTCAGCTCAATGGAAAGTAATTTTCAACACTGTGAGATGAATGCTTTTTTCACAAAGAAGTTTGTGGAAGGCTTCTGTCTAGTTTTTAGGTGAAGATATTTCCTTTTCCACCATAGGCCTCAAAGCGCTCCAAGTGTCCACTTGCAGATTCTACAAAAAGAGTGTTTGCAAGCTGCTAAATCAAAACAAAGTTTCATCTCAGTGAGATGAATGCACACATCACAAAGAAGTTTCTCAGAATGCTTCTGTATAGTTATTTTGTGAAGATATTTCGTTTTCCACCATAGAACCCAAAGCACTGGAAACGTCCACTTGCAGATATTACAAAAAGAGTGCTTCAAAACTGCTCAACCAAAAATAGGTTCAACTCTGTGAGATGAATGCACACGTCACAAATATGTTTCTCAGAATGCTTCTGTCTAGTTTTTATGTGAAGATATTTCCTTTTCCAAAATAGGCCTCAAAGCACTCCAAATGTCAACTTGCAGTTTCAAAACTCCTCAATGAAAAGAAATGTTCGGCTCTCTGCAATGAATGCACACATCACAAAGCAGTTTGTCAGAATGTTTCTGTACAGTTTTTATTTTAAGATACTTCCTTTTCCACCATAGGCCTCAAAGAGCTCCAAATGTACACTTGCAGATTCTACAAAAAGAGTGTTTCAAAGCTGCTCAATCAAAAGAAATGTTCAACTCTGTGAGAAAAATGCACGCATAACAAAGAAGTTTCCAGAATCTTTCTGTCTAGTTATTATGTGAAGATATTTCCTTTTTCACCATAGGCCTCAAAGCGCTCCTATTTTCAACTTGCAGATTCTACAAAAAGAGTGTTTCCAAACTGCTCAACCAAAGAAAAGTTCAACTCTCTCAGATGAATGAACACATCACAAAGAAGTTTCACAGAATGCTTCTATCTAGTTTTTATGTGAAGATATTTCCTTTTCCACCGTAGGCCTCAAAGCGTTCCAAATGTCCCCTTGCAGATTCTACAAAAAGAGTGTTTCAAAACTGCTCAATCAAAAGAAATGTTCAACTCTGTGAGATGAATGAACACATCACAGAGAATTTTCTCAGAATGATTCTGTCTAGTTTTTATGTGAAGATATTTCCTTTTCCACCATAGGCCTCGAAGCACTCCAAATATCCAATTGCAGATTCTATAAAATGTGTGTTTCAAAGCTGTTCAATCAAAAGAAATTTTCAACTCTGTGAGATGAATGTACACATCACAAATAAGATTCCCAGAATCCTTCTGTCTAGTTATTATGTGAAGATATTTCCTTTTCCACCATAGGCCACAAAGCACTCCAAAAGTCCACTTGCAAATTCTACAAAAAGTTTGTTTCAAAACTGATCAATCAAAAGAAAGGTTCAACCCTGTAAGACGAATGCACACCTCACAAAGAAGTTTATCAGAATGCTTCTGTCTAGTTCTTAAGTGAAGATATCTCCTTTTCCACGATAGACCTCAAAGCGCTGCAAATGTCCACTTGCAGTTTCTACAAAAAGAGACTTTCCTAACTGCTCAATCAAATTGAGATGAATGCACACATCAAAGAGAATTTTGTAAGAATGTTTCTGTCTAGTTTTCATTTGAAGATATTTCTTTTACTACCATAGGCCTCAAAGCACTCCAAATGTCCACATTCAGATAGTACAAAAAGGGTGTTTCCAAACTGCTTAATCAAAATAAGTTTCAGCTCTCTGAGACGAATGGGTGTATCACAAAGAAATTTGTCAGAATGCTTCTGTCTAGTTTTTATGTGAAGATTTTTCCTTTTCCACCATAGGCCACAAAGCCTTCAAAATGTCCACTTGCAGATAGTATCAAAAGGTTGTTTGAAAACTGCTCAATCAGAAGTAAGATTCAACTCTGTCAGATGAATGCATCTATCACAAAGAAGTTTGTCAGAATGCTTCTGGCTAGTTTTTATATGAAGATATTTCATTTTCTACCATTGGCCTCAAAGCACTCCAAATGTCCATATGCAGATTCTACAAAAGGAGTGTTTCCAAACTGCTCAATCAAAACAAAGGTTCAACCCTGTGAGACGAATGGAAACATCACAAAGGAGTTTCTCAAAATACTTCTGTCTGGTTTTTATGTGGAAATATTTCCTTTTCCACAACAGGCCTCAAAGCGTTCCAAATGTCCACTTGCAGATTCCACAAAAAGAGATTTTCAAAGCTGCTCAATATAAGAAAGTTTCAACTCTGTGAGATGAAAGCACAAATCACAAAGAAGTTTCTCAGAATGCTTCTGTTTAACTATTATGTGAAGGTATTTTGATTTCCACCTTAGGCCTCAAAGCATTCCAAATGTCCACTTGCAGATTCTACAAAAAGAGAGTTTCAAAACTGCTAAATCAAAAGTAAGCATCAACTCTGTGAGATGAATAAACATATCACAAAGAAGTTTGTCAGAAAGCTGCTGTCTAGTTTTTATGTGAAGATATTTCCTCTTCCACCATAGGCTGCAAAGCGCTCCAAATGTCCACTTGCAGATTCTTCAAAAAGAGTGTTTCAAAACTGCTTAGAGAAAGGAAAGGTTCAACTCTGTGAGACGAATGCAGAAATCACAAAGAATTTTCTCAGAAAGCTTCTGTCTAGTTTTTATGTGACCATATTTCCTTTTCCACCATATGCTTCAAAGCGCTCCAAATGTACACTTGCAGTTTCTACAAAAAGAGTGTTTCAAAACCACTCAATCAAAAGAAAGTTTCAACTCCTTGAGATGAATGCACACATCCCAGAGAATTTTCTCAGAATGATTCTGTCCAGTTTTTATGTGAAGATATTTCCTTTTCCACAGTAGGCCTCAAAGTGCTCCAAACGTCCACTTGCAGATTCTACAAAAAGAGTGTTTCAAAACTGTTCAGTCGAAAGTAAGGTTGAACTCTATGAGATGAATGCACATTTCACAGAGAATTCTGTCAGAATGCTTCTGTCTAGTTTTTATGTGAAGATATTTCCTTTTCCACCATAGGCCGCAAAGTGCTCTGAATGTCCACATGCAGATTCTTCAAAAAGAGTGTTTCTAAACTGCTCAATCAAAAGAAAAGTTCTTCTCTGTGAGATGAATGAGCACATCCAAAGAATTTTCTCAGAATGCTTCTGTCTTGTTCTCAAGAGAAGATATCCCCTTTTCCACCATAGGCCGCAAAGCGCTCCACATATCCACTTGCAGTTTCTACAAAAACAGAGTTTCCAAACTACTCAATCAAAAGAAAGGTTCAACTCTGTGAGATGAATATACACATCACAAAGGAGTTTGTCAGAATGCTTCTCTCTAATTTTTAGGTGAAGATATTTCCTTTTCCACCATAGGCCACAAAGCACTCCAAGTGTCCACTTGCACATAGGATAAAAAGCTTCTTTGAAAACTGCCCAATCAGAATTAAGGTTCAACTCTGTGAGATGAATGCACATATCACAAAGAAGCTTGTCAGGATGCTTCTGACTAGTTTTTATGTGAAGTTATTTCCTTTACCACCATAGGCCTCAAAGTGCTCCAAATGTCCATATGCAGATTCGACAAAAGGAGTGTTTCCAAACTGCTCAATCAAAAGAAAGGTTCAACTCTGTGAGATGATTGAACACATCACAAAGAAGTTTCTCAGAAAACTTCTGTCTAGTTTTTATGTGAAAATATTTCCTTTTCCACCGTAGACCTCAAATCGCCCCAAATGTCCCCTTGCAGATCCCATAAAAAGAGAGTTTCAGAGCTGCTCAATGAAAAGAAAGGTTCAACTCTGTGAGGTGAACACAGACATCACAAAGATAGTTTCTCAGAATGCTTCCATTTAATTATTATGTGAAGATATTTTGATTTCCACCTTAGGCCTCAGGGCGCTCCAAATGTCCGCTTGCAGATTCTAAAAAAAGAGTGTTTCAAAACCACTCAATCAAAAGAGAGATTCAACTATGGGAGATGAATGCACACGTCACAAAATGTTTCTCAGAATGCTTTTGTCCTGTTCTTAAGTGAAGATATTTCCTTTTCCACCACAGGCCTCAAATCACCCCAAATGTCCCCTTGAAGATCCCATAAAGAGTGTCTCAAAGCTGCTAAATCAAAAGAAAGGTTAAACTCTGTGAAATGAATACAGAAATCACAAAGATATTTTCTCAGAATGCTTCTGTCTAGTTATTATGTGAAGATATTTCGTTTTCCACCATAGGCCTCAAATCGCTCCAAATGGCCACTTGGAGATTCTAGAAAAAGTGTGTTTCAAAACCGCTCATTGGAAAGTAAGGTTCAAATCTGCGAGATGAATGCACACCTCACAAAATAGTTTGTCAGAATGTTTCTATCTAGTTTTTATCTGAAGGTATTTCCTTTTCCACCATAGCCCAAAAAGCGGTACAAATGTGCCCTTGCTGATTCTCCAAAAGGAGAGTTTCAAAACTGCTCAATCAAAAGAAATGTTCGGTTCTGAGAAATGAATGCACACATCACAAAGGAGTTTCTCAGAATGCTTCTGCCTAGTTTTCAATTCAAGATATCTCCATTTCCACCTTACGCCTCAAAGCACTCCAAATGTCCACTTTCAGATTCTACAAAAAGAGTGTTTCCAAACTACTCAATCAAAAGAAATGTTCAATTCTGTGAGACGAACGCACACATCACAAAGAATTTTCTCAGAATGATTCTTTCTAGTTTTTAAATGAAGATATTTCCTTATCGACCATAGGCCTCAAATCACTCCAAATTTCCAAATGCAGATAGTACAAAAAGGGTGTTTCAAAACTGCTAAATCAAAAGTAAGGTTAAACTCTGTGAGATAAATGCACGTATCACAAAGAGGTTTGTCAGAATGCTTCTTTCTAGTTTTTATTTGAAGATATTTCCTTTTCCACCATAGGCTTCAAAGCACTCCAAATGTCCACATGCAGATTATACAAAAAGAGTGTTCCAAAGTTGCTCAATCCAAAGAAAGTTTCAACTCTGTGAGATGAATGCATACATCACAAAGAATTTTCTCAGAATGATTCTGCCTAGTTTGTATGTGAAAATATTTCCTTTTCTACCGTAGGCTTCAAAGCGCTTCAAATGTACACATGCACATTCTAGAAAAAGTGTGTTTCAAAACTGTTCAGCGAAAAGAAAGGTTCAACTCTGTGAGATTAATGCACACATCACAAAGAAGTTTCTCAGAAAGTTTCTGTATAGTTTTTTTTTGTGAAGATATTTCTATTTGCTCCGTAGGCTTTAAGCGATCCAAATGTCCACTTTCAGATTCTGCAAAAAGAGTGTTTCAAAGCTGCTCAATCAAAAGAAAGGTTCAACTCAGTGAGATGAATGCACACATCACAAAGAAGTTTCTCAGAATGCTTCTGTCTAGTTCTGAAGTGAAGATATTTCCTTTTCCACCATGGGCCTCAAAGCGCTCTATATGTCCACTTGCAGATTCTACACAAAGAGTGTTTAAAACTGATCAATCAAAAGAAAGGTTCAACTATGTGAGATGAATGCACACATCACAAAGAATTTTCTCAGAATGATTCTGTCTAGTTTTTATGTGAAGAAATTTCCTTTTACACCTTAGGCTTTAAACGTGCTAAATGTGCACTTGCAGATTCTATAAAAGGGTGTTTCAAAACTGCTCAATCAAAAGAAACGTTCAAATCTGTGAGATGAACGCACAAATCAAGAAGAAATTTCTCTGAATGCTTCCTTCTAGTTCTTAAGTGAAGATATTTCCTTATCCACCGTATGACTCAAAGCACTCCAAATATCCACTTGCAGATTCTACAAAAAGTGTGTTTCCAAATTTCTCAATCTAAAAAAAGTTTCAACTCTGTGAGTTGAATGCACACATCACAAAGAAGTTCCACAGAATTCTTCTATCTAGTTTCATGTGAAGATATTTCCTTTTCCACCATAGACCTCAAAGTATTCCAAATGTCCACTTGCAGATTCCACAAAAAGAGAGTTTCTAAAATGCTCATTGAAAATAAGGTTCAACTCTGGGAGATGAATGCACACATCACAAAGAAGTTTCTCAGAATGCTTTTGTCTAGCTATGATGTGAAGATATTTCGTTTTCCACCATAGGCCTCAAAGTGCTCCAATTGACCACCTGCTAATTCTACAAAAAGTGTCTTTCAAAGCTGCTCAATTGAAAGAAAGTTTCAACTCTGTGAGATGAATGCACGCATCACAAAGAAGTTTCTGAGAATGCTTCTGTCTAGTTTTTCTGTGAAGATATTTCCTTTTCCAGCATAGGCCTCAAAGCACTCCAAATATCCACTTGCCGATACTATAAAAAGAGTGTTTCAAAATTGCTCTATTAAAAGGAACGTTCAACTCTGTGAGTTGAATGTGCACATCACAAAGAAGTTTCTGAGAATGCTTCTGTCTAGTTTTTCTGTGAAGATTTTTCCTTTTCCACCATTGGACTCAAAGCGCTCCAAATATCCATTTGCAGATTCTACAGAAAGAGTGTTTCAGAACTGCTGTATCAAAAGAAAGGTTCAATTCTGTAAGATGAACGCACACATCACAAAGAAGTTTCTCAGAATGCTTCTGTCTAGTAGTTAAGAGTAGATATTTCCTTTTCCACCATAGACCTCAAAGCGCTCCAAATGTCCACTTGCAGATTCTACAAAAAGAGTGTTTCAAAACTGGTCATTTGAAAGTAATGTTCAACTCTGTGAGATGAATGCACACATCACAAATGAATTTCTCAGAATGCTTCTGCCTAGTTCTTATGTGAAGATATTTCCTGTTCCACCATAGGCCTCAAAGCACGCCAAATGTCCACTTGCAGATAGTTCAAAAAGGGTGATTCGAAACTGCTCAATCAAAAGTAAGGTTAAACTCTGTGAGATGAATGCACATATCACAAACAAGGTTGTCACAATGCTTCTGTCTAGTTTTATGTGAAGATATTTCCTTTTCCACCAAAGGCCCGAAAGCGATCTGAATGTCCACTTGCATATTCTACCAAAAGAGTGTTTCAAAGCTGCTCAATCAAAATTAAGGTTCAACTCTGTGAGATGAATGCACACATCACAAAGTAGTTTTTCTTAAGTTTTCTGTCTAGTTTTTATGTGAAAATATTTCCTTTTCCACCGTAGGCTACAAACTCTCCAATTGTCAGCTTGAAGATTCTACAAAAAGAGTGTTTCAAAACCGCTGAATGAAAAGTAAGGTTCCACTCTGTGGAATGAATGCACACGTCACAAAGAAGTTTCTCTGAATGCTTCTGTCTGGTTTTAATGTGAAGATAATTCCTTTTCCACCATATTCCTCAAAGCGCTCTAAATATCCACTTGTAGATTCTACAAAAAGAGTGTTTCAAAGCTCATCAATCAAAGAAAGGTTCAACTCTTTGTGAGATGACTGTACACATCACAAAAAAGTTTCTCATAATGCTTCTGTCTAGTTATTATATGAAGTTATTTCATTATCCACCATAAGCCTCAAAGCACTCCAAATGTCCACATGCAGATTCTACAAAAAGAGTGTTTCAAAACTGCCAATCAAAAGAAAGGTTCAACTGTGTGAGCTGAGTCCAACCATCACAAAGAAGTTTCTCTGAATGCTTCTGTCTAGTTGTTACATGAAGATATTTCGTTATCCACCGTAGCCCTCAAAGCACTCCAAACGTCCACTTGCAGATTCTAAAAAGAGTGTTTCAAAACTGCTTAATGAAAAGTAAGGTTCAACTCTGTGAGATGAATGCACGCATCACAAAGAAGCTTGTCAGAATGCTTCTGTCCAGTTTTTTTGTGAAGATATTTCCTTTTCCACCATAAGCCTCAAAGCATTCCAAATGTCCACTTGCAGAATCTACAAAAAGAGTGTTTCAAAACTGCTTAATGGAAAGTAAGGTTCAACTCTGTGAGACGAATGGACACATCACAAAGAATTTTATCTGAATGCTTCTGTCTAGTTATTATGTGAAGATATTTCTTTATCCACCTTGGGCCTCAAAGGGTTCCAAATGTCCACTTGCAGATTCTACAAAAAAAGTGTTTCAAAACGACTCAACGAAAATTAAATTTCAACACTGTGAGATGAAGGTACACATCACATAGAAGTTTTTCCGAATGCATCTGTCTAGTTTTTATGTGAAGGTATTTCCTTTTCCACCTTAGGCCTAAATGCACTCCAAATGTCCACTTGCTGATTCTACAAAAAGAGTATTTCAAAACTACTCAATGAAAAGTAAGATTCAACTCTGTCAGATGAATGCACACATCAACAAGAAGTTTGTCAGAATGCTTCCTTCTAGTTTTTATGTGGAGATACTTCCTTTTCCACCTAAAGCCCCAATGCGTTCCAAATATCCACTTGCGGATTGTACAAAAAGAGTGTTTCAAACCAGCTCAATCAAAAGAAAGGTTCAAGTCTGTGAGATGGATGCACACATCACAACGAAATTTCTCACAATGCTTCGCCTTGTTCTTATATGAAGATATTTTCTTTTAAATCATAGGCCTCAAAGCACTCCAAATGTCCACCTGCAGATAGTACAAAAAGGGTGATTCAAGACTGCTTAATCAAAAGTAAGGTCGAATTCCGTGAGATGAATGCAAATATCACAAAGAACGTTGTCAGAATGCTTCTGTCTAGCTTTTATGTGAAGATATGTAATTTTCCACCATCGGCCCCAAAGCCCTCCAAATATCCCCTTGCAGATACCATAAAAAGAGTGTTTCAAACTGCTCAATTAAAAGTAAGGTTCGTTACATATGTATACATGTGCCATGCTGGTTGTGTAACTAACCTGCACATTGTGCACATGTACCCTAAAACTTAAAGTATAATAATAAAAACAAAGTCAAAAATCAACAGATGCTGGTGAGATTGTAGAGAAAAGAGAGCATTTATACACTGTTGGTGGGAATCTAAATTAGTTCAGACACTGTGGAAAGCAGTCAGGAGATTTCTCAAAGAACTTAAAACAGAACTACCATTTGATATAGCAATCCCATTACTAGGTATCTACCCAAAAGAAAACAAATGGTTCTACTCAAAGACACATGGCCTCACATATTCATCACAGCACTATTCACAATAGCAAACACATGGAATCAACCTAGATGCCCATCAACAATGGACTGGATAAAGAAAATGTGGTACATATGCACCGTGGAATACTACATATCCATAAAAAAGAATGAAATCAGGTCCTTTGCAGCAACATGGATACAGCTGGAGGCCATCATCCTAAGTGAATTAACACAGGAACAGTAAACTAAATACTGCAAGTTCTCATTTATAAGTGGAAGCTAAACATTAGGTACTCATGGACATAAAGATGGCAACAATAGACACTGAGAACTACTAGAAGGGGAATGGGGGGAGGGTGTCAGGTGTAGAAAACCTACCTATTGGGTGCTATGCTCAGTACCTGGTTGACAGGATCATTCATACCCTAAACCTCAGCATCATCCAATATACCCATGTAATAAACCTGCGCATGTTAAAAAAAAAATGAAAAAGAAAAGTGAGGTTCAACTCTGTGAAACGAATGCACACATCACAAAGAGGTTTGTCAGAATGCTTCTGTCTAGTTTTTATGTGAAGATATTTCCTTTTCCACCACAGGCCTCAAAGTGCTCCAAATGTCCACTTGCAGATTGTACACAAAGAGTATTTCAAAGCTGCTCAATCAAAAGAAAGGTTCAACTCTGTCAGATGAATGTACACATTACAAAGTAGTTCATCAGAATGCTTCTGTCCAGTTTTTTTGTGAAGGTATTTTCTTTTCCACCATAGGCCTCAAAGCGGTCAAATGTCCCCTTACAGATACTGCAAAAAGTGTTTTTCAAAACTGATCAAAGAAAAATAAGCTTCAATTCTATGCGATGAATCCACACATCACATAAAATTTTTTAAGAATGCTTCTGTCTAGTTTTTATGTGAAGATAATTCCGTTTCCACCACAGGCCTCAAAGCGCTCCAAATATCCACTTGTAGATACTACAAACAGAGTGTTTTAAAGCTGCTCAATCAAAAGTAAGGTTCAACTCTGTAAGGTGAATACACACATCACAAAGAAGTTTGTCAGAATGCTTCTGTCTAGTATTTATGTGAAGATATTTCCTTTTCCACCATAGGCCTCAAAGAGGGCCAAATGTCCACTTGCCGATTATACATAAAGAGTGCTTCCAAACTCCTCAATCAAAACGAAGGTTCAACTCTTTGAGATAAGTGCACACATCACAAAGAAGTTTCTCAGAATGATTCTGTCCAGTTTTTATATGAAGATATTTCCTTTTCCACCATAGGCCTCAAAGCACTCAAATCTCCACTTGCAGATTCTATGAAAAGAGTGTTTCAAAACTGACCAATCAAAAGAAATGTTCAACTCTTTGAGATGAATGCACACATCACAAAGATGTTTGTCAAAATGCTTCTGTCTAATTTTTATGTGAAGATATTTCCTTTTCCACCATAGGCCTCAAAGCGCTCCAAATGTTCAATTGCAGATTCTACAAAAAGAATGTTTCAAAGCTGCTCAATCAAAAGAAAGGTTCAACTCTTTCAGGTGAATGAACACATTGCAAAAAGATTGTAAGAAAGTTTCTGTCTAGTTATGTGAAGATATTTCCTTTTCCACCATAGGCCATAAAGCGTTCAAAATGCCCACTTGCAGATTCTACATAAAGAGTGCTTCCAAACTCCTCAATCAAAAGGAAGGTTCAACTTTGTGAGATGAATGCACACATCACAAAGAAGTTTCTCAGAATGCTTCTGTCCAGTTTTTATATGAAGATATTTCCTTTTCCACCATAGGCCTCAAAGCACTCCAAACCTCCACTTACAGATTCTACAAAAAGAGTGTTTCAAAACTGCTCAATGAAAAGTCAGTTTCAACTTTGTGAGATGAATGCACACATCTAAAAGATGTTTGTCAGAATGCTTCTGTCTAGTTTTTATGTGAAGAATTTCCTTTTCCACCATAGGCCTCAAAGCACTCCAAATGTCCACCGGCAGATTCTACAAAAACAGTGTTTCAAAACTGCTGAATGAAAAGTAAGTTTCATCTCTGTGATCTGAATGCACATATCACTAAGAAGTTTCTCAGATTGCTTCTGTCTAGTTCCTAAATGAAGGTATTTCATTTTCCACCGAAGGCCTCAAAGCACTCCAAAAGTCCACTTGCGTATATTACAAAAAGGGTGCTTCCAAACTGCTCAATCAATATTAAGGTTCAACTATGTGAGATGAATGCACATATCACAAAGAAGGTTGTCAGAATGTTTCTATCTAGTTTGTACGCGAAGATATTTCTTTTCCACCACACGCCTAAAAGCGCTCCAAATGTCCACTTGCAGATTCTACAAAAAGAGTGTTTCCAAACTGCTTAATCAAAAGAAAGGTTCAACTCTGTGAGATGAGTGCACACATCACAAAGAAATGTGTGAGAATGCTTCTGTCTAGTTTTTATGGGAAGATATTTCTTTGTCTGCCATAGGCCTCAGAGCGTTCCCAATGTCAACTTGCAGATTCTACAAAAAGAGGGTTTCAAAGCTGCTCAATCAAAACAGTTGTTCAACTCTCTGGGATGAATTCACACATAACAAAGAAGTTTGTCAGAATGCTTCTGTCTATTTTTTTTTGTGAAGATATTTCCTTTTCCACCAGAGGCCTCAAAGCGCTTCAAATGTCCCCTTGCAGATACTACAAAAAGTGTGTTTCAAATCAGCTCAACGAAAAGTAAGTTTCAACTCTGTGAGATGAATGCATGCATTACTTAGAAGTTTTTTGGAATGCTTCTATCTAGTTTTTATGTGAAAATATTTCCTTTTCCACCATAGGCCTAAATTGGCTCCAAATGTCCACTTGCAGAATCTACAAAAAGATTGTTTCAAAACTACTCAATGAAAAGTAAGGTTCAACTCTGAGAGATGAATGCAGACATCAAAAAGAAGTTTCTCAGAATGATTCTGTCTGGTAATTATATGAAGATATTTCCTTCTCTACCATCGACCTGTAAGCTCTCCGAATGTCTACATGCAGATTGTACAAAAAGAGGGTTTCAAAGCTGCTCAATCAAAATGAATGTTCACTTCTGTGGGATGAATGCTCACATCAGAAAAAAGTTTGTCAGAAAGTTTCTGTCTAGTTTTTATGTGAAGATATTACGTTTCCCACCATAGGACTAAAAGCGCACAAAATGTTCACTTGCGGATCCTACATAAAGAGTGCTACCAAGATGCTCAATCAAAACGAAGGCTCAACTCTGTGAGATGAATGTACATATCACAAAGAAGTTTCTCAGAGTGCTTCTGTCTAGTTTTCATGTGAAGATATTTCCTTTTCCATCATAGTACTCAAAGCGCCCCAAATGTCCACTTGCAGATTCTACAAAAAGAGTGTTTCAAAAATGCTAAATGAAAAGTAAGGTTCAACTCTGTGAAATGAATGCACACATCACAAAGAAGTTTGTCACAATGCTTCTGTCTAGTTTTTATGTTATTTCCTTTTCTACCATAGGCGCAAAAGCGCTCCAAATGTTCACTTGCAAATTCTACAAAAAGAGTGTTTCAAATCTCCTCAATCAAAAGAAAGTTTCAGCTTTGTGAGATGAATGCACACATCACAAAGTAGTTTGTCAGAATGCTTCTGTCTAGTTTTCATGTGAAGATATTTCATTTTCCACCATAGGCCTCAAAGTGCTCCAAATGTCCACTGAAGATTCTACAAAAAGAGTGTTACAAAACTCCTCAATGAAAATTAAATTTCAACTCTGTGAGATTAATGCACATATCACGAACATGTTTGTCAGAATGCTTCTGTCTGGTTTTTATGTGAAGATATTTACTTTTCCACCATAGGCCTCGAAGCTGTCCGAATGTCCACTTGCAGATCTGCAAAAAGAGTGTTTCAAAACTGACCAATCAAAAGAAAGGTTCAATTCTCTGAGATGAATGCACACATCACAAAGAAGTTTGTCAGAATGCTTCTGTCTCATTTTTATGTGAAGATATTTCCTTTTCCACCATAGGCCTCAAAGCACTAAAAAAATCCAATTGCAGATTCTACAAAACGAGTGTTTCCAAACTGCTCAATGAAAAGTAAGGTTCAACTGCATGAGGTGAATGCACACATCACAAAGGAGTTTTTCAGAATGCTTCTGTCTAGTTTTTATGTGAAGATATTTCCTTTTCCAACATAGGCCTCTAGTGCTCCAAATGTCCACCTTCAGATTCTTCAAAAAGAGTGTTTCAAAACTGCTCAATCGAAGGTAAGGTTCAGCTCTATGCGATGAATGCACCCATCCAAAGAAATTAGTCAGAATGCTTCTGTGTAGTTCTTAAGTGAAGATATTTCCTTTTCCACCAATGGCCTCAAACCACTCCGAAAGTCCACTTGTGGATATTACAAGAAGGGTGCTTCAAAACTGCTCAATCAAAAGTAAGGTTCATCTATCTGAGATGAATGCACTTATCACAAGGAAGGCTGTCAGAATGCTTCTGTCTAGTTTTTATGTGAAGATATTTCCTTTTCCACCAAACACCTAAAATCGCTCCAAATATCCACTTGCAGATACTTCAAAAAGAGTGTTTCCAAACTGTTCAATCAAAAGAAAGATTCAACTCTGTGAGATGAATGCACACATCACAAAAATGTTTGTCAGAATGATTCTGTCTTGTTTTTATGTGACTATATTTCATTTTCCACCGTAGGCCTCAAAACGCTCCAAATGTCCTCTTGCAGATTCTACAAAAAGAGTTTTTCAAAGGTGCTCAATCAAAAGAAAAGTTCAAATCTGTGAAATGAATGCACACATCACAAAGAAGTTTTTCAGAATGCTTCTGTCTAGTTAGTATATGAAGATATTTCGTTATCCACCATAGGCCTCAAAATGCTCCAAATGTCCACTTACAGATTTTTCAAAAACAGTGTTTCAAACTGCTCAATGAAAAATAAGGTTCAACTCTTATTTATGAATGCACCCAACACAAAGAAGTTTGTCAGAATGCTTCTGTCTATTTTTTATGTTAAGATATTTCCTTTTTCACCATAGGTCTCAAAGCTCTCCAAATGTCCATTTGCAGATTCTGCACAAAGAGGGTTTCAATGCTGCTGAATCAAAAGAAAGTTTGAACTCTGTAAGATGAATGCACAAATCACAAAGAAGTTTGTCAGAAGTTTCTGTCAAGTTTTTATGTGAAGATATTTCCTTTTCAACCTAAGCCCCAAAGCTCTCCAATTTTCCACTTGCAGATTCCAGAAAAAGAGTCTTTCAATGCTGCTGAATCAAAAGAAATTTTGAACTCTGTAAGATGAATGCAAAAATCACAAAGAAGATTGTCAGAAGTTTCTGTCAAGTTTTTATGTGAAGATATTTCCTTTCAACCTAAGCCCCAAAGCTCTCCAATTGTCCACTTGCAGATTCCACAAAAAGAGTCTTTCAAAACTGTTCAATGAAAAGTAAAGTTCAACTCTGTGAGATAAATGCACACATCACAGAGAAATTTCTCATAATTCTTCTGTCTACTTATTGTATGAAGATATTTCTTTATCCACCATAGGCCTCAGAGTGCTCCAAATGTCCACTTGCAGATTCTACAAAAACAGTGTTTCAAAAGTGTTCAATGGAAAGTAAGGTTCAACTCTGTGAGATTAATGCATACATCACAAAGAAAGTCCTCAGAATGCTTCTGTCTAGATCTTATGTGAAGATATTTCCTTTTGCACCATAGGCCTAAAAGCAAACAAAATATCCACTTGCAGATAGTACAAAAGGGTTGTTTCAAAGCTGCTGAATCAAAAGTAAGGTTCAAATCTGTGAGATGAATGCACATATCACCAAGAAGTTTGTCAGAATTCTTCTGTCTAGTTTTTATGTCAAGGTACTTCCTTTTCCACGACCGGCCACAAAGGACTCCAAATGTCCACTTGCAGATTCTATAAAAAGAGTATTTCAAAACTGCTAAATGGAAAGTAAGTTTCAAATCTGTGAGATGAATGCACACATCACAAAGAGTTTTGTCAGAATGCTTCTATCTGGTTTTAATGTGAAGATATTTCCTTTTCCACCATAGGCCTCAAATCACTCCAAATGTCCACTTGCAGAATCTACAAAAAGAGTGTTTCAAAGCTGCTCAATCAAAACAAAGGTTCTACTCAGTGTGAGATGAATGCACACATCACAAAGAAGTTTCTCATAATGCTTCTGCCTAGTTATTATGTGAAGATATTTCATTACACACTATAGGCCTTAAAGCGCTCCAAATGTCCACCTGCAGATTTAAAAAAAGAGTGTTCCAAAACTGCTCAATCAAAAGAAAGTTTCAACACCGTGAGATGAATGCACACACTACAAAGAAGTTTCTATGTATGCTTCTGTCTAGTTTTTATGGGAAGATATTTCCTTTTCCACCATAGGCCTCAAAGTGCTCCAAATGCCCACTTGCAGATTCTACAAAGAGACTTTCTCAAACCTGCTCAACCGGAGGGAAGGAGCCAAGATAGCCGAATAGGAACAGCTCCTGTCTACAGCTCCCAGCATGAACAACGCAGAAGACGGTTGATTTCTGCATTTCCATCTGAGGTACCGGGTTCATCTCACTAGAGAGTGCCAGACAGTGGGCGCAAGTCCGTGGGTGCACGCACCATGTGCGAGCCAAAGAAGTGTGAGGCATTGCCTCGCTCGGGAAGCACAAGGAGTCAGGGAGTTCTCTTTCCTAGTCAAAGAAAGGGGTGACAGACGGCACCTGGAAAATCGGGTCACTCCCATCCAAATACTGCTCTTTTCCGACGAGTTGAAAAAACAGTGCACCAGGAGATTAATATCCCGCACCCGGCTCAGAGGGTTCTACGCCCACAGAGTCTTTCTGATTGCTAGCACAGCAGTCTGAGATCAAACTGCAAGGCGGCAGCAAGGCTTGGGAAGGGGCGCCGCCATTGCCCAGGCTCACTTAGGTAAACAAGGCAGCCTGTAAGCTCGAACTCGGTGGAGCCCACCACAGCTCAAGAACGCTTGCCTGCCTCTGCAGGCTCCACCTCTTGGGGCAGGGCACAGAAAAACAAAAACACAGCAGTAACCCCTGCAGACTTAAATGTCCCTATCTGACAGCTTTGAAGAGAGCAGTGTTTCTCCCAGCATGCAGCTGGAGATCTGAGAACGGGCAGACTGCCTCCTCAACTGAGTCCCTGACCCCTGAACCCCTAGCAGCCTAACTGGGAGGCATCCCCCAGCAGGGGCAGACTGACACCTCACACGGCTGGCCGGGTACTCCAACAGACCTGCAGCTGAGGGTCCTGTCGGTTAGAAAGAAAATTAACAAACAGAAAGGACGTCCACACCAAAAACCCATCGGTACATCACCAGCATCAAAGACCAAAAGTAGATAAAACCACAAAGATGAGGAAAAAACAGAGCAGAAAAACTGGAAACTCTAAAAAGCAGAGCACCTCTCCTCCTCCAAAGGAACACAGTTCCTCACCAGTAACGGAACAAAGCTGGATGGAGAATGACTTTGACGAGCTGAGAGAAGAAGGCTTCAGACGATCAAATTACTCTGAGCTATGGGAGGATATTCAAACCAAAAGCAAAGAAGATGAAAACATTGAAAAAAATTTAGAAGAATGTATAACTAGAATAACCAATACAGAGAAGTGCTTAAAGGAGCTGACGGAGCTCAAAACCAAGGCTCGAGAACTACGTGAAGAATGCAGAAGCCTCAGGAGCTGATGCAATCAAATGGAAGAAAGGGTATCAGCCCTGGAAGATGAAATGAATGAAATGAAGTGAGAAGGGAGGTTTAGAGAAAAAAGAATAAAAAGAAATGAGCAAAGCCTCCAAGAAATATGGGACTATGTGAAAAGACCAAATCAACGTCTAACTGGTGTACCTGAAAGTGACGGGGAAAATGGAACCAAGTTGGAAAACACTCTGCAGGATATCATCCAGGAGAACTTTCCCAATCTAGCAAGGCAGGCCAACATTCAGATTCAGGAAATACAGAGAACGCCACAAAGATAATCCTCGAGAAGAGCAACTCCAAGACACATAATTGTCAGATTCACCAAAGTTGAAATGAAGGAAAAAATGTGAAGGGCAGCCAGAGAGAAAGGTCGGATTACCCTCAAAGGGAAGCCCATCAGACTGACAGCGGATCTCTCGGCAGAAACTCTACAAGCCAGAAGAGAGTGGGGGACAATATTCAACATTCTTAAAGAAAACAATTTTCAACCCAGAATTTCATATCCAGCCAAACTAAGCTTCATAAGTGAAGGAGAAATAAAATACTTTACAGACACACAAATGCTGAGAGATTTTGTCAACACCAGCCCTGCCCTAAAAGAGCTCATGAAGGAAACACTAAACATGGAAAGGCACAAGCGGTACCAGCCACTGAAAAATCATGCCAAAATGTAAAGACCATAGAGACTAGGAAGAAACTGCATCAACTAATGAGCAAAACATCCAGCTAACATAATAATGACAGGATCAAATTCACACATAACTATATTAACTTTAAATGTAAATGGACTAAATGCTCCAATTAAAAGACACAGAATGGTAAATTGGATAGAGTCAAGACCCCTCAGTGTGCTGTATTCATGAAACCCTTCTCACATGTAGAGACACATGTAGGCTCAAAATAAAAGGATGGAGGAAGATCTACCAAGCAAATGGAAAACAAAAAAAAGTAGGGGTTGCAATACTTGTCTCTGATAAAAGAGACTTTAAACCAATAAAGACCAAAAGAGACAAAGAAGGCCACTACATAATGGTAAAGGGATTAATTCAACAAGAAGAGCTAACTATCCTAAATTTATATGCACCCAATACAAGAGCACCCAGATTCATAAAGCAAGCCCTGAGTGACCTACAAAGAGACTTAGACTCCCACACATTAATAATGGGAGACTAACACCCCACTGTCAACATTAGACAGATCAACGACACAGAAAGTCAAAAAGAATACCCAGGAATTGAACTCAACTCTGCACCAAGCGGACTTAATAGACATCTACAGAACTCTCCACCCCAAATCAACAGAATATACATTTTTTTCATCACCACACCACACCTATTCCAAAATTGACCACATACTTGGAAGTAAAGCTCTCCTCAATAAATGTAAAAGAACAGAAATTATGAGAAACTATCTCAGATCACAGTGCAATCAAGCTAGAACTCAGGATTAAGAATCTCACTCAAAACCACTAATTTACATGGAAACTGAACAACCTGCTACTGAATGGCTACTGGGTACATAACGAAATGAAGGCAGAAATAAAGATGTTCTTTGAAACCAACGAGAACAAAGACACAACATGCCATAATCTCTGGGATGCATTCAAAGCAGTGTGTAGAGGGAAATTTATAGCACCAAATGCCCACAAGAGAAAGCAGGAAAGATCCAAAACTGGCATTCTAACATCATAATAAAAAGAACTAGAGAAGCAAGAGCAAACACATTCAAAAGCTAGCAGAAGGCAAGATATACTAAAATCAGAGCAGAACTGAAGGAAATAGAGGCACAAAAAACCCTTCAAAAAATTAATGAATCCAGGAGCTGCTTTTTTGAAAGGATCAACAAAATTGATAGACCCATAGCAGATTAATAAAGAAAAAAAGAGAAGAATTAAATAGATGCAATAAAAAATGATAAAGGGGATATCACCAACGATCGCACAGAAATACAAACTACCATCAGAGAATACTACACACACCTCTACGCAAATAAACTAGAAAATCTAGAAGAAATGGATAAATTCCTTGACACATACACTTTCCCAAGACTAAACCAGGAAGAAGTTGAATCTCTGAATAGACCAATAACAGGAGCTGAAATTGTGGTAATAATCAATAGCTTACCAACCAAAAAAAGTCCAGGACCAGATGGATTCACAGCCGAATTCTACCAGAGGTAAAAGGAGGAACTGGTAGCATTCCTTTTGAAACTATTCCAATCAACAGAAAAAGAGGGAATCCTCCCTAACTCTTTTTATGAGGCCAGCATCATCCTGATACCAAAGCCGGGCAGAGACACAACAAAAAAAGAGAATTTTAGACCAATATCCTTGATGAACATTGTTTCAAATATCCTTAATAAAATACTGGCAAACCGAATCCAGCAGCACATCAAAAAGCTTATCCATCATGATCAAGTGGGCTTCATCCCTGGGATGCAAGGCTGGTTCAATATACGCAAATCAATAAATGTAATCCAGCAT
The DNA here is from genome assembly GCF_028885625.2 of Pongo pygmaeus. Taxonomy (NCBI): domain Eukaryota; kingdom Metazoa; phylum Chordata; class Mammalia; order Primates; family Hominidae; genus Pongo; species Pongo pygmaeus. The sequence goes on along the minus strand of NC_072381.2, from coordinate 40,972,747 downwards.
ATAAACAGAACCAAAGACAAAAACCACATGATTATCTCAACAGATGCAGAAAAGGCCTTTGACAAAATTCAACAACACTTCATGCTAAAAACTCTCAATAAATTAGGGATTGATGGGATGTATCTCAAAATAATAAGAGCTATCTATGACAAACCCACAGCCAATATCATACTGAATGGGCAAAAACTGGAAGCATTCCCTTTGAAAACTGGCACAAGACAGGGATGCCCTCTCTCACCACTCCTATTCAACATAGTGTTGGAAGTTCTGGCCAGGGCAATTAGGCAGAAGAAGGAAATAATGTGTATTCAATTAGGAAAAGAGGAAGTCAAATTGTCCCTGTTTGCAGATGACATGATTGTATATCTAGAAAACCCCATCGTCTGAGCCCAAAATCTCCTTAAGATGATAAGCAACTTCAGCTAAGTCTCAGGATACAAAATCAAAGTACAAAAATCACAAGCATTCTTATACACCAATAACAAAAAAACAGAGAACCAAATCATGAGTGAACACCCAGTCACAATTACTTCAAAGAGAATAAAATACCTAGGAATCCAACTTACAAGGGATGTGAAGGACCTCTTCAAGGAGAACTACAAACCACTGCTCAAGGAAATAAAAGAGGATACAAACAAATGGAAGAACATTCCATGCTCATGGGTAGGAAGAATCAATATCATGAAAATGACCATACTGTCAAAGGTAATTAATAGATTCAATGCCATCCCCATCAAGCTACCAATGACTTTCTTCACAGAAGTGGAAAAAACTACTTTAAAATTCATATGGAACCAAAAAAGAGCCCGTATCGCCGAGTCAATCCTAAGCCAAAAGAACAAAGCTGGAGACATCACACTACCTGACTTCAAACTATACTACAAGGCTACAATAACCAAAACAGCATGGTACTGGTACCAAAACAGAGATATAGATCAATGGAACAGAACAGAGCCCTCAGAAATAATGCCATATATCTACAACCATCTGATCTTTGACAAACCTGACAAAAACAAGCAATGGGGAAAGGATTCCCTATTTAATAAATGGTGCTGGGAAAACTGGCTAGCCATATGTAGAAAGCTGAAACTGGATCCCTTCCTTACACCTTATACAAAAATCAATTGAAGATGGATTAAAGACTTAAGTGTTTGACCTAAAACCATAAAAACCCTAGAAGAAAACCTAGGCATTACCACTCAAGACATAGGCATGGGCAAGGACTTCATGTCTAAAACACCAAAAGCAATGGCAACAAAAGCCAAAATGGACAAATGGGATCTCATTAAACTAAAGAGCTTCTGCACAGCAAAGGAAACTACCATCAGAGTGAACAGGCAACCTACAAAACGGGAGAAAATTTTCACAACCTACTCATCTGACAAAGGGCTAATATCCAGAATCTACAATGAACTCCAACAAATTTACAAGAAAAAAACAAACAACCCCATCAAAAAGTGGGAGAAGGACATGAGCAGACACTTCTCAAAAGAAGACATTTATGCAGCCAAAAAACACATGAAAAAATGCTCACCATCACTGGCCATCAGAGAAATGCAAATCAAAACCACAATGAGATACCATCTCACACCAGTTAGAATGGCAATCATTAAAAAGTCAGGAAACAACAGGTGCTGGAGAGGATGTGGAGAAATAGGAACACTTTGACACTGTTGGTGGGACTGTAAACTAGTTCAACCGTTGTGGAAGTCAGTGTGGCGATTCCTCATGGATATAGAAATAGAAATTCCATTCGACCCAACCATACCATTATGGGGCATATACCCAAAGAACTATAAATCATGCTGCTATAAAGACACATGCACACGTATGTTTATTGCCGCATTATTCACAATAGGAAAGACTTGGAACCAACCCAAATGTCCAACAATGATAGACTGGATTAAGAAAATGTGGCACATGTACATCATGGAATTCTATGCAGCCATAAAAAATGATGAGTTCATGTCCTTTTTAGGGACATGGATGGAACTGGAAATCATCATTCTCAGTAAACTATCACAAGAACAAAAAACCAAACACTGTATATTCTCACTCATAGTTGGGAACTGAAAAATGAGAACACATGGATACAGGAAGGGGAACGACACACTTTGGGGTCTGTTGTGGGGTGGCGGGAGGGGGGAGGGATAGCATTGGGAGATATACGTAATGCTAGATGACAAGTTGGTGGGTGCAGCACACCAGCATGGCACATGTATACATATGTAACTTACCTGCACATTGCACACATGTACCATAAAACATAAAGTATAATAATAATAATAATAAAAATAAATAAATAAATAAATAAATTGAATCAAACATTAAAAAAAAAAGAACAGAGCCCTCAGAAATAATGCTGCATATCTACAACTATCTGATCTTTGACAACCCTGACAAAAATAAGAAATGGGGAAATGATTCCCTGTTTAATAAATGGTGCTGGGAAAACTGGCTAGCCATATGTAGAAAGCTGAAACTGGATCCCTTCCTTACAACTTATACAAAAATCAATTCAAGATGGATTAAAGACTTAAACGTTAGACATAAAACCATAAAAACCCTAGAAGAAAACCTAGGCATTACAATTCAGGACATAGGCCTGGGCAAGGACTTCATGTCTAAAACACCAAAAGCAATGGCAACAAAAGCCAAAATTGATAAATGGGATCTAATTAAACTAAAGAGCTTCTGCACAGCAAAAGAAACTACCATCAGAGTGAACAGGCAACCTACAAAATGGGAGAAAATTTTCACAACCTACTCATCTGACTAAGGGCTAATATCCGGAGTCTACAATGAACTCCAACAAATTTACAAGAAAAAAACAAACAACCCCATCAAAAAGTGGGCGAAGGACATGAACAGACACTTCTCAAAAGAAGACATTTATGCAGCCAAAAAACACATGAAAAAATGCTCACCATCACTGGCCATCAGAGAAATGCAAATCAAAACCACAATGAGATACCATCTCACACCAGTTAGAATGGCAATCATTAAAAAGTCAGGAAACAACAGGTGCTGGAGAGGATGTGGAGAAATAGGAACACTTTGACACTGTTGGTGGGACTGTAAACTAGTTCAACCATTGTGGAAGTCAGTGCGGCGATTCCTCAGGGATCTAGAACTAGAAATTCCATTTGACCCAGCCATCCCATTACTGGGTATATACTCAAAGGACTATAAATCATGCTGCTGCTATAAAGACACAGGCACACGTATGTTTATTGCGGCACTATTCACAATAGCAAAGACTTGGAACCAACCCAAATGTCCAACAATGATAGACTGGATTAAGAAAATGTGGCACATGTACATCATGGAATACTATGCAGCCATAAAAAATGATGAGTTCATGTTCTTTTTAGGGACATGGATGAAATTGGAAATCATCATTCTCAGTAAACTATCGCAAGAACAAAAAACCAAACACCGCATATTCTCACTCATAGGTGGGAATTGAAAAATGGGAACACATGGACACAGGAAGGGGAACATCACACTCTGGGGACTGTTGTGGGTTGGGGGGAGGGATAGCATTGGGAGACATACCTAATGCTAGATGACGAGTTAGTGGGTGCAGTGCACCAGCATGGGATATGTATACATGTGTAACTAACCTTCACATTGCCCACATGTACATTAAATCTTAAAGTATAATAATAATAAAAAATAAGTCAGAAACACTTACATTGTATACTTTCTGAAGCCTGCTTCCTGAAGGCTTCATTCGCATGATAAAACTTTGGTCTTCAAACCTTTTATCGTAACTCAGATATTCCTTTCTATTGATAATATCTCTTTTAACCAATTACCAATCAGAAATTTTTTCATTCTACCTATAAATCTGGGATCCCCACCTGCACTCTGCTTCAAGTTGTCCCACCTTTCTGAACTGAACCAATGTATATCTTAAATGTATTTGATTGATGTCTCATGTCTCCCTAAAATGTATAAAACTAAGCTGCACTCAACCACCTTGGGCCTGTGTTCTCAGGGCCTCCTGAGTGAGGGGTGTGTCATGGGCCATGGTCACTCTTATTTGGCTCAGAATAAATCTCTTTTTAATAATAATTTTCAATTTAATTATAATTTTTAATAATAAAGCTTTTACAGAAAAAAAAAAAACCTGCTCAACCAAAAGAACGGCTCAACTCTGTGAGAAGAATGCAGACAACACAAAGAAGTTTCTCATACTGTTTCTTTCTATTTATTATACAAAGGCATTCCGTTATCCATCATAATCCTCAAAGCACTCCAATTGTTCACTTGCAGATTCTACAAAAAGGGTGTTTCAAAACTGCTCAATCAAAAGAAAGGTTCAACTCTGAAAGATGAATGCACACATCACAAGGAAGTTTTTCAGAAGGCTTCTGTCTAGTTTTAATGTGAAGATATTTCCTATTCCAACAAATGCCTCAAAGTGCCACAAATGTACACTTGCAGATTCTACAAAAGGGTGTTTCAAAACCGCTCAATGAAAAGAAAGTTCAACTCTGTTAGATGAATGCACACATCACAAAGAAGTTTTTCAGAATGTTTTTCTATATTTTTTATGTGAAGATGTGTCCTTTTCCACCATAGGTGTCAAAGCGCTACAAATGTCCAGTTGCAGATTCTACAAAAAGAGTGTTTCAATACTGCTCATTCTAAGGAAGTTTCACCTCCATGAGATGAATGCACACATCAAAAGGTAGTTTCTCAGGATGATTCTGTCTAGATACTATGTGAAGTTATTTCGTGTTCCAACATAGGCCTCAATGGGCTCCAATGTCCAATTGCAGATTCTACAAAAAGAGTGTTTCAAAACTGCTCAATCAATAAAAAGGTTCAACTCTGTGAGATGAATGCACACATCACAAAGGAGTTTCTCAGAATCCTTCTGTCTAGTTTTTACGTGAACATATTTCTTTTTCTACTGGAGGCAGTATAGCACTCCAAATATCCACTTGCAGATTCCACAAAAAGAGTGTTTCCAAACTGCTCAATCAAAAGAAAGATTCGAGTTCGTGAGATGAATGCACACATAACAAAGAAGTTTCTCAGAATGCTTCTGTCTAGTTCTTATGCGAAGATATTTCCTTTTTCACCATAGACCTCAAAGCGCCCAAAATGACCAGTTGAAGATTCAACAAAAAGAGTTTGTCAAAATTTCTCAATGAAAAGGAAGTTTCACCTCTATAAGATGAATGCACATATCACAAAGAATTTTCTCAGAATGATTCTGTCTAGTTTTTATGTGAAGATATTTCCTTTTCCACCATATGCCTCAAAGCACTCCAAATGTACAATTTCAGATTCTACAAAAACAGTATTTCAAAACTGCTCAATCAAAAGAAAGTTTCAACTCCGTGAGATGAATGCACACCTCACAGAGAAGTTTGTCAGAATGCTTCTGTCTAGTTTTTATGTGAAGATATTTACTTTTCCACCATAGGCCAGATAGCGATCCTAATGTCCACTTGAATATTCTACAAAAATATTGTTTCAAAGCTGCTAAATCAAAAGAAGCGTTCATCTCTGTGAAATGAATGCACACATCACAAAGTATTTTCTCAGAATGATTCTGTCTAGCTTTTATTTGAAGATATTTCCTATTCCAACATAGGCCTCCAAGCGCCCCTAATGTACAAGTGCAGATTCTGCAAAAGGGTGTTTCAAAACTGCTCAATGAAAAGAAAGTTCAGCTCTGTGAGATGAATGCACACATCACAAAGAAGTTTGTCAGAATGTTTTTCTATAGTATTTATGTGAAGATGTGTCCTTTTTCCACCATAGGCATCAAAGCGCTCCAAATGTCCAATTGCAGATTCTACAAAAGGAGTGTTTCAATACTGCTCAATCAAAAGAAAGCTTCACAAGGTGAGTTGAATGCACACATCTAAAGGAAGTTTCCCAGAATGCTTCTGTATGGCTACTAGGTGAAGATATTTCGTTTTACAACATAGGCCTCAAAGTGCTCCAAATATCCAATTGCAGATTCTACAAATAGAATGTTTCCAAACTGCTCAATAAAAAGAAAGGTTTAACTCTGTGAGATTAATGCACACATCACAAAGGAGTTTCTCAGAATCCTTCTGTCTAGTTTTTATGTGAAGATATTTCCTTTTCTACTAGAGGCAGTATACCACTACAAATATCCACTTGCAGATTTTACAAAAAGAATGTTTCCAAACTGCTCAATCAAAAGAAAGTTTCCAGTCTGTGAGATGAATGCACACATCACAAAGAAGTTTCTCAGAATGCTTCTGTCTAGTTTTTATGTGAAGATATTTCCTTTTTCACCATTGACAACAACGAACCCAAAATGACCAGCTGCAGATTCTACAAAAAGAGTGTGTCAAAACTGCTCCATGAAAAGAAAGGTTCAACTCTATAAGATGAATGCACATATCAAAATGAATTTTCTCAGAATGATTCTATCTAGTTTCTATGTGAAGATATTTCCTTTTCCATCATAGGCCCCAAAGCGCTCCAAATATCCACTTGCATATTTTACAAAAAGAGTGTTTCAAAACTGCTAAATCAAAAGAAAGTCTCAACTCAGTGTGAGATGAATGCACACATCATAAAGAAGTTTCTCGTAATGCTTCTGTCTAGTTATTACATGAAGATATTTCGTTATCCACCATAGGCTTCAAAGCAATCCAAATGTCCACTTCCAGATTCTACAAAAAGAGTGTTTCAAAACTGCTCAATCAAAAGAAAGGTTCAACTCTGTAAGATGAATGCACACATCACAAATAAATTTTTCAGCAGGCTTCTGTCTAGTTGTTATGTGAAGATATTTCATTTTCCACCATAGGCCTCAAAGCCCTCCAATGTTTACTTGCAGATTCTACAAAAAGAGTGTTTCAAAACTGCTCAATGAAAAGTAAATTTCAAATCTGTTAGATGAATGCACACATCACAAAATATGTGCATTTGTCAGAATGCTTATGTCTGTTTTTTATTTGAAGATATTTACTTTTCCACCATATACCTCAAAGCACTCCAAATGTCCACTTGCAGATTCTACAAAAAGAGTGTTTCAAACTGCTCAATCTAAAGTAAGGTTCAACACTGTGAGATGAATGCACACATCACAAAGAAGTTGTTCAGAATGATTCTGTCTAGTTTTTATGTGCAGATATTTCCTTTTCCACCATAGGCCCCAAAGCGCTCTAAATGCCCACTTGCAGATTCTACAAAAAGAGTGTTTCAAAGCTGGTCAATCAAAAGAAATGTTCAACACTGTGAGATGAATGCACACATCATGAAGAAGTTTGTCAGAATGCTTCTGTCTCGTTTGTATGTGAAGATATTTCCTTTTCCACCACAGACCTCAAAGCACTCCAAATGTCCAATTGCAGATTCTACAAATAGAGTGTTTCAAAACTGCTTAATGAAAAGTAAGGTTCAACTCTGTGAGATGAAACCGAATATCACAAAGAAGTGAGTCAGAATGCTTCTGCCTAGTTTTTATGTGAAGATAATTCCTTTTCTAGCATTGTTCTCAAGCGCTCCAAATGTCCACTCGCAGATTCTATAAAAAGTGTGTTTCAAAATTGCTCAATCGAAATTCAGGTTCAACTCTGTGAGATGAATGCACACATCACAAGCAAATTTGTCAGAATGCATGTGTCTAGTTCTGAAGTGAAGATATTTCCTTTTCCACCATAGTCCTCAAAGCACTTCAATTGTCCACTTGCAGATTCTACAAAAAGAGTGTTTCAAAACTGCTCAACGAAAAGAAATGTTCAACTTTGTAAGACGAATGCACACATCACAAAGGAATTTTTCAGAAGGCTTCTGTCTAGTTTTTATGTGAAAATATTTCCTTTTCCACCATAGGCCTCAAAATGCACAAATTTCCCACTTGCAGATTCTACAAAAATAGTGTTTCAAAACTGCTCAATGAAAAGAAAGGTTCAACTCTCTGGGATGAAAGCACGCATCACAAAGAAGTTCGTCGGAATGCTTCTGCCTGGTTTTTGTGTGAAGATATTCCCTTTTCCACCATAGGCCTCAAAGCCCTCCAAATGTCCACTTGCAGATTCTGCAAAAAGAGAGTTTCCAAACTATTCAATCAAAAGAATGATTCAACTCAGTGACATGAATGCTCACATCACAAAGACATTCTTCAGAATGCTTCTGTCTAGTTTTTATGTGAAGATATTTCCTTTTCTACCATAGACCTCAAACACTCCTACTGTCCACATGCAGATAGTACAAAAAGGATGTTTCAAAACTGCACAATCCAAAGTAAGGTTCAACTCTGTGAGACGAATGCGCATATCACAAAGAAGTTTGTCAGAATGCTTCTACCTAGTTTATATGGGAAAATATTTGCGTTTCCACCAGAGGTCCCAAAACGCTCCAAATGTCCACTTGCACATTCTACAAAAAGCGTGTTTCCAAACTGCTCAATCAAAAGGAAGATTTCTCAGAATGCTTCTGTCCAGTTTTTATGTGAAGATATTTCCTTTTCCACTGTAGTCAGCATAGCACTCCAAATATCCACTTGCAGATCCTACAAAAAGAGTGTTTCCAAACTGCTCAATCAAAAGAAAAGTTGGAGTCTGTGAGATGAATGCACACATCACAAAGAAGTTTCTCAGAATGCTTCTGTCTAGTTTTTATGAGACGATATTTCCTTTTCCACCATAGACCTCAAAGTGTTCCAAATGTCCAATTGCAGATTCTACAAATAGACTGTTTCAAAACTGCTCAATGAAAAGTAAGGTTCAACTCTGTGAGATGAAAGCACACATCACAAAGAAGTTGGTCAGAATGCTTCTGCCTAGTTTTTATGTGAAGATATTTCCTTTTCTAGCATTGGTCTAGCGCTCCAAATGTCCACTTGCAGATTCTACCAAAAGAGTATTTCAAAGCTGCTCAATCAAAACAAATCTTCAACTCTGTGAGATGAATGCGCACATCACAAAGAAGTTTCTCAGAATGCTTCTATTAATTATGTAAATATATTTCATTTTCCAACATAGGCTTCAAAGCCCTCCAGATGTTCACCTGCAGGTTCTACAAAAAGATTGTTTCAAAACTGCTCAATTGCAAGTAAGTTTCAACTCTGTGAGATGAATGCACACATCACAAAGAAGTTTGTCAGACATCCTCTATCTAGTTTTTATGTGAAGATATTGGCTTTTCCACCTTAGATCACACAGCTTTCCAAATATCCAATTGCAGATTCCACAAAAAGAGTGTTTCAAAACAGCTCAATGAAAAGAAAGGTTCAATTCTGCTTTCAATTCTTTATGTACCCAGTAGTCATTCAGGAGGTGGTTGTTGAATTTCCATGTAGTTGAGCGGTTTTGAATGATTTTCTTAATCCTGAGTTCTAGTTTGATTGCATTGTGGTCTGAGAGACAGTTTGTCATAAATTCTGTTCTTTTACATTTGCAGAAGAGAGCTTTACTTCCAACTGTGTGGTCAGTTTTGGAATAGGTGTGGTGTGGTGCTGAAAAGAATGCATATTCTGTTGATTTGGGGTGGAGACTTCTGTCGATGTCTATTAGGTTCACTTTTTGCAGAGCTGAGTACAATTCCTGGGTATCCTTGTTGACTTTCTGTCTCATTGATCTGTCTAATGTTGACAGTGGGGTGTTAAAATCTCCCATTATTATTGTGTGGGAGTCTAAGTGGTCTGTTGAAATGAATTGTGAGCTGAGATTGTTGCACTGTAGTCCAATCTGGGTGTGAGAGTGAGATCCTCTTGAAAGAAAGGAATGGAATGGAATGGAGTGGAATGGAATACAGTGGAATGGAATGGAGTGGAGTGGAGTGGACTGGACAGGAGTGGAGTGGAGAGGAGTGGAGAGGAATGGAGTGGATTAGAATGGTATGGAGGAGAATGGAGTGGAATGGAATGGAATCGAGTCTAGTGGATTGGTGTTTAATGGAGTGGAATGGAATGGGTTGGAATGGAATCTAGTGGTGTGCTGTGGAATGGAGTGGAATGGAATGGAATGGCATGGAATGGAATTGATTGGAGTGGAGTGGTGTAGAGTAGAGTGGAATTTAGTGGAATGGAAAGGAATGGAAAGAATGGAATGGAATGGAATGGAAAGGAATGGAATGCAATTAAATGCATTGAAGAGAATGGTGGAATGAAATGTGCACTGAGATTAAGCCACTGCACTGCAGCCAGGTTGACAGAGTGAGATCCTGTCGAAAGAAAGGAATGCAATGGAAGGGAGAGTAAAGAATGGAATGGAGTGGAGTGGAGAGGAATGGAGTGGAATGGAATGGGGTGGAATAGAATGGAATGGAGTGCAGGGGAGTGGAGTGGAGTGGAATGGAGAGGAGTGGAATGGAATGCAGAGGAGTGGAATGGAATGGGATGGAATGGGATGGAGTGGAGTGGAGTGGAGTGGAAAGAAATAGAATGGAGTGCAGAGAAGTAGAGTGGAATAGAGTGGAGTGGAGTGGAATGGAATGGATTTGAATGGAATGAAACGGTGAACTGAAATGGTAGCTGAGATCGTGCCACTGAACTCCAGCCTGGGTGACAGAATGAGATCCTGTCGAAAGAAAGGAACTGAATGGAATAGAGTGGAGTGGAGTGGAGTGTAATGGAGTGGAGTGGAGTGGAATGGAGTGGAATAGAATGGTGAAACGAAATATGAGATGAGATTGTGCTACTGCACTCCAACCAGTGTGACATGGCGAGATCCAGTAGAAAGAAGAGAATGGAATGGAATGAAGTTGAATGGAATGAAATGGAATGGAATGGAATGGAATGGAATGGATAAATGAAATGTGAGCTGAGATTCTACCACTGCACCCCAGCCTGGGTGACAGAGTGAGATCCTGTTGAAAGAAAGAAATGTAATGTAATGGAGTGTATTGGAATGGAATGGAATGGAATGGAATGGAATGGAGTGCAGTGAAGAGCAGTGGAGTGGATTGGAGTGGAGTGGAGTGAAATGGAGTGGAATAGAATTTGATGTAATGAAGTGGAATGGAGTGGAGTGGAGTAGAGTGGAGTGGAGTGGAGTGGAATGCAGTGGAATGGAATGGTATGGACTGGAGAGGAGTGGAGTGGAGTGGAATGGAATGGAACAGAGTGGAGGGGAGTGGACTGGAGTGGAAAGAAATGGAATGGAATGGTAAAATGAAATGTGAGCTGAGATTCTGCCACTGCACTCCAGCCTGTGTGACAGAGTAAGATCCTGTCAAAAGAAAGGAATGGAAAGGAATGGAGTGGAATGGAATGGAAGGGAACAGAATGGAGTGGAGTGCAGTGGAGCAGAGTGGATTGGAATGGAGTGGAGTGGAATGGAATGGGATGGAATGGAATGGGATGGAATGGAGTGGAATGGAGTGGAATGGAGTGGAGTGGAATGGAGTGGAATGGAGTGGAATGGAATGGGATGGAATGGAATGGAGTGGAGTCGGGGGGAGTGGAGTGGAGTAGAATGGAGTGGAATGGAATGGAATGGCATGGAATGGAAGGGAGAGGAGTGGATTGGAGTGTTGTGGATTAGAATGGAATGGGATGGAATGGAATGGCATGGAGTGGAGTGGACTGGAGTGGAGTGTAATGGAGTGGAATGGAATGGGATGGAATGGACTGGAGTGGAGTGGAGTGGAGTTGAGTGGAATGTAATGGAATGGAATGAAATGGAATTGAATGGAAAGGAATGGAATGGAATGGAATCGTGAAATGAAATGTGAACTGGGATTGTGCCACTGCACTCCAGCCTGGGATACAGAGTGAGATACTGTCAAAAGAAAGGAATTGAATGGAGTGGAATGGAATGGCAAGGAATGGAATGGAATGGAATGGAATGGAATGGAATGGAATGGAGTGTAGTGTAGTGGAGTGGAGTTGAGTGCAGTGGAGTTTAGTGGAATGGAATGGAATGGAATGGAATGGAATGGGATGGAATGTAATGTAGTGGAGTGGAGTGGTGTGGAGTGGAGTGGAATGTAGTGGAATGGAATGGGATGGAATGGAATGGAATAGAGTGCAGTGGAGTGGAGAGGAAAGTACTGGAATTGAAAAGAGTGTAACGGAGGGGATTGGAGTGTAGTTCAATGGAGTGGAGTGGAGTGGAATGGAATAGAATGGAAAGGAATGGAAGGCAATGGAAGGAAATGGTGAAATGAAATATGAGCTGAGATTGGGCCACTGCAATCCAGCCTGGGTGACAGAGTGAGATCCTGTCAAAAGAAAGGAATGGAATGGAATGGAGTGTAATAGAATGGAATGGAATGGAATGGAGTTGAATGGAGTGGAGTGGAGTGGAGTGGAATGTAACGGAATGGAATGCAATGGAATGGAATGGAGTGGAGATGAGTGGAGTTGAGTGGAATGGAATGGAATGGAATGGAATGGAGTGGAATGGAGTGGAGTGGAGTGGAATGGAATGGAGTTGAGTGGAGTGGAATGCAATGCAATGCAATGGAATGGAATGGAGTGCAGTGGAATGCAATGGAGTGGAATGGTGAAATGAAATGTGAGCTGAGATTTTGCCACTGCACTCCAGCCTGCATGACAGAGTGAAATCCTGTCAAGAGAAAGGAATGGAATGGAATGGAGTGTAATGGATTGGAATGGAATTGAATGGAGTGGAATGGAGTGGAGTGGAGTGCAGTGGACTCGAGTGGAGTGGAGTGGAGTGCAGTGGAGTGGAATGGAGAGGAATGGAATGGGATGGAGTGGAATGGAATGAAGAGGAGTGAAGTGGAATGGAGTGGAATGGAATGGGATGGAATGGAATGGAGTGGAGTGGAGTGGAGTAGATTGGAATGTAGTGGAAAGGAATGGAATGGAATGGAATGGTGTAGAATGGAGAGGACTAAAATGGAGTGGAGTGGAGTGGAATGCAATGGAATGGAATGAAAAGGAATGCAATGGAATCTAATGGTGAAATTAAATGTGAGATGAGATTGTGCCACTGCACTCCAGCTTGTGTCACAGAGTGATATCCTGTTGAAAGATAGGAATGGAATGGAATGGAATGAAATGTAGTGGAAAGGAGTGGAGTGGATTGGAGTGGAGTTTAGAGAAATGGAGTGGAAAGGCGGGGAATGGAATGGGATGGAATGGAATGGAGTGGAGGGGAGTGGAGTGGAATCGAGTGGAATGGAATGGGATTGAGTGGAATGGAGTGGAGTGGAGTGCAATGGATTGGAATGAAATATAATGCAATGGAATGGAATGCACTGCCGTGGAGAGGAGTGGAATGGAATGGGATGGAAAGCAATGGAATAGAATGGAGTGGAATGGAATGGAATGGATTGGAATGGTGAAATGAAATGTGAGCTGAGATTGTTGTACTACATTGCAGCCTGGGTGACAGAGTGAGATTCTGTCGAAAGAAAGGAATGTAATGGAATGGAGTGGAATGAAATGTAATGGAATGGAATTGAATGGAATTGAGTGAAGTGGAGTGGAGTGGAGTGGAATGAGTGCAGTGGAGTGGAATGGAATGGGATGCAATGCAATGGAATGGAGTGGATTGGAGTCTATTGGAGTGGAATGGAATGGGAAGGTATGGAGTGGAGTGGAGTGGACTCGAGTTGAGTGGAGTGGAGTGGATTTGAGTGAAGTGGAGTGGGTTGGAACGCAATGAAATAGAATGGAATGCATTGGAATGGTGAAACGAAATGTGAGCTGAGATTGTGCCACTGTACTCGAGACTCTGTGAAAGAGTGAGATCCTTTTGAAAGAAAAGAATGGAATGGAATGGAGTTGAATGGAATGGAAAGGAACGGAATGGAGGAGTGGAGTGGAGTGGAATGGAGTGGAATGGAGTGGGATTGAATGGAATGGAATGGAGTGGAGTACAGTGGAATGGAGTGGAGTGGAGTGGAATGGAGTAGAATGGAATTGGATTGAATCTAATGGAGTGGAATGTAGTGTAGTGGGGTGGAGTGGACTGGAATAGTGTGGAATGGAATGGAATGGAACAGAGTGGAGTGGAGTGGAATGGAATGGAATGGAATGGAATGGATTTGAACGGAATGGAGTGATGAAATGAAATGTGAGATGAGATTGTGCCACTGCACTCCAGCCTGGTTGACAGAGTGAGATCCTGTTGAAAGAAAGGAATGGAATGGAATGGAGTGGAATGAAATCGAATATAGTGGAGTGGAGTGGAGTGAAGTGGAGTGGAGTGGAGTAGAGTGGAATGGAGTGGAATGGAATGGGAGGGATTGGAATGGAATGAAGTGGAGTGGAGTAGAGTGGAGTGGAATGGAGTCGAATTGAATGGGATGGAATGGGATCCAGTGGATTGTACTGGAGTGGAGTGGATTGGAATGGAAGGGAATGGAATGGAATGGAATGGATTGGAATGGAATGTAGTTGAGTGAAGTTTAGAGGAGTGAAGTGGAGTGGAGTCGAATGTTATGGAGTGGAATGGAATGGAATGGAATGGAATGCAACAGAATTTGAAATGAAATGTGATCTGAGATTTTTCCACTGCACTCCAGCCTGGGTGACTGAGTGAGATCCTGTCGAAAGAAAGAATGGAATAGAATGGATTTGAATGCAATGTAATGCAATGGAATGGAGTAGAGTGAAGTGGAGTGTAGTGGAATAGAGTGGAATGGAATTAGATGGAAAGGAATGGTGTGGAGGGGAGTGGAGTGGAGTGCAATGGACTGGAATGGAATGGGATGCAATGGAGTGGAGTGGACTGGAGTGGAGTTGAGTGGAGTGGAATGGAATGGAAAAAGAGTGGAATAGAGTGGAGTGAAGTGGGGTGGAGTGGAATGGAATGGAATGGAATGGAATGGAATGGAATGGAATGGAATGGAATGGAATGCAATGCAATGAAATGGAATGGAATGTAATGGAATGCAATGAAATGGAATGGTGAATTGAAATGTGAGCTGAGATTGTGCCACTGCACTCCAGCCTGGGTGAAAGAGTGAGATCCTGTCGAAAGAAAGGAATGGAATGGAATGGAGTGGAATGGAATGGAATGGAATTGAATGTAGTGAAATGGAGTGGATTGCAGTGTAGTGGATTGGAGTGGACTGCTGTGGAGTGGACTGGAATGAGGTGGAATGGATTGTGATGGATGGGAATGGAATGGAGTGGAGTCGAGTGGAGTAGGGTGGATTAGAGTGGAACGGAATGGGATGGAATGCAATGGTGTTGAATGGAATGGAGTGAAGAGAAACGGAATGGGATGGAGCGGAGTGGATTGGAGTGGAGTGGATTAGAGTGGAAAGGAATGTAATGGGATGGAATGGAATGGAATGGAAAAGAATCCTTAAATGAAATGTGAGCTGTGATTGTGCAGCTGCACTCCACGCTGCCTGAAAGAGTGAGATCCTTTCGAAAGAAAGGAATGGAAAGTAATGGAGTGGAATGGAATGGATTGGGATGGAATGGAGTGGAGTGGGGTGGAGTAGAGTAGTGTGTAATGGAGTGTAATTGAATGGTGAAATGAAATGTGAGCTGATATTGCGCCACTGCACTCCAGACTTTGTGACAGACTGAGATCCTGTCAAAATAAAGGAATGGAAAGGAGTGTAACAGAATGGAATGGAAAGGAATGGAATGGAATGGAATGGAATGGAATGGAATGTAGTTGAGAGAAGTTTAGCGGAGTGGAGGGGAATAGAGTCGAATGTTATGGAATGGAATGGAATGGAATGCAACAGAATGTTGAAATGAAATGCGAGCTGAGATTGTTCCACTGCACCCCAGCCTGGGTGATTGAGTGAGATCCTGTCGAAAGAAGGGAATGGAATGGAATGGAGTTGAATGCAATGTAAAGGAATGAAATGGAGTGCAGTGAAGTGGAGTGGAGTGGAATAGACTGGAATGGAATGGGATGGAATGGAATGGTGTGTAGGGGAGTAGAGTGGAGTGCAATGGAGTGGAATGGAATGGGATTTAATGGAGTCGAGTGGGGTGGAGTTGAGTGGAGTGGAATGGAATGGAATGGAAAGGAGTGTAGTACAGTGGAGTGGAGTGGGGTGGAGTGGAATGGAATGGAAAGAAATGGAATGGAATGGAATGCAATGCAATGAAACGGAATGGTGAATTGAAATGTAAGCTGAGATTGTGCCACTGCACTCCAGCCTGGGTGAAAGAGTGAGATCCTGTCGAAAGAAAGGAATGAAATGGAATGGAGTGGAATGGAATGGATTGGAATTGAATGTAGTGAAATGGAGTGGATTGCAGTGTAGTGGATTGGAGTGGAGTGTTGTGGAGTGGACTGGAATGAGGTGGAATGCATTGTGATGGATTGGAATGGAATGGACTGGAGTCGAGTGGAGTAGGGTGGATTAGAATGGAATGGAATGGGATGGAATGCAATGGTGTTGAATGGAATGGAGTGAAGGGAAACGGAATGGAATGGAGCAGAGTGGATTGGAGTGGAGTGGATTAGAGTGGAAAGGAATGTAATGGGATAGGATGGAATGGAGTGGAAAGGAAAGCTTAAATGAAATGTGAGCTGTGATTGTGCCGCTGCACTCCACGCTGCGTGAAACAGTGAGATCCTTTCAAAAGAAAGGAATGGAAAGTAATGGAGTGGAATGGAATGGAGTCGGATGGAATGGAGTGGAGTGGAGTGGTGTGTAATGGAGTGTAATTGAATGGTGAAATGGAATGTGAGCTGAGATTGCGCCACTGCACTCTAGCCTGTGGGACAAATTGAGATCCTGTCACAAGAAAGGAATGGAATGGAATGTAACAACAGAATGGAATGGAATGGAATGGAACGAAATGGAATGGAATGGAATGGAATGGAATAGAATGGAATGGAATGGAATGGAATGGGACGGGACGGAATAGAATGGAATTCAGTGGAGTGGAGTGGAGTGGAATGAAATGGGATGGAATGGAATGGAGTGGAGTTTAGTGGAGTCGATTGGTGTGGAATGAAGTGGAATGGAATGGGATGGAATGGAATGAAGTGGAGTGGAGTGGAATGGAATGGAATGGAAGGAAGTGGAATGCAGTGGAATGGAATGGTGAAGTGAAATGTGTGCTGAGATTGTGCCAGTGCACTCCAGCCTGGGTAACAGGGTGATATCCTGTAAAAAGAAAGGAATGGAATGGAAGCGAGTGGAATGGAATGGAATGGAAAAGAGTGGAATGGAGTAGAGCGGAGTGGTGTGGAGTGGAATGGAGTGGAAAGGAATGGGATGGAATGGAATCGAGTGCCGTGGAGTGGAGTGGTGTGGAATGGAGTGGAATGGAATGGGATGGAATGAAATGTAATGGAGTGTAGAGGAGTGGAGTGGAGTGGAGTGGAGTGGAATGGATTGGAATGGAATGGAATAGAGTGGAATGGGGTAGATTAGACGGGAATGGAGTGGAGTGGAATGGAGTGCAATGGAGTGGAGAGGAGTGGAGTGGAGTGGAATGGAATGGAATTTAATGGAATGGAATTTAATGAAAAGTAAGGTTCAACTCCGTGTGATGAATGCACACATCACAAAGAAGTTTCTCAGAATGCTTCTGTCTAGTTGTTTTGTGAATATAATTCCTTTTCGACCATAGGTATCAAATCACCCCAAATGTCCACTTGCAGATTGAACAAAAAGGGTTTTCCAAAACTGCTCAATCAAAATTAAGGTTCAAATCTGTGAGATGAATGCACATATCACAAAGGTTGTCAGAGTGCTTCTATTTTTTATGTGAAGATATTTCCTTTTCCACCAAAGGCGTCAAAACGGAACAAATGTCCACTTGCAGCTTACACAAAAAGAATGTTGCAAAGCTTCTCAATCAAAGGAAATATTCATATCTGTGAGACGAATGCACATTTCACAAAGAAGTTTTTCAAAATGCCTCTGTCTAGTTTTTATGTGAAGATATTTCCTTTTCCACCATAGGCCTCAAAGCACTACAAATGTCCACTTGCAGATTCTAAAAAAGAGTGTTTCAAGACTGCTCAAACAACAGAAAGGTTAGTCTCTGTGAGGCGAATGCACACCTCACAAAGAAGTTTTTCAAAATGCTTCCTCTAGTATTTATGTGAAGATATTTCACTTTCTACCATAGGCCTCACAGCGCTTCAAAAGTCCACTTGCAGAGTCTACAAAACGAGTGTTTCAAAGTTGCTCCATCAAAAGAAATGTTCAGCTCTGTGAGATGAATGCACGCATCATAAAGAAGTTTGTCAGAATGCTTCTGTCTAGTATTCATATAAATATATTTCCTTTTCCAACATAGGTCTCAAAGAGCTCCAAATGTCCACTTGTAGATTCTACAAAAAGGGGGTATCAAAACTAATCCATGAAAAATAAGGTTCAACTCTGTGAGATGAATGTACGCATCACAAAGAAGTTTGTCAGAATGCTTCTGTCTAGTTTTTATGTAAAGATATTTCCTTTTCCACCATAGACCTCAAAGCGCTCCAAATGTCCACTTGCGGATTCTACAAAAAGAGTGTTTGAAGGCTGCTCAATCAAAAGGAAGGTTGAACTCTGTAGGAAGAATGCACACATCACAAAGAATATTGTCAGAATGCTTCTGACTACTTTTTATGTGAAGATATTTCCTTTTCCATAATAGGCCTCAAAGCTCTCCAAATGACCACTTGCAGATTCAACAAAAAGAGTGTTTCAAAACAGTTCAATGAAAAGTAAGCTTCAACTCTGTGAAATGAATGCACACAATCCAAAGAATTGTGTCCGAATGCTTCTCTCTAGTTATTATTTGAAGATACATCCTTTTCCACCATACGCCTAAATGCGCTCCGAATGTCCACTTTCAGATTCTACAAAAAGCTGTTTCAAAGCTGCTCAATCAAAAGAAAGGTTCAACTACGTGAGATGAATGCACCCATCACAAAGAAGTTTCTCACAATGCTTCTGTCTAGTTATTATATGAAGACATTTCGTTACACACCACAGGCCTCAAGGCGCTCC
Organism: Pongo pygmaeus; assembly: GCF_028885625.2. Taxonomy (NCBI): domain Eukaryota; kingdom Metazoa; phylum Chordata; class Mammalia; order Primates; family Hominidae; genus Pongo; species Pongo pygmaeus. Next base: position 40,953,892 of record NC_072381.2, on the reverse strand, counting down.
AAATGTTTACCTGCAGATTCTATAAAAAGAGTGTTTCAAAACTGCTCAAAGACAAGTGAGGTTCAACTCTGTGAGATGAATGCACACATCCCAAAGAAGTTTGTCAGAATGCTTTTTTACAGTTCTAATGTGAAGATATGTCCTTTTCCACCACAGGCCTCCAAGAGCTCCAAATGTCCACTTGCAGATTCTACAAAAAGAGTGTTTCCAAACTGCTCAATGAATAGTAAGGTTCAACTCTGAGAGATGAATGCACACATCACAAAGAAGTTTGTCAGAATGCTTCTGTCTAGTTTTTATGTGAAGATATTTCCTTTTCACCATAGAACTCACAGTGCTCCAAATGTCCCCTTTCAGATTCTACAAAAGAGTGTTTCCAAACTGCTGAATCAAAAGGAAGCTTCAACTCTGTGAGATTAATGTACACATTACAAAGAAGTTTCTCAGTATGCTTCTGTTCAGTTTTATGTGAACATACTACCTTTCACACCATAGGCCTCAAATCTTTCCAAATGTCCTCTTGCAGATTCTACACAAAGAGTGTTTCAAAACTATTCAAACACAAAAAATGTTCAACTCTGGGAGATGAATGGACCCATCACAAAGAATTTTCTCAAAATTATGCTGTCCAGTTTTTAGGTGAAGATATTTCCCTTTCCACCATTGGCCTCAAAGCACTCCATATGGACACTTGCAGATTCTACAAAAACAGTGTATCAAAACTGCTCAATGAAAAGAAAGTTTCAACTCCATGAGATGAATGCACACATCACAAAGAAGTTCTTCAGAAGTTTTCTGTATACTTTTTATGTGAAAACATTTCATTTTCCACCAAAGGCCTCATAGTGCTCCAAATGTCCACTTGGAGATTCTACAAAAAGAGTGTTTCAAACCTGCTCATTCAAAATAAAGTTTAAAATCTATGAGATGAATGCACACATCACAAAGAAGTTTCTCTGAATGCTTGTGGCTAGTTATTATGTGAAGATATTTCATTTTCCACCATAGGCCCCAAAGCGCTCCTGATCTCGGATTGCAGATTCTACAAAAGAGTGTTTCCAACCTACGCAATCGAAAGAAAGGTCAAATCTGTGAGATGAACGCACACATCACAAAAAGTTTCCCAGAATGCTTCTGTCTAGTACTTGATTGAAGATATTTCCTCTTCCACCATAGGCCTCAAAGCACTCCAAATATCCACTTGCAGATCCTACAAAAAGAGTGTTTAAAACTGCTCAATCAAAAGAAAGTTTCAACTCTGTGAGATGAATGCACCCATCACAAAGATGTTTCTCAGATTGCTTCTGTCTGGGTTTATAAGAACATATTTCCTTTTCCACCATAGGCCTCAAAGCACTCCAAATGTCGACTTGTAGACAGTACAAAAAGGGTGATTCAAAACTGCTCAATGAAAAGTAAGGTTCAGCTCTGTGAGATGAATGCACATATGACATAGAAGTTTGTCTGAATACTTCTGTCTAGTTTTTATGTGAAGATATTTCTTTTTCCGCCATTGGCCTCGAAGCGCTCGGAATGTCCACTTCCAGATTCTACAAAAAGAGGGTTTCCAAACTACTCAATCAAAAGAAAGTTCGAATCTGTGAGACGAATGCACACATCACAAAAGTCTTTGTCAGAATGCTTTCGTTTAGTTTTTATGTGAAGATATTTCCTTTTCCACCACAGGCCTCAAAGCGCTACAAATGTCCACTTGCAGATAGTAGAAAAAGGGTGTTTCAAAGCTGCTCAATCAAAAGTAAGGTTCAACTCTGTGAGATGAATGCACATATCAAACAGAAGTTTGTCAGAATGCTTCTGTCTAGTTTTTAAGATTCAATTCTGTGAGATGAATGCACAAATCACCAAGAACTTTGTCAGAATGCTTCTGTCCAGTTTTTATGTGAAGATATTTCGTTTTCCACCCAAGGCCACAAACTGCTCCAAATGTCCACTTGCAGATGCAACCAAAAGGGTGTTTCCAAACTGCTCAATCAAAAGAGAGGTTCAAATCTGTGAGATGAAGGCACACATCACAAATAAGTTACTCAGAATGCTTCTATCTAGTTCTTAAGTGAAGATACTTCCTTTTCCTCCATAGGCCTCGAAGTGCTCCAAATATCCACTTACAGATTCTACAAAAAGAGAGTTTCCAAACTACTCAATCAAAAGAAAGGTTCAACTAAGTGACATGCATGCACACATCCAAATAAATTTGTCAGAATGCTTCTGTCTGTTTTTTATGTGGAGGTATTTTCTTTTCCACCGTAGGCCTCAAAGTAATCCAAATGTCCACTTTCAGATAGTAAAAAAAGGATGTTTCAAAACTAGACAGAAACATTCTGACAAACTTCTTTGTGATATGTGCCTTCATCTCACAGAGTTGAATATTTCTTTTGATTGAGCAGTTTTAAAATAATTTTTTTGTAGAATCTACAAGTGTACATTTGGAGCGCCTTGAGTCCTATGGTGGAAAAGGAAATATCTTCACATAAAAACTAGACAGAAGCATTCTGACAAACTACCTTTTGATGTGTGCATTCATCTCACAGAACTGAACCTCCCTATCTATTGAGCAGTTTTGAAATAAATCTGTTTGTAGAATCTGCAAGCGGACATTTGGAGCACTTTGAGACCTATGGTGGAAAACGAAATATCTTCACATAAAAACTAGAAAGAAGCATTCTGACAAATTACTATGTGATGTGTGCATTCATTTCACTTAGTTGAACCTTTCTTTTGATTGAGTAGTTTGGAAACTCTCTTTTTGTGGAATCTGCCAGTGGACATTTGGAGTGCTTTGAGGACAATAGAGGAAAATAAAATATCTTCACTTAAGAACTAGACAGAAACATTCTGATTACCTTCTTTGTGATGTGTGCATTCATCACACAGAGTTGAACCTTTCTTTTGCTTGAGCAGTTTTAAAACAGTCTTTTTGTAGTATCTACAAGTGTTCATTTGGAGCGCATTGAGGCCAATGGTGGAAAAGGAAATATCTTCACATAAAAACTAGACAGAATCATTCAGAGAAAATTATTTGTGATGTGTGCATTCATCTCACACGCATGAAACTTTCTTTTGATTGAGTAGTTTGGAAACACTCTTTTTGTATAATCTGCAAGTGGACATTTGGAGTGCTTTGAGGCCTATGATGGTAAAAGAATTATCTTCACATAAAAACTACACACAAGCATTTAGACAAATTTCTTTGTGATGTGAGCATTCATCTCACAGAGTTAAAGCTTTCCTTTGATTGAGTAGTTTGAAAACTCTCTTTTTGTAGAATCTGCAAGTGGTTATTTGGAGCTTTTTGACACCTATGGTGGAAAAGGAATTATCTTCTCTTAAGAACTAGACAGCAGCATTCTGAGAAACTGATTTGTAAAGTGTGCATTCATCCCACAAACTTCAACATTTCTTTTAATTAAGAAGTTTTGAAACACACTTTCTGAAGAATCTGCCAGTGGACATTTGGAGGGCTTGAGACATATGTTGGAATATGAAATATCTTCACATTAAATCTAGACAGAAGCCTTCTGAAAAACTTCTTAGTGATGTGTGCATTCATCTTTCAGAGTTGAACCTTTCTTTTGATTGAGCAGTTTTGAAACACCCCTTTTGTAGAATCTGCAATTCAACAGTTGGAGTGCTTTGAGGATTATGATAGATAACGAAATACCTTCATATAATGAGTAGACAGAAACATTATGAGAAACTACTTTGTGTTGTCTGCATTCTTCTCACAGAGTTGAACCATTCCTTCGGTTGAGAAGGTTTGAAAAACACTTTTTGTAGAATCTGCAAGTGGACATTTGGAATGCTTTGAGGCCTATGATGGAAAAGGAAATAGCTTCACATAAAAACAAGACAGAAGCATACTGAAAAACTTCTTTGTGATGTGTGCATTCATCTCACAGTTTTAAACCTTACTTTCAATTGAGCAGTTTTGAAACACTGTTTCTGTAGAATCTGCAAGTGGACATTTGGAGAGCTTTGAGGCCTATAGTGTGTAACGAAATATCTTCATATAATAACTAGACAGAAGCATTGTGAGTAACTTCTTTGAGGTGTGTGCATTCATCTCACACTGAGATAAACCTTTCTTTTGACTGAGCAGTTTGGAACACTCTTTTTGTAGAATCTGCAAGTGGACGTTTGGAGCGATTTGAAGCCTATAGCGGAAAAGGAAATATCTTCACATAAAAAACAGACAGAAGCATTCTGAAAAACTTCCTTGTGATGTCTGCATTCATCTCACAGGGTTGAACCTTATTTTTTATGAGAAGAAGTTTTGAAACCCTATTTTTGTAGAATCTGCAAGGGGAAAATTGGAGCGCTTGGAGGCCTAAGGTGGAAAAGGAAATATCTTCACATAAATACTACACAGAAGCCTTCTGAAAAACTTCTTTGTGATGTGTGATTCATCTCACAGAGTTGAATCTTTCTTTTGACGGTGCAGCTTTGAAACTTTCCTTTTCTAGAATCTGCAAGTGGACATTTGGATGGCTTGGAGGTCTATGATGGAAAAGGAAATATCTTCTCATAAAAACTAGACAGAGGCATTCTGAAAAACTTCTTTGTGATTTGTGTGTTCATGTCACGGAGTTGAACCTTACTTTTCATTGAGCAGTTTGGAAATACTCTTTTTGTAGTATCTGCAGGTGGGCATTTGGAGCGCTTTGAGGCCTACAGTGGAAAAGGAAGTATCTTCACATAAAACTAGACAGAAGCATTCTGACAACCTTCTTTTTGATGTGTGCATTCGTCTCACAGAGTTGAACCTTACTTTTGATGTATCAGATTTGGAACACCCTTTTTGTACTATCTGCAAGTGTACATTTGGAGTGCTTTGAGGCCTATGGTGGAAAAGGAAATATCTTCACGTAAGAACTAGTCAGAAGCATTCTGAGAAGTTAATTTGTGATGTGTGCATTCATCTCACAGGGATGAACCTGAATTTTGATTGAGCAGTTTTGAAACACTCTTTTTGTAGCATCTGCAAGTGGACATTTGGAGCGCTTTGAGGCCTATTGTAGATAACCAAATATCTTCATATAATAACTAGACAGAAGCATTATGAAAAACTTCTTTGTGATGTGTGCATTCATCTCACACTGAGTTGAATCTTTCTTTGGATTGAGCAGCTTTGAAACACTCTTTTTGTAGAATCAGCAAGGGGACTTTTGAAGAGCTTTGAGGCCTATGGTGGAAAAGGTAATATCTTCACATAAAACTAAACAGAAGCATTCCGAGAAACTTCTTTGTGATGTGTGCATTTATCTCAGAGTTGAACCTTACTTTTCATTGAGCAGTTTTGAAACACTCTGTTTGTAGAATCTGCAAGTGGACAAAGGAGCTCTTTGAGGAATATGGTGGAAAAGGAAATATCTTCACATAAAAACTAGACAGAAGCCTTCTGAAAAACTTCTTTGTGATGTGTGCATTCATCTTACAGAGTTGAACTTTTCATTTGATTGAGCAGCTTTGAAACACTCTTTTTGTAGTATTTGCAAGTGGACATTTGTAGAGCTTTGAGGCCTACGATGGAAAAGGAAATATCTTCACATAAAAACTAGACAGATGCATTCTGACAACCTTATTTTTGAAGTGTGCATTCATCTCACAGAGTTGAATCTTGCTTTTGATTGAGCAGTTTTGAAATACGCTTTTTGTACTATCTGCAAGTGGACATTCGGAGAGCTTTGAGGCCTATGGTGGATAACGAAATATCTTCATATAATGACTAGACGGAAGCACTATGAGAAATTTCTTCATGATGTGTGCATTCATCTCACGCTCTGTAGAAACTTTCTTTTGATTGAGCAGTTTTGAAACAGTCTTTTTGTAGAATTTGCCAGCGTACATTTGGAGCGCTTTGAGGCCAATGGTGGAAAAGAAAATATGTTCACATAAAAACTAGACAGAAGCATTCTGAAAAAGTTCATTGTGATGTGTGCATTCATCTCACAGATTGAAAACTTTCTTTTGATTGAGCAGTTGAAATACTCTTTTTTGTAGAATCTGTAAGTGAAAATTTGTAGCGCTTTGAGGCCTAAGGTGGAAAAGGAAATATCGTCACATAAAAAATGAGAGAGAAGCATTCTGACAAACTTCTTTGTGATATGTGCATTTGTCTCGCAGAGTTGAACCTTACTTTTCATTGAGCAGTTTTGAAACACTCTGTTTGTAGAATCTGCAAGTGGACAAAGGAGCTCTTTGAGGAATACGGTGGAAAAGGAAATATCTTCACATAAAAACTAGACAGAAGCCTTCTGAAAAACTTCTTTGTGATGTGTGCATTCATCTTACAGAGTTGAACTTTTCATTTGATTGAGCAGCTTTGAAACATTCTTTTTGTAGTATTTGCAAGTGGACATTTGTAGAGCTTTGAGGCCTACGATGGAAAAGGAAATATCTTCACATAAAAACTAGACAGATGCATTCTGACAACCTTATTTTTGAAGTGTGCATTCATCTCACAGAGTTGAAACTTGCTTTTGATTGAGCAGTTTTGAAATACGCTTTTTGTACTATCTGCAAGTGGACATTCGGAGAGCTTTGAGGCCTATGGTGGATAACGAAATATCTTCATATAATGACTAGACGGAAGCACTATGAGAAATTTCTTCATGATGTGTGCATTCATCTCACGCTCTGTAGAAACTTTCTTTTGATTGAGCAGTTTTGAAACAGTCTTTTTGTAGAATTTGCCAGCGTACATTTGGAGCGCTTTGAGGCCAATGGTGGAAAAGAAAATATGTTCACATAAAAACTAGACAGAAGCATTCTGAAAAAGTTCATTGTGATGTGTGCATTCATCTCACAGATTGAAAACTTTCTTTTGATTGAGCAGTTGAAATACTCTTTTTTGTAGAATCTGTAAGTGAAAATTTGTAGCGCTTTGAGGCCTATGGTGGAAAAGGAAATATCTTCACATAAAAAAAGAGAGAGAAGCATTCTGACAAACTTCTTTGTGATATGTGCATTTGTCTCACAGAGTTGAACCTTACTTTTCATTGAGCAGTTTTGAAACACTCTTTTTGTAGAATCTGCAAGTGGACATTTGGAGCGCTTTGAGGCTTATGGTGGATAACGAAATATACTCATATAACTACCAGACAGAAGCATTCAGACAAACTTCTTTGGATGTGTGAATTCAGCTCACAGAGTTGAACCTTTCTTTCGATTGAGCAGTTTTGAAACACCCCTCTTTTTGTAGAATCTGCAAGTGGACGTTTGGAGAGCTCTTAGGCCTATGGTGGAAAAGGAAATACCTTCACATAAAACTAGACAGAAGCATTCTGACAAACTTCTTTGAAATCTGTGCATTCATCTCACAAAAGTGAAACTTTCTTTTGATTGAGCAGCTATGAACTCCTATTTTTGTAGAATCCGCAATTATAAATTTGGAGTGCTTTGAGGTCTATGATGGAAAAGGAGATATCTTCACACAAAGACTAGATAGATGCATTCTGAGAAACTTCTTTGTGATGTGTGCATTCATCTCACAGAGTTGAAACTTTCTTTTGATTAGCAGTTTGAGACACTCTTTTTGTAGAATCTGCAAGTGTACATTTGGAGCGCTTTGAAGCCTATGGTGGAAAAGGAAATATCTTCACATAAAAACGAGACAGAAGCATCTTGAAAAACTTCTTTCTGATGTGTGCATTCAACTCACAGAGTTGAACATTTCCTTTGATTGAGCAGTTTTGAAACACTGTTTTTGAAAAATCTCCATGTGGACATTTGGAGCTCTTTGGGGCCTATGGTGGAAAAGGAAATATCTTCACATAAAAGTTGGATAGAAGCATTCAGAGAAACTTCTTTGTGATGTGTGTATTTATCTCACAGAGTTGAAACTTACTTTCAATTGAGAAGTTTTGAAACACTCTTTTTGTAGATTCTGCAACTGGACATTTGGAGCACTTTGAGGCTTATTGTGGATAAAGAAATAACATCATATAATAACTAGAGAGAAGCATTATGAGAAACTTCTTTGTGATGTGTGCATTCATCTCACAAAGAGTTGAGCCTTTCTTTGATTTACGAGCTTCAAAACACTATTTTTGTAGAATCTGCAAGTGGATATTTGGAGTGCTTTGAGGCCTATGGTGGAAAAGGAAATATCTTCACATAAAAAGCAGATGGAAGCATTGCGACGAACTACTTTTTGATGTGCGAATTCATCTCACAGAATTGAACCTTGCTGTTCACCGAGCAGTTTTGAAGCAATCTTTTTGTAGAATCTGCAAGTGGGCAATTGGAGCGCTTTGTGGCCAATGGTGGAAAAGGTAATATCGTCACATAAAAACTACACAGAAACATTCTGACAAACTTCTTTGTGATGTGGGTATTCATCTTACAGAGTTGAACCTTTCTCTTAATTGAGCAGTTTTCAAACACTCTTTTTGACGAATCTGCAAGGGGACATTTGGAGCGCTTTGAGGCCTGTGGTGAAAAAGGAAATATCTTCACGTTAAAACTAGACGGAAGCATTCTGACCAAGTTCTTTGTGATGTGTGCATTCATCTGACAGAGTTGAACCTTTCTTTTTATTGAGCAGTGTTGAAAAACTCCTTTTGTAGAATCTGCAAGAGGATATTTGGAGAGCTATGAGGCCTATGGTGGAAAAGGAAATATCGTCACATAAAAACTAGCCAGAAGCCTTCTGACAAACTTCATTGTGATGTGTGCATTCACGTCACAGAGATGAACCTTACATTCAATTGAGCAATTTTGAAACACTCTTTTCGTAGAATCTGCAAGTGGACAATTGGAGGGCTTAGAGGCTTATGGTGGATAATGTAATAACTTCATAAAATAATTACAGAGAAGCATTAAGAGAAACTACTTTGTGGTGTGTGCATTTGTCTCACAAAGAGTTGAATCTTTCTTTGATTGACGAGCTTTGAAACACTCTTTTTGTAGAATCTGCAACTGGACAATTGGAGCGCTTTGTGGCCTATGGTGGAAAAGAAAATATCTTCACATAAAAACTAGACAGAAGCATTCTAACAAATTACATTGTGATGTGCACATTCACCTCACAGAGTTGAACTTTTCTTTTGACTGAGCAGCCTTGAAACACACTTTTTGTAGAATCTGCAAGTGGACATTTAGAGAGCTTTGGTGCCTATGGTGGAAAAGGAAATATCTTCACATAAAACTAGACAGAAGCATTCTGACAAACTTCTTTGAAATGTGTGTATTCATCTCACACAGGTGAAACTTTCTTTTGACTGGGCAGCTTTGAACCCTCTTTTTTGTAGAATCTGCAGTTGGACATTTGGAGGGCTTTGCGGCCTATGATTGAAAGGGAAATATCTTCACATAAAAACTAGACCAAAGCAATCTGACAAACTTCATTATGATGCGTGCATTCATCTCACAGAGGTGAACTTTTCTTTTCATTGATCAGTTTTGAAACATTCTTTGTGTACCATCTGCAAGTGGACATTTGGAGCGCTTTGGGGCCTATGCTGGAAAGGAAATATCTTCACATAAAAACTAGACATAAGCATTCTGACAAACTTCCTTGTGATGTGTGCATTCATCTCACAGATTTGAAACATACTTTTCATTGATCTGTTTGAAACACTCTTTTTGTATTATCTGCAAGTGGATATTTGGAGCACTTTGAGGCCTATTGTGGAAAACGAAATATCCTCACATAAAAACGAGACAGAAATATTTTGAAAAACTACTTTGTGATATGTGGATTCATCTCACAGACTTCAACATTTCCATTGATTGAGCAGTTTTGAAACACTCTTTTTGTAAAATCTCCATGTGGACATTTGGAGCTCTTTGAGGACTATGTTGGAAAAGAGGAAGAAAAACGTAAAGAATGAGAGAAAGGAAGAAAGGAAGGAAGAAACACATCAAGGAGAGAAAGAAAGAAAACAGAGATAAATATACCCATTTATTTATAAATAGAAATATAACACTTTTCACACATAAGCATAGATGTATTCATCTACAATCATTTCTTCACATAGCAACATATATTTATTTATATTTAATGAATATATAGAAGCATATTTCTATACATTTGTTTTATATAAGTATACTTCTATATAATAAATACGTCTGTCATATATAAATATACTAACCTGTACGTCAATGTAAACATCTATAGTTATATATAAACGTACAAAAACATTTACATTTCTAAATAAAAGTCAGTACACAGAAACAAAACAAATAAAACATACAATAAACTGAGTAAACAGGCAGGGTGCGGTGGCTCACGCCTGTCATCCCAGCACTTTGAGAGGCCGAGGCGGGCACATCACCTGAGGTTGGGAGATGGAGACCAGCCCAGACAACGTGGTGAAACCCCATCTCTACTAAAGATACCAAAATCGGCCAGGAGAAGGTGCATCCCTGTCATCCCAGCTACACAGGAGGCCGAGGCAGGAGAATCGCTTGAACCCAGGAGGTGGAGGGTGTGGTGAGCCAAGATTGCGCTATTGCACTCCAGCCTGGGAAACAAGAGTGAAACTCTGTCTCAAAAAGATGGAAGAGAAAGAGAGAGAGAGAGAGAAAGAAAGAAAGGGAGAGAGAGAAAGAAAAAGAGAGAGAGAGAAAGAAAGAGAGAGAGAGAGAAAGAAAAAGAAAGAGAGAGAGGAAGAAAAAGAAAGAAAGAAAAAGAGTGAAAGAAGAAAGAGAAAGAAGGAAAGAAGAAGAAAGGAAGGAAGAAAGAAAGAAAGAAAGAAAGAAAGAAAGAAAGAAAGAAAGAAAGAAAAGAAAGAAAAAAGAAGGAAGAAAGGAAGGAAGGAAGAAAGAAAGAAGGAAGGAAGGAAAGAAAGAAAGAAAAAAGAAGGAAGGAAGGAAGAAAGAAAGAAGGAAGGAAGGAAAGAAAGAAGGAAAGACAGACAGACAGACAGAGAGAGAGAGGCTGGGAGCGATGGCTCACGCCTGTCATCTCAGCAATTTGGGAGGACAAGGCAGGCGGATCACCTGAGGTTGGGAGATGGAGACCAGCCTGACCAACATGGGGAAAACCCGTCTCTACAAAAAATATAAAATCAGCCGGGCACGGTGGCACATGCCTGTAATCCCACCTACTAGGGAGGCTGAGGCAGGAGAATCGCTTGAACCTGGGAGGCGGAGGTTGCGGTGAGCCGAGATCACGCCATCGCCCTCTGGCCCAGGCAACAAGAGTGAAACTCTGTCTCAAAAAAAAAAAAAAAGAAACAAAAGAAAGAAAGAAGAAAAAGAAAAGAAAGAAAGAAAGAAAGAAAGAAAGAAAGAAAGAAAGAAAAAGAAAGAAAAGGCAAGGCAAGGCAAAGCAAGGCAAATCTACCTGCTTTCACTACATCTGGGGAGAATAAGGAAAGTCCCCACCAATGACAAGGCCTAAAGTGGAGCTGCCATCTGTAAAACCCGAGCAGAAGAGTCCACGTGGGTTAAAGACACGAAGAAACACAAGGAAACAACTGTCCAAGGAGAAGAACAATCTGGCCCAGCCAGGGTCTGTCTCCTGAGGTTGTCTCGGCAACCAGGGAACTGGATGGTGGGAGGGCGGGCCTCCGAAACAGCGTCTCAAAAAATAAATCATGAAAATAAAATAAATTTCAGTTAAAAAAAGAAATTACGCATCATTCCTAACGTCTCTGATGACTTGAAAGGCGAGAGGTGTATGAGTATGTCACTGTGGGGTTTTCTTTTTTTCCTTTTTTCCTGGAAACTCACTTTTTAATTATTTTCTTTCATTTCGTTTTTGTATACATTTTTTTGAGACGGAGTCTCGCTCTGTCGCCCAGGCTGGGGTGCAGTGGCGCGATCTTGGCTCACCGCAACCTCCGCCTCCCAGGTTCAAGCTATTCCCCTGCCTCAGCTCGGCCTCCTGAGTAGCTGGGATTACAGACAGTACAGCACCGCGCCCGGCTAATTTTGTGTATTGTGAGTAGAGATGGGGTTTTGCCATACTGGCTCTGCTGGTCTGACCACCACGTGTTCCACTGGCCTTGGCCTCCCAAAGTGCTGGGGATGACAGGCTTGAGCCACCGCGCAGGGCCTATTTATTTGTTTTATTTTATTTTCTTTATTTATTTTAATTTATGTGTTTATTTGATTTTATTTTTCTGAGACGGAGTTTCGCTCTTGTTGCTCAGACTGGGGTGCGATGGTGTGATCTCGGCTCACTGCAACCTCCGCTTCCCAGGTTCAAGCGATTCTCCTGCCTCAGCCTTCCTAGCAGCTGGGATTTTAGGCATGCGCTACCACACTCGGCTAATTTTGTATTTTCAATTGAGACGGGATTTCCCCATGTTGGTCAGGCTTGTCTCCGACTCCTGACTTCAGGTGATGCGTCCACCTCGGCCTCGCAAAGTGATGGGATGACAGGCATGAACCACCGTGCCCAGCCTGTTGTATTGTATTGTATTGCATTGTATTGTATTATGTTGCCTTGTGTTGTGTTGTGTTGTGTTGTGTTGTATTGCATTGCATTGTATTGTATTGGAATGCATTGTATTGACTTATTTTACTTCGTTTGTTATTTCTGTGTTATTTTATTTATTTATTTGTTTGCTTGTTTTTGCCTGATCAAAGGTCAATCAGACCCAGTCGTCAAAGTGGCGATTTCCTAGGCAACGAGGGAGGGAGGAACTTAGAGGTGGGGGCGGGTGTGGTGGAGAAGACACAGTTGCCCCAGGCTGTGCACAGGCGGCCTGGTGCTTCCTTCCTCTGTGAGGCCTCCATTTTCAGAGTAACAGTGGCCACTAGGTGATGCCCAACGTCTGCCAATGAGAGTGTCAGCCCGGAATGAATTGGGATCCCCTTGGGGGGGGGAAGGATGTGCAGGGAAGGATGGAGGCGATTCCCCACAACTAATCGACCAGGGCCCCTGGGGGGACACAGCCTAAGTCCCCACCCATCGGATCATCTAGAACTTCCGTCCAGAGATGAGAGACCGACTGGGAAATCTCTCAGTCAAGGTCCAAACCGAAAAGAATCACTGGCACAGACACCAGGACTGAGGCAATTTCTAAAAGACTGGTTTCTGTGTTTTGGGTGAAGCCGTGTATTTCTGTATCACAAAATTACCTATTTCAAACGTTACGATTTTTCTCCTCCTTACCGTCCTGTGATACCATCCTGTGATAGACAGACCAGGGGACTCCTCAGCTCACAGGCCATAAGGCCGGAAGATGATGTCCCAAATTTCTATTTAGAATGAATTTAAGCAGGCCAGTCAAACACTCTGCCATGAAACTATCGGGAAGACAAGCAGTGGGGTGGGGGCATCTGGGCGCGGTAGGCTCGCGCCTGTCATCCCTGCACTTTTGGGAGGCCGAGGGCAGGTGGATCCTCCAATCCAAGCCTTGGCAACATGGTGAGATCTCGTCTCAAAAAAATACAAAAACTAACTGGTTCCATAACCTGCACTCAAAGTTAATAAATAGATAAATAGGCCGGGGGCGGTGGCTCACGCCTGTCATCCCAGCACTTTGAGAGGCCGAGGTGGATGGATCACGGGGTCAGGAGATCGAGACCATCCTGGCTACCACAGTGAAAACCCATCTCTACTCAAAATACAAAAAATTAGCCAGGTACGGTGGCGGGCGCCTGTAGTCCCAGCTACTCGGGAGGCTGAGGCAGGAGAATGGTGTGAACCCGGGAGGCAGAGCTTGCTGTGAGCCGAGATCACGCCACTGCCCTCCAGCCTGGGCAACAGAGCAAGAGTCTGTCTCGAAAATAAATAAATAAATAAATAAATAAATAGTAAATAAATAAATACATTAAATTGAAAACAAAAAGAAAGAAAAAGAAAAAACAAGGTAGCCGGCCAGGCGTGATGGCTCACTCCTGTCATCCCAGCACTTTGGGAGGCCGAGGTGGGCAGATCACCTGGGGTCGCCAGTTCGAGACCAGCCTGACCCACATGGAGAAATGCCATCTCTACCAACAATACAAAATTAGCCGGGTGTGGTGGCCCATGTCTGTAATCCCAGCTACTCTCAGGAGGCTGAGGCAGGAGAATCGCTTGAACACGGCAGGTGGAGGTAGCGGTGAGCCGAGATGCTGCCACTGCACTCCAGCGTGGGCACCAAGAGTGAAACTCTGTCCCAAGAAATAAAAAATGAAGTGCTGTATTCTGTTATTTCTCCTTCCTGCCCTGAGAAGAACATAATACAACTGCCTGCCTGCCTGCCTGCCTGCCTGTGACAGGGACTCACTCTGTCTTTCACCCAGACTGGAGCGCAGTGACACCGTTATGGCTCACTCACTGCAGCCTCAACCTCCCCAGGGTTAGGCGATTCCTCAAGGGATCCTACGGCCTCGGCCTCCCAAAGCATTGGGGTTACAGATGTGAGCCACCAGCACCCGGCCTGAGTTAATACGTCTGGTCTCACTACGTCTTCACCACACACCCATGAAGAACTCAAGTCAAGAGAGAGTCGGCAAGAGACTCTCAGCATTCTCTCCTGAAAGCACGAGTGTCCCGAGCTCCTGTGATTTCAGGTGGCCATGCGTAGACGAGAGATCTCCAATGTTTCCAGTGAGGTGCGAGCCACAGTCATTCGAGGCATCCGAGCACGTGATGGGGTTTCTGACAGTGACTTAAGGGCCAGGAAGGGCCAGAATCTGCCGAGGCCCATGTTCCAGGGTGGGGCCGATGGAACCCAAGGTAAAGGGAGTCAGCGGTCTGCACGGAGAGAGCTCCAGCCCTAGGCCCCACTGTGCAGACCGAATCAGAAGGCAGGAAGAGAGTCCTTCGTCCTACATGCCACATCCCTCACATCCCCCTACTGAACTTGGGAGTGGATCCGTGTTCCAAACATGAGGTGACTCTCGATTTGCAATAGATCACAAGGGGCCGGGCTTTCCAGAGTCAGCAGGATAGAGAAGTCATTCTGGCTCGGCCTCCCCCATCCCCCGGGAACGGTCTTGCTGGTGACTTTAAATGAGCCAGGGCTGGCCAGGCCATAGCCGCTACGGGGGTGGGGTGGCGGTGGGGTGTGGGCGGTGTGGGCTGGGGGGATGCCTGAGGCACTGCAGAAAGTGGGCCTGAGCCTCGAGGATGACGGTGCTGCAGGAACCCGTCCAGGCTGCTATATGGCAAGCACTAAACCGCTATGCTTACCGATATGCGGTTTTCCTCGCAGAATGCCTTTATGCAGAAGTACACTCAGAAGAAGCCTTGTTTTTACTGGTGACCTGTTCTTACCACTCAGGAAAGGCCTATAAAGCATATAGACTCTGGAAAGGACACGGTGGTACTGCCCCACAATGCAAATACCTGCTTGCAACATGTTGTGTTGATCTCAGCAAGCTTGCAGAAGGGGAACACATCTTATTGGGTGGAGTGTTTCCTAAGCAGAAAAGCCATGATGATATTTTTACTGAGTCTGGTGATTCAGCTCTCTTTACTCTTTCATTGCCGGGACATGCATATCACAAGACAGATCGGCTTGCCAAAGGATCAGAATGTGACCAACAGGGCCTTAGTTGAAATCCTTTCCTATGGTATCCCTTTGAATCATTCTGTGAAATAGGTGAAAAGCAAGATCCTCACCAAACACTTCAATTCACATCTTTACAGAACTTTAGCGACTTTCTGTCCAAGTGTTGCACCACACAAGTACCTCGTCCTAGCTTATGTCACAGACAGCCTGAGACCGTTCTTACGGAAACACCCCAGGACACCATTGAATTAAACAGATTGAGTTTAGAATCTTCCAATTCAAAGTACTCCTTGAATACAGATTCCCCAGTGTCTTCTATGGATTCAGCTGTCATTTCACCTGATACTGTCCCACTGGGAACGGGAAATTCCATATGATCTAAACAAGAGCAAAATGCACCAAACACTGGTCGAAGTTTATTAGGAGGGCCAGCAGCTGTTGGTCCATTAACCCCAAGTGTTGGGATTTTGCCAGTAGAAACCCCGAGTCCCGGAGATGGATCCTATTTACAAAACTACACCCGTATCAGACACCTTCTGTAATTGACGTGCCATCCACCGGAGCCCCTTCATAAAAGTCTGTTGCCAGAATCGGCCAAACTGGAACACAGTCTGTCTCCTCGCAGAAGGGAATCAGCCGAAAGGTAACTCCAATTCTTGCAAAAACACAAAGTTCTGGTCCACAAACGAGTGGAACGCCTCAGGTGTTGAGCCCCACTATGGCGTCTCCCCCAAATGCACGGCCTCGAAGAAATTCGCGACTCTTGATTAGTGACAGCTCTGCAACCAAGGAGAATAGGAAAAAATTTAAAATGAAGTTTCCACCTGAAATCCCAAGCAGAAAAACAAAAAGTAGAACTAATAAAGGAGGAATACCACAACCTAACATAAATGATAGCCTGGAAATGACAAAACTGGACTCTTCCATCGTTTCAGAAGGGAAAAGAGCCGCAATCACACCTCAGATTCAGGCTTTTCATCTACAAAAAGCAGCAGCAGAAGGCTTGATGAGCCTTCTTCCTGAAAGGGGGAAAGGTTATTTAGCTTTGTGTTCTTACCACTGCAAAGAAGCTATCCATATTTTGAACCATCTACCTTCTCACCACTACAATACCGGTTGGGTACTGCACCACATTGGAAGAGCCGTTTTAAACTTTCAGAGTCCATGTGACCTGAAAGAATATTCTCAGAGGTTAGAAGGAGGGAGAATTATAGAGTCGAAGGCATGGAGATCCACTCCACAACACTTTGGCATCCTCCAAAAGATGTTGCTCTTTCAGTTCTGTCAAAAGACTTCACAGTCATGGATAAAAGTTCTCCAGCCAGAGGCCTGGTGTGCTGCAGGGAACCATTGCAGTCTGCAACGGGAACAGGATATTGCCATTAAATTCTTCCAGAGAGCTAACGAAGTGTATCCAAATGATGCTTTTGCCTATACTGTCTTAGGGCGTCAGTGTGCCTTCACTGAAGAATTGGACAAAGCCTTAGCTTGATTTCAAAATGCTATCAGAGTCAGTCCTAGACATTGCAATTCATGGTGAGTGGTCAGGAAGCGTAAAGACAAAGTCTTACGGATGGTGCCGGTACTCGCTAATTTTTCTTGTTAGATAGCTCTTTATTGTCATGAATTTGGTTACGAATACTTAGGGATGGTACACGCTGGTCAATAATTTCTAACTAAGATGTTTTCTTATGAAATGTATGTCTTGAACAAACTCTTAAATGAACTCATGATAACAGAATACCAGATCCTTATACTCAACACTTTCAGTCTTCTACCAAACTTTTGCAGATACTGTAGTTGTCTTTGGGGTGTGTGTGTGTGTGTCTGTGTGTGTGTGTTTCTTTAGTTTTGTTACTTGATTTGTTACTTTTTCTTCGAGCACCACAGCGGTGATGGGACAAAAAGTGCTTGGGAGATTGGAAAGGAATAGCATCATTCACTTATTGGATAATAGAAAGAAATATGGAAACAATTCACTAGCTGCTGCTTTGTGACAGTGTTCCAGTCTATGGAGTTACTATTAAGAACTGAGCATACCCTTTTATTCAGCGGTCTCTCTGTTTCACTGTTTTGTGCTTGTGTATCAGTAGACACATAGGAAATGACTACCTAGGTCATATGGTTATCAACCGAATAAGATATGAAAAAGTGTGGTCCTACTTCTGCCTCAACACCATACTTACTGTTGACATTTACTGTATTTTTCTGGACTGACTTAATAGTTTAAACCTCAAGAGAAGGCCGGGCATGATGGCTCACGCCTGTCATCCCAGCAGTCCGGGAGGCCGAGGCGGGTGGGTCACAAGGTCAAGGGATCGAGACCATCCCGGCCAACATGGTGAAACCCCGCCTCTATTAAAGTAGAAAAATTAGCTGGGCGTGGTGGTGGGCGCCTGTGGTCCCAGCTACTCAGGAGGCTGAGGAGGGCGAATCTCTTGAACCCGGAGAGGTGGAGGTTGCAGTGAGCCGAGATCACGCCATTGTGCTCCACCCTGGGCGACAGAGCGAGACACCGTCTCAAGAAAATAAAATAAAAAAAAAAATACATAAATGAATATCAAGAGAAAGTATAATTCTGAAGTCATAAGCCTGTGATCGTTTTCTTGTCAGATACGGTTATCCTTGGGGTGGGTTAATTGTTACAGCAGTAGAGTTTTTTCATTGATTTGCTTCTAAATCTGAAGCATTATATTATTAAAACATTTTTTGATTTTTGAATATGTTGTTTAGTGGGTGATATCTCATTCTGCTGTAGTAGTTACATCTCCTGAAAGATGGCCAAAAACATAACGCTAGCTATTGCTGACCAATGTAACAACCAACTTGCCGATAGTGCCTTCTCTTCCGACGGCCGTGTTCTCCATAACATTTTAAGATCTCAGTTCTTCATAAGACATGTGTTGTTTTTTGATTTTTTTCCCAAGTCTGGTTGATCCTTGTGTCGTTTGCTTTTTAAATGTGTATCGTCCATTCAGCTATTTCACAGGAGTCGCATTCCTAAAAAAAACTTAACCGTATCAAAAATTGTGTTTAAAGGAGGATTATTCAGATCGGCAAGCTTTTACTAGGAAGAGTTTAAATGCTGACATATTTAGGTAGCTCTCAATACTGAGTAACTTTATTCTAACTACAAAATAGATAGCCGTTCTTTTGTTTTCACTTTCACTATCAGTAGCAAAGTGTTTAATACCTTTTCTTCATCTATAACACAATTATAATGATATATGAAGCCACTCAAATCAAGCAGATATGTTGTGCTTTAAAAAAAAAAAGTCCTTCTGTGGCACAGAATGAGGAGGTGTGGCTGGAATCTAGAACCTGCAGTGAAAACCAATGAAAGAGGGCAAAACCCCGTGTCTACTAAAAAGAAAAAAATGAGCCAGCCACGGTGGCAGTCTCTCTGGTTCAAGTGCAGGAGAATGACTTGAACCCAGGAGGCAGAGGTTGCAGTGAGCTGAGATCACACCACTGCACTCCAGCATGGGGGACAGAGCAAGACTCCATCTCAGAAACAAACAAACACACAAAGCCAATAAAGGGGTTTAATTCAACCTGTCAGGCTCAGGTCTTTTGACAGGATACATCCAGCCCCCGGGGGAAACATCGAGGGGTGGAGTGGAATCTATTTTGTGGCCTCAAGGGAGGGTGTGAGAGGTAGTCCCGCAAGCGGTGATGGACTAAGGAAGCTCCTCCGCCCAAGAAGCGATATTCATTTCTAGCCTGTCAGCCACCCGAGAGGGAGAATCGGGCTCTCTGCAGACCCCGCAACCCCCACCCCACCCCACCCCACCCCACCCCCACCCCCATCCCCCCACCTGATGGAATGGGCTCTCGCTCCGTCACGCTCTGTTCACACCGTGTGGTTTTGTAACCTCCAGTGTGTGTGCGTGGGTTGCTTGGTGTGGTGGGGCCGGCTGTGGACAGAGGAGGGGATAAAGCGGCATTGTCCTGTGGGTGCCTGGGATGTGGGATGTGGGATGTGGGACGTGGGTGGGGTGGCCAGAGCCTAGGGAACTCATCGCCTGTCAGGACGTCTCCCCTCCTGGTCCCCTCTCTGACCTATGCTCCACATCTTCGCAGTTCAGTGGAGACCTTGTGGGTGGAGTCACCATCCCTTTGGACTGTAGTTGATGAAGGCTGGGCTCCCAAGAGTCTCCCCATAGTTGGGGCCTTGGCCAGGCTCACAAGGATGCTGACAGTGACGGTTGGTGATGGTGATGTACGTTGGAGGCCTCGGGCCAATGCAGAGGTATCCATTTGACCTCGGTGGGACAGGTCAGCTTTGCGGAGTCCCGTGAGCCTTCCAGAGACTCATCCAGTGCCAGCAAGCATGGTCCCGAGTGTCCCAGCTCCCAGCAGAGACACTTTTGTTCCCACACGATCCCGGACAGGAAAGTTCTCAGCAGGCCTTAGGCCTCCTAGCCAAAAAGCCAAAACCACTTCTGGGATTTTTTTCAAAGAGCCAGTGGTTCCACAAGGGGCCGTGGGTACTTGTGGAAATGGAGAGAAGTGTTTGCAGATACATATTGAGACACAACGGGCAGGTCTCGGTCACAGGTCATGCAGGACACGGGCAGATGCACATGGAGAAAACCATCCCAGCATCCTAGGTGAACAGAGGTACGATTTTTTGAGACAGTCGAGGGAGAAGCAACCCCAGATGTTAGGGTTGGATCTTCATTCATATGTAGTATCTATGAGGTATCCAAGTCCAGAAATCAACTCGCCAGTTCTGTACAGCATTCTGTAGGGAGATCAAATCTGGGATGTCAGAAGTTAAGAATTCAGGCCTTGGTAATGGATTAGATTAGATGTGCTTGAGCTTATTTTGCAAAAAAAAAAAAAAAAGAGAGAGGGAGGGAGATAGCCAGAGCCAGAGACCGAGACAGAGAGAGAGAGAGAGACAGACAGACAGACAGACAGAGAGAGACAGAGACAGAGACAGAGAGAGACAGATGGAGAGAGACAATGATACAGAAAGAGAGAAAGACAGAAAGAGAGAGAGACAGATAAAGAGACAGACAGAGAAAGACAGAGATGGACAGAGACAGAGAGAAACAGAAAGAGAGAGAAACAGAGACAGGAAGGGAGAGAGACAGAGAGAAAGAGACAGACAGACAGGCATACAGACAGACAGCAGAGAAAGAGAGTAAGACAGATGGCAGACACACACACACACAGAGACAGAGACAGACAGAGAGACAGAGAGAAAGAAAGAGACAGAGAGAGAGAGAAAGACAGACAGACAGAGAGAAACAGAGGTAAAGACAGACAGAGGGAAACAGACAGAAAGAGAGAGACAGACAGAGACAGAGAGAGAGAGACAGACAGACAGACGGGGGAGAGAGAGAGAGAGAGAGAGAGAGACAGGGAGAGAGAGAGAGAGACAGACAGACAGAGAGAGACAGCCAGACAGCCAGACAGCCAGACAGGCAGAGAAAGACAATAAGACAGAAGATAGACAGAGAGAGAGAGAGAGAGACAGAGAGAGAGAGAGGGAGAGAGAGAGAAACAGACAGACAGGGAGAGAGAGAGACTAAGACAGAAGACAGACACAGTGAGAGAGAGAGAGAGAGAGAGAGACAGACAGAGAGACAGAGAGAAAGAAAGAGACAGACAAAGAGACAGACAGAGAAAGACAGAGACAGACAGAGAGAGATGGAGAGAAACAGACAGACAGACAGGGAGAGACAGACAGAGAGAGAGACAGACCAACAGACAGACAGGCAGAGAAAGGGAGTAAGACAGAAGGCAGACACAGTGAGAGAGACAGGTAAAGAGCGGGAGGAAGGGAGGGAGAGAGAGAGAGAGAGGGAGAGAAACAGACAGGCAGAGAGAGAGAGAGAGAGACAGGCAGAGAGAGAGAGAAACAGACAGGCAGAGAGAGAGAGAGACAGAGACAGACAGAGAGACAGAGAGAAAGAAAGAGACAGAGAGAGAGAAAGACAGACAGACAGAGAGAAACAGACAGAA